>NC_053036.3:403660561-404910561 GCF_002575655.3 Aegilops tauschii subsp. strangulata | reverse complement strand
GATATCTGGTTGCATGTTGCATATGGTGTCTAGCTCGTATTGCTCCTAATTAGTGTAAACTGCATCTGCTTAGCTTACACATGATACATGTGAATATGACACGCTTTCCTGTTTTTGGTACATACTATATCTGTCTATCACACCATGTTCTTACATGAAACTACTCTTCTTGTGTATCCTGCATCAGTCACTTATGATGGGACACCTTTAAGTTGGCAGTGTGATATTGGTTTGCATCTTGAATATGATTTCTAGCATGTATTGCTTCTAGTTTGATGAACGCCACCTATGACGAGACAGTTTTATGGCAGAGTGATATTGATTGCACCTTCCATATGGTGTCTTGCAGTGTTTCTAATTTGTTGAAGTGCCTTCTTCTTAGTTACCACATCATAGGTGTGAATATGTCAAGCCGTCCATTTTTTCATACATATTCCATCCTCGTATCATGACTTTGCCTTTCATCAGAGTAGTGTTCGTCAGTATCATGCATGAATGAGTTCTGAAGAGCGAATGATATTCCTTTTTCTTGTCGGTATGACCTCACAATGCAAAATCAATAAAGCTGAAGGAAATTGGCAAGGCATTGGATGATGGTGGTCCTTCCAAGCAACTGAAACGGAGGTTCTCTACAGATTCTACTCCGCCATCCTCCCAACAAGATTCGCAAGACAACGCAAGGCTAGACAGTCAACGTAGCTGTGTAGATGATGAGCACATCTCCCCTACTCCACCATCACAGGTGCTTGCTCTAACTTGGCACTATTATATGTGGTTGCATGTTGCGTATGATGTCTAGCTTGTTTTGCTTCTAACTTTGTTGAATTGCATCTGCTTACTTTACACATAATGCCTGTGAATATGACATGTGTTCCTGTTTCTACATCAGACTACTATTCTTGCATATCCCGCATCAGTCACTTATGATAAGGCACCTTTAAGTCGCCACTGTGATATTGGTTGTGTCTTGGATATGATTTCTAGCATGTACTGCTTCTAATTTGTTGAAACGCCATACAGTTTGAACTTGGCAGAGTGATATTGGTTGCATCTTTCATATGGTCTCTAGCTTGCAGTGCTTCTAATTTGTTGAAATGCCTTCTGCTTAGTTACCACATCATAGGTGTGAATATGTCACATCATCCTGTTTTTCATACATATTCCATCCTCGCATCATGTGTTTGCCTTTCATCCGAGTAGTGTTCGTCAGTATCATGCATGAATGAGTTCTGAAGAGCAAATTTTATTCCTTTTTCTTATCGGTTTGACTTCACAATGCAAAATCATTACATCTGAAGGAAATTAGTCCGGCAGTGGATGATGGTGGTGCTTCGGAGCAACTCAAACAGGGGGTCTCTACAGATTCTACTCCGCCATCCTCCCAACAAGATTCGCAAGACAACACAAGGCTGGACAGTCAACGTAGCTGTGTAGATGATGAGCACATCTCCCCTACTCCACCATCACAGGTGCTTGCTCTAACTTGACACTATTATATGTGGTTGCATGTTGCGTATGATGTCTAGCTTGTATTGCTTCTAACTTGAATTGCATCTGCTTACTTTACACATAATGCCTGTGAATATGACACGTGTTCCTGTTTCTAGAACATACGTGTACATGATGAGCACATCTCCCCTACTCCACCATCACAGGTGCTTGCTCTTACTTGGAACTATTATACGTGGTTGCGTTTTCCGTATGATGTCTAGTTTGTATTTCTTCTGATTATGTTGAATTGCATTTGCGTAGCTTACAACTTATACCTGCAACGATCACTTACCCATAAGACACATTTAACTTGGGACTGTGATGTAGGTTGCATCTTGCATTGTCTTCTAGCTTGTACTGCATCTAATTTCTTGAAATGGCACTTATGACGAGACACTTTTTACCTGATAGAGTGATATTGGTTGCATGTTCATATGGTGCCTAGCTTTCATTTCTTATAATTTTGTTGAAATGCCTTCCGCTTACTATTTTTTCATACATATTCCATCCTCCTATCGTACGTGTGAATATGAAACGCTATCTTTTTTTGTATATATTCCATCCTCCTATCCTGCGCTTGCCTTACATCAAAGTAGTGTTCGTCTGTATCATGCATCAACCAGTTATGCAGAGCTAATTTTATTCATCTTCTTGTGGTTTTGACTTCATAAGGCAATATCAGAAAATAGGAAGGAAAAGAGTAAGTTAGGGGATGTTGGTGGTCCTCCGCACCGACGCAAACAGAGACTCTCTAGATTTGCCACTGCTACTGCTAAATCTCCCGTATTCCACCATCGCAGGTGCTTGCTCTATGTTGACAGTGTGATAATTGGTTTCATGTTGCATATGTTGTCTAGCCTATATTTCTTCTATTTTGATTAAATTGCACCTGCTGAGTTTATACCTTATACATGTGCATATGACATGGCTTTCTGTGTCTAGATTACAGTGCATCTATCTATCATACCATGTTCTTACATCAAAGTACTGATGTTGTGTATCCCGCATTAGTCACTCATGATTGGACGCTTTTAACATGGCAGTTTGATAGTGTTTGCATCTTGCATTGATTTCTACATTGTACTGCTTCTAATTTTTCGAATTGCCACTTATGACAAGACACTTTTAACTTGGCAGAGTAATATTGGTTGCATCTTTCATATGGTGTCTAGCTTGCATTACTTCTATTTTCTTGAAAATCCTTCTGCTTAGTTTGCACATCGTAGCTGTGAATATGTCATGCCGTCCTGTTTTTCTTACATATTCCATCCTCATACAGTTGTCTTACATCAAAGTATTGCTTGTCTGTATCATGCATCAATGAGTTCTGAAGAGTGATTTTATTCTTTTGTGTTGTGGGTACAGCTTGACATGGCAAAGTCAAAAAAGAGCAAGGAAAATAATAGTAGGGAGTGGTGTTACTCGCCGGGTGAAACGGAAAAGGTTCTGCCGTCGAGATTCTGCTGGTACTTATAGTGCAGTAGAAGGTCCAAGTCCACCGGCTAAATCTACAAACACAGTATCACCTGCTCCACCAGCTGCAGCATCCGCTTCAACTGTACCAGCATCTCAACCAGTTACTCGTTCGTTTGCTCCGGAACTGGCCAGTTCCCAAGCTGCCTTCGCACCTAACACTACTTCCGAAGCACTGCTGACACAACAGGACTTGGCAAGATCAGATGAACCTCATGAGCATCAACACCAAGACGGTACCTGACCGAGTCAGGTTGCAGTTGCATGCTCCTTTATATGTACTCTCACAGTTTGATGTACACTAACACTTTCCATATTCATTGTTGAACTAGCACCACGGCGCAAGCGGAAACAGTCATCAGGGATAATGCTTGACAGATTAACAAAATCTAAAGGAGGAAGAATGGAGATCCATTTTGAGGCAGGTTTAAAAAGGCCACGTGATGCTACAGAGTCAGCCAAGTTAGTATCAGAGGCAGCTGTTGCCGTTCGGTGTCATGCACGTATCCTCCCAACGTGGATCCAGTACAGGAATGAGAAAGACAATACCCAGTTTAACACCTTCCTTGACCATTTATCTGTAAGTAATGTTAGTCATCGCAATTAGTAATATTGTCTTGCTCTATCCCATACTTTCTAGCTTCCTCCTAATAAGACTCACATTCTTTTTTCAACAGTTGAGGTTCAAGTTGGATCCGAAAGATGATGCAACTAAACAAGCATGCACTCATGTTTTTCAGTCTGCTCTGTGACAGTATCGGTACCACCTTAGAAAATCTCACTTTGAAGGCAAGGCTAACAATGAAATCGCCCAAACATCTCCAGTGGAATATATTACAGATGAAGACTGGACAGCCCTCGTTAAACACTGGTCTGATCCAAAGTATCAGGTAGGCTATATGTATTTGATCAGACCACATATTGAACTTGTATTTATGTATGTGCCTTACAAGTGTATCTTCTTCTAGGCTAACTGTTTGAAGAACAAAACCAACCGTTCTAAAGTGAAATTCCAACAGACAACAGGATCTCGTAGCTATATTGCACACTGCGAGGCTCTTGTAAATAGCTGCTACTTCCTTCTTTTTTTTGTGCCATATTATCGTATCTATATTGACTTGTTCCAAATACAGAGGAAAGCCCGTGCGGACCAAAAAGAACCTGAACCGAATGCAGTGCAAATCTTCAAGGATTTCCACACCAGCAAGATGAAGGGCATGAGCACACCAGTTCAAGCCGCTGTTGTAAGTCCTTACTCCTCCTACCTTGAACTGATTGGTACTGTGATGTGTTCATTTAACTACTTGGTTTGCAGCCAATGTCAGTTACTCTGTTCACTTTTATTCACAGTTGTCTTAATGTATCATTTCACCTTACATGGTTTAAAAGAAATGAAGGATATTCTTTTGGTCTTGATCTGTAATCTAGTTGTTATGTTCACGTACGCACAAAATGATAAAATAGCCTGTTTGTTTTATATCTGTTTGCCCATGATATGAATGATGTCATACTATGTTCATCCTACTTTAAACCATGTCTCTTTATCCTTAGATGTCAACGAATGTTAGGAAATAGACAATACAGTAGGCATGCTACATGGACATATGTTCCGAAACTGATTTTGTTATGTAGTTGGCACTAGAATACATGCTAATGTATTACAGTAGTTCACCAAAATAAGTTATGTATAAACGTTTAACTGTGACACCCAAAAAAATTATTTGGCTTTTTCAAACTTTTATTTGATTTAAGGGATGTTATTTAAAATTTTCTAAAGAACTCCCCCTCTCAAAATATTTTCTTTTATGACAAGTGTTTTATTTTGGATTCACCCAAGACTTGATTTTGGTCTTGGAGGTTTTTCCTTCTTATGTGGACTCAAAACCAAATGCTTTTCACTTGGGAGATTTCTTTTGAAAAAAAAATCTTTTAAATAGCCCTATGGCATTTGGAGTGATCTTCTCCCCTTTTCAAAATCTCCTCTTGCCATGACATGAGTGGAAATCCCCTCCCAAAAGCCATTCCCCATCTTTGTGTCAAGTTATACTTCAAATCCAGCAAGTTGAACCTCTCCATGTATTTGTTTCCATTTAATTCTTATCAAAAATAATTTCTGCCTTCTATTTTGATCCTTGGAGGTTTTCAAAGGAACTACCATTTCTACTTTGAGTTTTGCCTCCAAACCTTTTTCCCTAGCTAGTCCTTAGAGCCCTCAACCAAGATCCATGAAGACCCACTGGTCTCCAGGTTAAATATTTCAAATTGTGCTTGCTGCAAGTTTGGACCATATTTGCCAAATTTGATGAAATTCATTTGAATTCTCCTCCTAAAAATCTGAGAAATTTCAGGCAGCCTCTGGGTGCATTGAGAGGTCACCTCACCAAGTCCCAGCTCCAGAAATTTTTTTCTTCGTGCCAAATCATTTCGTCGAACACTTGAGGGGCACTGTTTCTGTCAAGTTCAGAAATTCAGAGATACAGTTTCAGGAACTGCTGTCGTTTTCTTCAGAGTCCGTTCTCGATCTCGCCAGTACCGCGGTGGCGCCTTGCTCCCTGTTCTCTCCTTCTTATCCCTGCGCCGCACAATCTCCTGGAGGCTTGCGGGCGTCGGTGACGAGCAGGAGGAGGTGCGCCACCCGTGAGCGACGGCAGCAGCGGCTTTGCGGCTGCCAGAGAGAGGCGCAGCATGGACGGCGCCGCCCAAGCCACCAGAGGCCGCCGCGTGGCCATCCACTCACCCGTGCGCGCTGCCATCCTTCATCGTGAACTGCTAGGCACGGAGCGCGCTCTCTGCCGCCGCCGTGCCCGGACGGCCGCCCCGTCGAGGATCGGCGCATTACGCCTAGCCCGACCAAGGTTTAGCGGGGGAACGGCACCAGTGATCCTCCTTGATGGTGCCTAGCCGCTTAAACCCACTGCCCAACCACTGCCTCGCCATAATCGCTCGCCGGAGCTACCCCGTTCACAGCCACCCCCTCGGATCGCCTATAAATAGAGGCCCCGAGCTCGAACTCGAACCCACACCACCTCTGCACTCCACCAATACCACGCCAAGCCACTGGAAGAGCCCCGAGGGAGCCTTCTTCCCCAACTCCGGCCGCCTCGACCCGCCACGGGGTCCAGCTTGATTCACCCCCGTGCGTGCACCTCTACCTCTCAGCTCTTGCCAGTAGCTTCCTAATGCATCCACTCTCCTGACCCGCGCTTCAATTTGGAGTTTGCAGCGCCCACCGGAGTACTCCACCATCGCCCGAACCACCGTCCGCCGGAGAAAGTGTCGCCGTCGACGTGCTGCTCTCCGACGACCAAGTCCACCACCCACCGACGCGGAAGAACACCCTGAAACTCTTGGTACCCTCCGATCTCTCTGCCTCGCCGTGGTTCGACGCCGGCGACCACCGCAGCCTTCGGGCGCCGGCGAGCTCCATTGGAGTTTTAAACCTGACGGGTGGACCCCCCCGTCAGCCTCTCTTCTTTTCCCCCCTCGAACCGTTTTCTGTTGGCGCCTTCGGGCAAATGCGCTTTCTCTTTGGGCTGGCGCCTTTTACTCCGAACCATTTTCTGTTTTCTCAAACAAGTCCCTGGTTCTTTTCTGTTTCATCACAGATCAGTCCCTGGACTAAAACCCTTATAACTTTTTAATAAAAGATGATTTTTGATTGATTCTTTTTCTATCAGTCTTGTATTTTTGTCTAGTTTTTTTATAGTATATATTTGGAAAAAATTTGGAACAATTTTTATGCACGCGTCGATGTTCACGTTAGTATACGGTTTTGTTATATCGTAGGTTCCGGAAGAGGTGACGGAGCCGCGAACTTCGCCGAGCTAGACTCCGACTTCTCCGAACCAGGCAAGCATGTTTGAACCTTTGATATGATGGGTGTTTTGCATGTTTGCTTGAATGGTTTGTGCATGGCATAGGAGCATCAGTGAGTATTTCGTTGCATGCAAGGCTACTGACCGTGTGTTTCAGAGTTATCATGATCTTTGTTGAGAGATGACCTGATCATGTGGTGACATGAAAGGTAGCAAGATGGTATTGTTGTAGCATGCCAGTCTTACGTCATCTGATAAACTCTGACGTTAACGTGGACTGAGCCACGTTACCGTTCTTCCCCTTTCGTGCTGCCACATGTTTTCTGCAAAGGATACGGTTTAGTAAGTTGTTAACCTCTTTCCGTGTACACACCAAATAGAGGGGCCGGGATGAGGGTTCCATGGCCCTGGATTAAAGCCAGTCATCCGGTCAGGGGGCATGGGTGTTTCCGGTTGGGACCGAGAGGGGGGCACCCCTTAGAGCGCGCGTATATAAATTTGATCCCATGCTACACGAGGTTGTAGCCTCCCCGTCTCAAGGTTTTTCTTGAACGTTGCCGAGGGTGATTCCTGGCATCGGAATATTGAATGGGTGTGTACTGGTTAGATGTGTTTCTTCCAAAACACTGTAAACGGAACTAGTCCCTGTGACTACTGAAATCCGTTGGCTGTGGTTAAAGTACAAACTCTGCAGAGTCAAAACCTTCAGAGTCATCATGTCTATGGTTAAGGACCATGGCCAGTATATCCATATCTATGTCAGTCCTCGTGGTAAATCCCCAGTGAGCAAGCTTGAGTAGTATACCCGTTGAATTGTATTCCTGTGGATGGACTAACCTTTTGTTTATCTCGTACTTGAATGTTCCCTTGAAATGAATTAAAATTCATGAGCTACTGAAATATTAAGTTGTGAAATATAAGCCCTTTATGTGATGTCGCTCAGATGTCCGACTGTGGCACGCCCGTTATTTACTTTTGATATAAGCCCTTTATGTGATGTCGCTCAGAC
This sequence comes from Aegilops tauschii subsp. strangulata, assembly GCF_002575655.3. Classification (NCBI taxonomy): domain Eukaryota; kingdom Viridiplantae; phylum Streptophyta; class Magnoliopsida; order Poales; family Poaceae; genus Aegilops; species Aegilops tauschii. The sequence continues at coordinate 404,902,773 of NC_053036.3, read as the reverse complement.
GTCCGACTGTGGCACGCCCGTTATTTACTTTTGATATAAGCCCCTTTATGTGATGTCGCTCAGACGTCCGACTGTGGCACGCCCGTTATTTACTTTTGATATAAGCCCTTTATGTGATGTCGCTTCAGACGTCCGACTATGGCACGCACTGTTATTTATTTTTCTATTATAAGCCCTGTATGTGGTGTCACCTTGACGCCCGACTGCGGCATTGTTATTTCTTTTGCATCCTTTCGAGGAGTCATTCAGACACTCGATTGGCCTTCAGTATTACTTTGAGATTTCGGGAGGACTATGGCCCGACTTCCCTTTTATTTCCCATGCATTGCCATCTCGTTGTTTGAGTACGTTCTACTAATCTGTTCATATGCATCATGTTTACATTTGTTATATCTTATGTCCGAACTGTCTTGCGAGTACTTTCATAGTACTCACCTGGCTTGTTGATTTGGCCAGATGTTGACGAAGGCGATCTCTTGGATGAAGAGTTTGATAGTGAGTCCGACGCCTAGAGGAATCCCAGTCAGTCCCGTGCGATCCTGGATATTGGTCACTTGTATTATATAAGCTTCCGCCACCCACAATAAGGATCCTCGAGCCTCACTCCGACGCTCGAAGAGCTGTTAGATTCAGGAGTCATGTCACCCACTTCGCTGTGATATTTCCACCACCGCTTTTATCGTGAGTTAGTAGTTATGCCACCCTATCCGTCTTTATGTGTTATTGGCGTGTTTGTAATAAGTTATTGAGCAGTCTCCGCTCAACCTTGTATTATATTCAGTACTCCTGGTTTTTCTTCTGTGATCAACAAATTGTCTACCCGTGAGAAGGAATTCTTCTCTACTGGTCCGTAAAAGGGATCGGTTTCTCAATAAATATTTTTATTGGAAAACCGGTCGTGACAAGCTTGGTATCAGAGCCAGGCTGACTGTAGGAAGCCACTAGGAGCGATCGCTAATCGGTTATTAGCGTCTCTAGTGCTTTTTCAGCATTTTGCAAATGTAGCTATTTTCTGTTGGTCATCATAAATTTATGATATGACTACTCAGAATTTTTGCCTACTTTTGTAGATGGCTGGAAGCAACTGCGAGATCCGGGTGTTCACGAATGTGCCCGAGGGGTTTCTCAAACTCCTGGTCTCCATCACCAAGCTCGCGATCGGGCCAGCGACGCGTCCGGAGTTCATGCTTTATCAGCACAAGCTCAGCGACGACGTGTCTATGCACCAGGCCGTGGTGCAATTCAAGGGAGGACGTTCTGCATCTCGCCACTTCCGTTTTGTGGGAAGGGCCATGCCTACGGAGAGGGATGCCATGCAGATGGCTGCCCGTGAGGCGATAGCTCGCCTTCGGGGCATTCTTCCTTCGATGAAGACTCGTCGCTACCGCTACCTCCCATGCCATGTGCCATATACTTGTCACTATGCATTCGCCTGCCATAGGGGAGAGCGAGATGAAGCTATCGAGATGCTCGTTGAGTATCTCAAAGCTCTGGAGGAAGATTTCGACAACCTCGTGGACGATCTTGTGGCTGCCCGGATGGACTTAGTTCGGGGCGGTTCTGCCAGCAGGAAGGAGCTTCTCCACATGGCACCGCCACTGACTTTCGTCTCGTCCTCAGCATCTTATTCACCGGCCATTTTGGCCACTGCTCGCCGTCTGCCTACCACTGAGGAGTTCGACCGAGTCATCGCTCCTACTCCAGTCAGAGCTGCATCGCCTGCCGCACCCGCACTGCCACCTGTCGCACCCGCGCCATCACCTCAGCGCAGTGCTACACGCCTGGAGCCTACTAGGGAGGAGGGGGAGGTTGAGTCTCCTGCACCGCTGGGTCTTACCCTCGGCAAGGTGAAGGACATCTTCACCATCTCTAACTGAGTGCACCGAGTAGCCACGCGATGTGCCTGCATGTATGATATGTTTTATATGTACGTTAGTTTCTAGTTTTTGTGTGCGCTTCATGTAGGGTCCCGGAGGAGTATGCTAGCCTAAATAACATGTCAGGAGTGTGTGCGCACATCCTGAGTGATGTATCGTATGTTTGCGTTTTGTGTGTAAGATATGTGCTAAGCAGTCCTTCTCCGGGCGAAATCGTTTATGTTTTCTTGAAAAATCTTGAGGTCTTTTAAATTTTTGCCTTTGCAAGATTTTCCTTGTGCCACACAGTTCTTCTCATGAGTTTTGCAAAATAATACCTCAGAGTGGAAAATGTCTCGTCCGTGGACTCGTTCCATGCCCAATCAACCAGAAGAAGTTTATGGAACACAAACAAGCAACAACTTCACTCAGGGACAGTCTAGTCAACAGAACAGCGAGGCAGCCTTATCTCAAGTATGCCGCCTCTTCGAACAAAGCCAATAGCAACACCAAGAAATGATGAATCACGTCATCAATATGGGGAATCACCGTGAGCCATACCAACCACACTCCAAGTTGTCTGAACTGCAGAAGACACGCCCTCCAACGTTTGCTCACACTGATAGGCCACTTGAAGCCGATGATTGGCTTCGTGACATCGAAAGAAAGCTGATTATTGCTCAGTGTTCAGATCATGAGAAGGTGCTTTATGCACCTCACTACCTCACTAGAGCAGCTGCAGCATGGTGGGAAAACTTCCTACACATGCATCCCAGTGAACACAACATCACCTGGGAAGAGTTTAAGGAAGGCTTTCGTGGGGCACACATCCCCAGGAGCATCATAAAAATCCAGAAAAGAGAATTTGATGACCTCAAGCAAAGAGGCATGTTAGTGACAGAATACAACGGTCAGTTTACCCAGCTATCTCGTTATGCCTACGATGAGCATATGACTGAGAACAAAAGGATGGAAAAGTTTTTAGACGGCCTGGCGCCAGCATTAAGATGCCAACTGGTCGTACACACTTTCCCGGATTTTAAAACTCTGGTTGACAAGGCCATTACCTTGGAGAATGAGCGCCGCAGTCTGGAAGATATTCGTAAGCGGAAAAGGGACAAGACGACTCTTGATCACAACAATCGAAGCAAGACTGAGGTTCAGAGGAATGAAGCGAGAAAATCCACGACGACTGCTATAAGGCCGACCAGACAGTTTCATTCCAGGGACAAGGACTTTACATACTGTCCAGGGGTCACTTTCTATGCTTGTGGTGAAGAAGGGCACTATGCCAAACAGTGCCCAAAACCAAGGAACTCGGCCCCCAAGCAGAACAATGGTGGGAACAATCCAGCCCCCAAGCGCAACAATTTCAATCCCAGCAACAATCACAGGAAGGATCACCTGAACCATGTGACCAGGGAAGAAGCCCAGAATGCCCCAGACATCGTACTCGGTACGTTCCCTGTCAACACAGTACCTGCCACGGTTTTGTTTGATTCTGGAGCTTCTCACTCGTTCGTTTCGAAGAGTTTTGTTTTACAACATGGTTTTTCGATACTTCCCTTGGAAAAATCTATGATCATCAAGTCCCCCGGGAATAAGCAGATCGCTCAGAGTTACTGCCAAGGAGTGATCATTGAGTTCGAAGGACTAAAGTTTCAAGCTAATCTCATCGTGTTGGAAAATAAAGGACTCGATGTCATCTTGGGGATGGACTGGTTGACCACCAACAAGGGATTTATTGATTGTTTCAATCGGACTGTGATTCTCACTCATCATCACGGCAAGACAATAAAGGTTACAGCTCAAGAAAGACCACGGTCACGGCAACCAAAGCTGAACAAAGTGGACATTTTGGAATTGAGAAAAGTTCCAGTGGTGTGCGAATTTCCCGACGTATTCCCTGAAGAACTACCAGGCATGCCACCAGACCGAGAGATAGAGTTCAGCATCGAACTAGCACCTGGCACCACTCCCATCTATAAGAAACCTTATAGAATGGCACCCTCAGAGTTGGTAGAATTGAAGAAGCAAATAAAAGAATTACTGGACAAAGGATTTATTCGAGCCAGCTCCTCACCTTGGGGTTCGCCAGTATTATTCGCCAAGAAAAAGGATGGGACACTGAGATTGTGTATAGACTATCGAGCTCTCAATATGGTCACCATCAAAAACAAATATCCGATGCCACGGATAAATGATTTGTTTGACCAGCTCGCACAAGACAAGGTGTTCTCAAAAATTGATTTAAGATCGGGATATCATCAATTGAAAGTACGGACAGAAGATATCCCTAAGACAGCATTCACCTCCAGATACAGATTATATGAGTTCACAGTAATGCCGTTTGGACTGACGAACGCCCCCGCATATTTCGTCCACCTCATGAACAAAGTGTTTATGAAATTCATGGACAAATTTGTTGTGGTGTTCATTGACGATATTCTGGTATATTCGAGGACACCAGAAGAGCATGTTGAACATCTCAGAATTGTTTTGGGGGAATTAAGGAAACATCAATTGTACGCCAAATTTAGCAAGTGTGAATTTTGGCTAAGGCAAGTTGGTTTCCTAGGCCATATATTAACCCAAGAAGGCGTGGCCGTAGACCCAGAAAAAGTCAAAGCCATACTTGACTGGAAACCACCAGCCAACGTGACAGATGTACGGAGTTTCCTGGGAATGGCCGGATATTACAGAAGATTTATTGAAGGATTCTCCACTGTGGCAAAACCAATGACCCAGTTGCTCAAGAAAGACAAGAAGTTTGTATGGACGGAAGCGTGCGAGAAAAGCTTCCAAGAACTAAAGAAGAAACTAACAACAGCACCAGTTTTGATCGTGCCAGACATACACAAGAGTTTTGAAGTGTATTATGACGCATCCCGGAAGGGCCTCGGGTGCGTGCTGATGCAGGATGGCAAAGTTGTTGCGTATGCTTCCAGGCAACTACGGAAACATGAGGAAAATTATCCAACTCATGACTTGGAGCTAGCAGCAGTCATCCATGCACTCAAGGAGTGGAGGCACTTTCTGTTGGGAAATCGTTGTGAAATATATACGGACCATAAGAGCCTTAAATATATTTTCACACAACCAGAGCTAAATTTACGACAACGACGCTGGTTGGAATTGGTCAAGGACTATGATGTCGGCATTCACTACCATCCAGGGAAAGCAAATGTAGTGGCAGATGCTCTTAGTCGGAACCCCAGCCCGGGCAACGACAGTCCACAAAACTTGAGGCCTGAGTTTCAGCAGGAGTTCGCTAGACTCAACATGGTGTTAGTCTCTGAGGGCACCATATCAAATCTGGAGATACAACCCACCCTAGTGGAACAAATTAAGAAGGCTCAGCAGGGACATCCCAGCATCGAAGGTATAAAGAGAAAAATGAACCTTGGCAAGGCTTCAGAGTTCGTCACAGACAATGAAGGAATATTATGGTACGGGGACAGACTTTGCGTACCAAACATTAAGGAACTCAAGCAACAAATCCTAACCGAAAGCCACACCGCTCCATACTCGATCCACCCTGGAGGAACCAAAATGTACAAAGACATTCAGGAAAGATTTTGGTGGCACGGTATGAAAAGGGATATAGCCGCATTCATTGCTTGTTGCGATTCTTGTCAACGCATAAAAGCCGAGCATCAAAAGCCAGCAGGGCTACTACAGCCAAACAGGATACCGGAGTGGAAATGGTATGAAATTGGAATGGACTTCATCATCGGACTACCTCGATCAAAACGCGGAAATGATGCCATATGGGTCATCACAGATAGGCTAACCAAGGTAGCACATTTCATTCCCGTGAAGACGACCTACTCCACTCAAAGGCTAGCCAAGCTTTATCTCTCCCGTATAGTTTGTTTGCATGGAGTCCCAAAGACTATAATATCCGACCGAGGCACTCAATTTGTCTCTAAATTCTGGGATCACTTACAACAAGCTTTGGGCACTCAACTAGCATTCAGTACAGCGTACCACCCTCAGACTGATGGACAAACAGAACGCGTGAACCAAATCCTAGAGGACATGCTGAGAGCCTGTGTGCTCACCTATGGATCCAGTTGGGAAGAAAGTTTGCCATATGCCGAGTTTTCTTACAACAACAGTTACCAAGCCAGCATACAAATGGCACCCTTTGAAGCATTGTATGGACGGAGGTGTCGTACCCCACTAAATTGGTCAGAGACAGGTGACAGTCGTATCTTCGGCCCAGACATGCTCAAGGAGGCCGAGGAGAAAGTTAAACAGATCAGGGACAGACTCAAGACAGCTCAAAGCCGACAAAAGAGCTATTACGATCAAAAACATCGTGAGGTCAGCTTTGAACCCGGTGATTTCGTATACCTACGAGTGTCTCCTATGAGGGGCCTGCAACGGTTCAAAATTAAGGGGAAGCTAGACCTGAGATTTATTGGACCCTTCTGTATAATTGCCCGAAGAGGCACAGTAGCCTACCAGCTAGACCTACCCAAAGAGCTGCCAGACGTCCACGATGTGTTTCACGTCTCACAGTTGAGGAAATGTGTGAACAACCCGGAGAAGCATGTATCTCATGAAATCATTGATGTGCAACCAGACCTCACCTACAGAGAGCGACCAGTAAAGATTTTGGAAGAGTCTGAAAGGAGGACCCGTCAGAAAACAACTAAATTCTTCAAGGTCCAGTGGAGCAATCACACCGAGGATGAAGCTACATGGGAAAGAGAAGATTTTCTTCAGGCAGAGTACCCATATCTATTTGAGGATCAGCAGAAATCTCGGGGACGAGATTTTTCCTAAGGGGGTAGGTGTTGTGACACCCAAAAATTTTATTTGGCTTTTTCAAACTTTTATTTGATTTAAGGGATGTTATTTAAAATTTTCTGAAGAACTCCCCCTCTCAAAATATTTTCTTTTATGACAAGTGTTTTGTTTTGGATTCACCCAAGACTTGATTTTGGTCTTGGAGGTTTTTCCTTCTTATGTGGACTCAAAACCAAATGCTTTTCACTTGGGAGATTTCTTTTGAAAAAAAATCTTTTAAATAGCCCTATGGCATTTGGAGTGATCTTCTCCCCTTTTCAAAATCTCCTCTTGCCATGACATGAGTGGAAATCCCCTCCCAAAAGCCATTCCCCATCTTTGTGTCAAGTTATACTTCAAATCCAGCAAGTTGAACCTCTCCATGTATTTGTTTCCATTTAATTCTTATCAAAAATAATTTCTGCCTTCTATTTTGATCCTTGGAGGTTTTCAAAGGAACTACCATTTCTACTTTGAGTTTTGCCTCCAAACCTTTTTCCCTGGCTAGTCCTTAGAGCCCTCAACCAACATCCAGTTCAAATATTTCAAATTGTGCTTGCTGCAAGTTTGGACCATATTTGCCAAATTTGATGAAATTCATTTGAATTCTCCTCCTAAAAATCTGAGAAATTTCAGGCAGCCTCTGGGTGCATTGAGAGGTCACCTCACCAAGTCCCAGCTCCAGAAAAAAAATTCTTCGTGCCAAATCATTTCGTCGAACACTTGAGGGGCACTGTTTCTGTCAAGTTCAGAAATTCAGAGATACAGTTTCAGGAACTGCTGTCGTTTTCTTCAGAGTCCATTCTAGATCTCGCCAGTACCGCGGTGGCGCCTTGCTCCCTGTTCTCTCCTTCTTATCCCTGCGCCGCACGATCTCCTAGAGGCTTGCGGGCGTCGGCGACGAGCAGGAGGAGGTGCGCCACCCGTGAGCGACGGCAGCAGCGGCTTTGCGGTTGCCAGAGAGAGGCGCAGCGTGGACGGCGCCGTCCAGCGCCGCCCAAGTCACCAGAGGCCGCCGCGTGGCCATCCACTCACCCGTGCGCGCTGCCATCCTTCATCGTGAACTGCTAGGCGCGGAGCGCGCTCTCTGCCGCCGCCGTGCCCGTACGGCCGCCCCGTCGAGGATCGGCGCATTACGCCTAGCCCGACCAAGGTTTAGCGGGGGAACGGCACCAGTGATCCTCCCTGATGGTGCCTAGCCGCTTAAACCCACTGCCCAACCACTACCTCGCCGTAATCGCTCGCCGGAGCTACCCCGTTCACAGCCACCCCCTCGGATCGCCTATAAATAGAGGCCCCGAGCTCGAACTCGAACCCACACCACCTCTGCACTCCACCAATACCACGCCAAGCCACTGGAAGAGCCCCGAGGGAGCCTTCTTCCCCAACTCCGGCCGCCTCGACCCGCCACGGGGTCCAGCTCGATTCACCCCCGTGCGTGCACCTCTACCTCTCAGCTCTTGCCAGTAGCTTCCTAATGCATCCACTCTCCTGACCCGTGCTTCAATTTGGAGTTTGCAGCGCCCATCGGAGTACTCCACCATCGCCCGAACCACCGTCCGCCGGAGAAAGTGTCGCCGTCGACGTGGTGCTCTCCGACGACCAAGTCCACCACCCACCGACGCGGAAGAACACCCTGAAACTCTTGGTACCCTCCGATCTCTCTGCCTCGCCGTGGTTCGACGCCGGCGACCACCGCAGCCTTCGGGCGCCGGCGAGCTCCATTGGAGTTTTAAACCTGACGGGTGGACCCCCCCGTCAGCCTCTCTTCTTTTCCCCCCTCGAACCGTTTTCTGTTGGCGCCTTCGGGCAAATGCACTTTCTCTTTGGGCTGGCGCCTTTTACTCCGAACCGTTTTCTGTTTTCTCAAACAAGTCCCTAGTTCTTTTCTGTTTCATCACAGATCAGTCCCTGGACTAAAAGCCTTATAACTTTTTAATAAAAGATTATTTTTGATTGATTCTTTTTCTGTCAGTCTTGTATTTTTGTCTAGTCTTTTATAGTATTTATTTGGAAAAAATTTGGAACAATTTTTATGCACGCGTCGATGTTCACGTTAGTATACGGTTTTGTTATATCGTAGGTTCCGGAAGAGGTGACGGAGCCGTGAACTTCGCCGAGCTAGACTCCGACTTCTCCGAACCAGGCAAGCATGTTTGAACCTTTGATATGATGGGTGTTTTGCATGTTTGCTTGAATGGTTTGTGCATGGCATAGGAGCATCAGTGAGTATTTCGTTGCATGCAAGGCAACTGACCGTGTGTTTCAGAGTTATCATGATCTTTGTTGAGAGATGACCTGATCATGTGGTGACATGAAAGGTAGCAAGATGGTATTGTTGTAGCATGCCAGTCTTACGTCATCTGATAAACTCCGACGTTAACGTGGACTGAGCCACATTACCGTTCTTCCCCTTTCGTGCTGCCACATGTTTTCTGCAAAGGATACGGTTTAGTAAGTTGTTAACCTCTTTCCGTGTACACACCAAATAGAGGGGCCGGGATGAGGGTTCCATGGCCCTGGATTAAAGCCAGTCATCCGGTCAGGGGGCATGGGTGTTTCCGGTTGGGACCGAGAGGGGGGCACCCCTTAGAGCGCGCGTATATAAATTTGATCCCATGCTACGCGAGGTTGTAGCCTCCCCGTCTCAAGGTTTTTCTTGAACGTTGCAGAGGGTGATTCCTGGCAACGGAATATTGAATGGGTGTGTACTGGTTAGATGTGTTTCTTACAAAACACCTTAAACGGAACTAGTCCCTGTGACACCTGAAATCCGTTGGCTGTGGTTAAAGTACAAACTCTGCAGAGTCAAAACCATCCGAGTCATCGTGTCTATGGTTAAGGACCATGGCCAGTATATCCATATCTATGTCAGTCCTCGTGGTAAATCCCCAGTGAGCAAGCTTGAGTAGTATACCCGTTGAATTGTATTCCTGTGGATGGACTAACCTTTTGTTTATCTCGTACTTGAATGTTCCCTTGAAATGAATTAAAATTCATGAGCTACTGAAATATTAAGTTGTGAAATATAAGCCCTTTATGTGATGTCGCTCAGACGTCAGACTGTGGCACGCCCGTTATTTACTTTTGATATAAGCCCTTTATGTGATGTCGCTCAGACGTCCGACTGTGGCACGCCCGTTATTTACCTTTGATATAAGCCCCTTTATGTGTTGTCGCTCAGATGTCCGACTGTGGCACGCCCGTTATTTACCTTTGATATAAGCCCTTTATGTGATGTCGCTTCAGACGTCCGACTGTGGCACGCACTGTTATTTATTTTTCTATTATAAGCCCTGTATGTGGTGTCGCCTTGACGCCCGACTGCGGCATTGTTATTTCTTTTGCATCCTTTCGAGGAGTCATTCAGACACTCGATTGGCCTTCAGTATTACTTTGAGATTTCGGGAGGACTACCGCCCGACTTCCCTTTTATTTCCCATGCATTGCCATCTCGTTGTTTGAGTAGGTTCTACTAATCTATTCATATGCATCATGTTTACATTTGTTATATCTTATGTCCGAACTGTCTTGCGAGTACTTTCATAGTACTCACCTGGCTTGTTGATTTGGCCAGATGTTGACGAAGGCGATCTCTTGGATGAAGAGTTTGATAGTGAGTCCGACGCCTAGAGGAATCCCAGTCAGTCCCGTGCGATCCTGGATATTGGTCACTTGTATTATATACGCTTCCGCCACCCACAATAAGGATCCTCGAGCCTCACTCCGACGCTCGAAGAGCTGTTAGATTCAGGAGTCATGTCACCCACTTCGCTGTGATATTTCCACCACCGCTTTTATCGTGAGTTAGTAGTTATGCCACCCTATCCGCCTTTATGTGTTATTGGCGTGTTTGTAATAAGTTATTGAGCAGTCTCCGCTCAACCTTGTATTATATTCAGTACTCCTGGTTTTTCTTCTGTGATCAACAAATTGTCTACCCGTGAGAAGGAATTCTTCTGTACTGGTCCGTAAAAGGGATCGGTTTCTCAATAAATATTTTTATTGGAAAACCGGTCGTGACATTAACCTACTTTGTTTGTTTTTGTCTCATTAGTAACTTATCTGGTACACTAATCTACAAGTTCAAACTTTCAGGAAGCTATGGAACAAATGATTGAACAACCACAACCACTTGAAGGTGACGAGGCTACTACAGGCACAATGTCACCTCTTGCTGTAGTGCGTCAGTATCTCTCTACTAACGGTGCAAAAAGCACCTTCCTGCGTAATTCTGGGTTGGTTGTCAAGGTAACCTCGTCCAAATCGCCTACTGAACAAAATCTTCCTGCTAGACAGAGTGATATATCTGTGCTCCAGACACAAGTCCAATCCCTAATGGACGTTGTTTCAGAAACAAGAATAGTGGTTGAGAAATGTCGTCAAGATATGAATGGTTTTGAAACCAGACTATCAGACATTCGCTTTGTTGTTCAAGAGCAATGGCGGAAAAAAGGTGGAGATCATGCTGCTCCATCAGATTCTACAGCCTGAAATATTAGCACTCAGGTCAAATGATCTGTGCTTCTATACATCTGATGGTGCTTTTATCTGGAAGGACTGTCAACTTTATGCCAACAGGCCTTTTGTTGTATGGTTGGAATTTATTTTGTTGTGATACAACATTTATGATGCTGCCTCAGGCTGTAGTAATTACGACGCTATTTTTGTATAGTGTAGGTTTATCTTAGTAATGTATTCGTCCGAAAGCTTCGTAGGAGCCCAACATGCCAACATTCGTCAGGCCCATTCCAATTGGGCTAAAAACGATTACGGGCTGAAATTGGCATGTAGCCCACTAAAAATATTTGGGCCTAAATCAGCATAAGCTTTCATATTTTTCTGGTAGGCCTGTGCCCATAGTGGGCCTTTAACAGGCCTAAACATAATTTGTGCCCTCAGTAAAAATAGGCCGTTTACAGGTGTAAATATCTTGAGCCCATAAAAAACATGGGCCATTAATAGACCGAAAGTGAGATTGGGCCCTGATTGTGCCAAATAACCCACTGGACTTAGCAGGCCGAAATGGTGGCCCATTTACGATGCGGATCTTTGACAGGCCGAAATTCGGACGGGCCGTAAATGCGCCTACCTAATACACGGGCCTTTAACAGGCCGGAACTTCGGTCGGGCTAGATTATCGTCATTTTTATATGGGCCGTTAATAGGCCCGATATGACGTTGGGCCACATATGGCCCATGGTTTATGTCCGGTGTTAACAGGCCAAAAATGACAACAGGCCGAAAGTGGCCCAAAGCTATAGTGGGCCTCTAACAGGCCGAATGTCAGACATGGCCGAATATGACCCAAATCCTTCATGGTCGTTTATGGGCCGAAAGTTTTGATGGCCTGTAAATGGGCCCAAATGAAGCCGTACCTTTAACAGGCCAAAAATACACCGGGCCGTAATTCGGCCCAATTACTTAGCGGACTGTTAACGGGCCAGAAGTGACCATGGGCCGTGTTGATGACAAGTTTAGGACAGGCCGTTGACGGGCCGATTTGACAGAGAATGTTGGGCCTTTAGCTGGGCCGGCCCATTATGGTCTGCAGAATCTTGTGGGCCTTTAGCTGGGCCGGCCCATTGTGGTCCGCAAAATCTTGTGGGTCTTTAGCTGGGCCGGCCCATTATGGTCTGCAAAATCGTGTGGGCCTTTAGCTGGGCCGGCCCATTATGGTCTGCTAAATTTTGTGGGCCTTTAGCTGGGCCGGCCCATTATGGTCTGCTAAATCTTATGGGCCTTCGGTTGGGCTGGCCCATTTAAACTTTGTGGGCCACTTTTAGGCTGGTCCATGTGTCAACATATCATAGGCCCATCTCGACCGTTGGATGAGTGACACCTGTGCCAACGCGGAGCTGACGCGTGGATCCGTCAGCCAATGAGAATTTTACACATGGAAAATCGGCATTGGTCGTGGCTGTTAACGGGTTATCGGATCCAAAATCTGACCCGATAGCTTAACGGCGTTCCGTTACGATGGATGCCATGTGTCGGTCACCCTTGACAAAAGCACTTCTGTGACGCGCGATTTATCATCATGGAAGTGGACACTTCCGTGATGATACTTTTGGCAATGTCATGGAACACTTCTACGACAGCACAGGTATGACTATCTTGATTCTGTCATAAATTTGTCATGGATGTACATGCATGACAGAAAACGCGACCTACTGTGACAAACACGTATCATCACGGAAGTGTATTTTTTTGTAGTGCATATACATGCGATGGCCTCCTTTGAGAGCACAAGAAGTTTCGAGGCCAACTGAGCAACAGGACCCGCACTTCCTGCACAAACCGGACACATTCCCTCTTGATACCCATAGACTATCTCGAAGAACGGGCCTAGACTTGGTCTGTCATCTCGCGATGACATGCACTAACACGGAGAAGCAGTTATTCACCGTGGACTACACCCTCTCGGTGCCGAACAATGCCCTAGACCGCCGGGGCCACCGGATGGGTGCTCGATATAGAGACCGCCCGAGGGGGGGGGAAGGCACCCCTATATGCGTGTGGCCCATGCATATGCATGGACGGGTGGTGTGCTATTTGAATAAGCAACGCACGTCCTTGACGTGACACGTGCCTCACAAACCACACACACGGGCGGGAACGTCGAGGACCGGCTGCGTCCGTCCCCGAGACAGAATCTTCGGTCGGTGACCCTGAGATAGAACGAGCCTAGACTTGGTCTGTCATCTCGCGATGACATGCACTAACATGGAGAAGCAGTTATTCACCGTGGACTACACCCTCTCAGTGCCGAATAACGCCCTAGACCGCCGGGGCCACTGGATGGGTGCTCGATATGGAGACCGCCCGAGGGGGGAGGGCACCCCTACATGCGTGGCCCATGCATATGCATGCACGGGTGGTGTGCTATTTGAATAAGCAACGCACGTCCTTGACGTGGCACGTGCCTCACAAACCATACACACGGGCGGGAACGTCGTGGACCGGCTGCGTTCGTCCCTGAGACAGAGTCTTCGGTGGGTGATCATCCCGTGACAGAATGGGCCTAGACTTGGTCTGTCATCTCGCGATGACATGCACTAACACGAAGAAGCAGTTATTCCTCGTGGCCTACCCCCTCTAGGTGCCGAACAACGCCCTAGACCGCCGGGGCCACCGGAGGGGTGCCGGTGTCTAGAACCGGACGAGGCCCATCCGAAGAAGAATACACAAGACAGTAATTATGATATGCTAAGGCTGTTTGTGAAGCATGGAAGAAAACAACAAAAAAAAGTATAATACATATTATCGAGAATGCACAAGAAGGAAAGAGATCTAGGTTAGATGCTTTACCGATGGCCATTACCGAGAGCTGAGGATCGACCCTCGGTAACCACTGCTCTAATTTTTCCCTTCTCTTTTTGTTTTTGTTTTGCACTATCTTTTTTGTATCTCATATTTCATATGCTTTTACGACCAAAGTTTGGAAATTCCATGAATTTTGATGAATTTTTTGATAAAAGACTTTTGATGCACTCATACAAATATATATATATATGCTTTTTGGGTTAGATTTGTTCAAAACTCAACTTTAAAGAGTGTAAAGTAAAAAAAACATGAGAAGAAGCAGTTGTTGACCGTGGCCTACCCCCTCTCTCGGTGCCGGTCAACTTTCTAGACCGGCACCGAGAGAGAACTTTAAAGAGTGTAAAGTAAAAAAACATGAGAAGTGGCAATTATTGACCGTGGCCTACCTCCTCTCTCGTGCCGGCCAACTTCCTAGAATGGCACCGAGAGAGAAATTTAAAGAGTGTAAAGTAAAAAACATGAGAAGAAGCAGTTGTTCACCGTGGCCTCCCCCCTCTCTCGGTGCCGGTCAACTTTCTAGACCGGCACCGAGAGAGAACTTTAAAGAGTGTAAAGTAATAAACATGAGAAGAAGCAGTTGTTGACCGTGGCCTAACCCCTCTTTCGGTGCCGGTCATCTTCCTAGACCGCCGGGGCCACTGGATAGCCCATGCATATACATGCGATGGCCTCCTTTGAGAGCACAAGATGTATCGAGGCCAACGGAGCAACATGACACACACTTCCTCCACAAACAGGACACATTCCCTCTCGATACCCATAGACTATCTCGAAGAACGGGCCTAGACTTGGTCTGTCATCTCGCGATGACATGCACTAACACAAAGAAGCAGTTATTCACCGTGGACTACACCCTCTCGGTGCCGAACAATGCCCCAGACCGCCGGGGCCACCGGATGGGTGCTCGATATAGAGATCGCCCGAGGGGGGAGGGCACCCCTACATGTGTGTGGCCCATGCATATGCATGCACGGGTGGTGTGCTATTTGAATAAGCAACGCACGTCCTGGACGTGACACGTGCCTCACAAACCACACACACGGGCGGGAACGCCGAGGACCGCCTGCGTCCGTCCCCGAGACAGAGTCTTCGGTGGGTGATCCCGTGACAGAACGAGCCTATACTTGGTGTGTCAGCTCGCGATGACATGCACTAACACGGAGAAGCAGTTATTCACCGTGGACTACACCCTCTCGGTGCCGAATAACGACCAAGACCGCCGGGGCCACCTGATGGGTGCTCGATATGGAGACCGCCCGAGGGGGGGGAGTGCACCCCTACATGCGTGTGGCCCATTCATATGCATGCAAGGGTGGTGTGCTATTTGAATAAGCAACGCACGTCCTTGACGTGGCACGTGCCTCACAAACCACACACACGGGCGGGAACGTCGAGGACCGGCTGCGTTCGTCCCCGAGACAGAGTCTTCGGTCGGTGATCCCGTGACAGAACGGCCCTAGACTTGGTCTGTCATCTCGCGATGGCATGCACTAACACGAAGAAGCAGTTATTCCCCATGGCCTACCCCCTCTAGGTGCCGAACAACGCCCTAGACCGCCGGGGCCACCGGAGGGGTGCCGGTCTCTAGAACCGAACGAGGCCCATCCGAAGAAGAAAACACAAGACGGTAATCATGATGTGCTAAGGTTGTTTGGCAAGCATGGAAGAAAAAAACAAAAAAAGTATAATACATATTATCGCGAATGCACAAGAAGGAAAGAGATCTTGGTTAGATGCTTTACTGAGAGCGCCTCTCGGAAAAGGTGGCCATTACCGAGAGCTGAGAATCGACCCTCGGTAACCACTCCTCTAATTTTTTCCCCTTCTTTTTTGTTTTTGTTTTGCACTATCTTTTTTGTATCTCATATTTCATATGATTTTACGACCAAAGTTTGGAAATTCCATGACTTTTGATGAATTTTTATGATAAAATACTTTTGATGCATTGATAGATTTATATATATATATATATGCTTTTTGGGTTAGATTTGTTCAAAACTCAACTTTAAAGAGTGTAAAGTCAAAAACATGAGAAGAAGCAGTTGTTGACCGTGGCCTACGCCCTCTCTCGGTGCCGGTCAACTTTCTAGACCGGCACCGAGAGAGAACTTTAAAGAGTGTAAAGTAAAAACATGAGAAGAGGCAGTTGTTGACCGTGGCCTACCCCCTCTCTCAGTGCCGGCCAACTTCCTAGAACGGCACCGAGAGAGAACCTTAAAGAGTGTAATTAAAAAACATGAGAAGAAGCAGTTGTTGACCGTGGCCTGCCCCCTCTCTCGGTGCCGGTCAACTTTCTAGACCGGCACCGAGAGGGAACTTTAAAGAGTGTAAAGTAATAAACATGAGAAGAAGGAGTTGTTGACCGTGGCCTACCCCCTCTCTCGGTGCCGGTGAACTTCCTAGACCGCCGGGGCCAACGGATAGCCCATGCATATACATGCGATGTCCTAATTTGAGAGCACAAGAAGTTTTGAGGCCAACGGAGCAACAGGACCCGCACTTCCTGCACAAACCGGACACATTCCATCTCGATACCCATAGACTGTCTCGAAGAACGGGCCTAGACTTGGTCTGTCATCTCGCGATGACATGCACTAACACGGAGAAGCAGTTATTCACCGTGGACTACACTCTCTCGGTGCCGAACAATGCCCTAGACCGCCGGGGCCACCGGATGGGTGCTCGATATAGAGACCGCCCGAGGGGGGGAGGGCACCCCTACATGCGTGTGGCCCGTGCATATGCATGCACGGGTGGTGTGCTATTTGAATAAGCAACGCACTTCCTTGACGTGACATGTGCCTCACAAACCACACACACACAGGCGGGAACGTCGAGGACCGGCTGCGTCCGTCCCCGAGACAGAATCTTCGGTGGGTGATCCCGTGACAGAACGAGCCTAGACTTGGTCTGTCATCTCGCGATGACATGCACTAACATGGAGAAGCAGTTATTCACCGTGGACTACACCCTCTCGGTGCCGAATAACGCCCTAGACCGCTGGGGCCACCGGATGGGTGCTCGATATGGAGACCGCCCGCGCGGGGAGGGCACCCCTACATGCGTGTGGCCCATGCATATGCATGTAGGGGTGGTGTGCTATTTGAATAAGCAACGCACGTCCTTGACGTGGCACTTGCCTCACAAACCACACACACGGGCGGAAACGTCGAGGACCGGCTGCGTTCGGCCCCGAGACAGAGTCTTCGGTGGGTGATCATCCCCTGAAAGAACGGTCCTAGACTTGGTTTGTCATCTCGCGATGACATGCACTAACACGAAGAAGCAGTTATTCCCCATGGCCTACCCCCTCTAGGTGCCGAACAACGCCCTAGACCGCCGGGGCCACCAGACGGGTGCCGGTCTCTAGAACTGGACGAGGCCCATCCGAAGAAGAAAACACAAGACGGTAATTATAATGTGCTAAGGTTGTTTGCCAAGCATGGAAGAAAACAACAAAAAAAGTATAATACATATTATCGAGAATGCACAAGAAGGAAAGAGATCTAGGTTAGATGCTTTTACCGAGAGCGCCTCTCACAAAAGGTGGCCATTACCGAGAGATGAGAATCGACCCTCGGTAACCACTGCTCTAATTTTTTCCCTTCTCTTTTTGTTTTTGTTTTGCACTGTTTTTTTGTATCTCATATTTCATATGCTTTTACGACCAAAGTTTGGAAATTCCATGACTTTTCATGAATTTTTTCGATAAAAGACTTTTGATGCACTCATAGATATATATATATATATATATATATATATATGTATATATATATATGCTTTTTGGGTTAGATTTATTCAAAACTCAACTTTGAAGAGTGTAAAGTAAAAAACATGAGAAGAAGCAGTTGTTGACCGTGGCCTACCCCCTCTCTCTGTGCCGGTCAACTTTCTATACCGGCACTAAGAGAGAACTTTAAAGAGTGTAAAGTAAAAAACATGAGAAGAGGCACTTGTTGACCATGGCCTACCCCCTCCCTCGTGCCGGCCAACTTCCGAGAACGGCACCGAGAGAGAACTTTAAAGAGTGTAAAGTAAAAAACATGAGAAGAAGCAGTTGTTCACCGTGGCCTACCCCCGCTCTCGGGGCCGGTCAACTTTCTAGACCGGCACCGAGAGAGAACTTTAAAGAGTGTAAAGTAATAAACATGAGAAGAAGCAGTTGTTGGTCGTGCCCTACCCCGTCTCTCGGTGCCGGTCAACTTCCTAGACCGCCGGGGCCACCGGATAGCCCATGCATATACATTTTATGGCCTCCTTTGAGAAAACAAGAAGTTTCGAGGCCAACGGAGCAACAGGACCCGCACTTCCTGCACAAACTAGACACATTCCCTCCCGATACCCATAGGCTATCTCAAAGAACGGGCCTAGACTTGGTCTGTCATCTCGCGATGACATGCACTAACACGGAGAAGCAGTTATTCACCGTGGACTACACCCTCTCGGTGCCGAACAATGCCCTAGACCGCCGGGGCAACCGGATGGGTGCCCGATATAGAGACCGCCCGAGGGGGGAGGGCACCCCTACATGTGTGTGGCCCATGCATATACATGCACGGGTGGTGTGCTATTTGAATGAGCAACGCACGTCCTTGACGTGACACGTGCCTCACAAACCACACACACAGGCGGGAACGTCGAGGACCGGCTGCGTTCGTCCCCGAGACAGAATCTTCGGTGGGTGATCCCGTGACAGAACGAGCCTAGACTTGGTCTGTCATCTCGCGATGACATGCACTAACACGGAGAAGCAGTTATTCACCGTGGACTACACCCTCTCGATGCCAAATAATGCCCTAGACCGCCGGGGCCACCGGATGGGTGCTCGAGATGGAGACCGCCCGAGGGGGGGAGGGCACCCCTACATGCGTGTGGCCCATGCATATGCATGCAGGGGTGATGTGCTATTTATATAAGCAACGCACGTCCTTGACGTGGCACGTGCCTCACAAACCACACACACGGGCGGGAACGTCGAGGACAGGCTGTGTTCGTCCCCGAGACAGAGTCTTTGGAGGGTGATCCCGTGACAGAACGAGCCTAGACTTGGTCTGTCATCTCGCGATGACATGCACTAACACGAAGAAGCAGTTATTTCCCGTGGCCTACCCCCTCTAGGTGCCGAACAACGCCCTAGACCGCCGGGGCCACCGGAGGGGTGCCGGTCTCTAGAACCGGACGAGGCCCATCCGAAGAAGAAAACACAAGACGGTAATTATGATGTGCTAAGGTTGTTTGCCAAGCATGGAAGAAAACAACAAAAAAAAGTATAATACATATTATCGAGAATGCACAAGAAGGAAAGAGATCTAGGTTTGATGTTTTACCGAGAGCGCCTCTCGAAAAAGGTGGCCATTATCGAGAGCTGAGAATCGACCCTCGGTAACCACTGCTCTAATTTTTTCCCTGTCTATTTTTGTTTTTGTTTAGCACTATCTTTTTGTGTCTCATATTTCATATGCTTTTACGACCAAAGTTTGGAAATTCCATGACTTTTGATTAATTTTTCTGATAAAAGACTTTTGATGCACTGATAGATATATATATGCTTTGTTCAAAACTCAACTTTAAAGAGTGTGAAGTAAAAAACATGAGAAGAAGCAGTTGTTGACCGTGGCCTACCCCCTCTCTCGGTGCCGGTCAACTTTCTAGACCGACACCGAGAGAGAACTTTAAAGAGTGTAATTAAAAACATGAGAAGAAGTAGTTGTTGACCGTAGCCTACCCCCTCTCTCGGTGCCGGCCAACTTCCTAGAACGGCATCGAGAGAGAACTTTAAAGAGTGTAAAGTAAAAAAACATGAGAAGAAGCAGTTGTTGACCGTGGCCTACCCCCTCTCTCGGTGCCGGTCAACTTTCTAGACCGGCACCGAGAGAGAACTTTAAAGAGTGTAAAGTTATAAACATGAGAAGAAGCAGTTGTATACCGTGGCCTACCCCCTCTCTCGGTGCCGGTCGACTTCCTAGACCGCCGAGGCCACCGGATAGCCCATGCATATACATGTGATGGCCTCCTTTGAGAGCACAAGAAGTTTCGAGGCCAACGCAGCAACAGGACACGCACTTCCTCCACAAACCGGACACATTCCCTCTCGATACCCATAGACTATCTCGAAGAACGGGCCTAGACTTGGTCTGTCATCTCGCGATGACATCCACTAACACGGAGAAGCAATTATTCATCGTGGACTACACCCTCTCGGTGCCGAACAATGCCCTAGACCGCCGGGGCCACCGGATGGGTGCTCGATATAGAGACCGCCCGAGGGGGGAGGGCACCCCTACATGTGTGTGGCCCATGCATATGCATGCACGGGTGGTGTGCTATTTGAATAAGCAACGCACGTCCTTGACGTGACATGTGCCTCACAAACCACACACACGAGCGGGAACGTCGAGGACCGGCTGCGTCCGTCCCCGAGACAGAATCTTCGGTCGGTGATCCCGTGACAGAACGAGCCTACACTTGGTATGTCATCTCGCGATGACATGCACTAACACGGAGAAGCAGTTATTCACCATGGACTACACCCTCTCGGTGCCGAATAACGACCTAGACCGCCGGGGCCACCGGATGGGTGCTCGGTATGGACACCGCCCGAGGGGGGAGGGCACCCCTACATGCGTGGCCCATGCATATGCATGCAGGGGTGGTGTGCTATTTGAATAAGCAACACACGTCCTTGACATGGCACGTGCCTCACAAACCACACATACGGGCGGGAACGTCGAGGACCGGCTGTGTTCGTCCCCGAGACAGAGTCTTCGGTGGGTGATCCCGTGACAGAACGGCCCTAGACTTGGTCTGTCATCTCGCGATGACATGCACTAACACGAAGAAGCAGTTATTCCCCGTGGCCTACCCCCTCTAGGTGCCGAACAACGCCCTAGACTGTCGGGGCCACCGGAGGGGTGCCGGTCTCTAGAACCGGACGAGCCCATCCGAAGAAGAAAACACAAGACGGTAATTATGATGTGCTAAGGTTGTTTGCGAAGCATGGAAGAAAACAACAAAAAAAGGATAATACATATTATCGAGAATGCACAAGAAGGAAAGAGATCTAGGTTAGATGCTTTACCGAGAGCGCCTCTCGCAAAAGGTGGCCATTACCGAGAGCTGAGAATCGACGCTCGGTAACCACTGCTCTAATTTTCCCCCTTCTTTTTTTGTTTTTTTTTGCACTATCTTTTTTGTATCTCATATTTCATATGCTTTTACGACCAAAGTTTGGAAATTCCATGACTTTTGATGAATTTTTTGATAAAAGACTTTTGATGCACTGATATATATATATATATATATGCTTTTTGGGTTAGGTTTGTTCAAAACTTGTGACGCCCCCGATTCAATCATACACTAATCATACACGCAAACGTGTACGATCAAGATCAGGGACTCACGGGAAAATATCACAACACAACTCTAAAAATAAAATAAGTCATACAAGCATCGTAATACAAGCCAGGGGCCTCGAGGGCTCGAATACAAGTGCTCGATCATAGACGAGTCAGCGGAAGCAACAATATCTGAGTACAGACATAAGTTAAACAAGTCTTCCTTAAGAAGTCTAGCACAAACTGGGATACAGATCGAAATAGGCGCAGGCCTCCTGCCCGGGATCCTCCTAAACTACTCCTGGTCGTCGTCAGCGGCCTGCACGTAGCAGTAGGCACCTCCAGTGTAGTAGGAGTCATCGTCGACGGTGGTGTTTGGCTCCTGGGCTCCAGCATCTGGTTGCGACAACCAGGTAGAAAGGAAAGGGGAAAAGAGGGAGAAAAGCAACCGTGAGTACTCATCCAAAGTACTTGCAAGCAAGGAGCTACACTACATATGTATGGGTATATGTGTAAAGGGCCATATCGGTGGACTGAACTGCAGAATGCCAGAATAAGAGGGGGATAGCTAATCCTGTCGAAGACTACGCTTCTGGCCACCTCCATCTTGCAGCATGTAGGAGAGAGTAGATGGTAAGTTCACCAAGTAGCATCGTATAGCATAATACTACCCGGCGATCCCCTCCTCGTCGCCCTGTTAGAGAGCGATCACCGGTTGTATCTGGCACTTGGAAGGGTGTGTTTTATTAAGTATCCAGTTCTAGTTGTCATAAGGTCAAGGTACAACTCCGGGTCGTCCTTTTACCGAGGGACATGGCTATTCGAATAGATAAACTTCCCTGCAGGGGTGCACCACATAACCCAACACGCTCGATCCCATTTGGCTGGACACACTTTCCTGGGTCATGCCCGGCCTCGGAAGACCAACACGTCGCAGGCCCACCTAGGCTCAACAGAGAGGTCAGCACGCCGGTCTAAATCCTATGCGCGCAGGGGTCTGGGCCCATCGCCCATTGCACACCTGCATGTTGCGTACGCGGCCGGAAGCAGATCTAGCCCCCTTAATATAAGCGCGAGCTTACGGTCCAATGCGGCGCGCGCCACTCAGTCGCTGACGTCAAGAAGAGCTTCGGCTGATACCATGACGCCGAGTGCCCATAACTGTTCCCGCGTAGTTGGTTAGTGCGTATAGACCAAATGGCCAGACTCAGATCAAATACCAAGATCTCGTTAAGCGTGTTAAGTATCCGCGGACACCGACCAGGGCCAGGCCCACCTCTCTCCTAGGTGGTCTCAACCTGCCCTGTCGCTCCGCCACAAAGTAACAGTCGGGGGCCGTCAGGAACCCAGGCCCACCTCTACCGGGATGGAGCCACCTGTCCTTTCAGCCCTCTCATCAGAATCACTTGCGGGTACTCAACGAGCCGACCCGACTTTAGTCACCACATGTGTCATGTATATAAAGTATATAGTATATACCCATGATCACCTCCCGAAGTGATCACGGCCCAGTAGTATAGCATGGCAGACGGACAAGAGTGTAGGGCCACTGATGGAACACTAGCATCCTATATTAAGCAGTAGGATAGCAGGTAAGGGTAACAATCTGCAGCAACAATGACAGGCTATGCAACAGAATAGGATTAACCGAAAGCAGTAACATGCTACACTACTCTAATGCAAGCTGCATAGAGAAGAATAGGCGATATCTGGTGATCAAGGGGGGGCTTGCCTGGTTGCTCTAGCAAGAAGGGTTCATCGTCGATGTAGTCGATCACAGGGGTACCGGCAGCGGTCTCGGGGTCTACCGGAGTGAAGTAACGGAGGGGGGACACAATAAATAACAGAGCAATCAAAGCATCACAAAGCATAACATGGCAATACACGGTGCTAGAGGTGATCTAACGCGGCAGGAGGTGATACCGGCGAAGAGGGGAAACATCCGGGAAAGTATTCTCTGTGTTTGACGTTTTCGAACAGATGAACTGGAGGGGAAAATTTGCGTGTTTGCTATGCTAGGGATGTGTGGCGGATGAACGGTCTATGTATTCGGATTCATCTCGTCATTCTGAGCAACTTTCAGGTACAAAGTTTTTCCATCCGAGTTACGGATTAAAAGATATGATTTTCAAAAGAATTTATTAATTTCTGGAATTTAATTCAAAATTGGATTTATGACTCATGCTAATGTCAACAGTCAACAGGGGTTGACTAGTCAACCTGACCAGGGGGTCCCACTGGTCAGTGACACATATTAATTAAACATATTAATTAACCTAATCTGGATTAATTAGGGGTGGGCCCCACTGCCATTGACTCATTAATTAATTAACTAACAGTTTAATTAGTTTAGTTATTTGATTAATTAGACATAATTAATTAAGTTAATTAATTTACTTAATTATTTAATTAATTAATATTTTTACTTATTATTATTATTTAAATTCTTTTTTTTTGTTATTAAACGTTCTGGAGTGTGGGCCCCCATGTCATAGGCACAGGGGCCATAGCGGGCGTGAGGCGTGCGGGCGCCCGCCCAGGCCAACAATAGGGCGCCGGAGCGGCGTAGTGAGGGGGGCGCGGCTGGCATGAGTCGTCGGCCCGGCGAGCAGGGGAGGCGGGCCGGAGTAGGGCGGCGCAGCCAGGCTGGAGGTGGTGGCGTGGGGGCGCGCGCGAGGGGCTGCGGCCGCGTGCCGGAATGGCGGGGCGCGGGGCACTTGTCGCGGCACCGGCGGGCAGCACGCACAGGCTGCGGCTGTGGCGAGCAGAAGCGAGGGGCGAGGACGACGCGTCGGAGCTGCAACGCGGCTAGCTGAGCGACGAGGCGACGCGGGGTCGCGCGACGGAGCCAAACAGGGGCCACAGTGCGCGAGGACGGCATGGCGCGTAGGTGTGCGCGAGAGAGTGGCGTGGCCTTCACGGGGCACGGCGAGGGGGGACACACCGCGGGCGCGTCGAGCACGCAGGGGTGGCGCGGATGCCGGGTCGTTGGCAACAGAAGGGGGGAAGGGGAAGATGGAGGCCGACGGCCTCACCAGCGTTGGAGGGGAGGGGGTCATTGTAGCTCGGGGTCGGCCGACGAGGAGGAGATGAGGAGGCGAGGCGACGACATAGGGCGACGGGGCACGACTTCCGCTTGATGGGGTCAACGTAGTTCCGGCGGCGGCGGGTCGATCCCGCGAGGGAGAGGTGTGGGAGGTCTGGCGACGACAGCGGGCATCCGGGCGACGGCGAGGTGCGGCGGGGTGGCGCGTCGCATCGGCGTCGGCGAGGTCGGGGCACGGTTGCCCCGATCCCGATCCATACGGGGGAGGAAGGAGAGGAGTGGGGCGAGTGGGGGTAGGTTAGGGTTACGGTGGGAGGGGGAGTGGGTTAGTAGGCAGGGGGTGGGCCGGCCCATTCGGGCGGCTGAGGCCAGCTGGGCCACTTGGCCTAGCTGGGGGGGGGCTTTCTATTTTTTTTCTTTTCTATTTTGTATTTTCCTTTTCTTTGATTTATTTTTCTTTTCTATTTTGGTTAATTGTTTGGGCACCAAATGAGTTTTCTAAAATATGAGAGCTGGCCCACAAATCACAGCACAACATATGCTACCACCAAAAACAAGTTTGGGGTAAATATCATTTCATATTTATTTTGTATTAATAAAAAGGTTATTAAATAATGATTTCAGCCACTGTTTGAGGTTGTATAAGTCACTTATCAAATTTCAATAATGTTGCTTACAATTTTATCATAGCTTCTGACTTATCTACTATTTATTGAACATTTTAGTTTTAATATTTGAAAACTTTTATTGTTTGCTTGATTTTGAATTTGAATTTGAATCGGTTTCGAACTAACGCGAGATTAGCAACAATAAGCGAGGTGACGTGGCATCGTTAACCTGGGATTACTGTAGCCTAATTATCCGGGCGTCACAAAACTCAACTTTAAAGAGTGTAAAGTAAAAAACATGAGAAGAAGCAGTTGTTGACCGTGGCCTACGCCCTCTCTCGGTGCCGGTCAACTTTCTAGACCGGCACCGAGAGAGAACTTTAAAGAGTGTAAAGTAAAAACATGAGAAGAGGCAGTTGTTGACCGTGGCCTACCCCCTCTCTCAGTGCCGACCAACTTCCTAGAACGGCACGGAGAGAGAACTTTAAAGAGTGTAAAGTAAAAACATGAGAAGAAGCAGTTGTTGACCGTGGCCTACCCCCTCTCTCGGTGCCGGTCAACTTTCTAGACCGGCACCGAGAGAGAACTTTAAAGAGTGTAAAGTAATAAACATGAGAAGAAGCAGTTGTTGACCGTGGCCTACCCCCTCTCTCGGTGCCGGTCAACTTCCTAGACCACCGGGGCCACCGGATAGCCCATGCATATACATGTGATGGCCTCCTTTGAGAGCACAAGAAGTTTCGAGGCCAACGGAGCAACAGGTCCCGCACTTCCTGCACAAACCGGACACATTCCCTCTCGATACCCATAGACTGTCTCGAAAAACGGGCCTAGACTTGGTCTGTCATCTCGCGATGACATGCACTAACACGAAGAAACAGTTATTCACCGTGGACTACACCCTCTCGGTGCCGAACAATGCCCTAGACCGCTGGTGCCACCGGATGGGTGCTCGATATAGAGAGCCCGAGGAGGGGAGGGCACCCCTACATGTGTGTGGCCCATGCATATGCATGCACGAGTGGTGTGCTATTTGAATAAGCAACCACGTCCTTGACGTGACACGTGCCTCACAAACCACACACACGGGCGGGAACGTCGAGGACCGGCTGCGTCCGTCCCCGAGACAGAATCTTCGGTGGGTGATCCCGTGACAGAATGAGCCTAGACTTGGTCGGTCATCTCGCGATGACATGCACTAACACGGAGAAGCAGTTATTCACCATGGACTACACCCTATCGGTGCCGAATAACGCCCTAGACCGCCGGGGCCACCGGATGGGTGCTCGATATGGAGACCGCCCGAGGGGGGAGGGCACCCCTACATGCGTGTGGCCCATGCATATGCATGCATGGGTGGTGTGCTATTTGAATAAGCAATGCACGTCCTTGACGTGGCACGTGCCTCACAAACCACACACACGGGCGGGAACGTCGAGGACCGGCTGCGTTCGTCCTCGAAACAGAGTCTTCGGTGGGTGATCATCCCGTGACAGAACGGGCCTAGACTTGGTTTGTCATCTCGCGATGACATGCAGTAACACGAACAAGCAGTTATTCCCCGTGGCCTACCCCCTCTAGGTGCCGAACAACGCCCTAGACCGCCGGGGCCACCGGACGGGTGCCGGTCTCTAGAACCAGACGAGGCCCATCCGAAGAAGAAAACACAAGACGGTAATTATGATGTGCTAAGTTGTTTGCCAAGCATGGAAGAAAACAACAAAAAAAGTATAATACATATTATCGAGAATGCACAAGAAGGAAAGAGATCTAGGTTAGATGCTTTACCGAGACTCTCGGAAAAGGTGGCCATTACCGAGAGATGAGAATCGACCCTCGGTAACCAATGCTCTAATTTTTTCCCCTTCTCTTTTTGTTTCTATTTTGCACTATCTTTTTTGTATCTCATATTTCATATGCTTTTACGACCAAAGTTTGAAAATTCCATGACTTTTGATGAATTTTTTCGATAAAAGACTTTTGATGCACTCATAGATATATATATATATATATATATATATGCTTTTTGGGTTAGATTTGTTCAAAACTCAACTTTGAAGAGTGTAAAGTAAAAAACATGAGAAGAAGCAGTTGTTGACCGTGGCCTACCACCTCTCTCGGTGCCGGTCAACTTTCTAGACCGGCACGGAGAGAGAACTTTAAAGAGTGTAAAGTAAAAAAACATGAGAAGAGGCAGTTGTTGACCGTGGCCTACCCCCTCTCTTGTGCCGGCCAACTTCCTAGAACGGCACCGAGAGAGAACTTTAAAGAGCGTAAAGTAAAAAACATGAGAAGCAGCAGTTGTTCACCGTGGCCTACCCCCTCTCTCGGTGCCGGTCAACTTTCTAGACCGGCACCGAGAGAGAACTTTAAAGAGTGTAAAGTAATAAACATGAGAAGAAGCAGTTGTTGACCGTGGCCTACCCCCTCTCTCGGTGCCGGTCAACTTCCTAGACCACCGGGGCCACCGGATAGCCATGCATATACATGTGATGGCCTCCTTTGAGAGCACAAGAAGTTTCGAGGCCAACGGAGCAACAGGTCCCGCACTTCCTGCACAAACCGGACACATTCCCTCTCGATACCCATAGACTGTCTCGAAGAACGGGCCTAGACTTGGTCTGTCATCTCGCGATGACATGCACTAACACGAAGAAACAGTTATTCACCGTGGACTACACCCTCTCGGTGCCGAACAATGCCCTAGACCGCTGGTGCCACCGGATGGGTGCTCGATATAGAGAGCCCGAGGAGGGGAGGGCACCCCTACATGTGTGTGGCCCATGCATATGCATGCACGAGTGGTGTGCTATTTGAATAAGCAACCACGTCCTTGACGTGACACGTGCCTCACAAACCACACACACGGGCGGGAACGTCGAGGACCGGCTGCGTCCGTCCCCGAGACAGAATCTTCGGTGGGTGATCCCGTGACAGAATGAGCCTAGACTTGGTCGGTCATCTCGCGATGACATGCACTAACACGGAGAAGCAGTTATTCACCATGGACTACACCCTATCGGTGCCGAATAACGCCCTAGACCGCCGGGGCCACCGGATGGGTGCTCGATATGGAGACCGCCCGAGGGGGGAGGGCACCCCTACATGCGTGTGGCCCATGCATATGCATGCATGGGTGGTGTGCTATTTGAATAAGCAATGCACGTCCTTGACGTGGCACGTGCCTCACAAACCACACACACGGGCGGGAACGTCGAGGACCGGCTGCGTTCGTCCTCGAAACAGAGTCTTCGGTGGGTGATCATCCCGTGACAGAACGGGCCTAGACTTGGTTTGTCATCTCGCGATGACATGCAGTAACACGAACAAGCAGTTATTCCCCGTGGCCTACCCCCTCTAGGTGCCGAACAACGCCCTAGACCGCCGGGGCCACCGGACGGGTGTCGGTCTCTAGAACCAGACGAGGCCCATCCGAAGAAGAAAACACAAGACGGTAATTATGATGTGCTAAGTTGTTTGCCAAGCATGGAAGAAAACAACAAAAAAAGTATAATACATATTATCGAGAATGCACAAGAAGGAAAGAGATCTAGGTTAGATGCTTTACCGAGACTCTCGGAAAAGGTGGCCATTACCGAGAGATGAGAATCGACCCTCGGTAACCAATGCTCTAATTTTTTCCCCTTCTCTTTTTGTTTCTATTTTGCACTATCTTTTTTGTATCTCATATTTCATATGCTTTTACGACCAAAGTTTGAAAATTCCATGACTTTTGATGAATTTTTTCGATAAAAGACTTTTGATGCACTCATAGATATATATATATATATATATATATATATATATATATATATGCTTTTTGGGTTAGATTTGTTCAAAACTCAACTTTGAAGAGTGTAAAGTAAAAAACATGAGAAGAAGCAGTTGTTGACCGTGGCCTACCACCTCTCTCGGTGCCGGTCAACTTTCTAGACCGGCACGGAGAGAGAACTTTAAAGAGTGTAAAGTAAAAAAACATGAGAAGAGGCAGTTGTTGACCGTGGCCTACCCCCTCTCTTGTGCCGGCCAACTTCCTAGAACGGCACCGAGAGAGAACTTTAAAGAGCGTAAAGTAAAAAACATGAGAAGCAGCAGTTGTTCACCGTGGCCTACCCCCTCTCTCGGTGCCGGTCAACTTTCTAGACCGGCACCGAGAGAGAACTTTAAAGAGTGTAAAGTAATAAACATGAGAAGAAGCAGTTGTTGACCGTGGCCTACCCCCTCTCTCGGTGCCGGTCAACTTCCTAGACCACCGGGGCCACCGGATAGCCCATGCATATACATGTGATGGCCTCCTTTGAGAGCACAAGAAGTTTCGAGGCCAACGGAGCAACAGGTCCCGCACTTCCTGCACAAACCGGACACATTCCCTCTCGATACCCATAGACTGTCTCGAAGAACGGGCCTAGACTTGGTCTGTCATCTCGCGATGACATGCACTAACACGAAGAAACAGTTATTCACCGTGGACTACACCCTCTCGGTGCCGAACAATGCCCTAGACCGCTGGTGCCACCGGATGGGTGCTCGATATAGAGAGCCCGAGGAGGGGAGGGCACCCCTACATGTGTGTGGCCCATGCATATGCATGCACGAGTGGTGTGCTATTTGAATAAGCAACCACGTCCTTGACGTGACACGTGCCTCACAAACCACACACACGGGCGGGAACGTCGAGGACCGGCTGCGTCCGTCCCCGAGACAGAATCTTCGGTGGGTGATCCCGTGACAGAATGAGCCTAGACTTGGTCGGTCATCTCGCGATGACATGCACTAACACGGAGAAGCAGTTATTCACCATGGACTACACCCTATCGGTGCCGAATAACGCCCTAGACCGCCGGGGCCACCGGATGGGTGCTCGATATGGAGACCGCCCGAGGGGGGAGGGCACCCCTACATGCGTGTGGCCCATGCATATGCATGCATGGGTGGTGTGCTATTTGAATAAGCAATGCACGTCCTTGACGTGGCACGTGCCTCACAAACCACACACACGGGCGGGAACGTCGAGGACCGGCTGCGTTCGTCCTCGAAACAGAGTCTTCGGTGGGTGATCATCCCGTGACAGAACGGGCCTAGACTTGGTTTGTCATCTCGCGATGACATGCAGTAACACGAACAAGCAGTTATTCCCCGTGGCCTACCCCCTCTAGGTGCCGAACAACGCCCTAGACCGCCGGGGCCACCGGACGGGTGCCGGTCTCTAGAACCAGACGAGGCCCATCCGAAGAAGAAAACACAAGACGGTAATTATGATGTGCTAAGTTGTTTGCCAAGCATGGAAGAAAACAACAAAAAAAGTATAATACATATTATCGAGAATGCACAAGAAGGAAAGAGATCTAGGTTAGATGCTTTACCGAGACTCTCGGAAAAGGTGGCCATTACCGAGAGATGAGAATCGACCCTCGGTAACCAATGCTCTAATTTTTTCCCCTTCTCTTTTTGTTTCTATTTTGCACTATCTTTTTTGTATCTCATATTTCATATGCTTTTACGACCAAAGTTTGAAAATTCCATGACTTTTGATGAATTTTTTCGATAAAAGACTTTTGATGCACTCATAGATATATATATATATATATATATATATATATATGCTTTTTGGGTTAGATTTGTTCAAAACTCAACTTTGAAGAGTGTAAAGTAAAAAACATGAGAAGAAGCAGTTGTTGACCGTGGCCTACCACCTCTCTCGGTGCCGGTCAACTTTCTAGACCGGCACGGAGAGAGAACTTTAAAGAGTGTAAAGTAAAAAAACATGAGAAGAGGCAGTTGTTGACCGTGGCCTACCCCCTCTCTTGTGCCGGCCAACTTCCTAGAACGGCACCGAGAGAGAACTTTAAAGAGCGTAAAGTAAAAAACATGAGAAGCAGCAGTTGTTCACCGTGGCCTACCCCCTCTCTCGGTGCCGGTCAACTTTCTAGACCGGCACCGAGAGAGAACTTTAAAGAGTGTAAAGTAATAAACATGAGAAGAAGCAGTTGTTGACCGTGGCCTACCCCCTCTCTCGGGGCCGGTCAACTTCCTAGACCGCCGGGGCCACCGGATAGCGCATGCATATACATTTTATGGCCTCCTTTGAGAGCACAAGAAGTTTCGAGGCCAACGGAGCAACAGGACCCGCACTTCTTGCACAAACTAGACACATTCCCTCTCGATACCCAAAGGCTATCTCGAAGAACGGGCCTAGACTTGGTGTGTCATCTCGCGATGACATGCACTAACACGGAGAAGCAGTTATTCACCATGGACTACACCCTCTCGGTGCCGAACAATGCCCTAGACCGCCGGGGCCACCGGATGGGTGCTCGATATAGAGACCGCCCGAGGGGGGAGGGCACCCCTACATGTGTGTGGCCCATGCATATGCATGCACGGGTGGTGTGCTATTTGAATAAGCAACGCACATCCTTGACGTGGCACGTGCCTCACAAACCACACACACGGGCGGGAACGTCGAGGACCGGCTGCGTCCGTCGCCGAGACAGAATCTTCGGTGGGTGATCCCGTGACAGAACGAGCCTAGACTTGGTCTGTCATCTCGCGATGACATGCACTAACACGGAGAAGCAGTTATTCACCGTGGACTACACCCTCTCGGTGCTGAATAACGCCCTAGACCGCCGGAGCCACCGGATGGGTGCTCGACATGGAGACCGCCCGAGGGGGGAGGGCACCCCTACATGCGTGTGGATATGCATGCAGGGGTGGTGTGCTATTTGAATAAGCAACGCACGTCCTTGACGTGGCACGTGCCTCACAAACCACACACACGGGCGGGAACGTCGAGGACCGGCTGTGTTCGTCCCCGAGACAGAGTCTTCGGTGGGTGATCCCGTGACAGAACGGGCCTAGACTTGGTCTGTCATCTCGCGATGACATGCACTAACACGGAGAAGCAGTTATTCACCGTGGACTACACCCTCTTGGTGCCGAATTGCGCCCTAGACCGCTGGGGCCACCGGATGGGTGCTTGATATGGAGACCGCCCGAGGGGGCAGGGCACCCCTAGATGCGTGTGGCCCCTGCATATGCATGGAGGGGTGGTGTGCTATTTGAAGAAGCAACGCACATCCTTGACATGGCACGTGCCTCACAAACCACACACACGGGCGGGAACATCGAGGTCCCGCTCGTTCGTTCCCGAGACAGAGTCTTCGGTGGGTGATCCCGTGACAGAACGGGCCTAGCCTTGGTCTGTCATCTCGCGATGACATGCACTAACACGAAAAAGCAGTTATTCCCCGTGGCCTACCCCCTCTAGGTGCCGAACAACGCCCTAGACCGCCAGGGCCACCGGAGGGGTGCCGGCCTCTAGAACCGGACGAGGCCCATCCAAAGAAGAAAACACAAGACGGTAATTATGATGTGCTAAAGTTGTTTGCCAAGCATGGAAGAAAACAACAAAAAAAGTATCATACATATTATCGAGAATGCACAAGAAGGAAAGAGATCTAGGTTAGATGCTTTACCGAGAGCGCCTCTCGGAAAAGGTGGCCATTACCGAGAGCTGAGAATCGACCCTCGGTAACCACTGCTCTAATTTTTTCCCCTTTCTATTTTTTTTTGATTTGCACTATCGTTTTTGTATCTCATATTTCATATGCTTTTACGACCAAAGTTTGGAAATTCCATGAAATTTGATGAATTTTTTTGATGAAAGACTTTTGATGCACTCATAGATATATATATATATATGCGTTTTGGGTTAGATTTGTTCAAAACCCAACTTCAAAGAGTGTAAAGTAAAAAACATGAGAAGAAGCAGTTGTTGACCGTGGCCTACCCCATCTCTCGGTGCCGGTCAACTTTCTAGACCGGTACCGAGAGAGAACTTTAAAGAGTGTAAAGTAAAAACATGAGAAGAGGCAATTGTTGACCGTGGCCTACCCCCTCTCTCGGTGCCGGCCAACTTCCTAGAACGGCACCGAGATAGAACTTTAAAGAGTGTAAAGTAAAAAACATGAGAAGAAGCAGTTGTTAACCGTGGCCTACCCCCTCTGTCGGTGCCGGTCAACTTTCTAGACCGGCACCGAGAGAGAACTTTAAAGAGTGTAAAGTAATAAACATGAGAAGAAGCAGTTGTTGACCGTGGCCTACCCCCTCTCTCGGTGCCGGTCAACTTCCTAGAACGCCGGGGCCACCGGATAGCCCATGCATATACATGCGATGGCCTCCTTTGAGAGCACAAGAAGTTTCGAGGCCAACAGAGCAACAGGTCCCGCACTTCCTGCACAAACCGGACACATTCCCTCTCGATACCCATAGACTGTCTCGAAGAACGGGCCTAGACTTGGTGTGTCATCTCGCGATGACATGCACTAACACGGAGAAGCAGTTATTCATCGTGGACTACACCCTCTCGGTGCCGAACAATGCCCTTGACCGCCGGGGCCACCGGATGGGTGCTCGATATACAAACCGCCCGAGGGGGGGAGGGCACCCCTACGTGCGTGTGGCCCATGCATATGCATGCACGGGTGGTGTGCTATTTGAATAAGCAACGCACGTCCGTGACGTGACACGTGCCTCAAAACCACACACATGGGCGGGAACGTCGAGGACCGGCTGCGTCCGTCCCCGAGACAGAATCTTCGGTGGGTGATCCCGTGACAGAACGAGCCTAGACTTGGTCTGTCATCTCGCGATGACATGCACTAACACGGAGAAGAAGTTATTCACCGTGGACTACACCCTCTCGGTGCCGAATAACGCCCTAGACCGCCGGGGCCACCGGATGGGTGCTCGATATGGAGACCGTCCGAGGGGGGGAGGGCACCCCTACATGCGTGTGGCCCATGCATATGCATGCCGGGGTCGTGTGCTATTTGAATAGGCAACGCACGTCCTTGACGTGGCACGTGCCTCAGAAACCACACACACGGGTGGGAACATCGAGGACCGGCTGCGTTCGTCCCCGAGAGAGAGTCTTCGGTGGGTGATCATCCCGTGAGAGAACGAGCCTAGACTTTGTTTGTCATCTCGCGATGACATGCACTAACACGAAGAAGCAGTTATTCCCCGTGGCCTGCCCCCTCTAGGTGTCGACCAACGCCCTAGACCGCCGGGGCCACCGGACGGGTGTCGTTCTCTAGAACCGGACGAGGCCCATCCGAAGAAGAAAACACAAGATGGTAATTATGATGTGCTAAGTTGTTTGCCAAGCATGGAAGAAAACAACAAAAAAATGTATAATACATATCATCGGGAATGCACAAGAAGGAAAGATATCTAGGTTAGATGCTTTACCGAGAGCGCCTCTCGGAAAAGGTGGCCATTACCGAGAGCTGAGAATCGACCCTCGGTAACCACTGCTCTAATTTTTTTCCCTTCTCTTTTTGTTTTTGTTTTGCACTATCTTTTTTGTATCTCATATTTCATATGCTTTTACGACGAAAGTTTGGAAATTCCATGACTTTTGATGAATTTTTTCGATAAAAGACTTTTGATGCACTCATATATATATATATATATATATATATATATATATATATATATATATATATATATATATATATGCTTTTTGGATTAGATTTGTTCAAAACTCAACTTTAAAGAGTGTAAAGTAAAAAACATGAGAAGAAGTAGTTGTTGACCGTGGCCTACACCCTCTCTCGGTGCCGGTTAACTTTCTAGACCGGCACCGAGAGAGAACTTTAAAGAGTGTAAAGTAAAAAACATGAGAAGAGGCAGTTGTTGACCGTGGCCTGCCCCCTCTCTTGGTGCCGGTCAACTTTCTAGACCGGCATCGAGAGAGAACTTTAAAGATTGTAAAGTAATAAACATGAGAAAGAAGCAGTTGTTGACCGTGGCCTACCCCCTCTCTCGGTGCCGGTCAACTTCCTAGACCGCCGGGGCCACCAGATGGCCCATGCATATACATGTGATGTCCTCCTTTGAGAGCACAACAAGTATCGAGGCCAACGGAGCAATAGGACCCGAACTTCCTTCACAAACCGGACACATTCCCTCTCGATACCCATAGACTATCTTGAAGAACGGTCCTAGACTTGGTCTGTCATCTCGCAATGACATGCACTACCATGGAGAAGTTGTTATTCACCATGGACTACACCCTCTCGATGCTGAACAATGCCCTAGACCGCCGGGGCCACCGGATGGGTGCTCGATATAGAGACCGCCCGAGGAGGGGGAGGGCACCCCTACATGTGTGTGGCCCATGCATATGCATGCACGGGTGGTGTGCTATTTGAATAAGAAACGCACTTCCTTGACCTGACACGTGCCTCACAAACCACACACACGGGCGGGAACGTCGAGGACCGGTTGCGTCTGTCCCTGAGACAGAATCTTCGGTGGGTGATCCCGTGACAGAACGAGCCTAGACTTGGTATGCCATCTCGCGATGACATGCAATAACATGGAGAAGAAGTTATTCACCGTGGACTACACCCTCTCGATGCCGAATAACGCCCTAGACCACCGGGGCCACCGGATGGGTGCTCGATATGGAGACCGCCCGAGGGGAGGGGAGGGCACCCCTACATGCGTGTGGCCCATGCATATGCATGCAGGGGTGGTGTGCTATTTGAATAAGGAACATCCGAAGAAGGTCTCTAGAACCGGACGAGGCCCATCCGAAGAAGAAAACATAAGACGGTAATTATGATGTGCTAAGGTTGTTTGCCAAGCATGGAAGAAACAAAAAAAAGTATAATACATATTATTGAGAATGCACAAGTAGGAAAGAGATCTAGGTTAGATGCTTTACCGAGAGCGCCTCTCGGAAAAGGTGGCCATTACCGAGAGCTAAGAATCGACCCTCGGTAACCACTACTCTACCGAGAGTCCTCTCGGCATAACTGCAACGGCCAAGTGCCTTCAGCTCCCAGCGCATGCCTCTTTGCCGAGTACCGCCCTCGGTAAAAGTTTGTTCCCACTTCTGTTCATACTATTTTTTGCTCGAGTTGGTGCAGTAAAAATGTCGGATGTGGGGTTCCGGCAAACCCTTAAGGTTCGAACACTGGGGTGCGCGTGAAGTCTTTCCCTCCTACCGATCTACGCCCTAGCTCGCTAAGATCTCGCGGACGAACTCGACGAACTCGCAACACAGAAAGACACAAGATTTATACTGGTTCGGGCCACCGTCGTGGTGTAATACCCTACTCCAGTTTGGTGGTGGTGATTGCCTCTTGGGCTGATGATGAACAGTACAGAGGGAAGAACAGCCTCCTGAGGTTGAGGTGTTCTTGTGCTTGGTGGCTTAGCGGGTGAGAGCTGGATGAACTGCTCGATCTGATCAGATGAGATTCAGCCGAGATGAGATCCAGCCGAGATGAGATGCCCCTACTGTGGTGGCTAGCTCTACTTATATAGGTGCGCTCGGGCTTGGCTCCGCGGCGAAGCCAAGGGTCAAGTACGGAGCACCGCGGGCCCCAAAAGCCTGCGGCCTCGGTTGACGCATGGCGGTTGATTGGACGTGGGCGTCTCCGCTTCCCCACTCTGCCTCGGCAACTGAACGGCTTGACAAGTCCCTGCGACATGCAAGGAAAACCATCATTACGTGCGATCGTGGGAGGCGCTGGTTGGCCTTCTCTTGCTATAAATGGGGAGGAGGCGGAGCCCCCGTCGACCATCTCTTCCTCGCTTGCTTACTTCTTCCTCCTCGCTCCATGCCGTGATGAAGCGGCGATGCAGGTGGTGACGAGGCCTTGGTGCGAGCGGCCTCCTCCGGGGTATCCGCTACCCTTGTACGCCCGAGCCGAGGGCTCAGCAGGACGGAGCGGCGAGCAGCGTCGCCCACGCCGCGCCCGGGGTCGCCGCGCCACGGCGACGCGCGCCGTCGCCCCCGGAATCCATGCCGCGGACTCCTCGCGCGAGCTGGTGCTGTGGGCGCCGATGCCTCCAAGCTCTTGGATCCGCTTCCCGCGGTTCTTCTCTGACGTGATGCCGCCGAGGGGGCCTCTCGAGCTCTGGTTGCAGCACGCCGACTGCAGCGCTCCGGCGACCGGAGTAGAGATCGAAGCGGTCCCCACCGGCAAGATCTTCATGACTCGTGGCTGGGGTGAGGTCGCGCGGGTCTGCCGTGCGAGGGGCGCCCTCGCGGTCCACTTTGAGTACGACGGCGCCTCCACGCTCTTCTTCAAGGTCTTCGATGCTGAGGGCCGCCGCCTGGAGTGCTGCTCCGGAGAGGAGCGCCAAGCTGACGCGCGTTCCGCTCGCGGCCACTCCAGCAGCAGCAGCAACCCTTGGGAGTCCAGCAGCTCTCCCGAGCTCTATGAGACTCCGGAGACGAGCAATGACAGCTACGTGCCCCCGAGCTCTCGCCGCGCTCGGAGCAGAGCTGCGGCGTCCGGCCATCGCTGATCTGGATGGGGTTGGCGCCGGCCTCCCGTGGCCCACTGTTGATGATGGCGTCCGCCACGGGTGGGTGTAGATAGGATCCCCCTTAGTTTTAGCTTTTGTTCCCTGCGAAGAGTTATGAAGTGCCCCATGGGGGCATGTAAGGGTCTGTAATGTCTTTTGTGCTTATCTTCCCTGTTATGAGAATTTGGTGAACACATGTCCCGTTAGGGCTCGGTCCCCCTTTCTTTCCTCGTGATAGCTTGTTGCTCTACGCCGACAGGTCCTGGTCCCCAGGCAGGCTACAGCCGTCGCTGGTATGCCAGGTCGCGTGCTGTGGTCAAGGCCAGGAGGTGCGCGGCCCGAGGTCCAGTAAGAGCCCCTGAGGCGCGATGCTCATGAGGTCCCCTTAGTGCTCAAGCGGTCGTGGTAAGGGAAGAAAGGGAGTTGACATGGCCGCAACAGGGTTGCGGCAAGGCGTGAGTGACCATTAGGCCCAAACATTTAGCCGATCTGAGGGCGGGACTTATCTTGCTGACTTCGGGGCGATTCCTGACGGTGCGCTAGGGCTGCGCGCCAACTTGTGCGGCATAGCTAGGCCGGCCCATACGAGTTTCCCTCCCCCATGATCTCCTTCATGCTCAACGTCCTCAGGTCCTGGCCCTCGAGCGAGCTCAGCCGGCGCTGGTATGCCAGGTCACGATGCCGTGGTCAAGGCCAGGGGGTGACGGCTGGAGAGCCAGTAAGAGCTCTTGAGTCGCGATGCTCAGGAGCCCCCCTTAAACATGCAAGCGAATTGCATGACAGAAAAGGAGACCCGCGGTGCCGCCTGCCATCCTCCCCACGGGATCCCTGCGAACAGGCACAAGAAGAACATGGTTTGCTATTATAGCTGCCAGCCCACCGCTGGTTGCTCTAGATGAAGTGAAGGCACTGAGGGCCTGGTGAGGTGACGTGCGCGGGGCATGCCGCGAGCCAGAGCTCGACCGCTCAGATTTGTCGATGTGGCAGGGACGGACCCATGCACCAGCGACGTGCCTGTGAGGAGGCCCCGTGGGAGGCGATGGTCGAGCAGGCGATAGCCGTAGGCAGGTTAAACATGGAAAGCAGATCAGCTTGGGTAAATGCAGGAAGATACATGCCACTGGGTCCGGCCCGAGCGGCTTGGGGATGATGCAGCCCGAGGGGCGCCCCCAGCAAGGTAAGCTATAGACATAAGAAAAAGGGATACATGCCACAGGGACAGACCCATGTGGCCTGGGAATGATGCAGCCCGAGGGGCGCTCCGAGCTAAACGAGCTTGGAAGATGTCACCTGTTTCTGTAGATGAAGTAGAGTTGGTGCAGCTGAAGGCGTGCGTCGAAGGGATGACTCTTCATGAGCCACCGGGGCCCTGAGCCTCGGGAGGCTCTGGGGGCTCGGGAGGTTCCCTGAAGACCATCTCCATCTCTTCCAGGACGGCGTGGTACCTGGCCTCCTGAGCCGCCAGGACACGCCGCATGTTGCGCTGATAGGCTGATGCCACGCTCGGCAAGCCGAAGGGCATGCGAACGTAGCTGTGTGGCGGGCCCTCGCAACAGCCCACATGCGAAGGCCAGAAACGCTCCTGAGATGCGGCCCTATTGAGCCCTGGGACGGCGACGCAAACTCGCAGCCCGACATCCTCACCTGGATGGGGAGCTGCGCCTTGTGAGCAGCTGTCGCCGCGCATGGCTCTTGCGTCTTGCAGTTCCTGAGTGGTCTTGGCGATGAACTCCTGAGTGGTGGGCACTCCTTGCCCTGTGTTCTCCTGAGGGAAACGTGCCGCGAAACACGCCTCCAAGTGGTGCCCAAGCGGCTCCCTCGTGAGGTTGGCAAGGCCTAAGGCTCTCCAGAAGAGAGCCCCCGAGCCCTGCCCGAGGAGGGTGCCGGGCGCGCCTTCCTATGCGATGGAGGGAGGCGCCCCTGGAGCGCGCGCTGACCCTGACGAGGCTCCAGATGCGAAGCCATCCTCCAGAGGTCCTGCACGGCGCGGCTGCTTCTTCTTGGGGATGGCCTCCGGAGGGCCCCCACTTCTGCTGTCGGGGTCGTTGATTGCTGAAGCTTGGAAAGCGCGCTCAAGGGAGCACACCGCATCTCTTTCTTCACATGGGACCGTGATGGCCGCTTCCCGGCATCTTGAGGACGTTGTAGCCGTTATGGGTGACTGCCATGAACTTGGCCAGGGCTGGATACCCAAGGATGGCGTTGTACGGCAGGCGGATGTGCGCGATGTCGAAGTCGATGAGCTCGGTGCGGTAGTTCTTGTGCTCTCTGAAGGTGACAGGCAGGCGGACCTGCCCTATCGGTGTGGTGGAACCGTCGGTCACTCCTGAGAAAGGCTTGGTACGCTGGAGCTGCTCATATGGCACTTGGAGGTTGTCGAACGTATCGACGGACAGGACGTTGAGCCCTGCACCGCCGTCGATGAGGGTCTTGGTAACCTGCACATTGCTGATGACTGGAGAGCACAGCATCGGGAGGGCGCCAGCGGTGGCCGCGCACTTGAGCTGATCTGCCGAGTTGAAAGTGATGGCGCATTGGGACCACTTGAGCGGGCGCGTGGCCTCGAGATTGGGGAGCACCGCGTTCACCTTGCGAGCGAACTGTTTGAAGATGCGCTTAGAGGCTGGGGCCTGGGCGCCGCCCAAGATGCAGGCGATTGCACGCGGCCCTGGAAGCCCCCAGCCCCCTCGTCTTGATGGTGGTCGTCGTTCCTTCTTGGTGGCGGCAGTGGGGGAAGACCGGCGTTGCTTTGGGGGCGATCCTCACGAGGCTGGTCCCTCCAGGCCCCCTCGCGAGGATGGTCCTACCAGCGGTCCTCATGAGGCCTGTCGCGCCATTCCCGGCGCGGGCCACGGTCGTCCCAGCGTCCGCCTCCACGTCCTCCTCCACGGCCATAGCCCCGGTCGCTGCGCTCGGGGCGTCGACCGAAGTGTCCTTCTCGTATGGCTCTGAGCTCTTGACAGTCACTGGTGTTGTGGGTGTTCAGGTTGTGGAAGGTGCAGAACGGTCGGCTGTTCTTGGATGACTCGGGCTAATCTCTGCCCCGC
Source organism: Aegilops tauschii subsp. strangulata (assembly GCF_002575655.3). Lineage (NCBI taxonomy): Eukaryota > Viridiplantae > Streptophyta > Magnoliopsida > Poales > Poaceae > Aegilops > Aegilops tauschii. The sequence continues at coordinate 404,862,426 of NC_053036.3, read as the reverse complement.
TTGGTGTCGGGCTCCGCTGCTAGCACTGCTGCTTCCTTGCGCTTCACGTCCTTGGCCTTGGCTTTCTTCTCCTCTGTGCCCGCGGCTGGCAGCTCGAGGAGAGAGAGGCGCCCCTCCTCAGCTCTTGCGCACTTGGTCGCCAGGTTGAACAGCTCCTGAGATGTGCAGAGCTCCTCGTGGATAGCAAGCTCTTCCTTCATCTTGACGTCACGGACGCTGTTGGAGAACGCGGAGATGATGGCCTCGTCCGTGACCTTGGGGATCTTGAGGCGAGTGTTGTTGAAGCGCTGGATGTACTTTTGGAGGGTCTCCCCTGGTTGTGGCTTGATGCGGCGCAGGTCTCCCGCGGCCGGCGGGCGGTCGCGGGTGCCCTGGAAGTTGGCGACGAAGCGGTCGCGCATCTCGTCCCAGGAGGAAATCGAGTCGTGCTGCAGGTTCAGGAGCCAGGAGCGGGCTCCATCCTTGAGAGCCATGGGAAACCAGTTCGCCATGACTTTCTCATCGCCGTTGGCTGCTTCGATGCTCAGCTCATAGAGCTGCAGGTACTCCGCGGGGTCGGCGGTGCCATCGTAGCGAGGAGGCAGATCCGGCTTGAACTTGCCTGGCCAGGCGACGCTACGCAGCTCGGGGGTGAAGGCGCGGCAGCCGGCCGTGGTTGCTGGGGCCCGCTTCGGAGGTGGAGCTTGGTCTTGATGAGGTCCGCGCGGCGCCGCCGCGGGCGGTGCACGGTCTTGATGAGGCGGCGCGGGAAGCGCGGGTGCAGCTTCTCGCGGCCGAGGGATTTCTTGGCAGCTTCTCTCTTCGCGCGCGGGCACTGGGCGTGGCGGATCACGCCGGGGGGCCGCGCACCTTGGTGCCAAGGGACCGTCTTGGGGCAGAGGTGGTGGAGGTGCGCCATGAGCCTCATCGCCCGTGGCCGGCTGAGGGTGAGGCAGAGAGAGGGACGGCGCCGGGGAGCCGCCTGCGGCGCGGACGAGCTTGGCAATGCGGTCGAGCCACTCCTCGTAGAGTTCGTCGACTGGGCGGTAGCGCAGGAGTTCGTTTGCGGCGAGGAGTGCGGCCCGTGCCTCCATGGGAGCGCGGCGTGCGTGAGACGAAGAACCGGCCGGTGTCAGCGATGGAGTGGCGGTACGGCCGTCCTGCCGTACCGAAGGATGCAGCGAGGACGCCTGCTGCTCGTTCCCCGCCGGGCCGGTGGCAGCGTTGGCGGTGGGAGACGGAGAACGACGAGGTGGCCCGCCGACGGGAGCCGTCTGAGCAACGCGGGCGGTGAGGGTAGCCCGACGCTCAGCCCGAGCACGGCGAGCGTCCGCCATGGAGAGGACGGAGCGACGAACTGATGGAAGGGAAGCTACGGCGCACCCCTACCTGGCGCGCCAAATGTCGGATGTGGGGTTCTGGCAAACCCTTAAGGTTCGAACACTGGGGTGCGCGCGAAGTCTTTCCCTCCTATCGATCTACGCCCTAGCTCGCTAAGATCTCGCGGACGAACTCGATGAACTCGCAACACAGAAAGACACGAGATTTATACTAGTTCGGGCCACCGTCGTGGTGTAATATCCTTCTCCAGTTTGGTGGTGGTGATTGCCTCTTGGGCTGATGATGAATAGTACAGAGGGAAGAGCAGCCTCCTGAGGTTGAGGTGTTCTTGTGCTTGGTGGCTTAGCGGGTGAGAGCTGGATGGACTGCTCGATCTGATCTGATGAGATTTAGCCGAGATGAGATCCAGCCGAGATGAGATGCCCCTACTGTGGTGGCTAGCTCTACTTATATAGGCCCTGGTCCTCTTCTCAAATATTGAGCGGGAAGGGAGCCAACAACGGCGGGCAAATTTGAAGGGGGACAGCTAGTACAAGCTATCCTGACAAAAGTAGTCTTCGCCTGCGAAAGGCTCTGGTGGTGACGCCGTCTTGGGCTCCACGATGACCTCCGTCTTGCCGTCCTCCTGGTCTTGGTCTCGTTGCACCGATATAGCAACCTTTGCCTGATGCCTCGGCACTCCTCGCCTACGCTGGCTCTTCCTTAGCACCAAAGAGTAAACAAGGACGCTGCGCGCGCTGGCGCCCGCCTGGCGCCGATCTTCATGGCTCACGTCACGAGAGCCTCGTGAGGTTTGCCCCGCCTCGATATCTCCTCTTCTCGTGAGCCTGCCTGACTAGGCCACTCCTGAGGAGGTCTTGCGTCGTCCCCCTCGTGAGGCTTGGCCCCTCGCGAGGGTCTTGGATGCCTTGTTGATGAAGATGGGCCATACGTCCTGCTGGCTTAGACACGCCGTGGGCCGCAGGCAGGCAAGTCTGGGGACCACCGTTCCCAGAACGCCGACAAAAAACATTTATACAATACTCAAACTTGCATTTCAAGTCACACAGGTTAACAACAAACTCACATAAGCATTAATCCATGAATAGTTCACACAAGCTTCATTTCAAATCACAAAGTAGCTCTTTAATACAAGTGCCTACTTACTAATTAAACAACAAAGTGGTCTACATGCATGCACCATATGATAAAAAGCAACACCACAATTATGACAAACTGAAAGAGAATTATGAAGTTCTTCAATCCACTGAACCAGCTAAGCCTTGTCTGGCTTGCACCATTGCATTCATCAGTTTTTCTCTTTTGCTTAAGCAAATACTGATTGTAATGATACTCTGCCGTCTCCCTGTTGTCGAATGATTCGTGGGAGTTGCCTTAATAACGAAGTATTTGTTCATTGCATTCCGACCATGAATTGTAGACTCCTGGACACCGTCCTCTGTACACCACATACCACTTCATCTACAAAAGAACAAGAAATAATGCACTTCATACATAATCAACATAAGCATTCATCACTCATAAAATCAAAAGCATCGCAAGTGGCCATCCAAGTCCATATGAGCAGGTACTTAAGGATACAACTAAATCAGCGTCAAACTATCTTGGTGACTACTCCGAGGTGTAGTTGGTGAAACCAGTGATCGTCGAGTTAGAGCACATGGGGGCATACCCCACAGTGGAGGACCAAGCGTCCTCGGGAATGATGGTCGGTGGACTCAATGGCTCCTTACGTGGTGGAGCCTTGCCCTCCTTAGCTGGGGGATTCTTCTTGGCCAGATCCACAAAAAACTTCATTATGATCAGCTTTGGGTTCTTCTCAAGCAGTTCCTCCAAGTAGTCCTCGGCGCTCTTCTCCGTGTCCGTGGAGTCGACCCTAATGGAAGCTTCGCCGTTGGAGGAAGCCATAGCCAAAAAATCGATCGATGCTAACACATTTCATCACACAATGGACAATAACATAAGAATCAAACATGAAAGATATAACATGAAGAGCTCACGTAGATCGACCGCCATCATCAAAAGTCGATTTTCTTCCTCCAAGAACAACTCTCAAGACATTCTCTCACCTATATACGGTGGACACTCTCGTTGGTGATGGTATATATGGTGGACACTCTCTCACGGGTATTTCAACTTTCGGTGATGGTTGAGCTGGGTGAGCCCCTCATGCGTTATCAAGATATAACATGAGGAGGAGCTCACACAGATCACCGTCATCGTCCAAAAGTTGATTTTTCTTCCTCCAAAGAACAACTCTCATCAACACTCCACACATAGCATCCATGCACACAACATTATCAACAATTATCTACATTTTTTCTTTTGATATAGAAAAAATGTATCTACATGGCATCCATCCATCTATCAATCCATCCATCCATCCATCTAGCTATGCATCCATCTATCAATCCATCCATCTATCTATGCATCCATCTATCTATGCACACATGGAGAGGAGGAGGGGGGGCTCACCGGAGGGAGGAGCTCGGTGTGGTGTGGGGGGCGGCGGTGGAGGGGGCACCGGCCGGTGGAGGGGGCGCCGACCGGTGGAGGGGCGCTGGTCGGTGAGGAGCAGAGGAGAGGAGAGGAGTGGAGGGGTGCCGGTCGGTGGGAGCATAGAGAAGAAACAACAGGGGAATATGCTTAAGTAGTCGACGTCACCTTTACTGAGTGCTTGTCGGTGCGTCACTTTTACCGAGAGTAACTCTCGGAAAATATGCCCCCTAGATCTAGGTTACACTTTTACAGAGAGTAACTCTCGGAAAGGTGGACATTACCGAGAGCCGATAGGCGACCCTCGGTAACCACTGCTCTAATTTTTTTCCCCTTCTATTTCTATTTTTGTTTAGCACTATCTTTTTTGTATCTCATATTCCATATGTTTTTACGACCAAAGTTTGGAAATTCCATGACTTTTGATGAATTTTTTCGATAAAAGACTTTTGATGCACTCATACATATATACATATATGCTTTTTGGGTTAGATTTGTTCAAAACTCAACTTTAAAGAGTGTAAAGTAAAAAAACATGAGAAGAAGCAGTTGTTGACCGTGGCCTACCCCCTCTCTTGGTGCCGGTCAACTTCCTAGACCGCAGGGGCCACCGGATGGGTGCTCGATATAAAGACCGCCCGAGGGGGGGCACCCCTACATGTGTGTGGCCCATGCATATGCAACGCATGTCCTTGACGTGACACGTGCCTCACAAACCACACACACGGGCGGGAACGTCGAGGACCATCTGCGTCCGTCCCCGAGACAGAATCTTCGGTGGGTGATCCCGTGACAGAACGAGCCTAGACTTGGTCTGTCATCTCGCGATGACATGCACTAACACGGAGAAGCAGTTATTCATCGTGGACTACACCCTCTCAATGCCAAATAACGCCCTAGACCGCCGTGGCCACCGGATGGGTGCTCGATATTGAGACCGCCCGAGGGGGGAGGGCACCCCTACATGCGTGTGGCCCATGCATATGCATGCAGGGGTGGTGTGCTATTTGAATAAGCAACGCACGTCCTTGATGTGGCACGTGCCTCACAAACCACACACACGGGGAAACGGACACGTCGGGTCTACACGATGGGATCTTGCTGTGGCTTTGGCCCGGATGTTGCTCCAAAGTGTTCCTATGGGCTGACCTAACACAACCGGGTGGATAGTTCCATTGGTCAAAGCACGCCCGTGCAAAGTCAAACGGCTAGATCCCGTGGTCAAACGCTACAGGGTTAGGCGGGACGGGGGCCCTGGGGGGTAGCCATGCCACGGGAGCATCGCATCGGGCCCTCATACTGTCACATCCTAGCTAGTTCATGCATTAGAGTGTTGCATCATGTCTATTTTTCACAGAAACTTGAAATGGGGATGCCAGAAACCCCCAGCACCCCCCCTAAAACAACTAGGGTTTACTAAAATCCTTTTCAATGAACCTGAAATGCCCTCCATAAATGTTTACCATCTTTGGTTCTGGCCAAAACCTCTGCCAAAAATGGTTTCATATTTTTGGAGGCCATCTTGGATTTTTGCACAAGCCATAAGTATTTGCATTTGGGCATTTTTAATTCTATAAATTTTTTCAAATGCCCAAATAATCTTGAAGGTATTTTTAGGCTGTTGAGAATAATTTCAAAGGTGCCTCAGAATGTTTTCAGGATTTTCCCAAATGAAATAGTATTTTTACTATTTCAAAACACATAACAGAAATAAATAAATAAAAGAGAAAACAGAAAGCAGAGAGACTCACCTGGCAGCCCACTTGGCGGCCCAGCACTGTGCTGGCCCGCGCCAGTCAGCTGCCTGCTCTCGCCAGAGCAGGCAGAGAGGTGACGCCGGCGAGCGCGAGCTCGCCACGGCGCCACCTGCGTGCCGCCCTCGCCCGTGGATGCGCTGGACGAACCCCTCGACGCGCCCCGAGCCTCTGGACACCGCCATTCTCCCCCGTCGCCTCTCCCTCGCCTTTCCCCCACCATGGCCGACGCCGTCGCAGCCACCTCGCCGGAGTAGCCGCGCCCACCGTCGACCTCGCGCCATCCCACCGTGTCCAACAGCTCCGCTGTCGCCCCCTCCTTCGAGCAGGTCGAGCCCCGAGCGCTCACTTGCCCCGAAGCTTCGCCTCCGACCTCGCCTTCGCCGCTCACCGTCGGAGATCCCCTCCGCCGCCGCCACTTCAACAGCTCGCCTCCGACCTCGCCGTCCGCTCTGTCGCAACCGCCGTGAGCATGGCCACCTTCCCATCCTCTCCTCTCTCTCTCTCGAGCCCCGCAGCCACCGCACGAAGCTCACCCGTACGCGCCGCCGCACGAGCTCGTCGCCGACGAGGCTCCGGCCATCCAACGGCCGCACCATCGTAGCCATTAGCTCCACCGCAACGCCAGGAACCTGTAGCACCATCCCACGTCCCTTGCCGTGCTCTCTAGCAACGGATTCAACCATGCCCGTACCCCGGCAGCCGCACGGCTCGTCGCCGGCGTTGATTCCGGCGACCCCGAGCTCCACCACCACCACCAGTCGACGCGGTTCGCCCCCAGCTACACGTAGGTACCCTCCGCCGTCCATTTGGTCACCGGAGGAGGGATCCCGCACTCCACCGCCGCGTCTGGACGTCGCCGGCGGCTAAACGCCGGCGAGTCAGCGTGGTTTGACCATAGGTTGACCCCCCCAGGGTCACTGACAAGTGGGGCCCGCCTGCTAATTAATCTAAGTTAGAGATTAAAACTAATCCTAATTAGCTAATTACCTAACAGTGACACTGACACAGGGGACCCACACGTCAGGGTTGACCTGGACGACCCTGTTGACCTGCTGACGCCACACTGACGTCAGGCTGACGCAGTAAAGCATTACTGGAATTATTTTTATATTGGAAATTCCAGAAATTATCACAAACTTCAAAAAATCATAGAAAATAATCTATAGCTCAGAATGAAAAGATTTATATATGAAAAATGATGAGAAAAATCCATTCTATCCATCTGTACTGGTTTCATGCATGATTAAGCAAGTTAACCTACTGTTTTATACAGAGCAAGATAAAGCACTAATATGGGCCATTTATGAACTTGGAATTTGAATCTTTGATTCAAAATAGTCCAAACCCATCTGGTCCTAGTTGCATTAGCCCAATACATCCATTTTGCCATGTCTCATGCATGCATCATATTGTTGCACTTGCTTGGTGTTGATTGTGCTTCGATGTGTTCATTGTGGTAGGTCCTGCCTCCGAGGATATTCACGAGTATCCAACTGAAGGGCAGTATCCCACCACCACTCCGTCAGGCAAGCAACCCATTGATCATTTCGATACAAACCCATCTTCTCGCTTCTGCTCTTGTTTACTGCATTAAGACAACGCGATTCAAACTGCTGTGTGTTGCGGTAGTTGAACCCACTTTCCTTTGCATGACCTGTCATTGCCACAGTAACTAGATGAAACCCACTAGCATGTGTAGGAGTTGATTGAGCCATGTTGTGTTCCTACAATGCTATGCTTGCTACGCTTAGAGTTGTGTCAGGTCTGGCTCATCGGGGTGATGAACTAGAGTGAAAGTGTGTGTGTCGGTAATGAGAGTGAAGTGTTGAATACGTTTTGGTAAAGGTATCGATGGGAGGCCATGTAGGAGTACATGGTGGGTTGTTTCATTGAGACCGTCCCTAATAACTGAGATCTGTATGCGTGATTTAAGATTCAGCTACTACCACGCATTGGGCCCGAAACCAATGGACCCCCTCGGCTTCTTAATCACCCTTGTCCTCTGTCCAGGAGTTGCATGTAGTTTCTGGTGTTTGTAGTAAGCTGGAGGCCGTGGACAGCGCTGACCAAGGGGTGGGCTGTGATGCGGTAGGCTCGTGGCCCGGTGTACCGAGTCGCCCGTTTGGTGTCTCGGGAACCCTGCACACATCGTTCGGGGCCGTATGTGGAAACCTCGGCCGGACTCCCTGTGGATGGAACCTGAATAGGCGATAAACCTGGACTAGAGACTCGAGTGTTTAGGTAGGCTGTGGCCGACACTCACGTTGGGCTTCCGCTTGAAGGTTGCCGAGTACACGTCGTGTAGCGACGATAAGTGGTGAGAGCGTGTGTGACGAAGTACACCCCTGCAGGGTATAAAACTATTCGAATAGCCGCGTCCGCGGTAAAGGACTACTTGGTCGCTTATGCAGTTCATAGACAAGTAAATGGATACTACTAAAAGCCTCAAGATAAGTGTGAGTACCGCGGATGGCCCTCTCGTGGGATGACGAGGGAGGATCCACGGTGGAGTATTGAGATGGTGATTAGTGGACTCGTGTGCGAAAACTATTTCACAAGTGGTGTATCATAGGATAGCTTAGCCAAGAGTCAAAGCTGGCTTGCTACAATAACCCCACTACCTTCTTGAGAATGAACATGTATAGTAGGATCTGTTGTAAGACTTGCTGAGTACCTTTGTACTCATGTTGCTTCAATTACTGTTTTCAGACGACAACACCGCCCCTTCTGATGGGTTCTACGTAGAACTCGACGACGACGAGTGACTTGCCACCCAGGTGGTGATCTAGGCTTGTGAAGGGCCCACGTAGATAGACAGGCTTCGTCAAGCCTTCTTTCTTTCTAGCGTCTGTACCCAGACAGTTTGCTTCCGCATGTGCTTGTATGATTGTATGACTTGAGTGTCGGGTCATGTGACCCCTATCTGTATGGACAAGTTATGTAAGGCTCTCCGGAGCCCTTTAAATAAAGTACTTGAGTTGTAGAGTTTTGTTGTGATGCCATGTTGTATTTGCACATATCGAGCATATTGTGTGTATGATTGAAATGCTTGGTATGTGTGGGATCCGACAATCTAGTTGTTTATCCTTGGCAGCCTCTCTTATGGGGAAATGTAGTCTAGTGCCTCCTTGAGCCATAGTAGTCCGCTACAGCCCGGTTCACCGGAGTCCTGCTAGCCCAGCACTACTGCTCTGGACGCCTGACTGGCCGGCATGTGAGTCATATCGTTCCTGTGTCTGTTCCTTCGGGGAAATGTCACGCGGTGACATCCGGAGTCCTGCCTAGCCTGCTACAGCCCGGGTTCCCGGAGTCCTGTTGGCCCAGTGCTACAGCCCGGATTCACACGCTGCTGACCGACACGTTCGATGTTGATTCATGTATGCCTGTCCCCATACGTTAGTGCCGCTTTGGGTTCACGACTAGCCATGTCGGCCCGGGTTCTCTGTCATATGGATGCTAGCGACATTGTCATATACGTGAGCCAAAAGGCGCAAACGGTCCCGGGCCATGGTAAGGCGACACCCGTGGGAGTACCGTGCGTGAGGCCGCAATGTGATATGAGGTGTTACAGGCTAGATCGGTGTGACTTGGAATCGGGGTCCTGACACATACATGTCGTACGGTGTGTTGGCATGTCCGAAGAGGCGACATGCGTCTCCGGGGTGTGGCCCCCCTCACGGACGGCGATGACACGGTAGTAGACGGTCTGCGGTAACGATGCGGCGTGAATATTATTAAATACTCAGAGCGTGATAAAATCATGAGTTTTTTACATGACGTGGGCACATGTGCTATAGGTCTGATGGTAATTTTTCATAATTTTTGGTGATGGAGAAGTATCTGAACACTTCCCTCCCCGCGGATTGCTCTTCGCGTGTCTACGACTGTGGCCAGCGGCCTCCGGGGGCTAGCACATGCCGCCAAATCTTGCGTAGGCGGCCTCTCACAAGTTTGGAAGTGTTGTGGCGGTTGCAAATGCCTGGCACGCGTCTCCGGGGTGTGCCCCCTCACGGACGGCGCCGCCGCCGACACCTGGAGGGGGGAAACGGACGCGTCGGGTCTACACGGATGGGATCTTGCTGTGGCTTTGGCCTAGACTTGGTCTGTCATCTCGCAATGACATGCACTAACACGGAGAAGCAGTTATTCACCGTGGACTACACCCTCTCGGTGCCGATCAACGCCCTAGACCGTCGGGGCCACTTGAGGGGTGCCGGTCTCTAGAATCGGGCGAGGCCCATCATTTGAAAAAGAAAACACAAGACGGTAATTATGATGTGCTAAGGTTGTTTGCCAAGCATGGAAGAAAACAAGAAAAAAAGTATAATACATATTATGGAGAATGCACAAGAAGGATGCGTTACCGAGAGTTCCTTGAAAAATGCGGCCATTGCCGACTGCTGCTGGACGACCCTCGGTAAACACTGTCGGTGCGGCTCTCGGAAAAGCCCCCGAGATCTAGGTTAAGACTTTTACCGAGTGTCGCTAAAAGTTGGCTCTCGGAAATGTTTCCCGCGGGGACTTATGCAAAATTTCGCCCTCGCGCGCGCTCACTCCTCTCTTCTCTCTCTGTCTCTCTCGCCCCCGCCCCCTCTGTCGGCCGCCGCCCCTCAGTGCTGCCGCCCCATCCGGCGAGCTCTGCCGCCGTCGCCGCCGCCACCGGGAGTGCCTCCCCCGACCCCTCCACCTCCACCGAGCCCCCCACCGCCACCTCCACCGAGCTCGTCCACGGCCACCATCTCGGCCAAGCTTCACCGAGCACCATCGGCGCGGCATCCCCTCCACTAAGCTCTACCATGTCCGGCATCCACCTCCCCCGCCGCCCCCCCTGCCCTGTTGGTGAGCCCCTACTCAATCTCGTTTTTTTTAAATAAAAGGGGTTTCCCCCCTCTCCATTACAACAAAAGGTGTATATATATGCATAGCGAATAATGTGTGTGAGTGTGTGCTTTGTATGTGTGTGTGTCAGTGAGTGATGTTGGTGTATGTGTGCATATATAATGAATGGTTTTTTTATATTTAGGTGTGTTTATATGTGCATACATAATGAATGGTGTATGTGAGTGTGTGTGTGGGAGAGGAGTGCTACTGATGTGTGTGTGTGTGTGCATGTGTGAGTGAGTGTGTGATGTGTGTATGGATATGTGAGTGTGTTTGTGTGTGGGGTGTGTGTGAGTGAGTGTTATTGATGTTTGTGTGTTTGACATATGATTGACACAACTTCATTCTTTCATGCAGGACATGCATCTATTTTGACAATAGAGAGAGTGAATTCCGTTGCACGCTTCAAGGGTAATCTCTTCCTGTTCATGTGTAGGTTTTCATTATTTGTAGATCACCTAAATAGTCGCGTAACCTAGGTGTCTCCCGTTCGGAAGGGTTGTATCTATAAATATGCAAGTCTTTGCATATTTATAACCTCAACTCTTTCAAATTGTCCACGTTTTCCATGGACAACCCGAGGATGTGTAGGCGGGTCGTTTTCATGATGTACTTAGATCCGAGACAGAATTTCGACAGTGTCTCCTTGTTGTTCTCTAGATACACATCCTCTTGGCTTATTGCTGAGACGTGTATTTGGAAAACAACGGGGAGGTGCTGCCGAAATTTTGTCTCGGGTCGGAGTACGTCATGAAAGCGGACCCGGCCTACAAATTCTCGGGTGGGATTAGGACCTATCTTTACCTATTACATAGCTCAGTGCATGTCGTAAAACTTGATGGAACCACTTGTTACATAAAAAAATTATGTGTGTGTTTCACTTTATATCAGAGGATGGAAGAACGTGAGTGGATGTACACCGGACATCCCAGCATGGAGGGTATGACCCCTGAGTGGAGGTTGAAGACCAATGATTTCCTGGAATTAGTATTTGCTGGAGAAACGCCAGTTTGTGGAATTTGGTGCCCATGCATGGAGTGTGATAACCAGACTGAAAGAGATAAGATTACTATGAGTAAACACTTAGGCAAATATGGATTTACGCCAGGCTATTACCGGTGGATCTTTCACGGTAAGACAGAAAAGTCCAGGGCGGAGGTGGTGTGACAACGCACCGGCGAATATGATACTCGGATTGAAAACCTGTTAGATGACATCTGCCGTGCGGATCCGCGGAGGACCCGAACTCCGAGGAGCCGCCGGAAAGCCCTGAAGAGTATCATGCAGCTTTGTTTGCGGCACAAAAACCCGTTCACGCCCATATAGAGGTTACTCAACTAGATGGCATTGCACGCCTAATGGCCCTGAAGGCAAACCATAACATGAGCATAATTTGCTTCAATGAGTTATTGTTAGTTATTGCTAGCCTGTTGCCTAAAGAAAATATATTGCCAAAGAACATGTACGAGTCGAACAAAATCCTCGGTTCACTTAAGATGCCTGGATTCATGTTATTTAGAAATGAACATAAAGATACGAATTATTGTGTCAAGTGCAAATCCTCTACGTATATTGAGGTAATAGATGATGATGGTAGCAAGAGGCAGCTCACAATTGCCGTCAATATCCTTCGATATCTTTCATTCACAGAAAGGATCCAGAGGCTTTATATGACCGAGGAAACTGCCCAATATATGAGATGGGCCGCCGAAGGGAAGATGTACAATACAAAAAAGATGCAACATCCACGGGATGGTGAAGCATGGAAGAAATTTGTTGAAATTCATAAGAAAACAGATGATTGGGAGAGTGTAGCTGTTGGGATAACAACCGACGGGTTCAATCCATATGGTTTGATGGCTGCCATATACAGTTGTTGGGCAGTATATGTTATCCCCCTGAATCTGCCCCCTGGCGTATGCATGCAACGACATCACATGTTTCTGACGTTGATAATTCCAGGTCCTAACTATCCCGGGAAGCATATGAGTATGTATATGGAGCCATTGGTGGACGACTTACTTGTTGCTTGGAACAACGGGGTCCGGACATACGATGCCGTTTCAAAGAAGCACTTCAATATGCATATCTGGTACCACACATCGCTACATGACCTACCAGCACGTGCGATATTTTGTGGTTGGTGTGTAAAGGGGAAGTGGCCTTGCCTAGTGTGTCGACAGCGTGTGACTTTCATTTGGCTGGCTAAGGGTCACAAGTATGTATGCTTTGACCAACATCGGTAGTTCCTTCGTCTTGATCACCCATACAGACAAGACACTATGCACTTCCAAAAAGGTGTTATTGTTGATGACCCGCCACCACCTATTATGACCGGTGCCCAACTTAAGGATGAGTTAGATGCTCTCGAGGAAAAGCTCGATGGGAAAGGTTTTGTGGGATATGGAGAGACACACCAGCGGACTCACATTCCAAGCTTATGGAGGCTCCCTTACTTTAAAGATCTTCTACTTCCACACAACATTGATGTAATGCACACTGAAAAGAATATTGCAGAGGCCTTACTTTGCACACTCCTCGACACCAAGAAGTCAAAGGATAACATTCAGGCTAGGATCGATCAAGCCAAACTATGCAACAGGCGAAAATTAAATTTGGTGCCTCGTGCAAAAGGTAATTCTTGGAATAAGCCACCAGCCCCTTTCACCCCTTCAATGCCCCAAAGGAAAGAAATTCTCCAATGGATTGTGAACAACTTGTACTTCCTTGATGGATATGTAGCTAATATCATGAGGGGAGTGAATATGGCTACAAAGCGAATAGGAGGCCTCAAGAGTCATGACTACCATGTATGGCTTGAGCGGATAATGCATGTGATGATTCGAGGGTATGTCAGAGAGGATATTTGGTGAGTGCTGGCGGAGTTGAGCTACTTCTTCCATCAGCTTTGTGCCAAAGAACTAGAATATGAAGTGGTTGCAAAGTTGGAGGAACAAGCACCTGAGTTGCTATGCAAGTTAGAGATGATATTTCCGCCAGGTTTCTTTAATCTGATGCAACATATGATCTTACATCTCGCGTATGAGGCTAGAATGGGAGGACCTGTGCAGTTCCGATGGCGGTATGCACCTGAACGGGAGTTCAAGCATCTTCGTGGGAAATGTAAGAATAAAGCCCGCATTGAAGCCTCCATAGCCGAGGCATACCTGAATGAGGAGGAGGCCACGACCACGACAAAGTACTATCATGACAGTATTCAGACTAGGTTAAATCCAGCTCCTCGTTACAATGAAGAACCCACCAGTAATGTTTCCGACCTTAGCCTCTTCAAAGGCCAAGGTGGCAAAGCAAGTGGACCGAAGCCCAAGAACTTTTCACCTACTGAGTGGTCGACTATTATGATCTATGTCTTGACCAACATGGAAGAAGTGCAACCGTACATAAAGTAAGTGTAGAACACCTTTATTGACAACTACTCACTAGTCTTGAGTTCTAACTCGAATTCTTCCCATTGCTAGGGAATTCCAGAACGAATTCTGGAAGCTACCACGGCCTCCTAGCGACAAAGAATCAGCAGACCTTGTTGAAGATACCAATGTTGATGGCGGTTTCATTTCTTGGTTCTCAAGAAAAGTAACTTTTCTAACTTTATGTTACTTCAAGTTGATCTTACTTGCCGGTAATTCTTCCACTAATGAACCAGACAATCTCCTATTAATCTTGTAGGCATATCAGGAGGTTGATATGGACGCCAAAGTGAGAGAAGTGGCCAAAGGTTTTGAATACGAGGCCAAGTCATTTAAGTCTTATGACATGAATGGGTATCACTTCCACACTGATAAACACACGTGTGAGAGGCCCAACCGAAGGTCAATAAATAGTGCAGTCTATTGTCTAGGGACAGATGGACGTCACTACTATGGAACCATCGAAGAAATTTATGAGCTGCAGTATTGTGGTTTACAAGGAGTGAAGCCCATCGTATTCAGATGAAGCTGGCTCAATCCTGAGAAAGTGAGACGAACCCCTAGTATTGGCTTTGTCAAAGTTGAACGAGCATCGAAATATGAAGGAAATGATGTCTATATTATGGCTCAACAGGCTACACAAGTGTTTTTTCTCCCATACGTGTGCACATCTACGGTATATATTGATCTCTTGAAGTGGGATGTCGTGTACAAGGTACCCCCGCGCATCAAGGTACCTACCCCAAACAAGGACGATTACCATATAAACCCTCACACATACGAGGGAGAGTTCTTTCAAGAAGCAGACACTGACGAAGACGAAGATGATGCAGAGGAAGATGATGGCGTGCATCACGAACATGATGCTATGGAACATGAGGCCATGGATGACATGGAAGTAGATAATGCAGAGGACGAATACGAGGATGTTTCTGACCCTCGAGATTTGGCATTACTTATGCGATGGCACAGGGGGCTAGATGAGGATGAGGGCCCCCCTCAAGACTTCGAGGATGAATGTATGAACGGGCGTGATAGCGATGATGAAAGCCCTGATCCAAATGTTGCACCTAATATTGACCCTTATTTCTAACAACTCCATGTAATCATGTGAGAACTCTATGTATGTGTGTCACAACTCTATGTATTCGTGTGTGTAACAACTCTATGTATTCGTGTGTGCAACAACTCTATGTATTCGTGTGTGCAACAACTCTATGTATTTGTGTGTGTAACAACTATATGTATTATTGTGACAATTCCATTTATTCTTCATATGTGATATATTTATTGTATTTACATCAAGTTGTATCATCTGTACTAACTGGTTTGTTCTTCTTCGTATCAGGTGATTGAAACATGACAGGTAGCAACAAGATTCCAAAGGAAAGTTTGAAAAAAGTGAATGATCTGTACAATGATCAAATTGCTCGACCGGTGAAAGCGGTGGCCGCTCCTTCATCCGTTGCCACAACCGCCAAGAAGGTCAAAGGATTGGCGGGTCTAGAGACCCGTCCGACAAAACGTGCGAAACAAGGTCGAGTACCACGCGGGGGAGGAGTAGGAGGCGGACGAGGTGGAGGCGGATGAGGAGGGGGAGTAGGTGAGGCAGGAGGAGGAGGCGAACGAGGAGGCGGACGAGGAGGGGGAGTAGGTGAGGCAGAAGGAGGAGGCGGACGAGGAGGCGGACGAGGAGGGGGAGTAGGTGAGGCAGGAGGAGGAGGCGGACGAGGAGGGGGACAAGGGGGGCGAGGAGGGGGAGTAGGAGGGGAGTAGGTGAGGCGGGAGGAGGAGGCGGACGAGGAGTACGTAAAGCAGCCCGGAGTAGAGCACCTCTTTCTTCTCCTCGACCCTCTGATGCAGTGCTTCACCATGCTCAGGAGGAGGAAACAGAGGATGGGGATGAGGCGTGTGAGGAGGAGGACGAGGAGGATTTTGCGAAGGAGGTGGTGGAGGATGAGGAGGAGGTGGTGGAGGATGACGCCGCCGAGAGGAGGCTGGTTGTTCGTCAGGTTTCTGAGGGTGGGGATGGACCCTCACGGGTGACAGAGCACCACGAGGTGAGCGGTTCGCAACCGAGCGATTCGACTATCAGCACTACTTCCAGAGGGAAAGTGTGGCTGCGTGGTCCTTCAAAGCTTCCAAGACGTCCATATGTGCATAGAGACGTGTTGATTAAACCAATGGGAGAGAAGTAAGTGGTTATCTCGACTCATCCCATATAAATTGTACCTTTTGTCATTTCCTCACATATAATATGACTTCTCTCTTCGTAATGCAGAAGCTTAGTAAAAGGTGGTGAGAGGCGTCTGCCACGGTCGCTGAGTGGCATCATTGGGGGTCTTTGTAGGTTAAATTATCCTGGGCTGGTCACTTTGCCGAACGGTATCATTGAGCCAGCTTGGTCATGGGATCACTACAAACTTGCACCGGATTTCTTGGATATGCGTCAGAGGGTTTATGATAACAGAGCCACGCGAGTGGTCAACGATTTCTGGGTAAGTCCTTTCAAACACCTAAATGTCAATACCAAAAGGTTTAAATTTGCCATAGTCGTGATTTAACCCTTCTCACATGTATGCATGTTTGTAGGATTTCTATACATGCGTTGAGGGTCAGAAGGATCGTGCAAATGTGGTGGTTGAGAATATTGCCAAGAAACTAGTCCACGACATGCACTATGAGGAGTGCGTCCGGTTAGTGGTCAAGTATCACGCGGACTATCTCAACCATAGGATTTCCAAACAGGAGGCTCGAGGGACGCATCTTTCATGGGACAATTACTTCAAGGCAAGTGACGATGGATGCTTGCTATTCCCTACATTACCGCAAAATTAGAATCCTTACTAAGATGTATTTGTTTAATTTACAGATGATTCCTCGGTGGTGCGCTGACAAACGTCCGTGCTGGGAGAAGATAGTCGAACGGTGGACAGATCCAGGGTGGCAGGATGAACACAAAGCAATATCTGAACGGAGTAAGTTGATGGGGGGTCGAGGACACCGTCAAGGCAACCTCACCATCCCAGGTGTCGTCTCAAAACATGTAGGCAACCACATCCTTTTCTTTTCATCATGTTCTCTTTCATTTGTGAGCATTCCCTTGATTGTTTGGATCGCTTTCTTTTGCATAAAGAAGACACTGGCAAGGATATCACTTACTTCGAGGCATGGACCATCAAACGTACCAAAGACGACAAGGACAAGGACCCTCTCCACCCGGAGAGGGACTGGATCAGCTCTAAATCCCGGTCAGATGGAGAGAACTACACCAAAAAATTGAAGGAGACATACGGGCCTGACGCTGATCCTCACGTGCTACCGTTTGACCCTCTTGTGGCCATTGCCGTGACAGGCGGTAGACCAAATGGCCGGATGGCGGTTCACCTAGATTCTGTCATAACCTCCTCCCTTCCGAGAGGCAACACGCTCCGTGCTATGAGTACTGGCTCTACTCCTACCGTAGAGCGTCACGTACCACATTTCGTGAGCATTATTGAGGATATTCAGGTCAGTGATTCTTCATTGATCCTTCATGGTCCTACATATTTGCATTTCAACATGAATGACATTTGCATTGCCATATTGTAGACTCGAATGATTGACACCGAGAAAGAACGAGATGAAAACCAGGCCAAGCTGAAGGCACAAGATGATCTAGTGAAGTCTTTACAACATATGGTGGCCAATCTTTATTCCATGCAAGGCCAACCAGTGCCAGAGATGCCCCCGACGCCAGAGTGGAACATTGTGAGTTTCGTTCAAACTATTTCTATCACCATTTTCGTCATTACCATATGCATTCATCTCACTATTGGGTCAATCCATCAAAGCTCAACCCATCACAAGGGTCGAACAATCTTCCGGTAGTTCCACCTCAAGTTGGCGGAGTTGGGGCAGCAAACGGAATGATGCCTTCTAATGTTGATGTTATCACTCCGGTTGATGGAGTTGGGGCAGCAAACGGAATGCCTTCTAATGTTGATGTTATCACTCCGATCTCCAAAATTGCGTGAACTCCATGTTATGTTATGTTTGAAACTGTTCCTTGTGTGTTGAGAACTCTTGCATCTTGAGACTTGTAAACTTGTGGTAGTCGAGTGTCTTCACTGCTATTTCACCTTTTATGCACTATTGCTTTTATGTGGAATGTTTTTCAGAATCAATCATTGCTTCTTTTGTTCAATGATGCCTATATGTGACATGTTCTATGTGTGATGAGCTATATGCTGCTGTATATGTTTCGCTGTAGGAAAGAAACAGAAACAGGAAAAAAAGGCTCCTGGGTACACCATTACCGAGGGTGGCTCTTGGCAATGACTGTGAAACTGGACCAGAATGCACCCTTTACCGAGAGGCCTCTCGTTAAACGTGTACCAACCAGTAGAACCTGACACCTTTACCGAGAGGCCTCTCGGTAAACTATAATAACCTGTGGTGCCCCTGACAACTTTACCGAGAGGGGCTCCCAGTAAAGGGAAAAGGATTGCCGAGGTTGGCTCTCGGCCTATTCTCGTGGTCCCACATGTTAGGAGGTGACACGTGTCAGCCTCCTAGTGGTTCTCTTTGCCGAGAGGCGCTCTCGGCAAAGTTGGCCCTCGGCCTATTCTCGTGGTCCCACATGTCAGGAGGTGACACGTGTCAGCCTCCTAGTGGTTCTCTTTGCCGAGAGGCACTCTCGGCAAAGTTGGCCCTTGGCCTGTTCTCGTGGTCCCACATGTCAGGAGGTGACACGTGTCAGCCTCCTACTGGTTCCCTTTGCCGAAAGGGCCTCTCGGCAAAGTTGGCCCTCGGCCTGCTCTCGTGGTCCCACATGTCAGGAGGTGACACGTGTCAGCCTCCTACTGGTTCCCTTTGCCGAGAGGGCCTCTCGGCAAAGTTGGACCTCGGCCTGCTCTCGTGGTCCCACATGTCAGGAGGTGACACGTGTCAGCCTCCTACTGGTTCTCTTTGCCGAGAGTGGCTCTCGACAAAGTTGGCCCTCGGCCTGTTGTCGTGGACCCACATGCCAGGAGGCGACACGTGTCAGCCTCCTACTGGTTTTCTTTGCCGAGAGTTGCTCTCGGCAAAGTTGGCCCTCGGCCTGTGGTCGTGGGCCCACATGTCAGGAGGCGACACGTGCCAGCCTCCTAATGGTTCCCTTTGCCGAGAGTGGCTCTCGGCAAAGTCGGGGCTCGGGCTGTTGTCGTGGACCCACATGTCACGACACGACACGTGTCAGCCTCCTAGTATTTCTTTTTGCCGAGAGCGGCTCTCGGCAAAGTTTACGTGGTCCCACATGTCTGGAGCTAACGGACTTATCCGTTAGCTGCTTTATTTTGCCGACACGGGCTGTTTAGCTCTCGGCAAAGGCTTTGCCGAGTGCCCGTGTTATGGCTCTCGGCAAATTCCTGTTTGCCGAAGAGGTGTACGCCGGGTGGCTTTTGCCTAAGGTGACACTCAGCAAAGGCGTTGCCGACGGTTTTTGGGCCTTTGCCGAGTGTCCGTGGCACTCGGCATATAGGGCGATTCCAGTAGTGTTAGTACCAAAAAATGACTATAAAATGATTATAAAACATCCAAGATTGATAATATAACAACATGGGACAATAAAAAAATATAGATACGTTGGAGACGTATCAGCATCCCCAAGCTTATCTCTTACTCGTCCTCGAGTAGGTAAGTGACAAAAACAGAATTTTTTATGTGGAATGCTGCCTAACATGTCATATCATATTCTTTTCTTTATAGCATGGACAATTGGACTTTTATGTGATTCAAAGCAATAGTCTAGTTTTGACATAATAATTTAGATACTCAAGCATATCAACAAGCAACCATGTCTTTCAAAATATCAATGCTAAAATAAGTTATCCCTAGCCCATCATGCTCAATCATTGATCCATTCATGAAACACACTCGAATATTAGCTACACCCAATACTTAAGTATGATCATATTGCCTCCTAGTTGGTTCTTTTGTAAGAGAAGATGGAGATTCAAATTTAAAATAAAAATTGCATAAAGTAAAAGAAAGGCCCTTCGCAGAGGGAAGTAGGGATTTGTAGAGGTGCGAGAGCTCAAAGCGAAAAAAATAGAGATAAAAACATTTTGGGAGGTGTATCCATCCCACCAACGAAAACGACTTAGAGTTCCCAACACATTCCATGCTAGATATATCATAGGCGGTTCCCAAACAGAAAATAAAGTTTATTCCTTTTCCACCATACTTTCACTTTCCATGGCTAGCCGTATCAACGGTTGCCCTCCATACCAACACTTTCCAAGGAATTGATTATTTGACAACATAAAGTAAATTCATTTTTTTTCATTTCAGGACTGGGCATCCCTAAAACCTTTGTCTTACTCTCGTGCAATGACAAGTGAATAAACACTCATCGTGAGAATAACACATCCAGCATGGAAAATATTAGCCACCCCTCACCGCTCCGCGAGCGAAACAAACACACAAAAGAGAAGTTTATTTTGAAAATTAGAGATGGCACATGCAAATTTGCTGAGAACGGCAAAAGAATACCGCATATATGTAGATATAGTGGACTCATGTGGCAAAACTGGTTTAAAGGATTTTGGATGCACACGTAGAGATCATACTTAGTGCAAAATGAAGGCTAGCAAAATATTGAGAAGCCACTGATGGTAGCTAGAACTATGTCGGTATTTTCCCGGAGAGGGAGGGATGATGTAGCACAGTGACGGTAGAGTATTTCCCTCAGTTATGAAACCAAGGTATCGAACCAGTAGGAGAACCAAGCAACACAACGTAAACAAAGCCTGCACACAAATAACAACACCTCGCAACTAGACGTGTTAAAGGTGTTGCCAATCCCTTTCAGGTAAAGGCGCCAGAATTGGCAAGCGGACGTGAGATAAATTGTAGTAGATTGAAATAATAGATCACAAATAAATAAACTGCAGCAAGGTATTTTTGTATTTTTTGGTTTAATAGATCTGCATAAAAATGCAAAGGAAAAGTAGATCGCAAGACAAATATATGAGAAAGAAGACCCGAGGGCCGTAGGTTTCACTAGTGGCTTCTCTTGAGAAAAATAGCAAACAGTGGGTAAACAAATGACTGTTGGGCAATTGATAGACCTTCAAATAATCATGACGGTATCTAGGCAATGATCATTACATAGGCATCACCTCCGAGATTGGTAGACCGACTCCTGCCTGCATCTACTACTATTACTCCACACATCGACCGCTATCCAGCATGCATCTAGTGTATTAAGTTCATGGAAAAACGGAGTAATGCAATAAGAACGATGACATGATGTAGACAAGATCCATTTATCTATATGGCGGTAGATATATATCTCGTCTTTTTATCCTTAGTAGCAACGATACATACGTGTCGTTTCCCCTTCTGTCACTAGGATCGAGCACCGTAAGATCGAACCCACTACCGGGCACCTCTTCCCATTGCAAGATAAATAGATCAAG
Organism: Aegilops tauschii subsp. strangulata; assembly: GCF_002575655.3. Taxonomy (NCBI): domain Eukaryota; kingdom Viridiplantae; phylum Streptophyta; class Magnoliopsida; order Poales; family Poaceae; genus Aegilops; species Aegilops tauschii. The sequence continues at coordinate 404,841,099 of NC_053036.3, read as the reverse complement.
TTGGCCAAACAAAACCCAAATATCAGAGAAGAAATACGAGGCTATAAGAGATCATGCATATAAGAGATCAAAAAACTCAAATTATTTTCATGGTTATAAAAGATATAACTGATCATAAACTCAAAGTTCATCAGATCCCAACAAACACACCGCAAAAGAGTTACATCATATGGATCTCCAAGAGACCATTGTATTGAGAATCAGGCGAGAGAGAGAGAGAGAATGTCATCTAGCTACTAACTACGGACCCGAAGGTCTACAAAGGATGCTCTTACAATCTTTAGGGGCCACGCCCAAGTTTTTGCATACAGGGTAAAACAGCAGGGGAACATGGGATCTGCCGGATATGTCGCTCGCCGCGTCCCCCAGGTCATCTTCGGACGCACCGCTGGCGTCGCTGTCGCCGTCGCTGGCATCGCCTCCACCTTCGCCGGCCCCGACATCACCGTCGTCAACCACTCGCGCATCATCGGAGAGGCACCAATGGAAGTGGTGAACCCCTCCGTGATGGTGTCTAGATTGGATCTGGTGGTTCTGGACTCTGCGGCGGCTGGATGAATATTTCGACGCCTCCTCTAGGGTTTCTGGAATATTTTGGTATTTATAGAGCAAAGAGGCGGTCCGGGGGGCACCCGAGGTGGGCACAACCCATCAGGGCGTGCCTGGGCCTCCTAGCGTGCCCTGGTGGGTTGTGCCCCCCTCGGGGCACCCCCTAGGTGCAACCAGGGCCCATTGCCTTCCTTCTGGCCCATAAAAAATCATCGTGGAGTTTCGTGGCATTTGGACTTCATCTGATATTGATTTCCTGTGATGTAAAAACATGGAAAAAAAAGCAACTGGCACTTGGCACTATGTCAATAGGTTAGTACCAAAAAATGATATAAAATGACTATAAAATGATTATAAAACATCCAAGATTGATAATGAAACAGCATGGAGCAATCAAAAATTATAGATTCGTTGGAGACGTATCAGCATCCCAAGCTTAACTCCTACTCGTCCTCGAGTAGGTAAGTGATAAAAACAGAATTTTTGACGCGGAGTGTTGTTCGTCAAGTCATAACATATTCTTTTCTTTATAGCATGGACATTTGGACTTTTATGTGATTCAAAGCAATAGTCTAGTTTTGACATAATAATTTAGATACTCAAGCATATCAACAAGCAACCATGTCTTTCAAAATATCAATGCTAAAATAAGTTATCCCTATCCCATCATGCTCAAACATTGATCCATTCATGAAAACATTGATCCATTCATGAAACACACTCGAATATTAACTACACCCAATACTTGAGCACGATCATATTGCCTCCTAGTTGGTGCTTTTTATGAGAGGAGATGGAGACTCAAATTTCAAAAATAAAAAGTAAAAGAAAGGCCCTTCGCAGAGGGAAGTAGGGATTTGTAGAGGTGCCAGAGCTCAAAGCAAAAAATTAGAGATAAAAACATTTTGGGAGGTGTATCCATCCCACCAACAAAAATGACTTAGAGTTCCGAACACTTTCCATGCTAGACATGCCATAGGCGGTTCCCAAACAGAAAATAAAGTTTATTCCTTTTTCCACCATTCTTTCACTTTCCATGGCTAGCCGTATCCACGGGTGCCCTCCATTCCAAGACTTTCCAAGGAATTTATTATTTGACAACATAAAGTAAATACATTTTTTTTGCATTTCGGGACTGGGCATCCCTAAAACCTTTGCCTTACTCTCTTGCAATGACAAGTGAATAAACACTCATCTTGAGAATAACACATCTAGCATGGAAAATATTACCCACTCGTTACCGTTCCGCGAGCAAAACAAACACACAAAAGAGAAGTTTATTTTGAAAATTAGAGATGGCACATGCAAATTTTCTTAGAACGGCAAAAGAGTACCACATATAGGTAGATATAGTGGACTCATGTGGCAAAACTGGTTTAAAGGATTATAGATGCACAAGTAGAGGTCATATTTAGTGCAAAATGAAGGCTAGCAAAAGACTGGGAAGCGACCAACCAAGAAACGAATAATTTCATAAGCAAGCATTAAGCACAATTAACACCGAATAATGCACCACAAGTAGGATATAATTTTCATTGCATGATTATTGACTTTCGTGCATGCATAGGGAATTACAAACCTTAACACCAATATTCTTACTAGAGCACAATTACTCATCAACATAACTCACATATCACATCATCATATCTCAAAACTATTACTAAGAATCAAGTTTATTTTGTCCAATGATCTTCATGACATTTTCTTTTACTTTATCCTTCTTGGATATCTATCACTTTGGGACTAATTTTTATGTGTTGCTTTTCATAAGCTCAAACAAATATAAGTGAAGATCATGAGCATAACAAATTTTGTTTCTCTCAAAATAATTTAATTGATGCAAGAGAGAATTTCTTCAAAATTTTACTAACTCTCAAATAAATCTAAGTGAAGCAAGAGAGCATTTCTTCAAAATTAACAAAGCACACCGTGCTAAAAAATATAGAAGTGAAGCACTAGAGCAAGTCCTAGCTCATAAAAGATTTAAGTGCAGCGTAGAGAGCAATTCTAACAAGTCATGATAATATTTTGGCTCTCTCAAAAAGGTGTTTCCAACAAGGATTGATGACTTAAAACACAAAATAAAGCAAGCAAAGACACATATCATACAAGACGCTCCAAGCAAAACACATATCATGTGACGAATAAAAATATAGTTTCAAGTAAAATACCGATAGTTATTGGAAGAAAGCGGGGATGCCGCTCGGGGGCATCCCCAAGCTTAGTTGGTTGCTCATTCTTGGAAAATAGCTTGGGATGCCGGGGAATCTCCAAGCCTAGGCTCTTAAATCCTTCCTTCATCCATCGTAAGATAACCCAAAACTTGAAAACTTCAATCACACAAAACTCAACAAAACCTTCATGAGATCTGTTAGTGTAAGAAAAATAAACCACTACTATAAGTGCTGCATCAAACCAATTCATATTTTGTTTTTGTATTATATATATATTGTATTCCAACTTTTCTATGGCAAAAACTCATCAAAGAAAACCATAGAGCCATCGAAATAAGCACACAACACAAAGAAAACAGAATATGTCAAAACAGAACAGTCTGTAGCAATCTGACTTAAACGAATACTTCTGGAACTCCAAATATTCTACCAAAATAGGACGACCAGTTAAATTTGTATATTAATCTTCTGCAAAATGAATCAGAGCAAAATCTCTTTTCTGTGATTTATGAAAATTATTTTCGTGAGCACAAAGTTTCTGTGTTTTTCAGCAAGATCAATCAACTATCACCCAAGAAGATCCTATAGGCTTTACTTGGCACAAACACTAATTAAAACACAAAAAACACAATCATAACAGTAGCATAATTGTGCTAACACTAAAGAACAGAAAACAAAAAGCAAGAATAAATTTTATTCATTGGGTTGCCTCCCAACAAGCGCTATAGTTTTATGCCCTTAGCTAGGCATAATATTTCAACGATGCTCACACAACAGAAAATAATCGAAACACAAAGAGAGCATCATGAAACATGTGACAAACACATTTAAGTCTAACATACTTCCTATGCATAGGAATTTTATAGGAAAACAAATTATCAAGACAAGAAACATCTAGCATATGCAAAGGAGAAGAATAAAACATTGACAATCTCAACACAACGAGAGGAAATTTAATAACACGAAAATTTCTACAACCATATTTTCCTCTCTCATAATAATTATATGTAGGATCATAATCAAATTAAATAACATAACTATCATATAAAATTTGCCATTTATGATCCACATGCACGGAAAGTTGACACTCTTCCAAAATAGTGGGATCATCAAATAAAGTCATGACCTCTCCAAACCCACTTTCATAAAAAAAAATCATAAGATTGAACACTCTCCAAATATGTGGGATTATTTTTAGCTAAAGTTGACAATCTTACAAACCCACTTTCAAAATTATTGCAAATAACATAGTCATCATGAGGCTTAAATAAATTTTCAAGATCATAAGAAGAATCACCCCAATCATGATCATTGCAACAAATAGTGTTCATAGCAAAATCAGCATCCCCAAGCTTGGGGTTTTGCATATTATTAGCATAATTGACATTAATAGAATTTATAGTACAATTGTTGCAACCATGCTTTTCATTCAAGGGACTATCATGAATCACTTCATAAATTTCTTCATCACAATTTTCAGATTCACGAATCTCAAGCAAAACTTCATAAAGATGATCTAGTGCACTCAACTCACTAGCAATTGGTTCATCACAAGTGGAACTCTTAAAAAGATTAGCAAGTGGATGAGGATCCATATCAATAATTTTTTAGCAAGCGGAGATGCAAGCAAATAGAAGACACATGGCAACACAAGCAAACATGAGATCTGACAAGAAAAAGGCGAACGAAAAAGAGGGCGAATAAAACGGCAAATTTTTGTGAAGTGGGGTAGAGGAAAACGAGAGGCAAATGGCGAATAATGTAAATTGCAAGGAGATGAGATTTGTGATTAGGAACCTGGTTATGTTGAAGATCCTCCCCGTCAATGGCGCCAGAAATTCTCCTTGATGGTAGCTAGAACTACGTCGGTATTTCCCCAGAGAGGGAGGGATGATGTAGCACAGCGACGGTAGAGTATTTCCCTCAGTTATGAAACCAAGGTATCGAACCAGTAGCAGAACCAAGCAACACAATGTAAACAGCGCCTGCACACAAATAACAACACCTCGCAACCCAACGTGTTAAAGGGGTTGTCAATCCCTTTCGGGTAACGGTGCCAGAAATTGGCAAGCGGACGTGAGATAAATTGTAGTAGATTGAAATAATAGATCACAAATAAATAAAGTGCAGCAAGGTATTTTTGTATTTTTTGGTTTAGTAGATCTGAATAAAAATGCAAAGGAAAAGTAGATCGCAAGACAAATATATGAGAAAGAAGACCCGAGGGCCGTAGGTTTCACTAGTGGCTTCTCTCGAGAAAAATAGCAAACGGTGGGTAAAAAAATTAGGGATAATTAGATTTATGCCCCTAGTTGTGTACCACTCGTCTATTTTACCCCTAATTCCCAAAAGTCACTGGTTCTATCCAAGTCACTTTGCTCCTATTATGCCTTTGCCCTTTGACCATTTGACCATCAGTTTGAAAACTTCATAACTAATTCATACTAAATCAGAAAAATGCAAATAAGATACCAAAATGTTCAGAAAAACATCACCTATATGTCAGTGTCATTTGCATTCATGAAACAAGTGTTGGAAAGTGCCCATCTGAGTTTTAGCTCTTATGCTACCACCATGAATAGTAAAATCTAAAAAAGTTCAATTTTTTTTAAAAAAAATTGGTGGCAAAGAATGACAAATGTTTTAAGTGCCTGCCAAGTTTCATGAGGGAATAACATTCATGGGTGTCGCAGCAAAAAAACAATCAGCACTCCAAAAAGATTATTTTTTTGCCACGACTTCCACGAATGTCGTTTCCTAATGAAACTTGGCAAGCACTTAGAACATTTGTTGTTCTTCGCCACCATATTTTTTTTGATTTTTTTTGATTTTTTTTAGAGTTCACTATTCATGGTGGTATCAAAAGAGCTAAAACTCGGATGTGCACTTTCCAACACTTTTTTCATGAATGCAAATGACACTGACATATAGGTGATGTTTTTCTGAACATTTTGGTATCTTATTTGCATTTTTCTGATTCAGTATGAATTAGTTATGAAGTTTTCAAACTGATGGTCAAACGGTCAAAGGGCAAAAGCATAAGAGGAGCAAAGTGACTTGGACAGAACCGGTGACTTTTGGGAATTAGGGGTAAAATAGACGAGTGGGACACAACTAGGAGCATAAATCTAATTATCCCAAAAAATTACTGTTGGGCAATTGAGAGAACTTCAAATAATCATGACGATATCCAGGCAATGATCATTACATAGGCATCATGTCCAAGATTAGTAGACCGACTCCTACCTGCATCTACTACTATTACTCCACACATCGACCGCTATCCAGCATGCATCTAGTGTATTAAGTTCATGGAAAAACGGAATAATGCAATAAGAATGATGACATGATGTAGACAAGATCCGTTTATCTATATGGCGGTAGATATAGATCTCGTCTTTTTATCCTCAGTAGAACGATACATACGTGTCGTTTCCCCTTCTGTCACTGGGATCGAGCACCGTAAGATCGAACCCACTACCGGGCACCTCTTCCCATTGCAAGATAAATAGATCAAGTTGGCCAAACAAAACCCAAATATCGGAGAAGAAATACGAGGCTATAAGAGATCATGCATATGAGAGATCAAAGAAACTGAAATAACTTTCATGGATATAAAAAGATATAACTGATCATAAACTCAAAGTTCATCAGATCCCAACAAACACACCACAAAAGAGTTACATCATATGGATCTCCAAGAGACCATTGTATTGAGAATCCAGCGAGAGAGAGAGAGAGAGAGAGAGAGAGAGAGAAAGCCATCTAGCTACTAACTACGGACCCGAAGGTCTACAAAGGACTACTCACGCATCATCGGAGAGGCACCAATGGAAGTGGTGAACCCCTCCGTGATGGTGTCTAGATTGGATCTGGTGGTTCTGGACTCTGCGGCGGCTGGATGAATATTTCGACGCCTCCTCTAGGGTTTCTGGAATATTGTGGTATTTATCGAGCAAAGAGGCGATCCGGGGGCACCCGAGGTGGGCACAACCCATCAGGGCGCGCCTGGGCCTCCTGGCGCGCCCTGGTGGGTTGTGCCCCCCTTGGGGCACCCCCCAGGTGCAACCAAGGCCCATTGCCTTCCTTCTGGCCCATAAAAAATCATCGTTGAGTTTCGTGGCATTTGGACTTCATCTGATATTGATTTCCTGCGATGTAAAAAACATGAAAAAAAACAGCAACTGGCACTTGGCACTATGTCAATAGGTTAGTACCAAAAAAAGATATAAAATGACTATAAAATGATTATAAAACATCCAAGATTGATAATAAAACAGCATGGAACAATAAAAAATTATAGATACGTTCGAGACATATCAGCGACCAACCAAGAAACAGATAATTTCATAAGCAAGCATAATTAACACCGAATAATGCACCACAAGTAGGATATAATTTCATTGCATAACTATTGACTTTTGTGCTTGCATAAAGAATAACAAACCTTAACACCAATATTCTTACTAAAGCATAATTACTCATCAACATAACTCACATATCACATCATCATATCTCAAAGTTATTACTAAGAATCAAGTTTATTTTGTCCAATGATCTTCATGAAAGTTTTTATTATATCCCCATTGGATATCTATCACTTTGGGACTAATTTTCATGTGTTCCTTTTCATAAGCTCAAACAAATACAAGTGAAGATCATGAGCATAATTTTTCTTTCTTTCTCTCAAAATCATTTAAGTGAAGCAAGAGAGAATTTCTTCAAAATTTTACTAACTGTCAAAAAAATATAAGTGAAGCAAGAGAGCATTTCTTCAAAATTACTAAAGCACACCGTGCTCAAAAGATATAAGTGAAGTACTAGAGCAAGTCCACAGCTCATAAAAATTTAAGTGAAGCATAGAGAGCAAGTCCATAGCTCATAAAAATTTAAGTGAAGCATAGAGAGCAATTCTATAAGTGAAGTACTAGAACAAAGGTTGCTCATTTTTGGATAATAGCTTGGGATGCCAGGGCATCCCCAAGCTTAGGCTCTTCTATCCTTTATTCCTTCATCCATCGTAAGATAACCCAAAACTTGAAAACTTCAAGCACACAAAACTCAACAAAACCTTTGTGAGATCTGTTAGTAAAAGGAAGCAAATCACTACTATAAGTACTGTACCAAACCAATTCATATTTTGTTTTTCATTATGTTTACTATATTCCAACTTTTCTATGGCAAAAACTCACCAAAGAAAACCATAGAGCCATCAAAATAAGGACACAATGCAAAGAAAACAGAATCTGTCAAAACAGAACAGTCTGTAGCAATCTGACTATTTCGAAAACTTCTGGACCTCCAAAATTCTAAAAAACTAGGACGACCTGGGTAATTTGTATATTAATCTTCTGCAAAAGAATCATGGCAAAAGCACTTTCTGATCAAAAATTAGAATTATTTTCGTGAGCGCAAAGTTTCTGTTTTTTTCAGCAAGATCAAACAACTATCACCCAAGAAGATCCTGTTGGTACTACTTGACACAAACACTAATTAAAACACAAAAAAACACAATCATAACAGTAGCATAATTTTGCAAACACTCAAGAACAGAAAGAAAAAGCAAAAATAAAATTTATTCATCGGGTTGCCTCCCAACAAGCGCTAGTTTTATGCCCTTAGCTAGGCATAAGATTTCAACGATGCTCACACGATTGATAATAATTGAAACACAGAGAGAGCATCACGAAACTTGTGACAAACACATTTAAGTCTAGCATACTTCCTATGCATAGGAATTTTATAAGCAAACAAATTATCAAGACAAGAAATATCAAGCATATGCAAGGAAGAAGAAAGAAACAATAGCAATCTCAACATATCGACCGCTATCCAGCATGCATCTAGTGTATTAAGTTCATGGAAAAACGGAGTAATGCAATAAGAATGATGACATGATGTAGAAAAGATCTATCTATGTAGAGATATACCCTATCGTTTTATCCTTAGTAGCAACGATACATACGTGTCGGTTCCCTTTCTGTCACAGGGATCAAGCACCGTAAGATCGAACCCACTACAAAGCACCTCTTCCCATTGCAAGATAAATAGATCAAGTTGGCCAAACAAAACCCAAATATCAGAGAAGAAATACGAGGATATAAGAGATCATGCATAAAAGAGATCAAAGAAACTCAAATACTTTCATGGATATAAAAAGATAGATCTGATCATAAACTCAAAGTTCATCAATCCCAACAAACACACTGCAAAAGAGTTACATCATATGGATCCCAAGAGACCATTGTATTGAGAATTCAGAGAGAGAGAGATGAAGCCATCTAGCTACTAACTACGGACCCGAAGGTCTACAAAGAACTACTCACGCATCATCGGAGAGGCACCAATGGAGGTGGTGAACCCCATCCGAGATGGTGTCTAGATTGGATCTGGTGGTTTTGGACTCTGCGGTGGCTGGATGAATATTTCGTCGACTCCCCTAGGGTTTTGGGAATATTGGGGTATTTATAGAGCAAAGAGGCGGTCTGGGGGCACCCGATGTGGGCACAACCACCCCCCAGGCGCACCCAGGGGCCATTATGTTCCTTCTGGTCCAAAAAAAATCTCCGCGAAGTTTCGTTGCATTTGGACTCCATCTGATATTGATTTCCTGCGATGTAAAAAACATGCAGAAAACAGCAATCAATAGGTTAGTACCCAAAAAATGATATAAATGATTATAAAACATCCAAGATTAATAATATAACAGCATGGAACAATAAAAAATTATGGATACGTTGGAGACGTATCAGACGACATCCATCATTGTCTATCTATACATAGGTGACTATGTCACGGGATGCCGGAACATGTCAACGAGAAAGATGAACAAAACAGGCAACGAGGAGACTGGTATAGTGAGCGTGTGTATGACTCAAGAGGATACCGATACATCTCACCTCAGGTTTTGTAAAGTATTGTGAAGCAAAGGGAACATCACATGATAACCAAAGGTTCACTCGAATGTCATTCGTGTAATCATAGGGATCGATATGGACGTCCACGGTTCCGCTCTCGGTCATTGAACGAAGGGGTTTCGTTCATGTCTATGTTTTACTGAACCTACAGGGTCACAAGTTTAAGGTAAATATGATATGCTAAGTGTTAGTAGGACGAGAGTATCGACGATTTATTTTTGAAATTGTTTCATTAATATTTGAAATAGTTTCAAGAGGAACCGGAAGCATAAGGGGTCACCGGAAGGGTTTCAGAGTTTATCGGCAAATACCGGGTATTATTGATAAATACTAAATAGGAGGAAAATTCTCTGGTGATGTTGAATTAATAATAAAAGGCTCTAATAATTGTTAGGAGACTTCTATATTTAATTAGATATCAACGGGCCTTAAAAGGCCAAGTGGTGGAAGGAGAATTGGGCCACAAGGGCCCAATATGGGGTGGCGCTCCCCCCTTCCTCCTAGGGAGGCCGAATTGGAGTCGGGGGAGGACTCCTCCTCCCCTCCTAGGCCGGCGCAACTCTCCCCTCTAACCTATATATATGGCTTTCGGCACTTTTGTACACATAAGTTTTAGAGCCCCCTCTAGTTCTCTATTTCTAGTTCTGGTTCTAGTTGATCCTGGTTAATCAATTAGAGCTTGGCCTAGATCCTCTAATCCTCATAATTAGAAGCCCAGTGTGGTTATAATCTCCTCCCTCTAATTCTCCGGCGACGATTAGCTCTGGATGGCGAAGCGTTGCCGGATCGTGAGGATTGTATGCTTGCAACTCATAGAGAGGTCGTGCTTTCGTTCTTCCATTCGAGGGACTATTTGTGGGTGGTTCACAGGATCGTCCATCTACTGCTCTAGGGACTCCAAGTAAGATCTACACTGACTCGTATACTTTCGCTGCTACTCGGAGTCGGTAACGATCGATATCCAAACCGTTAATGCATCTTCATATAGTTCCTGGGTGATCGTAATGCGTTTTTGTGTTTTCTACTGCGTTCATAGACATCATGAGTAGTTCTACGAGTAGATGTCAGTTTCAATCTAGATCACATGTGGATGTGAGGGTTTGATGTTCTTGCTATGCTTCCCTCAAGTGTTGCTTCGGTTAGCTCATTGACGGCATGATGTAGCTTTGTACAAAGTTCTGACAAACGATTGGCTCTGGCTGTCGACTATCTGCTAACAGTTCCTTGATCTTCATCATAGTTAAGAATAGTGGACTATCGCAAACACGAGAGGGCGATGAAGATGAACGATATTCTAGGGGGTCATGCATATTGACGAAGTTTAGTCTGGGACTAGAGAAATTTAATTAAGTCTCTTCCCTCACACACCTCGAAAGTTAATCTAGCAACACGAATTGTCACCTTAATTGTGGTCGTAGGTAGTGATGACCCACAAGTATAGGGGATAAATTGTATCTCTTTTCGATAAGTAAGAGTGTCAAACCCAACGAGGAGCAAAACAAAATGACAAGTGGTTTTCAATAAGGTAATGTCTGCAAGTGCTAAAATTGTAAGTAGCAGAAGTAGTTTGATAGCAAGATAATTTGTAACGAGCAAGTAACGGTAGTAGTAACAAAAGTGCATCAAGGTAGCCTAATCCTTTTGAGGCAAAGGACATGCCAAAATGGTCTCTTATGATAAGCAAAGCGTTCTTGAGGGTACACGGGAATTTCATCTAGTCACTTTCATCATGTTGGTTTAATTCGTGTTCGGTACTTTCATAATTTGATATGTGGGTGGACCGGTGCTTAGGTGTTGTTCTTACTTGAACAAACCTCCTACTTATGATTAACCCTCCCGCAAGCATCCGCAACTACGAGAAAAGTATTAAGAATAAAATCTAACCATAGCATTAAACTTTTGGATCCAATCGGTCCCTTACGGAATAACACATAAACTAGGGTTTAAGCTTCTTTCACTCTCGCAACCCATCATCTAATTGCTACTCCACAATGCATTCCCTTAGGCTCAAATATGGTTAAGTTTCATGTAGTCGACGTTCACATGACACCACTAAGGGAATCACAACATACATACTATCAAAATATCGAACACATATCAAGTTCACATGATTACTTGCAACATGATTTCTCCCGTGACCTCAAGAACAAAAGTAACTACTCACAAATGATAATCTTTCTCATGATCAAAGGGGTATTAAATAGCATATTGGATCTGAACAAATAATCTTCCACCAAGTAAACCATATACTAATCAACTACAAGATGTAATCAACACTACTAGTCACCCACAAGCACCAGTCTATAGTTCCGGTAACAAGATTCAACACAAGAGATGAACTAGGGTTTGAGATGATATGGTGTTGTTGAAGATGTTGATGGAGATTGCCCTCCCCAAGATGGGAGAGTTGTTGGTGATGATGATGATGATTTCCCCCTCGGGAGGGAAGTTCCCCCGACGGAATCGCTCCACCGGAGGGCAAAAGTGCTCCTGCCCAAGTTCCGCCTCGAGACGGCGGCGCTCCATCCCGAAAGTCCTCTCCTTATTTTTCTAGGTCAAAATGACCTATATACCAGAAGATGGGCACCGGAGGTGGGCCTGGGTGAGCACAACCCACCAGGGCACGCCTGGGCTCCCTGGCGCGCCTAGCTGGGTTGTGCCCACCTAGTGGACCCCCTCTAGTAGTTACTTGCTCCAATAATTCTCAAATATTCCATAAAAAATCCTCGTGAAGTTTCAGCTCATTTGGAGTTGTGCAGAATAGGCAGCCTGACGTAGCTTTTTCAGGTCCAGATGTCCAGCTACCGGAATTCTCCCTCTTTGTGTATACCTTGCATATTATGAGAGAAAAGGCATTAGAATTACTCCAAAAAGGCATTATTATGGATAAAAACGTTATAAATAACAGTAAGAAAACATGATGCAAAATGGACGTATCAACTCCCCCAAGCTTAGACCTCGCTTGTCCTCAAGCGAAAACCGAAATGGAAAAACATGTCCACATGCTTTGAGAGAGAGGTGACGATAAAAAGAAAATACGGACATAGAAGCATCATGTTGATTATTATAATAGCAATAAAATTAAACATAAGACTTCTATCATAGGGCTTTTATCATATACTTCTCATGAATAAGTAATAATTCATCACACAATCAAAGTATAAAGCAAAAACTTCATTAAAAACGAACAAACTATGTTCTCAGTCAACTTTGCAACTACAATTCATCATCTTTTCAGGAACGGCCACGTATCGGAGCCTTTAGGAAAGTCCACATACTCAACCATCATATAGTCTTCTATGATTGCTAACACTCACCGCGTACACATGAGCAAAATGTTTCAAACGGACACATAGAAAGATATGGGCTTATAGTTTCGCCTCCCAACGTACTCACATCAAGGGTGATGTCAACAATAATAACTCATGCTATCTATATTCAACTGGACATATGTGCCTAGATCTTTCCTCACCACATGATGCTTTCCAAAAGAGAAAAATAAAAGGGGATAGAAGGAAAACTTTGACTCTTTGCATAAAAGTAAATACATAAAATTAAAAGATAGGCCCTTCGCAGAGGGAAGCAAAGGTTGCCATGCGCTTATTTGTTTGTATACTCAACCCCTTAGTGCAAAAGAACGTCACGTTGCATTGCCCCTTGTGATAGCGACCTTTATTATGCAGTCTGTCGCTTTTATTCTTCACCATCACAAGTTCGTGCGACGCTCAATTTTCTCTTACACTAAATGATCTCACACTTTTAGAAGCAATTTTCATTGCCTTTTTGCACCGATGACAACTTACTTGAGGGATCTTGCTCAATCCCTAGTTAGGTACGGTGGACACTTGAAAATAAGATTTGGGTTTAAGGGTTTTTGGATGCACAAGTAGTATCTCTACTTGGTGCGGATTTTTTGGCTAGCAAAGGTAGGGGCAAGCACCACATGTTGAAGGATCTATGACAATATGACTTCTATGTGAATATAAACAAACATAAACCATTAAGTTGTTTTCCTTGTCCAACGTCAACAATTTTGGCATATAATATTTTGATGAGGGCTCACAATCACAAAAGATTTCTAGGATAGTATATTTATATGTGAATCTTCTCTTCCCTTATTAATTCTTTCATTAGTTGCATCATTGACTAATGCTATGTTTATCAATCTCTAATAAAATTTTCTACTTATACTTTTCCTTATGTGGTGTCATCACCTACCATAAGATTAGTATATGATCTTCTTGATTTATTTCCTTTCTTTTATTTATTTCCTTTTTCCTTTTCTTTTATTTGCAACATGAAAGTAAAGAAAGCAAAAACTCAAACTAACTTTATTATATAACTTGCACACGATTACAAGGATAGATCACTAAGCAAACTCTCAAAGAAGAAAGGATCGAACTAAACTTTTATTCTTCTAAAGCAAAAGGTCGAACTAAAATAAGTAAAAGCAAAAAGATAGTGGGATGATACGATACCGGGGCACCTCCCCCAAGCTTGGTAGAAGCCAAGGGGAGTGCCCATACCCGATACTCAATTCTCTTTTAGTGATGAAGAATATGGTGTTGGTGATGAAGAAGTAATCTTGTCCTTGGATTTCCATGGCAGTGGTCCACCATCATAAGAGGAGGAGTGAGTCTCACGGGTCCTGCAACTGGCAGCCAAACTCATACCTTTAAACCTCGCCTCATATTCAAAGACTTGGTTTTGGAGGTGATAGATCTGGCTTTGGAGGAAGTTGATTTGCTCGTTGAGGGTGAAGACGATGTCCTTCATGGGCTTGCCATCCACCTTGAGATCATGGGAGAGGTCCGTGATCATAAGGTGATTGACGTTGAGTCCACGCTCCACCATCCCCTTGCACCGGAAGATGTCCTGCTCCATGGCTTCAAGCCTGGCCTCCATGGTTCCCGTCCCCTTGGGACATGGCACATCGCGGAGGTGAAGCACCCCCTCATGCATCTGGATGACCTGAGGGTGCTTCACCACCTCCCAAAGGTATGGGTTGATGACATTCTTGAAGAACTTATCCTTGGAGGAGCTTGAAGCAACCATGGTAGATGGGATCTGACAGAAACAGCAAGGAAAAGAAAACAAAGGATTTCTCCGCGATACGGTGATCAACAGGTTCAGGGAGTATATATAGATTTTTTATCTTGGAGGACAAGCATACGGTAGAAAAACGGAGTCCGGAAGGTGTCCCAACCCACCTGGGCACGCATGTCTTGTGCCCACCAGGGTACGCTTCCTGGAAGTTTCTTTATTTCCTAATTTTTTAAATATTCCAAAACTGATAAAAAATATTTCTGCAGATTTTTTGGAGTCCGTTTACTTATCGTATCACGTAACTCCTTATGTTCACGATTCTCGAGTGTTCCGGAAGGACTCTTTTATGTGTTCTTCCGGTGCCAAAGTTTGGATAATATTACCTTCAACATTAATGGGCGTACCTGAGATATAATGCTTTATTCGTTGTCCACTGACATCCTTCGGGTTAGTACCTTCGGAATTATTTATTTTGATGGCTCCAGACCGATAAACCTCCTTGATAACATAGGGGCCTTCCCATTTTGAGAGGAGTTTTCCTGCAAAGAATCTAAAACGAGAGTTGTACAAAAGGACATATTCTCCAACTTTAAACTCACGCTTTTGGATTCTTTTGTCATGCCCTCTTTTAACTTTTTCTTTGAATAATTTTGCATTTTCATAAGCTTGGGTTCTCCATTCATCTAGTGAGCTAATATCAAATAACCTCTTTTCACCAGCAAGTTCGAAATCATAGTTGAGCTCTTTGACGGCCCAATATGCTTTATGTTCTAACTCAAGAGGCAAATGACAAGATTTCCCATAAACCATTTTATAAGGAGACATACCCATAGGATTTTTATATGCTGTTCTATAAGCCCAAAGTGCATCATCTAATTTCTTTGACCAATTCTTCCTGGACCTATTGATAGTCTTTTGCAAAATTAATTTTATTTCTCTATGGCTAAGTTCAACTTGACCACTAGACTGAGGATGATAAGGTGATGCAATTCTATGGTTAACATCATACTTGGCAAGCATTTTACGGAAAGCACCATGAATAAAGTGCGAACCACCATCAGTCATTAAATATCTAGGGCTCCAAACCTTGGGAAAATAACTTCCTTAAGCATTTTCATAGAGGTGTTGTGATTAGCACTACTGGTTGGAATAGCTTCTACCCATTTAGTAACATAATCAACAGGAACCAAAATATGTGTATACCCATTAGAGGAAGGAAAAGGTCCCATGTAATCAAATCCCCAAACATCAAATGGTTCAATAGCAAGTGAATAATTCATAGGCATTTCTTGATGCTTACCGGTATTACCTATTCTTTGACATTCATCACAAGATAAGACGAACTTATGGGCATCCTTGAAGAGAGTAGGCCAATAAAATCTAGATTGCAATACCTTGTGAGCAGTTCTATCTCCAGCATGATGCCCTCCATAAGCTTCGGAGTGACATTTCCGTAGGATTTGTCCCTGTTCATGCTTAGGTACACAACGTCTAATAATACCATCTACTCCTTTATAAAGATGTGGGTCATCCCAAAAGTAGTGACTTAAATCATAGAAGAATTGTTTTCTTTTGTTGGTATGTAAAGCTAGGTGGTAAATATTTAGCAACAATGTAATTAGCACAATCAGCATACCAAGGAGTACTGTGAGCAACATTTATTGCAGCTAACTGCTCATCAGGAAAACTATCATCAATAGGTAGTGGGTCATCAAGCACATTTTCAAGCCTAGATAAATTATCAGCTACTGGGTTCTCAGCTCCTTTTCTATCAATGATATGTAAATCAAATTCGTGTAGCAAGAGAACCCATCAAATAAGTCTAGGTTTAGCATCTTTCTTTTCCATAAGATATTTAATAGCAGCATGGTATGTGTGAACAGTTACTTTGGAATCAACAATATAAGGTCTAAATTTATCACAAGCAAACACCACTGGTAAGAATTCTTTTTCAGTAGTAGCATAATTTCTTTGAGCACTGTCTAGAGTTTTACTAGCATAATGAATTACATTAAGTTTCTTATAAACTCTTTGTCCTAGAACAACACCGACAGCATAATCACTAGCATCACACATAATTTTGAAAGGCAAGTTCCAATCAGGTGGTTGAACAATAGGTGCAGAAATTAAGGCTTTCTTGAGTGTTTCAAAGGCTTCTAAACAATCATGATCAAAAACAAAAGGAATATCCTTTTGCAAAAGACACGTAAGAGGCCTAGAAATTTTAGAAAAGTCTTTGATAAATCTCCTATAGAAACCAGCATGACCTAAGAAACTACGAATACCTTTTATATCTTTAGGACATGGCATTTTCTCAATTGCATCAACCTTAGCTTTGTCCACTTCAATACCTCTTTCAGAAATTTTATGACCCAAGACAATGCCTTCATTAACCATAAAGTGGCACTTCTCCCAATTCAAGACAAGATTTGTTAGTTCACATCTCTGCAAAACTCGATCAAGATTGCTTAACTAATCATCAAAAGACTTCCCATAAACAGAAAAGTCATCCATGACAACCTTAACAATCTTTTCACAAAAGTCAGAGAATATAGCAGTCATACATCTTTGAAAGGTAGCAGGTGCATTACATAAACCGAAAGGCATACGTCTATAAGCATAAGTTCCAAAGGGACAAGTAAAAGTGGTCTTTTCTTGATCAGGTTGAGAAACAGGTATTTGTGAAAAAACAGAATATCCATCAAGGAAGCAAAAATGTGTGTGCTTAGATAATCTTTCAAGCATTTGATCAATAAAAGGCAGAGGTTAATGAACTTTTCTAGTTGCTTTGTTTAATTTCCTAAAATCAATTACCATTCTATAGCCTGTAACAATTCTTTGTGGAATAAGTTCATTCTTATCATTAGGAACAACAATTATACCTCCTTTCTTAGGGACACAATGAACATGACTTACCCATCTACTATCCGCTATAGGATAGATTATACCTGCTTCTAAAAGTTTCAGTATTTCTGTTCTTACCACATCTTTTATCTTCGGGTTTAACCGACGTTGGTGATCAACAACAGGTTTAGCATCAGGTTCCATATTAATTTTGTGCTGACATAGAGTGGGACTAATGCCCTTTAAGTCATCAAGAGTATATCCAATAGCAGCTCGGTGCTTCCTTATAACTTTCAGTAATCTTTCTTCTTCATGTTCTGAAAGGTTAGCACTGATAATAACAGGATATATCTTCTTTTCATCAAGATAAGCATATTTCAAAGTGTCTGGTAATTGTTTTAATTCAAACATAGGATCACCTTTAGGTGGAGGAGGACCTCCTAGAGTTTCAATAGGCAAATTGTGTTTAAGCAGAGGACGTTGTTCAAAGAAAATCTTATCTATTTCATTTCTTTCATGCATATGTAAATCATTTTCATGGTCTAGCAAATATTGTTCTAAAGGATCAGTAGGTGGTACAGCAATAGAAGCAAGATCAATTAATTCATCCTTACTAGGCAATTCTTTTTCATGAAGCTTTCTACTAAACTTGGAAAAATTAAATTCTTGAGACTCATCACCAAAACTAACACCGACAGTTTGCTTCTCACAATCTATTCTAGCATTAAGGTGTTCAAGAAAGGTCTACCAAAGATAATGGGACAAAAGTCATCTTGTGGGGAACCAAGAACAAGAAAATCAGTAGGGTATTTTATTTTCCCACACAAGACTTCAACATCTCTAACAATCCCAATTGGTGATATTGTGTCTCTATTAGCAAGTTTAATAGTAACATCTATGTCTTCTATCTCTGCGGGTGATATGTCATTCATAATTTCTTGATATAAGGTGTAAGGAATAGCACTCACACTAGCACCTATGTCACATAAACCATGATAACAGTGATCTCCTATTTTAACTGAGATGACGGGCATGCCAACAATAGGTCTATGTTTATATTTTTTTATCAGGTTTGGCAATTCTAGCAGCTTCTTCACAAAAGTAAATAACATGCCCATCTATATCTTCTTCCAAGAGATCTTTAACCATAGCAATACTAGGTTCTACTTTAATTTGTTCATCAGGTTTAGGTGTTCTAATATAGCTTTTGTTAACCACAGTTGAAACTTTAGCATGTTCCTTTATCCTAACAGGGAAAGGTGGTTTCTTTATATAAGCAGAAGGAACAACTAGATCAACACTATAAAGTATAATTTCTTCTTTAACGTGTACCGGTTATTTAGTTTCTTCTTTAATAGGTGGGTGATATTTAAACCACTTCTCTTTAGGGAGATCAACATGAGTAGCAAATGATTCACAAAAGGAGGCTACTATCTCAGAGTCAAGTCCATATTTAGTGCTAAACTTTTGAAAAGCATCGATATCCATAAAAGATTTAACACAATCATACTTAAGCTTAATACATGACTCTTTACCTTCGCCGAGTTCCCAATCTTCATAGTTGTGTTTAATTCTTTCCAAAATATCCCACCGGAATTCAATAGTCTTCTTCATAAAAGAACCAGCACAAGAAGTATCAAGCATGGTTTGATCATTACGAGAAAGCCGAGCATAAAAGTTCTAGATGATAATTTCTCTTGAGAGCTCATGATTGGGGCATGAATATAACATTGACTTAAGCCTCCCCCAAGCTAGAGCGATACTTTCTCCTTCACGAGGCCAAACATTATATATATAATTCCGATCACAATGAACTAGATGCATAGGATAATATTTTTGGTGGAACTCCAGTTTCAATCGATTCCAATTCCAAGATCCAATATCATCGCATAGCCTATACCATGCCAGTGCTTTTCCCTTCAAAGATAAAGGGAAAACCTTTTTCATAACTTCATCCCTGGGTAAACCAGCAAGCTTAAACAATCCACAAATTTGTTCTACATATATCAAGTGCATATCAGGATGGTTGGTTCCATCACCTGCATAAGGATTAGCTAGCAGTTGTTCTATCATACCCGAAGGAATTTCATATTCAATATTTTCAGTAGGTGCAGTAGGTTGAGGGGTAGATAATTGTGGTTCCGGTCGAGGTGAAGATACCTGGAACAAACCCCTCAAAGGATTGTTTTCCATAGTAACAAGTGACAATAAATTTCAGCACACTATATAAATGTTTCCTTAGCAAATTCCACTTACCAAAGGCGCTTCACTCCCCGGCAATGGCGCCAGAAAATAGCCTCGATGACCCACAAGTATACGGGATCAATTGTAGCTCTTTTCGATAAGTAAGAGTGTCGAACCCAACGAGGAGCAGAAGGAAATGACAAGTGGTTTTCAATAAGGTAATGTCTGCAAGTGCTGAAATTGTAAGTAGCAGAGTAGTTTGATAGCAAGATAATTTGTAACGAGCAAGTAACGGTAGTAGTAACAAAAGTGCAGCAAGGTAGCCCAATCCTTTTGAGGCAAAGGACAGGCCAAAACGGTCTCTTATGATAAGCAAAGTGTTCTTGAGGGTACACGGGAATTTCATCTAGTCACTTTCATCATGTTGGTTTAATTCGTGTTTGGTACTTTGATAATTTGATATGTGGGTGGACCGGTGCTTAGGTGTTGTTCTTACTTGAACAAACCTCCTACTTATGATTAACCCTCCCGCAAGCATCCGCAACTACGAGAAAAGTATTAAGAATAAATTCTAACCATAGCATTAAACTTTTGGATCCAATCGGTCCCTTACGGAATAACGCATAAACTAGGGTTTAAGCTTCTGTCACTCTCGCAACCCATCATCTAATTGCTAGTCCACAATGCATTCCCTTAGGCCCAAATACGGTGAAGTGTCATGTAGTCGACGTTCACATGACACCACTAAGGGAATCACAACATACATACTATCAAAATATCAAACACATATCAAGTTCACATGATTACTTGCAACATGATTTCTCCCGTGACCTCGAGAACAAAAGTAACTACTCACAAATGATAATCATGCTCATGATCAAAGGGGTATTAAATAGCATATTGGATCTGAACATATAATCTTCCACCAAGTAAACCATATAGTTATCAACTACAAGATGTAATCAACAGTACTAGTCACCCACAAGCACCAATCTATAGTTCCGGTAACAAGATTGAACACAAGAGATGCACTAGGGTTTGAGATGAGATGGTGTTGTTGAAGATATTGATGGAGATTGCCCTCCCCAAGATGGGAGAGTTGTTGGTGATGATGATGACGATGATTTCCCCCTCCGGGAGGGAAGTTCCCCCGGCGGAATCGCTCCGCCGAAGGGCAAAAGTGCTCCTGCCAAGTTCCGTCTCGAGACGGCGGCGCTCCGTCCCGAAAGTCCTCTCCTTATTTTTTTTCTAGGTCAAAATGACCTATATACGAGAAGATGGGCACCGGAGGTGGGCCTGGGTGAGCACAACCCACCAGGGCGCGCCTGGGCTCCCTGGCGCGCCCACGCGGGTTGTGCCCACCTGGTGGGCCCCCTCTGGTAGTTATGACACCATCTCGAAGTACTTTCATGAAGAACATGGAGGATCATGAAGAAGCTCCCGGCGGCAAGGGCTATATCACATCATGCTATTATGAATTGCATAATATGTTTATCCCTTTGTTGTTTGCACCCTTTGATTGCACAGTAGTCAATTATTAAGGTGATCTCTCACTGAAAATATCAAGTTAAAAGGTTCTCTTCTCGGTGTTGCAACTGTCTATAACGCGTAGCTTTCCGGAGTGCGTCATGTCCACATGAGTACAAAAGTATCTTGATGTATAAGGCGGGCGAGGTCAGACCGAGCAAGCAGATAGCACTCTGTTGTCTTGAAGTTCTAGCAAAATCGTTGTGAGCTCGGAGCACAAAGCATAGAAAGACGAACAAGATTCATATGGAGGTATGATCGGCAAAAGATTGCCTACCGCTCAAGTTCATGTCATCAGGGATGTCCACATCAATGGCTATGAATTAGACCAGGGTCTTGAATCACTCACTTTCAATTATGAGAGATATTGATTTGAGTGGGAGTGCACTTTATATTAAAATTTGTTTAAACACTAGTGCAAACAAATTTTGAACAAATGTCGAAGTGAATCTTGTGTTTATTGTTGTTGATCAATGGCTCACAATAATTTCAATTTAGCTCCTTTGTTTGAGAAAGAAAAGTTAGTTGCAATTGGTGGAAACTATGAGGACTGGATGCACACTTTGAGATGTGTTCTCAGGAGTGCTAAGATAGAATATGCGTTGGATCAACAACTTGGTGATTTCTCGGTGCCAGGAGTGTCACCGGATGTCATCAACGTGCCCATATCTCGCAAGAATGATTTCAGTGTTGTCAAGAGTATTATGTTATCTTGCATGGATACAGTGTTGCACAAATGTTTTGAACAATCTAGTACCATCAAAATTGTCGAGGCACTAGAAATTCTGTATCACAAAGAAATATCTGTGAAGTTCATGAGATGACTGAAGCAATGGAAGAGTGAAAAATAACTGAAGTTGGTGAGCGCGGTGCCAGGCTTGTAGACTATTATGATAGTATAACTGCAATGGGGATTGATTTTCACCGGAAAATGATTTGCTCTTTACTTCGCTTTACAAAGCAATGCTCAAAACCAATGAGATTGGGTCGCAGAATCAACAAAAGTTGTTGATAAACAACAAAAAGTTTCAAGAAGAAACGCAACATCAAGAGGAACATGGGTGGAGCTTCTCATGAGACTATGTTTCTACTGCAAAGAGGAAGGACAATGGGAGAGAAAATTCTTGAAATATCTGGCGGATAAGAAGAACTCGTCTTCTGGTGAAGGTATAAAAGTTATACAAGTTAATGTTATTGATATTCTACTTGCTGAAAATTCCAAGTCGTGGGTATTTGATACCGATCTGTTGCTCACATTTGCAACACAATGTAGGCACTACGAAAGATTCGCAAGCTCGGAAGAATGAAGCCATGATGCATGTCAGGAATGGTGATGGGATCGCCGCTCAAGAGATCGGTGTCATGTCTTTATGTTTGCCTCCAGGATTTATCTTAGAACTAAGTAATTGTTTTTGTTCCAAAGTTATGTAAGAACATTATCTCTGGATCATGTTTGATAAATGACAGTTATTCTTATAAGTCTGAGGACAATGGTTGTTCAATATAATATAAGCATATTTTATGGATTTACACCAATAGTTGGTGGCTTATTCTTATTAGATCTTGAATGTGAAAATACCAATTATATGTGGCAGTGCCATGTTGGTCATATAGGAAAGAAACGTATGCAGAAACTTCATAAAGATGGAGTATTAACATCTTTTGATTTCGAATAATTGACACATGCGTAGGTTGTCTGATGGGTAAAATGACTAAAACACCATTCATAGGTCATCCTGAACGGGCACGTGACTTGTTGGAAATAATACATAGTGATGTATGTGGTCCGATGAGCACACCAGCGTGCGGTGGATATTCATACTTCGTAACATTTACTGATGACTTGAGTAGATATGTTTATATTTATTTAATGAAACATAAATCTAAAACATTTGAAAAGTTCAAAGAATTTCGGAACGAAGTTGAAAATCATCATGACAAAAACATAAAATTTCTACAATCAGATCGTGGTGGAGAATATTTAAGTCATGAGTTTAGCAAACATCTAAGTGATTGTGGAATTATTTTACAACTTACTCCTCCGGGGATTCCACAGAGGATGGGGTATCTAAAAGGCGTAACCTTACCTTGTTAGACATGGTAAGATCCATGATGTCACTTACTAATCTGACTTTATCATTTTGGGGATATGCACTTGATATAACAACATATACACTAAACAGAGCATCGTCTAAGTCTGTGGAGACGACACCATATGAGTTATGGTATGGGAAGAAACTCAATTTGCCGCATCTCAAAATTTGGGGTCATGAAGCCTATGTGAAGCGTTTACAACCAAATATGCTCGATCCGAAAGATGACAAATGTTACTTTGTAGGTTACCCAAAAGAGACAATTAAGTATTCTTTCTACCAAAGTCTGAAGAAAAAGTGTTTGTCACCAAGAATGGACACTTTCTCGAGAAGGAGTTTCTCGCTAAAGAAGTAAGTGGGAGGACAGTACAGCTTGATGAGATTACAGAATCTCTAGAAAACGTTGACAGGACTAACAAAATGGAATCTGTTCCAGAAGTTACTCGCACAACTGAACCAGAAGTTACTACACCAGCTGTAGTAGCTCCAGCAAAGACTGTAACCGAACCACGTAGGTCAAGAAGAGTTATCGAACCTCCTGAGTGGTTTCACAATGAAATATTCATCTTAGAGGAAGATGAACCTGCACACTACAAAGAAGCCACGGTGGCGCCCATCTCAAAAGAATGTCTTAAGGCTATGCAATACGAAATGGAATCCATGTAGGAGAATCAAGTTTGGAACTTGGTTGATCCTCCAGAGGGAGTGAAACCCATACAATGTAAATGGATCATCAAAAGAAAAACATATGCTGATGGTAATCCTACTATCTATAAAGCAAGGCTAGTTTCGAAAGGGTTTTCACATGTTGAGGGAGTTGATTATGATGAAACTTTCTCTCCAGTAGCTATGCTAAAGTCTTTACGGATTATGATGACCATTGCTGCATATTTTGACTACGAGATATGGCAGATGGATGTCAAAACTGCTTTCCTAAATGGATATCTCAAAGATGATGTATATATGATACAACTAGAAGGTTTTGTCAATGCTAAAGATGCCGGAAAGGTGTGCAAGCTTCAAAGGTCTATCTATGGTTTGTACCAAGCATGAAGGGGCTGGAATCAACATTTTGATGAAGTGGTTAAAGAGTTTGGCTTCATTAAAAATGATGCAAAATCTTGTGTATACAAGAAATTTAGTGGGAGCTCTGTAGCATTTCTAATCTTATATGTAGATGACATATTATTGATTGGAAATGATACTTGGCACAATAAAAGATGATTTAAAGAGTGTGTTTTCGATGAAAGACTTAGGAAAAACAGTTTATATATTGGGAAATAAGATCTATAGAGATAGATCAAGATGTCGAATTGTGCTAAGGTTGAGCACGTACAATGGTAAGGTTTTAAAGAGGTTTAAAATAGATAATGCAAAGAAAGGATTTATCCCAATGTCACATGGCACGACACTTAGCAGAAGTCAATGTCCAAGACAGTTGATGAGCATGTGCAGATGAGTGGAGTCTCACATTCCTCGATAATTGGATCCATCATGTATGCTATGATATGTACAAGACACGATGTTTCTTATGCACGAAATGTTAGTAGCAGGTACGAAAGTGACCTCGTAGTGGTGAGGGAGTCCTGGACTAAGGGGTCCTCGGGCGTCCGGCCTGTTATCCATGGGCCGGACTGATGGGCTGTGAAGACATGAAGGCCGAAGACTGTACCCGTGTCCGGATTGGACTCTACTTGGCGTGGAAGGCAAGCTTGACAACCGACTATGTAGATTCCTTCTTATGTAACCGACTCTATGTAAACCCTAGATCCCCCCGGTGTCTATATAAACCGGAGGGGTTAGTCCGGAAAGGATATACACATTAACATAGTCATATAGGCTAGACTTCTAGGGTTTAGCCATTACGATCTCGTGGTAGATCAACTCTTGTAATACTCATATTCATCAAGATCAATCAAGCAAGAAGTAGGGTATTACCTCCATAGAGAGGGCCCGAACCTGGGTAAACACCGTGTCCCCCGTCTCCTGTTACCATCGATCCTAGACGCACAGTTCGGGACCCCCTACCCGAGATCCGCCAGTTTTGGCACTGACATTGGTGCTTTCATTGACAGTTCCACTATGCCATCGACGAAAGGTTCGATGGCCCCTTCAATCGTCGATAGTGACGCTGTCCAAGGAGAAACCTTCCTCCCCGGACAGATTTTTGTGTTTGGCGGCTTCGTACTGCGGGCCAATTCGCTTGGCCATCTGGAGCAGATCGATAGCTACGCCCCTGGCCACTAGGTTAGATTTGGAAGCTTGGACTACGTCCCGGACATCCATGGAGACTTGATCTTCAACGGATTTGAGACCGCAGCGATCGCTCCCCCTCGCCCCGATGAACATGACCTAAATCTGTCATCGGATCACGTCCAGGAGATGGTTCCTGTTGCTACAACGGCCTTAGAACCAAAGCAGATCGTGCCATCCGAGGCCACAGAGTCCGCGGCGTTGGAGCCGCACACGGACTCGACACCCCGCTATATTTTCGCCCATGAAACTCCAGACTCGTTTCCGGCTATAAGTTCTGGACCGGGTACGCCTGCGGACACCAAGTTGGATCGGTTATCAATCATCGAGTTCAGCGCCGATGATGTCTTCCAACACTCGCCTTTTGGCGATGCGCTGAATTCGTTGAAAAACCTGTCCCCGATGGGGGACTCACGGCCGAACTATGTCCGGTTCGAGCTAGAGGATGATAATGGAGAAGTTTGCTTCCCGCCCGCCACCCACTTCATAGCCACTGTCGAGGACTTAACCGACATGCCCACTTCTGGCTCCGAAGACATCGACGGTATAGACGACGATGCCGACAAGGAGCAAGGCCAAGACCCGCCAGTCATCAAGCATGGGACGGCCACCCCCTCATACGACGTGTACATGATCGATACACTTAAAAAGTCTCGCGGCAATGACAAGGGAGATCTAATTGAGAATAAAACTCCTGAGACACAGGCTAAGTTCCGACGCCCCAAACGCCGCTCCAAGTCACGCCGCAGCAACAATGGCACTGGAGAAAATAGTACTCTGAACGGCGCCGAAAGCAATGAAGTCCCTGCGGGAGCAATATCCGAGTAGGAGGAACAAGAAAACGGGCAAGCCAGCCCCAACGAACAGGCCCTGCCCAGCAATGGTTCGGAGGACGACAACTACCTTCCGCTCTCCGAAGATGAGGTAAGCCTCGGCAACGAAGACTTCATCGTACCCGAAGAGCCCCTCGAGCAGGAGCACTTCAAGCGCAGGCTGATAGCTATGGCAAAGAGCCTGAAAAAGAAGCAGCAGCAGCTTCAAGCTGACCAAGACCTACTCAACGACAGATGGACCGAAGTCCTGGTCGCCGAAGAATACAGCCTTAGTGGCCTAGCCAAAAGCCACCCAAAGCACATATTGCTATACCAGTCCGATGATGGGGCGTTGGGGCCCATACCATCGTCACACAATGTGGCAGGTCGCCGACAGCTCTGTCCGGATAAAAAGGCAACTCAAGCCGAACACCAGACCGCCTCACCTCGCTGTAAAGGCAAGAACAACTCAGGTCACGATTACCCAGACAACCTGCAGTGGGACTTGGACAATAGAGCAAGACACGCAAGACCGATCTACAGATCGCGAAAGCATGCTTCGACACACGACGATGGCTACCTATTCGGACATGTCAAACCTCACCACGCCCGAGCCAAAAACCGCAAAGGGACTCCTTTGGAGTTACGTCGCACTGTGGCCCAACATAGAGGCGCCGCACACCCGCTTTGCTTCACTGATGAAGTAATGGATCATGAATTCCCCGAAGGATTCAAACCCGTCAATATTGAATCATACGACGGGACAACCGATCCTGCGGTATGGATAGAAGATTTCATCCTCCACATCCATATGACCCGTGGGGACGACCTCCACGCCATTAAATACCTCCCACTAAAACTAAAAGGGCCAGCTTGGTACTGGTTAAATAGCCAGCCTGAAAATTCCATAGGCAGCTGGGAGGACTTGGAAGAGGCTTTCCTCGATAACTTCCGAGGAACATATGTCCGGCCACCGGATGCCGAGGACCTAAGTCACATTATCCAGCAGCCCGGAGAATCAGCCAGAGAGCTCTGGACTCGGTTCTTAGTCAAAAAGAACCAAATCATCGACTGTCCAGACGCAGAAGCCCTTGCGGCTTTCAGACACAGGGTCGGTACGAATGGCTGGCACGCCACCTCGGCCAAGAAGGACCTAAATCCATGACAACCCTCACTGCTCTGATGACTCGCTCTTTGCGCGGGAGAAGACAGTTGGCTCGCTCGTAGAAGCAATAGCGCGAGCAACCCGGGCACCTCCGAAATCCGAGACGGCAACGGAAAGCCACGACAAAGTAAAAAACAACATTCACAACGACAATGAAAGATCATGCGACACAGTGGTCAACGCCGGATTCAGCAACCCCAAGCCTGGTCAGCGGAAGAAGCCATTCAAGGAGAATCGAGATGAACCATCCAACCTGGACAGAATATTGGACCGACCCTGCCAGATTCATGGCCACCCCGATAAACCAGCTAATCATACCAACAGAAACTGTTGGGTCTTTAAACAGGCCGGCAAGCTCAACGCCGAATACAGGGGGAGGAGGCCGCCAGGCGACAGGGATGACGGAAAGGTTCACCAAAGAAACACTGGGGGTCAGAAGCAATCTCCACCCGAGGATCAACTACTCCCAGAACGGAAATAGCAACCCGGCTTTCGCCGCCCATTCCGTACACCTACAAAATTTGTACCGCGCATACATCATTATGCACTCAAGATACCATGGGCATTGGCGGAAGCACAATACGGACAAGCCTGCAAGCACTCCAGTAATATTTTTTATTTATTTTCTTTTCTATTTTTTCTTCCTTCGCTGTCCTTTAAAAACAGGTGACGAACAGGATAAACATCTGAAACTGGCTCTATCGGAGTCCGGATCCGTATACTCCCCTAAGGGGCTATTTGCATCAAGGATTCCTCCCACCGAGGACTGGCGGCGCAGACGTGCGACAGGAGGTCCAAAATAACTTTTTGTAGACCGCACTCTCTCTTTCTTGAGCCTGTACTATGCCCGTTCCTCCGCCTCCAACCCCGAGCATGTCAAATAGCCGGGAGGATGGCTTTTATATGTATCATAAGTAATCACTGGCATATCGCTCAGTTCCAAGTAAACAATATCCGAACTAATCATCCGTACTGTTTCTCCAACAACTATGGCTCCTACGGTTATTTCAAAGAAATACCTTGGCATAACCTGCCAGGGGTTCGGTGTGGGAACAAATGAGTTGCCATCAAAAGTCCGAATAGCTTTATAGCATACTTCGGCGTCGCAAGTTTGGCCTTATATGCATCAGCTCCGAATCATTGTCTTGGGTCAATAGTTGGGTTGCCCGGCTCCTGTGCTTGCTACCCTACGTTCCGCTCTATCGGCTAGGGTAGTAAAGGGAGAACTACTGCGATTGTGCCCTGGACTAAACCGGACGAGCACCTCAGTAGAGAAAGCCGAAAACTGACTGTCATGATGCGGCGAGAGCTGGTCAACCACTTGACGACTTCTTGGAATCGTTAGCGATTCTCCGTGTCACACGAGGGATCTTTTTCAGATCAAATATGTAAGGCACCATGCGCCGCATACATACTAGGGGCTATGTCGTAGCCCCACAATAAAACTCCTATGGCTAAGTGAAAGCGTTAACGCCCTATAGTCCGATTGCCTGGTTCGCCGCATTATCACCTCCTTCATGGACCAAGACGTTGGATAAAGAGTGATTAAATGCCTTTCTGAACACCCCCGTACTTCCTACGAGGGGGCTGAAGCCGACGACTGGAAAACTTTCAGATTATATCAAAACGGCCGCACAGGAGGAATTCAAGCTTTCAAGCAAAATATAAATGGATTAACTATAAAATTGTCTTTTACAATTTTCATACACCTCACTCGAACATTATGTCTTTCGAACACTGACCCTCTATAAAGTGGGCGGCCTCTAGGATGTCTTCAAAATAATGCTCCAGTTCCGGGTGGTCCTTGCCTTTGGGTGGACTCCTCGTCGCAACATCGATGGCCCTCATCTTCCCCCAGAATGTTTTGACTCGGGAAAAAACCATCCGTGCACCCTCAATGCACGTTGATCGCTTCACAGCATCGATATGCGGCACCGCATCAACCAGCCTCTGCACCAAACCGAAATAGCTATTCGCAACAGGCTCGGTTGGCCACAACCGGATTACGGCATCCTTCATGGCAGTGTCGGATATCCTATGAAGTTCCGCCCATTGGGACATCTGTTCATTGAGCAATAGAGGGCGCTTTGATGCGCCAAATTGCGACCAAAAAAGCTTCTCCATTGCATATCCATCTCGCGCTTGGTAATACTGCGCCGCATCGGCAGAACTCTTTGGCAAGTCCAAGAACTCGTCTGGAGAACTCCATACTTGGTTAAGCTGGGCATAGTTCGGGTCACCAAACTTAGTTTGCAGCAGAAAGGGCTTTCCAGCCGCAATCTCCCTCGCCTGTCGAACCTCCTCACGGGCTGCTCTGGATTCCGATCGCGCTGCTCTAGCCTCTTGTAAGGCCTTGTCTAGATCAGCCATTAAGGCTTTACTCTCCTTCTCCAAAAATTCACAGCGGCCGGTAGCATTCTCCAGTTCAAGCACCATCGTGGATATCTTCTCCTCATTTTGGCGTCGTGCAGCTTGTTCGGCTTTTAATTCAGCCGATGCCTTTTCGGCAACAGAATTGCTACGACGGGCCTGCTCCCTGGCCCGGGACAGCTCCGCTCGAAGAACTTCAATGGCGGCAGCACCAGCTGCAGACATGCATACTCTAGCATCTAAATCTCAGCATCATGCTTATACCACAAAAAATGTATAAGGATTGCCCCGAATACATACCTTGCGACTCGTCAAGACGCGTATTGATTAACACAAGATCATCCCCTGCCACGTCAAGCTTCCGCTGCAGCTCGGCAATTTCCATAGTCCGGGAAGTGGCCAAGGGGGAAGTAGTCTGTGTTCAAATTCATCAGGTTAGTCCTCAAAAGGATCATTTTCGATCCTCTGTTTGCTTCCGAATGGAAGACAACCGGAGTCTCAGGGGCTACTACCTGTACACAGGCGCATCTTTGCAAATGAAACATAGCTGAAAAACATTATGTCACAAACCTCGAAGCCCTTCAGTAGGCTCATAAAAGCTTCATTTAATCCGCTCTTCACGGACAAAATCTTCTCAATAATGTACCCATCAAGGTACGCTATTCCCCCGAGACAAATGCTTTCCGCAACATGTCCCGCAATATATCGAGAGTCTCCGGGTTTTTGGAAACTGCTCCAGGGGCACAGTCATCCTTTGAAGGAATCTGTTCACCCGCCTCCAGAATCACTGTCGGCTGTGAACCAGACAGTCCGGGGCCTTTGTTGTCATCAGCCCCGGAATCCCGGATGGTCGGAGGTCCACCTCCGGGTACTGCCTCTTTTGTCCCCTGGTCTAAAGGGACCCTCCGCGATGACACTTCACAGTCATCCGCCTTATTGGGCGAGGAGGTTGGAGGAGGCGTCTCGCTCTCCATCATCTCTGGCGGAGACTCCCCAAAGAAGAGGATCGCCCAGAAAAACTCTGTGCCGACCTACAAAAATGCATGAATGCGTCACGATTATCTTCGGTAACAGCAACGGAGTAGGACGCTATCAAAAGTACTCCGGATTCTCTTACGGTTTGGCCGAGGGCTTGTCCCCCTATTGGAGATGTTCAACGGTGTCACTTTTCAAACCCAAGCCGCTCGACGGTGGCATCTTGCCCTTCTTGGAAGACCGCCCCTCCCAATCTTCGGAGGTGGCCTTTTTCCTCCTGCTTGGAGAAGGGATACTGGGTCCTTTTCCGCCTCTGTCTTCGGGCGAGGAAAGGTCGATTTCTCCGGACTCAGTGCCCGACTTACCTCCGGAACCAAGGTCATATTGGGCCTTCTCACCCTCCCCTACTGGTGCCTGGTACGGTGCCGAGGCCAGCATCCTTGTTAGCACAGGAGTAGCCGAGTCTTCGGGAAGGGGAGCCGGACACCTAATCCGCTCCACCTTCTTTATCCAGCCCTGAAAAAGGATGATACTGTCGGTATCTTTCCACTGGGTGTCTAATTATAAGGTATTCCGCAAACGGGTACTTACCGGGGTATCCGGATGGTTACAGTCTAGGCCGACATCTTCGGTGGTGTCTGGCCATTGCCTTCGTTTCCCGAAGAATAATCTCCACATTCCTTCGTGCGTAGTGCCGAAGAAGTGCTGAAGCGTCCGCGGCCCTTCCGGATTAAACTCCCACATGCGGAGAGGCCGTCGCTGGCACGGCAGGGTCCGACGAACTAACATTACTTGAACGACGTTGGCTATATCGATGTCCTTCTCAATGAGGCTTCAGATGCGACTTTGCAGAGTTCGCACCTCATTCGTTGATCCCCAATCCAACCCCTTATTAATCCACGATGCAAGCTGAGTTGGGGGCCGGATCAAAATACAGGCACAGTTGCCCACTTGGAGCCATGGGGCTCGGTGATATAGAACCACCCCTGCTGCCACAGATCGGAAGATTTGGCGAAGGATCCTTTCAGCCAAACGGCGCTAGCAAGCTTGCTCATTGAAGCACCACCGCACTCGGCCTGCTCCCCCTCTATCACTTGCGGCTTCACATTGAAGGTCTTGAGCCACAAGCCGAAGTGCGGGGGAGTCCAGAGGAAGGCTTCGCATGTGACGATAAACGCCGAGATAAGAATAATAGAGTCCGGGGCCAGATCGTGAAAATCTAGCCCGTAATAGAACATGAGCCCCCGGACAAAGGGGTTAAGTGCAAACCCTAACCCGCGAAGGAAGTGGGACACGAACACGACCCTCTCACCGGATCTGGGGGTGGGAATAACCTGCCCCTCGGTAGGAAGCCGATGATGGATTTCAACGGTCAGGTACCTCGCCGCCCGAAGCTTTGCAATATCTTCCTCCGTGACAAAAGAAGCTACCCACCGGCCTTGACGACTGGATCCGGACATGATTGAGGCTTATGGCGATTGAAACCCGGGTGTTGGAGCTCTGGGGAGCGGGGGTTGAGGAAGAGGCGAGCGAGGAAGAAAAAGACGGGTTTGTACCCCTATATAAAGGCTGCGAATATCAAACGTCTCCTCTTAGGCCTCAAAAGCTTAGTTGTTTCCAAGGAGTTGTACCCAAGCGACGGTTGGGTTACTCACGTCCAGGTTGACAGAAATCCCTTAAAAAGGGAGGCACGATCTCCGCTTGGATAAGACGCGCCAATAAGACCACGTCTTGGGACGTGGGGGCGACGGGCCAGCTAAAATGGTTCGCAAATAATGGCCGAGCAGGCGTGATGTCATATTACCAAAAGGTTGTCGGTGGATTGAACTCATGAAATATTATATCCTCTGCAGTTGTGTATACAAGTCCGGATACAATCATCACATCTGGAGATCAACTGGGAATTCGGAAAGGGGAACCCGCCTTGCAATGCCAAAGACAATCTGCGCGCCGGACTCCTCGTCATTGAAGCCAGGTTCAGGGGCTACTTAGGGAGTCCTGGACTAAGGGGTCCTCGGGCGTCCGGCCTGTTATCCATGGGCCGGACTGATGGGCTGTGAAGACATGAAGGCCGAAGACTGTACCCGTGTCCGGATTGGACTCTACTTGACGTGGAAGGCAAGCTTGGCAACCGACTATGTAGATTCCTTCTTATGTAACCGACTCTATGTAAACCCTAGATCCCACCGGTGTCTATATAAACCGGAGGGGTTAGTCCGGAAAGGATATACACATTACCATAGTCATATAGGCTAGACTTCTAGGGTTTAGCCATTACGATCTCGTGGTAGATCAACTCTTGTAATACTCATATTCATCAAGATCAATCAAGCAGGAAGTAGGGTATTACCTCCATAGAGAGGGCCCGAACCTGGGCAAACATCTTGTCCCCCGTCTCCTGTTACCATCGATCCTAGACGCACAGTTCGGGACCCCCTACCCGAGATCCGCCGGTTTTGACACCGACAAGTGGCTTATCGGGCAGCTGTTAAAATTAGGGTTTAGGGTTTAGCTGTTAAAATTTATGAACATCGAGCACAAGTATCACATCATCCGACAATACGTCGACAAAGGTTTTGTGAAGGTTCTCAAGGTTAACATAGATTTGAGTGTGCCAGACCGGATGACAAAGGCTTTACCACGAGCAAAGCATGAGCAACACCGGATAGCCATAAGTGTTAGACAAACTATGTAACTAGATTATTGACTCTAGTGCAAGTGAGAGTGTGTTGGAAGTATGCCCTAGAGGCAATAATATTGTATTATTATATTTCTATGTTCATAATTAAGAGTTTATATTCTATGCATAACTGTTATGATCCTGGAATATGCGATTAAGTGTAGAACGATAAACAGTAAAAATAAGATTCCTTGTCTCGCGTCTAAGTCTGGCTCAAGTGTTGTTAGTGATCAGGTTTTCCGAATCTTAGGATATCGTCAAGTGTAAACGATAGTCCTAAATCAACATTGAGAGTATGATGTTAGAAGAGCGATCATATTGAATCGACCCAAACTTGTTTGTTATATGTTGAGATGACATCGTCACAAGTCAACATACCATGATGGTTTTCTTCGACTCGCTTCCGAATGAGCAGACATTTGTTCTTGCGCGTAGTGGCTGTCATGGAGAAATATGATCCTTACTTCAAGCTGAGGAAGGATTGTTGGAGACAACTTTCCTTCCCTCCTGCGCAGAAATGCATGGTTGCTCTCAAGATGCTTGCATATGGTAAAGCAGCAGATGATGTTGAAATCCGAATGAGAGAGACCACATGCATTGATGCCACGGTGAAATTTACCTGCAGTGTTGTGAAGGTGTTTGGACCGGAGTACCTGAGAGAACCAACTATCGAGGACATAGAAACATTATTGACAATTGAGCAGCAAGATGTTTTGCAGGTATGCTAGGTTTAGTTAATTTTATGCACTGGCAATGAAAGAACTGGTCAAAAGGTTTGCTTAGACAGTAGTGCCAAGATCACACCAATGAGGTGTCACGACCGGTTTTTCAATAAAAGATTTATTGAGAGACCAATCCCTTTTACGGACCAGTAGAGAAGAATTCCTTCTCACTGGTAGACAATATCTTGGTCACAGAAGAAAAATACCAGGAGTACTGAATATAATACAAGGTTGAGCGGGGACTGCTCAACAAATTATTACATGCACGCCGAATAGACATAACGGCGGATAGGGTGGCATAACTACTAACTCATGATAAAAACGGTGGTGGAAAAAAATCACAGCGGAGCGGGTGATATGACTCCTGCAAACTACAGCTCTTCGAGCGTCGGGGTGAAGCTCGAGGAGGTTTATTGCGGGTGGCGGAAGCGTATATAATACAAGTGACCAATATCTAGGATCGCACAGGACTGACTGGGATTCCTCTAGGCGTCGGACTCACTATCAAACTCTTCATCCAAGAGATCGCCTTCGTCAACATCTGGCCAAATCAACAAGCCAGGTGAGTACTATGAAAGTACTCGCAAGACAGTTCGGACATAAGATATAACAAATGTAAACATGAAGCATAAGAACAGAATAACAAGTGTGTTCAGACATAGAGACAATAATGCATGGGGAAATAACAGAGAAGTCGGGCGGTAGTCCTCCCGAAATCCCAAAATAAATACTGGGTGCCAAACGAGGGTCTGAATGACTCCTCGAGAGGAAACTGCAAGAATAATAATGCCGCAGTCGGGCGTCGGGGCGACACCACATAAAGGGCTTATAACAGAAAATGAAAGACAGTGCGTGCCACAGTCGGACGTCTGAGCGACATCACATAAAGGGCTTATATTGAAAGTAAGAGACAAACATGCCACAGTCGGACGTCTGAGCGACATCACATAAAGGGCTTATATTGAAAGTAAGAGACAAACATGCCACAGTCGGACGTCTGAGCGACATCACATAAAGGGCTTATATTCCTAACTTAGTAGCTCATGAATTTTAAATCATATCATGAGAATAATCAGACATGAGACAAACAACAGGGTTAGTCCATCCACAGGAATAACGTTCTGCCAAGATTTCTACTCTAACTCACTTACCGGAAAGAAGAATATACCACGAGGCTACGACATAGATATGGATACGCTGATCACGATACTTGACCTTGGATATGATGACTCGGAAGGATTTGACTCTGCAGAGTTGTACTTTAACCACAGCCAACAGATTTCAGTAGTCACGGGGACTAGTTCCGTTTACGGTGTTTTGGAAGAAACACATCTAACCAGTACACACCCATTCAACAATCCGAATCCAGGAATCACCCTCGGCAACGTTCAAGAAAAACCTTGAGACGGGGAGGCTACAACCTCGCGTAGCATGGGATCAAATTTCTATACGCGCGCTCTAAGGGGTGCCCCCTCTCGGTCCCAACCGGAAACACCCATGCCCCCTGACCGGATGACTGGCTTTAATCCAGGGCCATGGAACCATCATCCCGGCCTCTCTGTTTGGTGTGTACACGGAAAGAGGTTACCAACTTACTAAACCGCATTCTGGCAGAAAACAAGTGGTAGCACGTAAGGGGGAAGAACGATAACGTGACTCCGTCCACGTTAACGTCGGAAATTGTCGGATGACGCAAGGCTGGCATGCTACAACAGTACCACCTTGCTGCCCTTCATGTCACCACATGACTAGGCCATCTCTCATCAGAGATCACAGGTAACTTTGGAACACACGGGTAGTTGCCTCACAAGCAACGAGATACTCACCGATACTCATATGCCACGCACAACCTTTCACGCAAACATGCAAAACACCTATCATATCAAAGGTTCAAACATGCTTGCCTGGTTCGGAGAAGTCGGAGTCTAGCTCGGCGAAGTTCGCAGCTCCGTCACCTCTTCCGGAACCTACGGTATAGCGAAAAGGCATACTAACGTGAAAACCAACGCGTGCATAAAAGTTGTTCCAAAAAATTTCCAAATAAATCCCATAAAAAACTAGACAAAATTATAAGATTGTCAGAAAAAGAATCACTCAAAAATCACTTTTTATCAAAAAGTTATAAGGGTTTCTGTCCAGGGACTCATCTGTAATGAAACAGAGAAGTTCCAGGGACTTAACTGAGAAAACAGAAAACGGTTCGAATAGAAACGCGCCAGCCCACAGAGAAAACGTACTCTGCCCGAAGGCGCCAACAGAAAACGCTTCGGGGGTGAAATAAGAGAGGCTGACGTGGGGGGTCCACATGTCAGGTTTGAAAAAAAACCTCGCCGGCGCCCGAAGGCTGCGGAGGTCGTCGGCGTCGAACCACGGCGAGTCAGGGAGATCGGAGTGTACCAAGAGTATAAGCGTGCCCTTCCGCGTCAGTGGGTGGTGGACTTGGGCGTCGGGGAGCACCGCGTCGATGGCGACACTTTCTCTGGCGGACGGCGGCTCGGGCAATGGTAGGGAACTCTGGTGGTGTGCTGCAAACTTCGAATTGAAGTGCGGGTCAGAAGGAGGGATGTACTAGAGAGCTACTGGCAAGAGATGGGAGGCAGAGGTGCACGCACGGGAGCGAATCGAGCTGGATCCCGTGGCGGGTCGCGGCGGCCGGAGTCGAGGAAGGAGACTCCCTCGGGGCTCTTCCAGTGGCTAGGCAGGGTATTGGTGGAGTGCAGAGGTGGTGTGGGTACTAGCTGGAGCTCGGGGCCTCTATTTATAGGTGGCTCGAGGGGGTGGCCGTGAACGGGGTTGCTCCGGCAAGCAATTATGGCGAGGCAGTGGCTTGGCAGGGAGTTTAGGTGGCCAGGCAGCATCAGTGAGGTGTACTGGTGTCATTCCCCCGCTAATCCCGGTCGGTCTTGGCGTAATGGCGCCGGTCCACGGTGGGGTGGCCGCACGGGCACGGCGGCGGCAGAGAGCGCGCTCCGCGCCCAGCGGTTCACGACGAGGGTGGCAGCGCGCACTGGGGAGTGGAAGACCACGCGGCGATCTCCGGTGGCTTGGGCGGCGCTGGGTGGCGCCGTCTGCGCTGCGCCTCTCTCTGGCGGCCGCAAAGCCGCCGTTGGCGTCGGTCACGGGGCAGCGCACCTCCTCCAGCTCGTCGCCGACGCCCGCAAGCATCCAGGCGCTCGTGCGGTGCAGAGGACAAGGGGGAGGGGACAGGAAACACGGCGACGTCGGGCACTGGCGAGATCGACAACAGACACTGAAGAAAACCACAGTGATTCAGACACTGTTAACTGAATTTGACTGAACCTTATAGAAACAGTGTCCAGTAGGTGTTCGATGAAATGATTTGGTATGAAGAAAAAATTTCCTGGGGCTGGGACTTGGTGAGGTGACCTCTCAATGCACCCAGGGGCTGCCTGATTTTTCTCAGAATTTTTGGAGAGGGATTTGAATGAATTTCATCAAATTTGGCAAAACTGGTCCAAACTTGCAGCAAGTATAGTTTGAAAAATTTGAACTGAAGACCAGTGGATCTTCATTGATCTTGGTTGAGGGTTCAAAGGACTAGGAAGGGAAATTGGTTTGGGGGCAAAAATCAAAACAGAAATGGTAGCTCCTTTGCAAATCTCCAAGGGCTAGAATAGAAGGCAGAAATTGTTTTGATAAGATTTAAATGGAAAAAATATATATGGGGAGGTTCAACTTGCTGGATTTGATGCAAATCATGATCCAAAGATGAGGAAAGGTTTATGAGAGTGGATTTGCACTAAGGTCATGGCAAGAGAGATTTGTTGAAAGGGGCAAAGAATCATTCCAAAAGCCATAGGGCATTTTCAAAGGAATTTTCAAAAGGCATTTTTCCCAAGTGAAAGGCATTTTGGTTTGAGTCCAAATAATAAGAAAGAACCTCCAAGACCAACATCAAGTCTTGGGTGAATCCAAAATAAACCCTTGCCAAAGAAAATATTTTGAAAGGGAGGGTTCTTTTGAAGACAAATTTAAAACACCTCCCTCAAGTCAAATAAATTTTTTGAAAAGGCCAAATAAAATTTTGGGTGTCACAAGAGGCCACCATCAAGTAGTGGAATCAAAGGACATGTGGATGTAGCGTGCTTTGTTTGGCATGACTAGTTCTCAATATGATATCAGTGTGCTCCAAAGATCTTTGTTGTTCATGAACTTTGTGATGGGGATGCTGAAGGAAATATGCCCTAGAGGCAATAATAAAGTATTATTTATTTCCTTATATCATGATAAATGTTTATTATTCATGCTAGAATTGTATTAACCGGAAACATAATACATGTGTGAATACATAGACAAACAGAGTGTCACTAGTATGCCTCTACTTGACTAGCTCGTTAATCAAAGATGGTTATGTTTCCTAGCCATAGACATGAGTTGTCATTTGATTAACGGGATCACCTCATTAGGAGAATGACGTGATTGACTTGACCCATTCCGTTAGCTTAGCACTCGATCGTTTAGTATGTTGCTATTGCTTTCTTCATGACTTATACATGTTCCTATGACTATGAGATTATGCAACTCCCGTTTACTGGAGGAACACTTTGTGTGCTACCAAACGTCACAACGTAACTGGGTGATTATAAAGGTGCTCTACAGGTGTCTCCAAAGGTACTTGTTGGGTTGGCGTATTTCGAGATTAGGATTTGTCACTCCGATTGTCGGAGAGGTATCTCTGGGCCCACTCGGTAATGCACATCACTATAAGCCTTGCAAGCATTGTGACTAATGAGTTAGTTGCGGGATGATGTATTACGGAACGAGTAAAGAGACTTGCCGGTAACGAGATTGAACTAGGTATCGAGATACTGACGATCGAATCTCGGGCAAGTAACA
Source organism: Aegilops tauschii subsp. strangulata (assembly GCF_002575655.3). Taxonomy (NCBI): domain Eukaryota; kingdom Viridiplantae; phylum Streptophyta; class Magnoliopsida; order Poales; family Poaceae; genus Aegilops; species Aegilops tauschii. The sequence goes on along the minus strand of NC_053036.3, from coordinate 404,801,931 downwards.
TACCGATGACAAAGGGAACAACGTATGTTGTTATGCGGTCTGACCGATAAAGATCTTCGTAGAATATGTAGGAACCAATATGAGCATCCAGGTTCCGCTATTGGTTATTGACCGGAGAGGTGTCTCGGTCATGTCTACATAGTTCTCGAACCCGTAGGGTCCGCACGCTTAAAGTTACGATGACAGTTATATTATGAGTTTATATGTTTTGATGTACCAAAGGTTGTTCGGAGTCCCGGATGTGATCATGGACATGACGAGGAGTCTCGAAATGGTCGAGACATAAAGATTGATATATTGGACGACTATATTCGGACACCGGAAGTGTTCCGGAGAAGTTTCGGATAAAACCGGAGTGCCGGAGGGGTTACCGGAACCCCCCGGGGAAGTATTGGGCCTTAGTGGGCCTGAGGGGAGAGAGAGGGCAGCAGCCAGGAGGTGGCGCGCCCCCTCCCATGAGGAGTCCGAATTGGACTAGGGGAGGGGGGCGCAGCCCCTCTTTCCCTCTCCCTCTCCCTCTCTTTCCTTCCCCCTCTCTCGTCCTAGTTGGACTAGGAAAGGGGAGTCCTACTCCTACTAGGAGGAGGACTTCCCCCCATTCTTGGCGCGCCCCAAGGGAAGCCGGCCTCCCCCCTTGCTCCTTTATATACGGGGGTAGGGGGCACCTCGGAACACACAATTGAAATACGATATTTTAGCCGTGTGCGGTGCCCCCCTCCACCATATTACACCTCGATAATATCGTTGCGGAGCTTAGGCGAAGCCCTGCGTCGGTAGAACATCATCATCGTCACCACGCCGTCGTGCTGACGAAACTCTCCCTCAACACTCGGCTGGATCGGAGTTCGAGGGACGTCATCGAGCTGAACGTGTGCTGAACTCGGAGGTGCCGTGCGTTCGGTACTTGATCGGTCGGATCGTGAAGACGTACGACTACATCAACCGCGTTGTGATAATGCTTCCGCTTTCGATCTACGACGGTACGTAGACAACACTCTCCCCTCTCGTTGCTATGCATCACCATGATCTTGTGTGTGCGTAGGAATTTTTTTGAAATTACTACGTTCCCCAACAGTGGCATCCGAGCCTGGTTTTATGCGTTGATGCTATGCACGAGTAGAACATAAGTGAGTTGTGGGCGATATAAGTCATACTGCTTACCAGCATGTCATACTTTGGTTCAGCGGTATTGTGAGATGAAGCGGCCCGGACCGACATTACGCGTACGCTTACGCGAGACTGGTTTCACCGTTACAAGCACTCGTTGCTTAAAGGTGACTGGCGGGTGTCTGTCTCTCTCACTTTAGTTGAACCGAGTGTGGCTACGCCCGGTCCTTGCGAAGGTTAAAACAGCACCAACTTGACAAACTATCGTTGTGGTTTTGATGCGTAGGTAAGAACGGTTCTTGCTAAGCCCGTAGCAGCCACGTAAAACTTGCAACAACAAAGTAGAGGACGTCTAACTTGTTTTTGCAGGGCATGTTGTGATGTGATATGGTCAAGACATGATGCTATATTTTATTGTATGAGATGATCATGTTTTGTAACCGAGTTATCGGCAATTGGCAGGAGCCATATGGTTGTCGCTTTATTGTATGCAATGCAATCGCCATGTAATTGTTTTACTTTATCACTAAGCGGTAGCGATAGTCGTAAAAGCAATAAGTTGGCGAGATGACAACAATACTACGATGGAGATCAAGGTGTCGCGCCGGTGACGATGGTGATCATGACGGTGCTTCGGAGATGGAGATCACAAGCACAAGATGATGATGGCCATATCATATCACTTATATTGATTGCATGTGATGTCAATCTTTTATGCATCTTATCTTGCTTTGATTGACGGTAGCATTATAAGATGATCTCTCACTAAAATTTCAAGATAAAAGTGTTCTCCTTGAGTATGCGTCGTTGCGAAAGTTCTTCGTGCTGAGACACCACGTGATGATCGGGTGTGATAGGCTCTACGTTCAAATACAACGGGTGCAAAACAGTTGCACACGCGGAATACTCAGGTTAAACTTGACGAGCCTAGCATATGCAGATATGGCCTCGGAACACGGAGACCGAAAGGTCGAGCGTGAATCATATAGTAGATATGATCAACATAGTGATGTTCACCATTGAAACTACTCCATCTCACGTGATGATCGGACATGGTTTAGTTGATTTGGATCACGTAATCACTTAGATGATGAGAGGGATGTCTATCTAAGTGGGAGTTCTTAAGTAATATGATTAATTGAAATTGAATTTATCATGAACTTAGTACCTGATAGTATCTTGCTTGTTTATGTTAATTGTAGATAAATGGCCCGTGCTGTTGTTCCGTTGAATTTTAATGCGTTCCTTGAGAAAGCAAAGTTGAAAGATGATGGTAGCAATTACACGGACTGGGTCCGTAACTTGAGGATTATCCTCATTGCTGCACAGAAGAATTACGTCCTGGAAGCACCGCTAGGTGCCAGGCCTCCTGCAAGAGCAACACCAGAAGTTATGAACGTCTGGCAGAGCAAAGCTGATGACTACTCGATAGTTCAGTGTGCCATGCTTTACGGCTTAGAACCGGGTCTTCAACGATGTTTTGAACGTCATGGAGCATATGAGATGGTCCAGGAGTTGAAGTTAATATTTCAAGCAAATGCCCGGATTGAGAGATATGAAGTCTCCAATAAGTTCTACAGCTGCAAGATGGAAGAGAATAGTTCTGTCAGTGAGCATATACTCAAAATGTCTGGGTATAATAATCACTTGATTCAACTGGGAGTTAATCTTCCGGATGATAGCGTCATTGACATAATTTTTCAATCACTGCCACCAAGCTACAAGAGCTTCGTGATGAACTATAACATGCAAGGGATGGATAAGACAATTCCCGAGCTCTTCGCAATGCTAAAGGCAGCGGAGGTAGAAATCAAAAAGGAGCATCAAGTGTTGATGGTCAGTAAAACCACTAGTTTCAAGAAAAAGGGCAAAGGGAAGAAGAAGGGGAACTTCAAGAAGAACAACAGCAAGTTGCTGTTCAGGAGAAGAAATCCAAGTCTGGACCTAAGCCTGAAACTGAGTGCTTCTACTGCAAGCAGACTGGTCACTGGAAGCGGAACTGCCCCAAGTATTTGGCGGATAAGAAGGATGGCAAGGTTAACAAAGGTATATGTGATATACATGTTATTGATGTGTACCTTACTAATGCTCGCAGTAGCACCTGGGTATTTGATACGGGTTCTGTTGCTAATATTTGCAACTCGAAACAGGGGCTACGGATTAAGCGAAGATTGGCTAAGGACGAGGTGACGATGCGCGTGGGAAATGGTTCCAAAGTCGATGTGATCGCCGTCGGCACGCTACCTCTACATCTACCTTCGGGATTGGTATTAGACCTAAATAATTGTTATTTGGTGCCAGCGTTGAGCATGAACATTATATCTGGATCTTGTTTGATGCGAGACGGTTATTCATTTAAATCAGAGAATAATGGTTGTTCTATTTATATGAATAATATCTTTTATGGTCATGCACCCTTGAAGAGTGGTCTATTTTAATGAATCTCGATAGTAGTGACACACATATTCATAATGTTGAAGCAAAAAGATGCAGAGTTGATAATGACAGTGCAACTTATTTGTGGCACTGCCGTTTAGGTCATATCGGTGTAAAGCGCATGAAGAAACTCCATACCGATGGACTTTTGGAATCACTTGATTATGAATCACTTGGTACTTGCGAACCGTGCCTCATGGCAAGATGACTAAAACACCGTTCTCCGGAACTATGGAGAGAGCAACAGATTTATTGGAAATCATACATACAGATGTATGTGGTCTCATGAATACTGAGGCTCGTGGCGGATATCGTTATTTTCTCACCTTCGCAGATGATTTGAGCAGATATGGGTATATCTACTTAATGAAACATAAGTCTGAAACATTTGAAAAGTTCAAAGAATTTCAGAGTGAAGTTGAAAATCATCGTAACAAGAAAATAAAGTTTCTACGATCAGATCGTGGAGGAGAATATTTAAGTTACGAGTTTGGCTTGCATTTGAAACAATGTGGAATAGTTTCGCAACTCACGCCACCCGGAACACCTCAGCGTAATGGTGTGTCCGAACGTCGTAATCGTACTTTATTAGATATGGTGCGATCTATGATGTCTCTTACTGATTTACCGCTATCGTTTTGGGGTTATGCTTTAGGGACGGCTACATTCACTCTAAATAGGACACCATCGAAATCCGTTGAGACGACGCCTTATGAACTATGGTTTGGCAAGAAACCAAAGTTGTCGTATCTTAAAGTTTGGGGTTGCGATGCTTATGTGAAGAAACTTCAACCTGATAAGCTCGAACCTAAATCGGAGAAATGTGTCTTCATAGGATACCCAAAGGAGACTGTTGGGTACACCTTCTATCACAGATCTGAAGGCAAGATATTCGTTGCTAAGAATGGATCTTTTCTAGAGAAGGAGTTTCTCTCGAAAGAAGTGAGTGGGAGGAAAGTAGAACTTGATGAGGTAACTGTACCTGCTCCCTTATCGGAAAGTAGATCATCACGGAAATCAGTTTCTGCGACACCTACACCAATTAGTGAGGAAGTTAATGATAATGATCATGAAACTTCAGATCAAGTTATTACTGAACCTCGTAGGTCAACTAGATCAAGATCCGCACCAGAGTGGTACGGTAATCCTGTTCTGGAGGTTATGTTACTAGACCATGACGAACCTACGAACTATGAAGAAGCGATGGTGAGCCCAGATTCCGCAAAATGGCTTGAAGCCATGAAATCCGAGATGGGATCCATGTATGAGAACAAAGTATGGACTTTGGTTGACTTGCCCGATGGTCGGCAAGCCATTGAAAATAAATGGATCTTCAAGAAGAAGACTGACGCTGATGGTAATGTTACTGTCTATAAAGCTCGACTTGTTACGAAAGGTTTTCGACAAGTTCAGGGGATTGACTACGATGAGACCCTCTCACCCGTAGCGATGCTTAAGTCTGTCTGAATCATGTTAGCAATTGCCGCATTTTATGATTATGAAATTTGGCAAATGGATGTCAAAACTGCATTCCTGAATGGTTTTCTGGAAGAAGAGTTGTATATGATGCAACCGGAAGGTTTTGTCGATCCAAAGGGAGCTAACAAAGTGTGCAAGCTCCAGCGATCCATTTATGGACTGGTGCAAGCCTCTCGGAGTTGGAATAAACGCTTTGATAGTGTGATCAAAGCATTTGGTTTTATACAGACTTTTGGAGAAGCCTGTATTTACAAGAAAGTGAGTGGGAGCTCGGTAGCATTTCTGATATTATATGTGGATGACATATTGCTAATTGGAAATGATATAGAATTTCTGGATAGCATAAAGGGATACTTGAATAAGAGTTTTTCAATGAAAGACCTCGGTGAAGCTGCATATATATTAGGCATCAAGATCTATAGAGATAGATCAAGACGCTTAATTGGACTTTCACAAAGCACATACCTTGACAAAGTTTTGAAGAAGTTCAAAATGGATCAAGCAAAGAAAGGGTTCTTGCCTGTACTACAAGGTGTGAGATTGAGTAAGACTCAATGCCCGACCACTGCAGAAGATAGAAAGAAGATGAAAGATGTTCCCTATGCTTCAGCCATAGGCTCTATCATGTATGCAATGTTGTGTACCAGACCTGATGTGTGCCTTGCTATAAGTTTAGCAGGGAGGTACCAAAGTAATCCAGGAGTGGATCACTGGACAGCGGTCAAGAACATCCTGAACTACCTGAAAAGGACTAAGGATATGTTTCTCGTTTATGGAGGTGACAAAGAGCTCATCGTAAGTGGTTACGTTGATGCAAGCTTTGACACTGATCCGGACGATTCTAAATCGCAAACCGGATACGTATTTACATTGAACGGTGGAGCTGTCAGTTGGTGCAGGTCTAAGCAAAGTGTCGTGGCGGTATCTACGTGTGAAGCGGAGTACATAGCTGCTTCGGAAGCAGCAAATGAAGGAGTCTGGATGAAGGAGTTCATATCCGATCTAGGTGTCATACCTAGTGCATCGGGACCAATGAAAATCTTTTGTGACAATACTGGTGCAATTGCCTTAGCAAAGGAACCCAGATTTCACAAGAGAACCAAGCACATCAAAAGACGCTTCAATTCCATCCGGGATTTAGTCCAGGTGGGAGCATAGAAATTTGCAAGATACATACGGATCTGAATGTTGCAGACCCGTTGACTAAGCCCCTTCCACGAGCAAAACATGATCAACACCAAGACTCCATGGGTGTAAGAATCATTACTGTGTAATCTAGATTATTGACTCTAGTGCAAGTGGGAGACTGAAGGAAATATGCCCTAGAGGCAATAATAAAGTATTATTTATTTCCTTATATCATGATAAATGTTTATTATTCATGCTAGAATTGTATTAACCGGAAACATAATACATGTGTGAATACATAGACAAACAGAGTGTCACTAGTATGCCTCTACTTGACTAGCTCGTTAATCAAAGATGGTTATGTTTCCTAGCCATAGACATGAGTTGTCATTTGATTAACGGGATCACCTCATTAGGAGAATGACGTGATTGACTTGACCCATTCCGTTAGCTTAGCACTCGATCGTTTAGTATGTTGCTATTGCTTTCTTCATGACTTATACATGTTCCTATGACTATGAGATTATGCAACTCCCGTTTACCGGAGGAACACTTTGTGTGCTACCAAACGTCACAACGTAACTGGGTGATTATAAAGGTGCTCTACAGGTGTCTCCAAAGGTACTTGTTGGTTGGCGTATTTCGAGATTAGGATTTGTCACTCCGATTGTCGGAGAGGTATCTCTGGGCCCACTCGGTAATGCACATCACTATAAGCCTTGCAAGCATTGTGACTAATGAGTTAGTTGCGGGATGATGTGTTACGGAACGAGTAAAGAGACTTGCCGGTAACGAGATTGAACTAGGTATCGAGATACCGACGATCGAATCTCGGGCAAGTAACATACCGATGACAAAGGGAACAACGTATGTTGTTATGCGGTCTGACCGATAAAGATCTTCGTAGAATATGTAGGAACCAATATGAGCATCCAGGTTCCGCTATTGGTTATTGACCGGAGAGGTGTCTCAGTCATGTCTACATGGTTCTCGAACCCGTAGGGTCCGCACGCTTAAAGTTACGATGATAGTTATATTATGAGTTTATATGTTTTGATGTACCGAAGGTTGTTCGGAGTCCCGGATGTGATCACGGACATGACGAGGAGTCTCGAAATGGTCGAGACATAAAAATTGATATATTGGACGACTATATTCGGACACCGAAAGTGTTCCGGAGAAGTTTCGGATAAAACCGGAGTGCTGGAGGGGTTACCGGAACCCCCCGGGGAAGTATTGGGCCTTAGTGGGCCTGAGGGGAGAGAGAGGGCAGCAGCCAGGAGGTGGCGCGCCCCCTCCCATGAGGAGTCCGAAGGAGGGGGGCGCAGCCCCTCTTTCCCTCTCCCTCTCCCTCTCTTTCCTCCCCCCTCTCTCTTCCTAGTTGGACTAGGAAAGGGGAGTCCTACTCCTACTAGGAGGAGGACCCCCCCTTCTTGGCGCGCCCCAAGGGCAGCCGGCCTCCCCCCTTGCTCCTTTATATACGGGGGCAGGGGGGCACCTCAGAACACACAATCGATATACGATATTTTAGCCGTGTGCGGTGCCCCCCTCCACCATATTACACCTCGATAATATCGTTGCGGAGCTTAGGCGAAGCCCTGCGTCGGTAGAACATCATCATCGTCACCACGCCGTCGTGCTGACGAAACTCTCCCTCAACACTCGGCTGGATCGGAGTTCGAGGGACGTCATCGAGCTGAACGTGTGCTGAACTCGGAGGTGCCGTGCGTTCGGTACTTGATCGGTCGGATCGTGAAGACGTACGACTACATCAACCACGTTGTGATAACGCTTCCGCTTTCGATCTACGAGGGTACGTAGACAACACTCTCCCCTCTCGTTGCTATGCATCACCATGATCTTGTGTGTGCGTAGGAATTTTTTTGAAATTACTACGTTCCCCAACAAATGCTTGGGCGTGCAAGTACACCATCAATGGGCCCAACTATAAAATGGGGTACTACCTTTCTTATGGTATTTATCCTCGATGGGCAGCAGTTGTGAGACTATATCCGATCCTCGAGGTAGAAGACAATGTATCTTTGCACAAATGCAAGAAGGTGTGAGAAATGATGTGTACAGTGTATTCGGAGTGCTCCAAACTCGTTGGAGTATTGTTCGTGGATCTACAATGATGTAGGAGCAAGAGACATATGGTAGTTGATGACATGTTGTGTAATCTTACACAATATGATTGTGAAGGATGAGGACAAAGGGGCAGTCCACACACATGATTTTGAGAGGCCTGGGGTACATGTCCGCCTCCCGACAAGATGTGAAGTATGTTGTGAACTTTCCAGAGATCGACAACTTCGAGATCAACAGGTGCAAGCGCAACTAATTAATAATCTTATGGAGCATATATGAACTCACACTGCAAAACAACGAATTTTAGGTTTGAATTATGCACGCCAAATAAATTTTACGTTTGAACTATGTATTTTATGTACTGATAGATTTTATTGTGTGTAATATTTTTTATTATGTGTATTTGTATCACCAAACGATAGACGTGTACATATTTGCATGAATCGATATTTCGAAAGTGAGAGTTATGATTGCAAAGACAAACATTTGAGGGGCGGGCCACCCGGATGCGCCCGCGGACATCTAGGAGATCATATTTGATCACTCTAGTTGTAGATGCTCTAGGACTGCTGGCAGTAGGAAATGTCGTATACTACTATCATGCACATAATACTAGCGTATGATATAACCTTTACAGTGCATACTATTATAGTGATCTCATTTATTGTCATGCATGGCCATATTATGATACTCAATCTTCTCTTTTCTCATTAAATTGTGGTAAAAAATATCTAATTAATATGTATGATACTTTTGTTGTGACCGGTTTAACCAACACCTTCCTATTTCTGTAACAAAGTGTGTGAAGCTCGTATTTCTATAACAAAATCATGTTTACAGATGCATTAATTACAATGTATGCATACATAATCACTAAAGGATGAAGGACTTCTACATGCATTGATGAATTTTCTCTTAATTGTTGTATGCAATGATTTAATGCATCTCAATGTCTAAACATATGATAAGGCGCAATAAAAATAAGACTAGCAAAATGAAAAAAAATAAAATAAGACAGGACCTTTAAACCGGAGCGAGCAATCGAGAAGACGACGACGAGAATTCGTCGTCGCCTCGCGCTCCTATACCCTGCTAGTGCATCAAAAGTGGTGTTGGCTTGTTTTCCGGCTGGACAGGACAGGAGACTCTTCCGACTCCGAGGAACAATGGGAGGAAGTGGAACGTGGCGACCGGTCTTCCTGCCTGCCGGCCGACGCGTCAGTCTGCAGGAAGCCCAAAATACCCCCCACCGCCGGCCGTTTTCTCCGACCCGACCTAACCCACCCCGGCGCCAGCCAGAGCCCATCCGCCCCGGCCTGGCCCAAGTCAACCCGCCGCGCCGAGTCCCAACCGGACGGACCCCCTCAAAGCACGACAGCCCCACACCGCCGGCACCGCCGCACCACCACCGACCCCTAACCTACAACCCCAGATCGGTTCCAACCTAGATCCCCAATCCCTCCCCGATCCGCCGCCATGGACGACGACGACAACTCCCCGTCGCCCTCCCTCTCGCCGGCCTCCTCCTCGCCGCTCCCGGTCGCCTCCGCGCTCCCCGTCGCCGACCCCGTCACCGTCGCCTCCGCGCCGCCCGGCGGCCCCCTGACGCTCGCGCTCCCGATCCAGAAGCACGGGTCCTACCCCAGCCACGGCGGCGGCGGGGGCGGGGGCGGGGGCAGGGAGGATGCGTGGAGCGAGGGCGCCACCTCCGCGCTCATCGACGCCTGGGGGGAGCGCTTCGTCGCGCTCGGCCGCGGCAGCCTCCGCCACCCCCAGTGGCAGGAGGTCGCCGAAGCCGTCTCCTCCCGGGACAACTACTCCAAGGCCCCCAAGTCCGACGTGCAGTGCAAGAACCGCATCGACACGCTCAAGAAGAAGTACAAGATCGAGAGGGCCAAGCCGGTCTCGTCGTGGCAGTTCTACGACCGCCTCGACGTGCTCCTCGCCCCCACCTACAACCAGAAGCCGGCCGCCCACCCTAACGGACGGAACGCGGTGCCCACGGCGCTGCGCGCGGGCTTCCCCCAGCGCAGCCGCACGCCGCTGATGCCGGCCTCGGCGCCCGTCAAGCGGAGGGCGCCGTCTCCGGAGCTGTCGGCTTCGTCTGAGTCGTCCGACGGGTTCCCGCCGGAGCCTGCGCTCCCGGCGGCGAATGGCAAGAGGAGGAGGACGGACGAGGGGCGCGTGGATGGCTTCAGCGGCGGTGACCGTTCTCAGGGCATGCGAGAGCTAGCGCAGGCGATACGACGCTTTGGTGAGGCCTACGAGCGCGTGGAGACAGCGAAGCTGGAGCAGGCCGCCGAGACGGAGCGCCAGCGTCTGGACTTCGCACGGGAGCTTGAATCGCAACGCGTGCAGTTCTTCCTTAATACGCAGAAGGAGCTCTCACAGGGCAAGAGCCACATCTCTCCCGCTGCGGCTGCCTCCCACTCCCAGGTAGGTGCCGCCACTGTTGGTGGCTCATCTAGGAGGATGGCGTCTGTACCAGATTCCACATCGAGAAGAATGGCACCGTTTCCTGATGCCCGGACGAGCAGCAATCACCATGACCGGTACCGTGCCAGCGACGGGAGCAGACACCATCACCGCCCTGCCCTTCGCCCGCATTATCAGTACCATGAGAGCAATATGGCCGACTCTGCAGCTGCCAGCGATGGGGAGCAGAGCGATGAGGAGGAGGAGGAAGAGGACGATGACAATGAAGAAGAGAGCCAGTGATGACAGACTGAATAACAAGCCAAGGCATTGGTGATTCAAAGAGTTTTTATTGGTATGTGTTAGGGTTACATTGCAACAACTTAGCTTATATTGAATGCAAGCAGGAACTATATGTCTAGGCAGTAATTTATTGGCAATCGTTTATCAAAGTGAGATCTCTAGGAGTATAATTAGTAACTAGTTATGATAAGCTCCCGCCCTGTACCATGTGCTAGCCACATAATTTCATGTCTCTTTATCTAGTTACAAGAACACCATCTGGTCTGATGTCGTTTGTGCCAAGAAGTGTGGCGTGTTTGCTGAATCTTGTGGCCTCTATCAGGGCTTGTTCTTTGCCAGACTGTGCTCAGCAGCAGCAGCAGCCTGGATTATTATATGTGTTAAAAGTAGTCTTATCATCATCTTGCCTTGTATGTGAAATATTTATCTGCAGAACTAACTGGCGTGACCCATGTTTTACAATGTTGCCTGCTGCTACGCTTTGCCTTTGCAGAATAAAGATGTCATGAACCTGTAGTCTGTTGTATGCAAGTCTTGCTCTCTCAGGTTCAGGTGGTGCTGACGTGCTAGTGCGATCAATCACTTTTTATCGTAAAAAGGGGAAGTTCTTCTTGCAGGGAACAGGGAAGTGATTCGCTAACTGATTGTTGATGTTTCCTTCTCTGATTGTTGACGTTTTCTGCATTTGGCGCGGCTGTGGGACACATATGATCATGTCACTACATGCAGAGTCGAGCATGTTTCTTTTTTTTTTTCTTTAAAGAAGGAAGAAGAAAAGCCAACAGTTGTTGGGTTCTTTCCCGAATAACACAACACACCGTGCGTGTAGGAGCAGGTGCAATACGCAAGCATGATGTTTTGGGCATTACACCTCTTTGAAAGAACTGCTACGGTGCTACCCAACAAATTACATGGCATGACGATCCTTTTGTAGAAGCCAAGAACCGTAGAATGGTAATCATATATGTATATATAAAGCAAAAGAAATGTATATACAAAAACACAAACAAAAGGGAAAGGAAAATAGGGATCTAGCCAATTGTTGCTCTCGGAATCATCAAAACCATTCTTTTTTTTTAATATTTTTCCATTTTCGTGCATCCATATGTTCGGGCATCCCATAATGAGGACGTCCATGCTATTTGTTTAGGAAGAATTAAAGTTGCTAAACTGACTTCATCAAAGAGTGAAATTACCCTGTTTTATTTGTAAGAATGGATTGCCAATAGTCTTGAGTACACATGCAGTCGCATTCTCTTCCACTTGTTAATTAAGGAGAACACAAGCACAACTAGGCATGTGAAAAGACTTTGTTTCGAGAAGGTTTCTAGTGTTGACTTCGTCATGTCGTCAGAGCCAAAAGAAGATTTTTTGTCTCAGTCTACCAGCACTCTTCTACAACCATTTGATAAGAAAGTGAGATTCTTGTTTCCCCATAAGCCATTTATACATTTGAATAGAGTAGTAATCCTTAGCATTTCAAGGGTAGCTCGATTTGTTAAGAACTTGTGGAATGCTACTCTGATATAACCACATTTGGATTTCATCAAACTGTGCAAACGCTTGGGTAGATCATAGTTCGTGGAAGTGACCAACCAAGTTCTCAGAATTAGTCATAGATGCAACTATAGCCTTGTCATTGATTGCTTGTGAATGAAGCTCTGAGAATTTCTCAACTAGAGATTGTTCTTGCCATTTATTCTGCCATAATATAGTAGTGTTTCCTTGGCCAACTTTACATATTGCAGGTTTTTTTCATAGATGGATCAACTTCAAATGAGATTTCCACCAGTGAGAGCCGTCCATTCTTTCAAGGGGAGAATTGATTTGGAAATATGACTCCCAAATAAGTTTGATCCAAGGTAGCTCAGTTCTATTGAAGAATTTATGGAGTTTTTAAAAAGCAAAGTTTTGTTATGGGTTTTCACATTTAAAATACCAAGAATTCCTTGAACCATGGTTTTCATTCTTTTCCCAAGCAATGGGAGCATGTTCTTTGTCTTGTCCAAATTTCCTTCAAAGTCAGTGCCTCGAATATTTGTTCACTTGATCAGTAGCCGAAGCTGGCAGAGTGAGCGCATGAAAAAAAATGAGGAGTGAGGAAAAGATAAATTTGATCAACTGCAGCCTTCCATCATATGATAGCATTGTTGAGGAGCCACCAAGCCTTCTTTCAATTCTTTTACATATTGGATGAAATCCCCACTCTTGTCCTGCTTGTGTTTAAAGGATGCCATATATAGGTAAATGGAAAATGAACTTGTTAGCATTCAAGAAGTAATGTTGACCAAATGTTGCATTATGTCAGCATGGACATTTAAAGGCACCATGACAGACTTATTCTAAATGATCTTGAAACCAGTTTGATCAAAATAATAAATGAGCAGATTTTTTAAATTTTTTTTATAACTGAGCCTCTTCAGCTAGAAGTACCCAAAGAGTGTCACCAATATATTGTATCACTTGAAAATCAGGGCAAGAGTTGGTTTCCATAGGAGTATGAATTAATTGATTGTGCACTGAGAATGGACTAAAGTAAATCTGTGACCGCAACACAAATGAGAGGGAAGAGAGGGTCTCCTTTCCTAACCCCTCTCAAAAAGTGAAATTGCTTCAGGAATGCAATTAAGCAAGATTGATGAGGTCCTATAGCTAAATATCATTTTGATCTAGTTAAGACACCTCTGTCCAAAACCCCTAGTGGCTAGAATTTCTAGAACTGTATCATGGTCAATCGTATCAAAAGACTTTTCAAAGTCTAACTTGAGGACCGATATCTCTTTCTTGGTCTGCTAACATTGAAATAAATTTTAACACCCAGGCAAGAAAATCTTGCATAGACCTTAATCTTAAAAAAATCTAAATTGATTAGTGTGGACCAATTTTAGGATGAGCTTGTAATATTTTTATGGAACATCTCAATGGAGATATTGGTTTGAATCTCCTGGGTTAACAAGATTACCTTTCTTGGGAATCAAAATGCCGAAAGAGGAACTAATGCACTAAATATTGATTATGCAATGACAGAAACCGACGATGAGAATATAAATCAGTTGAGATAATGTCCCAGCATGCCTTGACAAAAGGCCAGTTAAATCCACCAGACCCTATAGCCTTGTCATTAGGCATGTTTTTTAGAACTTCATCAATTCCTTTTTGATATATGGTGTTTGAAGACAATGTAGATCATCAGATCTCTAAAGAAGGTTTTGCAAGTGAAATTTTTTACTCGTTGGATTGGTACAGCTAAGCCTAAGTTTGAAAGATCTACCAAGGATAGCAGACTTGGATTGATCCTCATTGTCCTTTTTTCCCATTTCATCTTGCAACAAAATGATGTGAATAGATGTATACTTAATTGTGGCTTTGACATGGAAGAATTTGGTATTTTCATATTCAAATTTTACTTGCTTCTAATATGCATTTCGGTATGACAACAGGTTAATCAAATGACTTTTTTTTTAAATCCTCCATTCTATTCCATAGTTGGTAGGTCTCTCAACTCTTTCAGCAGGTCAACGAACATGATTAGTACATTGGAATTCTTAATATAATAGTGTCCGAAAGGTTTAACAGATATTTGGACCAAATTCTAAGCCCCTTTCCGAGTCTTTTGAATTTAGTTGTGATTGCTTTTGCATTGGCAAGCATTGACCTCTTAATCACATTCTTAACTACCTTCTTAAAATCAATGTGCCCTGGCCAAAAAAATTCAAATATGAAAAATATGATTATGGATATTTGTTTCGACCTGAATGATGCAAGGAACATGATATGAGATTGGGCTTTTACAAAGGAAGAACCATTGTGTTAGGGTAACATCTATGATTCAGAGGAAAGCAACACTCAAGTTTCTCAAGTAGAGGTGCATCATGCATATTGCTCCAATGGAAATTTCTGCCTTTAAGAGGATTTCAACTAACCAAAGGGTACATATGGCCTCATTTTCCTTCCTCATATCATTAATATTTCCACCAGCTCTACTTCTATTTTCTGGATATCTGGCATAGTCAAAATATCCCATCACTAGCCAATCAATATCATCTGGAGCTTGAATGTCTTGAAACCATTCCATCAATTTTTTACCATACACTATGAGACAATAGCCCCTCAACCCTCACTTTATTGAAGTAAATCAACATGCTCAAACAGTGAAAATTCTTTTCAGGAATGCAATTAAGCAATACCGATGAGGATTAGAACTAAATATCATTTTGATCTAGTTAAGACATCTTTGTACAAAACCCCTAGCGACAAGAATTTTTAGAATTGTATGATGATCAGTCATATCACAATCCTTTTCACAATCTAACTTGAGGACCAATATCTCTTTCTTGGTGTGATGGCATTGAAATAGAAATTTAAAAGCCAAGGCAAGACAAGCATGTATGGACCTTGATCTCACAAATCCAAATTGATTACTGTGGATCAATTATAGGATGAGCTTGCCAAGTTTGTTAGCTAGGAGCTTGTAATATTATTCATGGAACATCTCAACAGAGATATTGGTTTGAAATCTCCTATGCTCAGAGGATTACCATTCTTGGGAATTAGAGTAGTGAAATAGGATTTAATGCACTAAAGATTGATTATGCAATGACATAAATCATCAATGAGAGTATAAATAAACCATGATAATGTCCTAACATGCCTTGATATAATCCCCATTAAATCCACCAAGCCCTAGAGCCTTGTCAGTAGGCTATTTTTTTGTAACTTCATCAACTTCCACTTTGGTAAATGGTGCTTTAAGACAGTGTAGCTCATCAAATCTTTGAAGAAGGGTTTGCATGCGAAAAAACGAACTGGTTGGATTGGTAGAGCCAAGCCTAAGTTTGAAAGCTCCCTCAACGATATCAGGCTTGAACCGATCCTCATTGTGCTCTTGTACCATTTTGTCATGCAGCAAAATAATGTGATTAAGTATATACTTACTTGTGACCATAATTTGGTATTTTGATATCCAAAGTTTACTTGTTTACGATAGATATTTCAGTATGAATACAGGTTAAACAAGTGACTTTCAGAAATTCTCTTCCATTATGTTCCATAGTTGGTTGGTCTCTAAACTCTTCGAGCATTTCAACGAACCTGATCAGTAAATTGGAATTCTGAAAAGTGGCTGAAAGGTTTAAGAGAGATTTGACCAAAATTTAAGCCCCTTTCCGAGTGTTTTGAATTTAATTGTGATTACTTTTGCATTGGGAAGCATTGAACTCTTAGTCCCATTCTTAACTACCTTCTTCAAACCATTATGCTCCGGCCAAAAAATTCAAATCTGAAAATTTTGATTTAGGGATATTTGTTCCAACCTGAATGATGCAAGGAACATGATTCGGGATTGATTTTTACAAAGGAGGAGCCATTGTGTTAGGGTAACACCCATGATTTAGAGGAAAAACACCAGTCAAGTTTTTGAAGTAGAGGTGCCTCGTGAATATTGCTCGAATAGAAATTTCTACCTTTAAGAGGATTCAGCTAACCCATGGGTACTTAGGCCTTATTTAACTTCATCATATCATTAATATTTCCGCGAGCTCTATTTCTGTTTTCTAGATATCTTACATGGTTAAAATCTCCCATCACTAGCCAATCAATATAATTTGGAGCTTGAATGTATTAAAAACAATTCATCTATTGTTGTTGACCATATACTCTAGGGAAACAGCCCCACAACCGTCACTTTATTAAGAAAAGCCAGAGAGCCAAATATGTACAACACAAGGCTAGATATATACAATCCCCAAACAAAAATATGACCTAGGGACTAAGACCTATGAGGGTAGGAAAGAGATCCATTTAACCAGTTTCTCCGTGTATTTATCCTTGATTCTATGAATCGGGAGGGATATGTCATGGATACAACCACCTTCCCACTTAGAAAAAGAAGGCCTTCCATTCTTGGAGATTTTTTCATTCCCGACTATCCATATGTTCCACCAAGCCAAAAGGACAACTTCAAAAAAGAAAGGTTGGTTGGTAGAGTGCCTTGCTCTCATAGCAATATCAAGCATATCATGGCCAATGGCTCAAGAGATTTGAATATAGTTTCAAATCCTTGCACTTGAAAAAAATACATGAGCACAATCTTCCTTAGTTATGATGGGGCACGGACAAAATGCAATTCATCTGTAACATTCCATGAATTTTTCTCTAGCTTTAGGTTGACCAGGCCCATACATATTTTTTAGAACCCAGGATTTCTAGTATGAACTAAGGGGAATAGGATGTAAATAGAAAAATTGTTCTCAAACAATTTTTGCCCATGGAAATAATTTTCATTCCAAGCAACTAGAAAACCTCATGACACTCCAATAGAGGAAAGAAATTTGAACTTGTTGATTCTTCTGGGGCGAAAACATTCTCAAGTAGGTGCTATCAAAACTCTCCCTTTTAGTTCTTTTTCTAGCATAAAATTGAGCACCTAGATTTTTTGATTTTATTTGACAGAACCAGTCATTTTGATGTCATTGATACCTCTGATATTCCGGTTTAAGATTTTCCACGTCTTATCCATTTCCCAAAATTCCTCAGAATAATTAAAAACGGGACAACTTCAAAGAAACCGCAATCACACATAACATATAACTTTTGTATGATCTTGTCATTATATTCTTACAACAAGGGGACATAAGTAAATTCATTACTTAAGTTTAATATACTTATAACTATTTATATTTTAAATGATCTCGCATAGCTTCAGATAGCATCAGCCTGGCACTTCTTGTTGTCGTCATTTGAATCATTCTTTCCTTGCTTACTGATCAAGATTTCTTCAGTGGTATCCTTTTGCTGCACCTTGCAATGCAAATATCTTCAACGTGTGGTGTTGTAAGCCAGACCAATACTTTTGGGGGAATTGTTTTGCAACAACCCAATTTGGAACTAACATGTGGGCTACAAAGGCTAATGAATGGTGGTACATTACACCTATACAACATAAAGTTGCTTTTTCTATATAATTTTCTATATAGAATTGGAAACTTCACGAATCTATATATGTTTGGCCAAACAATCTGAAACATACATTTGCTAACAGAAAACTACATGTATATTTGGGTGATGCATGTAGCAAAATTCATTTCCCTTAACATCATGTCTAGTCAACTTACACAAGCATGATTGCAGTAGGATTCTACAATACATCAAAGTAATTCTTGATGAGTACATGAATCATGTAAATTTACCATAATTTGTAAGTGAGTTTGGCAAAACAGTTGGGAAACGTTGCATGGAAAAAAATTCTACGCACACGCAAGATCTATCCATGGAGATGAATAGGAACGAGGGGGAGAGTGTGTATACGTACCCTCGTAGATCATAAGCAGAAGCATTTAGTAACGTGGTTGATGTAGTCGAACTTCTTCGCGGTCCAACCGATCGAGTACCGAATGTACGACACCTCCGCGTTCAGCACACGTTCAGCTCGGTGACGTCCACGCCTTCTTGATCCAGCAAGACGGCGAGGTAGTCGATGAGTTCCGGCAGCACGACGACGTGGTGACAGTGATGGTGATGCTATCTCCGCAGGGCTTCGCCTAAGCACTACGAAAATATGACCGAGGGTGTAAACGGTGGAGGGGGCGCCACACACGGTTAAGAGATTGTCGTGGTTCTGTGTGGAGCCCCCTTCCCACATATATATAGGTGGGGGGAGGGAGGAGCAGCCAAGGAGGCGCCCCAAGTCGGCCGAATCCTACTTGTGGTCCTTCCCCAGTGACGCCCCTCCTTACCATATTTGCCGGAGGGGGGAAGGAAAGGGGGAGAGGAAGGGGGAGGCCGACTCCCCCTTTCCTTCTCTCCCCAAGGGCTGCGGCCTAGGAGGGGTGCGCCAGCCCCTTGTGGGCTGGTGTGTTCCCCCCTTTGGCCCATATAGCCCATTAACCTCCCGGGTGTCCGAAACCCCTTCCGGTGACCTGATTTCTACCCGGTACATCCCGGAACTCTTCCAGTGTCCAAATATCATCGTCCTATATATATCAATCTTTACCTTCGGACCATTCCGGAGCTCCTCGTCATGTCCGTGATCTCATCCAGGACTCATAACAACATTCTGTCACCAAATCATATAACTCATATAACACTATATCGTCAACGAACATTAAGCGTGCGGACCCTACGGGTTTGAGAACTATGTATACATGACCAAGACACCTCTCCGGTCAATAATCAATAGCGGAACCTGGATGCCCATATTGGCTCCTACATATTCTACAAAGATCTTTATCGGTTGAACCTTATGACAACATACGTAATTCCCTTTGTCCATCGGCATGTTACTTGCTCGAGATTCGATCGTCGGTATCTTCATACCTAGTTCAATTTCGTTACCAGCAAGTCTCTTTACTCGTTCCGTAATACATCATCTTGCAAATAACTCCTTAGTCACTTTGATTTCA
Source organism: Aegilops tauschii subsp. strangulata (assembly GCF_002575655.3). Taxonomy (NCBI): domain Eukaryota; kingdom Viridiplantae; phylum Streptophyta; class Magnoliopsida; order Poales; family Poaceae; genus Aegilops; species Aegilops tauschii. The sequence continues at coordinate 404,782,576 of NC_053036.3, read as the reverse complement.
GGGCTTCTTATGATGTGTATTACTGAGAGGGCCCAGAGATACCTCTCCGATACTCAGAGTGAAAAATCCTTATCTCGATCTATGCCAACTCAACAAACACCTTCGAAGATACCTGTAGAGCATCTTTATTATCACCCAGTTACGTTGCGACGTTTGATAGCACACAAGGTATTCCTCCAGTATCCGGGAGTTGCATAATCTCATAGTCGAAGGAATATATATTTGTCATCAAGAAAGCAATAGCAATAAACTGAACGATCAATATGCTAAGCTAGCGGATGGGTCTTTTCCATCACATCATTTTCCTAATGATGTGATCCCATTATAAAATGACAACTCATGTCTATGGTTAGGAAACCTTAACCATCTTTTGATCAACGAGCTAGTCTAGTAGAGGCTTACTAGGGACATGGTATTTGTTTATGTATCCACACATGTATTTAAGTTTCCGATCAATACAATTCTAGCATGAATAATAAACCTTTATCATGATTGAGGAAATATAATAGTAGCCATTTTATTATTGCCTCTAGGGCATATTTCCATCAAAAACATCATCGTGAAACATGGGCAAAATACACCAAAGAAATAAGGACAATAACATGAAGTATAAAAAAATCAATCCATGACACTAGTAAATCTCCTGACACTCCAATAGAGGAAAGAAACTAAACCTTGTTAGTTCTTCTGCGGCAAAAATTTCTCGCGTAGGTACTATCAAAACTCTCCCTTTTAGTTTCTGCCAGCATAAAACTGAGCACCTAGATTCTTCAATTTTATTGATTTTGATCTATCCTTGATACCTCTAATATTCTAGTTTAAGATTTACCTCATTTTATCCATTTTCATAGTTGCTCAGAATAACCGAAAAGTGAGCAGCTTGATAGAAACGACCCATCACACATAAGCAACAGAGGTAAGCAAATTCATTACTTGAATCTGATACTTATAGCTATTTATTAAATAAACCAAGGTGCTTCTATCTTGGACCAAAATGAGACTAGGCTTTTCATATGATCTCGCATATAGCTTCAGATAGCGGCAGCATGCATGGCTCTTCTTGTTGCCATCCTTTAGCTCCTTCTTCTGTTTCTTAATGCTCAAGATTTCTTTAGTGGAATCTATCTATGGCACCTTGCAATACAAAGATCTTCAAAGTGTGGTGCGGTAAGCCAAACCAGTACTTCTGCGGAAATCCTTTTGCCACACCCCAATTTGACATGAATATTAACATGTGGGTTGCAAGGCTAATGAGCGGTGGTACATTATACTACTAGATGAATGCCCGTGCGTTGCGATGAAATAATAAAAATATACACATTGATTAAATAATTATTTTAATTCAGAAATATGTGCTAAGCATCGTGCAGCTGATTTCCATCATATAGCGACAAATACATACTGTCTTCCACTTATTGCCTTCTCAATAGTCTTCGTGTCTCCTTAACCAGCCAAATCACTTACCACCGAAGAAATTATAAATGTCCATGTTAAAATGTTGTTAGTATCACTCAACTTCATGTGTCCATGCGGATAACTACTACAATGTACACAATGCTTAAGAATTCCTTAGACTTCTAATGAGCTTCTTAAGTTCAACAATAATAGCACAAGAAGAGAGATCCGATTTGGAGATTGTTCTTCATCAATAGCATGGTACCTGTTTCCATAAATATTTTTATCGATGCCATTCTCCATAGCAACAATCGGCCTCAAAAGTACACTACAAATTGTTTATGTTCATGTCAAATACTAGGCCCCAAATGTTAACTGTGCCCATTTTTCCAACTGACAATGCATCTCCCTAGGTAAGCATATAGTGCACTGAGGCTTATAGTGCACCTAGCTTCTACTTGTACTTACGCATTATTTAAAAATTATATGAGAAAATGTCTACAGATAGGCACTACATGAACATACAATTCCACAAATACCAAGTCTCTCTTTGAAACACAACTTGAAAAACAAAAATGGTATCGACAGTGGTAATGGGCCAGATTTAAAGCTTAACTAATGTTTGTACTATGAGAGTCGAATTCATATTCTTTTCCCAAACTATGTTATGAATTTTGAATCAAAATTTGTGACACGGATGTTCCATCTTGCAAATATGACCCACCTTATCTCTGTAGTTTATTTTTCATATTTTCCCAGAATATTTGAGAATGTCAACCATATTTTTTAGATGTTTTTTCAAAACATTTAAGGATGCCAAACTGGACTATGTGCACCAGATATTCTCTCTTGGTTGGTCCCCCTCCGACATTTTTTCCTTGTTGGATTGAATTATTTCACGTTATGCGTTGGATCTTGCCAATGGCCAACCTTCATCTCTGTTCTAAAAAAGTATTTAAAGCTTTGCTAAGAACCCGGTTAACTCCTCCAACTATCATATAAACTGAAAATCTCTCCCTCCCTAAAATGTTAAGGGGTAACTAGAAACACATAAGAACCAACAAAACATCGATGCAACCTTGAATAATAAGCTAATTGTATATAGGAAAGGTTTTGTTTATCTTGAATCAAGGTTTTTACAATGGAATGAACCTGCTATTAATAGAAAACTCTAAAACTCTAGATACCCAATGCAATGATTTTTTTTTGAATATATCCCTTTTTAGAATTATAAACAAAAGAAAACACGAAGATCAAGTATGACCTCTCTTCAGTTCGTCTGTGTTCGTCACAACATGTGCTTCTCTCAGTGTGCTTATCATAGTCTTGTTAAGTGCACTTGTAATAGCTCTACATGGTTGTAGACAAAGTAACACTCATATTAGCAAAAAATTAGATCTAAGAACACTATGTGATATGTCCTTTCCACTTTGAATAAATTATCTTTGGCAGCTAAGTCTTATGGAAATAACAGAAGGTACATCACAAAATAGATAATTTATTATACTTTATTCTTGGTGAACACAAGTTAACCCAGAATAGTAGGAGAAACACAAGGACTATGTAAGTCTATCAAGCCTCAGTTAAAGTATTTCTCAAAAGGATTTCAGTAATTAAGAAACATGCCAATCATGTTTACCATTCACTACTGCAGGATGCTGGTAACGTGACACTATGATCAGAGACCCTTCGACGAAACTGTGTGCGATATAATAATCGCAAATGGTGGTGTAAAAAACCCGTCAAAAAGGTGCAAAACGTTTGCGATGGAGGATGCAACAAACACGGTTCCGATTTTAGTTGCGTGTGCGATGCACGGTTCAGTTCAATTAACTATTTACGATGAGGAGGAACAAAAGAAACGGGCAGCCAGATGAAGGTGTGTGCGATATACATCATACGGTTAACTCGGATGAACTGTTTGTGATTAGGCAACACAAAAGAAATGGTCGGCCATATCAAGGTGTGTGCGATATACGGCATGCGGTTCACTTGGATGAACTGTTTGCGTTGAGACAAGAGAACAGAAACGGTTCAACTTAACAAGATGTGTGAGATACGCGGCAAACAGGTCTGTAATCGGAAACATGTGCGAAGACCGATAACAACACAGGCGATTGCTGCTAACAAGCCGTATGTGATATGCTCTGTCTACACAACATCTATTGGCCATAAGGATGCGAAGAGGCATCCTATATTAGTAAGGACTAGTTGTTCCACCTATAGCTCATCTAAGAGAACTCTCAAGTTAACTGTGCTCAGGCTGGAGTAGCCATCAGATGGGTGACTGGATGGGAAGTTGTCTTGATGTTAAATTAACTGATAGGATGGGTCATAAAGGTCAAATTAAATGACCTCTATGATTCATCCCATCAGTTAAATTAACCTCAAGATCCTTGGTTTTTTAACACATGTTAAAGAACGTTTACCGCATTACTGTTTGACAATGTGCGATACATGGCATACAGCTGATCCATCCGACCTGTTTGTGATGGAATAAGCCGTGTGTGTTGTGGGAAAACGCTTGCTAGTATACAACCATTTGCGATTGACGAATTCATCACCGACAGGTTCCCTAGTGTGGTCCGTGTTCATCTGATCATCTTCTACTTCTTGTGCTAGCTCGATGCTCCTTCTATGCTAAGTTTCCATTAATTGATGGCGTTTTATGAACACGCCACTGTTTCCCGCCATTTCCTCACCTGTTTCCCGCCACCCAGCGATATTGCGCCTAAACCTTGGCGGCGCGCGACACACACAGTACTCGAGGATTTATAACAGAGGTAAATCACGTGTATAAAGTAACGTAAATACTATTACCTCAAACCAAATAACGGAAGTAACAACAAAGTTGTGGAGTCCCAACAACACCAATGGCAAAGTTGAGTGTATACATCGTAACCCTAACGTATCACTTACTCGTCGTATGATTCCTGCAACACGAGACGTTGCAGCCATGTAGGTCAGTACATTGAATGTACTAGCAATTTCACACCATAGAATAATAATGAGAATGTCTATCTGTATATGCATATTTGGCTGGTGGAGGCTCTAAGTTTAATTTTGCATAAAGCTAATTTTTTCCCTACAACAAAGGAATACATTTTTATTTACTACCAAGTTTATGCCATTATTGAGAAGGGTCCTCCAACTCAATCCCAAAATTCCCAAGTAATAATAATAACCCAACAAATTCATTAAGTAAAGTGATGAGATCAACCAATAATTCAAATACCAGATACTCAAGATTTCCATAACCGGGGACACGGCTAATCATGATTAGTTTGTACACTCTGCAGAGGTTTGCACACTTTTTCCCACAAGACTCGATCTCCTTCGTTGAATTTCTCACACAACATGGTGTCTGAGTAATGGATGATCGAGACACAGTCTTTCCGAAGCATTAACTCTTTACTTTCGGTAGACAGTACCACCTACTTTCCCCTACATCTGCTAGCCTACCACTGAAAAAGGTCACACAACTTACTCAACTATGCCAGAGCCCATAATGGCTTTTGGCTGCACACGGAAGTTTCTAGCATGAATAATCTTATGATCCCTTTGAGCCTGGGTGGCATTCCATCGGATGATCACACAGGTACTCCGGGATCCCCTTGGGCAAGCACTGGGTTCTCCAGGTGCCCGGGCAAACCACTGGGTGCTCCAGGGTGCCCCAACCATTCCACCCAGATGTGTATTAAAGTAGCCACCTTAAGTTTCCCTTAGTTAATATTACTCTCGCAACTTGCATGATTCTCACATACCAATCCCCGTCTACGAGCATGGCTAAGCAATATGAGCATAACGTATATCCCCGAGGTGATAAAAAAGGTAATAGGTTCCTACCTCATCAACTACATAGCAATACCCACATATTCCCAATCCTACTCATGCAATCTTTGAGGGTGAAACTAATGCAAGTAAAACTAGGTATAAAAGAGTATGACCAAAGTGTGAACTTGCCTTGTACTGTTGATGAAGATTATTCGCACTCATAATTCCTGATAGTTCTACTCGTCACACTCTGATCAATCTATCATGAGCAAGCAATTATAACCACACATAAGCAAACACTCAAAGATCCAAAAGAAAAGGCAAAGAAACATTGCAAAAACTCCAAACGAACCAAACCAAATTATTTTACAAGATCAAATCCTAATTTCGTTGAAAAAGTGTGGTGATGGCTCAACATGATAGATTACGTCTAGGGATTCAATTGCAAAAGGAGTCAATTGAAAGTGCGATACAGTTTACAAGATATGATCAAATGAAGCTTCGAGTTCAAATTTGAATCGTTCAAATGTGAAAAATCAAAAGTTGAAACTAATGAATATGTAGGAAAAAGAATCGGTGGATTTGGAATAACGAAACAAAAGATACAATTAATTCAATATGACATTGAATCTGCTTAGAATGTTGTGTAACAACTCTTTGGTGGACTAGTAGAGTAATTGGATAAGATCAAAATTATATGCTAGAAAGATGACACTAATTGTGCGAACGGAAAGATTACTTCAATACGAATCCGATGCAGTTGGGTTCATCGGAAACGGATCTACGGATAAAAAGATATGATCAAAAGAAGTTTGAATATGAATCTAAACAAATTTCGGAATTTAAAACTTGCAAAAAAAATTATTTGATAGATTCACTAGATAGGTGGAATCAAGACGAAAATGTAGGCGATGGTTTTATCTAATTTGGATGAACGAGCAAAAAGTTATGGCTATTTGAAAAATCAGGGTCAAGCTGTTTTACGGAAGAAAAATAGTTACGACTAAAAGAATTCTAGGTCTAATGTATAAATACAGCGACTAATTGGTAATCTAATTATCTTATTGTACTAGTCTAGAAATAATAAGCTACGGGAGTATATATAAAAAATACGAAGAAAAATACCTTTATAAGGTAGAGAAAGACGACTTTGGAAAGAGGAGACAACTTCCAGAAGTCCCACCGAAGAAAAGATATATATTTTTCTTTAGTGAATCTAGTTAAACCAAAATATTGATTTAACCCGAATCGGATAATTTTTGGAGGCTCTATGGATCTATATTTAGGACAGGTCTACGCAGCGGCCGGCTGCTCCCTGACTGTTCGGAGCGGCCGGCCTAAAATGAAAAAATTTGGTCCACTAATCTAATTTGATCCCCTAATTAATACTCCTATATAGCAAAATTTCATTCCATTAGAAAAAGAACCACGTAAACAGGAAAAGGGAAAGTGAATTATAAAATCATTCATGTGAACGCATTAATTCAAATTTCTAAATTTATGAAAAGCTATAACTTTTAAACCACGCGTCGGAATTAAGATATGTTTTCACTATTGGAACTCTCGTGGCGTGCTCTTCGAAACTAGATCCCACATGAGTATGTTTCGATGAAATTTTTTTGGTGCAATTTTGCCCCCGTTTTGTGCAACTGACTAGTCGTTAATGTGCAACTACCTGAGAGGGATGTGCAACTTTTCTCCTATACCGTAGATGTGCGGTTTTCCTCTATGATACCTCCACTCCGAAACTGCCTCCTTATAGTGAGATGTGCAACTTCATTTGTTGCCTAGGACATGTAGTTTTCACTAGTGGCACCACCCCAACTACTCTCCAACAGTGAAATATGCAGTTTTGTCTGCTGCCCCGGTGCCCTGGCCAACTGCATGCCTGGTAGTCGCCGCGCGTGTGCCCCCCCACAACCGCGTTTGAGTGTTTTCACTATTTGCTGCATCATCCAACTATGTACTAGTGGATGTGCAACTTAGGATACTGTCACGGCCAACTGTCTAACAGTGATGTGCAACTTTTTCTTGTATCCCATGGATGTGTAGTTTTCCTGTTAACACCTAGGCCAAACCACCCCTGCTAGTGAGATGCACAACTTTAGCGTCCTGGCTATATGCAACTTTTCACTATCCTCATGAATGTGGAGTTTTCACCATCAAACTTTCCTGCCTGTGAGATGTGCAACTTCGTATGTTGGCCCGACCAACTACGTGGCGGACTTGTGCAACTCCGTATATTGCCTCCGCCAACTGAAACTACATATCCACAACAAGGGAGGGGAAGGAGTTGCACATCGACTAATAAGCTGTTGGCGTGAACAACAGACTAAGTTGCACATAGCACTGGTAGGGGGGTGGGCAGGGTGTGCAAAGCATGAAAAACTACACATCCACGAGTAAGGATGAGGGTTGCACATCGACTACTAGGTTGTTGGTCGGGACAGTAGACTAGTTGCACATTACGTTCTTATGGTTAGGTTGCAACCTCATAGAAAATTGGATCATGCAGCTACAAAAGTAGACTAGTTGCACATTACGTTCTTATGGTTAGGTTGCAACCTCATAGAAAATTGGATCATGCAGCTACAAAAACTAAGTTTGTAAAAAAGTTGCACCATTCGGTACTAAAGTTGCATAATGCAGTACTGAAGTTGCACCATATAGCACCAACGTTGGCATCAATTTTTTTGTCAAAACATACTCACGAGGGATCTAGTTTCAAAGATCTCGCCGCGAGGAATCCAACGGAGAAGGCGGATCTGAATTTGGATGCAAGGTTTGAAAGATATGACTTTTCAAAAATTTGAAAACCGAAAATAAGCGCACATGCACACCCATCAGACAAGGAATCTCTTGCTCAAGTGAATATGTCATTACTATCTGCCACGTCATGCATAAAGACAAAATTTTAGACCACAACACTGCATGCATGCATGTGTGAGAGCCCGGCCGCTCAGTTTCGCTAATTAGTGCGTATGCACTTTTTAGAATTCAGGCTATATTTATAGATGGAAAGAGGTTTATGAGTCAAAAGCTAGGCAATATGGGACTAAACATATACATAGGCAGATGATATTGAAAAAGATCATGCGCATGGGCTAAGAGTTCGGCCCGGCCGCGCGCGTACACTGCGCGGCAGTTTTTTTTCTTTCCTGAATTTTTTTCTTTTTGAAAATAAATAAACAATAAAATAAAATTGTAAACCTTAACGCAAATAAAAAGAGAAAAAAAATTCGGGCCGGCCTGTCCACTATGCTGCGCATACGGGCGACAAGTAATTATGAGCCGCATGCACACCTTTTTTAAAATAGAAATAAAAAGGAAAACTGAATAATGAAAATAAAATAAAATTTTATATAGTCATATTATATATAAAACTTTTCAGAAAAAGATTTCCCAAAATGTGAACATATTTTGAGCGGCAAATAAATCCCACAAAAAATTAAATAAAGCAAATAGTGCTACTGGTTCATTTAAAAACCAAATAAATATATTTTAGAATACCAAAATAATTTCAAACTCACTTTTATCCATTTTTATTCTTTAGGGAATCATTTTATACTATTTTCTATATATTTTATTTTTGGAGAAAAATAATTTGAAATAAAACCAAATAACTCCAAATTGAAAGTGGGTTTCAAAAATAACTTCAAAGGGACTTTCAATTTGTTTCTTTGAAACTTCCAACTCTCTTTCTTAGCATTTGAAGAAGTCATTTTATCTTCTCTCATGAAACTCATTGAGTTGCATAAAGTTTCTGAATTTGAAATATTTTCAAATGGAATTCAAACCTTTTCAAGAACCCTTTTTCATTTAATTAAATGGAAGAAGTCATATCATCTTCACTCTAGGGTTTTGTGATGAAATGAATTTGAATTCATGGAGATCATAAATGCAAAGTGAAAGTTTGGGAAAGTCCTTTCATTCCCTCTCATTTAACTTTCAAGAAGTTTCAAATTTCACTCAGTTTCACACAAGCAACCACACCACAATCAAGCAATCAACCAAAATTATTTATTTAATATAACATTCCAAAATTTAGAATTTTGTGATGTTACAAGAACAGCATACAAAAATCCTATGGCTATGTCTCCATATAAAATGGTTTATGGAAAAGCTTGTCATTTGCCTCTTGAGTTAGAAGATAAAGCATTTTGGGCAGTCAAAGAGCTCAATTATGATTTCAAACTTGCTGGTGAAAAGAGGTTATTTGATATTAGCTCTCTAGATGAATGGAGAACCCAAGCTTATGGAAATGCAAAATTATTTAAAGAAAAAGTTAAAAGATGGCATGATAAAAGAATTCAAAAGCGTGAGTTTAAAGTTGGAGAATATGTTCTTTGTACAAATCTCGTTTGAGATTCTTTGCAGGAAAACTCCTCTCAAAATGGGAAGGCCCATATGTCATCGAGGAGGTTTACCGGTCTGGAGCCATCAAAATAAATAATCCCGAAGGTTGTCAATGGGCAACGAATAAAGCATTATATCTCAGGTACGCCCATTAATGTTGAAAGTAATATTATCCAAACTTTGACACCAGAAGAGCACATAAAAGAGTCCTTTCAGAACACTCCAGAATCGTGAAAATAAGGAGGAACATGATACAGTAAGTAAATGGACTCCGAAAAATCTACAAAAATATTTTTTATCAGTTTTGGAATATTTAAGAATTTTGGGAATAAAGAAACTTCCAGGAAGCGTCCCCAGGTGGGTTGTGCCCACCTGGGACACCTTCCGTACTCTGTTTTTCTCCCGTAAGCTTGTCCTCCAAGATAAAAAAAAATCTATATATACTTCCCGACCCTGTTAACCACCGTATCGCGGAGAAATCCTCTAATCTCTTTTCTTGCTGTTTTCTGCGCGGTTTTGAAAGTATGTCGTCCCAAGACTTTGACAGAGAGGGCTATGTCTCACATCTCATTGCTGACCCAAAGACTTATGGGGATCTATCTCCTTATGGTCGAACTACAGATGACGAGGAGGATGCTCACTTGATGAGGGTTGATGATACAAGCTCGGAGGAGGAGGATGTTCCTTTACCTCAACCTGGGGATATGCACGTGGAGTTCAAGAAGTCAAGTCTCCCTAAGAGAGCTAACCGGTCTAAAAACCGAGCTATTCCTTTTCGTTTTAGGCACAAAAGCAAAAGGGATTTATGTGACAAGATCTTGAAGCTGGAGTTGGAAGTCGATGATTTAATGGAGGATATTGCTCTCCTCAACTACAATATGAAAAAGCTGAAAGCACAATTGTCATCACCACCACCAAAAGAGAACCGAGTCACGGGTATGGGCACTCCCCTTGGCTTCCGCCAAGCTTGGCGGAGGTGCCCCGGTATCGTATCATCCTACTATCTTATTACTTTTACTTATTTTAGTTCAATCTCTTGCATTAGATGAATAAAAGTTTAGTTCGATCCTTTCTTCTTTGAGAGTTGCTTAGTGATCTATCCTTGTAATCGTGTGCAAGTTATTAATAAAGTTTAGTGTGAGTTTTTGCTTTCTTTACTTTCATGTTGCAAATAAAAGAGAAGAAATAAAGAAAGAAAAAGAGAAGGAAATAAATCAATAAGATCCACTACTGCAGGATGCTGCTAACATGACACTACGATCAGAGACCCTTCGAGAAACTGTGTGCGATGCCATAATCGCAAACTGTGCTGTATGAAAACCGTTAGAAATGTGTAAAACGTTTGCGATGACGGATGCATCAAACATGGTTCAGGTTTTAGTTGCGTTTGCGATGAAGGGCATACGGTTCAGTTCAATGAACTGTTTGCGATGAGGAGGAACAAAAGAAACGGGCAGCCAAATGGAGGCGTGTGCGATACACAACATACGGTTCACTCGGATGAACTGTTTGTGATTAGGCAACACAAAAGAAACAGCAAGCCAGATCAAAGGTGTGTGCGATATACGGCATGCGGTTCACTCGGATGAATTGTTTGCGTTGAGACATGAGAACGGAAACGGTTCAACTTAACAAGATGTGTGTGATACGCGGCAAACAGGTCGGTAATCAGAAATGTGTCTGAAGACCGATAAGAACACAGACAGTTGCTGCTAATAAGACGTGTGTGTTGTGAGCAAACGATTGCTGGTATACAATTGTGAGTGATTCATGAAAACATCACCGACGGGTTCCATTGTTTAGTCCGTGTGTGATGTGATTTTCTTTGTCCGCACACCATCTACGCTCTTTCTACAGAGCATCACCATATATACTTAAAAAGACAACATTGCATAACCAAATTAAGCATACAATTACACAAGTGACTACACACATAACATTTGCACACACCAAAGTAAGCAATTACATGCATACTAAAGTAGGAGAAACAAGGATCTAATCATCTACTTGTTGTTGCGACGATGCTTGCCATTGCTCTGCTTCCGGCTGGATCCCTGGTTGTTTTGGGGAAGGAGGGACTTCCTCATGTCAACGACCCGCCGGTACATGTCGTAGCTCGTGTACGCCTCCTTGGCCGCGTACACGACGTGAGCTTTGTCGAGTTTCTCCATCCAGGCCGAGTGCCAGGCACACGTGTCCTTGTTGCACGAATCCTTCATGTCTCTGTAGTAGGGGTCGATGATGGCCTCGGCGAGGTGAACCAGTGAGTCCTTCCCATGCTCCTTGCTGCCCCAGATCTTGTATTGGCCCTGGATGTCGACAAGATTCTGGCAGGCAATGCCCGAACTCTCGAGCGCCTTTACATCGTTGGTGATGTCCACCGTAGCGAACATGTAGTGGTTTTTGTTGACAAACCTGGCGAAACACTCGCAAGACCTTGTGGCCAGGCAGTAGTGGTAGACGAGGACGTGGTGGCACACACACATCTGGGTGACAACGACCTTGGGACGAGACCCGTCACGAGCGCGGGTGTACTCGAGGTCGAACCCGGCCACCTTGTACTTCTCCTCGGCAAGCAATAGCTCCATGATGTGGATGGAGTGCTCTGCCCAGACCGGGTTGTTGGTGTACACCCCCGAGAGGTCCATGAACCTTCTATGGGTGTCCACCATGGCACGCATGGTGAACTGCTGCTCGTCGTCGGCAGCCGCTCGGAGCGCCATTGGAGCCGCGCAGGATACCCTCTAAGAATTTCTCGTGGTGGGTGTGCTTCTTGCAATGGTGGGGTGCGATCGAAAGGTTGAAGAGACACAAGGGTAGGTTAAATGGCCGCTGTAATAATAAATGGGGGCCGGCCGGCCCGTAATCGTCACGTCTTGTCACGATGTTCATAACAGAGGATTCCAGAATCCAGTGCACGCTTGACAACACCGCACCCCAGGCGTGGACACTCGAGTGCGATAATTAATTCTACGCTCTACAGTGCACACGGTGGAAGAAACCAACTGTGTGCAATAATGTCGAAGATCGCAGTCGAGTTAGCTATATAGATCGTGTGCTGTGAGATCGACAAGGTAAGCTGATTCGAGAATGGTTAATAAAATCTAAGACCATTCCGTATTAAGGTCAAAATCGTGCTAGCAATATACGAGTCTCATACGATGCCATTTCAACGATTGTACCACAAAAGCTCGAAATGTTACAAGGTTCAAATTCCATAGTTATATGGCTCAAATTCGAAGATTACAAGGTTCAAACTGATATTAGAAATGAAATTCAGCTCATCAGCTGCAAACGCTCGCGTTGATGCACTGAACATGGATATCAGAGATGTTCAAACTAATATCACCGCTTCTAAGTCTGGCTTCGAAACCTCACAATTTTTGCAAAGGGGTCAGCCACTGAGAAGTCATGTATGGGGTTGACCCAATGACTTTTGATTACTCTGTCATATGAAGTTCCAAAATGAAATTCAACATTTTTGGAGCCTACTCCATTCTGCCGGCGCTGATCAACAGACCATTCATTTTTGCGAAATAAATGTAGGGCAAACCTCATTTCCTTCAGCACCCTTGCTCTGAGAACAAAGAACCTGGCGAATATAATCTCCGGTAAGGTCCCTCGGTAGGAGTTCAAAGTAATTTCTGAGAGATGCAGATCTAGGCATTCGACGTGATTGTTATATTGTATCACATTATCCACCACTGGGCCTAATCTTATCTGCAAAATAAGAAAACATGTTAGTGCCTACATGTAGTTTTGAACATTACTACAGGACTAGCTATTCAGTTTGCAGGATTTGTAAAATGCACTAACATGCCATCTTCGATCTGACATGATTAACATGGGCATTTGATTACATTCTAGAAAAATGTAGCCTTCTTCACAAGAGGTTGGAGTGGATGAAAAGTTCCCTAAGAAAACTAGTACAGATGAATCCAAAGGAGAAATGCTTATTGATTGTAACCATATGGATCAAGCAACCAATATGGGGGGGGCATGTATGTATTGAAATCCCCCAAAAGAACCTTCAGAAATCGTAGTACATTGTCATTGTAAACTTGGAAAAGGTGTCACAAATTGAACTCCCTTATGGTTAACATTTAACAGGAAAGGAACATCACCTCGATATATAGCTTCTCCACGCACGGAAAGCATCTCAGGAAACTGACAACTTGCTCCAGGTCGGGCCCGATAGATTCTAGTGCCAAGACCTTCACTGTGCGCAGTTTTGGGGTCAAGCTTGTCGGAATCATTTTCTGAATGACAGATGAACAAACATCTTCAAAATTAGAAATAATGTTAATTTGTAGAAGGAGACGTAGAAGGCGGATGTTGTACCTGAACGGGTGTGGATCCAATAATAAGTTCGGAGTATTTGTCAGACGAGTAGCCCACCACTGTCAATTTTGGCGCAGAAATGACATTGATTCTTGTTGGACCTTCTTGATCAACTACAAGTAATCTCTCAAGTGCAGGTGTGTCCTGGATGACCATACAGTGGTCCTCCTTTTGTGATGTCTTCCTGCCGCACCAGCAACACACATAAATAGTTCGGAGAGTCATGAAGGTGATGTGGAAGGTACTCAACCCATTGATTGCCTGAAGACGAAGGTACTCGAGTGCAGTACAGCCACAGACCAGGCGCTCCATGTCACCCTTTGAGAGGCAGACGGCGACGAGCTCGAGGTGCTTCAGTCGTGGTAGAATAAGAGCGGGCGCGTCATTAAGGGGCAGGAAATGGCAGTTCCCGAACTTGGCGACGTGCAGCGTGGGCGCGAGGCGGAGTGCGGACGTTGGCAGCGACCGCATATGCCCATCATCAAAAGTGAGCTCCTCGAGCTGATCTAGGGCGGGGGATCGGAACCAGTCGTCAAGCTTGGCTCGGTCCTTGCCGTTGGAACGAAACTTGCCCATTCTAAGGCCTTTGGTTGGGCCAAGGTGACTGCCGAGGATCTTGGAGAACGCATCCAAGCTTTTGCGATAGCCATGGCAGAGCTCGTGGGTGTCGATGAGGTTGAGAGGGCTGGAGTTCCATAGGGGGCGCCACCGCCGGGAAAGGAGGGTTGTCCGCGCCCCATATTTGATTGGGAGGAGGGAGATGATGACTCTCAACATATCATCGGGGAGGCTGCTGATTAAGTCTAGGCCTGCTGGAGTCGCTTGCGGTTCTAGCTCGCCCCGCCTCCGCTTGTTGGCAGCCCCATTCTCCACCTCTGGAGTCTCCTTGTCAGCGGCGCTTTCTGATAGAAATGGGAGTATAGGGAATATTTAGTTAAAACAAGGCAATAGAAAAGTGTATTGGTAACTAGAAGTTATTAGGTAGGAATATAGTAAGATAAGGGAATAACAATTTGTTGCTTAAATACTAAACAATTCATTTGACATTGCTGGGTAAGTCAACATATGCAGATAGTTGAAAAGAAAACTTACTTCGAACAAAGTCTGGACGGATGATTTTGTCGGGGAAGTTAGCATATATCTCATGACCAGGCCCTTCTATGTGCAGTGCAATTTTAGTGCCAGCTTTCAGTACATAAAACTTTGCAATTTCATTCCAAAAGCCAGTGCCAAAATAGGAGTCACCACGTTCATCAAGTCTTACAGTAGCAACGATTGTAAATCCAAGGTTTGTGCGCAGTATGACATTCGTGGAGCCTTGATGTATGTAAAGGGAAAAATTGTGCACTACATAATCTGTTGCATAGCGAGGGATGTCCTGCAGAAAATGGTAGGGTTGTTAAAGAAAATATGGTAACATACAAATATGGGCCCAAATGGAAAGAACTGTACTGCAGTTGAAATCGAAGGGCAAAAGTCTATAATTAAATAGATAGGGTAAACATGATGTCATGGAAATATGAGAGTAATCGAAAGAACAATACATCATTAATTTGCCTAGTATAGAAAGAAGAGGGGGAAAAATCCCCTTTGACGTATATGGTGCATGTGGCACCTTTGATCCAAATGTAGCAATATTTAGAATATGTTCAGGAAAGTAGGCCATGCCAACCGATTTAGGGTGAGATTGAACATACCGCGTGCGTCCTCAAGTTATCTGTTACGATGATATGGAATCTCTGGCGGCGGTCGCCAAGTCCTGAAGTATCGGCGCACTATACATTTTATGAATGAAAGAAAACCCTCAAATCAGCTCGAATAAAAATGAATTCACGGCGATTTCCACCGGGATAAGAGATGAGATAATATCTCGTTAAATTAGTTACCTTGACGTCCATGAGAAAGAACCCTCAGTACGGCAGATTCCCCAACCGAGCGGAGCTGGGTCGACCGCGAGCAGCGTCGAGAAAGTCGATGGCGATAGGCAGCGGCAAGCGGAAGTGGTGAAATGCGGTGGGCTTTGCCGGCAGCCTGGCTGCGGCGGCAGGCGTTGAGCTAAGTGTCTAGGCGGTGCCATGGCATAGACGCGGAGGAGCTTGTGCAGGTGTGAATGGGGAACGTACCGGAGGGGCCGAGGTGGGTGGCGGACGGGGTGAGGGTTTTTGTGACGTGGGGATGGTGAGTGTTTTCTTTTTTCTTTTTTGAATTGGGTGGTGAGGGTTTTCTGTCCCACAAAGAATTTTGGGGGCGACGGTTTGCTAGAGTGAACCGTGTGTGATTGGCGCAGCAGGCAAAATGATAGTCATTGCACACGGTTCCAATTTTGGGAACCTTGTGTGATTGACGTACTACCTCCGTCCTGGTTTATTGGTCCCCCATTATAATTTTTACCAAAATTTGGCGAAATATTTAACATACTCAGACATAGATAGTAAGCGTACACGTACATAAGCATAGTTCAACCATAAGTACATAGTTCAACCGTCATTAAGCATACTCAAGCGTACATAGTTCGATCTATCCCACAGCTCATCTCACATGTGGCTGACACGATCCTGAAGCTTCTCCAGGTACTCGGCGTACGTGCCGTGCGCCACCCTGCGAGAATACTTCTGCTTGAAGGAGCCAATGGCCCATCCTCTTGCATGCGCAAGAACACTTGGATATGTGTCATGAATCTTGTGGTTGCAAAATGGGCATCCATAGCCGTCGTTCCAGGTCCTAATACGACTGTTATGCATTCCCGCATAAAGCTCCCTCAGGATTCACCTCTTGTACCTCCTCTGGGCATCTTCATCCTCGTTGTCCACATCGTCAGACATCACCTATACATATAGTAAAACAAATTTGGCATCAAATCACTGATTACATGCCGTGAAGTAGGATTAGGAATTTATGGCTATTTATTTATACATATTCAAAGATTGTGGTTTGATTTTTAAGCACAGTCGTCTATGTACAGACCAATCTTGAAGAAAATAATGGCACAAACATATGTAGGTCATTCAAAATCAATTGTCAAGTCCTGGCTAGTTATTATTAGCACGAACACTAACCCTAGTCGGATTACTAGCAGAAATCATTTGCACAGATGAAACAACTAATCACTTATCACCTGTACCATTCAAACAATCAATACACTACACGGATCTAACAAAACTTACTCAGATTTCATGGATTGGGAGAACATAACCACATGATTTCTATTCCAAAAAGGGGGAGGCAGGAGTAACCAGAGAAACCCTATGGTCTATTTGACACATAAATGGGTATAGATGATTAACCAGCTGTCCGTCGTCGTCGGAGTCATCGCCGGAGTGGTTGTCGGAGTCGGTGTGGAACTCCGCCACCGGCTGTGGAAGCTCGACGCCGTCGACGATGTTAGGGTGCAGCGATAACTCGCCGGTGGTGACGACAACCTCTGTCTCCATCTCCACGCTGTGCTCCGGTGTTTTAGCAGCCCCGGCGTTGCCACTCCCTCTGATCGGGCGCTTCGGCGGCATCCTCATACACTGACAGCTTTGAGGACTGAGTGCGGCGTCGAGGTTGCAAGCGGAGAGAGAGGATTGTGTGTGCGTAGCGAGGATGAGGGTGCGGCCGCTCGGGCGCACCATTAATATGGAGTAGTGGGAGTTGTGGGAGAGAGGCGGGCGACGGTTAAACCGATGGCTCGCCTTTCGGTGAGCCTGCGCACCGGACTGCTGGCATGCCTACCAAAGTTTCACACAGCTACTCGCACGCCTCCCGATGACACTGTGCAGCGAGCACGCCTCCGTCAATTCACACACCTGCACGCACGCCTCCCCACCTGTCTGCGCGGCGGACTGCTCGCATGCGTCCCGTCAACTCACGCCTGCTCGCACGCCACACGGGTTGCGCGGCGGCACGTATATTGTTTTTTTATTTGAATGATTAATGTTGCCGCTTTATTGCTTAACCGAAGCATGGCACGTATCCATTGTTGGTCTAACGCTCACGGTTTGAATAAATAATCCGTTTGGGATATTGGTTCCCAATTATTAATAATACCCCGTCTGTAATTAGATAAAGATTACATCAAAACTGGTCTCAAATTTGACAAAAAAAGTACAATGCCACTTTGTATTGGTGTCCATATGACAACACGATAAGTTTCATGAACTTCAAATAAGTTTTGGATGTACTAGAATTTAATAATGAAGATTCTCAATGTTTGAAAATTGTTGCACGGGGAGTAAACATGCACCCAGTGAGATACATGTGTTTTTGCAATCCATTTAGGTGCACTGTCACATGTGCATGTAGCTCAAATTTGATTTTTGCACATTATATCCATAGAAAATCAATCAATCAATGTACTAAAACGTCTTAATGATCTCTGTGAATTTTTTGAAATTAAAATGTCCCTCCTTTGGTAACATGTATGTTCACCGCGGGATAATTAATTTAACATGCATCATAGTTGCGGTGGATTCGCGGTGTGTGTGTGGGTGTGTGCGTCTGGGGGTGGTGGGTGGCTCACAGTACACTACGAGTTGTGAGCCACCGTGTGGATTCGCCCTTTTGTTAGGCAGGCTCACATCAGAGTCATGAAATCGTTATTTAAAACATTACACAACCCTTTCATACATAAATGTTTTGGCCACATGCAGTCGATGGTTGTCCTACACGACACTCGATACTCGCATGTGACGCTTTCTGTGGGCCCGCGAGGTCATCGTCCATCACTTTGACGAACAGCCGGCAGTGAGGTTAATTTGACCAGCAAGGTATAATCTTTTTTGTTTGTGTTATGGTGGTATATAGTACGCGTCGAAGAGGTGGGAGGGGACTAGCATATATACTATACGTATGCGTCCGTGAACAAGTACACCTCACTCAGTGTTGGGACTTTTTGGTTACCGAGGCACGTGACACATCAAAATTGTGAAATTGGTTATTCAAACATCACACAACACCTTTTTGGGCCACATGCATATATATCCTAGCTAGGACACTCACGTGTGATGCTTCCATCTGTGGGCCCACGAGGCCATCGTCGATGCATGCATCACTTTGACCTACATCGGGAGAGGTTAATTAATTTCATCATCGATGATGATTCTTTTGGGTTGTACATATATTACGACAGGAGCATATAGTATGCGGTGAAGAGGGGGGAAGGGGGACCATCATATGTAGTACGCTTGATATGAACCTCGCTCTCTATGGGTGCATGGTTTACGGTTTTTGAGGCATGTGGCACATCAAAGTTGTGCATTTTGGGTATTCAATATATATATATGGTTAGCCCACATGCAAAGCGGTGGTGGTTGTCCTCTCACACCCACTTAAGAGGTTATCAGCGATATTGATGCTTTCCATCTGTGGGCCCGCTTGGTCCATCACTTCTTTTTGCCTGACAACAAGAGAAGTTAATTTGACTTAGGAGGGGATTATTATTTTTGCTCCATCTGTGGGCCCGCTGTGTACGCATGAATCCCTCCCATCGAGTCGAAGTGGCTAGTATAACGACACCATCATGAACTGATCTCGCTCTGTGCGGGGAGCTAGTGTACGATTTTTTGCACACCCGCCAGATCAATGTTGTGTATTCAAACATGCATGCACGCATCACCTCCATACATATGCATGTAGTGGTTGCCTTCGAACGATACACTCCCTCGCGTGGTTATCGGCGACAAGCCTATATATTTGTGGGCCCACGTGGACATCCATGATCACCTTGACCAACAACAAGATAGGTTACCATGGCGGATTCTTCATTTGGTTAGTGTTATCGTAGTATAGGTCATGGTGAGATTCAGACCTAAATAAGTTTGAGCGCATATACTATGCACGCATGCATGCATATATGAATCCCTGTCGTTGGCTTGAAGTGTGGTGTAACATACATATGCATCGTCAACCTAACCCTCACTCAGTGTGGGGATTTCTAGTTTGAAATCATGGTGCCACATCAAAGTTGTTCATTGTTACTCAAAAACACACCTCTCCATACATATGTTTGGGCCACACACATGTAGTGGTTGTCTTCGAGGACTAGCTACTTGCGTGATTATTGGCGAGCTAGCCCATCTCCGGGGTCGCATGGACGGACATCACTTTGACCAACAACAAGAGAGAGGTTGTACAACCAAGGTGGATTATTCTTGGTCCGTTTTACGATCCATCTTGGTGAGATATATGCCTCTCTGGCCCGCCGTCTGAAAGTGTGTGTGTGTGGGGAGGGGGGGGGGAGTTTCTACATCGCACTTTTGTAGGTGAACCTCGGTTGGGGGGCATGCATTCATAGCTTAATTAGGATTCCCTTCGTGGTGACACGAGGGGGGGGGGCGGGGGGCTGCTAGCTACTTCGCACTTTGCTAGGTGAACCTCAGTTGGGGGGGGGGAGGAGGGGGCATGCTCATAGCTTAGGATTCCCTTCATGCCGACACGAGGGGGGCTGCTAGCTACTTCACACTTTGCTAGGTGAACCTCGGTTGGGGGGGGGGGCATGTGCATTCATAGCTTAGGATTTCCTTCGTGCCAACACGAGGGAGGGGTGGCTGCTAGCTACTTCACACTTTGCTAGGGTGAACCTTGGTTGGGGGGGGGGGGAGGGCATGCATTCATAGCGTAGCTAGGATTCCCTTCGTGCCGACACGAGGGAGGGGGCTGCTAGCTACTTCACACTTTGCTAGGTGAACCTCGGTTGGGGGGGGGGCATGCATTCATAGCTTAGGAATCCTTTTGTGCCGACACGAGGGAGGGGGGGCTGCTAGCTCTACTTCACACTTTGCTAGGTGAACCTCGGTTGGGGGAGCATGCATTCATAGCTTAGGATTCCCTTCGTGCCGACACGAGGGAGGGGGCTGCTAGCTACTACACACTTTGCTACGGTGAATCTCTGTTGGGGGGGGGGGGAATGCATTCATATATAGCTTAGGATTCCCTTCGTGCCGACACGAGGGAGGAGGGGGGCTGCTAGCTACTTCGCACTTTGCTAGGTGAACCTCGGTTGAGGGGGAGGGGGCATGCATTCATATATAGCTTAGGATTCCCTTCGTGCCGACGCGACTGAGGAGGGGGGCTGCTAGCTACTTCGCACTTTGCTAGGTGAACCTCGGTTGAGGGGGAGGGGGCATGCATTCATAGCTTAGGATCCCTTCGTGCCGACACGAGAGGGTGGGAGCAAGCAATACCGTGCGCTTTGCGAGAGAGGTGCCACATCGAAGTTGCATTTGGTATTTGAAAATCAAACCACCCTTTTAATACATAAAGTTGGTCCACATGCAAGTGTGTTCGTGTTCTGACCCTCTCCCGCGTCATTTTTTGCCAAATTTATGAACATTAGACTAGTCGGATGACGCAATAGACACGGTTCACTCAAACTAACTGTGTGCCACGCCGGTGCACCTGTCACGCACACATCCGCACAGTACATTGGGCTCCACGAGGCTCCCCCTCTCAAAAATATCTGCCGGCTTCGAGGGTTTTTCTGTTTCATAACACACGGTTGTTATCTCCGGACCGTGTTCGATGTTTCTTGTTCCCAATCCCGCCTGCATCGAAAATATCTGCCCGCCTTGAGGGTTTTTCTTTTTCATAACACACGGTTGTTATCTCCGGACCGTGTGCGATGCACTATCATCAAAATTTTCAATAGCCCGGCATTTCACTCCCGCGTAGTAAAATTTTCAGTACCCGCGTCATTTCCTCAAACACCCCGCGCCCCCCTCCACACACACCAAAACCTCCTCGGGCGTGCGCGCACGCGCGCGCGCACACACACAGACAGCCTCCCTCGCTCGAAACCCTAGCAAAGTCCCCGCCGCCGCTGCCGCCGCCGCAAGGCCTCCATTGTCAACATCTGCCGGTTTGCCCGTGCAGCTTACCCACCGATCTCCATACCCAGGCCGCCCTGAGTTTCTTAGATGACGCCTGCCAAACGCCCCCTTTCCCACAGATCCCCATCCCCATCCCCCACTCCAGAGCGTCGCAGCCTAAGCCTGGCTACGCTTCCCGTGGAGCTCGTGGAGCAACTGGCCCGAAAGAGGTGTATAGCGGTCTCTTCGCTCGACGTCGCCGAGGAAGCTGATGACCATTACTAGCGGCAGGCACTCAAGCAGCGGGCTAGAGTATGCGGGCATGTCTCGTCCGCCGGCTACGACATCAAGGTCATCGACAGCGACACCCTGAGGCGGGCTGTATCACAGGTTAAGTGGCCCACCCCAACCCCTCAGGTTCAACCGCCGTCGATCTCATCCATGGCCCTGTCGCTGATCTCCTCTGGCTCGCTGTCAACAATTTGCCATTCTACATCGCCATCGAGCCCCTTTTGTCATTTCTGAAGGACACGTTCTGCGACGCTGGCTTGGGATCCACAGCTTCCAAGTCAGACCTCATCGATGGCGACCACGAGGAGGGCACCCTATCCGGCTCTTCCAAGGGGAAAGAGCCCATCTGCTCTTCCAAGGGGAAAGCGCCCATCTGCGACATCAGGGAGGGCACCCTACAGCCGTGCTCTTCCAAGGGGAAGGAGCCCATCTGCGACAACATGGAGCGCATCCAGGATCCGTGCTCTTCCCACGGGAACAAGCCCATCTATGACAAGTGAGGAAACTCATGATTTGTTTATTTCAGTTGTTCACAATGTGATGCTCTATATGTGCAATTATTTACTGTGCAGTACATTTCATCAATCCAGTTTTAAACATACCAATAGGAATGCATATATTTGCTTGCTGTTAAGCCTGTTATAGCTAGCATTTGCCTCTTTTAAAGTTTTTTGATTGTTCGGTTGTTTGTAGTTAGCATATGTTCAGTTTCAAATGCTATCTTTGGTTGTTCGTAGTATGCCTTGTTTATTCCAGTTATTCACAACGTGATGTTCTATATGTGCAAGTATGAACTGTGCAGTTCAATTTCGTTTGTACCAGTTTCAACAATACCACTATGAATGACTACATTTGGTTGCTGCATCTTGTAGTTAACACGCCTTTCCATTTTTATTTAACCATAACCAGTGTACTTAGACTGGCACAATACCAGTTTGAATGACCATGTTTGCTTGTTGTTAAATGTTAGGCCTATTGCAGTTAGCACACCTTTCCACTTGTTTTGCTTTACTAGCATGCTTAAACTTGCACACTGAAGCTATCTTTTGTAGATTATTTTGTCGGCCATGTGTAATTTTGGTTGATATTCAGCCTGTTGTGCTTAACATGCTTCTTGATGTACCTACACAGGACAATTTTGGGAATGACTGTTGTTTTCCATCGAGGTTAGTTTCATCCCATGGCTTATATCTGCTCACTGTTCAGGATATCCGTAGCTGGTACCATATAGGCCGGCGGCTGATAAGGGACTAATCGGTGAATCGGACTTTTAACCGAATATATCTGCAACCCATTTTTCCTTAGGTTAACTAGGGCCATATGTAATGTATCTGAGGCTATATAGCAACATGCATTGTACTTAATGTCTAAATATGCAATCCTAGGCTACATAGCAACAAGGAAGAGTGTTACATTAATGTTCTAATGATGTCTAGATATACGTAGAAGAGCAGCAGCAGCAACAGCAACAACACAGCCCTGTTTGGATACTCAACTTAGCTAGAGGTTAGAGTTAGTTTCTAGCTCATTACTAACCCTGAACTAACTCCATCCAAAGAGTTGTTTGGATGACAGGGTTAGATTGATAATAAATGCACTAGGAGAACTAGCTCCAATTAGCACCTCTTGGGTTGGATACTAGTTTTTTTGGGGTGTGTTATAGATGCAACTAGCTCAAACCAGCCCTCATGTTTAGATATACTTTAGGGCTATTTGAGCCCGAACTAGCTCAAACTAATTGTAACCCGTCGATACAACAGCAGATAATTTTTAAGAACGAACTAAACTCCTTCCGGCCCATAATATAAGATGTTAATTCATTTAATATGTGAGTATATTGGATGTTATAAGATACTCCCTCCGTTCCTAAATATTTGTTTTTTAGAGATTTCAAATGGACTACCACATGCGGATGTATATAGACATATTATAAAAGAGTGTTGTACTACATCATTGTGCCATTGCTGTTTAGCTTCTAATATTAACTTGGTGCTTTTAGGTACATATGTCATTGGTAAAGATCCGCGTTTCGACCCTTTCTGCATATGGGGCAATGATATATCGATGAACCAGCATCAAGTGAGGAAGCTGATAAAGATTGTTAGTAAAATGGGTCCAAAGATGGAAATTAAACTATTTGTTTACACTTTATCCAAGACAACAACGAACTGCAGGATGGTAAGTAAGAACTCTGCAGCCTTCCTTTTACTGCCCATAATGAGTTGTGTTAGATGACAATCTCTGAAATCTTATTCCATTGCAGTGGTTGCCAAAGCAGTTTACTCAAGATTACCTCTCAAACTACATGATTGATGGGCATGCAAAGGTTAAAGTATTTCTACTAGAACACAATGATTATCTAGATGTTTTCATGAAGACCGTGAAGGATGGGCGGTCGGCCATCACAAGGGGTTGGACTAGAGTCGTGCGTGCCTTCTGCATGGAGGAGGGCACAATATGGGCATTCCGCTTCACCTTGTTCAGAAACCAGAATATATTTCACCTCTTTCTTTACCGTCTTTAATAGTACAAGTATACAACTGTGGTTCATCATTCTTTATTTGGTTCTTATGTAATTCTTGAACATAAGTACCTATGAATCAAATAATGCATTGGTTGTTTGAACCTAATGGATATGAATAAAGCTGTAGCATACATTCAATTCAAATCGAAATCCGGTACAATTTGGAAATGCAGCAATTAAATTACGGTGAAATTACGCTCTCCAGGTTGTTACGGCACACATGGTTGGTAAAACACAAACGTTTGCGATATGCACCATAATCCGAGACAGTTCATAGAGAGGAATCGTGTGCAAGTATGCACACAGTTGCCGTTTGCAAAGCGTGTGCTATGACAGACAATATCACAAACGGT
Source organism: Aegilops tauschii subsp. strangulata (assembly GCF_002575655.3). Classification (NCBI taxonomy): domain Eukaryota; kingdom Viridiplantae; phylum Streptophyta; class Magnoliopsida; order Poales; family Poaceae; genus Aegilops; species Aegilops tauschii. The sequence continues at coordinate 404,757,755 of NC_053036.3, read as the reverse complement.
GCGGGCAAACTAAACGTTTGTGTAAGTTGCCTTATCATACATGATTCGCAACCATGAACTGTTTCTTATGAAGTATGCATCATAAATGTTGCACCACAGAATAGCGTGTGCGATAGTTGTCGTGTATGACGACGTTACGACGGTCCGACGTTTCGTAATCCTGTCCGACACTCGTACGACGATTAGCTAATCTTCTTAACGGTGAACTGTTTGTGATGGGCCGCGCATCATACATGTTCTATAATAGTGAACCTTTTGTGATGGGCCGCGCATCATAAACGTAGCACCACAGAATACCAACTGCGATGGCAATGCAAGCAGAAATGAGTAGGAGTACTGTAGTGGTCCTATCCCCGACGGTTTCTGGGTCGTGTGGGAAGAATCCCCTATCGCCCACACTCACTTGGCGATGGTTCCAAATGCCGTCGCGGAAAGGGGTTTTAAACCGTTTGTTTAGGACCGACGCGCACCAGTGATCATATACTGATCCTATGGTAGGTGATGGTGCCACATAAGGAAAAGTATAAGTAGAGAATTTTATTAGAGATTGACAAACATAGCACTAGTCAATGATGCAACTCATGAAAGAATTAATAAGGGAAGAGAAGATTCACATATAAATATACTATCCTAGAAATCTTTTTTGATTGTGAGCCCTCATCAAAATATTATATGCCGAAATTGTTGAGTTGGACAAGGAAGACAACTTAATGGTTTATGTTTGTTTATATTCACATAGAAGTCATATTGTCATAGATCCTTTAACATGTGATGCTTGCCCCTATCTTTGCTAGCCAAAAATTCTGCACTAAGTAGAGATACTACTTGTGCATCCAAAAACCCTTAAACCCAAATCTTATCTTCAAGTGTCCACCATACCTACCTAGGGATTGAGCAAGACCCCTCAGGTAAGTTGTCATCGGTGCAAAAAGGCAATAAAAATTGCTTATAAAAGTGTGAGATCATTTAGTGTAAGAGAAAATTGAGCGTTGTACGAACTTGGATGGCAAAGAATAAAAGCGACAGACTGCATAATAAAGGTTGTCATCTTAAGGGGCAATACAACGTGACGTTCTTTTTCACTAAGGGATTGAGCATACAAACAAATAAGCACATGACAACCTCTGCTTCCCTCTGCGAAGGGCCTATCTTTTACTTTTATGTATTTACTTTTATGCAAAGAGTCAAAGTTTTCCTTCTATTCCTTTTATTTTTTTCTCCTTTGGCAAGCATCATGTGGTGAGGTAAGATCTAGGCACATATGTCCAGCTGGATATAGATGGCATGAGTTATTATTGTTGACATCATCCTTGAGGTGAGTATGTTGGGAGGCGAAACTATAAGCCCCTATCTTTCTATGTGTCCGGTTGAAATGTTTTGCTCATGGGTACGAGGTGAGTGTTAGCAATCATAGAAGACTATATGATGGTTGAGTATGTGGACTTGCCTAAAGGCTCCGATACGTGACCCTTACTGAAAAGATGATGAATTGTAGTTGCAAAGTTGACTGGGAACATAGTTTGTTGGTTTCTAATAGAGTTTTTCCTTTATACTTCGATTGTGTGATGAACTATTACTTATTCATGAGAAGTATATGATAAATTTTTTATAATAAAAAGTCCTATGTTTAATTTTGTTGCTGTTATAATAATCAACATGATGCTTCTATGTCCGTATTTTGTTTTTATCGACACCTCTCTCTCAAAGCATGTGGACATGTTTTTAGATTTCGGTTTTCGCTTGAGGACAAGCGAGGTCTAAGCTTGAGGAAGTTGATACGTCCATTTTGCATCATGTTTTCTTACTGTTATTTATAATGTTTTTATCCATAGTAATGCTTTTTGGAGTAATTCAAATGCCTTTTCTCTCATAATTTGCAAGGTACACACCAAGAGGGAGAATTCCGGCAGCTAGAAATCTGGACCTGAAAAAGCTACGCCAGGCTACCTATTATGCACAACTCCAAATGATCTGAAACTTAACGGGTATTTTTTATGGAATATATAAGAATTACTGGAGCAAATAACTACCAGAGGGGGGCCACCAGGTGGGCACAACCCACCTGGGCGCGCCAGGGCCCCCAGGCGTGCCCTGGTGGGTTGTGGCGTCCTCGGCCCACCTCCGGTGCCCATCTTCTGGTATATAGGTCATTTTGACCTAGAAAAATAAGGAGAGGACTTTTGGGACGAAGCGCCGCCGCCTCGAGGCGGAACTTGGGCAGGAGCACTTTTGCCCCCTGGCGGAGCGGTTCCGCCGGGGGAACTTCCCTCCTGGAGGGGGAAATCATCGTCCTCATCATCACCAACAACTCTCCCATCTTGGGGAGGGCAATCTCCATCAACATATTCAACAACACCATCTCATCTCAAACCCTAGTTCATCTCTTGTGTTCAATCTTGTTACCGAAACTATAGATTGGTGCTTGTGGCTGACTAGTAGTGTTGATTACATCTTGTAGTTGATTACTATATGGTTTATTTGGTGGAAGATTATATGTTCAGATCCAATATGATATTTAATACTCCTCTGATCATGAGCATGTTTATCATTTGTGAGTAGTTACTTTTGTTCTTGAGGTCACGGGAGAAATCATGTTGCAAGTAATCATGTGAACTTGATATGTGTTCGATATTTTGATAGTATGTATGTTGTGATTCCCTTAGTGGTGTCATGTGAACGTCGACTACATGACACTTCACCATATTTGGGCCTAAGGGAATGCATTGTGGAGTAGCAATTAGCTGGTGGGTTGCGAGAGTGACCGAAACTTAAACCCCAGTTTATGCGCTATTCCGTAAGGGACCGATTGGATCCCAAAGTTTAATGCTATGGTTAGAATTTATTCTTAATACTTTTCTCCTAGTTGCGGATGCTTGCGGGAGGGTTAATCGTAAGTAGGAGATTTGTTCAAGTAAGAAAAACACCTAAGCACCGGTCCACCCACATATCAAATTATCGAAGTAGCGAACACAAATCGAACCAACATGATGAAAGTGACTAGATGAAATTCCTGTGTACCCTCAAGAAGGCTTTGCTTATCATAAGAGACCGTTTTGGCCTGTCCTTTGCCTCAAAAGGATTGGGCTACCTTGCTGCACTTTTTTACTACTATCGTTACTTGCCCGTTACAAATTATCTTGCTATCAAACTACTCCGTTACTTACAATTTCAGCACTTGCAGACATTACCTTACTGAAAACTACTTGTCTTTTCCTTCTGCTCCTCATTGGGTTCGACACTCTTACTTATATAAAAGAGCTACAATTGATCCCATATACTTGTTGGTCATCATGTATATACGCTTTCCATTCTGTATATGTGGATGATAACAGGTAAATTAAAATTAGTATACAAAAACATATAGAAAATGGAATGCATAATATATATATATATATATTGATTGTTCATTAGTTCATCACAGAATATATATATATAGTATCATCACATATACATGATGATACTTAACTACTAGGTACAATGCATAAAATTGAAAACGAACAATACTAAAACTAATAATCCCTCCTGGGCCAGTATTCCGGCAGCCCCTCGCCAGCAGCTCCCTGGTGCGCGGCGTCTTCCTAGTGCAGAGGCAGTACTCCGCCTCCTCCGCCTTGCAGCGCTTGACGTACCAATCTGCCTCTTGCTGGCGGATGAGCGCGAACGATCTTGCCATTTCGTTGGGCACCCACCGGAGCTCCTCGTGTTGGGGAACATAGCATTCAATTTCAAATTTCTTCCTACAATCACGAAAAATCTATCTAGGAGATGCATAGCAACGAGAGGGGGAGAGTGTGTCCACGTTACCTCGTAGACCGAAAGCGGAAGCGTTAGGTAACACGGTTGATGTAGTCGAACATCTTCATGATCCAACCGATCTAGTACCGAACGTACGGCACCTCCGAGTTCAGCACACGTTCAGCTCGATGAGGTCCCTCGAACTATTGATCCAGAAGAGGGTCGGGGGAGAGTTTCGTCAGCACGACGGCGTGGTGATGGTGATGGTGATGTGATCCGCGCGGGCTTCGCCTAAGCACTACGACGCTATGACCGGAGGAGTAAACTGTGGAGGGGGCACCGCACACGGCTAAGAGAACAACCGTTGTGCTTTGGGGTGCCCCCTGCCCCTGTATATAAAGGAAGGGAGGAGGAGGCCGGCCACCAAGGGGGCGTGCCAAGGGGGGGAGTCCTACTAGGACTCCACTCCTAGTAGGATTCGCCCCCCTTTTCCTTTCTCATCGGAGGGAAAAGGGAAGGAGAGGGAGAGGGAGAGGGAAAGAGGAAAGGGGGCCGCCCCCCTTGTCTAATTCGGACTACCTTGGGGGGGGGGGGCACCCTGCGGGCTCCCCTCTCTTTCTCCCCTATGGCCCATGAAGGCCCATTACTTCCCCGGGGGATTCCGGTAACCCCTCTGTTCTCCGATAAATATTCGAAACATCTCGAAATCATTCGGGTGTCCGAATACCTTCGTCCAATATATCAATCTTTACCTCTCGACTATTTCGTGACTCCTCGTCATGTCCCTCATCTCATCCGGGACTTCCAACAATCTTCGGTCACCAAAACACATAACTCATAATACAAATCGTCATCGAACGTTAAGCATGCGGACCCTACGGGTTCAAGAACGATGTAGACATGACCGAGACACATCTTCGGTCAATAACCAACAGCAGAACCTGGATGCTCATATTTGTTCCTACATATTCTAAGAAGATCTTTATCGATCAAACCGCAATAACAACATACGTTATTCCCTTTGACATTGGTATGTTACTTGCCCGAGATTCGATAGTCGGTATCCTCATACCTAGTTCAATATCGTTACCGGCAAGTCTCTTTAATCGTTCCGTAATGCATCATCCCGCAACTAACTCATTAGTCACATTGCTTGCAAGGCTTATAGTGATGTGCATTACCGAGAGGGCCCAGAGATACGTCTCCGATACTCGGAGTGAGAAATCCTAATCTTGATCTATGCCAACCCAACAAACACCTTTGGAGACACCTGTAGAGCATCTTTATAATCATCCAGTTACATTGTGACATTTGATAGCACACAAGGTGTTCCTCCGGTATTCGCGAGTTGCATAATCTCATAATCAGAGGAATATGTATAAGTCATGAAGAAAGCAATATCAATAATACTTAATGATCATTATGCTAAGCTAACGGATGGGTCTTGTCCATCACATCATTCTCTAATGATGTGATCCCGTTCATCAAATGAAAACACATGTCTATGGCCAGGAAACTTTAACCATCTTTGATTAACGAGCTAGTCAAGTAGAGGCATACTAGGGACACTCTGTTTTGTCTATGTATTCACACATGTACTAAGTTTCCGGTTAATACAATTCTAGCATGAATATAAACATTTATCATGATATAAGGAAATATAAATAATAACTTTATTATTGCCTCTAGGGCATATTTCCTTCAGTCTCCCACTTGCACTAGAGTCCATAATCTAGATTACATAGTAATGATTCTAACACCCACGGAGTCTTGATGCTGATCATGTTTTGCTCGTGGAAGAGGCTTAGTCAATGGGTCTGCAACATTCAGATCCCTATGTATTTTGCAAATCTCTATGTCTCCCTCCTTGACTTGATCACGGATGGAGTTGAAGCGTCTCTTGATGTGTTTGGTTCTCTTGTGAAATCTGGATTCCTTCGCTAAGGCAGTTACTCCAATATTGTCACAAAAGATTTTCGTTGGACCCGATGCACTAGGTATTATACCTAGATCAAATATGAACTCCTTCGTCCATACTCCTTCATTTGCTGCTTCCGAAGCAGCTATGTACTCCGCTTCACACGTAGATCCCGCCACGACGCTCTGCTTGGAACTGCACCAACTTACAGCTCCACCATTCAATATGAATACATATCTAGTTTGTGACTTAGAGTCATCCGGATCAGTGTCAAAGCTTATATCAATGTAACCATTTACGACAAGCTCTTTGTCACCTCCATAAACGAGAAACATATCCTTAGTCCTTTTCAGGTATTTTAGGATGTTCTTGACCGCTGTCCAGTGATCCACTCCTGAATTACTCTGGTACCCCCCTGCTAAACTTATAGCAAGGCACACATCAATTCTGGTACACAGCATTGCGTACATGATAGAACCTACGGTTGAGGCATAGGGAATGACTTTCATTTTCTCTCTATCTTCTGCAGTGGTCGGGCATTGAGTCTGACTCAACTTCACACCTTGTAACACAGGAAAGAACCCTTTCTTTGACTGATCCATTTTGAACTTCTTCAAAACTTTGTCAAGGTATGTGATTTGTGAAAGTCCAATTAAGCGTCTTGATCTATCTCTATAGATCTTGATGCCTAATATATAAGAAGATTCACCGAGGTCTTTCATTGAAAAAAATCTTATTCAAGTATCCTTTTATGCTATCCAGAAATTTTGTATTATTTCCAATCAACAATATGTCATCCACATATAATATTAGAAATGCTACGGAGCTCCCACTCACTTTCTTGTAAATACAGGCTTCTCCAAAAGTCTGTAGAAAACCATATGCTTTGATCACACTATCAAAGCGTATATTCCAACACCGAGAGGCTTGCACCAGTCCATAAATGGATCGCTGGAGCTTGCACACTTTGTTAGCACCTTTAGGATCGACAAAGCCTTCTGGTTGCATCATATACAACTCTTCTTTAAGAAATCCATTAAGGAATGCGGTTTTGATATCCATTTGCCAAATTTCATAATCATAAAATGCGGCAATTGCTAACATGATTCAGACAGACTTAAGCATCGCTACGGGTGAGAAAGTCTCATCCTAGTCAACTCCTTGAACTTGTCGAAAACCTTTCGCAACAAGTCAAGCTTTGTAGACAGTAACATTACCGTCAGCGTCAGTCTTCTTCTTGACGATCCATTTATTCTCTATGGCTTGCCGATCATCGGGCAAGTCAACCAAAGTCCACACTTTGTTCTCATACATGGATCCAGTCTCAGATTTCATGGCCTCAAGCCATTTCGCGGAATCTGGGCTCATCATCGCTTCCTCATAGTTCGTAGGTTCGTCATGGTCTAGTAACATGACTTCCAGAACAGGATTACCGTACCACTCTGGTGCGGACCGTACTCTTGTTAACCTACGAGGTTCGGTAGTTACTTGATCTGAAGTTTCATGATCATCATCATTAACTTCCTCACTAATTGGTGTAGGCATCACTGGAATTGATTTCTGTGATGAACCATTTTCCAATTCGAGAGAAGGTACAACTACCTCATCAAGTTCTACTTTCCTCCCACTCACTTCTTTCGAGAGAAACTCCTTCTGAAGAAAGGATCCATTTTTAGCAACAAATATCTTGCCTTCGGATCTGTGATAGAAGGTGTACCCAAGAGTTTCTTTTGGGTATCCTATGAAGACACATTTGTCCAATTTGGGTTCGAGCTTATCAGGTTGAAGCTTTTTCACATAAGCATCGCAACCCCAAACTTTAAGAAACGATAGCTTAGGTTTCTTGCCAAACCACAGTTCATATGGTGTCGTCTCAACGGATTTTGATGATGCCCTATTTAACGTGAATGCAGCCGTCTCTAAAGCATATCCCCAAAACGATAGTGGTAAATCGGTAAGAGACATCATAGATCGCACCATATCTAATAAAGTATGATTTACGACATTCGGACACACCATTACGCTGTGGTGTTCCAGGTGGCGTGAGTTGCGAAACTATTCCACATTGTTTCAAATGAATATCAAACTCATAACTCAAATATTCGCCTCCGCGATCAGATCATAGAAACTTTATTTTCTTGTTACGATGATTTTCCACTTCACTCTGAAATTCTTTGAACTTTTCAAATGTTTCAGACTAATGTTTCATTAAGTAGATATACCCATATCTGCTCATATCATGTGTGAAGGTTAGAAAATAATGATACCCTCCGCGAGCCTCAACACTCATCGGACCGCATACATCACTATGTATTATTTCCAATAAGTCAGTGGCTCGCTCCATTGTTCCGGAGAACGGAATCTTAGTCATCTTGTCCATGAGGCATGGTTCACAAGCATCAAGTGATTCATAATCAAGTGACTCCAAAAGCCCATCAGCATGGAGTTTCTTCATGCGCTTTACACCAATATGACCTAAATGGCAATGCCACAAATAAGTTGCACTATCATTATTAACTTTGCATCTTTTGGCTTCAATATTATGAATATGTGTATCACTACGATCGAATTCAATAAAAATAGACCACTCATCAAGGGTGCATGACCATAAAAGATATTACTCATATAAATAGAACAACCATTATTCTCTGATTTAAATGAATAACCATCTCGCATCAAACAAGATCCAGATATAATGTTCATGCCCAACGCTGGCACCAAATAACAATTATTCAGGTCTAAAACTAACCCCGAAGGTAGATGTAGAGGTAGCGTGCCGATGGCGATCACATCGGCCTTGGAACCATTTCTGACGCGCATCGTCACCTCGTCCTTAGCCAATCTTCGTTTAATCCGTAGCCCCTGTTTCGAGTTGCAAATATGAGAAACAGAACCAGTATCAAATACCCAGGCGCTACTACGAGCATTAGTAAGGTACACATGAATAACATGTATATCAAATATACCTTTCACTTTGCCATCCTTCTTATCCGCCAAATACTTGGGCAGTTCCGCTTCCAGTGACCAGTCCCTTTGCAGTAGAAGCACTCAGTTTCAGGGTTAGGTCCAGACTTGGGTTTCTTCCCTTGAGCAGCAACTTGCTTGCTATTCTTCTTGAAGTTCCCCTTCTTCCCTTTGCCCTTTTTCTTGAAACTAGTGGTCTTGCTAACCATCAACACTTGATACTCCTTCTTGATTTCTATCTCCGCAGCCTTAAGCATCGCGAAGAGCTCGGGAATTGTCTTTTCCATCCCTTGCATGTTATAGTTCATCATGAAGCCTTTATAGCTTGGTGGCAGTGATTGAAGAACTCTGTCAATGACATTATCATCAGGAAGATTAAATCCCAGCAGAGTCAAGTGGTTATGGTACCCAGACATTCTGAGTATGTGTTCACTGACAGAACTGTTCTCCTCCATTTTGCAGCTATAGAACTTGTTGGAGAACATCTCATATTAACTTCAACTCTTGGAACATCTCATATGCTCCATGACGTTCGAAAACTCTTTGAAGTCTCGATTCTAAGCCGTAAAGCATGGCACACTGAACTATCGAGTAGTCATCAACTTTAGTTTGCCAGACATTCATAACATCCGGAGTTGCTCCTGCAGCGGGTCTTGCACCTAGCGGTGCTTCCAGGACGTAATTCTTCTGTGCAGCAATGAGGATAATCCTCAAGTTACGGACCTAGTCTGTGTAGTTGCTACCATCATCTTTCAACTTAGCTTTCTCTAGGAACGCATTAAAATTCAAGGGAACGGTAGCACGGGCCATTGATCTACAACAACATAGATATGCAAAAACTATCAGGACTAAGTTCATGATAAATTTAAGTTCAATTAATCATATTACTTAAGAACTCCCACTTAGATAGACATCCCTCTAGTCATCTAAATGATCACGTGATCCATATCAACTAAACCATGTCCGATCATAACGTGAGATGGAGTAGTTTTCAATGGTGAACATCTCTATGTTGATCATATCTACTATATGATTCACGTTCGACCTTATCTGCATATGCTAGGCCTGTCAAGTTTAACCTGAGTATTCTGCACGTGCAAAACTGTCTTGCACCCGTTGTATGTGAACGTAGAGCTTATCACACCCGATCATCACGTGGTGTCTCGGCACGACGAACTGTCGCAACGGTGCATACTCAGGGAGAACATTTATACCTTGAAATTTAGTGAGGGATCATCTTATAATGCTACCGCCGTACTAAGCAAAATAAGATGCATAAAAGATAAACATCACATGCAATCAAAAATATGTGACATGATATGGCCATCATCATCTTGTGCCTTTGATCTCCATCTCCAAAGCACTGTCATGATCTCCATCGTCACTGGCTTGACACCTTGATCTCCGTCGTAGCGTCGTTGTTGTCTCACCAACTATTGCTTCTACAACTATCGCTACCGCATAGTGATAAAGTGAAGCAATTACATGGGGATTGCATTTCATACAATAAAGCGACAACCATAAGGCTCTTGCCAGTTGCCGATAACTTTTACAAAACATGATCATCTCATACAATAACTCATATCATATCATGTCTTGACCATATCATATCACAACATGCCCTGCAAAAACAAGTTAGACGTCCTCTACTTTGTTCTTGCAAGTTTTACGTTGCTGCAATGGGCTTCTAGCAAGAACCATTCTTACCTACGCATTAAAACCACAACGATTTTTCGTCAAGTGTGCTATTTTGACCTTCAACAAGGACCGACCGTAGTCAAATTCGATTCAACTAAAGTTGGAGAAACAGACACCCGCCAGCCACCTTTATGCAAAACAAGTTGCATGTCTGTCGGTGGAACCGGTCTCATGAACGTGATCATGTAAGGTTGGTCCGGGCCACTTCATCCAACAATACCGCCGAATCAAAATAAGACATTGGTGGTAAGAAGTATGGCTATTATCGCCCACAACTCTTTGTGTTCTACTCGTGCATATCATCTACGCGTAGACCTGGCTGAGATGCCACTGTTGGGGAACGTAGCATGCAATTTCAAAAAGAATTCCTACGATCACGCAAGATCTATCTAGGAGATGAATAGAAACGAGAGGGGGAGAGTGTCTCCACGTACCCTCATAGATCGAAGGCGGAAGTGTTAGGTTAATGCGGTTGATGTAGTCGAACGTCTTCACGATCCAACCGATCTTGTACCGAACGTACGGCACCTCCGAGTACAGCACATGTTCAGCTCGATGACGTCCCTCGAACTCCTGATCTAGTAGAGGGTCGAGGGAGAGTTTCGTCAGCACGACGGCGTGGTGATGGTGATGGTGATGTGATCCGCGCAGGGCTTCGCCTAAGCACTACGACGCTATGACCAGAGGAGTAAACCGTGGAGGGGGCACCGCACACGACGCTAAGAGAACAATTTTTGTGCTTTGAGATGCCCCTTGCCCCCGTATATAAATGATGGGAGGAGGAGGCCGGCCACCAAGGATGCCTCCTACTAGGACTCCCCTTTTTCGTTTCTCATCGGAGGGAAAAGGGAAGGAGAGGGAGAGGGAGAGGGAAAGAGGAAAGGGGGCCGTGCCCCCCCTGTCCAATTCGGACTTCCTTGGGGGGGGCACCCTGCGAGCTCCCCTCTCTTTCTCCCCTATTGCCCATGAAGGCCCATTACTTCCCCGGGGGGTTCCGATAACCCCTCGGTTCTCCGATAAATATCCGAAACGTCCCGAAACCATTCCGGTGCCCGAATACCTTCGTCCAATATATCAATCTTTACCTCTCGACCATTTCGAGACTCCTCGTCATGTCCGTGATCTAATCCGGGACTCTTAACAATCTTCGGTCACCAAAGCACATAACTCATAATACAAATCGTCATCGAACGTTAAGCGTGCGGACCCTACGGGTTCGAGAACTATGTAGACATGACTGATCGCTCTCTGACTATAGCGTCAGAAAAGCTCCTGTCTGCTAGGACTACGTCGGTATTTCCCCAAAGAGGAAGGGATGATGCAGCACAATGACGGTAGGTATTTCCCTTAATGAAGAAATCAAGGTTATCGAACCAGTAGGAGAACCAAGCAACACAACGTAAACAACACCTGCACAAAAATAACAACACCTCGCAACCCGACGTGTTAAAGGGGTTGTCAATCCCTTTCGGGTAACGATGCCAGAAAATTGTAGTAGATTGAAATAATAGATTGCAAATAAATGAAGTGCAACAAAGTATTTTTGTATTTTTGGTTTAATAGATTTGAATAAAAATGCAAAGGAAAAGTAGATTGCAAGCAAATATATAAGAAAGATGACCCGGGGGCCGTAGGTTTCACTAGTGGCTTCTCTCGAGAAAGATACCAAACGGCGGATAAACAAATTACTGTTGGGCAATTGATAGAACCTCAAATAATTATGACGATATCCAGGCAATGATCATTACATAGGCATCACGTCCAAGATTAGTAGACCGACTCCTGCCTGCATCTACTACTATTACTCCACACATCGACCGCTATCCAGCATGCATCTAGTGTATTAAGTTCATGGAAAAACGGAGTAATGCAATAAGAACGATGGCATGGTGTAGACGAGATCCGTTTATCTATTGCGGTAGATATAGATCCCATCTTTTTATCCTTAGTAGCAACGATACATAGGTGTCGGTTCCCTTTCTGTCACTGGGATCAAGCACCGTAAGATCGAACCCACTACCGGGCACCTCTTCCCATTGCAAGATAAATAGATCAAGTTGGCCAAACAAAACCCAAATATCAGAGAAGAAATACGAGGCTATAAGAGATCAAAGAAACTCAAATAACTTTCATGGATATAAAAAGATATGACTGGTCATAAAGTCAAAGTTCATCAGATCCCAACAAACACACCGCAAAAAGTGTTACATCATATGGATCTCCAAGAGACCATTGTATTGAGAATTCAGCGAGAGAGAGAGAAAGCCATCTAGCTACTAACTACGGACCCGAAGGTCTACAAAGAACTACTCATGCATCATCAGAGAGGCGCCAACGGAGGTGGTGAACCCCATCCAAGATGGTGTCTAGATTGGATCTGGTGGTTCTGGACTCTGCGGCGGCTAGATGAATATTTCGTCGACTCCCCTAGGGTTTCTGGTATATTGGGGTCTTCATAGAGCAAAGAGGCGGTCCGGAGGGCACCCGAGGTGGGCACAACCCACCAGGGCGTGCCTGGGCCTCCTGGCGCGCCCTGGTGGGTTGTCCCCTCCTCGGGACTCCCAATAGGTGCAACCAGGGCCCAACTTCTTCCTTTTGGTCCATAAAAAATCATCGTGAAGTTTTGTTGCATTTGGATTCCGTCTGGTATTGATTTTCTGCGATGTAAAAAACATGGAAAAAACAACAACTGGCACTTGGCACTATGTCAATAGGTTAGTACCAAAAAATGATATAAAATGATTATAAAACATCCAAGATTGATAATAAAACAGCATGGAACAATAAAAAATTATAGATACATTGGAGACGTATCAGCATCCCCAAGCTTAACTCCCGCTCGTCCTCGAGTAGGTAAGTGATAAAAAACAGAATTTTTGATGTGGAGTGCTGTCTATCATGTCATATCATATTCGTTTCCTTATAGCATGGACATTTGGACTTTTATGTGATTCAAAGCAATAGTCTAGTTTTGACATAATAATTTAGATACTCAAGCATATCAACAAGCAACCATGTCTTACAAAATATCAATGCTAAAACAAGTTATCCCTAGCCCATCATGCTCAAACATTGATCCATTCATGAAACACACTCGAATATTAACTACACCAATACTTAAGTACAATCATATTGCCTCCTAGTTGGTGCTTTTTTATAAGAGAGGATGGAGACTCAAATTCAAAAATAAAAACTGCATAAAGTACAAGATAGGCCCTTCGCAGAGGGAAGTAGGGATTTGTAGAGGTACCAGAGCTCAAAGCGAAAAAATTAGAGATAAAAACATTTTGGGAGGTGTATCCATCCCACCAACAAAAATGACTCAAAGTTCCCAACACTTTCCATGCTAGACATGCCATAGGCGGTTCCCAAACAGAAAAATAAAGTTTATTCCTTTTTCCACCATACTTTCACTTTGCATGGCTAACCGTATCCACGGGTTCCCTCCATACCAACACTTTCCATGGAATTTATTACTTGAAAACATAAAGTAAATTCATTTTTGCATTTCGGGACTGGGCATCCCTAAGACCTTTGCCTTACTCTCGTGCAATGACAAGTGAATAAACACTCATCTTGAGAATAACACATCCAGCATGGAAAATATTAGCCACCTGTGACCGTTCCGCGAGCGAAACAAACACACAAAAGAGAAGTTTATTTTGAAAATTAGAGATGGCACATGCAAATTTGCTTAGAACGGCAAAAGAATACCGCATATAGGTAGATATAGTGGAGTCATGAGGCAAAACTGGTTTAAAGGATTTTGGATGCACAAGTAGAGGTCATACTTGGTGCAAAGTGAAGGCTAGCAAAAGATTAGGAAGCGACCAACCAAGCAACGAATAATCTCATAAGCAAGCATTAAGCATAATTAACACCGAATAATGCACCACAAGTAGGATATAACTTTCCTTGCATGATTATTGACTTTCGTGCATGCATAGGGAATCACAAACCTTAACACCAATATTCTTACTAGAGCACAATTACTCATCAACATAACTCACATATCACATCATCATATCTCAAAACTATTACTAAGAATCAAGTTTATTTTGTCCAATGATCTTCATGACATTTTTTATTTTTATTTTTCTTTATCCTTCTTGGATATCTATCACTTTGGGACTAATTTTCATGTGTTGCTTTTCATAAGCTCAAACAAATATAAGTGAAGATCATGAGCATAACAAATTTTCTTTCTCTCAAAATAATTTAAGTGAAGCAAGAGAGAATTTCTTAAATTTTTTACTAACTCTCAAATAAATCTAAGTGAAGCAAGAGAGCATTTCTTCAAAAATACTAAGCACACCGTGCTCAAAAAGATAGGTGAAGGACTAGAGCAAGTCCTAGCTCATAAAAGATTTAAGTGAAGCACAGAGAGCAATTCGAACAAGTCATGATATAATTTTGGCTCTCTCAAATAGGTGTGTCCAGCAAGGATTGATGACTTAAAACACAAAATAAAACAAGCAAAGACACATATCATGCAAGACTCTCTAAGCAAAACACATATCATGTGACGAATAAAAATATAGCCTCGAGTAAAATACCAATGGTCGTTAGAAGAAAGAGGGGATGCCACTCGGGGGCATCCCCAAGCTTAGTTGGTTGCTTATTCTTGGATAATAGCTTGGGATGCCGGGGCATCCCCAAGCTTAGGCTCTTCTATCCTTCTTTTATCCATCGTAAGATAACCCAAAACTTGAAAACTTCAATCACACAAAACTCAACAAAACCTTCGTGAGATCCGTTAGTATAAGAAAAATAAACTACTACTGTAAGTGCTGTATCAAACCAATTCTTATTTTGTTTTTGTATTATATCTACTGTATTCTGACTTTTCTATGGCAAAAAATCATCAAAGAAAACCATAGAGCCATCAAAATAAGCACACAACACAAAGAAAACAGAATCTGTCAAAACAGAACAGTCTGTAGCAATCTGATTTGTTCGAATACTTCTGGAACACCAATTTTTTTGAAACACTAGGACAACCTGGATAATTTGTATATTGATCTTTTGCAAAATGAATTGGCATTTTATCACGTTTTGGCAATTTTTAACAATTATTTTCGTCAGCACAAAGTTTCTGTCTTTTTCAGCAAGATCAAACAACTGTCACCCAAGAAGATCCGATTGGTTCTACTTGGCACAAACACTAATTAAAACACAAAAAACACAAAAAACACAATCATAACAGTAGCATAATTGTGTAAACACTCAAGAACAGAAAGCAAAAAGCAAAAATAAATTTTATTCATTGGGTTGCCTCCCAACAAGCTCTTTCTTTATAGCCATTAAGATAGGCGTAAGATTTCAACGATGCTCACATAAAAGATAATAATTGAAACACAAAATAGCATCATGAAACATGTGGCAAACACATTTAAGTCTAACATACTTCCGATGCATAGGGATTTTATAGGAAAACAAATTATCAAGACAAGAAATATCTAGCATATGGAAAGGAGAGGAATAAAACATTGAAAATCTCAACATAACGAGAGGCAATTTAGTAACATGAAAATTTCCACAACCATATTTTCCTCTCCCATAATAATTACATGTTGGATCATACTCAAATTCAATAGTATAGCTATCATATAAAATATTCTCTTCATGTTCCACATGCATGCAAAGTTAACACTCTTCCAAAATAGTGGGATTATTTTTAGCTAAAGTTGACACTCTTCCAAACCCACTTTCATTATTATCGCAAACATATTCATCATGAGGCTTAAATAAATTTTCAAGATCATAAGAAGAATCACCCCAATCATGATCATTGCAACAAGTAGTGAACATATCAAAATTAGCAACCCCAAGCTTGGGGTATTGCAAATTATTAGCACAATTGACATTAATAGAATTTATAGTAAAGTCATTGCAATCATGGTTTTCATTCAAGGAGCTATCATGGATCACATCATAAATTTCTTCATCACAATTTCCAGATTCATGAATCTCAAGCAAAACTTCATAAAGATAATCTAGTGCACTCAATGCACTAGCAATTGGTTCATCATAATTGGATCTTTTGAAAAGATTAGCAAGTGGATGAGGATCCATAAAAATATATTTTTAGCAAGCGAAGATGCAAGCATATAAAAGGCACATGGCAACACAAGCAAACAAAAGATCTGATGAGAAAAAAGGCAAACGAAAAAGAGGGCGAATAAAACGACAATTTTTTGTGAAGTGGGGGAGAGGAAAACGAGAGGCAAATGGCAAATAATGTAAATTGCAAGGAGATGAGATTTGTGATTAGGAACCTGGTATATGTTGAAGATCCTCCCCGGCAACGGCGTGAGAAATTCCTTTTGATCGCTCTCTGACTATAGCGCCAGAAAAGCTCTTGCCTGCTAGGACTACGTCGGTATTTCCCCAAAGAGGAAGGGATGATGCAGCATAGCGACGGTAGGTATTTCCCTCAGTGAAGAGACCAAGGTTATCGAACGAGTAGGAGAACCAAGCAACACAACGTAAACAACACCTGCACACAAATAACAACACCTCGCAACCCGACGTGTTAAAGGGGTTGTCAATCCCTTTCGGGTAACGATGCCAGAAAATTGTAGTAGATTGAAATAATAGATCGTAAATAAATGAAGTGCAACAAAGTATTTTTGTATTTTTGGTTTAATAGATTTGAATAAAAATGCAAAGGAAAAGTAGATCGCAAGAAAATATACAAGTAAGATGACCCGGGGCCGTAGGTTTCACTAGTGGCTTCTCTCGAGAAAGATAGAGAACGGTGGATAAACAAATTACTGTCGGACAATTGATAGAACCTCAAATAATTATGACGATATCCAGGCAATGATCATTACATAGGCATCACGTCCAAGATTAGTAGACCGACTCCTGCCTGCATCTACTACTATTACTCCACACATCGACCGCTATCCAGCATGCATCTAGTGTATTAAGTTCATGGAAAAACGGAGTAATGCAATCAGAACGAAGACATGATGTAGACGAGATCTGTTTATCTATTGCGTTAGATAAAGATCCCATCTTTTTATCCTTAGTAGCAATGATACATACATGTCGGTTCTCTTTCTGTCACTGGGATCAAGCACCATAAGATCGAACCAACTACCGCGCACCTCTTCCCATTGCAAGATAAATATATCAAGTTGGCCAAACAAACCCAAATATCGGAGAAGAAATACGAAGCTATAAGAGATCATGCATATAAGAGATCAAAGAAACTCAAATAACTTTCATGGATATAAAAAGAGGTTTCTGGAATATTAGGGTATTTATAGAGCAAAGAGGTGGTTCGGAGGGCACCCGAGGTGGGCACAAGTCAACAGGGTGCGCCTGGGCCTCCTGGCGCGCCCTGGTGGGTTGTCCCCTCCTCTGGACTCCCCCAGGTGCAACCAGGGCCCAACTTCTTCCTTTTGGTCCATAAAAAATCATCGTGAAGTTTCGTTGCATTTGGACTCCGTCTGGTATTGATTTTCTGTGATGTAAAAAATATGAAAAAAACAGCAACTTGCACTTGGCACTATGTCAATAGGTTAGTACCAAAACATGATATTAAATGACTATAAAATTATTATAAAACATCCAAGATTGATAATAAAAGAGCATGGAACAATAAAAAATTATAGATATGTTGGAGACGTATCAATGACCGAGACACATCTCCGGTCAATAACCAACAGCGGAACCTGGATGCTCATATTGGTTCCTACATATTCTACGAAGATCTTTATCGGTCAAACCGCAATAACAACATACATTATTCCCTTTGTCATCGGTATGTTACTTGCCCGAGATTCGATCGTCGGTATCCTTATACCTAGTTCAATTCGTTACCGCAAGTCTCTTTACTCGTTTCGTAATGCATCATCCCGCAACTAACTCATTAGTCACATTGCTTGCAAGGCTTATAGTGATGTGCATTACCGAGAGGGCCCAGAGATACCTATCTGATACTCGGAGTGACAAATCCTAATCTTGATCTATGCCAACCCAACAAACACCTTCGGAGACACCTGTAGAGCATCTTTATAATCACCCAGTTACGTTGTGATGTTTGATAGCACACAAGGTGTTCCTCCGTATTCGGGAGTTGCATAATCTCATAGTCAGAGGAATATGTATAAGTCATGAAGAAAGCAGTAGCAATAAAACTTAATGATCATTATGCTAAGCTAATGGATGGGTCTTGTCCATCACATCATTCTCTAATGATGTGATCCCGTTCATCAAATGACAACACATGTCTATGGTCAGGAAACTTTAACTATCTTTGATTAACGAGCTAGTCAAGTAGAGGCATACTAGGGACACTCTGTTTTGTCTATGTATTCACGCATGTACTAAGTTTCCGGTTAATACAATTCTAGCATGAATAATAAACATTTATCATGATACAAGGAAATATAAATAACAACTTTATTATGGCCTCTAGGGCATATTTCCTTCACCTCGTCTGTGGCACACTGGATCTTATCGGCCCACCTCCACACAGCGACTAGGCGCCCAGCGCCTTTGACCTTCCTCGCGAAGTACCCGTCTTCGTACACCTCCTCCGCACTACGACGCGCCCGCCCCCAAAGCTCCGCCGCCTCCTTTTTCTAGGCGGCATCATGGGCTTCACATGCCACCTGGTACTTGGCTTCCTCCTCCACCATCTCCTACTTGAACGCCACTTGCCTAGCTTTCTCAGCCGGCGGCAGCGACTTCCACAAACAAAGATTGTACTGGCCCCAAAACCAATCTAAAGTTGGGGGGTCCGACCCAACCTCGTCCGGTGGCGCGTAGGGGTCCTCGTCGCTGCTATTTGAGTGAGCGTCCTCTGGGGCAGCGACTCCTCGTCGGTGCATGGGCAGACCGGCGGCACCATGGCAGAGATTTGAGAGAGAGAGAGAGAGAGAGGGCGAGCGAGGGGAGGATGTAGATGAGAATGCAGACAGGACGACGTGAGCAAGGTAGTATTTATTGGCGGTCGAAATCTAGATCGACGGGAACAGTACACACACTGGTCGCCGGAATTTACGAGTACTGTAGTTTGAATTACACATAATTTCCACAGCAAAATCCGTGTGTGAACGTAATAGCTGACGGTTTCCAATATAGAACCGTGTCTGATTAATGACCCCCGCCAGTCACCTACCACACCTCGAGCCGCAAGATAGAGTGTCAATCATGTGGGGGCCGGTTGTCTTGCCAGATCTTTACATTTTCTTTTTCGAACACCAGATATTTACATCGTCTGATGATTTTTTAACTCACACACAAGTACACAAAAGTATGATTTTTCAAACCGTTATGGTTAACCGTTGCATGTAGATGTAGTTCAAATTTGAATTACGGTCCTTAAATTGCTAGAAAAACACTTAAATGTCTTTAAAAGGTCAAATGACCCCTAGAATTTTCCAAATTTTCACATGACAGTTGTAGTAGTGCACGTTAAACGTAGAAAACATTTGAAGGCTGGAAGAGGAAGCTATCTCCAATTCGTCATCAAACATGCATTGTTCCCTCTCGGAACCACGAGCCTTCTAGTGAGTTGCACCGGTTTGTGAGGGGTGTGTGTCCAAACTTTCGTCAAACATGCCAATTTTGTTACCACATCATCTTGGTGGCATGACATTAGATCAAGCAAGGTTTCATGTTTTTTCTGATCATTTTTTAATTTTTTGGAATTAAAATGCCATGGCACTTCATGCATGTGCCCATGCCGTAAGACCAATATGTTTGAAAATTCCTTCTAATTTACTGCACATGGAATTAACTCGCACACAAGTACACAAATATGATTTTTCAAACCGTTATGGTTAGCCGTTGCATGTAGATGTAGTTCAAATTTGAATTGCGGTCATTAAATGGCTAGAAAATCACTTAAATGTCTTTAAAAGGTCAAATGACCCCTGGAATTTTCCTAATTTTCACATGACAGTTGTATTAGTGCATGTTAAATGTACAAAAAAAATTGAAGGCCGTAAGAGAAAGCTATCTCCCGTTCGTCATCATACATGCATTGTTCCCTCTTAGAACCACGAGCCTTCTAGTGAGTTGCTCCGGTTTGTGAGGGGGGTGTGTCCAAACTTTCGTCAAACAGGACAATATTTTCACCACATCATCTTGGTGGCACGACATTACATCAAGCAATGTTTCATATTTTTTGATCATTTTTTAATTTTTTGGAATTAAAATACCAAGGCACTCCATGCATGTGTCCATGCCGTGAGACCAATATGTTTGAAAATTCCTTCTAATTTACTGCACATGGAATTAACTCGCACACAAGTACACAAATATGATTTTTCAAACTGTTATGGTTAGCCGTTGCATGTAGATGTAGTTCAAATTTGAATTACGGTCATTAAATGGCTAGAAAATCACTTAAATGTCTTCAAAAGGTCAAATGACCCCTAAAATTTTCCAAATTTTTACGACAGTTGTAGTAGTGCATGTTAAATGTAGAAAAAATTGAAGGCCGTAAGAGGAAGCTATCTCCTGTTCGTCATCAAACATGCATTGTTCCCTCTCAGAACCACGAGCCTTCTAGTGAGTTGCTCCGGTTTGTGAGGGGTGTGTGTCCAAACTTTCGTCAAACACGCCAACTTTTTTACCACATCATCTTGGTGGCATGACATTACATCAAGCAAGGTTTCATGTTTTTCTGATCATTTTCTAATTTTTTGGAATTAAAATGCCATGGCACTCCATGCATGTGTCCATGCCGTGAGACCAATATGTTTGAAACTTCCTTCTAATTTACCGCACATGGAGTTAACTTGCACATAAGTACACAAATATGATTTTTCAAACCGTTATGGTTAGCCATTGAATGTAGATGTAGTTCAAATTTGATTTACGGTCATTAAATGGCTAGAAAATCACTTAAATGTCTTTAAAAGGTCAAATGACCCCTGAAATTTTCCAAATTTTCACATGACAGTTGTATTAGTGCATGTTAAATGTAGAAAAAAATGTGAAGGCCGTAAGAGGAAGTTATCTCCCGATCGTCATCAAACATGCATTGTTCCCTCTCGGAACCATGAGCCTTCTAGTGAGTTGTGTCGGTTTGTGACGGGGGTGTGTCCAAACTTTCGTCAAACAGGCCAATTTTTTTACCACATCATCTTGGTGGCATGACATTACAGCAAGCAAGGTTTAATGTTTTACTAATCATTCTTTAATTTTTTGGAATTAAAATGCCATGGCACTCCATGCATGTGTCCATGCCGTGAGACCAATATGTTTGAAAATTCCTTTGAATTTACTGCACATGGAATTAACACGCACACAAGTACACAAATATGATTTTTCAAACCGTTATGGTTACGCGTTGCATGTAGATGTAGTTCAAATTTGAATTACGGTCATTAAATGGCTAGAAAATCACTTAAATGTCTTTAAAAGGTCAAATGACACCTAGAATTTTTGAAATTTTCACATTACAGTTGTAGTAGTGCACGTTAAGCGTAGAAACATTTTGAAGGCCGTACGAGGAAGCTATCTGCTGTTCGTCATCAAACATGTATTGTTCCCTCTCGGAACCATGAGCCTTCTAGTGAGTTGCTCCGGTTTGTGAGGGGTGTGTGTCCAAACTGTCATCAAACATGCCAATTTTTTTACCACATCATCTTGGTGGCATGACATTACATCAAGCAAGTTTCATGTTTTTCTGATAATTTTTTATTTTTTTGGAATTAAAATGCCATGGCATTCCATGCATACATATGCATGTGTCCATGTCGTGAGACCAATATGTTTGAAAATTCCTTCTAATTTACTGCACATGGAATTAACTCGCACACAAGTACACAAATATGATTTTTCAAACTGTTATGGTTAGCCGTTGCATGTAGATGTAGTTCAAATTTGAATTACGGTCATTAAATGGCTACAAAATCTATTCAATGTCTTCAAAAGGTCAAATGACCCCTGAAATTTTCCAAATTTTCACATGACAATTGTATTAGCACACGTTACACGTAGAAAAAATTTGAAGGCCGTAAGAGGAAGCTATCTCCCGTTCATCATCAAACATGCATTGTTCCCTCTCGGAACCACGAGCCTTCTAGTGAGTTGCTCCGGTTTGTGAGGGGTGTGTGTCCAAACTTTCGTCACACATGCCAAATTTTTACCACATCATCTTGGTGGCATGACATTACATCAACCAAGGTTTCAAGTGTTTCTGATATTCTTTTTATTTTTTTTGGAATTTAAATGCCATGGCACTCCATGCTTAATTGTGTCATAGTCGTTAGACCAATATGTTTGAAATTTCCTTCCAATTACTGCACGTGGAATTAAATCGCACACAAGTACACAAAATATGACTTTTCAAACCGTTATGGTTAGCTATTGCATGTACATGTAGTTCAAATTTCAATTACGGTCATTAAATGGCTTGAAAATCACTTAAATGTCTTAAGAGGTCAAATGACCCCTGAATTTTTCCAAAATTTGACATGGCAGTTGTATTAGTACTACAAATTTTCTCGTACATTTAAAACACCATCCGTTTCCACTTTACTCCAAATTCGTCTTTCACAGCTAATAAAAAATATCTACGACATCACACATAGTTGTTTTCTAGGAACCATTTAAGATGAAAATATCTGGGTCTATTTAAGTCTTCCTCCTTAAGCTTCGCCGGCTCGTCTGCTCCAGTGCCGGCAACCCCCGAATCCACGAATCCTGATCCCCATTCCCGCACCCCCTTCTTGCAAAGATGACGCCATGGAAGCGCTTTGTGAAGGCCTGTACGATGGCCGCGTCCCCCCCGAGCGCCGCCGCCTACGCCGAGAGTGTCGCCGCATCCGCATTGAGCGTGGCCGCTTCCGCTGAGAGGGCGTCTGCGGCAGCCGACAGGGCAGCTGCAGCAACCGAGACGGCTGCAGCTGCTGCTGCGACGGTGGCTGCAAACGCTGAGAGCGCTCGAGCTACCGTCCGTGCTGCCGATATCGCCCTGGCCCGGGTCGAGGCCATCCACGCCAAGATCGAGGATGCACACGCCAAGATATCCCACGCCACCTCGGAATCCAGCATGCAACCCACGTCCGAAAAGGCGGCGGTGGCCATGGAGCACCTGCTTCCTCATGAGGTCGCCGAGCGGGAGCTGGAGATGCAGGAGGCGGCGGAGATCGAGGAGGGCCGGGAGGAGGAGTTGCGCATGCTGAGGTCAAGGTAGAGAAGAGTCTGTCTGTCGAGGAATCGGCGGTGGAGTACCAACGCGAGCTCTGGCGCAACCACTACTACGAGTACTACAACCTTGAGGGTGGCGCCGAGGACGAGGATGAGGACGCGGTCGACTTCAGCAGGGGGGCGCGAAGTCCACCAATGGCGGCATGTCGCTAGGACAAGTCATCGACGTCTCATCTCACACCGGCGATGCATAGGCCGGCGCGGCAGCGGATTTGTTAAAATTATGCGTAGTTAGGCTTTGTTTTTAGTGCTGGTCTTTTGTTAGAGCAATGTTTAGGTCAACTAGCTCTGTTTAATTACTAAAATTGCTCGATCCAGTACGTGTGGTCTGTCTGCTGCACGCTCTTTTGTGTGCCCAAATTAGCAAGCGATGTTAAATTATGCAATGACGTACCAGGGGAAATTTCCACCAAAATTTGAATTATCAAACTCATCCCATGCGCGTAAAGCAGAAGAATCGTTTGCGATGCACACAATCGTTCAAAGTGAATGGGCCGGCGGCACCGCGCGCAAAGTTTCCCTCCACATTTCCAAAATTTTGGCCTACCGCCAAAATATCGACCCCGCCCCCTCCCCCCTTCCCCACCCCCTTTTCTCCCCAACCACAAGTCACATTTCCCCTATTTCCTCCTTCATTCCTAAGCTATAGCCGCTTCCTCGCTTGCTTCCTCGCTCTCGCCATCTCACATCCTACCACCGGGGTCGCCATGGTCTTCTTCAAAGACCTCTCCAGCGGTTCCTCCTCCGGCGACGACTCGTTCACCACCGGGGTATGCCTCTCTTCTCTCTCTTGGGATATGACTTTGAATGAAGGATTTTTACTCGACGATCGATTTGAGTCATTTCTTCCTCTTGTAGCTCCCTAGGACCATCAGTGGCAATGAATGGAGCGGGGTGGCTGAAGATCTATCTGCTCGTTGTCACCATCAATCTCCATGCGTGAAGCTGGTTGCGTTTGAATCTATGGACAGTGGGAGGAAGTTTTTGGCATGTGCAGAGAATGTTAGACCCTCTTTCATTGTTACAAATCATTTGCTAGATGTGATTGAGACACTATTACGGTCCCAACCCATTCATACCACACCTTCAACCAAACGCATCCTAAGACAGTTTCACAGTTTGTACCTAGTATCTAAAATTGTTGCCATCTCATCAGCGGTGCCATTAGAAAATTATTTGGCACCACTTCAGTAGTTTGTGCAGCCAACTTTGGTCCACACATCCGAGCAGCCAAGCAGTAAAATACTAAATCTTTATGGCACGAAGGAACTGGGCATCGGAGCAACTAGGTGCTCTGGAGTCCGGGTCCCTGATTTTTTTCTGCTGCATCGGCTCGCTAGTGCAGGGCACCGGTGCGAGATGTAGCAATTGTTGTCTTTATAGCAGTTTTGGCATACATAGTGGATGGCCTTAGTGCTATTAGTTCTATGTTACTAAATTTGTGCATGTACACACCTGTTAGTATCAATTTGCTGTCATCCAAACACTGTCGCTATGTTGTTGCAGTTATATTTACCTTCCTCATAAAATGTTCAATTTGTTATTTATTGTACATGATTAAGAACTTGTAGCGTTGTTGTAGTTAATTATACCTTCTGATGTTCCAAAATTTGGTTGTTGTCTAAGTAGCAATTAATTCGTTTGCACATTGATCTTTTTGAGAAGATATGTCATAATTAACATGTTTCTTCATTTTTTCAAAAATAAGCATTGGTGATTTTCTATGTTGCTATAAACCCATTTCCCCTACAATTGTTACTGATCTAGTTTTAAATATTATAAGATGAATGGAAGTGTCCTTACTTGGGGTGGGTTGATCAAGAGTGGCCACGGTCTTTGAAGACGTGCCTAGCGAGGCTCTGGAGCATGTATGAGGAAGAGAACAGAGGTAGGCTTAGAGAAAGTGTTGTCAACACTGAAGAATATTTGAAGACGCGGGATAGAAAGGGGAAGGTGGAGAATGGCCTCAGATTTTTAAATCAAACTTTGCTAAGATGGTGTTGGCGAAGGAGGAGGCACTTTCCCAGTTGGCTAGTGCAAAACAAGTTCTTACGGAACTAAAAGCAGAGGTGGATAAGACGAGCCTGGATGATCTCGATTAGGGAAATGAATATATTGTTCTAATATTGTTCTTATGAAGTTGAACTAGCTATATGTTGTACTGTGTTGTTTTCTTGTAGCTATCGTGCTGTGATGTTATAATATATTTATGTGCCTGATATGAAATTGGCAAACAACTGTTGGATATGAAATGTGAATTTGCGTAATACTGGAATTATTAATTGTAAACTAATAAACCTGCTAAATGTGTCATGGAACTTTGCAAACGGTTCTAGCAGTAAAAGCGCTTGTCATGGATAGCGGAATGCCACACAGTTTTCTTCATCAAATTGTGTGTGATGTAGTTGATAAAAGCAAACAGTTAACCAAGGCAGAGCGTGTGTGATAGTTACACCTTTCACACACGAGCCTACACATAAAACTCTGTGGGATGTACATACAAACGGAAACATTTTCCCTGGATTGACTGTGTGGGATGTACATAAGAACGAAAACGTATTCCTTGGATTGACTGTGTGTGATATACATACGAACGGAAACGTTTTCCCTGGATTGACTATGTGGGATGTACATAAGAACGGAAAAGTATTCCTTGGATCGACTGTGTGTGATACACATATGAACGGAAATGTTTTTCTGGGATTCACCATGTGGGATGTACATACAAACGGAAATGATTGGGTTTCGATGCCTCGCCCGATCGCACACGAGCTCATTTTGCCCCAGCCTGTGTCCCATGAGGGCCTATCCCCGACGATTTCTGGGTCGTGTGGGAAGTGTTGGGGAACGTAGTAATTTCAAAAAAATTCTACGCACACGCAAGATCATGGTGATGCATAGCAATGAGAGGGGAAAGTGTTGTCCACGTACCCTCGTAGACCGAAAGAGGAAGCGTTAACACAACGCGGTTGATGTAGTCGTACGTCTTCACGATCCGACCATTAAGTACCGAACACACGGCACCTCCGAGTTCAGCACACGTTCACCTCGATGACGTCCCTCGAACTCCGATCCAGCCGAGTGTTGAGGGAGAGTTTCGTCAGCACGACGGCGTGGTGACAATGTTGATGTTCTACCAACGCAGGGCTTCGCCTAAGCACCGCTACGATATTATCGAGGTGTAATATGGTGGAGGGGGCACCACACACGGCTAAGAGATCAATCATCAATTGTGTGTCGAGAGGTTCCCCCTGCCCCCGTATATAAAGGAGCAAGGGGGGGGGTTCGGTCGGCCTAGGGGAGAGGCGCGCCAGGAGGAGTCCTACTCCTACCGGGAGTAGGACTCCCCCCTTTTCCATGTTGGACTAGGAGAGAAAGGGGGAAAAGGTGGAGGGGAGGAAGGAAGGGGGGGGGGCGCCGCCCCCCTCTCCTTGTCCAATTCGGACTAGGGGGGAGGGGCGCGCGGCCCTGCCCTGGCCTCCTCTCCTCTCTTCCACCTAGGCCCACTAAGGCCCATTAAGTTACCGGGGGGTTCCGGTAACCTCCCGGTACTCCGGAAAAATCCCGATTTCACCCGGAACACTTCTGATGTCCAAACATAGGCTTCCAATATATCAATCTTGATGTCTCGACCATTTTGAGACTCCTCGTCATGTCCGTGATCACATCTGGGACTGCGAACAACCTTCGGTACATCAAAACATATAAACTCATAATATAACTGTCATCGTAACGTTAAGCGTGCGGACCCTACGGGTTCCAGAACTATGTAGACATGACCGAGACACCTCTCCGGTCAATAACCAATAGCGGAACCTGGATG
This sequence comes from Aegilops tauschii subsp. strangulata, assembly GCF_002575655.3. Lineage (NCBI taxonomy): Eukaryota > Viridiplantae > Streptophyta > Magnoliopsida > Poales > Poaceae > Aegilops > Aegilops tauschii. The sequence continues at coordinate 404,730,435 of NC_053036.3, read as the reverse complement.
CTCATATTGGTTCCCACATATTCTACGAAGATCTTTATCGGTCAGACCGCATAACAACATACGTTGTTCCCTTTGTCATCGGTATGTTACTTGCCCGAGATTCGATTGTCGGTATCTCGATACCTAGTTCAATCTCGTTACTGGCAAGTCTCTTTACTCGTTCCGTAATACATCATCCCGCAACTAACTCATTAGTCACAATGCTTGCAAGGCTTATAGTGATGTGTATTACTGAGTGGGCCCAGAGATACCTCTCAGACAATCGGAGTGACAAATCCTAATCTCGAAATACGCCAACCCAACAAGTACCTTTGGAGACACCTGTAGAGCACCTTTATAATCACCCAGTTACGTTGTGACGTTTGGTAGCACACAAAGTGTTCCTCCGGTAAACGGGAGTTGCATAATCTCATAGTCATAGGAACATGTATAAGTCATGAAGAAAGCAATAGCAACATACTAAACGATCGAGTGCTAAGCTAACGGAATGGGTCAAGTCAATCACATCATTCTCCTAATGATGTGATCCCGTTAATCAAATGACAACTCATGTCTATGGCTAGGAAACATAACCATCTTTGATCAACGAGCTAGTCAAGTAGAGGCATACTAGTGACACTCTGTTTGTCTATGTATTCACACATGTATTATGTTTCCAGTTAATACAATTCTAGCATGAATAATATACATTTATCATGATATAAGGAAATAAATAATAACTTTATTATTGCCTCTAGGGCATATTTCCTTCAGTCTCCCACTTGCACTAGAGTCAATAATCTAGATTACACAGTAATGATTCTTACACCCATGGAGTCTTGGTGCTGATCATGTTTTGCTCGTGGAAGAGGCTTAGTCAACGGATCTGCAACATTCAGATCCGTATGTATCTTGGAAATTTCTATGTCTCCCACCTGGACTAAATCCCGGATGGAATTGAAGCGTCTTTTGATGTGCTTGGTTCTCTTCTGAAATCTGGATTCCTTTGCTAAGGCAATTGCACCAGTATTGTCACAAAAGATTTTCATTGGTCCCGATGCACTAGGTATGACACCTAGATCGGATATGAACTCCTTCATCCAGACTCCTTCATTTGCTGCTTCCGAAGCAGCTATGTACTTCGCTTCACACGTAGATCCCGCCACGACACTTTGCTTAGAACTGCACCAACTGACAGCTCCACCGTTCAATGTAAACACGTATCCGGTTTGCGATTTAGAATCGTCTGGATCAGTGTCAAAGCTTGCAACAACGTAACCATTTACGAAGAGCTCTTTGTCACCTCCATAAACGAGAAACATATCCTTAGTCCTTTTCAGGTAGTTCAGGATGTTCTTGACCGCTGTCCAGTGATCCACTCCTGGATTACTTTGGTACCTCCCTGCTAAACTTATAGCAAGGCACACATCAGGTCTGGTACACAACATTGCATACATGATAGAGCCTATGGCTGAAGCATAGGGAACATCTTTCATCTTCTTTCTATCTTCTGCAGTGGTCGGGCATTGAGTCTTACTCAATCTCACACCTTGTAGTACAGGCAAGAACCCTTTCTTTTCTTGATCCATTTTGAACTTCTTCAAAACTTTGTCAAGGTATGTGCTTTGTGAAAGTCCAATTAAGCGTCTTGATCTATCTCTATAGATCTTGATGCCTAATATATATGCAGCTTCACCGAGGTCTTTCATTGAAAAACTCTTATTCAAGTATCCCTTTATGCTATCCAGAAATTCTATATCATTTCCAATTAGCAATATGTCATCCACATATAATATCAGAAATGCTACCGAGCTCCCACTCACTTTCTTGTAAATACAGGCTTCTCCAAAAGTCTGTATAAAACCAAATGCTTTGATCACACTATCAAAGCGTTTATTCCAACTCCGAGAGGCTTGCACCAGTGCATAAATGGATCGCTCGAGCTTGCACACTTTGTTAGCTCCCTTTGGATCGACAAAACCTTCCGGTTGCATCATATACAACTCTTCTTCCAGAAATCCATTCAGGAATGCAGTTTTGACATCCATTTGCCAAATTTCATAATCATAAAATGCGGCAATTGCTAACATGATTCGGACAGACTTGAGCATCGCTACGGGTGAGAGGTCTCATCGTAGTCAATCCCTTGAACTTGTCGAAAACCTTTCGCAACAAGTCGAGCTTTATAGACAGTAACATTACCGTCAGCGTCAGTCTTCTTCTTGATTCTGTTTTTCGTGTGTTGTTTGCTTATTTTGACGAATCTATGGCTAGTAAAATAGTTTATAAACCATAGAGAAGTTGGAATACAGTAAGTTTAACACCAATATAAATAAATAATGAGTTCAATACAGTACCTTGAAGTGGTGTTTTTTTTTCGCTAACGGAACTCACGAGATTCTCTGTTGAGTTTTGTGTTGTGAAGTTTTCAAGTTTTGGGTAAAGATTTGATGGATTATGGAACAAGGAGTGGCAAGAGCCTAAGCTTGGGGATGCCCATGGCACCCCAAGGTAATCTAAGGACACCAAAAATCCAAAGCTTGGGGATGCCCCGGAAGGCATCCCCTCTTTCGTCTTCATCCATCGGTAACTTTACTTGGAGCTATATTTTTATTCACCACATGATATGTGTTTTGCTTGGAGCATCTTGTATGATTTGAGTCTTTGCTTTTTAGTTTACCACAATCATCCTTGCTGTACACACCTTTTGAGAGAGACAAACATGATTCGGATTTTTTTAGAATACTCTATGTGCTTCACTTATATCTTTTGAGCTATATAGTTTTTGCTCTAGTGCTTCACTTATATCTTTTAGAGCACGGTGGTGGATTTGTTTTATAGAAATTATTGTTCTCTCATGATTCACTTATATTATTTTGAGAGTCCTACAAAACAGCATGGTAATTTGCTTTAATTGTGAAATTAGTCCTAATATGCTAGGTATTCAAGAAAACTTTCTTAGGAGTGTGTTGAATACTAAGAGAAGTTTGATGCTTGATGATTGTTTTGAGATATGGAGGTAGTGATATTAAAGTTGTGCTAGTTGAGTAGTTGTGAATTTGAGAAATACTTGTGTTGAAGTTTGCAAATCTCGTAGCATGCATGTATGGTAAACGTTGTGTAACAAATTTGAAACATGAGGTGTTCTTTGATTGTCCTCCTTATGAGTGGCGGTCGGGGACGAGCGATGGTCTTTTCCTACCAATCTATCCCCCTAGGAGCATGCGCGTAGTGCTTGGTTTTTGATGACTTGTAGATTTTTTCAATAAGTATGTGAGTTCTTTATGACTAATGTTGAGTCCATGGATTATACGCACTCTTACCCTTCCATCATTGCTAGCCTCTTTGGTACCGTGCATTGCCCTTTCTCACCTTGAGAGTTGGTGCAAACTTCGCCCGTGCATCCGAACCCCGTGATACGATACGCTCTATCACACATAAGCCTCCTTATATCTTCCTCAAAACAGCCACCATACCTACCTATTATGGCATTTCCATAGCCATTCCGAGATATAATGCCATGCAACTTTCCACTGTTCTGTTTATCATGACATGTTCATCATTGTCATATTGCCTTGCATGATCATGTAGTTGACATCGTATTTGTGGCAAAGCCACCATGCATATTATTTCATACATGTCACTCTTGATTCATTGCCCTTCCCGGTACACCGCCGGAGGCATTCATATAGAGTCATACTTTGTTCTAGTATCGAGTTGTAATCATTGAGTTGTAAATAAATAGAAGTGTGATGATCATCACTCATAGAGCATTGTCCCAAAAAAAGAGAAAGGCCAAAAGAAAAAAAGGAAGGCCCAAAAAAATAAAACAAAATAAAAAGGGGCAATGCTACTATCTTTTTCCATACTTGTGCTTCAAAATAGCACCATGATCCTTATGATACTAGTGGGAATTTTTCGTTATAGAACTTGGCTTGTATATTCCAACAATGGGATTCCTCAAATGCCCTAGGTCTTTGTGAGCAAGCAAGTTGGATGCACACCCACTTAGTTTCTTTTGTTGAGCTTTCATACATTTATAGCTCTAGTTCATCCATTGCATGGCAATCCCTACTCCTCACATTAACATCAATTGATGGGCATCTCCATAGCCCGTTGATTAGCCGTGTTGATGTGAGACTTTCGCCTTTTTTGTCTTCTCCACATAACCCCCATCATTATATTCTATTCCACCCATAGTGCTATATCCATGGCTCACACTCATGTATTGCGTGAAAGTTGAAAAAAGTTTGAGATTTCTAAAGTATGAAACAATTGCTTGGCTTGTCATCGGGGTTGTGCATGATGAGAGCATTCTTGTGTGACGAAAATGGAGCATGACCAAACTATATGATTTTGTAGGGATGAACTTTCTTTGGCCATGTTATTTTGAGAAGACATAATTGCTTAGTTAGTATGCTTGAAGTATTATTACTTTTATGTCAATATTAAACTTTTATCTTGAATCTTTCGGATCTGAATATTCATACCACAATTAAGAGGGTTACATTGAAAACTATGCTAAGTAACATTCCACATCAAAAATTCTGTTTTTATCATTTACCTACTCGAGGACGAGCAGGAATTAAGCTTGGGGATGCTTGATACGTCTCCAACGTATCTATAATTTTTGATTGTTCCATGCTATATTATATTCCGTTTTGGATGTTTGATGGGCTTTATTATACACTTTTATATTATTTTTGGGACTAACCTATTAACCGGAGGCCCAGCCCAAATTGCTGTTTTTTTGCCTATTTCAGTGTTTCGAAGGAAAAGGATATCAAATGGAGTTCAAACGGAATGAAACCTTCGGGAACGTGATTTTCGGAACAAACGTGATCCAGAGGACTTGGAGTCTATGTAAAGCAATCAACGAGGAGATCATGAGGCAGGGGGGCGCCCACCTCCCCCAGGCGCGCCCTCCACCCTCGTGGGCCCCTTGTTGCTCCACCGACGTACTTCTTCCTCCTATATATACCAATGTACCCTGGAAACATCATGGACAGAGCCAAAACCCTATTTCCACCGCCGCAACCTTCTGTACCCGTGAGATCCCATCTTGGGGCCTTTTCCGGCGCTCCGCCGGAGGGGGCATTGATCACGGAGGGCTTCTACATCAACACCATAGCCTCTCCGATGATGTGTGAGTAGTTTACCTCAGACCTTCGGGTCCATAGTTATTAGCTAGATGGCTTCTTCTCTCTCTTTGGATCTCAATACAAAGTTCTCCTCGATTCTGTTGGAGATCTATTCGATGTAATCTTCTTTTGCGGTGTGTTTGTCGAGATCCGATGAATTGTGGGTTTATGATTAAGTTTATCTATGAACAATATTTGAATCTCCTCTGAATTCTTTTATGTATGATTGGTTATCTTTGCAAGTCTCTTCGAATTATCAGTTTGGTTTGGCCTACTAGATTGATCTTCTTGCAATAGGAGAAGTGCTTAGCTTTGGGTTCAATCTTGCGGTGTCCTTTCCCAGTGACAGCAGGGGCAGCAAGGCACGTATTGTATTGTTGCCATCGAGGATAAAAAGATGGGGTTTATATCATATTGCATGAGTTTATCCCTCTACATCATGTCATCTTGCTTAAAGCATTACTCTGTTCTTATGAACTCAATACTCTAGATGCATGATGGATAGCGGTCGATGTGTGGAGTAATAGTAGTAGATGCAGAATCGTTTCGGTCTACTTGTCATGGACGTGATGCCTATATAGATGATCATACCTAGAATTCTCATAACTATGCTCAATACTATCAATTGCTCGGCAGTAATTCGTTTACCCACCGTAATACTTATGCTCTTGAGAGAAGCCACTAGTGAAACCTATGGCCCCCGGGTCTATTTTCCATCACATTAATCTCCTGTCAACAAGCTATTTCTGGTGCCGTTTATTTTGCTTTCTTTACTTTTAGTCTTTATCATAAAAATACCAAAAAAATTATCTTATCATATCAATTAGATCTCACTCTTGTAAGTGACCGTGAAGGGATTGACAACCCCTTTATCGCGTTGGTTGCGAGGTTCTTATTTGTTTGTGTAGGTGCATGGGACTCAAGCGTGGTCTCCTACGGGATTGATACCTTGGTTTTCAAAAACTGAGGGAAATACTTACGCTACTTTACTGTATCACCCTTTCCTCTTCAAGGGAAAACCAACGCAGTGCTCAAGAGGTAGCATTACACCACTGCATAGAGGGGGAGAAAGTTCGTGTTGACGGTAGCAAGATTGTTGATGTAGATCACCGTCACCATCCTTGCCCCGGCGGCACTCCGGCACCACCGGGAGAGAGGGGGAGAGAGCCCCGATCCTTCTTATTCTTCCTTGGCGTCCCCCCTAGATGGGAGGAGAGTTCCCCCTTAGGTCCATGGCCTCCATGGCGGTGGAGGGGCGGCAGCCCCTCCGAGATTGGATCTCCCTCTCTGTTCTCTTCTGTTTCGCGCTCCTGTTTTCTGGCTGAAAACCATTTCTTATATTCCCGGAGATCCGTAACTCCGATTGCGCTGAGATTTTAACACGATTTTTTTCGGATATAAGCTTCCCTGTGCTTGAAATAGAGCTCCAATGGACTTACGAGGAGGGCACAACCCACCACCACGCGCCTGGGCTGCCTGGCGCGTCCATGTGTCTTGTGGTGGCTGTGGGCCAACGCTTGCGTTGATTCCACCTCACAAATTCACATGTATTCCAAAATAATTCTCCATAAATTTTTATTACATTTGGACTTTGTTTGATATGGATATTCTGGAAAACAAAAAACATGCAAAAAAACAGGAACTGGCACTCGACACTGGATCAATATGTTAGTCCAATAAATCATATAAAATGTAGCGAAAAGTATGTGAAAGTTGTATAATATTGGCATCAAACAATCAAAAATTATATATACGATGGAGACGTATCATCATCCCCAAGCTTAATTCCTGCTCGTCCTCAAGCAGGTAAATGAGAGAAAAGATAACTTTTGATGTGGAATGCTACCTAGCATAATCTTGATCATATATCTAATCATGGCATGAATATTAATACACGAGTGATTCAAAGCAGTAGTCTATAATTTGACATAAAGACATTAATACCCAGGCATCCGAACAAACAATCGTGTCTTTCAAAATATCAATGCTAAAGAATGCTATCCCTAGCCCATCATGCTCAATCATTAATCCATTCACGAAACATACTCGAATATTAGCTACATCCAATGCACAAGTATGATCATAGAGCTCTCTAGTTGGTGCTTTATAAGAGAAGATGGAGACTCAAATTAAAAAAATTGTAGAAAAGTAAATAGATAGGCCCTTGCAGAGGGAAGCAGAGTTTTGTAGAGGTGCCAGAGCTCAAAGCTTAAATTAGAGATAAAAATATTTTGAGAGGCATGCTTTTCCTGTCAATGCTACTATCGGGAGTTCCCAACATCTTACATGCTAGACACATTATAGGCGGTTCCCAAATAGAAAATAAAGTTCATTTCCTTTCCACCATTCTTTCACAATCCATGGCTAGCTATATCCACGGGTGCCTTCCATACCAACACTTCCCAACGAATTTTGTTATTACTTTTTATTCATTGTGGGACCCTATTACTTGCCACTTTCTCGTGCAGTGACAAGTGAACAAACACTCATCGTGAGAATATACCCACCTAATCATGGAAGACATCGGCCACCCCTGCCGCCACATGAGTGGTATGGGCACACAAAACAAAGATTTATTTTGAATAATTAGAGATGGCACATGCAAATTTACATGGGACGACACATGAATACCGCATATAGGTAGGTATAGTCGACTCATATGGCACAACTTTGAGTTTTAGGAATTGGATTCACAAGCAGCATTCCCACTTAGTAGAAATGGAGGCTAGCAATTAGATTGAGAAGCAACCAACCAAGAAACAAAAATTCTCATAAACGAGCATTAAGCATTGCTACTTCTAGAACTTGCGTTGGTTTTTCCCTTGAAGAGGAAAGGGTGATGCAGCAAAGTAGAGATAAGTATTTCCCTCAGTTTGAGAACCAAGGTATCAATCCAGTAGGAGACAACGCACAAATCACCAATACCTGCACAAACAATCAAACAACTTGCAGCCAACGCGTTAAAGGGGTTGTCAATCCCTTCACGGTTACTTGCAAAAGTGAGATCTGATAGAGATAGATGAAACTAAACAAATGGTAAAGTAAATATTTTTGGTTTATAGATCGGAAAGTAAAAGATTGCAAAATAGTAGATCGGAAACTAATATCGCAGATCGGAAACTTATATGATGGAAAATAGACCCAGGGGCAATAGGTTTCACTAGAGGCTTCTCTCAAGATAGCAAATAATACGGTGGGTGAAAAAATTACTGCCGAGCAATTGATAGAAAAGCGCAAAGTTATGACGATAGAAATATAGGCATCACATCCGTGTCAAGTAGACCGAAACGATTTTGCATCTACTACTATTACTCAACACATCGACCGACTCCTGCCTTCATCTAGAGTATTAAGTTCATGAAGAACAGAGTAACACATTAAGTAAGATGATATGATGTAGATGAATTAACTCAAGCAATGTGATGAAAACCCCATATTTTTATCCTTGATGGCAACAATACAATACGTGCCTAGCTGCCCCTACTGTCACTGGGAAAGGACACCGCAAGATCGAACCCAAAGCTAATTAAGCACTTCTCCCATTCCAAGAAAAACAAATCTAGTTGGCCAAACTAAACCGATAGTTCGAAGAGAATTACAAAGATATCAAATCATGCATAAAATAATTCAGAGAAGATTCAAATAATATTCATAGATAAGCTGATCATAAATCCACAATTCATCGGATCTCGGCAAACACACGGCAAAAAAGTATTACATCGGATAGATCTCCAAGAACATCAAGGAGAACAAGGTATTTAGAATCAAAGAGAGAGAAGAAGCCATCTAGCTACTAGCTATGGACCCGTAGGTCTGTGGTAAACTACTCACGCTTCATCGGAAGGGCAATAGAGTTGATGTAGAAGCCCTCCGTGATCGAATCCCCCTCCGGCAGGGTGCCGGAAAAGGTCCCTAGATGGGATCTCACGGGTACAAAAGGTTGCAGCGGTGGAAAAGTGTTTTCGTGAATGCCTCTGGTGGTCTGGGAATATATGTGAATATATAGGCGAAAGAATTAGGTCAGGAGGGTCCCGGGGGGGTCCACAAGATAGGGGGCGCGTGCTACCCCCTGGGCACGCCCTCCACCCTTGTGGATGCCTCGTGCCTCCTCTGACTTGATATCCAAGTCTCCTGGGTGTCCTCTGGTCCAAGAAAAATCACCGCAAAGGTTTTATTCCATTTGGACTCCATTTGGTATTCCTTTTCTGCGAAACTCAAAAACAAGGAAAAAACAGAAACTGGCACTTGGTTCTAGGTTAATAGATTAGTCCCAAAAATAATATAAAATAGCATATTAATGCATATAAAACATCCAAAACAGATAATATAATAGCATGGAACAATAAAAAATTATAGATACGTTGGAGACGTATCAAGCATCCCCAAGCTTAATTCCTGCTCGTCCTCGAGTAGGTAAATGATAAAAACAGAATTTTTGATGTGGAATGCTACCTAACATATTTATCCATGTAATTTATTTATTGTGGCATGAATGTGCAGATCCATAAGATTCAAAACAAAAGTTTAATATTGACATAAAAACAATAATACTTCAAGCATACTAACAAGGCAATTAGGTCTTCTCAAAATAACATGGCCAAAGAAAGCTTATCCCTACAAAATCATATAGTTTGGCTATGCTCCATCTTCATCACACATAATATTCAAATCATGCACAACCCCGATGACAAGCCAAGCAATTGTTTCATACTTTTGATGTTCTCAAACTTTTTCAACTTTCACGCAATACATGAGCGTGAGCCATGGACATAGCACTATAGGTGGAATAGAATGTGGTGGTTGTGGAGAAGACAAAAAGAAGGAGATAGTCTCACATCAACTAGGCGTATCAACGTGCTATGGAGATGCCCATCAATAGGTATCAATGTGAGTGAGTATGGATTGCCATGCAATGGATGCACTAGAGCTATAAGTTTATGGAAGCTCAAAAAGAAACTAAGTGGGTGTGCATCCAACTCGCCTCACGAAGACCTAGGGAAATTTGAGGAAGCCCATCATTGGAATATGTTGGGGAACGTAGCATGAAATTTCAAAAAATTTCCTATGATCACAAAAGATCTATCTAGGAGATGCATAGCAATGAGAGGGTGAGAGTGTGTCCACATACCCTCGTCGTCCGTAAGTGGAAGCGTTAGGTTAACACGGTTGATGTAGTCGAACGTCTTCACGATCCAACCGATCTAGTACCAAACACACGACACCTCCGAGTTTAGCACATGTTCAGCTCAATGACGTCCCTCGAACTCTTGATCTAGCAGAGTGTCGAGGGAGAGTTCCGTCAGCACGACGGCGCGGTGACGGTGATGTGATCTGCGCAGGGCTTCGGCTAAGCACTTCGACGCTATGACCGAAGGAGTAAACTGTGGAGGGGGGTACCGCACGCGGCTAAGAGAACAACGGTTGTGCTTTGGGGTGCCCCCTGCCCATGTATATAAAGGAGGAGGGGAGGAGGCGGCCGACCTAGAGGGGCGCACGATGGGGGGAGTCCTACTAGGACTACTAGTCCTAGTAGGATTCCCGTTTCCTTCTCCGGAGTGGGAAAGGGGGAAATGGAGAGGGAGTAGGAGAGGGAAAGGGGGGCGCCGCCCCCTCCGCTAGTCCAATTCGGACTCCCATGGGGGGAGGGGGCGCGGTCACCCCTTGTGGGCTGTCCCCTCTCTCTCCCGTTGCCCTTGAGGCCCATGACTTCGCCTCGGTACTCCAGTAAAATACCCGAACCACTCAAAACCATTCCGATGTCCGAATACCACCTTCCAATATATCAATCTTTACCTCTCGACCATTTCGGGACTCCTCGTCATGTCTGTGATCTCATCTGGGACTCCACACAAACTTCGGTCACCGAAAGACATAACTCATAATACAAATCGTCATCGAACGTTAAGCGTGCGGACCCTATGGGTTCGAGAACTATGTAGACATGACCGAGACACATCTCTGGTCAATAACCAATAACGGAGCCTAGATGCTCATATTCATTCCTACATATTCTACGAAGATCTTTATCGGTCAAACCGCAATAACAACATACGTTATTCCATTTGTCATCGGTATGTTACTTGCCCGAGATTCGATCGTCGGTATCATCACACCTAGTTCAATCTCGTTACCGGCAAGAGGCTGTAACATGCTTCTCCAAAAGTCTGTATAAAACCATATGCTTTGATCATACTATCAAAGCGTATATTCCAACTTCGAGAGGCCTGCACCAGTCCATAAATGGATCACTGGAGCTTGCACACTTTGTTAGCACCTTCAGGATCGACAAAACCTTCTGGTTGCATCATATACAACTCTTCTTTAGAAATCCATTAAGGAATACGATTTTGACATCCATTTGCCAAATTTCATAATCATAAAATGCAGCAATTGCTAACATGATTCAGACAGACTTAAGCATCGCTACGGGTGAGAAAGTCTCATCGTAGTCAACCCCTTGAACTTGTCGAAAACCTTTCGCAACAAGTCGAGCTTTGTAGACAGTAACATTACCGTCAGCGTCAGTCTTCTTCTTGAAGATCCATTTATTTTTTATGGCTTGCCGATCATCGGGCAAGTCAACCAAAGTCCACACTTTGTTCTCATACATGGATCCCATCTCAGATATCATGGCCTCAAGCCATTTCGCAGAATCTGGGCTCATCATCACTTCCTCATAGTTCGTAGGTTCGTCATGGTCTAGTAACATGACTTCCAGAACAGGATTACCGTAGCACTCTGGTCTGGACCGTACTCTGGTTGACCTACGAGGTTCGGTAGTAACTTGATCTGAAGTTTCATGATCATCATCATTAACTTCCTCACTAATTGGTGTAGGTATCAATGGAACTGATTTCTGTGATGAACCATTTTCCAATTCGGGAGAAGGTACAACTACCTCATCAAGTTCTACTTTCGTCCCACTCACTTCTTTCGAGAGAAACTCCTTCTCTAGAAATGATCCATTCTTAGCAACGAATATCTTTCCTTCGGATCTGTGATAGAAGGTGTACCCAATAGTTTCCTTTGGGTATCCTATGAAGACGCATTTCTCCGATTTGGGTTCGAGCTTATCAGGTTGTAGCTTTTTCACATAAGCATCGCAGCCCCAAACTTTAAGAAACGACATCATAGGTTTCTTGCCAAACCATAGTTCATATGGTGTCGTCTCAATGGATTTAGATGGTGCCCTATTTAATGTGAATGCAGCCGTCTCTAAAGCATGACCCTAAAATGATAGTGGTAAATCGGTAAGAGACATCATAGGTCGCACCATATCCAATATAGTACAATTACGACGTTTGGACACACCATTACGCTGTGGTGTTCCAGGTGGCGTGAGTTGCGAAACTATTCCACATTGTTTCAAATGAAGACCAAACTCGTAACTCAAATATTCGCCTCCACGATCAGATCGTAGAAACTTTTATTTTCTTGTTATGATGATTTTCCACTTCACTCTGAAATTCTTTGAACTTTTCAAATGTTTCAGACTTATGTTTCATTAAGTAGATATACGCATATCTGCTCAAATCATCTGTGAAGGTCAGAAAGTAACGATGCCCCGCCACGAGCCTCAACACTCATTGAACCGCATACATCAGTATGTATTATTTCCAATAAGTCAGTGGCTCGCTCCATTGTTCCGGAGAACGGAGTCTTAGTCATCTTGCCCATGAGGCATGGTTCGCAAGCATCAAGTGATTCATTATCAAGTGGTTCCCAAAGCCCATCAGCATGGAGTTTCTTCATGCGCTTTACACCAATATGACCTAAACGGCAGTGCCACAAATAAGTTGCACTATCATTATTAACTTTGCATCTTTTGGCATCAATTTTTTGAATATGTGTATCACTACGATCGAGATTCAACAAAAATAGACCACTCATCAAGGATGCATGACCATAAAAGATATTACTCATATAAATAGAACAACCATTATTCTCTGATTTAAATGAATAACCGTCTCACATCAAACAAGATCCAGATATAATGTTAATGCCCAATGCTGGCACCAAATAATTATTATTTAGGTCTAAAACTAATCCCGAAGGTAGATGTATTGGTAGCGTGCCGACGGCGATCACATCGACCTTGGAACCATTTCCGACGCGCATCGTCACCTCGTCCTTAGCCAATCTTCATTTAATCTGTAGCCCCTTTTTGGAGTTTCAAATATAAGCAACAGAACCAGTATTTTTATACCCAGGTGCTACTACGAGCATTAGTAAGGTACACATAAATAACATGTATATCAAATATACCTTTCACTTTGACATCCTTCTTATCCGTCAAATACTTGGGGCAGTTCTGCTTCCAGTGACCAGTCCCTTTGTAGTAGAAGCACTCAGTTTCAGGCTTAGGTCCAGACTTGGGCTTCTTCCCAAGAGCAGCAATTTGCTTGATATTCTTCTTGAAGTTCCCCTTCTTCCCTTTGCCCTTTTTCTTGAAACTAGTGGTCTTGTTAACCATCAACACTTGATGCTCCTTCTTGATTTATAACTCCACAACCTTTAGCATTGCGAAGAGCTCGGGAATTGTCTTTTCAACCCCTTGCATATTATAGTTCATCACGAAGCCTTTATAGCTTGGTGGCGGTGATTGAAGAACTCTGTCAATGACATTATCATTCGGAAGATTAACTCCCAGCTGAGTCAAGTCGTTATGGTACCCAGACATTCTTAGTATGTGTTCACTCACAGAACTGTTCACCTCCATCTTGTGGCTATAGAACTTGTTGGAGACTTCATATCTCTCAACTTGGGCATTTGCTTGAAATATTAACTTCAACTCCTGGAACATCTCATTTGCTCCATGACGTTCAAAACGTCTTTGAAGTCCCGATTCTAAGTCGTAAAGCATGGCGCAATGAACTATCGAGTAGTCATCAGCTTTAGTTTTCCAGACGTTCATAACGTCCGGAGTTGCTCCTGCAGCGGGCCAAGCACCTAGCGGTGCTTCCAGGACGTAATTCTTCTGTGCAGCAATGAGGATAATCCTCAAGTTACGGGCCCAGTCCGTGTAGTTGCTACCATCATCTTTCAACTTAGCTTTCTCTAGGAACGCATTAAATTGAAGGGAACGGTAGCACGGGGCATTGATATACAACAACATAGATATGCAAAAACTATCTGGACTAAATTCATGATAAATTTAAGTTCAATTAATCATATTACATAAGAACTCCCACTTAGATAGATATCCCTCTAGTCATCTAAATGATCACGTGAACCATATCAACTAAACCATGTCCGATCATCACGTGAGATGGAGTAGTTTTCAATGGTGAACATCTCTATGTTGATCATATCTACTATATGATTCATGTTTGACCTTTCGGTCTCAGTGTTCCGAGGCCATATCTGCATATGCTAGGCTCGTCAAGTTTAACCCAGGTATTCTGGATGTGCAAAACTGTCTTACACCCGTTGTATGTGAACGTAGAGCTTATCACACCCGATCATCACGTGGTGTCTCGGCACGATGAACTGTAGCAACGGTGCATACTCAGGGAGAATAGTTATACCTTGAAATTTAGTGAGGGATCATCTTATAATGCTACCGCCGTACTAAGCAAAATAAGATGCATAAAACATAAACATCACATGCAATCAAAATATGTGACATGATATGGCCATCATCATCTTGTGCCTTGGATCTTTATCTCCGAAGCACCGTCATGATCTCCATCGTCGCCGGCTTGACACCTTGATCTCCATCGTAGCGTCGTTGTCGTCTCGCCAACTATTACTTCTACAACTATCAATGCGATTACATGGCGATTGAATTTCATACAATAAAGCGACAACTGAGGGAGTACTGGACTAAGGTGCTCTGGTAAAATACCCGAACCACTCGAAACCATTCCGATGTCCAAATACCACCTTCCAATATATCAATCTTTACCTCTCGACCATTTCTATACTCCTCTTCATGTCCGTGTTCTCATCCGGGACTCCGAACAAACTTCGGTCACCAAAACACGTAACTCATAATGCAAATCGTCATCGAACGTTAAGCGTGCGGACCCTACGGGTCCGAGAACTATGTAGACATGAGCGAGACACATCTCCGGTCAATAACCAATAGCGGAACCTGGATGCTCATATTGGTTCCTACATATTCTACGAAGATCTTTATCGGTCAAACCGCAATAACAACATACGTTATTGCCTTTGTCATCGGTATGTTACTTGCCCGAGATTCGATCGTCGGTATCATCATACCTAGTTCAATCTCGTTACCGGCAAGTCTCTAATTTACTCATTCCATAATTTTTCATCCTGCAACTAACTCATTAGTCACATTGCTTGAAAGGCTTATCGTGATGTGCACTACCGAGAGGGCCCAGAGATACATCTCCGATACTCGGAGTGACAAATCCTAATCTTTATCTATACCAACCCAACAAACACCTTCGGAGACACCTGTAGAGCATCTTCATAATAACCCAGTTACGTTGTGACGTTTGATAGCACACAAGGTGTTCCTCCGGTAATCGGGAGTTGCACAATATCATAGTCAGAGGAATATGTATAAGTTATGAAGAAAGCAACAACAATAAAACTTAACGATTATTATGCTAAGCTAACGGATGGGTCTTGTCCACCACATCATTCTCTAATGATGTGATCCCGTTCATCAAATGACAACACATGTCTATGGTTAGGAAACTTACCCATCTTTGATTAACGAGCTAGTCAAGTAGAGGCATACTAGGGACACTTTTTTTGTCTATGTATTCACACATGTACTAAGTTTTCGGTTAATACAATTCTAGCATGAATAATAAACATTTATCATGATATAAGGAAATATATATAACAACTTTATTATTGCCTCTAGGGCATATTTCCTTCAAAATATACAAGCCAAGTTCTATAATGAAAAAGTCCCACTAGTGTATGAAAGTGACAACATAGGATACTCTCTATCATGAAGATCATGGTGCTACTTTGAAGCACAAGTATGGTAAAAGGATAGTAACATTGTCCCTTCTCTCTTTTCTCTCATTTTTTGATTTGGGCCTTCTCTCATTTTTTTGGCTTCTTTATTTGTCCGGAGTCTCATCCTGACTTGTGGGGGAATCATAGTGTCCATCATACTTTCCTCACACGGGACAATTCTCTAATAATGAAGATCATCACACTTTTATTTACTTACAACTCAAGAATTACAACTCGATACTTAGAACAAAATATGACTCTATATGAATGCCTCCGGCAGTGTACCGAGATGTGCAATGAATCAAGAGTGACATGTATGAAAGAATTATTAACAGTGGCTTTGCCACAAATACGATGTCAACTAGATGATCATGCAAAGCAATAAGACAATGATGGAACGTGTCATAATTAAATGAAACGATGGAAAGTTACATGTCAATATATCTCTGAATGGCTATGGAAATGCCATAATAGGTAGGTATGGTGGCTGTTTTGAGGAAGGTATATGGTGGGTGTATGGTACCGGTGAAAGTTGCACGACACTAGAGAGGCTAGCAATGGTGGAAGGGTGAGAGTGCGTATAATCCATGGACTCAACATTAGTCATAAAGAACTCACACTTATTGCAAAAATTTATTAGTTATCAAAACGAAGTACTACGCGCATGCTCCTAGGGGGATAGATTCATAGGAAAAGACCATCACTCGTCCCCGACCGCCACTCATAAGGAACACAATCAATAAATAAATCATGCTCCGACTTCATCACATAATGGTTCACCATACGTGCATGCTACGGGAATCACAAACTTTAACACAAGTATTTCTACAATTCACAATTACTTACTAGCTTGACTCTGATATCATTATATTTATATCTCAAAACAATCATAAGGAATCAAACTTCTCATAGTATTCAATGCACTTCATATGAAAGTTTTTATTATATCCCTCTTGGATGTCTATTATATTAGGACTAAATTTATAAGCAAATCAAATTACCATGCTGTTTAGAGAATCTCAAAATAATATAAGTGAAGCATGAGAGTTCAATAATTTCTAAAAAATAAAGCCACCGCCGTGCTCTAAAAAGATATAAGTGAAGCACTAGAGCAAAATTGCCTAGGTCAAAAGATATAAGTGAAGCACATAGAGTATTCTAATAAATCACGATTCATGCGTGTCCCTCTCAAAAGGTGTGTACAACAAGGATGATTGTGGCAAACTAAAAAGCAAAGACTCAAATCATAAAATATGCTCCAAGAAAAAACACATATCATGTGGTAAATAGAGATATAGCCTCAAGTAAAGTTACCGATAGACGAAGACGAAAGAGGGGATGCCTTCCGGGGCATCCCCAAGCTTAGGCTCTTTGTTGTCCTTGAATATTACCTTGGGGTACCTTGGGAAATCCCCAAGCTTAGGCTCTTGACACTCCTTATTCCATATTCCATCAAATCCTTACCCAAAACATGAAAACTTCACAGCACAAAACTCAATAGAAAATCTTATAAGATCTGTTAGTATAAGAAAATAAATAACCACTTTTGGTACTATTGTGAACTCATTATTTATTTATATTTGTGCAATACCTACTGTATTCCAACTTTTCCATGGTTCATAACCCCCGATACTACCCATAGATTCATCAAAATAAGCAAACAACACATAGAAAACACAATCTGTCAAAAACAGAACAGTTTGTAGTAATCTGGATAGTTCGAGTACTTCTGTAACTCCAAAAATTCGGAAAAATTAGGAAAACAGGGGAAATTTTTATATCAATCTTGTGTAAAACAATTCAGAATTTTATCACGCTCCTGTGATTTTTCAAAATTCTGGGACTGGGCGCAAAAGTTTCTATTTTTCAGGAAGATCAAATCAACTATCACCGTAAGCCATCCCAAAGGTCTTACTTGGCACAAACACTAATTAAAATACAAAACCACATCTAACCAGAGGCTAGATGAATTATTTATTGCAAAACAGAACCAAAAAGCAAAGAACAAAAATTAAATTGGGCTGCCTCCCAACAAGCGCTACTGTTTAACGCCCTTAGCTAGGCATAAAAACACGAATAGATATAGGTATTGTCATCTTTGGTATGCAATCCATAAGTATCTCTCATAATAAATTCATACGGAAATTTAATTTTCTTTCTTGGAAAGTGTTCCATGCCCTTCCTTAATGGAAATTCAAATCTAATGTTTACTTCTTTCATATCAATAATTGCACCATTCGTTCTGAGGAAAGGTCTACCAAGAATTGTCGGCAGAAACGACACCTATGGGATCACGGGGAATCCCTTCTATGGTTGGCAGGCGCGGGGCTGTGGAAAGAGCGGGTTTAGAAGATCAACACGGGGGGTTTACCCAGGTTCGGGCCGCGAGTGACGCGTAATACCGTACTCTTGCTGGTTTGTGTTTATCTGGTGTTCTTGGACTAGCTACAAAGCATGCAGGGTCCAAAAAGTCCGAATAGTCTGAATCCTCTCTCAGTACGCCGCGGGCCACCTTTTATAGTCAAAGGGGCTGCCACAGTGGCACACAGGAGGTTGAAAGTTGTATAGTGTACAAGCTTATCGCCTGACATCACAGGACAAAACACATTAAATGCGCTACTTAGGTGTCCTCTTGCTTTATCGGGGAGGGCAACGAAACCCGTCCAGTCCGTCGCCGCTTCGCCTCGCTCCGACACGCATCCAGGCCAATGACGCATGCAGCGCCATATAGGCTGGTAGGCTGCTGAGCTGGTGTGGTGGCAGTGTCTTCACAAAGATCTGCATGCCACCACGCAGGTGCTTGACTAGTTGGCTTAGGAGCCACGTACTGCCACGTGGGTACTTGCTTAGATGGTGGGTCGGCCGCTGAGCTGGGGCGGTAACGGGGCGGCAAGGCCTTGCCGCGGTCTTGCTGATATTCCCGGCAAGGGTCTTTCCGGGGCCTTGCAGGCGCCCTTGGCAAGAGTCTTGCCGGGGCCTCGTGGGTATCTTCAGCAGGAGCCTTGCCGGGGCCTCGTGGGCATCCTCGGCAAGGAGCCTCGCTGTTGTCTTGTTTTCTGGTTCCTATCTAGGCCTCGCAGGCGCTTTGTCTTCACAAAGACCTGCATGCCACCATGCAGGAGCCTCCCTAACCTTGGTTCCAATGTCGTTGATGGTGTTGGAACCCTTAGGCTCAAGGGTGGCAGCCTCGCTGGTGTTGGGCAAGTTGCCCCGGGAAGGCTCTTGCCGGGGCTACGTAAGCTGCCCCAGCAAGGCTCTTGCTGGGGAAAGCCCATCTTGTCCCTTTGCTCCTCGCGCCTCTGGCTTGGCGCTGCTCCGGTGGTCTTGTACTTTTTCTTCCTTCCTCTGCCCTGCTAAGTGTGGCCGTAGGGGCGGCTCTAACTGCCCATGCACAAGTAAAGGGGTACAAAGAGGGCCCCTACTTTTGTACACCGACAAGAATAATAGGACATGTAGGATTGCAATCTATATCAAGAACAATGAAATCTACGGGCAGATAATTCCTATTTTGTAAGAACATCATTAATCCTTCCCATAGGTTTCTTAATAGTGGAATCCACAAGATACAAATTTAAAGAACAAACATCAAATTCGTGGAAACCTAAGACATCACATCAAATTTTTGGAATGGTGGAAACGCTAGCACCCAAATCACACAAAGCATGACACTCATAATCTTTAATATCAATCTTAATAGTAGGTTCCCACTCATCATAAAGTTTTCTAGGGATAGAAACTTCTAATTCAAGCTTTTCCTCAAAAGATTGCATCATAGCATCAACGATATGTTTAGTAAAAGCTTTGTTTTGATTATAAGAATGAGGAGAATTCAACATGGGTTGGAACAAGGAAATACAATCTATTAAATAACAATTATCATAATTAAATTCCTTGAAATCCAAAAGAGTGGGTTCATTGCTACTTAAAGTTTTGACCTCTCGAATCCCACATTTATTAATTTTTGCATCAAGTTCTAAAAACTCCAAATCATTGCGACGACTTTTAACTAAAGTTGACTCATCTCCAGTCCCATCTTTACCAACATTTATATTGGAAAATAAAGATTCAATAGGAGTCACATCAATCACTTTAAGATCTTCATCATTATTTTCACGGAAACTAGAATAACACGTCTTTACAAACAAATCTCGTTTAGCGTGCATCTTAGTGATTCTTTCTTTGCACTCATCAATGGAGATTCTCATAGCCTTTAGAGATTCATTGATATCATGCTTGGGTGGAATAGACCTATGTTTCAAAGAATCAACATCAAGAGAAATTCTATCCACGTTCCTAGCTAAATCAACAATCTTAAGCAATTTTTCTTCAATCAAAGCATTGAAATTCTTTTGCGAACTCATAAATTCTTTAACACTATTCTCAAAATCAGAGGGCATATTATTATAATTTCCATAGTAATTGTTGTAGGAATTACCATAATTATTAGAGAAATTACTAGGAAAAGGCCTAAGATTAAAGTTACCTCTATACGCGTTATGACCAAAATTGTTCCTACCAACAAATTAACATCCATAGATTCATTATTATTTTCAATCAAAGTAGACAAAGGCATATCATTAGGATCAATAGAAGCACTCTTGCTAGCAAATAATTTCATAAGTTCATCAATCTTTCCACTCAAAACATCAGTCTCTTCAATCGCATGCACTTTTTTACTAGTGGAAGATCTTTCGGTATGCCATTGAGAATAATTCACCATAATATTATCTAGGAGTTTAGTAGATTCTCCTAAAGTAATTTCCATAAAAGTGCCTCCCGTGGCCGAATCTAAAAGATTTCTAGAAGCAAAATTCAATCTGGCATAACTTTTTTGTATAATCATCCACAAATTCAAACCATGAGTAGGGCAATTTCGTATCATCAATTTCATCCTCTCCCAAGATTGTGCAACATGCTCATGATCAAGTTGCTTAAAAGTCATCATATCGTTCCTAAGGGAGATGATCTTAGCGGGAGGTAAATACTTGGAAATAAAAGCATCTTTATACTTATTCCATGAATCGATACTATTTTTAGGCAAAGACGAAAACCAAGTTTTAGCACGAGCTCAAAGTGAAAACGGAAATAGCTTCAATTTAACAATATCATTATCCACATCTTTTTTATTTTGCATATCACATAATTCAACGAAATTATTAAGATGGGATGTGGCATCTTCACTAGGAAGGCCGAAAAATTGATCTTTCATAACAAGATTCAGCAAAGCGGCATTAATTTCATAAGATTCCGCACTAGTGGCGGGAGCAATCGAAGTGCTAATAAAATGATTGTTATTAGTGTTGGAAAAGTCACATAATTTTGTATTCTCTTGATCCATCGTGACAAAGCAAGCAATCCAACACACAAGCACACAAAAAGCAAACACAGAAGACGAACGGAAAAGGGGCGAAGAAAAAGGCAAATATTTTCGAAAATTGTTTTAGAAGTGGGGGAAAGGAAAATGAGAGGCGAATGGCGAATAATGTAATGCAAGAGATGAGAGTTTATGATGGGTACTTGGTATGTCTTGACTTGGCGTAGATCTCCCCGGCAACGGCGCCAGAAATTCTTCCTGCTACTTCTTGAGCTTGTGTTGGTTTTTCCCTTGAAGAGGAAAGGGCGATGCAGCAAAGTAGAGATAAGTGTTTCCCTCAGTTTGAGAACCAAGGTATCAATCCAGTAGGAGACAACGCACAAATCACCAATACATGCACAAACAATCAAACAACTTGCACCCAACGCGATAAAGGGGTTGTCAATCCCTTCACGGTTACTTGCAAAATTGTTATATGATAGAGATAGATGAAACTAAACAAACGGTAAAGTAAATATTTTTGGTATTTTTGGTTTATAGATCAGAAAGTAAAAGATTGCAAAGTAGTAGACTAGAAACTACTATTGTATATCAGAAACTTATATGATGGTAAATAGACCCGGTGGCCATAGGTTTCACTAGAGGCTTCTCTCAAGACAACAAATAATACGGTGGGTGAACAAAATTACTGCCGAGCAATTGATAGAAAAGCGCAAAGTTATGATGATATCTAAGGCAATGATTATGAAATATAGGCATCACGTCCGTGTCAAGTAGACCGAAAGGATTCTACATCTACTACTATTACTCCAGACATCGACTGACTCTTGCCTGCATCTAGAGTATTAAGTTCATGAAGAACTGAGTAACACATTAAGTAAGATGACATGATGTAGAGGAATTAACTCAAGCAATATGATGAAAACCCCATCTTTTTATCCTCGATGGCAACAATACAATACGTGCTTTGCAGCCCCTACTGTTACTGGGAAAGGACACCACAAGATTGAACCCTAAGCTAATTAAGCACTTCTCCCATTGCAAGAGAAACCAATCTAGTTGGCCAAACCAAACCGATAGTTCGAATAGAATTACAAAGATATGAAATCATGCATAAAAGAATTCAGAGAAGATTCAAATAATATTCATTGATAAGCTGATCATAAATCCACAATTCATCGGATCTTGGCAAACACACCGCAAAAAAGTATTACATCGGATAGATCTCCAAGAACATCAAGGAGAACATGGTATTGAGAAACAAAGAGAGAGAAGAAGCCATCTAGCTACTAGCTATGGACCGTAGGTCTATGGTAAACTACTCACGCTTCATCGGAAGGGCAATAGAGTTGATGTAGAAGCCCTCCGTGATCGGATCCCCCTCCAGCAGGGTGCCGGAAAAGGTCTCTAGATGGGATCTCAGGGGTACAGAAGGTTGCGACACTGGAAAAGTGTTTTCGTGTATGCCTCTAGTTGTTTGGGAATATATGTGAATATATAGGCAAAAGAATTAGGTCTGGAGGGTCACGGGGGGGCCCACAAGACAAGGGGCCCGCCCTCTATCCTTGTGTCCGCCTCGTGGCTCCTCCGACTTCATCTCCAAGTCTCCTGGGTGTCTTCTGCTCCAAGAAAAATCATCGTGAAGGTTTCATTCCGTTTGGACTTCGTTCGGTATTCCTTTTATGTGAAACTCAAAAACAAGGAAAAAAACAGAAACTGGCACTGGGCCCTAGATTAATAGGTTAGTCCCAAAAATAATATAAAATAGCATATTAATGCATATAAAACATCCAAAACAGATAATATAATACCATGGAACAATAAAAAATTATAGACACGTTGGACACGTATCAAGCATAACTAACACTGAATAATGCACCACAAGTAGGATGTAATTTTCATTGCATAATTATTAACTTTCGTGCTTGCATAGGGAATCACAAACCTTAACACCAATATTCCTACTAACTACAACTGTTTACTAGTACCTCCCACATATTATCATCTCTATATCAAAAAACTATTGCAAGGAATCAAACATATCATATTCAGTGATCCACAAGTTTTATGTAGGATTTTATGACTAACCATGCAAATGACCAATTCCTGTTGACTCTCTAAATAGATATAAGTGAAGCAAGAGAGTTTAATTCTTTCTACAAAATACCATGCTCCAACAAATATAAGTGAAGTAAAAGAGCATTCTACAAACAACGATTTTCCATGTGAAAAGAGACAGGCAATCCAAACTTCAAATGATATAAGTGAAGCACATGAAGCATTTTATAGAGCCATACTCAAAGGAAATAAGTGAAGTGCAATGAGCATTATATAAATAAACCATGGACTATATCATACCAGCATAAAAGAAAAGTGAAAACTAAACAGAAAAAACGCTCGAAGATTTAGACATATTACATGAACGAAACGAAAACGAAAACTTGTTGAAGAAAGATGAGATGCCTTCCGGGGCATCCCCAAGCTTAGACGCTTGAGTATCCTTGGATATTTATTTGGGGTGCCTTCCGAGGGAGTCTTGGATTAGGGGGTCCTCGGGTGTCCGGGCTATGTGATTTGGGCCGGACTGGTGGGCCATGAAGATACAAGGTAGAAGACCTTTCCCCGTGTCCGGATAGGACTCTCCTATGCGTGGATGGCAAGATTGGCGTCCGTATATGTAATTTCCTTCTTCTGCAAGTTGACTCTGTACAACCCTAGGTCCCTCCGGTGTCTATATAAATCGGGGGTTTAGTTCGTAGAGGCTATCAAAATTCATATAGGCTAGACATCTAGGGTTTAGTCCTTACGATCTCGAGGTAGATCAACTCTTGTAACCCCTATATTCATCAAAGTCAATCAAGCAGGAAGTAGGGTTTTACCTCCATCAAGAGGGCCCGAACCTGGGTAAACATCATGTCCCCTTTGTCTCCTGTTACCTTCGATCCTCAGACGCACAGTTCAGGACCCCCTACCCGAGGTCGGCCGGTTTTGACACCAACATTTGTGCTTTCATTGAGAGTTCCACTGTGTCGTCAGCAGAAGGTTCGATGGCACGTTCGATCATCAACAACGATGCCGTTTCCGGGGAAACTTTCCTCCCCAGTCAACTTTTTGTGTTTCGCGGCTTTGCTCTACATGCCAATTCAATTGGTCACCTTGAACAGATCGACAGCTACGCCCCTGGTCATCAGATCAGATTCAGGAGCCTGAATTACGTCGCTGATATCCAAGGATACTTAATCTTCGAAGGGTTCACGGCCTCGACCGCTGTTCCTCATCTCCAAGAAGGAAACCCATTGGATCCATCACCAGGCACCACTCAAAGACTGACTATCATCCCTGCCCTGGCCATAGATCCAGAGTAGACCACCTCATCCGAAGATGGGAGTTTGAAACCCACCGGACTCCCTCCTACCTCGAAGCTCTTTGCTGGAGACCTGGAGGCGACTACATCTTCGGCAAGCTTGGAATCAAGCAGGACTCTCCCTGTCATCGGAGAGCCGAACTCGCCTCCGGATGCTAACTCCGAACTCTCAAGGTCTGCGTCCAGTGATCACGGCCTGGTAGAATCTACCATGTCCAGCCCCGCAGGTCCTCAGCTCCTCGTCCAGCCTTCACTCGTAAATGAGGCCCTGGACTTAATGCGATCTCTCGCCATTACAGAAGTGTCACCTCCGAACTATGCCCAGCCTGGATTAGGGGCTGAGAGCGTGTGACAGCCTAGTTTTTGCCCTTTCTTATTTGCTTGAAATTTCATTCGAAAGTTTTTGAAACTTGGAGTTTCTGAATCTTTTCATTTGGACTTAAACACTTGGGCATCCTTGGCTTTCACCCAAGTTTTCACTTCTCTCCCAAACCATCACTTCACTTGTGATCCACCACAAAATAACCTTTGGAATATTTTTCTTAAATGAAAAATATTCATTTTCTCTCAGCCAAAGCACAGCCCCAAACTCCCAGCCATTTGACCACAGTAACATCACAAAGTTACTGACCAGAAACTTACCTGGCTTGTAAAATCTTCTCTACCGCACCTGGATCCAAACCAAACCGTGGTAAACTTCAAAACTACCATAAACAACATGCCAGACATGATTTTTGGATGAAGGCTGGCCTGAGGAGAGAGTTCGCGCGGTGACCACGCGTGTCCACGATGCCAGGCATGCGTGTCGACGCGCTCTGGGTGACGCCGAGCGCTCTGTTCGAGCGTGCTCGCTTCCCCCGCCTGCCCAACCATGCCAAATGCCACCACCATCATCGTCTCGACATCCTTAACTCCTCCCTGGCACTCGCCGACGCCGGAGCTCGCCGCAGCGAGCACGGGCAAGGTCCGGCCAGCCCAATAGTGCGGAGCGCACTGTGCTCGTTGCCATCCCCTTGATCCTGTGCTCGTCTCCGCTCGCCCACAGTAGCCGCGTGACCTCTGTCGCCTTCTCCCCCTCTCACTGACGCCGCTCGTTGCCGGGCACCGTGCACAGGTGTCCACCGGTGGAGCCCGAAGCACCCTCGCCGCTCGCCTATAAATAGAGCCATCCCCAGCGTCCTCGAGCACCATCCAGCACTCACACACACCCCACGATCGAGTAGGAAGCCGTAGCCCGGCCGGGCAGGCCTCGGGCCGCCGTCCCCGAGCTCGAGCTCGCCGGCGATCCCCTCTGGTCGCCGCGGTAGCTTCAGCCCCTCCCAGGCCTGGGCGACCCCTCCAAGGCCTCCGCCTCTCTCTGGTGAGGCCATCTCGCCCGCTTGGAGCCTCTAGAGTGACCTCTGCTTGCCGTCTTCCTCAACTCCGGTGACCTCCACGTTCTGCCTCCGCTTGCGAGATAGTTTCCGACGCTGTTCGACCACCCCTAGCCCCACTACGGGTACGGGCAGGTGCGCCATCGTCCCCTCTCTCAATCCCTCCCTCTCGTTTGGGCCATGGAGCCCTCGTCGCCGGCGAGAGCTCCAGCGAAGCCGCGGCCCTCTCTGTTTCTCTCTCTCCCTCTTCCCCCACCTGACTAGCGGGGCCCGCTAGTTAGCCAGTCAGTACACGCGCGAAGCGGTACGAGTGGTGGCGCCCCTGGGCTTTACGCCTTCGACGTCACCCCCAGCTGTTTCTTTTTATTCAAATTCATTTATATTCGAGAGAGCTTCAATAAATTTTAACTTTTTAACCATAAGTCCAAATGAGATGATTCTTTTTGCATTGTGTTCTTTGAAAGGAAATCTAACAGCTCGCCAAGATGAGATTTTTCTGAGCTGTTTAGAATTTCTGGTGAATTTCAGAAATGTTCTTGATATTCTCTTTTTGTGTTTAAAATTATTTTTAGAAGGTGAGGCTTGTCTTGAGGATCACCAGGAGGCTTGTGAACCTCATCTGCACTAAGGCAAGCCACAGCAACATTTTTATGATGCCATTTCAATATTTGTGATTTTCTCACTTAAATGAAATGATTAACCCATGCATTTAAATAATTATTGAATTATTTGTATTCTGTTAAGTATTGGTCAGTTGTTATGCTTGATTTACAGAATAGTTGAAACTAGTTTAAGTGGGTAAAGCAAGTTAAAATTTATTTGAGGTGATGTTAGAAATAATTTTGTTATGCATGTTAGTATTTATTTAAAGCTTTGTGTTTGCATTCTTAAATTGATAAAAATTTGTTAGAAAATATTATGTTAAATACTTGTTTAATCATATTACTGGTCTTACAGAATGTTTGAACCCAACTTAGTGATAAAGAAATTAAGAGTTGTTGATAATGATATCTTTTGGTCAAGCATATGAAAAATTTATCGGAGTTACTTTCTTGCGTAGGAAATTAATAAAACTTGTTGCAAAATATTTTGGTTAAGTTGTGAGTCATTTTGAGCAAGTAGAGTAATATGAGTTGTTGACGTTTATGCTTGGTGTGCATATGGATGACGTCGGTCATTTTTATCAATATGTGATGCATGTGTTGTTTTGCATTTCATGGCATGCTATGACACCGGTCATTTTTAGTTTAAAGTTAATCCTGAATATAACTCAACTTGAATATACCATTGACTGGGTCATGGTGCCACTGAATCGAGTTTCTTTCTAGTGCAACCACATTTTCCTTGTGGGAAGGCCTTGATTCGGTCCATTGACACGGCCTCTGGTCGGTGCCTCCATCTAGGGAAGATTTTGTCGTGTTTGCCCTGGCCCGGTAAGCACACATAATCTTGTGTGCTCGTTGATGAGATTATGGTACCGAGTCCCCGAGTGGGAGTGTTTTGACCACGACGGTGGTCGGGGTGTCTTTGGTAGACACGGGGCCACCCAGGACCAGCCCGTTGGGGATTTGGGTCGGAGTGGCCGGGAGAGTGCTGTGGCAATGGAGGGGTTTTGTCGGAATGTCGTTGGTCCACCCGAATGGGAATGCGAGGCAATGGGTTCCGTGGTGTGGGTATAGTGTGCTACCTCTGCAGAGTGTATAATCTATCGATAGCCGAGTCCACGGTCACGGACACCTCGTACTAGGTCCCACCATGAGTCAACGTTTAATAAAAATTGCACACTAAGCTATGAACTTTGCATTGTCAATGGATGGCAGAAAGGCCATCGAGGTATTTGGGACCAAATGATGGTCGTGGTTGTGATCACCGTAAGGATCACGAGTTGTTCTTGAGAAAGACCACTATGGTGGTGTGTTTGTGGTCCAGAGATGATCACAGTTGATAAGCTGTCCTGAGGGACGTTCGGGCTTGATCACAGCATGTTAACATATAATGTTGCATTATTAATAATTGGTTAAATATCATGATATTGTTTGTCATTATGATTATGCTTGTTGTGAGCTTGCAAGCATTCAATGTACTGACCTGGCGTGTCATGCCAGATTTCAGGAAAGTCTCGTTGGAAAGGAGCGCAGTTCGAGTCTAGATCATGTCCACATCAGTGTCCCTGTGATATGGAGCATCCGCTACGACGTTATTCCGCTGCCACGTAGTTGTTCGAGTCGAGGCCCCTTTATGTTCACTAAATAATGTACATATTGTTCCGCCGCACCGAGTGTGCCGCTTGGCCTCGACCACTATTGTAATATGAACTCTGTTCCGCTAGTATCAATAAAGCGGTTGTTTTCTGTACCAATATGTTGTGTGTTGCAAGAAGACATGATCTCCGAGCTGGCAATGCAGGGTAAACCAGTCGCTCTGAGCCGGGGTGCCACAACGGTTGGTACCAGAGCCGCGCTGACTGTAGGCCATGCTAGACTACGTCGTGCTAACTGGATGCTAGACACGAGTAAATGTGAGTGTCGGTAGCAGTTATAGCTGGTTGTTGCATTGTAGTCATTTGATTATTATTTTTATGCTAACCTGTTAATGGTTGTGAGTGTAGATGGCTCCGGTGTCGTATCCATGCCAGTTGTAGTTGATGCCGTACATGTCACCGCACCTTCTCCGCAATGTGTGGTGTCGGTTGTACCCTCACGGAGATGAACCAGTCTACCGTGTGTACCGGGAGCGTCTAACAGACTCAGTGTATGAGTATCACGCAGTGGTTACTCTGCGCACCAGTTCCGATTCCGGCTCTTACACTCGCACTTCTCGGAGCGGTTACGCCTCCACCGCTTCTCAGGCTGTCCAGTTTGCCGCATTTGAGGTCCTTGTCGAGCTTCGTTATACCGAGGTTCAAATGCAGCATCACCCAGGATTCTATTACTACCCATCTCTGCACGACAACGGTCGTGTCCGTTTTCCTCTCGTTAACCCGGAGTCTGATAGTGTTGCTAGCCATCTTGCTCGCTATATCACTGCTAGCTATCTGATGATGCACGAGCTGGCTCGAGAGCTGACTCGTGCCCGTACTGCTTTAGCCGCTACCTTGGTCACTACTAGATCCACCACTACTCCATCCTCACTGGGATTTACCCCTTATGTCCCAGTTAGCTCTAGCTCCCCTATTTCGCCGGTTACTCCCCCGAGTAGCACAGGCGTTCCAGCCGTGAACCCTCTCAGTACTCCTGCCTAGTGGGTCCCACTTCTTGCTACTCCTGCAGCCCCGATGCTTCATCCTACCCCTGCCCCTGAGGGAGAGCCCTCGAGGCAGCGTCGTCGTGTTACCTTTAACCCGGAGGTTTCCGTTAACCACGTCAGTTCGAGATCTGAGACCGCTTGAGGGAGGACACCGCAGCACCAGCAGAGCAGTAGTGTCTTTGAGTATTCGCAGTCGTCTAGATGGTGTACGGATGTAGTTGTACGAGTCATGATGCTTCATGTATGAGAGTAGTGGAACCAGTCAGGTTGTTAAATTTTCATGTATGAGTCTATGTATAATTATGATGGGACTTTAATCGCCGTATTCTCTTCGCTCTTTTGTCTTTTTCGAGAATTGTTGCTGGCTTTTCCCCAATTTTATTCTTGGATGTCTCTCATCTCGATTTCGTTGCCTTGGGAAAAATACTCAATAGGATGACGCGGGGAGGCGGCAGTAGCAACGTTCGTGAGGGAACTCCTGTTCGTCGTTCCACACGACAGGCAGGATATTCTCCCGAGCCGTACGTTCAGCCACCACCTCCTCCGCCTGATCCTCCCTCCACTGAGCAAGTTCTGCGTATGTTTGAAGAAAAAAGGAACAATGATCTGATTGAAATATTGAGAAGTGTGCAAGCTATAGTTGGACAAAATGGAAATCAGAATGGTCATCACTCAAAGCTGTTAGATTTTCAGAGGACCAATCCACCCAATTTCAGTCAGGTTGTTGACCCATTGGATGCAGACGATTGGTTGCGCACCATGGAGAAAAAGCTTGAGATCGCCCCTACTGAAGGAAATGATAAAGTCCCATTTGCAACCCATTACCTTGAAGGCGCAGCTGCCATATGGTGGGAAAATACAAAAGCCATGTGGCCGATTGATGAGGAAGTCACCTGGGAAAAATTCAAGGACAAGTTCCGCAAATATCACATCCCTACTGGAGTTATGAAGGCCAAGCAGCGTGAATTTCTCGCGCTTGTCTAAGGAAATCAATCTGTGGCTGAGTATCTGCAAAAATTCAATCATCTGGCCCGTTACTCTCTGTATGACGTAGCCACCGAAGAAAGGAAGATGGACAGATTTCTTGGAGGTTTAAATCCGTAACTTCGGTGTGCTCTCAGTATGTTTGATTTCACGGATTTCCAAACTCTAGTAGACAAGGCATTCATTGCTGAACGGGAACACAAGCTTATATCAGATAATAGGCCTGTTAACGACAACAAGCGCAAGTTTGAGCCAAAGAAGGATGGGCAACCTATGCAAAAGGCTCGTACCTGGCAGCAGACTCAGGTGGAATACCGGCCAAATTGGCAGCAGAATGTTAACCAGACCACCACTCAAGTCAAGAATGTTGTGGCCAATCCAATGCATGAGGAGCGACAGCGCAATAATTCTTGTTTCACTTGCGGGCAGCCCGGACATTATGCCAAACAGTGCCCCAAGAACCACAAGGTGAATGCGCTGAGTAGGCCACAAGTCAACTTTATGGAGTCAGGGCCAACCCAGCAAAACTTCACTGAGCATGTGAATCATATCTCCGCCGATGAATCCCAAGAGAAGCCAGAAGTCGTCATTGGTATGTTTTCTGTTAATGACATACCTGCAGTAATTTTATTTGACTCTAGGGCTTCCCATTCTTTTATTTCTCGGAGTTTTGCCGCCCAAAACAATTTGCCTTGCACAATTTTGGGAAAAATATGCTGGTACAAACCCCGGGATCTATAATCAAGAGCAATCTGGTCTACCGTGATCTGGAGATCAATATCAACGGGGTCCACTTTCCAACATCTCTGATAATCATTGAGTCTGAACAGTTGGATATTATATTGGGAATGAATTGGCTGACCAAATATCAAGTTTGTATAAACTGCGCAACCCGAGAAGTCAATTTAACCAGTCTGAATGGGCAGCTCACCAAATGCTATGCTCGCAAGCATATACCCAAGCCAGAACTAGTGTGCACTGCTGTGGTCGAATTGGAATTTATTCCTGTGGTCAGTGAGTACCCTGATGTGTTTCCAGAAGAACTGCCAGGCATGCCACCAGATCGGGAACTGGAATTTGCCATAGATCTTGTGCCCGGAACCGCACCATTATACAAGAAGTATTACCGGATGCCCTCATCAGAATTAGTGGAACTAAAGAAACAACTTGACGAATTACTCCGGAAAGGTTATATTCGTCCCAGCTCTTCACCGTGGGGGTCACCTGCAATCTTCGTGGGTAAAAAGGATGGCAGTCTCCGTATGTGCATAGATTATCGCCAGCTGAATGAGGTCACCATAAAAAATAAATACCCACTGCCAAGGATTGATGATCTGTTCGATCAGCTCAATGGGGCTAAAGTATTCTCAAAAATCGATTTACGGACCGGGTATCATCAGCTCAAGATTAAAAGGGAAGATATTCCTAGGACCGCATTCACTACACGATACGGTCTTTACGAATATACTGTGATGTCCTTTGGTCTCACCAATGCCCCTGCCTTCTTCATGCATATGATGAACAAGGTGTTCATGGACTTCCTCGACAAATTTGTGGTAGTCTTTATCGACGACATCCTCCTTTACTCCAAGAGTGAAGAAGAGCATAAGGATCACCTCCGGGCAGTGCTACAACGGCTCCGCAACCATCAGCTATACACCAAGTTCAGTAAGTGCGAATTTTGGCTCAAGCAAGTTGGGTTTCTCGGGCATGTACTATCCGCCGAAGGCATAGCCGTGGACCCGAGCAAAGTAAAGGATGTGCTCGATTGGGTACCGCCCACGACTGTAACACAGATCCAGAGTTTCCTTGGATTAGCTGGATACTATCGTCGTTTCATTGAAGGGTTTTCCAAAATTGCTAAACCTATGACGGAACTGCTCAAAAAGGATACAAAGTTTGAGTGGACCAAGGACTGTGAGAAGAGTTTTTATGAGCTAAAGACGCGTCTGACAACCACACGCGTATTGACTCTTCCAGACATTTATCGCAGCTTCGACGTGTACTGCGATGCCTCCAGACAAGGTATTGGTTGTGTATTGATGCAAGACGGCAAGGTAGTAGCCTATGCATCACGACAACTACGACCACATGAGGGAAATTATCCTACTCATGATTTGGAATTGGCTGCAGTGGTTCATGCATTAAAAATTTGGAGGCACTATCTCATTGGAAAAAGGTGCCAAATTTTTACCAACCACAAAAGCCTCAAGTACATCTTCACTCAGCCAGATTTAAATCTCCGTCAGCGAAGATGGTTAGAGTTGGTCAAGGATTATGACCTTGGAATAAATTACCATCCAGGAAAGGCCAACGTTGTTGCCGATGTGCTCAGTCGAAAGCCCGTCAGCTTAAATGTCATGTTAAAATCATTGCCTACCGAACTTCAGGAGGAGATCGCTCAGCTCAACTTGGTCATCGTGGATGCTGGCCTCACTAATATTTTGGAAGTTACCCCCACACTTGAGATGGAAATCCGCAAGGCCCAGCCAGATTACGCCAAGCTACAAAAACATGCAAGGCAGCCCCCAGATTTCTTCAAGGACAACTTCGGTACCCTCCGATTCCGTGGACGAATTTGTGTACCAAATCAACCGGACTTGAAGAGGAAAATCTTGTCAGAAGCACACAAATCCTCGTATTCCATTCATCCGGGAAGTATGAAAATGTATGAAGACCTTAAACAAATATTCTGGTGGAATGGGATGAAGAAAGACATTGCCTATTTTGTAGCCTGTTGCGACATATGCAACAAGGTGAAAGCAGAGCATCAGAAGCCAGCCAAACTTCTCCAACCACTGCCAGTTTCACAATGGAAATGGGATGATGTTTGCATGGACTTCATCACCGGATTGCCTAGGACTCAGCGAGGCAAAGATGCAATCTGGGTTATAGTGGACACCCTAACCAAGGTTGCTCATTTCATCCCGGTCAGCACCAGATACAGAGCAAATGAACTGGCGCAACTGTATGTATCCAAAATCGTCAGTCTGCATGGGGTACCCCGGACTATCACTTCCGACCGAGGTTCTTTGTTTACCTCCGCTTTCTGGTCCTGCCTCCATCAAGCCTCGGGGACATCACTAAAATATAGTACTGCTTATCACCCCCAGACGGACGGTCAGACGGAGCGAGTAAATCAAATACTCGAAGATATGTTGCGAGCCTGTGTGCTAGCCAACGGGGCGAACTGGGAAGATTGCTTGCCATACGCCAAGTTCTCGTATAACAACAGTTTCTAGACCAGTCTAAAGATGTCACCCTATGAAGCTCTATATGGTCGTAAGTGCCGCACTCCTCTAAATTGGTCTCAAGCTGGAGATAGCCATATCTTCGGAACCGATATCATGATGGAAGCCGAGAAACAAGTCAGGGAAATCAGAGACCGACTGCAATTGGCCAAATCCCGTCAGAAGAGTTATTATGATGCAAAGCACCGGCAGGTCAGTTTTGAACCCGGAGAACATGTGTACCTCCGAGTCACTCCTATGAAAGGAGTTAAGCGATTTCAGACTCGTGGAAAGCTGGCACCCAGATTCATTGGTCCATTCTCAATTATGTCTCGAGTGGGTACGGTTGCATAACAACTGGGACTACCCCCGGAGTTGTCAGAAATACACAATGTGTTCCATGTTTCGTAATTGAACGATGCATATCCCCGCCTGAGAAAAGGACTGCAATGGCTGAGATAGAATTGGCAAAGGATTTAACTTATGAAGAAAGACCGTCCAAAATTTTGGATCAAGTGGAAAGGGTCACTCGCAGCAAAGTCAGAAATTTTTTCAAGGTTCAGTGGGAGCATCACACCGAGTGAGAAGCAACTTGGGAGTAGGAAGAGTTCCTTAAGAGTCAGTATCCAGAGTGGTTTTCCCAAGCAACCGAATCTCGAGGACGAGATTCATTCTAAGTGGGGGAGGTTTGTGACAGCCTGGTTTTTGCCCTTTCTTATCTGCTTGAAATTTCATTTGAAAGTTTTTGAAACTTGGAGTTTCTGAATCTTTTCATTTGGACTTAAACACTAGGGCATCCTTGGCTTTCACCCAACTGTTCACTTCTCTCCCAAACCATCACTTCACTTCTGATCCACCACAAAATAACCTTTGGAATATTTTTCTTAAATGAAAAATATTCATTTTCTCTCAAAAACCCTAAGCCAGATCTGTTTGCTTCAAGGCAACCCTAATTTTTATGGCTCAGAAAATTCTAAGATAATTCCAAATATTCTAGGGACCCTAGGGCACCTCCCTGAGCAAAAATATTTCATCACTTTTTGGAATATTTTTGCTACAGAAAATCTTTTCTGTTCTGGACATAAATGGTGGTTTCTACAGCAACGACCATTTTACTTGCTCCATTTGACCTGAACTTTCTTGTGCATCTTTACCTTAGTAACTTATAACTAGCCTCCAAAGCACAGCCCCAAACTCCCGGCCATTTGACCATAGTAACATCACAAAGTTACTGACGAGAAACTTACCTGGCTTGTAAAATCTTCTCTACTGCACCTGGATCCAAACCAAACCGTGGTAAACTTCAAAACTACCACGAACAACATGCCATACATGATTTTTGGACGAAGGCTGGCCTGAGGAGAGAGTTCGCACGGTGACCACGCGTGTCCATGATGCCAGGCATGCGTGTCGACGCACTCTGGGTGACGCCGAGCGCTCTGTTCGAGCGTGCTCGCTTCCCCCGCCTGCCCAACCGTGCCAAACCCCGCCACCATCATCGTCTCAACGTCCTTAACTCCTCCCTGGCACTCGCCAACGCCGGAGCTCGCCGCAGCGAGCACGGGCAAGGTCCGGCCAGCCCAACAGTGCGGAGCGCACTGTGCTCGTCGCCATCCCCTTGATCCTGTACTCGTCTCCGCTCGCCCACAGTGGCCGCGTTACCTCCGTCGCCTTCTCCCCCTCTCACTGACGCCGCTCGTCGCCGGGCGCCGTGGACAGGTGTCCACCGGCGGAGCTCGAAGCACCCTCGCCGCTTGCATATAAATAGAGCCACCCCCAGCCTCCTCGAGCACCATCTAGCACTCACACACACCCCACAATCGAGTAGGAAGCCGTAGACCGGCCGGGCAGGCCTCGGGCCGCCGTCCCCGAGCTCGAGCTCGCTGGCGATCCCCTCTGGTCGCCGCGGTAGCTCCAGCCCCTCCCAGGCCTGGGCGACACCTCCAAGGCCTCCGCCTCTCTCCGCTGAGGCCATCTCGCCCGCTTGGAGCCTCTGGAGTGACCTCTGCTCGCCGTCTTCCTCAACTCCGGCGACCTCCACGTTGTGCCTCCACTTGCGAGCTAGTTTCCGACGCCGTCCGACCACCCCTAGCCCCGCTACAGGTACGGGCAGGTGCGCCATCGTCCCCTCTCTCAATCCCTCCCTCTCGTTTGGGCCAAGGAGCCCTCGTCGCCGGCGAGAGCACCGGCGAAGCCGCGGCCCTCTCTGTTTCTCTCTCTCCCTCTTCCCCCACCTGACTAGCGGGGCCCGCTAGTCAGCCACTCAGTACACGTGCGAAGCGGCACGAGTGGTGGCGCCCCTGGGCTTTACGCCTTCGACGTCACCCCCAGCTGTTTCTTTTTATTCAAATTCATCTATATTCCAGAGAGCTTCAAACAATTTTAACTTTTTAACCATAAGTCCAAATGAGATGATTGTTTTTGCATTGTGTTCTTTGAAAGGAAATCTAACAGCTCACCAAAGATGAGATTTTTCTGAGCTGTTTAGAATTTCTGGTGAATTTCAGAAGTGTTCTTGATATTCTCTTTTTGTGTTTAAAATTATTTTTAGAAGGTGAGGCTTGTCTTGAGGATCACCAGGAGGCTTGTGAACCTCATCTGCACTAAGGCAAGCCACAGCAACATTTTTATGATGCCATTTCAATATTTGTGATTTTCTCACTTAGATGAAATGATTAACCCATGCATTTAAATAATTATTGAATTATTTATATTCTGTTAAGTATTGGTCAGTTGTTATGCTTGATTTACAGAATAGTTGAAACTAGTTTAAGTGGGTAAAGCAAGTTAAAATTTATTTGAGGTGATGTTAGAAATAATTTTGTTATGCATGTTAGTAATTATTTAAAGCTTTGTGTTTGCATTCTTAAATTGATAAAAATATTACTGGTCTTACATAATGTTTGAACCCAACTTAGTGATAAAGAAATTAAGAGTTGTTGATAATGATATCTTTTGGTCAAGCATATGAAAAATTTATCGGAGTTACTTTCTTGCGTAGGAAATTAATAAAACTTGTTGCAAAATATTTTGGTTAAGTTGTGAGTCATTTTGAGCAAGTAGAGTAATATGAGTTGGTGACGTTTATGCTTGGTGTGCATATGAATGACGTCGGTCATTTTTATCAATATGTGATGCATGTGTTGTTTTGCATTTCATGGCATGCTATGACACCGGTCATTTTTAGTTTAAAGTTAATCCTGAATATAACTCAACTTGAATATACCGTTGACTGGGTCATGGTGCCGCTGAATCGAGTTTCTTTCCAGTGCAACCACATTTGCCTTGTGGGAAGGCCTTGATTCGGTCCATTGACACGGCCTCTGGTCGGTGCCTCCATCTAGGGAAGATTTTGTCGTGTTTGCCCTAGCCTGGTAAGCACACATAATCTTGTGTGCTCATTGATGAGATTATGGTACCGAGTCCCCGAGTGGGAGTGTTTTGACCACGACGGTGGTCGGGGTGTCTTTGGTAGACACGGGGCCACCCAGGACCAGCCCGTTGGGGATTTGGGTCGGAGTGGCCGGGAGAGTGCTGTGGCAATGGAGGGGTTTTGTCGGAATGCCATTGGTCCACCCGAATGGGAATGCAAGGCCATGGGTTCCGTGGTGTGGGTACAGTGTGCTACCTCTGCAGAGTGTATAATCTATCGATTGCCGAGTCCACGGTCACGGACACCTCGTACTAGGTCCCACCATGAGTCAACGTTTAATAAAAATTGCACACTAAGCTATGAACTTTGCATTGTCAATGGATGGCGGAAAGGCCATCGAGGTATTTGGGACCAAATGATGGTCGTGGTTGTGATCGCCGTAAGGGTCACGAGTTGTTCTTGAGAAAGACCACTATGGTGGTGTGTTTGTGGTCCAGAGATGATCACAGTTGATAAGCTGTCCTGAGGGACGTTCGGGCTTGATCACAGCATGTTGACATATAATGTTGCATTATTAATAATTGTTAAATATCATGATATTGTTTGTCATTATGATTATGCTTGTTGTGAGCTTGCAAGTACATTCAATGTACTGACCTGGCGTGTCATGCCAGATTTCAGGAAAGTCTCGTTGGAAAGGAGCGCTGTTCGAGTCTAGATCGTGTCCACATCAGTGTCCCTGTGATATGGAGCTTCCGCTATGACGTTATTCCGCTGCCACGTAGTTGTTCGAGTCGAGGCCCCTTTATGTTCACTAAATAATGTACATATTGTTCCGCCGCACCGAGTGTGCCGCTTGGCCTCGACCACTATTGTAATATGAATACTGTTCCGCTAGTATCAATAAAGCGGTTGTTTTCTGTACCAATATGTTGTGTGTTGCCAGAAGACATGATCTCTGGGCTGGCAATGTAGGGTAACCGGTCCCTCTGAGCCGGGGTGCCACAGAGCGGGAATTTTACGTCCCACCCACCACCCACTTAATAGCCACTGTCGAGGACTTGACCGACATGCTAGATTACGCCTCCGAAGACATCAGCGGTATGGACGTCGATGCCGGAGACGAACCAGGCCGGAACCTGCCCATCACCAGGTGTTGGACGGCCAACTCTACATATGGTGTGTATATGGTGGATACACCTAAAAAGGACGACGACGATGGCAACAAGGATCCGATTGAGGACAAGCATGTCGAGGCACCCCCTAAACATCGACGTCAGTGGCGCCGCTCAAAATAGCGTCGCGAAAAGGAAAGAAATACCGACACCGGAGACAACAACACTCCGGACGATGCCGAAGATCCTGAAGAACCCGCCGAACTTGGATCCGAGCAGGATGAATGGGGGGAGGGACAAGTTAACCCTGATGAGCCGGTCGGGAATGAGGATTCGGAGGACAATAACTATCTACCGATCTCCGAGGAGGATGTCAGCCTCGGCAACAAAGGCTTCATCGTGCTAGAGGAACACCTCGAGCAAGAGCGCTTTAAGCGACAGCTCATCGCAACTGCGAGGAGCCTAAAAAAGAAACAACAACAGCTTCAAGCCGAACAGAATACGCTCAGCGATAGATGGACCCATGTCCTAGCTGCCGAGGAATATGGCCTCGAGCGCCCAATAAAGAGTTATGCGAAGCGTCGGCTATTGCCACAATTTGACGACGAGGCCCATGATCCAATACCGTCAAGATATAACCGCGCTGATGAATAAGAACGACCACCACATGGGCGAGACAAAGCAGCTGCTTACGCTGAACACCAACCCGCACCACCTCGCCGTAAAGGCAAAGAGGGTAGCGGCTCCAGGATACACCTACGACTTACGCCAAGACCTGGACAATAGAGCCGGTCAGGCTAGATCAATCTATGGATCAAGCGGGCATGCCCCAATGCGAGAGGACGACCATCAAGATTGGCGTGATAGGCATAACCTCACCCGGGCCGAAAACCAAACACAGATGTCATCCGAACTCCATCGTGACGTTGCCCGATACAGAGGCGCCGCACATCCCTTAATCCTTATGCTTTACCGATGAGGTAATGTAGCACCAGTTTCCAGAAGGGTTTAAACCCGTAAACATTGAATCATACGATGGAACAATAGATCCCGCAGTATGGATTGAGAATTTTCTTCTCCATATTCAAATGGCTCGCGGTGATGATCTCCACGCCATTAAATACCTCCCCCTAAAGCTGAAAGGACCAGCACAACACTGGTTAAACAGCCTCCCAGAGAACTCCATTGGTAGCTGGGAAGATTTGGAGGATGCCTTTCGAGACAACTTCCAAGGTACCTATGTTCGGCATGTGGATGCCGATGACGTTAGTCATATAGTCCAGCAACCCGGAGAGTCAGCCCGCACACTCTGGACTAGGTTCTTAATTATAAAGAACCAAATTGTGGACTGTCCGGACGCCGAAGCCCTCGTTGCCTTTAAACATAGCGTCCGTGACGAGTGGCTCGCCCGACACCTCGGTCAGGAAAAGCCGAAGTCCATGGCAGCTCTTACCGCACTCATGACCCGCTTCTGTGTGGGAGAAGACAGCTGGTTGGCTCGTAGAAGCAATAGTACCAGCGACCCTGGCACCTCCGAAGCCAGAGATGGCAACAGCAGGCCACGACGCAACAAACATAAGCATTGAAACAACAATGAAGAAACTAAAGACACAACGGTTAACGTCGGATTCAGCGGCTCTAAATCCGGTAAGCGGAAGAAGCCATTCAAAGGAAATAAAGATGGTACATCTAATTTGGACAAAATACTCGATCGGCCTTGCCATATTCATGGCACCCCTGACAAGCCTGCCAATCATTCCAACAGAAACTTTTGGGTCTTCAAACAAGCCGGTAAGTTAAATACCGAACATAAGGGGAAAGGGCTGCCAAGCAAGGACGATGATGAGCCCCGCCCAACAACCATAGGGGGACAGAAGAAATTTCCCCCTGAGGTGAAAACAGTGAATATGATATATGCCACGCATATCCCCAAGAGGGAGCGCAAGCGCGCACTAAGGGACGTCTACGCCATAGAGCCTGTCGCCCCTAAATTTAACCCGTGGTTGGCTTGTGCGACCACCTTCGATCGTAGGGACCACCCAACCAATATCCGTCATGGAGGTTCGGCAGCTCTAGTCCTCGATCCAATCATCGATGGATTCCATCTCACTCGAGCCCTTATGGACGGCGGCAGCAGTATTCACTTGATATATGAAGACACTGTTCATAAAATGGGTATTGACCCATCAAGAATCAAGCCTAGTAACACCACCTTTAAAGGAGTGATACCCTCCGTCGAAGCCCGTTGCACGGGTTCATTAACATTGGAACTAGTCTTCAGTTCACCGGACAACTTCCGAAGCGAAGACTTGATCTTCTACATTGTCCCTTTCTGCAGTGGTTATCACGCACTGCTCGGACGTACCACCTTTGCCCGCTTCAATGCAGTCCCGCATTATGCCTACTTAAAGCTCAAAATGCCTGGACCCCGCGGCATTATCACAGTCAATGGAAACATGGAGCGCTCCCTCCATACTGAGGGGCACACCACGGCCCTTGCAGCCGACGTACAGAGCGGCCTCATCAAGCCGAATAAATCATCAACCATCAAGGCCCCAGACACCATTAAGCGAATCCGGCCTACTCCGCAGAACGACAGCTCCGTGGATCTAGAGCTAGACTAGCAGTCTCGCCTCTGTCGATCGCCCCACACAACTGTGGCATATGCACCATGTGTGCATAATTACGCACTCAAAATACCCTGGGCAACAACGGAGGCACACTGCGGACAAGGTCTATAGTGCGGCTTGACCCTATTTGACCTTAACCTTTCTTCTTTGATCCTTTTTTTCTGTACCACAGGTGCATTAAAACCTAATTATCCTACGGTCGTGCAAGGGCTCTTCTCGGGCCCCTTTTGTTGGGGATATAACTACTAAGTATAAACCGCCCAGGAGGGTCCGGGTTATACTTATAATGAGTTATTCATATTGAAGCCCACGAAGACAAGGAGTATGGCGCTTTACGAAGGAGATCTAACAAGAAGGCCTAAGGCCCAGAGGCGGATTAGGGCCCATAGATGTAAACCACCATATGATGTATGACTTGTATGATAAGATAGGAAAGGTAGAAACCGATCCGGACACGTTTATGAGCCGGCTGGGATTCTGTGAACCACCGGGCGTCAACCTGTGTATATAAAGGGACGACCCGGCGGTGGTTTAGGGACAAGAAATAAGAGATCGAGAGCCAGGCAAAGCGTATTCGCTCCCTGGTTATCAAAACCCTAGCAATACCACCTCAACTGGATTAGGCTTTTACCTTCACCGCAAGGGGCCAAACCAGTATAAACTCCTTGCGTCCTTTGTCCCGCTTTAACCCCTTTAAGCTAACTACGGTGCGATGGCTCCATGACTAAGTCCTCACAACAGGACATCTACCGTGACAAAACCACAACAGATGGCGCACACCGTGGGGCTATCACACGATGGTTTCAAGTTCTTAGAGGGCAGCTTCGAAGGGCTCAAGGGATACGCTGTGGGCCGGATGACCAAGAGTCGTCACGGCAAGCTCTACATCAACGATGCGGGCTGGGGCTCCGAGGCCGGCTCAATCGAGTACGGGTACCGGGTCCCCTTCGGCGGAATTCATGTCTTCATTGGCAAGCTCGACGAACTCGGCCCTGAGCCAGACATCTGCACCGACATCATCGAAACGGCTCAGCGTGTGAGATCCGCCCGGGTTCAGCCTGCCATGCAGCATGCCTTCGTGGGAGTCATCCACGGAGTGGAATCTGAGGACAGATCGGCATCTGGTGATGAGACCGTCGTCTACTTCGATGACGAGTCATCTACCGGAGAGACCGAGTCGTTGTACCAACTGCAAGACGGCCGGCTTGGGGGCTGTTCTGATGGCGATGGTATTCCGGACCCCTTCGATCCGCCGAGCCGGGTTGCGATCTTCATGGCTGGTACACAGCCAGCGCAACACTCTTCGACTGTAGCAGCGATGATCTCTGGGTCAGCTACGGCGACAGCAGCCGGGGTAGGAGGCCCTGTGCGACCGCTGGCTCAGGTTTTGTCTGATTTATTCGACACTCTGGCAACGCTGCTGGCGACAGAGGTTAACTCGGCGAATCAGGATCAGCATAATGTGGAAGTTGCGAAGGTGAAGGATCAGATAACTCAAGCCAAGGCAGACCTGGCAGCTGAGGACACCAGGATGGCTGCAGAGCGGGCCGAGTTGGATGCACAGGCTTACCGGCTCATGTTAGATCAGAACGCTTCAAATGATGTCATGCGGAGAAGGTATCGGTCTCACCTGCCTCCGGTTTATGAAGCAAGGAATCTCTTTAACACGCCAGGAGCAGGAACCTGTAACCAGCCAGTGGTAAACCGGGTGGAAACACCTGGAACGGGGGCGCCGGTTCAGCCGCGCACGATGGATCCGTCCCGTCAGAACAATATCCTGTCGCAACACATACCAATGCCTCCGGGTCATTACTCTAACCCTTTAGATAACATAGTCGCCGCCGCTTCACGATTGGCGGCTCTCCCAGTCAAAGGCGAGTCCCCGGTAGAGGTTGAGACACGACGGACTAGAGAGCTCCTTCAGACAGCTTTGACTCAGCAGCAGGCTTATTCGTACAGCCGCGAGAGGATTCATTCCACCCCCGCCCAAGCCGAAGTTATAGCAGGCATATTGATGAACCGGCTGTGTCAAGCAGTGCGCGGAACCGTAATCCGCCTCGTGGGCATAACCCGGCGGGCGGTGGTGCTAATGCTCAGAACATGGTGGATCACGGTAGAGCACGTCGAGAGGCCGAGCTAGCGGCGCAGTACGCGGCTCGTCAGCTTACTCCAGTTCATCCTACAACTTCGGTGGAACCAGGTGTTGCTTTTAGTTCTTTGGGGGTGCCGTGTCTCACCCCGGCTCTGCGTAATGTACGGCTGCCCAAGGATTTCGAAGGTCCTCGTAAAGTGCCCAATTACACTGCCAACTTACCCACGGAATCATGGATTGAGAGCTATGAGATGGCGATGGAAATGTTGGACGTTGATGATGCTGCGTGTGCTAAGTACTTCACCATGATGTTGGAGGGAACAACTCGTACTTGGCCGAAAAGTTTGCCAGCTAACTCTATTGGGTCATGGGTCGAGTTAAAGGCCCAGTTTATCCAGAATTTCAAAGACACGTGCAAGCAACCCCTGTCCATTGTGGATTTAGCCGCCTGTGTCCAAGAAGAAGGTCAATCGACAACCCATTGGGTGCGCCGGGCAGCAATCCTGC
This sequence comes from Aegilops tauschii subsp. strangulata, assembly GCF_002575655.3. Taxonomy (NCBI): domain Eukaryota; kingdom Viridiplantae; phylum Streptophyta; class Magnoliopsida; order Poales; family Poaceae; genus Aegilops; species Aegilops tauschii. The sequence goes on along the minus strand of NC_053036.3, from coordinate 404,687,140 downwards.
ATTCGTCGGACCGCATCAACGCCGATTCAACGGTCTTAACGTTGGAAGGCAATTGTCGGTTCACCCCTTTGAAGCTGAAGTTAGGACGGCTCAAACGTCACTGCAATGACATGGGGATGCTTATGGCGGCTTTGGTTAAGTACGCTGACTCTGATGGTACCAAGGACCCCGAGTCTGATGATGAAAAGCCGGGAAAGGGAAAGAAGAGCAGCAGCGCCAGAGGGCAGCAGCATAACCCGGCGGGCCATGGAAACAACGGTAAGCGCAAGGCTGATAACAGTTTGGATTTTGTGGCTAACACCAACACACAGCATAATGGCCAGCGTCGTAAGGGTAAACCGCCCCCGCGGAGTGGAGGATCAGGTATCAACGTTGAGCACCTGTTAAACCAGCCTTGCCCAAGACACGGGACGCGAGAAAGGCCATCCACGCACCTCTGGAAGGATTGCTTTATTATGAGGGAGTTTAAAAATTCAAATCTTTTCCAAGATGGTCATGGACCGGGCGGCAGTTCAGGACCCGGTTTTCATGGGCCGGGTTACGACGGGGGCGGTTCTGGCTCAGGATTTCAAGGCAATCAAGGCAGTCACGGCAACCAGGGTGGTTATAATCAGCAGCATAATCAGGGCAGTCAACAGCAGCAACAGTCGGGTTATCAGAGCAACCCAAAGCAGTTGAATAGTGGGCAGTATCATGTCTTCACCGCTAGTCTATGCAAGCGCGATCAGAAGCTTCATAAAAGGGCAGTAAACTCCGTTGAACCGGCGGTAAGTCGGCGTATCCAGTTGGTAAGATAGCTCTGGAAGTTGCTTTTGGAGATGATCATGATTCAAGATCAGAGACATTGACCTTTGAGGTGGTGAAAATCAAGATCCCTTATCATGCCATGTTTGGACGGCCGGCTTATGCTAAGTTCATGGCAAGGCCCTGTTATGTTTATCTGCAGCTCAAGATGCCGGGTCATAAGGGAACCATCATGGTACATGGGAGTCGGAAGATAGCTTTCGAATGTGAAGAAGGTGATGCGGCTTATGCTGAGTCGGTTTGTGCAACAGAGGAATTGAAGTTTTATAAGGACAATGTTGATCTGGCGGATATGACTTCTTTGAAAAAGCCTACTACAAAGCATGATCTGGCCTTGAAGTTTAAATCAGCTGATGAGACTAAGTTAATTGATTTTGTTCCTGGCTATTCATCCAAGCAGTTCAACATTAGTGCTACTCTAGATCCGAAATAGGAAAGCGCGCACATTGAGTTCATCCGTGAGAACTGGGACATCTTTGCATGGAAACCTTCTGACATGCCAGGTGTACCGAGGGAAATCGCTGAGCACACTCTTGATGTCTACTACGCAACCTTCTTCTTGTAGACGTTGTTGGGCCTCCAAGTGCAGAGGTTTGTAGGACAGTAGCAAATTTCCCTCAAGTGGATGACCTAAGGTTTATCAATCCGTGGGAGGCGTAGGATGAAGATGGTCTCTCTCAAACAAGCCTGCAACCAAATAACAAAGAGTCTCTTGTGTCCCCAACACACCCAATACAATGGTAAATTGTATAGGTGCACTAGTTCGGCGAAGAGATGGTGATACAAGTGCAATATGGATGGTAGATATAGGTTTTTGTAATCTGAAAATATAAAAACACCAAGGTAACTAATGATAAAAGTGAGCGTAAACGGTATTGCAATGCTAGGAAACAAGGCCTAGGGTTCATACTTTCACTAGTGCAAGTTCTCTCAACAATAATAACATAATTGGATCATATAACTATCCCTCAACATGCAACAAAGAGTCACTCCAAAGTCACTAATAGCGGAGAAAAACGAAGAGATTATGGTAGGGTATGAAACCACCTCAAAGTTATTCTTTCCGATCAATCCATTGGGCTATTCCTATAAGTGTCACAAACAGCCCTAGAGTTCGTAGTAAAATAACACCTTAAGACACACATCAATCAAAACCCTAATGTCACCTAGATACTCCAATGTCACATCAAGTATCCATGGGTATGATTATACGATATGCATCACACAATCTCAAATTCATCTATTCAACCAACACATAGAACCTCAAAGAGTGCCCCAAAGTTTCTACCAGAGAGTCAAGACGAAAACGTGTGCCAACCCCTATGCATAGGTTCATGGGCGGAACCCGCAAGTTGATCACCAAAACATACATCAAGTGGATCAATAGAATAACCCATTGTCACCACGGTTATCCCACGCAAGACATACATCAAGTGTTCTCAAATCATTAAAGACTCAATCCGATAAGATAACTTCAAAGGGAAAACTCAATCCATTACAAGAGAGTAGAGGGGGAGAAACATCATAAGATCCAACTATAATAGCAAAGCTCATGATACATCAAGATTGTGCCAAATCAAGAACACGAGAGAGAGAGAGATCAAACACATAGCTATTGGTACATACCCTCATCCCCGAGGGTGAACTACTCCCTCCTCGTCATGGAGAGCGCCAGGATGATGGAGATGGCCACCGGTGAGGGTTCCCCCCTCCGACAGGGTGCCGGAACAGGGTCCCTATTGGTTTTTGGTGGTTACAGAGGCTTGCGGCGGTGGAACTCCCGATCTCTTCTGTTCCCCGAAGTTTTTAGGGTATATTGGTGTATATAGGAGGAAGAAATACGTCAGGGGAGCCACGAGGGGCCCACGAGGGTGGAGGGCGCGCCCCCTGCCTCGTGCCTTCCTCGTTGATTCCCTGACGTGCACTCCAAGTCCCCTGGATTGCTTCCGTTCCAAAAATAACTTTCCCGAAGGTTTCATTCCGTTTGGACTCCGTTTGATATTCCTTTTCTGCAAAACACTGAAACAAGGGAAAAACAGAAACTGGCACTGGGCTCTGGGTTAATAGGTTAGTCCCAATAATAATATAAAAGTGTTTAATAAATCCCATAAACATCCAAAACAGATAATATAATAGCATGGAACAATAAAAAATTATAGATACGTTAGAGACGTATCAGCATCCCCAAGCTTAATTCCTGCTCGTCCTCGAGTAGGTAAATGATAAAAATAGAATTTTTTATGTGGAATGCTACTTTGCATAATTTCCATGTAATTCTTCTTAATTGTGGTATGAATATGCAGATCCCAAAGATTCAAGATAAAAGTTCATATTGACATAAAAATAATAATACTTCAAGTATACTAACTAAGCAATTATGTCCTCTCAAAATAACATGGCCAAAGAAAGTTCATCCCTACAAAATCGTATTGTTTAGTCATGCTCCATTTCCGTCACACAAGAATGCTCTCATCATGCACAACCCCGATGACAAGCCAAGCAATTGTTTCATACTTTAGTAATCTCAAACTTTTTTCAACCTTCACGCAATACATGAGCGTGAGCCATGGATATAGCACTATGGGTGGAATAGGATATAATGATGGGGGTTATGTGGAGAAGACAAAAAAGGAGAAAGTCTCACATCAACGAGGCTAATCAATGAGCTATGGAGATGCCCATCGATTGATGTTAATGCAAGGAGTAGGGATTGCCATGCAACGGATGCACTAGAGCTGTAAATGCATGAAAGCTCAACAAAAGAAACTAAGTGGGTGTGCATCCAACTTGCTTGCTCACGAAGACCTAGGGCATTTGAGGAAGCCCATTGTTGGAATATACAAGCCAAGTTCTATAATGAAAAATTCCCACTAGTATATGAAAGTGACAAAACAAGAGACTCTCTATCATGAAGATTATGGTGCTACTTTGAAGCACAAGTGTGGTAAAAGGATAGTAACTTTATCCCTTCTCTCTTTTTCTCTCATTTTTTTGGGCCTTCTCTTTTTTATGGCCTTTCTCTCTTTTTTTATTTTTTTATTCCTCACTTGGGACAATGCTCTAGAAAATGATGATCATCACACTTCTATTTATTTACAACTCAATGATTACAACTCGATACTAGAACAGCGTATGACTCTATATGAATGCCTCCTGCGGTGTACCGGGATATGCAATGAACCAAGAGTGACATGTATGAAAGAATTATGAACGGTGCCTTTGCCACAAATACTATGTCAACTACATGATCATGCAAAGCAATATGACAATGAGGAACGTGTCATGATAAACGGAACGGTGGAAACTTGCATGGCAATATATCTCGGAATGGCTATGGAAATGCCATAATAGGTAGGTATGGTGGCTGTTTTGAGGAAGATATAAGGAGGTTTATGTGTGAAAGAGCGTATCATATCACGGGGTTTGGATGCACCGGCGAAGTTTGCACCAACTCTCAATGTGAGAAAGGGCAATGTACGGTACCGAAGAGGCTAGCAATGATGGAAAGGTGAGAGTGCGTATAATCCATGGACTCAACATTAGTCATAAAGAACTCACATACTTATTGCAAAAATCTACAAGTCATCAAAAACCAAGCACTACGCGCATGCTCCTAGGGGGATAGATTGGTAGGAAAATACCATCGCTCGTCCCCGACCGCCACTCATAAGGAAGACACTAAAAGAACACCTCATGTTTCAAATTTGTTACATAACGTTTACCATACGTGCATGCTACGGGACTTGCAAGCTTCAACACAAGTATTTCTCAAATTCACAACTACCGAACTAGCACAACTTTCATATCACTACCTCCATATCTCAAAACAATCATCAAGTATCAAACTTCTCTTAGTATTCAACACACTCATAAGAAAGTTTTTACTAGTCTTGAATACCTAGCATATTAGGATTAAGCAAATTACCATGCTGTTTAAGACTCTCAAAATAATATAAGTGAAGCATGAGAGTTCATCTATTTCTTCAAAATAAAACCACCATTGTGCTCTAAAAGATATAAGTGAAGAACTAGAGCAAACGACAGACTACCCCGAAAGATATAAGTGAAGATCAAAGAGTAGTTGAATAATTATGCAACTATGTGAAGACTCACTAACATTTAAGGATTTCAGATCTTGGTATTTTATTCAAACAGAAAGCAAGGCTAAAGAAAATAAAATGACGCTCCAAGCAAAACACATATCATGTGGTGAATAAAAATATAGCTCCAAGTAAAGTTACCGATGAACGAAGACGAAAGAGGGGATGCCATCCGGGGCATCCCCAAGCTTAGGCTCTTGGTTGTCCTTGAATATTACATTGGGTTGCCTTGGGCATCCCCAAGCTTAGGCTCTTGCCACTCCTTATTCCATAGTCCATCGAATCTTTACCCAAAACTTGAAAACTTCACAACACAAAACTTAACAGAAAACTCATAAGCTCCGTTAGCGAAAGAAAACAAAACACCACTTCAAGTTACTGTAATGAACTCATTCTTCATTTATATTGTTGTTAAACCTACTGTATTCCAACTTATCTATGGTTTATAAACTATTTTACTAGCTATAGAGTCATCAAAATAAGCAAACAACTCACGAAAAACAGATCTGTCAAAAACAGAACAGTCTGTAGTAATCTGTATCAAACGTAAACTTCTGGACTCCAAAAATTCTAAAATAAATTGATGGACCTGAGGAATTTGTCTAGTAATCATCTGCAAAAAGAATCAACTAAATAGCACTCTCCAGTAAAAAGTTGAAGCTAATCTCGTGAGCGCTAAAGTTTCTGTTTTTTACAGCATGATCATAAAGACTTCACCCAAGTCTTCCCAAAGGTTCTACTTGGAACAAACACTAATTAAAACACAAAACCACATCTAAACAGAAGCTAGATGGATTGTTTATTCCTAAACAGAAAAAAGCAAGAAACTAAAATAAAATCGGGTTGCCTCCCAACAAGCGCTATTGTTTAACGCCCCTAGCCAGGCATGATGATTTCAATGATGCTCGCATAAAAGATAAGAATTGAAACATAAAGAGAGCATCATGAAGAATATGACTAGCACATTTAAGTCTAACCCACTTCCTATGCATAGGGATTTTGTCAGCAAACAACTTATGGGAAGAATAATCAACTAGCATAGGAAGGCAAAACAAGCATAACTTCAAAACTTTAAGCACATAGAGAGGAAACTTGATATTTTTGCAATTCCTACAAGCATATGTTCCTCCCTCATAATAATTTTCAGTAGCATCATGAATGAATTCAACAATATAACCAGCACCTAAAGCATTCTTTTCATCATCTACAAGCATAGAATTTTTATTACTCTCCACATAAGCAAATTTATTCTCATCAATAGTAGTGGGAGCAAACTCAACAAAGTAACTATCATGTGAAGCATAATCCAATTGAAAATTAAAATCATGATGACAATTTTCATGGCTATCTTTATTCTTTATAGCATACGTGTCATCACAATAATCATCATAAATAGGAGGCATGCTTTCATCATAATAAATTTGCTCATCAAAACTTGGGGGACTAAACATATCATCTTCGTCAAACATAGCATCCCCAAGCTTGTGGCTTTGCATATCATTAGCATCATGGATATTCAAGGAATTCATACTAACAACATTGCAATCATGCTCATCATTCAAAGATTTAGTGCCAAACATTTTAATACATTCTTCTTCTAACACTTTGGCACAATTTTCCTTTCCATCATACTCACGAAAGATATAATACTGAAACATTTTAATACAAGTATAAACCGCCCAGGATGGGCTGGGTTATACTTATAATGAGTTATTCATATTGAAGCCCACGAAGACAAGGAGTATGGCGCTTTACGGAGGAGATCTAACAAGAAGGCCTAAGGCCCAGAGGCGGATTAGGGCCAGTAGATGTAAACTGCCATATGATGTATGACTTGTATGATAAGATAGGAAAGGGTAGAAACCGAGCCAGACACATTTATGAGCCGACCGGGATTCTGTGAACCGCCGGGCGTCAACCTGTGTATATAAAGGGACGACCTGGCGGCGGTTTAGGGACAAGAAACAAGAGACCGAGAGCCAGGCAAAGTGTATTCGCTCCCTGGTCATCGAAACCCTAGCAATACCACCTCAATTGGATTAGGCTTTTACCTTCACCGCAAGGGGCCGAACTAGTATAAACTCCTTGCATCCTTTGTCCCGCTTTAACCCATTTAACCTAACTACGTTGTGATGGCTCCACGACTAAGTCCTCACACCAGGACATCTGCCGTGACAAAACCACGACACCTTTCGTATAAACGACCATGGACCGCTCCTCTCAAAGGAATTTTCTACCAAGGAGAAACGGCGCAGACATGCGGCAGGGCATCAATGAGATCTTCAAGACTATCTTTTCGGCCCCATATACAACTTTTCCTTGTGTACAAATTTCGGCATGTAAAATAGCCTTGCTCTTTATGATATTATCTGTAATAGCATGTTTTAACGTATCAATCAGATTACAACGAAAACAGTGTTTCACCAACCCCTGTTCGGTATTGGTTCATTTCATAAATATGTATTCCTTATTCATGTCGGATTGCCATATATACTTTGGTACAGTTTAAATACCAGGGGCTCTATTTGGTAACACATATTTGGAAAAAGGCCGAACACTTTTAGTATAGTTCGGCATCCCGAATATTGCATTATATGCATGAGCTCCGAATCATGTCTTTGGTCAATAGTTGGGTTGCCCGGCTCCTGTGTTACTACCTTACGTTCCGCTTGTTCGGCTAGGGTAGTAAAGGGAGAACTACCGTGATTGTGTTTCTAATTCGTCCGGTCAAGCACCTCAGTAGAGAAAGCCGAAAACTAACTGTCATGATATGGCAAGAGCTGGTTAGCGATTCGGCGACTTACTATAAATCTCTTGCGATTTCTTCCGTTTTATATGAAGGACTAGGCTTCGTCCAGTCATGCGCCTAAGGCATCCCAGTTCGGATAGCCGCATATGCACCAGGGGCTAGTACTTAGTCCCACTGTCAAAATCCTATGGCTAAGTTAAAGTGATAAAGCCTCATAGTCTAATTGCCTGGTTCGCTACGCAGACACCTCCTTTGTGGACCAAGACGTTGGGTCAAGTGTGATCGTGCGCTATCCTGAACACCCCCATAGCATCTACGTGGGGGCTGAGGCTGACGACTGGCAAACTTTCGGAATAACAAAAAACGGTTGCACAGGAGGATAGTAATTTCAGATAAAAGTATACATGTATTACAAGCCCTGGTTCATAACACAAAGTTTGGGTAAATATATTACATTCACTCAAATATGATATCATTTGAGCATTGGCCCTCTACTATCCAGGAACCCTGCAAGACGTCGTCAAAATACCGCTCCGGCTTGTGGTGGTCCTTGCCTTCGGGTGGGCCCTCGGTTGCCACGACGGTGGCCTTCATCTTTGCCCAATGCATCTTGACACGGGCAAAGGCCATCCGCGCACCCTTTATGCATGCTAAGCGTTTTACAGCCTCAACTCGGGGCAGTGCGTCGGCGAGTCGCCTCACCAGGCCGAAGTAGCTTCTAGGAATGGGTTCGGTTGGCCACAGCCGGACTATGACGTCCTTCACGGCCAAGCTGGACATCCTATGCAGCTCCGCCAGTTGCATCATCTGGTTGTTCAATAGCTTCGGACGCTCCGGCACCAGGAACTGTGACCAGAAGAGCTTCTCCGTCGTGTGCCCCTCCTGGGCCCGGAAGAATTGTGCGGCATCGGCGACACTCTTCGGAAGATCCACAAAGGTGTCTGGAGAACTCCACAACCGAGTAAGCAAGGCATATCTCTGACCGCCAAATATACTTTGCAATAGAAAGGGCTTTCCGGCCGCTATCTGTTCGGCCTGCCGGATCTCCTCACGAGCCGCCCGGGACTCGGTCCGCGCCTCCTTGGCCTCTTGGAGGGCCTTGGCAAGATTGGCCGCTTGGGCCGTATTCTTCTCCTCCAAGGCCTCGTACTTGCCGATGGCGACCTTCAGATATTGCTCCACCTCGGCCACCCTCTCCTCGTGCTGGCGGCGGGTGACCTATTCGGTCTTTAAATCCGCAGCCGCTTTGTCAGCGGACGCTTTGCTCGCCTTCGCCTGCTCCTTGGCTTGCGCAAGGGCGCTCTTGAGGGTCTCGACCTCGGTCGCGCTACCTGCAATCATATTCATAGCAGTGCACGAGCTTAACTCTGAATTAGTATATCACTTCAGGCATATAAGAGCTCTTTTGAACATACCTTGCGCCTCATTGAACCGCTTGTTAATGCGGTTGATATCATCATCAACCTGTTATCCAATAGACAAGTACGTCACCTCCTGCAATTATTACTTGATCATCTATTCGGCATTTTTCACAACCTAACAGAGCCTCAGGGGCTACTATCTATATACAGGCATAATTACTTCATATGAAAAGCATCTAAGAATATTACGTCGCATACCTCGAAGCCTATTAGCAGGCTGGGGAAGACTTCATTCAGCCCGCTCTTTGCGGATTGAACCTTCTCAACCACCGCACCGATCAGGGTGCGGTGCTCCTCCAAGATGGCAGCACGTCGTAGTGCCTCCACCAGAGTATTCGGCGCCGCCGGATTAGTGGAGGTCGCCGTCGGAGTCGATGCTCCCCCTCCTTCGAAGGGGGTTGCTTGCTTGATTCCGGAGCCATATGGGTCTCCAGAATAGTGTTCGGCTGGGAGCCGGACTGGTCTAGGCCCCCACCGTCGGTCTCCATGGGGGTTGCACCCCCCATGTTCTCGGCAGCCAAGGCCTCACCCTCAGGCGCTGTATTGGCAGCCTCTGTCACCTCTCCATGGCCCGGAGAGGCCCTTCGGGACAACACCTTGGTGTCATCTTTGATGGTTAGCGGAGAGGCTTGCGGAGGTGACTCGCTCTCCACCATTTCTGGTGCCAGAGAGTTCCCCTCATATAGAGATGGTTGGGGGAGGTCGTGGGCCGGGCTGAAATACACATAACACAATATGTTATATTAAAACCATAAAATACCGGACATCTGTAAAGTATCCTTTAACACTTACGATGTGGCCAGGGGGTTTTCCTTGGGGCAACTCTAGGGGGTGCGTTCGGCATCCGTATACGAACCATCCGAGAGGGTTATCTTCTCCCTCTTGGACGCCCCCTCCTCCGGGTCTGCGGAGGCTGCCCTTTTCTTTTTCCTCCCCTTGTGGGGAGAGTCACTTTCTGCCTCCCCCTCCTCTTCGTCTTCATCTCCCTCATGGGAGGAGGGGACTTCGGTCTTTGCGGACACTGCGTCCGAAGTAACTTTATGGTGGAGGGCGCCCTTGGCCTCCTTGCTCTTCTTCTTGTCCTTTTTCTCCGGTGCCTGATAGGGTGCCGGAACCAGCATCTTCAGGAGCGGGGGTGTGGCCGGGTCTTCAGGCAGCGGTGCCGGACACTTGATCCGCTCCGTCTTTGCTGTCCAGCCCTGTGAAAGCGATAGAAAACTCATTATGCCTAGGAATTTATTGACCAAGGTGTATGTTCAAATAGAACACTTATCAGAGTGGCCGGATTCACGTTGTCGAGGCCGATGTCTTCGGTCTTCTTTGGCCACATCTTCTGGGCCTTGAAGAGCAGCTTCCAGATCTCTTCGTGCATTGTGCCGAAGAAGCACTGCAGGGTCCGGGGACCTTCCGGATTGAACTCCCACATTTGGAGAGGCCGGAGCTGGCAGGGGAGGATCCGGCAGAAGAGCATCACCCGAATCACGTCAGTGAGACTAGTGTTCTTGCTTATCATGTTTTTGATGTGCTTTTGCAGCGTCATCACTTCCGCGGTCGACCCCCAGTCCAGACCCTTGTTGGTCCACGACACAAGCCGCATAGGGGGTCCGAGTCTTAACTCAGGAGTGGCTACCCATCTGACGCCGCGGGGTTCGGTGATGTAGAACCACTCCTGCTGCCACACCTTGACGGTCTCCACGAAGGCCCCTTTAGGCGAAGTGGTGTTGGAGAGTTTGCTCACCATGGCACCACTGCAGTCCGCATGCTGCCCGTCGACCACCTTCGGCTTCACATTGAAGACTTTTAGCCATAGGCCGAAGTGTGGGGGGATGTGGAGTAGTGCCTCGCACACGACGATAAAGGCCAAGATGTGGAGGAAAGAATTTGGGGCTAGATCATGGAAATCTAGCCCGTAATAGAACATGAGGCCGCGGACAAAGGGGTGGAGGGGAACCCTAGTCCGCGGAGGAAGTGAGGGATGAACACAGCCCTCTCGCTGGGCTCCGGGGTGGGGATAACTTGCTCCTTGGCAGGGAGCCTGTGCGCGATGTCCGCAGACAGGTACCCCGCCTCCCGGAGATCCTTCAGATTCTTCTCTGTGACGGAGGAGGCCTCCCACTTTCCCTTTGAGCCGTATCTAGACATGGCTAGAGAGGTTGGCGGCGGTGGGAATAATCTAAGCTTGGGCGCTGGTGCTTGAAGGTGGGAAAGCTGGAGAAGGAAGAAGGCATGGGGAGAAAAGAGGGATCTTTATCCACCTATATAGGCGATGAATATCAAGCGCCCCCCTCAAGCCTTAAAGATCGCCTGTTCCCAAGGGGTCGTGTGAATGAGACGGTTGGATTACCCAAAACCGTATTGATGAGGATCCCGCAATAAGCGGGCACGATCTCTGTTTTGATAAGACGTGTCAATGGAGGCTGCGCCTCGAAGCGTGAAGCGGGAGGCGGAAAACATTTTGAAATGTTAAAGTGGCCAAGCGTGGCGTTTCGCCAAAAAAGTTGTCAGTTGATAGACATTATTTTGATTAAACATTTTGCCTACGTGGTCGAGGGTTGTGACTCACTACTACAGGATGCTGCTAACATGACACTATGATCAGAGACCCTTCGAGAAACTGTGTGCGATGCCATAATCGCAAACGGTGCTGTATGAAAACCGTCAAAAAAGGTGAAAGCGTTTGCGATGGAGGATGCATCAAACACAGTTCAGATTTTAGTTGCGTGTGCGATCCAGGGCATACGGTTCAGTCCACTGAACTATTTGCGATGAGGCGGAACAAAAGAAACGGGCAGCCTGATGAAGGTGTGTGCGATATACAGCATACGGTTCACTCGGATGAACTGTTTGTGATTAGGAAACACAAAAGAAACGGTAAGCCAGATCAAGGTGTGTGTGCTTGAGGGCATATTCTTTAGAAGGATTAACTGTTTGCGATTAGGCAACAGAACAGAAAAGGGTAAGCCAGATCAAAGTGTCTGCGATTGATGGCATACACTTCACATGGATGAACTATTTGCGATTAGCCACAACAAACTGAAACAGTTAGATAGATCAACGTTTGTGCGCTAGACGGGCACACCCATTCTAATTAAAAGACGTGTGCTGACATTGCCTATTGCGGTGCACCCTATGGTGCAAACGCCACGTACGTGGCCGAGAAGGCGTACGTGCCCACGTTACGCCTTCCGGGAATAGTGCCGCACTTATAACCGTCAGTAAATTTGAGCATGCGTCCCGTCACATTCCAAATTGCAAACCTGTTCACACCGATCAAAACCTAAACGGTTTCCCACTTAGGAGCATATTACTACACGATTATAAATACTACTACTCCAAGATGACTGCACATTCCTCCTCAACTCCTCATCCACAAAAAGTCAAAAACAAACAAGTCATTCATCATCATTTCCTTGCGTCCGCCATGGCCAGCATGAGTTCTGGGTCGAGAGATTGCGACCAGGGAGAGGCGAGCCTGGAAGCGGGAGCACGAGAGATGTCCCGCCTCGCCGCGATAGCAGCCAACATGTCCCGCCCCACGGCCGTAGCAGTAGAGAGGTCCCACCGCGCCGCCGAAGCAGCACGGAGGACCTGCCGCGCCGTTGATGCAGCAGACTGGTCCGGCCGCGCCGCGGAAGCAGAAGAGATGTCCCGCCACGCTGCGAATGGAGCAGAGATGTCCTCCCTTGCCGCGACGGCCTGGGAAAATGCCTCGCGGGCAGGCGAGGACTCTTACAGGCGCATGCGTGCCCTCGTCCATAGGCAGATAGATCAGATCTCCAGGTGGGCTAGGTTGGAGGATGACCTGCAAGCCTCGTTTGAACAGTCTACCGACATCATCCGGCAACTAAATGAGAGCAATGCGAAGCTCCGGGCCGAGCGCGACCTGTTGGGGATATAACTATTGAGTATAAACCGCCCAGGAAGGATCATGTGCTGACTTATGTGTGACATCGTTAGCCGCCCTATCGCGGCCGCGGGGTGGTCGATCCGGCTGATCGGCCGTTTTATTTTTCAGCTGTATAGGCTCTAAGGCCTCGTCATCGAATTCAGGCAGCAGCTTGCGCTTTGGATAGCTCTTTGTGTGGCGACTGCCACCATACTTTTCTTCAGTGTCGAGCACTTTGTTCCATCTACTGTTGAGTGTATTTTGCGCGGCCTTAAGCCTTTGCTTCTGCTTCTTTAGACTCCTCGCGGTGGCAATAAGCCTTCTATGGAGGTTCTCTTGCTCCAAGTGCCTTTCCGGGATGATGTGTGCATCATCGTCCGGACTGTTCTCCTCTCCAGAGACAGGTTGATTAGCTTTATCCTCGGCGTCGCCGTGATCGGACAACGGCTCCGTACTATGTTCGCCGTCCGCTGGCTCGTCCTGCTCTGTTGCTGGGTCCATGTGGTCGTCGTTTCCTCTGGAGTCGACCGGGGTATTATTTTTTCTTGCGCTGTTATTGCTGTTTTTGCCGAGGCGGGATTTGGAGAGGTGCCTACGCCGTCGCTTTGGTTGCTTCTCGAGGGAACTATCCTTCGCTGCATCCTTCCGTTCCTCGTCATTGTTTTCTTTGGGTGTATCCACCATATATATATATATATATCGTGTGATGAAGTTGCTGTCCAGCGCCTTGTGGGCGGTGGTTCCTGTTCCTCTCCTGCATCGTCGTCCATACCGTCGATGTCTTCGGAGTCGAAATCGAACATGTCGGTTAAGTCGTCGACAGTGGCTATTAAGTGGGTGGTGGGTGGGGAACAAATTTCTTCGTCGTCCGCTTCCCGCTCGAGCCGGACATAGTTCGGCCAAGGGCCTCCTGACAAGGAGAGAGACCTTAATGAATTTAGCACATCGCCCAAGGGCGAGTGCTGAAAGATATCCGCGGAGGAAAACTCCATGATCGGCGCCCAATCTGATTCGATAGGCATGGACGCAAGCGGTTCGGAGCCCGTGGCCAGGGACGAATCCAAGGATCCGGCAACACAAGTCTCATAGGAGGTAAAGTCAGCATTCGGCTCTATCACCGCTGAGTGTGCGGCCTCCGTGACGGGGTCCATCCACCCGTCCTCGGGCGGCGTGATCTGCTCCGGATCGAGGGCCGGAGTTGCCACAGGGGTGATCTCCCGAACACTATTCGGCGGCAGAGCTAAGTCATGCTCGTCGTGACTGTGCGGCGCATCTGACACGGGCTCGAATTCGTCAAAGATCAAGTCTCCGCGAATGTCGGTAGTATAGTTTAAGTTTCCAAACCTGACCTGACGGCCAGGGGCGTAGCTCTCGATCTGCTCCAGATGGCCAAGCGAGTTGGCCCGCAGTGCGAAGCCGCCGAATACAAAGATTTGTCCGGGGAAAAAAACCTCACCCTGGATCGCATCGTTGCCGATGATCGAAGGAGCCATCAAGCCTTATGGTGACGGCACAGTGGAACTCTCAATGAAAGCACCAATGTCGGTGTCAAACCGGCGGATCTCGGGTAGGGGGTCCCGAACTGTCCGTCTAAGGCGGATTGTAACAGGAGGCGGGGGACACAATGTTTACCCAGGTTCGGGCCCTCTCAATGGAGGTAATACCCTACTTCCTGCTTGATTGATCTTGATGATATGAGTATTACAAGATTTGATCTACCACGAGATCGTAGAGGCTAAACCCTAGAAGCTAGCCTATGATTATGATTATTGTTGTCCTACGGACTAAACCCTCCGGTTTATATAGACACCGGAGGGGGCTAGGGTTACACAGAGTCGATTACAAGGGAGGAGATCTGCATTTCCGAATTGCCAAGCTTGCCTTCCACGCCAAGGAGAGTCCCACCCGGACACGGGACGAAGTCTTCAATCTTTTATTTTCATAATCCAACAGTCCGGCCAAAGGATGTAGTCCGGCTGTCCGAGGACCCCCTAATCCAGGACTCCCTCAGTAGCCCCTGAACCAGGCTTCAATGACGATGAGTCCGGCGTGCAGATTGTCTTCGGCATTGCAAGGCGGGTTCTTCCTCCGAATACTCCATAGAAGATTTTGAACACAATGATCATGTCTGGCTCTGCAAAACAAATTCCACATACCACCGTAGAGAGTATAATATTTCCACAAATCTAATCTGCCGACAACTTTTCGTAGCGTGACATCCTACCGTGGTCCGGTCATTACAAACCATTTTTCCCAGCCTGCCCCTGCACATGTTGCGAGGCGGTTTTATTGGCACGTCTTGTCGAAGCAGAGATCGTGTTCCCCTTATCACGGGATTCTCATCAATACGGGTGTGGGTAACCCAATCGTGCCCGCTGGTATGACTCCTCGATTTTAGGCAAGTTCCAGACGGCCGCACGGAGGACGCTTGATATTCACCCTCTTTATAAAGGGGCCAAGGCCTGTCCTTTTCTTCTCGCGCTCGATCCTTCCCTTCCCCCACCTTGAATTCCAACACCCAAGGCGCAGGCTAAGCGCTTCAGACCTCCAATCATGTCCGGATCCAACCTTCAAGGCCGGTGGATGGCCTCCTCCGTCACAGAGGAGGACATCAAGAAGCTAAGAGAAGCCAGGTATCTGACCGCCGAAATGTCGCACAGGCTGCCTACTCAAGGGCAGGTCATCCTCACTCCCGAACCCAACGAGAGTGTCGTATTTGTTTCCCACTTCCTCCGAGGGCTAGGTTTTAGTCTTGATCCCTTTGTTAGAGGGCATATGTTCTACTACGGGCTCGATTTCCATGATCTGGCTCCGGATTCCATCCTTCACATCTCGTCGTTCATCGTCGTGTGTGAAGCCTACCTCCGCATCACCCCACACTTCGGCTTATGGCTCAAGACCTTCAATCTGAAGTCGAGGATGATCGATGGGCGACACGCAGAGTGAGTAGGTGCCATAATAAGCAAAGGCGCCGATGCTCCATGGCCAAAGGGTTCCTTCCCGGAGATGTCCAACTTATGGCAACGGGAGTGGTTTTACATCACGGCTCCCCGAAGTACTAAGTGGGCAGCTGGCCCCGCCTTCCGTTCAGGCCCCCCGCCACAACTGGCGTCGTGGGTCAACAAGGGGCTGGACTAGGGGCCGATTAATGACGTGCCGACACTGCAGAGTCGCATCCGAGATCTCCTCGAGAGAGATGTCAGCCTTGTCAAGGTAATGCAAGTCATGCTAGTTCGTCGGGTCCTGCCATGCCAACGTCGACCTCTCCGTATGTGGTAGTTCAACCTGGAAGGACCGCGAACTATTCAGCAATTCTTCGGCGTGACGCTCGAAGGGATGTATGGATTGTTCTTCGGACCACGAATAAAGTGTCCAGACACCACCAAGGATGCGGGTCTAAACTGCAATCGTCTAGATACCCAGGTAAGTAATTCTGCGGCCGAACACGCTGTCTTTTTATTTATCACAACATCATTCTGAAAAGTCGCTCTTTGACCAGGACTGGATAAAAAAGGCGAAGATGATCAGGTGTTCGGCCCCCCTTCCTGAAGGCTCACTGGATCCTGTACTAGCAAGGATGCTTGAGTATGCACCTTATCAGGTGCCATCAGAGGAAGATAAAGGGAGGAATAAAGAAGCCGAAACCGCGCCTCACGCATAATCTAAAATTCCCTCTCCCTAAGGATGGAAGAGGACCGCCTCTGAAGATTTGGAAATGAGGGTTTCCAAACGAGGGAAGAAACCTTCGCTAGGGGGTCCTGCCCCGGAGGGCATCCTTGCCGCACAGTGCCCGCAAGGGGGTCAGCCCACCACCGAGCTGTAAGTGAACAAGAGTACTTTTGGTAAATATATCCTGCTTCATCTCTAAGGACAATAACCGACACGTATGTCTTGTAGTTTGGATCGTAGCCCTTCTCGACAGAGTTCGTCTTTGGGGGATCTTCTTCCGGAGATGATGGAGAGCGAAACGCCTCCCCCTACCTCCCCGCCTCATGAGGCGGACGACCCTGAGTTGTTGTCACGGAGGATTTCTCCTGATCCACCAAGACAAGAAGGTAACCCTTTGGCCACCCGAAATCCGGAGTATTCGGCTCCTAAGGAGAACAACAGAAAGAGTCCGGGACTGTCCGGTGTGCGACCGGACGCACTGATGAGTCTTCTGGAGCAAGCGGCTATCTCAGAGGCGCATCGTACTTTAATGGGTACGGTGGTTGAGAGGATCTCATCTGCCGAAAGTGGGTTGCATGAAGCTTTTATGAGCCTGCTAAGAGGCTTTCAGGTACGCAAAGTAATATATATATATTTTGATGGTACCGCACACGCTAGGTGTGCCCTATGCAGACAGTAGCCCCTGAGACTCTGGTTGCTGTCTAAAGGCGGCAAACAGAGGATCATAGTCCCAATAATGATCATGCTGCTTTCATGTGCAGGCGGCTGAGGGTCCGGTGGCTGGCCGGACTGGCGAATTTGCCGAACTGAGGCGGCAACTTGACGCGGCAGATGCCGACATCGTGCTTGTAAACAAACGGCTTGACGAGGCACATGGTATGTATTCTCCGGTGGTCAACATATTATTAAGAGGAGCATGATGCTAGTATCTATAATATGCTGTGACTGCAGATGGAGCTGCCGCCGTGGAGATCCTTCGGGTGGAACTTTCCCGAGCCAAGGAACAAGCCAGGAGAAGTGATGCGGCCGCCCTAAAGGCGGTCAAAGAGTTAAGAGCCGAACAGGCTGCACATCACCAGAGCAAAGATAAAATAGCCAAGATGGCTGTTGAGTTGAAGGATGCCACCGACCGTTATGAGCTTCTTGAAAAGGAAAGCCAAGTGAAAGCGGTGGACCTGAAGAAAGCCATGGTAGCAGCCAAGGAAACCCGCTCTAGAATTAGAGCGGCGAAGGAGGAGCTTCGTCAAGCCGGACATATCATGGCTGGGAAGCCCTTTTTATTTGGACGAAGTTCGGAGATCCGAAGTATGCCCCTCTGGATCAATTATGGTGTGCTGCAGACGCGTACTTTGACTTGGCAACGAGTGCTGCTGATGCGACAAATTTTTTCAAAGATCAGAAAGATCATGAAGTGGAAAAGTTGTCCTGGTCGCAGTTCAGGCTCCAACGCGTCCGCTGCTGTTAAATGAGCAAATGGCCGAGTGGGCTGAGCTCCACAGGTTGTCCGGGCTTGCCATGAGGTCTGTCGTGGATCATCTTTGGCCAGAAGGACCAAGGCCGAATAGTTATTTTGGTTTAGTGCAACGATTCCTTGGTGCTGTGCCGCATATCGACGCTGTCAAGAGGTCGGCGTGCATTGAGGGTGCGCGGATGGCTCTTGCCCGTGTTAAGACATACTGGGCAGAGATGGAGGCCACCGCTATTGCAACCCGGGGTCCGGCCGTAGGCCATGTCTCGGCCGAGCACTATTTTGAAGAAGTCTTAGAAGGTGCTCGTTTAATAGAGGCTTAGTGCTCGAAGAGTATCATGTTTGAGTGACATGTATCCCAATTGTAAAAACAATACTATTTGGGTTATAAGGGCTATGTTTATACTTTTGCCTGGAAGTACTATGATGCCTCCTGTGCGGCCGTTTATGTATGTATATAACCTGAAAGTTTGCAGTCGTCGGCTTCAGCCCCCACGCATATAATGCCGGGGTGTTCGGAAAAATGCATGTTCACACTTGATCCAACGTCTTGGTCCGTTAAGGAGGTGATGGCGTGGCGAACAAGGCAATCGGACTATATAGCTTTAACACTTTCACTTAGCCATAGGAGTTTGACAGTGGGGCTACTATATAGCCCCTGGTACTTCCGCGCTCATCCGAATACGGGGCGCGTACATACATGACCGGGAAACCGGCCCTTCGTTAATGCGGAGGAATCGCGAAGATTCCGCTGAGTCATCGAGTGGTTGACCAGTCTCGCGCTTTATCATGACAGTCAGTTTTCGGCTTTCTCTACTGAGGTACTCGTCTAGATGAACCAGGGCACAATCGCAGTAGTTCTCCCGGTGCCACCTTAGCCGATAGAGCGGAACGTAAGGTAGCAAAACACGGGAGCCGGGCAAACCCAACTATTGACCAAAGACATGATTCGGAGCTGATGCATATAAGGCCAAACTCGCGACGCCGAACACTCCCTAAGGTATTCGGTCTTTACAACGCATACTGGGCTGCGTGACGCCCTCGATAATAAGCCCTGAATTTCTAGATACGTGCATTAGCCTGACGTGGCGAAATGCCAATAACGCCAGCATCCCTCTTGGTTATTTTGAGTATCCGGAGGGTGTGAAGCAACAAGAGACAGTGAAAAAGGTTTACACAGGGTCTTATTCTAAAAAGAAACCTTTGAGCGGGGCCCTACTGCACGTCTGCGCCTGTGTCTCCGTTGTGCCGTATCCTGGTAGGGTGTAGCATGATTATCATCTGTAAAAGAGAAAAACTTAGGTGAAAGTCTTCGTGCGAAAAATTGGTTATTCTTAATAAACCATTAAATTCAATCTAAATAAGGTCAAGCCGAACTGTAGCCCTTTTTACATGTGGGAAGCCCCTAGCACCACCTATGGGGGTATATCCGTCGACCCAATCTCAGGTTTATCTGAGCTGTTACAGCTAGTGGTGCGCCGGACTCGTCTAGCCATGTCCGCGGTCTTGACGACCGATCATTTATTCTGGTTGGAGAGGCCGTTCAGTGTTCGGCTGCTAAAGCCGCCACACATTCTTCCGCGCGTAAGGAATGCTCTATGTTTCCACTATCTATGATGATGCCGCGTGGACCGAGCATCTTAAGCTTAAGATAAGCGTAATGTGGTACTGCATTAAAACGAGCGAAGGCTGTTCTTCCGAGTAGTGCTTGATAGCTGCTTCGTAATGGAGCGATGTCGAAGGTTAAATTTTCACTTCGGAAGTTGTCGGGAGAGCCGAATACAACCTCTAGTACTAGAGAGCCCGTGCAGCGGGCCTTAGGGCCTGGTATTACTCCTTTAAAGGTAGTATTACTTTGGTTGATTCTCGTCGGGTCTATCCCCATTTTGCGGACTGTGTCCTGATATATCAGATTAAGACTACTAACGCCGTCCATAAGGACTCGGGTGAGATGGTATCCGTTGATTATTGGGTCTAGTACCAGGGCAGCCGATCCTCCGTGCCGGATACTGGTCGGGTTATCCCTGCGATCAAAAGTGATCGGGCAGGCCGACCAAGGGTTGAACTTGGGGGTGACGGGCTCTACGACGCGTACGTCTCGGATTGCGTGTTTGCTCCTCCTCTTCGTTACGTGAATCATGTTCACTATTTTGACCTCTGGTGGGAATTTTTTCTGTCCCCCAGTGTTTTGCTGGCGAGGCTCATCCTCGTCTTCACTTGGTGTCTCCCTCCCATTGTGTTCGGTGTTTAGCTTACCGGCCTGCTTGAAAACCCAGCATTCTCTGTTGGTGTGATTTGTAGGTTTGTCGAAGGTGCCATGAATCTGACATAATCTGTCTAGAATCTTGTTTAGGCTGGACGGTCCATCTCTGCTGCCTTTAAATGACTTTTTCCGTTGACCGGGTCGAGAGCCCCTGAATCCGGCATTTACCGCCGTGTTGTCTGGGCTGTCTTCATTGTTTCGACGCTGACTTTTATTGCGTCGTGGTTTCCATTACCATCCCTGACTTCGGATGTGCTTGGGTCGCTGGTACCGCTACGGGCCAGCCAACTATCTTCGCTCGCGCAAAAGCGGGTCATAAGGCTTGTTAGGGCTGCCATTGTCCTCGGTTTTTCCTGGCCGAGGTGTCTGGCGAGCCATTCGTCCCGGACACTGTGTTTGAAAGCCGCTAAGGCTTCGGCGTCCGGGCAGTCGACAATCTGATTCTTCTTAGTGAGGAATCTGTTCCAAAGCTTTCGGGCTGACTCTCCGGGCTGTTGAATTATATGACTTAAATCGTCTGCATCCGGAGGTCGGACATAGGTCCCTTGAAAATTAGTCCTAAAAGCATCCTCAAGCTCTTCCCAACTTCTGATTGAGTTTTCGGGGAGGCTCTTCAGCCAGTGCCTGGCTGGTCCTTTCAACTTGAGGGGCAAGTATTTCATGGCGTGGAGATCATCTCCGCGAGCCATATGGATATGGAGGATAAAGTCCTCAATCCAGACCCAGGGTCTGTCGTTCCGTCGTATGCCTCTATGTTCACAGGTTTGAATCCCTCTGGAAATTTGTGATCCAGCACCTCATCGGTGAAGCATAGGGGGTGCGCGGCACCCCTGTATTTGGATGTGTCATGGCATTCTGACGGTTGTAGTGTTCGGTTTTTCTTCTGTGCCAGAGCTCGCTTCCTGGATCCATAGATGGACCTGGTTATACCGGATTTTTGGTGCAAGTCCTCACGTAGATCATGTGCTGACTTATGTGTGACATCGTTAGCCGCCCTATCGCGGCCGCGGGGTGGTCGATCCGGCTGATCAGCCGTTTTATTTTTTGGCTGTATAGGCTCTAAGGCCTTGTCATCAAATTCAGGCAGCAGCTTGCGCTTTGGATAGCTCTTTGTGTGGCGACTGCCACCGTACTTTTCTTCAGTGTCGAGCACATTGTTCCATCTATTGTTGAGTGTATTTTGCGCGGCCTTAAGCCTTTGCTTCTGCTTCTTTAGACTCCTCGCGGTGGCAATAAGCCTTCTATGGAGGTTCTCTTGCTCCAAGTGCCTTTCCGGGATGATGTGTGCATTGTCGTCCGGACTGTTCTCCTCTCCAGAGACAGGTTGATTAGCTTTATCCTCGGCGTCGCCGTTATCGGACAACGGCTCCGTACTATGTTCGCCGTCCGCTGGCTCGTCCTGCTCTGTTGCTGGGTCCATGTGGTCATCGTTTCCTCTGGAGTCGACCGGGGTATTATTTTTTCTTGCGCTGTTATCGCTGCTTTTGCCGAGGCGGGATTTGGAGCGGCGCCTATGCCGTCGCTTTGGTTGCTTCTCGAGGGAACTATCCTTCGCTGCATCCTTCCATTCGTCGTCATTGTTTTCTTTGGGTGTGTCCACCATATATATATATCGTGTGATGAAGTGGCTGTCCAGCGCCCTGTGGGCGGTGGTTCCTGTTCCTCTCCTGCATCGTCGTCCATACCGTCGATGTATTCGAAGTCGAAATCGAGCATGTCGGTTAAGTCGTCGACAGTGGCTATTAAGTGGGTGGTGGGTGGGGAACGAATTTCTTCGTCGTCCGCTTCCCGCTCGAGCCGGACATAGTTCGTCCAAGGACCTCCTGGCAAGGAGAGAGACCTTAATGAATTTAGCACATCGCCCAAGGGCAAGTGCTGAGCGGTATCCGCGGAGGAAAACTCCATGATCGGCGCCCAATCTGATTCGATAGGCATGGACGCAAGCGGTTCGGAGCCCGTGGCGGGGACGAATCCAAGGATCTGACAACACAGGTCTCGTAGGAGGTAAACTCAGCATTCGGCTCTATCGCCGCTGAGTGTGCGGCCTCTGTGACACTGTCCGGCGGCAGAGCTAAGTCATGCTCGTCGTGACTGTGCGGCGCACCTGACACGGGCTCGAATCCGTCGAAGATCAAGTCTCCGCGGATGTCGGCAGTATAGTTTATGTTTCCAAACCTGACCTGACAGCCAGGGGCGTAGCTCTCGATCTGCTCCAGATGGCCAAGCGAGTTGGTCCACAGTGCGAAGCCGCCGAATACAAAGATCTGTCCGGGGGAAAAACCATCACCCTGGAACACATCGTTGCCGATGATCGAAGGAGCCATCAAGCCTTATGGTGATGGCACAGTGGAACTCTCAATGAAAGCACTAATGTCGGTGTCAAAACCGGTGGATCTCGGGTACGGGGTCCCGAACTGTGCGTCTAAGGCGGATGGTAACAGGAGGCAGGGGACATAATGTTTACCCAGGTTCAGGCCCTCTCGATGGAGGTAATACCCTACTTCCTGCTTGATTGATCTTGATGATATGAGTATTACAAGAGTTTATCTACCACGAGATCGTAGAGGCTAAACCCTAGAAGCTAGCCTATGATTATGATTGTTGTTGTCCTACGGACTAAACCCTCCGGTTTATATAGACATCGGAGGGGGCTAGGGTTACACAGAGTCGGTTACAAGGGAGGAGATCTACAGATCCGAATTGCCAAGCATGCCTTCCATGCCAAGGAGAGTCCCACCCTGACACGGGACGAAGTCTTCAATCTTGTATCTTCATAATCCAAGAGTCTGGCCAAAGGATATAGTCCGGCTGTCCGAGGACCCCCTAATCCAGGACTCCCTCAGATACCGAGCCGGACACGTTTATGAGCCGGCTGGGATTCTGTGAACCACCAGGCGTCAACCTGAGTATATAAAGGGACGACCCGACGGCGGTTTAGGGACAAGAAACAACAACTCGAGATCCAGGCAAGCGTATTTGCTCCCTGGTCATCGAAACCCTAGCAATACCACCTCAAACTGGGTTAGGCCTTTACCTTCACCGCAAGGGGCCGAACCAGTACAAACTCCTCGTTTCCTTTGTCCTGTTTAACCCCTTTAAGCTTGTCTCGTTGCGATGGCTCCACGAACAAGTCCTTGCACTAGGACATCTGCCGTGACAATCCCGCGACAGTTGGCGCCCATCGTGGGGCTATCACACGATGGTTTCAAGTTCTTAGAGGGCAACTCCGAAGGGATCAAGGGATACGCCATGGGCCGGATGACCAAGAGTCATCGCGGCAAGCTCTACATCGACGACGCAGGCTAGGGCCCCGAGGCCGGCTCAATTGAGTAGGGTACCGGGTCACCTTCGGCGGAATTCACGTCTTCATTGGCAAGATCGGGAACCGGGCCCTGAGCCGGACATCTGCACCGACATCATCGAGACGACTCAGCGTGCGAGACCCGCCCGTGTTCGGCCCGCCATGAATCGTGCTTTCGTGGGATTCATCCATGGAGCAGAATCTGCGGATAGATTGACATCTGGTGGTGAGACGGTTGTTTACTCTGATGGTGAGTCGTCCACCGGTGAGACCGAGTCATTGTATCAACTGCAAGACGGCCGGCTTGGGGGCTGTTCCGATGGCGACAGGATTCCGGACCCCTGCGAGCCGCCGAACCGGGTTGCAATCTTCATGGCCGGTAAGCAGCCCGTGCAGCACTCGTCGATGCAGCAGAGATGATTTCTGGGTCAGCGGCGGCAACGGCTGCTGGAGCAGGAGGCCCTGTGCGCCCACCGGCTCAGGTCTTAACTGACTTGCTGGATAAGCTGACAACATTGTTAACAGCAGTGGTTAACCCGGTGGATTAGGATCAGCATAATGCGGCGGTCGCAAAATGCGTGATGAGATAGCACAGGCCAAGGACGAGCTGAACGCAGAAAACACTAGGATGGCCGAGGAGCGGGCTGCTTTGGCTGCTCAGGCACAGCGGATTCAGTCGGAGTCTTACTGGCTCATGCTAGATCAGGACGCTTCAAACAAAGTCATGAGGAGGAGGCATCAGACTCGTCTGCCCCCGGTTTACGAGGCAAGAAATCTCTTTAACACGCCAGGAGCAGGAACCAGTAACCCGCCAGTGGTAAACAGGGTTGAAGCACCTGGGACGGGTATGCCGGTTTAGCCGCGCACGACGGACCCGTCTCGTCAGAACAATAACCCGCCGCAGCACGTGCCGACGCCACCGGGTCATTACTCTAACCCTTTGGATAACATGATCGATGCGGCGTCACGATTGGCGGCTCTCCCAGTTGAAGGCGAGTCTCCAACGGCGGTTCAAACACGGAGGGCTAGAGAGCTCCTTCAGACAGCATTGGTTCACCAGCAGGATTATTCTTACAGTCGTGAAAGGATTCATTCCACCCGTCGCCCGAGCCGGAGTTACAGCAGGCATATCGATGAGTCGGCTGTGTCAAGTAGTGGACGGAACCATAACCCACCTTGTGGACATAACCCGGCGGGGCGGTGGCGCTGATGCTCAGAACATAGTGGATCAAGGTCGAGCACGTCGAGAGGCCGAACTAGCGGCGCAGTATGCGGCCCGTCAACCTTCTCCGGTTCGTCCGACAACTTCGGTGGAGCCAGGTGTAACCTTTAGGAATTTGGGCGTGCCATGTTTAGTGCCGGCTCTATGTAACGAGCGTCTGCCCAAGGATTTCAAGGGTCCTCGCAAGGTGCCTAACAATACAGCCGATTTACCTCTTGAAGCATGGGTTGATAGTAATGAGATGGCCATGGAATTGCTAGATGTTAGTGATGCTGCGTGTGCTAAATATTTCCCCCTGATGTTGGAGGGTGAGGGAGTCCTGGACTAAGGGGTCCCCGGGAGTCCGGCCTGTTATCCATGGGCCGGACTGATGGGCTGTGAAGACATGAAGGCCGAAGACTGTACCCGTGTCCGGATAGGACTCTCCTTGGCGTGGAAGGCAAGCTTGGCGATCAATTATGAAGATTCCTTTCTATGTAACTGACTCTATGTAACCCTAGATCCCCCCGGTGTCTATATAAACCGGAGGGTTTAATCCGGAAAGGATACACTCATTACCATAGTCATACAGGCTAGACTTCTAGGCTTTAGCCATTACGATCTCGTGGTAGATCAACTCTTGTAATACTCATATTCATCAAGATCAATCAAGCAGGAAGTAGGGTATTACCTCCATAGAGAGGGCCCGAACCTGGGTAAACATCGTGTCCCCTGT
The DNA here is from genome assembly GCF_002575655.3 of Aegilops tauschii subsp. strangulata. Classification (NCBI taxonomy): domain Eukaryota; kingdom Viridiplantae; phylum Streptophyta; class Magnoliopsida; order Poales; family Poaceae; genus Aegilops; species Aegilops tauschii. The sequence goes on along the minus strand of NC_053036.3, from coordinate 404,661,542 downwards.
CTCCTGTTACCATCGACCTTAGACGCACAGTTCGGGGCCCCCTATCCGAGATCCCTCGGTTTTGACACCGACATTGGTGCTTTCATTGAGAGTTCCACTGTTTCGTCGACGAAAGGTTCGATGGCCCCTTCGATCGTCAATAGTGACGATGTCCAAGGAGAAACCTTCCTTCCCGCATAGATCTTCGTATTCGGCGGCTTCGTACTGCGGGCCAACTCGCTTGGCCATCTGGAGCAGATCGATAGCTACGCCCCTGGCCACCAGGTCAGATTTGGAAACTTGAACTACGTCGCGGATATCTGTGGCAACTTGATCTTCAACGGATTTTAGACCGCGGTGATCGCTCCCCCTCGCTCCGATGAACATGACTTAAATCTGTAATCGGACAATATTCAGGAGATGGTTCCTGTAACTGCAACGGCCTTGGATCCGGAGCAGATCACGCCAGCTGAAGCCACAGAGTCCGCGGCGTTGGAGCCGCACACAGACTCAACACCTTGTAATATCTACGTCAACGAAATTCCGGACTTGTTTCCGGCTCTAAATTCCGAACCACGTACGCCTGCGGACACCGGGCTGGATCGAATATCGATCTTCGAGTTCAGCGCCGCAGACATCTTCCAACACTCGCCCTTGGGTGATGTGCTAAATTCATTAAAGAACCTGTCCTTGTCGGGAGACTCACAGCCGAACTATGTCCGGTTCGAACTAGAGGCTGATGATGGAGAATTTCGCTTCCCACCCGGCACCCACTTCATAGCCACTGTCGAGGACTTAACCGACACGCTTGACTATGGCTCCGAAGACATCAACGGTACGGACGATGATGCCGACAAGGAGCAAGCCCAAGACCCGCCATTCACTGGACGTTGGACGGCCACTTCTTCATACGATGTGTACATGGTTGACACACCTAAAAAAGCTAGCGATGATGACAAAGAAGATCCAGTTGAGAATAAACCTCCTGAGACACAGTCCAAGCGCCGGCGCCCTAAACGCCGTTCTAAGTCACGTCGATCAAAAGACAGCAACACTGGCACCGGAGAAAAAAGTACTCCGGACGACGCTGAAAACAATGAAGACCCTGTTGGAGCAAGATCCGAACAGGAGGAACAAGAAAACGGGCAAGCCAGCCCCGATGAACATGCCCTGCCCAGTGACAATTCGGAGGACGACAACTACCTTCCGCTCTCCAAAGATGAGGTAAGCCCCGGAGACGAAGACTTCATCGTACCCGAAGAACCCCTCGAGCAGGAGCGCTTCAAGCGATAGCTAATAGCTACTGCAAGAAGCCTGAAGAAGAAGCAGCAGCAGCTTCAAGCTGATCAAGACCTACTCATTGACAGATGGACTGATGTCCTGGCAGCCGAAGAATACGGCATCAAGCATCCAGCCAAGAGTTACCCGAAGCGCAGAATGCTACCTCAGTTTGATGAGGAGGCGTCGGAGCCCATACCTCCCTCGCGCAATGCGGAATGACCACCACGTGGTCGGGACAGTGCGGCGGACCGACCACCCCGCGGTCGGGATAAAACGGCAACTCAGGCCGAACAGCAGCCCACCCCACCGCCTCGTAAAAACAGTGACAAAACAGCTCGGGACTATACATACGACCTTCGGCAGGACCTGGACAGTAGAGCAGGACACACCAGATCAATCTACGGATCGCGAGGACACTTTTCGACTCGCGATGACGGCTACCTATTCGGACGTGAAAAACCTAGTCACGCCCGGGCCGATAAACGTAGGCGGACATCATCGGAGGTGCGCCGCGACTCGGCCCGATATAGAGGCGCCGCACACCCTCTTTGCTTCACAGATGAAGTAATGGATCATGAATTCCCCGAGGGGTTCAAACCCGTCAATATTGAATCATACGACGGAACAACCGATCCCGCAGTATGGATCGAGGATTTTATTCTCCACATCCATATGGCCCGTGGATACGACCTCCACGCCATCAAATACCTCCCACTAAAGCTCAAAGGGCCAGCTCGACACTGGTTAAACAACCTGCCTGAAAATTCCATCGGCAGCTGGGAGGACTTGGAAGAAGCTTTTCTTGAAAACTTCCAAGGTACTTATGTCCGGCCTCCACACGCCGATGACTTAAGTCATATAGTTCAACAACCTGGAGAATCGGCCAGAAAATTCTGGACTAGGTTCCTAACCAAAAAGAACCAGATCGTTGACTGTCCGGATGCTAAAGCCCTAGCAGCCTTCAAACACAGCATCCGTGACGAATGGCTCGCCCGCCACCTTGGCCAAGAAAAGCCGAAATCCATGGCAGCCCTCACGGCACTCATGACCCGCTTTTGCGTGGGTGAGGATAGCTGGCTGGTTCGTAGCAAAAACACAGCCAGCGAGGCAGGGCCCTCCGAGGCCAAAAACAGCACCGGCAAGCTCCGGCGCAAAAGACACAAACACCAAAGCAATGGCGATAACACCGATGACACTACAGTAAACGCCAGATTCGGTGGCTCCAAGTGCGGCCAGCGGAAGAAGCCCTACAAAAGGAACAGTGAGGGACCATCCAGCTTGGACCGCATACTGAACCGTCCGTGCCAGATACATGGCACCCCAGACAAACAAGCCAATCATACCAATAGAGATTGTTGGGTTTTTAAACAGGCTGGCAAGTTAAATGCCGAGAACAAGGAAAAGGGATCACAAAGTGAGGATGATGACGAAGAGCCCCGGTAGCCGAACACTGGGGGGGCAGAAGAAATTTCCCCCTCAAGTCAAACCGGTGAATATGATATATGCTACACACATCCCCAAAAGGGAGCGCAAGTGCGCACTCAGGGACGTCTATGCGGTAGAGCCAGTCGCCCCAAAATTCAATCCGTGGTCGTCATTCCCGATCACCTTTGATCGTGGAGATCATCCAACTAGTATCCGTCATGGTGGTTCGGCCGCAATGGTCCTCGACCCAATCATCGGCGGATTTCACCTGACAGGAGTCCTAATGGACGGTGGTAGCAGCCTCAACCTGCTCTATCAGGATACAGTGTGCAAAATGGGCATTAATCCCTCACGAATCAAGCCCACAAAGACTACCTTTAAAGGAGTCATACCAGGCGTAGAGGCCCATTGTACGGGCTCAATCATGCTGGAGGTGGTCTTCGGTTCCCCGGACAACTTCCGAAGCGAAGAGCTAATCTTCGATATCGTCCCCTTCCGCAGCGGCTACCATGCACTGCTCGGACGAATCACGTTTGCTAGATTCAACGCGGTGCCACACTATGCTTATCTCAAGCTCAAGATGCCCGGTCCACGCGGCGTCATAATAGTCAATGGAAACACGGAACGCTCCCTCCGTACAGAGGAGCACACAGCCGCCCTAGCAGCAGAGGTACAGAGCGGCCTTCTCAAGCAGAACTATAATCCGGCTGCCGAGCCCCTGGACATCACTAAGAGGGTCCGGACCACACTGCAACAGGACAACTCGGCTCGTCAAGAGCTCGATTAGCAATTCGACCTCCGTCCTAGTCACGATGCGGTAGCGGCATTCGTACCACGCGTACATAATTACGCACTCAAAATCCCATGGGCATCGACGGAGGCATAGCTAGCTTGTGGTCCACAGTTCGGCTACACCGATCCTGGACTCACTTGTACCTTTACTATTTCCTTTTCCCCTTTTTCAGGTCTCTTTTAGACAGGCCTCCATCGATGGCCTGACCACCGGTCCTGTCAAAGGACAAGTACACCAGATTGGCACAGAGCACAGGCATACAGGGGAAGCCCTAGAGGACAATCCAACGATTACTCTACATGTTTTCAGGACCCAAACGCAGCTCGCCTTTTTTCATGGCATGTTAAATAGCCGGTGGCTTATCGCACTATGTGTATCAATGCGCTTTAACGCATTAACCCAATTATAACGGAAACAGTTCACGGCCCAAGTTCAAGGGCCCCAGATACTACCTGTGCTCTCTTTCTGTTTTCCTTTTACCATTAATTACTTATCTTCTAGCACCCATGCACTTTGGTACATTTCATATTTTCCAGGGGCTCCCCATCACCCCATAATATGGCAACAAAGTCCGAACACTTCTTATAGATCAGTTCGGCACCCCGAATTTAGTATTATATGCATTGGCTCCAAATTATGTCTTTGGTCAATAGTTGGGTTGCCTGGCTCCTGTGCTTGCTACCCTACGTTCCACTACATCGGCTAGGGTAGTAAAGGGAGAACTACTGCAATTGTGCCCTGGTCTAAACCGGATGAGCACCTCAGTAGAGAAAGCCGAAAACTAACTATCATGATGCAGCGAGAGCCGGTCAGCTGTTCGGAGGTTACAAATCGCTGGAGATTTTTTCCGCATTACACGAAGGATCGGTACTTGCCGATCAGACGCTGACAACACTCTAGTTCGTATACCAGGGGCTGCGCCCATGTTTTATTATAAAACTCCTATTGCTAAGTGAGGGCGTTTAAGCCGCATAGTCTGATTGCCTGGTTCATTGCGCTATACAACTCCTTCAAGGACCATATAATTAGATCAAGATTGTTTAGATTCCATCCCGAACACCTCTGCACTACCTACGTGAGGGCAGAAGCCGACGACTGGCCAACCCTCAGATTACATACAACACGGCCGCACAGGAGGAAACAATTAAAACATAACAAACATTATATTACAAACCGGCTTTGTTTTCATCATACAAGGCAATGACAAAACACGAATGTATTCACTACAAAAAAATACACTTCCGTGATGATACGTGTTTGTCACAGTAGGTCGCGTTTTCTGTCATGCATGTACATCCATGACAAATTTATGACAGAATCAAGATAGTCATACCTGTGCTGTCGTAGAAGTGTTCCATGACATTGCCAAAATTATCATCACGGAAGTGTCCACTTCCATGACGATAAATCGCGCGTCACAGAAGTGCTTTCGTCAAGGTGACCGACACGTGGCATCCACCGTAACGGAACGCCGTTAAGCTATCGGGTCGGGTTTTGGATCCGATAACCAGTTAACAGCCCCGACCAATGGGGATTTTCCACATGTAAAATCATCATTGGCTGGAGGAAACACGTGTCGGCTCATCGTTGGGACAGATGTCATCCACTCATTGGACGGAAGGCGCCTATGATACATTGACACGTGGCACGGCCCAACAGAGGCCCATTCCTGTGAAAAGGCCGGCCTGTTTGACTTGGTCAAAAGGTGGCGGGCCGGCCCATGGAAAGCCTGTTAACGGCCTGTTCGCATATAGCCCATTTACAGCCCGCTAACCCAAGGCCCGTTATGCCCTATCCGAATTAGGCCCAGTAGCGTCCTCTGGGCCATCCAATATGATTCCAGCCCATTTTCACTTCTGGCGCATGTATGGCCCATGACGTCTTTCGGCCCATATGAGGCCCTATGTAACTGTTGGCCTATTAACGGCCCATGGTGAAACTGGCCCGGAATGAACAGTGTATCACTTTACACCCATTAATGGCCCGTGGTGAAACTGGCCCGTAATGAACAGTATATCACTTTATACCCATTAACGGCCCGTTATTCCGTTGGGCCATTTCCAGCCCATGTTATCTTTCGGCCTTCTCAAAGCCCATTTATTCTTGGGCACATTTCCAGCATTCGTTTACTTACGGCCTGTTACTGTCATTTTCTGCTTGTGGGCCAAATTCAGCCCGTGGTTAGAGTCAGCCCGTTTGTGGTCCGTTAATACGTTGGGCCGTTTTCATAGCGTCATCAAATACGGCCTATTAACGATGGCCCGTTATGGTCGGCCCATGAACGGACGATTCCAACTCTAGCCCGTATAAGGCCCATTGATGATACGGCCCACAGAAGGCCCATTGTTTCTACGGCCCATAGAAGGCCCATTGTTTCTACAGCCCGTAGAAGGCCCACTGTTTCTACGGCCAGTAGGAGGCCCAATGTCACTACAGTAAATATTAGCCCATGGTTATTGTGGCCTAGTTTTAAAAAATAGGTTATTGCAGCCACTAGCTAACCGCGGAAAAAGAACTGCAATGACTACAAGCAAACAAATAAACAAGACAACAAGGAAATAAATAAGCAAGCAACTAATGCTAGGCTATCACGGCTATTACACATATTACATCCACTGGGCATCAAAGTTCGCCACCAGTGCAAATATAGGGAACAAAGCAGCATATCATATACACTAGTTGTCAAAGTTGGTGACCAGCGCAAATAAACGCCACAGCAAAACAAATCCAGAACTGAAACCACTTCAGAAGATCTCAAGAAACAATATCCTGGGTACCAATAATGCTGGCAAGATGCTTAGCAAGCTTATTAACTTTGTCTTGTTTGGCGCTTAAATCCTCCAGCGCTTGCTGTTGCACCAGAAAATATGCATCTGAATTCTGCAGGGACTTCCTCAGTCCTTCAGCTTCCTGTTGCAGCACATCTGATCGATGTCTTTCAACTTGAAGTTGAGACTCAAGAAGACGAACTGATTCAGGCAGCGAGTTCGAAGAGCTTGTGCCAGCAGTAGTGGCCAGTAACTCGAACACTACATCAAGACAGGACTTTTGGGTTCCCTCACTGTCGTCAAGATAGTTTTTATCAGCTTTCTTGGAGACCAACAGGGATGTCTCACTATCTTGAACCTTATCTGCATTACTTCCTTTACCATTGGATAACGCGGTATTGTTCTCCAATATTTTGTCCGCATTCTAAAAGAGAAACAAGCAGACACATCACATGTTTACCATGTTGTATATGAAACTCATTTTGGTAAATGAGTTCAGTAGTAAAGTGGACAGGATAACAGCATGAAACAAACATATATCTATGTACCATGGTCACTTTATGGTCTATATCATTCTAGTTTTTGTTGCCAAATCAAGATAGTGACACAGTTCAAATAATATTTGTTCAAGACAAAGCAGAATAGACAGAATATAAGTGTGGGTAACTATAGAGCCATAACAACACTTGTAATGTGCATGACATGAGAACATAACTGTTTATTCAATTGAAACTGAAATCAACAAAGAGCAGGTTACAACAGCAAACCAGTTAAAGAAACATGTTTAAAACATACCTATTGCGCCATTGGAGTTTCAATTCCATCCTTCAAAATTGAAAATAATTGGTATGAGTAAATACAGTAATGCAAGAGCAAAGGAGTATGAACCATAGCTACATAACCTAACCTGAGAACAAATCTTCTTCTCCTTTAAGCGTTGAGTTGGGATTCGGAGTGGTGGTCCTCGTGCTTTGGGCACTGCAGTTCCCTTACTAACTGCTCGTGCTTGGGCGCTCTGTGGTGGAGACGGTGCTGTGTCAACTGGAACTGGGTTACTATCTGCTGGGGTTGGGGTTAGAAGGGGTGTAGCTGGTTCTCTGTCCAACTGGGTAGGGGTACAATCTGCGAGAGTCTGGGTTATGTGTGGTGGATCTGGTCCTTGGGCAAGTACAACCGTGGTTCTATCTGCATCAACTGGTAGCACTATCTTTTCTGAAGACCGTGTTGTTACTCCCTTAGATACTGCCATCACGCTCTCCAATTCAAATGGCTGATAAACAAGAAAAGTAATTGAAAGTATAGACATTGTATGATAGACAGGTGCAATGGATAGTGGGGAATAAAAGAGGGCATGAAATAATTCATATTTATGTTGTCTAACCAAACAGGATAGCATGACACAATTTCACATATATGATGGCTAACTAAACAGGATAGCATGACACAATTTCACATTATGATGGCTAACTAAAAAAGATGGAAAGACATAGTTCAAAATATGAGACTATGTAAACAGGATGACATGACATAACTATATAATGTGTTTATTAAATAGGTTGGCATGCTATAATTCACATACATTCACGGATAGAATGCCATAATTCAAAATATGATGACTGTAAACACTAAACATGATGAGATGATATAACTATATGATGTCTTTATTAAATGGGTTTCCATGCCATAATTCAAATAGATGATGTGTATGTACTATGTAAACATGATGGCATGATATAATTCAAATATATGATTTATATAGTAAGCATGTAAGCAGATGGCAATCCATATATGATGTAAAAACTAAGCAATGCAAGACAACATGCATGACATGGGTAATATAACCCTGCCAAGTTTGAGCATAGACCTCAGGGGGGAAATAGGACTGGTCATCAGTCTCTGAATCCTCCTCTGAGGAGCTCTCTGTAACCAGCAAGATGTCTGCTTCAGCAGGTAGCATTGTCTGCTCTTAATACCTTGTTTTCACTCCAGATACTTCCATCACTGCTTCAAATGGCTGATGCACAGGATGAGTAGTTGAATATACAAACGTTGTCGACAAATGGAACACATAATAGAAAAAAATGATAGCGTGATATAATTCACATACATGATGATTGGATAAACAGCATGGCATTGCATAATTCACATATATAATGCCTTTGCAACAAGATAGCATTGTATAATTCACATATATAATGTCTTGCAACAAGATGGCAATGCATAATTCACATATATGGTAATTAAACACTGAATAGGTGGCATTCACACAAAGCATGTCTAAACTAATCAAATGACATAGCAATGCGATACACCATACGCACGATATGAGCAACATAACCCTGCCAAGTTAGAGCATACACCTCGAGGGGGGGGGGGAATAGGACTGGTCATCTGTCTCTGAATCCTCCTCTGAGGAGCTATCCGTAACCAGCGAGATATGCGCTTCGTCAGATAGCATAGTCTGCTCTGAAGACCTTGTCTTCACTCCAGAATTTGCCATCACCGTGTCAAATGGCTGATGCACACGAAGAGCAGTTGAATGTACTAACATTGTTGACAAATGTAATATGTAACGGAAAAAAAGGATGGCCTAATATAATTTACATATAAGATGACTGGCTAAGCAGGATGGCATTGCAAAATTCACATATATGACGCCTGGCTAAACAAGATGGCGTTGCATAATTCACATAAACGATGAATAAACTAAACAGATGGCATTCACACAAAGGATGTCTAAACTAAGCAGATGACATATTTGATGTATCAAGTAAGCAATGCAAGACACCATATGCATGATATAACGAACATCAGCATGCCAAGTTAGAGCGAAGACCTCAGGGCGTAAATAGGAGTTGTCTTATCCTTCTGAATCCCCCTCAGAACAGATATCTTCCTCTCGATTACAATCCGAAATGCATGGAGGGGGGCTGCCTTTGCACCTACCATGGAGCGATGTCTGCATGAAATTTTATTGCCACGCAAGGCTCGTCTCTTTTGCTCTAAATGTTCAGTTCCATTGTTTACAATAACTCTCATGCATAGGAATAAAACATAGTGAGATTATGTAAGGAGTGCATGCAGAAATCCAGAGTGATGGTAGCAACCTCTGGATAGACCCAAAACCAATAATAGCAGGCAGATAATGGCTTCAGTTAAAAAAATACAGATAATGGATTTTTACTGTTTGTTTCCCACCCAACATGAAACTCATGGTAGACACCGGCGATTAACTAGATAGTAGATAGATACTATTGATAGCGGCCCCGATATGTACCCCACAACCATTTAAAAACTCAAGTTTGACCATTAGTTTGGAGCTGACTTAGAGTCTAATCGGTGAACAGGACGATAAAGTAGCATGTAATATTAAGCGATGCATAACGTAAGCAGACACGAAAGAGTGCGACCTCTCTTGCGGACCCGTGTAGTCCTCGAGGTCATCTGCTCGGTTGATGATGGTAATGCAGTTTTCATGGCTGCCAGCGGCAGGGAAGAAGATCTGAGGCGGCGAAAGACAGTCTGTAGGCCGGATCCCTGCTGTGCTGGACCCTTCTGTCGTTGGAGCAGCTGAGCTGGGGGTGGACGATGGCGTAGCAGGAGCGGGACAAACCACACAAGGTTTTCTTTGACAACTATCTGTAAGAGAAGTAATTCTGTAAGGGCTCATTTGAATTGGAGGATTCCAACAATGCAGGGATAGGAAATAGACAGGAATGGGATACGAATGCACGTGCAAAACAGAGAATTTAAAAACACATGATTTCTGCCAATCTGGGTGTTTGATTCACAACAATTGGAAGATCACAGGATACAAAGAAGCATGGTGAGATTATGTCAAACCACAAGAAAATGTATGGTTATAATGCTATTATGCTACTATCTCTGAGTCTTGTGCTTCATGAATAGGAATTTGAAAAGGAGGACAAGCGAAAATTAAAATTCCTACATTTTTTCTTTCAAGGAGACACTAAAGGAACAAATCCGTGTGCTCAGTGGACAATATATATAACATGTAGAGTAAAAAAGAGATGCAACAAGTGTACAACCTCTTTGGCGAAGCCATGTCGATCTCAGCGTGATTGGGTTGGCCGGTGAGGATGCTCCGGCTAACTTTGCTGTCGGAGGAGGGGAAGAAGATCTTAGGCGTCTGGAGATGGAGCCCGAGGTACTGCTCCGCTGTGATGGAGGGTTTCGTCGTTGGAGCGGCTACGGTGAGTTGTACGACGCCGAGGCTGAAGCAGGACAAGAGAGACAATGAACAACGTTAACCTGAGTGGAATTCTAATAGCATCTCCAATACATGAGATAAAATACATAACCACAAAGTGCTAGATGTAAAATACATCAGCCGCTCATCTCTGAATTTAACTGTTGAAACTGAACTTACTGTCGAAACTGAACTTAACTGTCGAAACTGAATTTTGCTGTCGAAACTGAACGCACTAGCAAGGTGAGGCTACACGTCGGTCGACTGACTTTTTCATCTCTGGTCAGTCGATTTTGCAGCCGTTGGATACGAAATCAAGGGCCTGCGGTTCATCTTCAACCTCCACCCCCCTGACCCGCCAGCCACCACCGGCCAAACAGCAGCCCCCCGCCGCCCGCGGCCGGCGGTGCGCCGCCCCGCCCGCCCCGAAAACACTCCCCACCACCGGTCCGCCGCCGCCCCGGCCATCCCTCTAGGCCCCCCCGTGCCGAGCTTTTTCTCCGGCGATCCCCACGCCACCGCCCCGCCAACGCCCCGCCACCGCCGGCGACCACTGCCCCCATCCTGAACCCTAAGATAGATAGTGGGGAACCTCTCCGGCGAGCCCCCCTCCTCGCTGCGGCTGGTTCTTCCTTCACCCCGGCGAGGCCCCCCCCCCACCCCCTGAAAATCGACTAACCCAAAAGTCAATTCAGTCGACTGAAGTGTAGCTAAATCGGAGCAGCATCGCAAGCAAGAGCAAGAGCGAAAGCAGCAGCGCGAGCAAGAGCAATAGCAAGAGCAGACCAGGCAGGGGACCGAGAACAAGAGCAGAGCAGCAGCGCGGGCGAGAGCTAAAGCAGCAGCAGCTCCTACTGATGTGGACGTCACCGCCGAGGGAGCGACGCCATGGAGGAAGTGGCCGGCGACGCTGCCGTGGATGGAGCCGCGCCGTGTCGGCTCGTGACCGAGCGCCGGTAGCACCGTGAGATCGAATCAAGAAGAAAATGCGGTGATTAGTGTACAACCTCTTTGGTGGCGCCAATTAGGTCGCAGCTTCATTCGAGGAAACGGTGATGATGATGCTCTTCCGGTGGTGCAGGTGAAGACGGCGGTGTGGGAATGGAGGTGGCGCGAAAGACAAGGGGAACGTCGGGGCAGCTCCTTGCAGGTGGAGGACGGGGTGGCTGAACCGGCGGGACGATGAGATCGACAACGGATCCTCATCCGGTACGGTGGATGAGGGACGTCGACGTGTTGCTGTGGACAACATCGTCGGGGAAGAGGCTCCGGCTGGGTGGCGGACGGAGCAGGGTGTGGGGTTTCGTCGCGGGTTTTCGCGGCCTCGGTGTACGAATGGGTGGGCGGATGTGATGGCCGTGGGGAACCATGGCTTAGAGACGCGCTTGTCCGAAATGTGGGGTAAGTTACGAAAGTACCCCCACCAATTTGAGGCGGTTCTTTCGGTTCAGGGGTAGCACGGGCATTTCGCGTGTCGGGATTTCACAGGAGGTGGGAGATTTCGCGCGCGTTGTAATTTCGGAATAGCAAGGCGCTGGTTGAGATGGAGGGAGTTGTCAGAGCACAACGAGACAAAGATATATCTTAAATATTTCGGGCTAACAAGGCGCGGGTTGAAGTTTCCGGACAAGCCTAACATGTACTGTACCAAATCAATGCGCACTACAAATGTCATTCAAAACTTTGCATGTTATGTTCAATTAAAATATTTCGCTACGTGTATAATGCATGCAACCTACTACTCAAATGAACATTTTAGTGCATTCCAAACGTATATACTACCGCTTCAATATGAACTAAATTTGAATTTGTTTCTCTATTTGAATAAGATCTACAGTAATGATTGTTGTGAAGTCAAAGCATTTGAATTCGTTTCTCTGTTTTAATAGGATCTACAATCATCATTATTGTCAAGTTAAACCATCGTTTGTGTATTATCTTCATAGCACACCACATGATTAGTCTCGAGTTACATATGAACTATGTGTACTATATGAACTCGAACTAGATTTTTTGAATCCACTTTATTTTGATTGCAAATCACATTACATTTCTAGCTCTAGCTAGATCTTCATAATCTAAACCATGTCTCATATGTATAATGTGTTTATCACATTATGTATGGTGCCCCGCCCCCTATGCCTACAAGTATTTAGATGTGAGTTGCAAACACCACACATTACCACAAATTCAAATAAAATGTGAGAATGTTTGATATATAGTATTGTTTAGATTGTTCGATATTTAGTTGTAAGCTGCAAACGCCACACATTATCACAAATTCAAATAAAATGTGAGATTGTTTGATGTATAGTATGAATTAGATTGTTCGGCATTTAGCTGTGAGTTGCAAACGCCATGCATTATCACATTATGGTATAACATGTGCACAGCACGTGTATCACCGCTATATTCATGCATGCAATGTTTAAAACACTATGATCTCCTATTCAAATATATGAATCTGCTTTCATATCAAATTATGATCTTTGTTAGTCTCTTACACCCACACAATCCTCTAACCTTTCTAGCTACCACGAACTTTCTGTCGTGCATGCACACGCCCTCCTCGCCCTCCCCCTCCCTCGGCATTCTATCCACCGGGCACATTCATTTTTTTCTTTAGGTCGTTCTCCTAGAGTCTCCACAACTCCTTTCCGACACACACCGATCGATAAACCTCTCCAGCGATGCCTGCCTACAACATACACACACACCTTCAGTCTCCTCCTTTATGTGTCCTTGCCTCGTGTCTCTCATACGGTCAGACACACGTGTAAACTCTCGCCCCTCTTTTCATCGATCTCACAACCGCACACTCCTCCCGCTATCTAGCTAGTAGTTGGGCCTCTCGCACCACCTCCTAGATCCATTTTCTCTGTCTATCCGTCTCGCTAGGCCTTATTTGCCTCTAACAAATGGACGTAGACCGACCGATCTCTCGCTATACATATAGCTAGCTAGGTCCTTATAACTCGTTTTTACCCACACGTCAATCGATCTACCTCATTAGTTGTGTCTCTCCCTTCCTTCGACAAACAACAATTGATCTACCGATCTAGTTAGGTTTGCTTACCAAACACATGGTTCCCCTTCATCATCCATGGATGCGTCCCGACAGATCTATCATGCACAGGCACACACAGAAACACATCCCCACTATTATTGATAACATTGCAGTTCCACCCTCAGTTTGTCTCGTAGGCCTCTCCCACCATCTTCGAGAAGCAACTCCATTGCTCATCCAGCACTCTACCCCTCTCCCTCCCTCTCTCTCTCCTTTCTCTCTCTGTCCCATCATATTTCCCGTCCTTCAGTTATGTATGGATGTCGACCAATCTCCCTCAAGACATAGTTGGGTCTCTCCTTATCAACACATATACGAGTCGTTCTACCTCTATAGTTAGGCCTCTGCCTACCCCTCCCCCACCCCCTCCCCCCACACACACCGATACATCGAGCGCTCTAGTCATGTCTCCCTGCCACACACAAACTTGACACGTGCCCTCTAACGTTCCGGTAGGCCAGTCGCCCTATATCTTTAACTTGTACACACACACAATTTCGATGGCTCTCTTCACCGATCTCGCACCCACCCACTTGATCCTCTCTTCGACTCTATCAATAGCTATGACCCCTCCCTCTCTTCTCGTGGATTGCCCGACCCTCTATGTATGATATGGATAGGCCTCCATTTCACACACATTGCATGCAAAATTTTGTTTGAGATGTCATCGACACATATTCCCACAAATAATTCATGAAATCAACCCCCACCCCACCCCCACCCCAAAACAAAAAACACTCACGAACGCGGTTTGTATCTCTCACACACACCTACGTAGGTGGGGGACGTGCACGAAGAGAAGAGGTGCATGCACGGCGCACGTACTCCCGTCTCTTTCCCAACCACACCCGCGCGGTACACGGTGGAGCTCATTTCTGTACGAAAAAGGCAGCCCATGTGGTAATTTGGCACGTGTACTGGTTGTCCACTTGGTGGAGGGAGGATCGGCTACCACGGGTGAACAAACAAATTGCGACTTGATGTGTTATGTTAAAAAAGAGGCAAACCATGTGGGGCCTACCTTAGAGGCAAGGCTCTATACACTGGAGTACTTTTGATGTGTCCCGTCAACTCGCAGAACGAGGAGAAGCTTTCTTAGTACGCCGTCTCCCCCACCCACGGGCGCGGTGGCTTGCAGGATGAGGTGAAGCTTGCTCCGCCTTACGCCCGCTCCCTCGCCCATGCGCGCGGTGGCTCGCAGGACAAGGAGAAAAATTTACTACTCCCTCCGTTTACTCCTCAGCCCTACTACCTTGGTTATAGAGATTATATCATATTGTTTGGAATATATATGTCCTTTAGTAGATTTCAATATGAACTACTAGTACATACTCCAAACACTGATGTATATAGACGTATTTTAGAGTGTAGATTCACTCATTTTGCTCCGTATGTAGCACTCTCCCTCGCCCCTCGACCCTCGCCCATGTGGTGGATGTGTAGCAATTCATTCGGTCTCATATAGCCAGAACGATATATACTGCACTACCATTATTGCTCGACTTCCCGAAGAGGCGAAGAGCCAATCGCAAGGTTAATATTTTGGAGATGCCAAGCGCAAGTTTATAGGAGAACGAGTAGTACACTACTGGAATCAGCTAATTTGCCATCTGCCAGCTCTTTGCCGTCTGCTAGCTGACGGCAAAGAAGCTCTTTGCCATCAGCTACCCAAAAGCAGACGGCAAAGAAACGGTAGACGAGAAAACAGGCCTTTGCCATCTGCCGGCTCTTTGTCGTCAGCCAGCTGACGGCAAAGAATCTTTGCCGTCCGCTGGCTGACGGCAAAGAGAGAGGTGGCCCCCACCCCCCCCGCCCGTTTAGAAAAACTTAACGCCCCACCTCTTTGCCGTCTGCTAGCAGACGGCAAAGATAGATAAAGGCGGACGACAAAGATTGGCGGACGGCAAAGAGCAGACTAACTAACGGCCCCCACCCCCCCGCCCGTTACTCTCTCTTCTCTCCCTCTCTCCTCCCCGACGCGCCCCGCCACCAGATCCCACGTCCACCGCCGCCGCCGCCGCCCCCGCCGCCCGCCGCCGCCTGGCGCCGCCCTCGCCCCCGCACCCGCTTGGCACGTCGCCCCAGCACCCCTCCGCCCCCACCCCACCCGCCGACGCCCCATCGCCCCGCCACCCGCCGCCCAGCGCCGCCCCCGCCGCTTGGCGCCGCCGCCGGCACCGCCCCCGTCACCGCCCCCGACGCCCCGTCGCCCCGCCACCCGCCGCTCGGCGCCGCCCCCGCCACCCGGCGCTTCCCCCGCCGCCCGGCGCCCCCCCGCCACCGCCCCCGCCGACCGTCCCATTGCTCCGGTGAGGGACTACTTCTTTTTTTTCTTCTGATTTTTCATTTTTTCTGTTTAATTGTTAGTGCTAGATTGTGTTAGTGTTAGTGTTAGAAAAGAATGAGAAGAAGTAGAAGTAGTAGAAGAAGTAGAAGAAGAAGAAAAGAGAAGAAAAAAAGATGAAAAAAGAAAAAGAAGAAAAGAAGTAGAAGAAGAAGAAAGGAAGAAAAGAAGTACAAAAAATAAAAAGAAGAAGAAGAAAAGAAGTAGAAGAAGTAGAGGAAGAAGAAAGGAAGAAACGAAAAGAAGTAAAAAAGTAGAAAAAAGATGAAAGAAGAAGAAGAAGAAAGGAAAGAAGAAGAGAAAGAAAGAAGAAGAAGGATAGAAGGAAACACCCCGACACCCCGACCCCCTGACCCCTGACCCCGACCCCGACACCACACCCCGACCCCGACACGACACCCCGACCCCCTGACCCCGACACCCCCGACTCCGACACTACACCCCGACACCCCGACCCCGACACGACACCCCGACACCCGACCCCCCGACCCCCTGACCCCCTGACCCCGACACCACACCCCGACCCCGACACCACGCCCCGACACCCAACCCACTGACCCCCCAACCCCGACACCACACCCCGACACCCGACCCCGACTCCACCCCGACACCCGACCCCCTAACCACCTGACCCCAACACGACACCCCGACCCCGAAACAGCACCCCGACCCCGACACGGCACCCCGACACCGACACGACACCCCGACCCCCGACACCTCCCGAAAAGGTGTTCTTTGGCCTTGCAGAGGCCGATGGGGTCATATATTTGTGAATTATTAGTTAGGTCATATATTTTTCAATTTTTTTTTGAAAACATCATATATAATTGTGTTGATCGGGTAGATTTAAATGTGCAGTTGTTTCATCGCTGCGAGGTTTGGTGGTCGACGACCTCGCCGTGCGTTTGACGAGCTGTGCCCCTTCGTTCGTGGGTGAGCACAAATGACATGTCCTCCTCCCCCGTTAATTATTTGCTTTGTTCCGGTGTTCGTGCTGATGAAACTTGATAGCTAGCTATATATGTGTCTTGAATCATCAGTATGCGTAACCAATATGTGTCTCCCGTTCGAAAGCGTCATAGTTATAAATATGCATGCATTTGCATATTTATAACCTTGATTCTTTCGAATTGTCCAACGCTATCCATGGACAGCCCGAGTATGTTTAGATTGGGTTCGTTTTCCCATATGCTTTGCTCCGTATCTGACGCATAAGTTTCGTCAGTGCCTCCCCTGTTGTTCTCCGGGTACACATCCTCTCTGTTTATTGCAGAGACGTGTATCAGGAGAACAGCGGGGAGGTGCTGCCAAAATTTTGCGTAGGATCCGGAGCATAGCATGGGAAAATGAACCCAATCTAAACATACTCGGGTGGGATTAGGATCTATCATTACCTATTAGAGTGTAGGTTGCATGGACGTAATAAAATTGACAAAGTAGATCAGCTGATGAATATATACATGGTGAATTATATATATATATATATTTGTTGTGTGTCTAGTAGCTCTGAAAGTCAAGATGAGTGATCGTGCGTGGATGTACACCGGTCACACTGGTCAGAACAAATGGAGCACTGAATGGTTCACAAAAACCAAGGGGTTTGTGCAAGCCGCATTTGCAAATGGCCAGAGGAAAACCTGGTGCCCCTGTTTACGGTGCGGCAATTGGGAAAAGAGGACAGAGGCTGAAATGGGCAAACACCTGCAGAAGAGTGGTTTTACGCCCGATTATACGGTGTGGACATTTCATGGTGAGTCTGCCCAATGTGACCGAGCTGAGGTGGATCGTCGTCGCACCGACGAGCATGGTACCGGGATGGAAAACATGGTGCAAGACTTCGATGATGCTCGGGATTCGGACGAGGAGATGGAGGAATCTGCAAAGGCCTTCAATGAAATGTTGGAGTCTTCAAAACGTCCGCTCCATGAGCACACTGAGCTTTGTCAGTTGGATGCCATCTCACAAGTAATGGCTCTGAAGGCTCAGTTCAACTTGGGCAGAGAATGCTACGATGCAATGATGACAGTATTTGGACGCTTTCTACCCAAAGGCCATGTAATGCCTGCAAACCTGTACCAGTCGGACAAAATCCTCCGTGCACTGAAGATGCCCTATGAGAAGATACATGCCTGTGAGAAAGGATGTGTCTTGTTTAGGCTTGACTATGAGGACTTGAACTATTGTCCCATTTGCAAGTCTTCCAGGTATGTTGTGGTAGACAACGGTATGGGTGAGAAGACACGGACCAAAATCCCCGTTAGTGTTCTTCGGTATATGCCAATCGTACCAAGACTTCAACGTCTTTTCATGGTCGAAGAGACGGCCAAACAGATGACATGGCACAAAACGGGCAAAAGAACCGAACTAGTTGCAGATGGGAATCTGATGATCGTACACACATCAGATGGTGTTGCGTGGAAAAAGTTTGATGAATTACATGCTGACAAAGCGGCAGATCCGAGGCATCCTCGAGTCGGCATCAGCACGGATGGGTTCAGTGTGTTTGGTATGACGGCAGCCCAATACAGTTGTTGGCCCGTATTTGTCTTTCCACTCAATCTCCACCCCGGACAGATTATGCAAAGAAAGAACATTTTCCTGACGTTGATAATTCTAGGGCCCAACTATCCGGGGAAAAATATGAATGAGTACATGCAGCCGCTTAAGGACGAATTGCAAGAAGCCTGGGATAATGGGTTCAAGACATACGACGCCTATAGCAAACGGAACTTCATAATGCGTGTCTGGTACATGTACTCGACGCATGACTTGCCGGCGTATGCGCTATTCGTTGGCTGGTGTGTGCATGGAAGGTTCCCGTGCCCCACATGCAAGGGAACTCTTGAGTTTCGTTGGCTTCAGGCCGGTTGCAAGTTTTCTTGCTTCGACATGCATAGACAGTTCCTGAATCCTCGCCATAAGTTCAGGAAAGACAAGAAGAACTTCATCAGAGGTAGAGTTGTCAAAAACTCTGCACCACCTGCATTGACAGGCCAACAGACCCTGGATCAGTTAAACGCTCTCGAGCCAGATCTAGAGCATCCAGGGTACTTCAAGGGGTATACTTCTAAGCACGCCTGGACTCACAAAACATGCTTATGGGATCTGCCTTACTTCAAAGACCTCCTTTGCCCACACAACATCGACGTGATGCACACTGAGAAGAATATCGCCGAGGCACTTTTTGTTACATTGTTCGGCATAGATGGGAAGTCAAAGGATAATACTAAGGCTAGAGTCGATCTGGAGGCGCTATGTGATAGGCCGTTACAAAACATGAAAGAACCGAAAGGAAAGCAGAACTGGACGAAGCCAAAGGCATGGTTCAATCTTGGAAGGCCGGCTATGAGGGAAATTATCTTGTGGGTGAAAATGCAGTTGATGTTCCCTGATGGGTATGCAGCGAATCTAAAGAGGGGAGCCAGTCTTGATAAATTGAAGATATTTGGTCTCTAGAGTCATGATTGGCACATATGGATTGAGCGGGTAATGCCAGTGATGTTGCGTGGCTTCATCCCTGAGGATGAATGGCTAGTACTGGCAGAACTCAGCTATTTCTTCCGTGTTCTTTGTGCGACAGAACTATCGCCTGGCGTGCTAGAAGAAATGGAAGAGTTGGCGCCGGAGTTGATCTGCAAGTTAGAGAAGATCTTTCCACCGGGCTTCTTTAATCCAATGCAGCATTTGATTTTGCATCTCCCGACCGAGGCAAGATTGGGGGGGCCGTGCAAAATCGTTGGTGCTACCCAACTGAGAGGATGCAGAAGACGCTTCAACAAAAATGTAAAAATAAACGTAGAATTGAAGCATCGATGGCTGAGGCATTTATCACTGAGGAGGCGGCAACCTTCGTGACAGCACACTACGAAGCCAAAAATCGTCATTTGCATAATCCGAAGCCTCGGTACAATGCCGACGACCCTAAAAAGGGTGGATCCAAACTCAGCCTATTCAAAGGGAATCTCGCACCAGCCAGTGTTTCAAATCCAGTATCTTTGGATAACGAAGAATGGCGGACCATTTCGTTGTATATCTTCAACAACCTGATAGAAGTGCGGCCGTACATCGAGTAAGTTCTCGGTACATTGTTTCGCAACTTCTATTTCCTTTGAACTGCTCTTATTCCTGGATATTTCATACAGTCGATACGCCGCCTTATTCTCGTATGGAGCGGTGATCCAAAAGGATTCTATCGAAGAGTATGAGCTTCTCGCAAAGCAAGGAGGCGGCTATCCCGGTTTCATCTCTTGGTTCAAACAAACGGTAATTTCTATTAGACAATTTCATTTCATTCGCTAATCTGTGCGTAATGCAACAATCCTTTCATATTAAACTTGTAGGCTAATTCAGAGTCTATGGACGCCGAATTGAGACAAGTCGCTAATGGTTTTGACTGTAAGGTCCGTTCATTTGACAAATACGACATCAACGGGTATCTCTTTCGTACCTATGGCAAAGAGCTATCTATGACCGACCGAAAGTCTACAAATTGTTGTGTATCTGCTATCAGCGAAGGATGTACCGAGTATTATGGGAGAGTTGAAGCAATTTATGAACTTCTATTCTATGGTGAAAACCCACCGAATGTCGTAGTCTTCAAATGTTATTGGTTTCAGCCGAAGGAGACTAGAAGGACTCATGAACATATAGGGCTAGTTGAAATCAACCAAAGCACCCATTTAGATGTTCCTGATGTCTATATTACGGCTCAACAGGCGACCCAAGTATTCTATCTACCGTGAGCCTGCCAAACTAATCCAAATCTAAAAGGTTGGGATGTCATTTATGAAGTGCCGCCACGTGCTAGACTATCTCGCCCAAAGGAAGAGGATTATGAACCTCACATTAACCCAGACACATATGAAGGAGAATTCTTCCAAGAGACACGTCTTTCCAAAAAGCGTTTCAAGAACCGCTATACTTCACCCCAAAACATTGAAGTAGACAGCGACAGTGAATCCGACATCACCCCAGAGGAGGAACAAGAAGAGCCGGAACAAGAAGAGGTTACTGCTGCGGATGACCTGTCATTGCTTGACCGATTACGTCAAGGTGGCCTTCCACATGTTGATGCCACTGAACCCTATGAGCCCGTCATTGATTATAGTGATGATGATGATTATTCATTTATTGATGATACTGATCGAGATTATTAGTAGTGTCAGGTATTAATTTTTTTTATGTTGTACTTGATGATGATACACTTATGTGATACACATATTATTATTCATGTCGGTCTTTTTTTATGTTGTACTAATTTCGTTTACTGTTTGTCATGGCAGGTGTTGAAAGATGGTGGGCGCTGGTCGGGAGCGCGCCAAGGCCCCTTCTTCGTCGGCGCGTGGTGTGAGGTCTTCCATTCCACACGCACCTCTCCGCCGAGCGTTGCTGGACAGTATGGCGACACCGCCGGGCCCTTCTTCGTCGACCGCGGTGCCCAGCAGGGGACGAGGTAAGAAGAGAGGAGGTGGGGCACATGGTCGCGGGAGAGGAGGTAGGGTGACTGCTACGGCGCCTTCCTCGCCGCCACCCCCAGCTGTTTCACCCGAGCACGTGACTGCTAGGGTGGACTCGTCCAAGGAGGAGGCTACACGGACTCCGGTCCACGAGCCTCCGGTCCACGGGTCTTGGGCCCACGAGCCTCGGGTCGACGGGCCTTCGGCCCACGAGAGTTCGGCCCACGAGACCCCGGAGGAGCACACGTCTGGATGGGGTACCTGGCCGGATTAGCCCGAGGAGCCGAGTGGCCATGCTGATGATGGCGGGGAGCCGACTGATATTGAGGAGGAGGGGGGCACCGTCTACCAGTGTGGTGCTACACGGCTCCCGTTCGTGCCGGCGACCCGCGAGCAGAGGTGGTTGATTTTCCCTGATGGGGAGAGGTAAGTGCATTTAATATTTTTGTACCTTCTGCATTCACGTTTCTTCAAATAACTAATGCGTTGGCCTTGTCATGCTGCAGGGGTTGGGACCACCATCATAGTGTCCGCCAGCCCAACTCCGTCCTTGGAGTTCTTTGCCGGCAAAACTTCCCGGGGTTTGTCACGTTGCCTGGTGAGGGTCGGCTTCCAGAGCTTCGATTGAGCTGGGAGCACTACTTGGCTGCCCCGGCCCCGCCGGATGAGATTATCGACGGTGTCTTGTGCGACACGAGGGCAGACATGGTGATCAGAAAGTTCTGGGTAATTTCTCCTTTACACATTTAAAAATCTTCAACTAGCTAGTTATTAATTGTACTAATCAATATTGTCTCATTTGATTGCAGACATTCTACAGGTGTGAGGAGGGATATGAGGAGGACGCGGCAAATGTTATCGAGAACGTCTGCAAGCGCCTACTACAGAACTTACGGCACGAGGCTCGGGTGCAGGCTGTTCGAGACTACTACGCCTTGCGTGGTATCAAGAAGACCAAGCTGGCGTGCCGCGATAAGTTCCTGAGTAAGGAGCAGTACATGAAGGTAATTCTTATGGCCTTCTACTTAAGTTCCTTCATTTAGTAATTCTTAGCCATAGCGCTCAAGTTTCTATTTGCTAACTTAGGCGCCTCTGAGATGGTGTGCAGATCGGATGGATTGTTGGGAGGTGTTGGTCAATGAGTGGTGCTCAAAAGAATGGTAGCCCTCCACAACGAGGCCAAGGACAAACGTGCCCGAAGGGAAGGTGTGCCACACCATCAAGGCAGCTCCAACTTATATCAGTTCGGGCGGAACTGGGTATGTGGTTTGCTTCATGATTCATGCAATTCATTCATCATGCTAGCTTGAGCCCTTTAATTACTAATTTACATTGTTTCTCTCTTTCAGGCACGCTACAATAAGGTGGATAAGGTGCCAGAGGTGTACAACCTGTATGCCATGGCCCACACTGCCTCTTTCAAGAAAGTCAAGGCATTCTCTCCGTCTGACCTCGATGATGCAAACAACTTCACCAACATCTCCTCCCACAACAAGCTCGTGAGATATAGAGATGAGGGGAAGGCGAGGAAAGGGGAGGACTTTAACCCGAGCCAGGCTCCCATTGATCCAGAGCTGGTGATGATATCTGGTGGCGGGAGGTCCCATGGCTCCATAGCCATTGGAGATGGACTTATCCGTTGTCCTAGCACTCTCCCGGAGATCAAGGCGTGCCAGTCGAGCTCCGCTCCCGAGATAAGGCCCTGTGAACGGCCAGTCCAACTCGCCATCAAGGTTAGTGATACGTACTCAGCTATCTTTCTCCATTACATTGTGTGCGCTTCCATCAATGATTACAAATGGTCATGTGAGTGGTGTTGCAGGCTGCTATACAGAGTGAGAGAGATAGAACGGAGAAACTTCTGGCGGAGGCGGCGGAGAGGCAGCGGGAGTTGGAGGAGAGGACGACAAAGATGTTGGAGGAGGAGAGGGCACGGAATGACATGCAGGCAAGGGCCATGTACGAGCTCCTTGTGGTAAGTTTCTTCTGCAGATTAGCCAAAACATTCATGTAGTGTTTGTGTCATTACTAACTAGTATGACTAAGTCGTCAAAACCAAATGTGCAGTCTGTGTGCGAGAAGACCGGTCAGACCGCTCCGCCGATGCCAGTGATTGCTCCTGGGACCACGGTGAGTTTAATTTGAATGGACATTACTTGCTAGTCTTAACATTTGAGTGTCATCATGCTAACAAGACATTGGAAATGATCTTTGGTGCAGCGTAACTCCAGACAAGCATCGCACGATCCTTCTCCAGCTACCGACACGAGCCAGCCCGCTCCTACACCTCCTGGATCATGGTAAGTTTATCTAGTGTTTTCCTTAACACATGCATAAAGACCTAGACTTAGCTTTATTTCCTCCAATGCTTACCATAATGACCTAGACTTAGCTTCTCCTCCTCCAAAATGACTTAATAAGCTTACTGACCTCCAAAACCATCCATTTTACCTAAGTTAGCTCTAAAACGATCTGTACTTAGCTTACTTATGTCAAAAATTGCATAATTAGCTTAGTTAGCTCATAAACGATCCATTTTACCTAAGTTAGCTCTAAAATGACCCATTTTACCTTAGTTAGCTTATAAATGATCCAGTTCATCCAAGTTAGCTAAAAAATGACCCATTTTACCTAGATTAGCTCCTAAATGATCCATTTTACCTACGTTAGCTTTAAAATGACCCATTTCACCTAGGTTAGCTCCAAAATGACCCATCTTACCTAGGTTATCTCATAAACGATCCATTTCAACTAATTTAGCTCATAAACGATCCATTTCACCAAGTTAGCTCAAAAACGATCCATTTCACCTAAATTAGCTCTTAAATGATCCATTTCACCTAAGTTAGCTCAAAAAGATCCATTTCAACTAAATTAGCTCATAAATGATCCATTTCACCTAAGTTAGCTCAAAAACGATCCATTTCAACTAAGTTAGCTCATAAATGATCCATTTCACCTAAGTTAGCTAAAAAGATCCATTTCACCTTAGTTACCTCAAAAACGATCCATTTGATCTTAGTTAGCTCATAAACGACCCATTTCAACTAAGTTAGCTCATAAATGATCCATTTCACCTTAGCTAGCTCATAAACGACCCATTTCAACTTAGTTAGCTCATATATGATCCATTTCACGTAAGTTAGCTCATAAATGACATATACTTCTTGTTCTAGTCTTCTTCTTGTTCTACTCTTCTTGTCCTAGTCTTCTTATTCTAGTCACCTATTTCTAACTTTCTTATTTTGCCATTTTGCAGATTTCATTCACTTCATGGAAGCTAGCTTGCTATGGAGTGCTTGTTTATGTATGGATGGAACTTGCTTATGTATGAATGGATGGATGGAACTTGCTTATGTAATATGTATGGATGGAACTTGCTTATGTATGAATGGTTGGAACTTGCTTATGTATGAATGGATGGAACTTATGTGCTGGATATATGTGATATGTTTGCTGTTAAATAGGCCTGTGAAATATATCTATATATGTCATATATATTTGCTGTGAAAATTGTTGGATTTAATAAAAACAGAAAAAGAGCCAATATGCAGGCTCTTTGCCGTCTGCCACCGACGGCAACGGGCTCTTTGCCGTCAGACGCAGACGGCAAAGAAGCCACGTGGCAGCCAACTGTGCTTCCTGGGAGCTGACCCATTTGGTCAGTTTGCCTACAGTGGCAGACGGCAAAGACACTAGAAAGTTTGCCTACAGTGGCAGACGGCAAAGACACTAGAAAGTTTGCCTACAGTGGCAGATGGCAAAGACACTAGAAAGTTTGCCTACAGTGGCAGACGACAAAGACACTAGAAAGTTTGCCATCAGTGGCAGACGGCAAAGACTTGCCGTCAGCGGCGGACGGCAAAGGCCTGCCGTTAGCCACTTAACGGACTGACATCGCAATTATTGCTGTCTGCTCTCTTTGTCGTCTGCTGCAGACGGCAAAGGCCCTTTGCCGTCAGCCGCCCGAAAGTAGACGGCAAAGTAGCTCTTTGCCGGACCTTACTTTGCCGGAGCCTTTTGCCGTCCGCGGCTGACGGCAAAGGCCTTTGCCGTCCGCCGTTCATGCCTTTGCCGTCCGCCATGGCAGACGGCAAAATAGCTGATTCCTGTAGTGGTAGGTGCCACGTCATTTATAAATAAAGTTTTTTTTTCTTCAGTGGCACGTACGCAATATGATAGGTTCATATGGAGAGAAAAGGAAACCGCTCCACTATATACATAGTCAGGACGGGCCAGCCTACACGGTTGCTTGCTGGGGTTGCTCTCTTCAGACTCTCTCGCACAAAACGACTGTGGCCACATCTCTAACATCCCGGCGGATCACATCCGCTTGGGGAAGGGGTGGATGCTTAGTGTAGATGTGGTGGCCGTCGCCGACGGCGAAAACCCACTGTCGGCACGTCCCGATCAGGGGTCCACGCCGTTTTCTCTCACAAAGCCGGTGAGGTTGCCTTCGTCCCTTGCTCACTGCTACGACGTGGGCAGTTGCCGCCTCCCGCCGCCCTCCTCAAGGTTGTGCTACGTCCCTCAGGTACAACTCCCTTTACAGCCGGCTTGCACCACTGCTCCAGCTGCCCACATCACTCCCTGTGGATATTTCTCTACTTCTTTGCCCCGCACATACCTCTACTGGCTTCTACGTACTGTATTTGTGATGAGTTTATGTCTCATCAACTAGTCCTAGTAATCTTATTCTAATCACGCTTCTTCAATTTCTTTGCCATAGGGATGCTCATCTCGATTTTGGTGAAACTGCACAAAATGATCCGATGGTCAAAAGGTTGCAAACTTCTTTATTAGGAAGCTCGAACGTTCCCAGCAAATTGAAGCCTGGTCAGGGTTCACGGTTCAAGGGCTAGGGACTGCATGGATCATTTTTTTCTTTAGCTGCCTCTGTTCCAAAATAAGTGTCAACTTTAGTAGTAGTACAACTTTGTACTAAAGTTTGCACAAAGTTGAGACACTTATTTTGGAATGGAGGGAGTACAGATTTGCTATGATCTGTCAATCATTGAGATGCAACAGCATGCATGTTAGTCTCCTTTGTATTTGATGAAATGTTGCAACGGGCAACCTTGGACGCAAGATACATGTAACAGAAGTGGAAGCTTCATAGCATTGTACAAATTTATCTCGCTGATAAATTACAGTACGTACTATACTAGTACTTCCTCCGTTCCTAAATATAAGTCTTTGTAGAGATTTCACCATGAACCACATGCGGATGTATATAGATGCATTTGAAGTGTAGATTCATTCATTTTGTTCCGTATGTAGTGGAATCTCTACAAAGACTTATCTACTAGTAATAGCTAGCCCCCACTTCTAGGAATTCTCTATCCTCTCCTTGAGCCACATCATCAAAATTGATGTAGCCGTTAGATGAAGTAAATTAGTCCATAATAGCTGTCTGATCTAGACATTGAGAGGCTCCGCACTAAGCCACATGCAAGCATGCAGAAATACCGTGGCACATGCATGTGAGTGGGTTTTAAATCACATCAACATGTCTGCATGCAAGCATGCACCGGTAGCATGCATGTAAGTGAGCTTTTAAGTCCCATTAAAATGTCAAAAAGAAAAATAAAATCCCATTATGCAGTAGGAGTTGGCTGATCTTTTTTCCTTACGTGGGATGATCTAAATCATGATGGGAGTTTATTTAGTTTGGCTACCACATTTGTCATGCGGTTATAGAGTTCTTTTTTAGTTCTATGAAATCGATAATTTTGCGCAGAGAGATATACCGCTGTTCCGCGGCAACGCGCGGGGACTCATCTAGTAATATTTAGGAACGGAGGGAGTACTATGTAAAGAGTTAGGTGTCGCGCGGTGATAGTGTGAGGTGGGCCATGTAATCACTGAGCCTGCGTGTTTTCACTGCTCTTGCACGCCTCCGCTGTAAGAATGGAGAAAATTGTAATCTAGTAGTAGTAACTCCTTTCGCCGAAAGCGTGGGACATCCAACAGTCCTACCACCTCAGTAATAAAGACCAATGAGCTGTCAAATCACATAGACCCAGCAGTAAGTTGGACGGACGAAGCAACCATCACTCTTGCGCCAGTGAGAGGTCGCGTCAGCTCTGCCCGGGCATGAATGCAGCACCGATTCTTTGGAGCGGCGCTGACCGTTTCGGGCGGGAAGCGCGCGCGGGCGATGGAGGGGCTTTCGGTGGGCCAGGCTGGTCAGGAGCGGGCGTGGCAGCTGTCCGCATGTCCCTACCGGACACGCCCGCAAACGAGAGGATGCACCGACTCTCGCGACTAAAATCGTACACTACACAACATCTCTCTGTAGGAGTAGGTCGATCTGTCGCTCTCTCTAACACACACACACACACACGCACGCTCCTTGGTCCCGTTACACCTTCTAACGTGACTTATTACACCTAGACGGAGGGAGTAGTAAGTATACGAGATACGGTGGCACACTGACTTAAGTCGAATACAAGTGCCCAAAATTTGTGTGCATGTTATAATAAGGATTCACTTAAAATAGTACGTGAGCGAACACAGGGATCAATTGGACAGTGTTCCCGAGCAGTAGCGAGATGTGTGAGGTAAGATACACCGCTAGCGCTTTTAATTTTTCTTATTAATTTGTTTGTTTCACCCTCTGACTGGTGGGACCCAACGTACTACGTGGAGAGAGGTAAGGTGACTAAGGCTGCATTATTTCTGCACCACAGTGGATAGTCTTACCACCAAAGCCACATGACACGATTATGATTGAAATCCCAATGACTCCCACACACAGAAAAAAACACGGCATGCTTGTCACACGAATGCAGGAATGTATAAAAGGTTATTTCCCTCTCGTTGAACATAACGGGAGGGTTGTGTAGCTGGTTAGCCTGTTCGCTCATCAAACTTGAGGTCTCGGGTGAGATAACTACACTTGAGCATAATTTGTGCCAGGAGGATTCTTTGACTGGTCAAAATGTTTTCTAGGGTTTGCACGCTTCACACTCTCTCTCTAGTATATATATACACGCTGGAGCCTCAGCGCTTGTAGTTGCTCTCTTCACACTCTCTCGCCCTCTCCCGATGGAGCCTCAGCGCTTGTAGTTGCTCTCTTCACACTCTCTCGCCCTCTCCAGATCTAAACAAGACTTCGTTGGCCTCTCTCTCCCCTCACTGCTGCTCAAAGAGCCGGCAGGATCCGTCCGCCGGGAAGGGAAGGAGGCTTAACGCTGTCGCCATCGGCGAGGGACTACTGGCGCAGCTATTCACTTTCCACCCAGCGGCGGCGTGTGAGGGCCTCCGACCCCTTCTTCTTCGTCGCCGTCCCGTCACCCACCGAACCACGCCCCAAGAACCTTAAGGTATAATTTACTTACTCCACATGCATTGCTCTAGCTGCATGTATACCATGAATCTAGGATGTGGTTCAAAGAGGAAAGGAGTAGGGGAAAGTAGTGGGAAAAGTTGTATATAGCATGAATCTAGGACGTGGTTCAAAGAGGAAATGAAGGGGGAAAGTTGTATAGCATGAATCTAGGACGTGGTTCAAAGAGGAAAGGAATGGGGGAAAGTAGTGGGGAAAGTTGTATCGCATAAATCTAGGACGTGGTTCAAAGAGGAAAGGAAGGGGCGAAAGTACTAGTTCAAAAAGGAAAGAAAGGGACAAGGTTGTAGAGTTTGAGCAGGACTAGATTTGCTGCGCTCACATAGGGAAAGGTGTCTCAAGATAACAAAACTGGGACCAACACAAATATGCTCCTTGGTTGTTTGTTCTTTGTTGCAACAGACTGTGCATGACCACAGTACATTGGTAGATGCACATGGTGCTCGTGCGTCCACTGTCCCGTGCAACTCATTAGCTGTTGTTAATCTAAGGCCCAGTTTGGTTAAAAACTCCCTAGTCCCTACCTGCTTGGTTCCAGGGACTAAACATGGACTAGAGGTTACTAATGACATGCTAAAAGACCATGTTACCCCTAGTAATGAACTAATAGAGACAAGGTGCGATGCGTGGCAGGAGCAACTGTTGGAAAAAGTCCCAAAAAGACTCCCTTGGGGTCTTCCTTCTTTAGTCCCAAATGCCCACTTTTAGTCCCTAAAAGTCCCTCCTGTTTGGTTTAGATGGGACTGACACGGAGTTTTTTTAGTCCCTACACCAAAATGTCCCTGTAAACAAACACCCTCTAATAATGCCGCTGGAAAATTGATGCAATGCCACAGTTAAAAGCAAATTACATGTTTAACGAATTTTATTGTTAATATAATCTCTCTGTTAATATTAATCAATGCCACCGTTTGAGAAATGCTACTGTCTTGCTTTCTTTCCCATTTAGATAAGGTAGATGCTTCTTTTTGTTGGCTTCTGTGTCATCCACCGTTATTGACCACTAATTGTTTCCTTTGCACCTCTGTGTAAACAGGGTTATCTACTTCACCTCGTTGCCATTGTGACCTTTGTTGCACTGCACAAAACACTTTTGTTTTAAGAGTGTTTTGTGCAGTTCAACCAAAATGTCACACCGACAACGTTGCTTGATTGCTTGATCTTAGTGGAACTGCACAAGAGGAGATCTTACTTCCTATCCATTAAGGCGAATTTGGTTCACATCTTATTCTTGTGAGTTGTTTGAATTCCGCATCATGAGAGGTCAGTACTAGCCTTCTTTCACATGATTCTGTAGTGTGCTTTCATATGTTGTGCTACTTGTACGATAATGTTGCTTGATTTTAGTGAACTGCACAAATGGAGACAAGACTTCCAATCTGTATGTGCACCGTAATATCCCATTGAGGTAAGATAAGGATATTTCACAAGGAGCAGTTGAAGGATGGTTACATTACTCCCCAAAAGACCAAACTAACTTCAGCTCAGAAGGACTGACAAATCTCCATTTTTTTGCTATGATGCGCGAGTACAATGTTGTTCTAGGATTCTTTCTGGTGAGTTCCATTTTTCTAAAAGTGTGCTCTACATGGACCATGTATGTGCCTGTTGAAACTGTCAATTCATAGTACAGTTTGCTTTATACTAATCACTTTTTTGTATTTGTGCAAACAGGGGTGCTCAGCTTGATTTCAATGGGAACTGCACAAAATGTTCATGAATACATCGAATCATTCATTTCCACCACAAGAAAGGAGGTGCCGATAAGTTCAATGCGTTGCAACATATAAGGGCGAAATCATACAAGCTACACGCGAATTTGGTTGATTTTGGTGGAACTGCACAAAAAGAACAGCTGGTTTATTTAGCACGAGGTGCCATGTCAATGTCCGAACTGATGGCAAACCCTGCCCATTCCACAATCGCAGGCATTTGATATTTTGGAATGGGACAACCTTGTCAAATTTTGCTCATTGATTTTAGGAAGACATGCGTTTGATATTTTCGAATGGGACGCCCTTTGCTGTCAGCAGCGTCGATCAATTTTTTCTTTATTCTTTAGTTGTGAAGTAAATATTGCCTCTGACATGTGAGTAGCTGAGATGCATAATCATCAATTGTTTTGAATGTTCTCTATGAATTGCCAGGCCTGTGTGTTTGATTGCAATGTACAGAAACGCTAAAAAAGCTGCTCAAACTCTTTGTACTCCTTCTGTTCCTTTTTACTTCGCACATTGTGAAAGTGCATACTTTTTTGTATAAGATTGGTCAAAGTAGAGATACTTTGACTACAGACAGAACTTGTATGCAGACTAGAAAGGACCGGAGGGAGTACATGTGAAACTGCTGCAAACGAGGTGATCACCCTCGGAATAATGCTAGTACATATTGTTTTGCATGTTCATCCAATGCTAGTGATACAGGAATTCGAACTAATCGAAATAAATTCATTCATACACGGTCGGATTTCATATAAACATGCCGGATTTCATTACATTTCATACATTCTTCAACTAAAAAGGGGTGCGCTGGAGGTATAATTAATTAACCGAAGCTACCCACCTGTGTCCCGCTGAGCCGAACCGAAGCTTCAGTGACTTAACTGCAGGTGCAGTTGCGTAACTGACATGTGGCCTGTTGGGCCCACGTGTCAGTCAGCAAACTGCACCAGCAGTTAAGTAGAAGCAGCGTTCTTCTCCAGCGCAGCTCTCCCACTCCACGTCGCCGCCAAGAAGCTAACCGGCCGTCACTGCTCAACCCGCCAAGCTTGGCTTCAACCGGAGGGTAGCAGCGGTGGCCTTACTTGGACCCGAGCGGCGGCGACTTACCGTGTTCTACTCTTCCTCGTTTTCTATGTGGCGCGGGGCCTCGGCGGAGCCGGCGATGTCCTCTATCTCGTTGCCGGCGGGCGGCGCATCAGCGGAGCGGTGGAAATCCTCCCCCACGTTGCCGGCAGGGTGGGGCCTCGGTTGAGCCGGTGATGTCCTCTGCCTCGTTGTTGGTGGGGCGGGGCCTCGGCGGAGCCGGCGGTGTCCTCTGCCTCGTTGTTGGCGCCGCGGGGCCTCGGCGGAGCAGGGCCTCATCGACGCCAGCGGAGCGGGGACTCGTCGGAGCCGGCATTGTCCTCTGCCTCGTCCTCAGTCTCGCCAAACAGGGCCTCGCCCGCTTCATCTCCCTCTTTGCTAGCCTCTTTGTAGGCGGCCGCAGCCTCCGCCACCCGCATGCGGTACCGCCAGTGCTCGAGGCGGCCCTTGCGGGCGGAGTGGTACGAGTCGAGCAGCGCCTCCTGCTCCGCCCGCTCCGCGGCGATCTGCTCCTCCGCCTGCAGGTGCTCCTGGAGGAGATGGTGGTTGTAGGCGGCGTCGGACTGCGCCTCCCGGAACTGCTCCTCATGCATCTGCCTCACCCTGTCCATATATTGGGCATGGGCCTCGCCGATGGTCATGGTTCAATGCACCGGCGAGGATGGCACGGAGGAGGGGGTTGGCGCCGGATCGTCGACTACCATGTTCTCCATTGGGACGTCGTCATCCTCCGGCTGCCTCCCGGCCAGCCGGTCGGCAGCAATGGCTGCCATTTCCTTGTGGTCCGTCGTCCGCCCGTCCCGAAGAGCGCTGGAGCGCGAGGAAGCCATGGTGGGCAGTAGTGGTGTGGACAGGAGAAAGGGAACGGATGCGGATGACTATGGCTATGGCCGGCGCAGCAGTTTATATAGCAATGGTGGGCGGGCGGAGGGACGGACGTGTGGCGCCGGAGTAGCCACCTCGGCAACCGTGTATCATTAATGTGGGCGGCAGATGGATGGACGGACGGCACTTGTGTCGTTTGAAGGCGGAGCAATCACTTGCACCTGAAAGCGCACGCGGGCGAGGAGATGACTTTACTTGGAGAGGATGACAATGGGGACCCACCAGGTCCGTAGCCTCACCTACGCAAGTGCCTCCTTATTATATATATATATATAACTATAATTTATTTTGCTTCCTCCTGGTTTCCTGACATCATGGTCCCACACCATTGTCAACCTATGTAGTAGTCAATAAACGAGAGAATTGCACAAGAAGCGGCCGACAGCTGGGACAAAGCAGCTCGAGCAGTATTTGTGTTTTTGAGGTGTGAGCACTGCCGAGTTTTTCGATGTTTAGCCCAGATATTAATTTTTCTCCTCTGAACAACAACGAAAGCAACGCTGCAGGTATTAACTGGGCGGGCTATGGCCCGTCTAGCACAGGCCAGATATCCAGCCCAGATATTAATTTTTTTCAAGCTGAAAATGGCTAGCCCAGCTATACTTTTTTTAGGAATACCCAGGCAAGGTCAAGTTGTTATTCGCCGCCCCGCTGGGCTGCAAATCTTTCCTAGGAGGGATGCATTAGGCTTAACAAGAAAATGGGCTTTAAGAAATAATAAATGGGATGTAATTATAAAAACTGGGCAATAACTATAAAAAAATGCACCAAACACGTGATTACTTTATAAAACATTATTTTTGGATGTTGAAAATTTTAATTTCATTAATTGTTGCGAGCGCAATGTTTCGTTGGATTTTTACGTAATATAAATTTATATTGAAATTGTATTTAATCGGACTAGAAATTTCGGGATAAAAATATTTCGGATCCCATCAAAATGTGGGAAATTTTATTGAATTCTGTTTTGAACGGTTGGTTGAAATGGGCTGTACTTTTAATAAACTGTAAATGGGCTATAGTAAATTCCATTAGAATTCAAAAATGGGCTACACATTCTTACAAATCTCAAATGGGCTATAAGTTCTCTGCCAGACACTTCTGGCCTTACTAAGTTGACGCGTCCCCTAAAAAAACAGAGTTGACGCGTATGCAAGGCATTGTCAACTTATACTCAACACACGGTTCTAGCAGCAGTGGCCGTTGGATGTCCATCCAACGGATGCCGTGCTTCTTCTGCAATCTCGGATATTCTAGCTTCACCCGCCCAAAAAATGATTCCTCTCCATGACATCTAGGGCGCACCATTTCGGAAGCTGACCTGTGGGCCTACTAAGCTGATCTGCATGCATTCAAAAAAAAGTTGACGTACCAAGGGCTTTGTCAACTTAGTCAATATAAACAATTCTAGCTGCAGTGACCGTACGATGTCCATCCAACGGCCGTCGTGCTTCTTCAACCTCTGGTCTTCTTGCTCCAGCCGCCCAAAGCAGCGCCGGTCGTGCCGCCTGCTCCTGCCTCTCGTGGCCGGCTGTGCTACCGCGGAGGCCTCACCGCCCCCCTACTTCTCCCACCGCTCGCCAGGCCATCCCTCCACTCACCCACACCCCCTGTTATTCTACGGCGACGACAGCCTCACACCGCAGCCGAACCAGTGAACGCTCGTACTCCTCTCCACGTGGGCATCCACTGCCGCGTCTTGCCCGGCTCCGCATCGTCCCCTTCCTAGGCCTCGCCGTCGTCCACCGCCGTGGTGCTCTCAGCGCGGCGTGGTCAATGTGGTCAGCGAACGACTTCCATCGGAAGAGTACTGTACGTGGAGAGGCTGATAGCTGGGTCCACGGCAGCCGCAAGGAAGGTCCTCCTTATTACGCGGAAAATAATTATTCCTCCACCTGATAGCGGGGACCCACCGGACGGGCCACCAGTATTTTGCGAAGAAAATCGTTTCCCCTTGACTGCTGGGACCCACCGGACGGGCCACCGTATTTCACAAAAAAAAACATTCCCCCCGCTGTCAGCTCGGACCCACCGGAAGTGCCTCCTTATTACGCACAAAAAAATGAATACTCCCCCGGCTAGCTGGGACCCACCTTGCTGGGAGGCTGACTTGTGGGCCTACTAAGTTGACGGGGACGAAGGGCTTTGTCAACGTAGTCAATATGAACGACTCTAGCTCCAGTGACCGTACGATGTCCATCCAACGGCCGTAGTGCTTCTTCAACCTCTGGTCTTCTTGCTCCAGCTGCCCAAAGCAGCGCCGGTCGTGCCGCATGCTCCTGCCTCCCGTGGCCGGCTGTGCTGCCACAGAGGCCTCACCGCCCCCTACTATTCCCACCGCTGGCCAGGACCTGTGGCGATGGCAGCCTCACACCGCAGCCGAACCAGTGAACCCTCGTACTCCTCTCCGCGCAGGCTTCCACTGCCGCGTCTTCCCTGGCTCCCCGTCATCCCCTTCCTAGGCCTCGCCGTCGTCCACCGCCGTGGTGCTCTCCGCGCAGCGTGGTCAACATGGTCAAGGAACGACTTCCATCGGAAGAGTACTGTACGTGGAGAGGCTGACAGCTGGGTCCACGGCCACAGCCCAGTTTTTTTGTGATTTGCCAAGTAAGTCGCTTTGTCAGGCCTGTTGGGCTGCAAATCTTTCAAGACGATGAGAGCTTTCATTCGGCTGGCCGAGAAAATGGCCCATCAGTAATGAGAAATGGGCTATACATTTTTAAAACACATCAAACCGGCAATTAGTTTCAAATATCTTTTTTTTCATTTCAAGATTTTAAATTAAATTAATTTTTATGCGTGGAGAATTTGTTGGATTTTATATTGATATACATTTATTTTTAAAATCAGTTTGAATGTGAGTCGAAATTTCGGGATTAAAATCAGTTCGGACCCACCGAAATATGCAAAATTTCGTACAATTTTTTAACCGTGGCCACAATATGGGCTGTAATGCTAACAAAAAGAATATGGGCTCCAAAAAAAACCTTAAGAATTAGCAAATGGGCTATAAATTATTAGAAATAATGGTAGATGGGTTGTATGTTGTTTTCCAAAGACTTGAGGCTTTCCTAAAAAAAAGGTTGACGCACAAGCACTGACTGTTGGATGTCCATCCAACGACCGTCGTGCTTCTTCAATCTCTACTCTTCCTGCTCCAGCCGCTCAAACAAGCGCCGGCGGGACCGCCTGCTCCCTCCTCCCCGCAGCCGGCTCTGCTGCCGCGCAGGCCTCAGCACCCCACCGTACTCCCATCGCTGGCCTAGCCATCCCTCTACTCACCCACACCTGCTGTTATTCTCCGGCGACGGCAGACGAACGAGTTTCGTACAGTCGTACTCCCCTCCCCGTGGGAAACCACTGCTGAGTCTTCCCTGGCTCCGTGTCGTCCCCTTCCTAGGCCTCGCCGTCGTCCACCGCCGTGGAGCTCTCGGCGCGGCATGGTCAATGTGGTCAACGACCGACTTCCATCGAAAGAGTACTGTGCGTGGAGACGCTGACAGCTAGGTCCACGGCCGCAGCAAGGAAGTGCCTCCTTATTACGCGCAAAATAATTATTCCTCCACTTGACAACGGGGACCCACCAGATGGGCCACCGTATTTCGGGAAAAAACATTTCCCCCTAACTGCTGGGACCCACCAGCTACACCTTCGCACGCAAGGAAGTGCATCCGGGCAAAAAAAACAAAACGATTCGCCCCCCTGACTGCTGGGACCCACCAGCTACATCTTCGCACGCAAGGAAGTGCCTGACAGTCAGGACCCACCTGGTCGAAGTATACGTAGCGTTGTCATTCTGGTCGCGAACGTGTACGTACATATATACTGGTGGATGTAGAGGCGCGCACATGTCGTAGTAGAGGCGCGCACGTAGCATGTACACGTACGTACAGCGGCCAGGGTGCAAGAAAGAAAATACGGCCACGTATGTGTACATACGGGCGGGGTCTCGAATGCCTACTCGCGCATACATACGGCGAGGGCTCGTTGACATGGCTGCGTCAGAATGGAGAAACAGTGTCGTCGTCGTTATCATGGGGAGGCAACAGAATGCGTCGTGTTCATGGGGAGGCAACGGAATGCGTTGTGTTCATCGGGAGGCAACGGAACGCGTGGGAGCCAACCGGCTGGGTCAGAACGGAATGCGTGGTCGTGTTCATTGGGAGGGCTTGGACGGAACAGGCGATGGAAACAAGGCCTGGCGTACTGCACAACGGAGGAAACGGACCTCCTACGTTCGGAACGGGGTCCTGTTGATCGGGAGGGGTGTGGCGTACCGCAAAACGGAGGAAACAGCCCTCCTACGGTCGAAACAGGGGTCCTGTTGATCGGGAGAGGTGTGGCGTACCGCAAAACGGATGAAACGGACCTCCTACGGCGAAACGGGGGTCCTGTTGATCGGGAGGGGTGTGGCGTACCGCAAAACGGGACTCCACGGGATACTGTTCATCTCCACCGTCGACCTCCTCCAGCCTCCACGGGCTCCTGTTCATCCAGCCTCCACCGCGCGCTACTCCACCGGCTACTGTTCAACCACCCCTCCACGGGCACCCCTCCACCGTCTACTGTTCATCCAGCCCTCCACACCACGAGGTCCTGTTCAACCACCCCTCCACGGGCACCCCTCCACCGTCTACTGTTCATCCAGCCCTCTACCACACCACGGGGTCCTGTTCATCCAGAGGCAACGCCACCGCTCACTGTTCATCCAAACCCCCCCCCCCCGCAACGCTCACTATTCATCCCAGAGGCAGCATCGACCGGCTTCAGTTAGCAGCAGTAGCGAAGGAATCGCTCGATCGGGTTCAGTTAACAGCCATCGATCGATCACTCGGGTTCAGTAACGCGTAGCCTGCAGTGCAATCGCTCGGGTTCAGTTAGAGCCCAACGCCTTGCTCGGGTTCAGTTAGAGCCAATGCCTCGCACACACGCGCGTACGTGTACGAGAGAAACGCGCATCGCTCGGCCCCCGACCTCCCACCGTAACCAGGAACTCCCCGAAATTTTCCTCGCCCTCGCTTCTACCACGGTTTTTTCCGTCATGGACGGCCCAAAGAATGTCATGCAGCTGCTTCTCCGGCCCGCCCAGGACGAAAAGCCCATTTTCTGTCATGATTTTTTGTCATAGAAGTAGGAGCCCACCACATCTATGATGATACCGGGTTTGTCACAATTATCGTCATAGAAGTGTCATATGTATGACAGAAAAAAAATTTGTTCGACCCAAAATGTCACGGATGTGTCTTTTTTTTGTAGTGATTCATTCAAAAATAATGTCCTGCCTGCACTGCGCTGCTGCAAGTCGAGACGCCTCTAGGACATCGCGAAATATTGCTTGGGTGTGCGGTGCTCCTTGCCCTCTGGCGGCCCCCTGGCCACCTCGACGGCGTCCATCTTCGCCCACCACATCTTGCAACGGGCGAAGGCCATGCGTTCACCTTCGATGCAGACTGATCGCTTGATAATGTCTAGCCGCGGACAGGCCTCCACCACCCGCTTCACGAGGCCAAAATAACTGCTGGGTATAGCTTCGGCTGGCCACAGCCGGATTATTAAATCATTCATGGCCAGTTCGGCCACCCTGTGCAGCTCGACCAGCTGTTTCAGTTGATCGGCAAAGGGCACCGGATGTTCTGGCGCAGCATACTGCGACCAGAACAGCTTCTTCGTGGAATTCCCTTCTTTGGCTCTGAAGAACTCCGCAGCATCGGACACGCTGCGTGGTAGATCCGCAAAAGCCCCTGGGCAACTCCGAATCTGGGTTAGTAAAAGGTACTTCCTCTCCACATACTTGATTTTCATGTTAAAAGCCTTAGCCGCTGCGATCTTCTTGGCCTCCTGGATCTCCTGGAGAGCGTCCTGGGCCTCATTCCGTGCGGCCTCCGCCCTCTGGCGAGCCTTGGTAAGTTCGGTCTCTTGAACCGACGCCTCGCGTTCCAAGGC
This sequence comes from Aegilops tauschii subsp. strangulata, assembly GCF_002575655.3. Taxonomy (NCBI): domain Eukaryota; kingdom Viridiplantae; phylum Streptophyta; class Magnoliopsida; order Poales; family Poaceae; genus Aegilops; species Aegilops tauschii. The sequence goes on along the minus strand of NC_053036.3, from coordinate 404,623,236 downwards.
TTCGCACTTCTTCACCGCGTCCTGGAGCTCCTACTGGACCTCGTTGACCCGGGCCTTGAGCTTCTTACGGGCGGCTTGCTGCTAGACAGCCTTCCCCTCGGCTTCGGCCAACGCATTTTTCAGGGCCTCGGCCTCGGTCGCCGCCCCTACACATATTATGACACTCCGGTCAATACTCACCGCTTATTCTTTCCGAATACACAGCAAGTCGTTACTCACCTTGCTTCTCCTGGAGCTGAATCTTCACCTCTTTGAGCTCGTTCTTGGTTCGCTCCAGCCTCTGCTCCAGTTCAGAGACTTCGGCAGCATGCGAGGTCGCGGCCAACAACGACGCCTGCTTATTCATACATAGCAAGTTAGTCTCCTACAAAGGATTGATCCTCTGTCCGGCCTTTCTTTCCGAACACCGGACAGTGTCTCAGGGGCTACTGTCAGCATGGGGTGTTCTCTTTCTACGTGACTTACCTCAAAACCTGTCAACAGATTGTTGCAGGCCTCGTTTAGTCTGCTCTTGATAGACTGAACCTTCTCGATCACCGTACCCATAAGGACACGGTGCTCGTCCACAATGGAGGCGCCTCGTAGCGCCTCCATCAAGTTAACCAGTGCCCCTGGTTGGACAGGGGCCATCGGTGGAATTGGCGCACCCCCTCCTTCGAAGGAAGGTGCTCGCCGGATTCCGTGGCCGTATGGGTCCCCAGAATCATATTTGGCTGAGGGCCGAACTGAATACGTCCCTCCTCGCCAGTCTCCATGGGGATCTGCTCCCCCATGTGTCGGGCAGCGGAGGTCTCGCCTTGCGGCACCTCCTGGACAGCGTTCTGGGGCCCTCCCCGGCTCGGAGCGGTCCTCCGGGATAACACTTCGGTGTCGTCCTTGGCCTCGGGGGAATAAGCGGTCGTTGGTGACATGCTGGCCATTTCCGCCGGACCCAACGAACCTCCAGATGAGGATCGCTGGATGCTGTCACGGGCCGGACTGCAGTAGCACAATTAACCACGTCAAGACGATAAAAAGGAGAGGCCGGGTATACAAGTATACGTGATTCATAGTACTTACGATGGGGCCTGAGGTTTAGTGCGGGGGCGTCGCTCTGGACTGCTGTCAACGTCACACGCGGTGTTGACCGCAAGGGCGCCCTTCCCCTTCTTGGGCGTTCCCGCCTCCAGATTCGTGGAAGCCGCCCTTTTCTTCTTTCCCTCCTCTGGGGGAGGGTTCTTCTCCTCCTCCTCCTCCTCTTCCTCATCGTCGTCCTTAGGGACGGAGGAATGGGCTTCTTCATCTTCGGACGTCACGTCCGAAGCGCTCTTGTGACGGGGGCCACTTTTGGCCCCCTTGGCCTTCTTCTCCGGCGCATTATAGGGTGCCAGCACCAGCATCTTCGCTAGACGCGGGATGACCGGTTCTTCAGGCAGCGGAGCCGGACAATGGATCCGCTTCGCCCTCTCCATCCAGTCCCGAAAAAGCAATGATAAAAGCTCAGATATCATCCTCGAAACAAACAAGTAGGGGATACGTTAAAAATAACATACGTCGCTGGCGAGGTGTTTAATGTCGTGCCCACGATCTGAATCTGTGGCTGGCGGTTTCTCGTTGCCCTTAAAGAGCAACTTCCAGGCACCTTCGTGAGTGGTTTCGAAGAGCCTCACCAGGGTTTGATGCTTCTTCGGATTAAACTCCCACAGAGGGCGACTTCTGCGCTGGCACGGGAGGATCCGGTGAACTAGCATCACCTGGATTACATCGACAAGCTTGACGTTCTTGGCTGTCATGCTTTGAATGCGCGTCTGCGGCGCTATCAGCTCATCGGGCGAACACCAGTTCGGACTCTTCTCGACCCAGGAGGGGAGTCGCATGGGAGCGCCGGAGCGCAATTCGGCAGCTGCGGCCCGGGTGGTGCCGCGGGGTTCTGTGATGTAGAACCACTGTTTCTGCCACTCCTTTACTATATCCACAAAAGTTCCTTTCGGCCAGGCGATGTTGGATAGCTTACTCACCATGGCTCCTCCGCACTCCGCGTGCTAGCCATCCACCACCTTCGGCTTCATGTTGAAGACTTTGAGCCACAGCCCGAAGTGGGGTTGGATGCGGAGGAAGGCCTCACACATGACGATAAACACCGAGATGTTGAGGAAGGAGTTCGGGGACAGGTCATGGAAATCTATCCCGTAATAATACATCAGCCCGCGGACGAAAGGGTGGAGTGGGAACCCTAGTTCGCGGAAGAAATGAGGGATGAATACCACCCTCTTGTTGGGCTTCGGCGTGGGGACGACTTGTCCCTCAGCCGGCAGACGGTGGGCGATTTCCTTCGCTAAGTATCCGGCCACCCGAAGCTCAGTAATGTCCTCCTCCTTGACGGAGGAGACCATCCAGTTGCCCTGACCTCCAGATCCGGACATGGTTGAGTGCTAGCTCGAGTGGAAAGGAGATGAGAACTTGGGCGCTGGAGCTCGAGATTGGAAGGGCGGAGAAACAGAGAAGGCGTGGGAGAGGAAGAGGGAATCCTTATCCCCTTATAAAGGCAGTGAATATTGAATGCCTCCCCACTCGCCCTAAAAACTCGCCTATTCCCAAGGCCTATGTAAACGGCATGGTTGGGTTACCCATACCCGCATTGATGAGAACCTCACAATAAGGGGACACGATCTCCGCTTTGACAAGATGTGCAATGGCAACCGCGTCTCGGAACGTGGAACAGCGGACACAAAACGGTTCGGAATTATGACCGGTCCGGATATTATCATCGCGTCCGAAGACTATCTTGGAGTTCGGAAAGAAGGGAACCCGCCTTGCAATACCGAAGACAATCTGCGCGTCGGACTCCTCGTCATTGAAACTAGGTTCAGGGGCTACTGAGGGAGTCCTGGACTAAGGGGTCCTCGGGCGTCCGGCCTGTTATCCATGGGCCGGACTGATGGGTTGTGAAGACATGAAGGCCGAAGACTGTACCCGTGTCCGGATAGGACTCTCCTTGGCGTGGAAGGCAAGCTTGGCGATCAATTATGAAGATTCCTTCCTATGTAACCGACTCTATGTAACCCTAGATCCCCCCGGTGTCTACATAAACCGGAGGGTTTAGTCCGGAAAGGATACACTCATTACCATAGTCATACAAGCTAGACTTCTAGGGTTTAGCCATTATGATCTCGTGGTAGATCAACTCTTGTAATACTCATATTCATCAAGATCAATCAAGCAGGAAGTAGGGTATTACCTCCATAGAGAGGGCCCGAACCTGGGTAAACATCGTGTCCCCTGTCTCCTGTTACCATCGACCTTACACGCACAATTCGGGACCCCCTACCCGAGATCCGCCGGTTTTGACACCGACAGAGGGAACGGCCCGCACTTGGTTGAAGGGGCTCCCTACCAACTCCATCGGGTCATGGGTCGAGTTAAAAGCCCGGTGTATCCAGAATTTCAAGGATACATGCAAGCAGCCCATGTCAATTGTGGATTTAGCCTCCTGTGTCCAAGAAGAAGGTGAGTCGACAACTCATTGGGCGCGCCGGGTCTCGACAATCCTGCACTCGTCGGATGGCATCAATGCTGATTCAGCAGTCTTAATGTTGGAAAGCAATTATCATTTCACACCCCTGAAGCAGAAATTGGGACAGCTCAAACGCCACTGCAATGACATGGGGACACTCATGACGGCTCTGGTTAAGTACGCTGATACGTCTCCGTCGTATCTATAATTTTTGATTGTTCCATGCCAATATTCTACAACTTTCATATATTTTTGGCAACTTTTTATACTATTTTTGGACTAACATATTGATCCAGTGCCTAGTGCCAGTTCCTGTTTGTTGCATGTTTTTTGTTTCGCAGAAAATGCATATCAAACGGAGTCCAAACGGGATAAAAACCGACGGAGATTTTTTTTTGAATATTTGTGATTTTTGGGAAGAAGAATCAACGCGAGACGATGCCCAAGGGGGCCACGAGGCAAGGGGGCGCGCCCCAGCGAGTTAGGCGCGCCATGGACCCTTGTGGCCACCCCGTAAGGCGGTTGGAGCCCTTCCTTCGCCGCAAGAAAGCTAATTTCCGGATAGAGATCATGTCCAAAATTCAGCCCAATCGGAGTTACGGATCTCCGGCTATAAAAGAAACGGTGAAAGGCCAGATCTGGGAATTGAGAAACAGAGAGAGACAGATCCAATCTCGGAGGGGCTCTCGACCCTCCCATGCCATGGAGACCAAGGACTAGAGGGGAAACCCTTCTCCCATCTAGGGAGAGGTCAAGGAGGAAGAAGAAGAAGAAGAAGAAGAAGGGGGGCCCTCTCCCCCTCTCTTCCGGTGGCGCCGGAATGCCCTCGGGGCCATCATCATCACCGCAATCTTCACCAACAACTTCACCGCCGTCATCACCAACTCCTCCCCCCTCTATGCAGCGGTGTAACCCCTCTTTTACCCTCTGTAATCTCCACTTAAACATGGTTCTCAACGCTATATATTATTTCCCAATGATGTATGGATATCCTATGATGTTTGAGTAGATCCGTTTTGTCCTATGGGTCAATTGATGATCGTGATTGGTTTGAGTTGCATGTTTTATTATCGGTGCTGTCCTATGGTGCTCTCCATGTTGCGCAAGCGTGAGGGATCCCCGCTGTAGGGTTTGCAATATGTTCATGATTTGCTTATGGTGGGTGGCGTGAGTGACAAAAGCACATACCCGAGTAAGTAGGTTGTTTGCGTATGGGGGTAAAGAGGACTTGATGCCTTATAATGCTATGGTTGGGTTTTACCTTAATGATCTTTAGTAGTTGCGGATGCTTGCTAGAGTTCCAATCATAAGTGCATAGGATCCAAGAAGAGAAAGTATGTTAGCCTATGCCTCTCCCTCATATAAAATTGCAATACCGGTCTACTTATCGATTGCCTAGGGACAAATAACTTTCTCCTGACAAAAAGCTCTCTACTAAAACTAATTTAGTTGTGTCTTTATCTAAACAGCCCCTACTTTTTATTTACGTGCTCTTTATATTCTTGCAAACCTATCCAACAACACCTACAAAGTACTTCTAGTTTCATACTTGTTCTAGGTAAAGCAAACGTTAAGCGTGCGTAGAGTTGTATCGGTGGCCGATAGAACTTGAGGGAATATTTGTTCTACCTTTAGCTCCTCATTGGGTTCGACACTCTTACTTATCGAAAGAGGCTACAATTGATCCCCTATACTTGTGGGTTATCAAGACCTTTTTCTGGCACCGTTGCCTGATACGTCCATTTTGCATCATGCTCTTATATCGATATTTATTGCATTATGGGCTGTTATTACACATCATGTCACAATACTTATGCCTATTCTCTCTTATTTTACAAGGTTTACATAAGGAGGGAGAATGCCGGCAGCTGGAATTCTGGGCTGGAAAAGGAGCAAATATTAGAGACCTATTCTGCACAACTCCAAAAGTCCTGAAACTCCACGAAAGTTATTTTGGAAATAATAAAAAATACTGAGCGGAAGAAATACCAGAGGGGGCCGACACCCTGGCCACGAGGGTGGGGGGTGCGCCCTACCACCCTGGGCGCGCCCCCTGCCTCATGGCCCCCCTGTTGGCCCTCCGGTGCCCATCTTCTGCTATATGAAGTCTTTCGTCCGAAGAAAAATCATAAGCAAGATTTCGGGACGAGACTCCGCCGCTACGAGGCGGAACCTTGGCGGAACCAATCTAGGGCTCCGGCAGAGCTGTTCTGCCGGGGACACTTCCCTCCGGGAGGAGGAAATCATCGCCATTGTCATCACCAACGCTCCTCTCATCGGGAGGGGGCCAATCTCCATCAACATCTTCACCAGCACCATCTCCTCTCAAACCCTAGTTCATCTCTTGTATTCAATTCTTGTCTCTAAGTCCGGGATTGGTACTTGTAGGTTGCTAGTAGTGTTGATTACTCCTTGTAGTTGATGTTAGTTGGTTTATTTGGTGGAAGATCATATGTTCAGATCTTATATGCATATTAATACTCCTCTGATTATGAACATGAATATGCTTTGTGAGTAGTTACGTTTGTTCCTGAGGACATGGGAGAAGTCTTGCTATTAGTAGTCATGTGAATTTGGTATTCGTTCGATATTTTGATGAGATGTATGTTGTCTCTCCTTTAGTGGTGTTATGCGAATGTCGACTACATGACACTTCACCATTATTTGGGCCTAGAGGAAGGCATTGGGAAGTAATAAGTAGATGATGGGTTGCTAGAGTGACAGAAGCTTAAACCCTAGTTTATGCGTTGCTTCGTAAGGGGCTGATTTGGATCCATATGTTTCATGCTATGGTTAGGTTTACCTTAATACTTCTTTTGTAGTTGCGGATGCTTGCAATAGGGGTTAATCATAAGTGGGATGCTTGTCCAAGTAAGGACAGCACCCAAGCACCAGCCCACCCACATATCAAATTATCAAAGTACCGAACGCGAATCATATGAACGTGATGAAAACTAGCTTGACGATAATTACCATGTGTCCTCGGGAGCGCTTTTCTCTATATAAGAGTTTGTCCAGGGTTGTCCTTTGCTACAAAAAGGATTGGGCCACCTTGCTGCACTTTATTTACTTTTTTTTACTTGTTGCTCGTTACAAATTATCTTATCACAAAACTATCTGTTACCTATTATTTCAGTGCTTGCAGAGAATACCTTGCTGAAAACCGCCTATCATTTCCTTTTGCTCCTCGTTGGGTTCAACACTCTTACTTATCGAAAGGACTACGATAGATCCCCTATACTTGTGGGTCATCAAGACTCTTTTCTGGCGCCGTTGCCGGGGAGTGAAGCGCCTTTGGTAGGTGGAATTTGGTAACGAAAAATTTATATAGTGTGCTGAAATTTACTGTCACTTGTCACTATGGAAAGTAATCCTCTGAGGGGCTTGTTCGAGGTATCTTCACCCCGACCAGTAGAGCAAAGAGTTGCTCCTCAACCTACTGAACCTACTGAAAATGAAAATGTCTACTTTGAAATTCCTTCGGGTATGTTAGAAAAACTGCTAGCTAATCCTTTTGCATGAGATGGAACATTACATCCTAATGAGCACCTAATATATGTGGATGAAGTTTGTGGATTATTTAAGCTTGCAGGTATGCCCGATGATGTTATAAAGAAGAAGGTCTTCCCTTTATCTTTGAAGGGAGATGTATTGACATGGTATAGGCTATGTCATGATATGGGATCATGGAACTACAAACGATTGAAATTGGAATTTCATCAGAAGTTTTATCCTATGCATCTTGTTCATCGTGATCGCAATTATATATATAATTTCTGGCCTCGCAAGGAGAAAGCATCGCTCAAGCTTGGGGGAGGTTTAAATCAATGTTATATTCATGCCCCAATCATGAGCTCCCAAGAGAGATAATTATTCAAAAAAATTATGCTCGGCTTTGTGATAACAATCGCACCATGCTTGATACTTCTTGTGCTGGCTCTTTTATGATGAAGACTATTGAATTCAAATGGGATTTATTGGAAACAATTAAACACAACTCTGAAGATTGGGATCTCGGCGAAGGTAAGGAGTCAGGTATGACACCTAAGTTTGATTGTGTTAAATCTTTTATGGATACTGATGTTTTCCGTAAATTTAGCACTAAATATGGACTTGACTCTGAGATAGTAGCTTCTTTCTGTGAATCTTTTGCTGCTCATGTTGATCTCCCTAAGGAGAAGTGGTTTAAATATCATCCTCCCATAGAAGTAAAGTAGCTGCACCTATTAAAGTAGAAGAAAACACTATCACTTATAATGATCCTATTGTTCCTACTGCTTATGTTGAGAAACCACCTTTCCCTGTTAGAATAAAGGGTCATGCTAAAGCTTCAACACTGGTTCGTAAAAGCAATGTTAGAACTTATATACCTCCTAAGCAAGTTAAAGTTGAACCAAATATTGCTATTGTTAAAGATCTCTTGTCTGATAATATTGATGGGCATGTTATTCACTTCTGTAATGAAACTGCTAGAATTGCCAAACCTTGTGCTAAAGATAAACATAGACCTGTGGTCACTACAAAAAAAAGACACATCCGTGACATTTTGGGCCGAACGAATTTTTTTCTGTCATACATATGACACTTCTATGATGATAATTGTGAAAAAACCCGGTATCATCATAGATGTGGTGGGCTCCTACTTCTATGACAAAAAATCATGACAGAAAATGGGCTTTTCGTCCTGGGCGGGCCGGAGACGCAGCTGCATGACATTCTTTGGGCCGTCCATGACGGAAAAAACCGTGGTAGAAGCGAGGGGGAAGAAAATTTCGAGGAGTTCCCGGTTAAGGTGGGTGGTCGGGGGCCGAGCGATGCGCGTTTCTCTCGTACACGTACGCGCGTGTGTGCGAGGCGTTGGCTCTAACTGAACCCGAGCGAGGCGTTGGGCTCTAACTGAACCCGAGCGATTGCACTGCAGGCTACGCGTTACTGAACCCGAGTGATCGATCGATGGCTGTTAACTGAACCCGATCGAGCGATTCCTTCGCTACTGCTGCTAACTGAAGCCGGTCGATGCTGCCTCTGGGATGAATAGTGAGCGTTGCGGGGGGGGGGGGGGGGGTTTGGATGAACAGTGAGCGGTGGCGTTGCCTCTGGATGAACAGGACCCCGTGGTGTGGTAGAGGGCTGGATGAACAGTAGACGGTGGAGGGGTGCCCGTGGAGGGGTGGTTGAACAGGACCTCGTGGTGTGGAGGGCTGGATGAACAGTAGACGGTGGAGGGGTGCCCGTGGAGGGGTGGTTGAACAGTAGCCGGTGGAGTAGCGCGCGGTGGAGGCTGGATGAACAGGAGCCCGTGGAGGCTGGAGGAGGTCGACGGTGGAGATGAACAGTATCCCGTGGAGTCCCGTTTTGCGGTACGCCACACCCCTCCCGATGAACAGGACCCCCGTTTCGACCGTAGGAGGTCCATTCCGTCCGTTTTGCGGTACGCCACACCCCTCCCGATCAACAGGACCAACGTAACGACCGTAGGGGGTCCGTTTCGTCCGTTTTTTGGTACGCCACACCCCTCCCGATCAACAGGACCCCTGTTTCGACCGTAGGAGGTCTGTTTCCTCCATTTTGCGGTACGCCAGACCCCTCCCGATGAACAGGATCCCGCTTCAAACGTGGCCGGTCGAACACAAGGCCGTTTCCTTCGTTTTGCGGTACGCCAGGCCTCGTTTCCATCGCGTGCTCCGTCCAAGCCCTCCCGATGAACACGACCACGCATTCCGTTCCGACCCAGCCGGTTGGCTCCCACGCGTTCCGTTGCCTCCCGATGAACACGACGCATTCCGTTGCCTCCCCATGAACACGACGCATTCCGTTGCCTCCCCACGAACATGACGACGACGCTGTTTCTCCGTTCCGACCCAGCCATGTACACGAGCCCTAGCCGTACGTATGCGCGAGTAGGCGTTCGAGACCCTGCCCGTATGTACGTACGTGGCCGTATTTTCTTTCTTGCACCCTGGCCGCTGTACGTACGTGTACATGCTACGTGTGTGCCTCTACTACGACATGTACGCGCCTCTACTACGACACGTGTGCGCCTCTACATCGACCAATATATATGTACGTACACGTTCGCGACCAGAATGACAACGCTACGTACGCTTCGACCTGGTGGGTCCCGACTGTCAGGCACTTCCTTGCCTGCGAAGATGTAGCTGGTGGGTCCGAGCAGTCAGGGGGCGAATCATTTTGTTTTTTTTGCCTGGACGCACTTCCTTGCGTGCGAAGGTGTAGCTGCTGGGTCCCAGCAGTCAGGGGGGAATCGTTTTGTTTTTTTTTCCTGGACGCACTTCCTTGCGTGCGAGGATGTAGCTGGTGGGTCCGAGCAGTCAGGGGGCGAATCGTTTTTTTCGGACGCACTTCCTTGCGTGCGAAGATGTAGCTGGTGGGTCCCAGCAGTCAGGGGGCGAATCGTTTTTTTCGGACGCACTTCCTTGCGTGCGAAGATGTAGCTGGTGGGTCCCAGCAGTCAGGGGGAAACGTTTTTTTCGTGAAATACGGTGGCCTGTCCGGTGGGTCCCCGCTATCAGGTGGAGGAATAATTATTTTGCGCGTAATAAGGAGGCATTTCCTTGCTGCGGCTGTGGACCCAGCTGTCAGCCTCTCCACGTACAGTCCACGTCCGATGGAAGCCATTCCTTGACCACGTTGTCCACGCCGCGCCGAGAGCACCAGGGCGGTGGACGACGGTGAGGCCTAGGAAAGGGACGACACGGAGCCGGGGAAGACGCGACAGTGGATGCCCACGCGTAGAGGAGTATGAGGGTTCACTCGTTCGGCTGCGGTGTGAGGCTGCCGTCGCCGCAGAATAACAGGGGGTGTGGGTGCGTAGAGGGATGACCTGGCCAGCGATGGGAATAGTAGGGGGCGGTGAGGCCTCCGCGGCATCACAGCCGGCCACGGGCAGCAGGAGCAGGCGGCACGACCAACGCTGCTTTGGGCGGCTGGAGAAAGAAGACCAGAGGTTGAAGAAGCACTACGGCCGTTGGATGGACATCGTACGGTCATTGGAGCTAGAATCGTTCATATATTGACTAAAGTTGACAAAGGCCTCCGTCCCAGTCAACTTAGTAGGCCCACAAGTCAGCCTCCCACCAAGGTGGGTCCCAGCTAGCAGGGGGTATTCATTTTTTTTGTGCGTAATAAGGAGGCACTTCCGGTGGGTCCGAGCTGGCAGCGGGGGGAACGTTTTTTTCGTGAAATACGGTGGCCCGTCCTGTGGGTCCCAGCAGTCAGGGGGAAACTTTTTTTTGGCGAAATACTGGTGGCCCGTCCGTTGGGTCCCTGCTGTCAGGTGGAGGAATAATTATTTTCCGCGTAATAAGGAGGCACTTCCTTGCCGCTGCCGTGGACCCAGCTATCAGCCTCTCCACGTACAGTACTCTTCCGATGGAAGTCGGTCATTGACCACATTGACCATGCCACGCTGAGAGCACCACGGCAGTGGTCGACGGCGAGGCCTAGGAAGGGGACGACGCGGAGCCGGGGAAGACACGGCAGTGGAAGCCCGCGCGGAGAGGAGTACGAGGGTTCACCGGTTCGGCTGCGGTGTGAGGCTGCCGTCGCCGCAGAATAACAGGGGGTGTGGGTGAGTAGAGGGATGCCCTGGCCAGCGGTGGGAGTAGTAGGGGGCGCTGAGGCCTGCACGGCAGCACAGCCGGCCACGGGAGGCGGGAGTAGGCGGTCCCCCCGGCGCTGCTTTGTCGGCTGGAGCAAGAAGATCAGAGATTGAAGAAACACGACGGCCGTTGGATTGACATCCAACGGTTACGTCTGCTAGAATCGTTTGTTGACGTATATAATAACTAAAATATTCTTGCATACGCGTCAACTAAACAGGCCCACAAGTCAGACCACTCCCTCTTTTTTTTAATAATTTATATATAGCTCATGGCAACTTCTTATGCAATTTATTGCAGTCGTTTTTTTTGTTGGCCAGGGCCAATTTCGCATATTTCTGTGGGTTTCAAACTATTTTTAATACCGAAATGTCGAGCAAGATTTAAAGTACTTTGAAGATATATTTAAATTAGTTTAATGCCCAGTGAAATAGGAATATGAAAATGTGAAAAAATTCAGAAATTATAAAGTAATTGCCAATTTGTCATCTATTTTTATATTTACAACCCATTTCATATTACTTTCAAGATTTGCAGGCGTCTTGAAAGAGTTGCAGCCCATCAGGGCGTAGAAAAATAAGTAGGACTGGATTGGGTATTCTTCAGAAAAAATAAACTGGGCTCATTTTCACAAAGAAAAAAAATAGCTGGGCTGGTCACATGGTGAACATAAAATATAAGCCCGGGCTAGACGGGCCACAGCCCAGTTCAAACCCTGCTCCGTCTCAACAATACCAAACAAAAAAAATACAGCTCGAGTAGCTACATCCCAGGTGTCAGCCGATCTTGTGTTGTTCTCTTGTCTATTGACTATATACGCTCACAATGTCGTGGGTCCCAGATGTCAGGAAAACACTAGGAGGAAGCATTTTATTTTTCCATACGCTGACGTGGTGGGCCCCTACTGTCATCCTCTCCATATACTTCTGCCGATTCCTGTTGTTTGTTGACCATGTTGACAACGCGAGAGGGCGGTGCCGCGGCGAGCGCACCAAAGCGCGCGGAGGACGTCGGCGTTAACAATTTAGGAGACGGTGGGGCGGCGATGCGTGCGCTGAGGCGCAGCCAGCCGTGGGAGGCGGAAGCAGGTGGCCCCGCCGGCGCTGGTTTGGTTTTGGTGGCTGGAGGAAGACAGGACTGAAGAAACACGACAGACTGTAAAAGCAGCAGGAGTACTTAACAACCTTAACTGAAACCAGCAGGGCACTTGACAACCAAAGCTGAAAGCAGTATGAGTACTTATACAGGTTCAACCGTACAAAGCACGCCTCGAACAGTGCTACTTTGCCTACAGTTAGCCAAGGGTGAGGCCGCCAAGCCCCAGGACAAGGCCCAGGCGCCACCCCACGCATCCACAACCTTATGAAAGCGGCTTCATCTCGCAACGTGGTCAATAAACAGGATATTCGCTTTAGAGCCATAGAAAAGCATGAACATAATCTTCTGTCCTATTCTCCAAGATGGACGGGCCTTCATTATTTGAGACCACCCATGAATAAGTATCTTTTCACCTCCAAGGGGAATTGAGTAGATCGACATAAACATCATGTTGTGACCAAGCGCAAGTCTGACCCGACCATGGTCAGGCATCTGTATAGGAACAATAGAACTCGGCAGTTCCTGTTTCAAGAAGATCACAGCTATAAAACTGTGTATAAGCAATAGTTTATGAACAACATATATAACAGAAAATAGCTCGTACCATAAGTTTCTCGACACAGTTGGACCTGTTCAACAAGTGCAGCAGTGGCACACATATCCCACGTGGCCTTCCACCATTGAAACGCCCCACAAGGACCTCAAGACGATCAATAAAGTGTAGGAACTTGTGGATGTTGATCCAGTCAACTTCAGTGCCATTAGTAACAGCCGAGTTATTACAGAGTAACAAACGAGCAGACTGCTTAACTCTGAAAAAACCTACACGTGCCACCAATTATAAGAAAATATTAGTTAGAAGTAGCATCTTCGTGAGAGATTCGTTGCTACTTCTAAAGTTAAATTGTGATTAGTTAGACAGAATAGGTGGATTAAGAAGTAATCGAGTCAACAAGCAAGAACCAGATACAAAACTAACATGGATGAACAATTGGAACAACGTCGGGGTGGAAGATCGCAATGAAGATGAGACCAGGTTCTGCTATTTCCATCAACATTCGTGCGCCAACTTTCAGTCTGTAACACTTGAGAAAGTTTATCCAAGTTCGGCCATAAAAAAAGTAGCGATCTTCTTGGTTCATGAACCCAACTCGGAACTTATATCCATGGCTTGTCTTCACTGTGACCATTAAACTAGTGTATTTCAGTTATGGCAAGGCCAAGCATCTTGAGTACATGTGTTCTGGCAGAGCAAATAATACACTGCAGGAAAAATAATATGAGAACACAGCATGTTCAAAAAACCCCCACCCTCCCGGATAGAAAAGAGGATTCTAGGAACATACTATGCGCGTTTCAAAATGTTGTGTTAGGATGAGAAGGAACAAGTGTGGCGTCTCGCCGAGGGCGCAGAAACCTGTAGGGTACTCGCACTTTGGGCACTGCAAATGAAACACACTAGATTCAGTAGGAAGAAAAATGCATGAACGGCGGCGGCTGCCATCCTTGGATTACCTGCGACCAAGGGACTTGGATTTATCGGGGATGGATGAAGAATTCGTACCTGGTTCTCCATGAGAAAACCCGATGCAATCGCCTAGAGGGGGTTTTCTCTGAATAAGCAGACGAGGGAGAAGGGGATTCAGGCCCAGTGAAATATTGCTGCTTCGTCCGTCCAGCTTACTGCTAAAGCTGGAAAGGGGGGGTTGTGATTTGACGGCTCATTGGGCATTACTGCGGCGCTACGACCGGGGTGTGTCTACCGTGAAGTTGTGCACTCTAATTTGTGCATATGGCACGTGGACCCCGTTGCCGGTTGCCCCACATATCAGCGAAAGGAAGTAGAAAGACAGGAGTAACTAGTTACACATAAATATATTTTTTGACAGAGAGATACTCCCTCTGTAAAGAAATATACAAATCTTTTATATCACAGGCTCACCTTGCCGAGAAATATACTCCCTCTGCAACACACGGGCATTATGGGGGTTCAGCTTTTTTTATGGGGGTTTAGCTGAGAATATAATACTCAGATAGGCTCATGGTTCTGGACTTTGGGCCGCAGGCCGACCCTGCATGTTTGGGGGCCCATGTGTTCTACCTCAGCGCTTTTCATATTGCAAGCGATCGGTACGGCGCTGGTTTAAATGCTGTCGCAAGGTGAATACACAAAATTGAATAAAGCACAGCAGCTGTTGGAATGAAATCGAACGACAGTTCCTAACCAGCAATCAGAGTTGCAATTCTATCAATGATATACCATGTGATAAATAATACTGTCGTACTACATATACACACAGGACACTTGTTTCACCATGCCAAATTATTACATCAAAATCTCTCGGAGGATAGATCAGTTTGGCAGTTGCATGCTGCTACTGAAGAATTTCAATGTTGATTTGGACCAGCTCTCCTTGCCGAGAAAGTTCGATTTTGACATCATCCCCTACCGCAAGATATGATTTAGATTTGAACCTTGACCATCCTTTAGCATCAATCATCATGCGACCATCCTTTGTACTTACGGTATATTGAGCAGGTTCATTCACACCAAGGCTGCGCATGGTAAGAGAAACTTGGCCGCGGTCGCCCGAATTGTTGAATGACTCCCTCATTGCTCTAGGAATTCTCTGTTTGCAAACAAGAAGAAATACCCAAATAGTTAGATCAACACAGTGAATAATGTGAAACAACATGGAAAGAAAAAAGAACGAAGCACTTGGGCGGCCAATGCTTGCCAAGAAGGTGGACATGACGGTTTTTGTAAGGACTTTGGTATATGAAGTGCGAACTGCAGCCAGTCTGTTGCCGGTGCAACTGCACGGGCCGGAGCAGATGCAAGTGCAAGTGTTGGTGCAGGTGCCGAAGCCGCTGCTGCTGCAGGAGATGGTGCTCCTTGTAGAGCTGGTGCCGGTGTCTATGCCCGGTCCTCCGGTAGATCAGACTAATCCGCTGACGCGGTCGGTGCCCAATCCTCAGCTGGATCAGACTAAGTTGCTGCCGTTGTCAGTGCTAGAGCAACTGCCCATGCTCGATCTGTGCGAGACAGCGGCGATCGTGTCTGGTCTACTATGATCAGCTTTCTAACTTGACTAGGATCCGTGACCGTGATCCAGTTTTTTTCTTCATTTCTTTTAAACGCGAGAAGGACTAATTGTGGCGTTTTTGTTAAACCAAACTGCAGTTCATCATAGGGATTTAGCTTGTACTCAGACAACAGACTGATCCAATTTTTTCCAATAATATAAGTGATGGACAGTGCCTTCGTTACTGACACGACATAAGAAGTGAAACCTGCAAAAATAGCCATCGTAGAGAAAACCAAACGGTTTATTCTGTGATGAATGTCACATGGCAAAACCTGCATCATAAAATTGCAGGAAAAGAAAGAAAACATGACATTAAATCAATAAGATTTAGACAGTAAATCAATAAGATTTACTTCATGTGACACGAGTGAATCCTTACCAGGAAATCACTATGTTGAAGTACTAAACAGAAGATAGATCGTCCAACTACTCGTGGCATGCAGGGGCCCCGCCTACTCCCACAAGCAGGACAGTCCAAAGGTCGTGACAAATCATATGGACCGAACATCCATGGGACTGGAAATCCTGGTGGGTGCGATAAACCCTGCAATGCATACAGATATTGGAGTGTAACTATAATTGATAAACCGTCCTCACAAAAAATATGATCTGGATGCTTCAAAATATATAGACTGAATTGAGTGGACAGACATTAACATAGACCGTTCACACACCAAAAGCGGCAATACTAATAAACAATACAGGGTTCACAAACACAAATCAAGTACTGAACAATAGTACTTACTACAGACAAGCAAAGTTGCACTAACTAAACTCTGCAGACTATTTCTTGCTACCGACCTACGGGATGAACACCGCATAACTGACTAGGCCATGGACTTCGTGTGAGATGTCTACATGCACCATCACCATCTTGTCAACCTTGGAGAACCTAACAGAGTGGTCTTTCCACTCATAAACATGATGATGAAGACATGCCGCATCAGATTTGTTGGGAAGCTTTACAAGAACCACACCCTTCGTAATTGAAGGCACAGCCAGGAAATTGTTGTGGTCAAGTACAGCCTCGAGAACACACCTGACAACAATGCTACAGGAAAACACTAGTTCAGGACACGTGGCGACAAGGACACAGCAGCTGGATAGTTCAGCAGTAGAACTCATCATCAGGTCTTCCAGTTCACACGACATGACTTTGAGAACTTCATCTCCACCGCGGACCTGGTTCTAATTCAAACAGAAACCATATTTTATTGGGATAATTCCATTTATCCCCCTAACTTGAGCCACCACCAGGCATTTGCCCCTAATTTTTAGGTATGCTCAAAAATACCCCTCTTCCGTCAAGTCACCTTACAGAAATGCCCTTGCCGTCCGGTCAAAGGGGTTTGACCGTCCGATGAATAGTAACATGGGGAACAGTAAATTCGAAAAAAATAGCAAAAAAATCTGAAATTTTGTGGGATTGAAGATACTTAAGGGCGCAAGGTGTGTGCAAATTTTCGCGTTGTTTGGACATTCCAGGAACTCGTGGGAAAGGAAAAAATTTAAATCTATATGCTGTGAACAGTAAATTCAAAAAAAATAGCAAGAAAATAAAAAAATAAATTTTGGCATCAAAGAGGCTTGCGTGCGCAAGGCGCTTGCAAATTTTTGTGATCAAATGACATGCGAGGTGCTCTAGCAAAAAAAATAGTGCATTTTTCAAAGTTTTTTTTGCGCCAAATTTTGTTTTTTTCTCCACGAGCTCCTACAGTGTCGAAACGCAAAAAAAATTGCACGCACCTTGCGCACCCCAGCCTCTTTGATGCCAAAAATTTTCATATTTTTTTGAATTTTCTTGCTATTTTTTTGAATTCACTGCTCACAGCGTACATTTTAAAGTTATTCGTTTGACACGGCTGCTGGAATGTCCAAGCTGTGCCAAAATTTGCACGCGCCTCGCTCCCTTGAGTATCTTCGATCCCACAAAATTTCAGATTTTTTGATTTTTTTGCTATTTTTTCGAATTTATTGTTCACCATTTACTATTCACCAGACGGTCAAACCCCTTTGACCGGATGGTAACGGCACAGAAGGGCATTACTGTAAGGTGACTTGACGGAAGATGGGTATTTTTGAGCATACCTGAAAATTAGGGGCAAATGCCAGGTGGTGGCTCAAGTTAGGGGGATAAATGGAATTGTCCCTATTTTATTACTACCTCCGTTCAGAAATATAAGATGATCTTCGATATTATACTCCATATATGACTACATATACGCATAGAAATGAGTGAACAAAGACACTAGAACATGTCTTCAAAGGCATGAGAGCAGAGGGATTACATGCAATATCCATAACACAAGTTACTGAGGCAAATATACCCTCTTAAAAGGTAGCTTTGATGTTCATAAAGTACTCCGTCCGTCCAAAAATTCTTTTCTTAGATTTGTCTAGATACGGATGTATCAAGTCACATTTTAGTATTAGATACATCCATATCTAGACAAATCTAAGACAGGAAATTTGGGACAGAGGGAGTAGTTGAAAGTAATCTATAAGAAATCAGTGTCAACCTCTCGCATGTTTTGGTCAAAAGAGGAATTTAGAACCGTCATTTGGCACACTAAAATCACATGCAAGATCACCCAGAAAGTTGTACTACCAGTACTAGTACTGCGTGTTAGATGAAAAAACACGATCAAGATCGAGAAAAAGATCGTCAACAAGAGACATTACCTGGACTTGCTTAATGAGGGATCCCCGAGAGGGGGGCTTGGACAGGGTGATGGCTTTGAGCTTGTCTGCGGTAGTCTCGGCGGGGTGCTTGCGCTTCTTCGTACCATGAGCCTCGAGGGTTTTGGCCAGAGCCATAGACATCACGTCGGCCGGTGCTCCGGCGTCCATCTAAGAGAGGAAGCTGAGAGAGAAGAGTGAAAGGAGGAACGAGATGAGGGAGAAGCGAAGCGAGTGGGGGTTTTCTTCAAGAGAGGAAGCTGAGAGAGAAGAGTGAAATGATGGTTGCTTCGTCCGTCCAACTTACTGCTGGAAAGGAGGGGGTTTTGTGATTTGACGGCTCATTGGGCATTACTGCGGCGGTTCGACCGGGGTAGTCTACCGTCACACTACTACGGAGTAATTTAGTGCATGGCTGGTGGACCCAGGTGCTGGCTGTCCCACACGTCGGCGAAAGTGAGTAATTTAGTACATGGCTGGAGGAGGATCCGCACAGTAGAGCATGTCCACTGTTTTTCTGGAGAAAAAATGATTACAGCAAGCATTTCCACTCTTACGACGGAGGAGTGCGAAACACGGCAGCCACTTGAACATACACAGTGCTCCTACTACTAGGCATGTGCAGTGGTTCATACGTCAGTACTACACAATCTTGTTGCTAGTGTAGTAAGATATGACGATAACAAATGATGTTGTGCGCATGTCAACTACTCCTATATGTAACATAGTACCGCTTTTTCGACTGTCCGGTCGAGAATGAACGGTGAGATCAATGTTAATAGAACTAGGTCCACAGCGCACGGAGAGTACGGTGCTAAAGTACTCCACGAAACATGAACCATATGAAGCACGAATAGTGTTAGGCAGGGTGTATGAAGGGTGCACGGGATGGGAGCAAAAGTTCCCTTCTCGACCCACTTTTGGGTGTTTGGCAGAGTGCATGAAGGGTGCATGAGTCCACACTAGTAGGTTGACAAAAATACACGAAGTGGAAACAACTATATTGAGATGAGAATGCAACCAAACACACCCACACGCTTTGTGCTACAGTGACTGATCTGCACCATCTGAGTTTGATCCAACGGTCATGTTGCACCGAGACATGGACATGCCCATGCAGACAGCGCCTAAACACCACCGAAGTCCCTCTGCTTCTCGAGGCGCACGATGTTGGTGATGTAGGGTGCAACCGCCCGCAGAGCCCGCTCCCAGTCGACGGGAGCTAGCTCGTCAAAGACGTCGTCCAATGGCACGAATGGATTCCGGTGACGGAGGCCTGAAAGGATTCACCCGGCAACGGCGACGGCAGCCCGCAACCCCTCCTTGTCTAGCTCAGCCCCCACCATCGCGCGGAGACAGCTCAGCTCCTCGGAGATATAGGTGAAGAAGGCGACTAGGTTAGGAAGCCACAGCTCGTTGAAGTCGACCGGGTGGTCGAACGGGTTTAGCCCGACGGCCGGCATCGTCGCGCTGGCACGATGGTAGGCATCGCGCAGCCGCAACACGTGCGTGGCAACTTGGTTCACCAAGTGGTTGAGGCGATCCTGGACCTCGTCACGACCAGCCCGCTCGCGCTCCAGCCGGCTCCCCTGACGGCCTATCGTATCTCCCGCTTACTGCAGCAACGCCGCCGACGCCTCGAGCATCTTTGTGGTGGACGTCTGCCGCTTTTGAAGCTCCGTGAACTCCCGCACATAACGGAGGAGCATGGCACTCCTCTCCTCCTTGAGCTCACGGAGCTCCACGTCCTTGGCCCTGAGCTCCGCATCCTTGGCATGGAGCTCCTGTGTCAGGCGCCTCACCTTGGACTCCATGATCTGCTGCGCCGCCATGGCACCAGGTAGAAGCAATGGGGAGAGGAAGCAAAGGGGCGAAACGGCTGAAAGGCAATGCAATCTACGGGAAGGCGGAGGGAGCGGGGAATCTTTTGGTTTTCACCACGGTAAAACACCAGTCGACGACTTCTCACATCAGGGAGCAGTGGGTTTTTACAGGCGGAGTCATCGTGACTAATTGCTGCCGCGCCTACTCCTGTCAATCAAAAAATTAAAAATCCTGCCGCGCCTGCTCCCGTCAATCAAAAAATTAAAAATCCTGCCGCACCCAAACACCAGAGCAACGTCGCGGTGGATATTTAAATTTACCTGCCGGCAATTAGAGAAAAAGGGGTGAAAAAACAAATGTGGCGGCGGCCTAGCTAATTGGTCGAACTAGCCCAACTAGCTAGCCACCATGCTTCACTGCTGTACTCGGCGGGAAAGGTGGTCTTTCGTGATTTGACGACTCATTTACTTTCTTCGGCGCTACGACCGAGGAGGACCCAGAAAACGCGCGGTAGGGTGTCCCACGTTAGTAAGAATATATGCGTGCAGCACCCGGGAGGACCCCGAAACTGTGCGGTAGGGTGTGCCACGTCTCGGCACGGAGGAAAAATGTGCGTGTAAAAATATACTATATCAGACGTAGTACCTATGGTTCGACCTCGGGACCTAGCCAGTCAGTCGAAAACACCCCACTAGCCACACAGCTTCATCATGCAAACGTTGCACGTAGGATAGATGTGGTTAGCTCCATCTCGACCAGCCACAACGTCTCTTGTTCTAGGCGATTCTTCTATTTTCCAAGCTTTTTTTAGTTGTAATAACACCACAGCAAGCTAGCGCCACTCTTCGTGTCACTACAAAAAATACACTTCCGTGATGATACGTGTTTGTCACAGTAGGTCGCGTTTTCTGTCATGCATGTACATCCATGACAAATTTATGACAGAATCAAGATAGTCATACCTGTGCTGTCATAGAAGTGTTCCATGACATTACCAAAATTATCATAACGGATGTGTCCACTTCCATGACGATAAATCGCGCGTCACAGAAGTGCTTTCGTCAAGGGTGACCGACACGTGGCATCCACCGTAACGGAACGCCATTAAGCTATCGAGTCGGATTTTCGATCCGATAACCCGTTAACAGCCACGACCAATGCCGATTTTCCACGTGTAAAATTCTCATTGGCTGACGGATCCACGCGTCAGCTCCGCGTTGGCACAGGTGTCACTCATCCAACGGTCGAGATGGGCCTATGATATGTTGACACATGGATCGGCCCAAAAGTGGCCCACAAAGTTTAAATGGGCCGGCCCAACCGCCTAGCTAAAGGCCCACAAAATTTAGCGGACCATAATGGGCTGGCCCAGCTAAAGGCCCACACGATTTTGCAGACCATAATGGGCCGGCCCAGCTAAAGGCCCACAAGATTTTGCGGACCACAATGGGCCAGCCCAGCTAAAGGCCCACAAGATTCTGCAGACCATAATGGGCCGGCCCAGCTAAAGGCCCAACATTCTCTGTCAAATCGGCCCGTCAACGGCCTGTCCTAAACTTGTCATCAACGCGGCCCATGGTCACTTCTGGCCCGTTAACAGTCCGCTAAGTAATTGGGCCGAGTTACGGCCCGGTGTATTTCCGGCCTGTGAAAGGTCCGGCTTCATTTGGGCCCATTTACATGCCATCAAAACTTTCGGCCCATAAACGACCGTGAAGGATTTGGGTCATATTCGGCCATGTCTGACATTCGGCCTGTTAGAGGCCCACTATAGCTTTGGGCCACTTTCGGCCTGTTGTCATTTTCGGCCTGTTAATGCCGGACGTAAACCATGGGCCATATGTGGCCCAACGTCATATCAGGCCCATTAACGGCCCATATAAAAATGATGATAATCTAGCCCGACCGAAGTTCCAGCCTGTTAAAGGCCCATGTATTAGGTCGGCGCATTTACGGCCCGTCCGAATTTCGGCCTGTCAAAGATCCGCATCGTAAATGGGCCACCATTTTGGCCTACTAAGTCCAGTGGGTTATTTGGCACAATCAGGGCCCAATCTCACTTTCGGTCTATTAAAGGCCCATGTTTTTTATGGGCTCGAGATATTTACACCTGTAAACGGCCTATTTTGACTGAGGGCCCAAAATTATGTTTAGGCCTGTTAAAGGCCCACTATGGGCACAGGCCTACCAGAAAAATATGAAAGCTTATGCTGATTTAGGCCCAGATATTTTTAGTGGGCTACATGCCAATTTCGGCCCGTAATCGTTTTTAGCCCAATTGGAATGGGCCCGACGAATGTTGGCATGTTGGGCTCCTACGAAGCTTTCGGCCGAATACATTACTAAGATAAACCTACACTATACAAAAATAGCGTCGTAATTACTGCAGCCTGAGGCAGCATCATAAATGTTGTATCAAAACAAAATAAATTCCAACCATACAACAAAAGGCATGTTGGCATAAAGTTTACAGTCCTTCCAGATAAAAGCACCATCAGATGTATAGAAGCACAGATCATTTGACCTGAGTGCTAATGTTTCAGGCTGTAGAATCTGATGGAGTAGCACGATCTCCACCTTTTTTCCGCCATTGCTCTTGAACAACGAAGTGAATGTCTGATAGTCTGGTTTCAAAACTATTCATATCTTGACGACATTTCTCAACCACTATTCTTGTTTCCTAAACAACGTCCATTAGGGATTGGACTTGTGTCTGGAGCACAGATGTATCACTCTGTCTAGCAGGAAGATTTTGTTCAGTAGGCGATTTGGATGAGGTTACCTTGACAACCAACCCAGAATTACGCAGGAAGGTGCTTTTTGCACTGTTAGTGGAGAGATACTGACGCACTGCAGCAAGAGGTGACATTGTGCCTGTAGTAGCCTCGTCACCTTCAGGTGGTTGTGGCTGTTCAATCATTTGTTCCATAGCTTCCTGAAAGTTTGAACTTGTAGATTAGTGTACCAGATAAGTTACTAATGAGACAAAAACAAACAAAGTAGGTTAAACGTTTATACATAACTTATTTTGGTGAACTACTGTAATACATTAGCATGTATTGTAGTGCCAACTACATAATAAAATCACTTTCGGAACGTATGTCCATGTAGCATGCCTACTGTATTGTCTATTTCCTCACATTCGTTGACATCTAAGGATAAAGAGACATGGTTTAAAGTAGGATGAACATAGTATGACATCATTCATATCATGGGCAAACAGATATAAAACAAACAGGCTATTTTATCATTGTGTGCGCACGTGAACATAACAACTAGATTACAGATCAAGACCAAAAGAATATCCTTCATCTCTTTTAAACCATGTAAGGTGAAATGATACGTTAAGACAACTGTGAATAAAAGTGAACAGAGTAACTGACATTGGCTGCAAACCAAGTAGTTAAATGAACACATCATAGTACCAATCAGTTCAAGGCAGGAGGAGTAAGGACTTACAACAGCAGCTTGAACTGGTGTGCTCAAGCCCTTCATCTTGCTGGTGTGGCAATCCTTGAAGATTTGCACTGCATTCGGTTCAGGTTCTTTTTGGTCCGCACGGGCTTTCCTCTGTATTTGGAACAAGTCAATATAGATACGATAATATGGCACACAAAAAAGAAGGAAGTAGCAGCTATTTACAAGAGCCTCGCAGTGTGCAATATAGCTACGACATCCTGTTGTCTGTTGGAATTTCACTTTAGAACGGTTGGTTTTGTTCTTCAAACAGTTAGCCTACCTGATACTTTGGATCAGACAAGTGTTTAACGAGGGCTGTCCAGTCTTCATCTGTAATATATTCCACTGGAGATGTTTGGGTGATTTCATTGTTAGCCTTGCCTTCAAAGTGAGATTTTCTAAGGTGGTACCGATACTGTCGCAGAGCAGACTGAAAAACATGAGTGCATGCTTGTTTAGTTGCATCATCTTTCGGATCCAACTTGAACCTCATTTGTTGAAAAAAGAATGTGAGTCTTATTAGGAGGAAGCTAGAAAGTATGGGACAGAGCAATACAATATTACTAATTGCGATGAATAACATTACTTACGGATAAATGGTCAAGGAAGGTGTTAAACTGGGTATTGGCTTTCTCATTCCTGTACTGGATCCACGTTGGGAGGATCCGTGCATGACACCTAACGGCAACGGCTGCCTCTGATACTAACTTGGCTGACTCTATAGCATCACGTGGCCTTTTTAAACCTGCCTCAAAATGGATCTCCATTCTTCCTCCTTTAGATTTTGTTAATCTATCAAGCATTATCCCTGATGTCTGTTTCCGCTTGGGCCGTGGTGCTAGTTCAACAACGAATATGGAAAGTGTTAGTGTACATCAAACTGTGAGAGTACATATAAAGGAGCATGCAACTGCAACTTGACTCGGTCAGGTACCGTCTTGGTGTTGATGCTCATGAGGTTCATCTGATCTTGCCAAGTCCTGTTGTGTCAGCAGTGCTTCGGAAGTAGTGTTAGGTGTGAAGGCAGCTTGGGAACTGGCCAGTTTCGGAGCAAACGAACGAGTAACTGGTTGTGATGTTGGTACAGTTGAAGCGGATGCTGCACCTGGTGGGGCAGGTGATACTGTGTTTGTAGATTTAGCCGGTGGACTTGGACCTTCTACTGCACTATAAGTACCAACAGAATCTCGACGGCAGAACCTTTTCCGTTTCACCCGACGAGTAACAACACTCCCTACTATATTATTTTCCTTGCTCGTTTTTGACTTTGCCATGTCAAGCTGTACCCACAACACAAAAGAATAAAATCACTCTTCAGAACTCATTGATGCATGATACAGACAAGCAATACTTTGATGTAAGACAATCGTATGAGGATGGAATATGTAAGAAAAACAGGATGGCATGACATATTCACAGCTACGATGTGCAAACTAAGCAGAAGGATTTTCAAGAAAATAGAAGTAATGCAAGCTAGACACCATATGAAAGATGCAACCAATATTACTCTGCCAAGTTAAAAGTGTCTTGTCATAAGTGGCAATTCGAAAAATTAGAAGCAGTACAACGTAGAAATCAATGCAAGATGCAACCACTATCAAACTGCCATGTTAAAAGCGTCCACTCATGAGTGACTGATGCGGGATACACAACAGCAGTACTTTGATGTAAGAACATGGTATGATAGATAGATGTAGTGTATTGTAGACACAGAAAGCCATGTCATATGCACATGTATAACGTATGAACTCAGCACGTGCAACTTAATCAAAATAGAAGAAATACAGGCTAGACAACATATGCAACATGAAACCAATTATCACACTGTCAACTTAGAGCAAGCACCTACGGTGGTGGAGTATGGGAGATGAACTCATCATGTAGACTTGGGACTTCAACTTCATTAGCAGTAGCAGTGCCAAATCTAGAGAGTCTCTGTTTGCGTCGGTCCGGAGGACCACCAACATCCCCTAACTTACTCTTTTCCTTCCTATTTTCTGATATTGCCTTATGAAGTCAAAACAACAAGAAGATGAATAAAATTAGCTCTGCATAACTGGTCGATGCATGATACAGACGAACACTACTTTGATGTAAGGAAAGCGCAGGATAGGAGGATGGAATATATACAAAAAAAGACAGCGTTTCATATTCACACGTACGATAGGAGGATGGAATATGTATGAAAAAACAGTAAGCGGAAGGCATTTCAACAAAATTAGAAGAAATGAAAGCTAGGCACCATATGAACATGCAACCAATATCACTCTATCAGGTAAAAAGTGTCTCGTTGTAAGTGCCATTTCAAGAAATTAGAAGCAGTACAAGCTAGAAGACAATGCAAGATGCAACCTACATCATAGTCCCAAGTTAAATGTGTCTTATGGGTAAGTGATCGTTGCAGGTATAAGTTGTAAGCTACGCAGATGCAATTCAACATAATCAAAAGCAATACAAACTAGACATCATACGGAAAACGCAACCACGTATAACAGTTCCAAGTAAGAGCAAGCACCTGTGATGGTGGAGTAGGGGAGATGTGCTCATCATGTACACGTATGTTCTAGAAACAGGAACACGTGTCATATTCACAGGCATTATGTGTAAAGTAAGCAGATGCAATTCAAGTTAGAAGCAATACAAGCTAGACATCATACACAACATGCAACCACATATAATAGTGTCAAGTCAGAGCAAGCACCTGTGACGGTGGAGTAGGGGAGATGTGCTCATCATCTACACAGCTACGTTGACTGTCCAGCCTTGTGTTGTCTTGCGAATCTTGTTGGGAGGATGGCGGAGTAGAATCTGTAGAGACCCCCTGTTTGAGTTGCTCCGAAGGACCACCATCATCCACTGCCGGACTAATTTCCTTCAGCTGTAATGATTTTGCATTGTGAAGTCAAACCGATAAGAAAAAGGAATAAAATTCGCTCTTCAGAACTCATTCATGCATGATACTGACGAACACTACTCGGATGAAAGGAAAACACATGATGCGAGGATGGAATATGTATGAAAAACAGGATGGTGTGACATATTCACACCTATGATGTGGTAACTAAGCAGAAGGCATTTCAACAAATTAGAAGCACGGCAAGCTAGACACCATATGAAAGATGCAACCAATATCACTCTGCCAAGTTCAAACTGTATGGCGTTTCAACAAATTAGAAGCAGTACATGCTAGAAAGCATATGCAAGACACAACCAATATCACAGTGGCGACTTAAAGGTGCCTTATCATAAGTGACTGATGCGGGATATGCAAGAATAGTAGTCTGATGTAGAAACAGGAACACATGTCATATTCACAGGCATTATGTGTAAAGTAAGCAGATGCAATTCAACAAAGTTAGAAGCAATACAAGCTAGACATCATACGCAACATGCAACCACATATAATAGTGCCAAGTTAGAGCAAGCACCTGTGATGGTGGAGTAGGGGAGATGTGCTCATCATCTACACAGCTACGTTGACTGTCTAGCCTTGCGTTGTCTTGCGAATCTTGTTGGGAGGATGGCGGAGTAGAATCTGTAGAGAACCTCCGTTTCAGTTGCTCGGAAGGACCACCATCATCCAACGCCTTGCCAATTTCCTTCAGCTTTATTGATTTTGCATTGTGAGGTCATACCGACAAGAAAAAGGAATATTATTCGCTCTTTAGAACTCATTCATGCATGATACTGAGGAACACTACTCTGATGAAAGGCAAAATCATGATACGAGGATGGAATATGTACGAAAAAATGGACGGCTTGACATGTTCACACCTATGATGTGGTAACTAAGCAGAAGGCACTTCAACAAATTAGAAACACTGCAAGACACCATATGGAAGGTGCAATCAATATCACTCTGCCAAGTTAAAACTGTCTCATCATAGGTGGCGTTCATCAAACTAGAAGCAATACATGCTAGAAATCATATTCAAGATGCAAACCAATATCACACTGCCAACTTAAAGGTGTCCCATCATAAGTGACTGATGCAGGATACACAAGAAGAGTAGTTTCATGTAAGAACATGGTGTGATAGACAGATATAGTATGTACGAAAAACAGGAAAGCGTGTCATATTCACATGTATCATGTGTAAGCTAAGCAGATGCAGTTTACACTAATTAGGAGCAACACGAGCTAGACACCATATGCAACATGCAACCAGATATCACACTGCCAAGTTAGAGCAAGCACCTTTGATGGTGGAGTAGGTGAGCGGAGACTTGGACCTTGTAATGCACTATCAGTACAAGGAGAATCGGTACAGATGCTCCGTTTACGTTGCTGCAGAGGACCACCATCATCGCCTTCCTTCCTCTTTCTTGATTTTGCCTTGTCAAGTCAAACCCACAAGAAAAAGGAATAAAATTTTCTCTTCAGAACTCATTGATGCATGATACTAACGGACACTACTTTCATGTAAGGCATCCGCATGATAGGAGGATGGAATATGTATGAAAAACAGGACGACGTGACATATTGACATGTATGATGTATAAAGTGTAAACTAAGCACAAGGTGCTTGAACTTGTTAGAATCGATGCAAGCTAGAAACCATATGAAAGATGAAACCAATATCACTCTGCCAAATTAAAAAGGGTGCCCTAACAAATGTATTTGACCAAATTAGAAGCAATACATGGCAACAGGCTAGAAATAATATGCAATATCCAACGAATAAAGGTGACTCATCGTAAGTGATTGATGCAGGATACAGAAGAGAGGTAGTTTCATGTAAGAACAAGGTTAACACATAGATGTAGTGTGTACCAAAAATAGGAAGGCATGTCATATTCACAGGTATAGTGTGTAAACTAAGTAGATGCAATTTACCCTAATTAGAAGCATTACAAGCTAGACACCGTATGCAACATGCAACCACATATCACACTGCGAAGTTAGAGCAAGCACCTGTGATGGTGGTGTAGGGGAAGTGCGGTCTTCAGGTACAGAGCTACGTTCAATATCTTCATTTAGGCTTGCTGTTTCTTGAGAATCATGTGGAGAGGATGAAATTGCATTCTTTATAAGAGTATTGCGTCTCATATTAACCCAAGCGCGTGACTGTCTCATCATAAGCAATAGACGCAGGGTACACAAGAACAGTAGTTTGATGTAAGAACATGGTGTGATAGGCCGATGTAGTATGTACCAAAAACAGGAAGGCGTGTCATATTCACATGTATAATGTGTAAGCTAAGGAGATGCAATTTAACAAATTAGGAGCATTGATGAGGGATACACAAGAAAAGTAGTTTGATGTAAGAACATGGTTAATAGAAAGACGTAGTATGTACCAAAAACAGGAAGGCATGTCATATTCACAGGTATAATGTTTTAACTAAGCAGATGCAATTTACACTAATTAGAAGAATTACAAGGTAGACACCATATGCAACATGCAACCACATATCACACTGCCAAGTAAGAGCAAGCACCTGCGATGGTGGTGTGGGGGAATTGCGGTGATCAACTAGAGAGCTACGTTGACTATCTTCATTTAGCCTTGCTGTTTCTTGAGAATCATGTGGGGAGGATGACACTGCACTCTTTAAACGAGTAGGGCGTCTCACAGTAACCCACTCGGGTGACTGTCTCATCATAAGTGATTAACGAGGGATACAAAAGAGCATTAGTTTGATGTACGAACATGGTTAATAGACATATGTAGTATGTATCAAAAACAGGAAGGCATGTCATTATCAAAGGTATAATGTGTAAAGTAAGCAGATGCAATTTAACCAGATTGGAAGCAATACAAGCTAGACACCATATGCAACATGCAACCACATTTGACAGCGCGAAGTTAAAGCAAGCACCTGGGATGGTTGTGTGTGGCAATTGAGATCATCAACTGCAGAGCTACGTTTACTATCTCCAACTATTGACACTGCACCCATTAGAGCGCTGAAACGCTTAGTGCTTATCTTCGAATTAGACTGGAGCGACTTCTGTCTTTTCTTTTCTGCATTCATCAACACTGTGTCAAAGTCTGAAATACCCATGCATAAAAAACAATAGTGTGAGTATGGGTGAAGTGTGTGCACAATTAGTACAGTGTAAAGGTAGCAGATAGCAGGTCGGTGAGAAATAAATGACGGGAGACATATGATAGCTCTACAACATGCATGGCACACTAAATACTACACGATTCTATGAAAATAACAGTCGACTGAAAGCAAATAGGTCAGTCCATTTTTTCCGCACCGTTCGATGTACACAGAATGGGCAGATCGCCTTCATATACCTCCAGCCAGTCAGTGTTGACGATCTTCCTCAAAACGCTAGTGACCACCGGCCCAGTATTCCTCCCCTGCCTGCGCCCTCCCCTCGACCTCACCGCACCGCCGTGCTTGGCACCGCCCCCCCCGGCCATCCATTCAAGCCCGCCGACCTCCAGATCGGGCGCAAGCAGCTCCTGCGCCCCACACCCCTATGATAGACACCGATGCGCCGCTTCCCCGGGGAACAGGCGAACTAGGTGCTCCGCGCGCCTAAGCGGGTGCTGCTTCTTTTAATTGTGGTTCGACTGACCCTAAATTGAAATCCAGGTAGGCTACTGACCTCTAACAAAGGTAAAAGGGAGGAAACCTTGTGCATTTAGTATCACGAAGAAGATGCAGTAAGAAGCGCTCAACTAGTTTCTTTCATGGGATGAATACGGTGTGAGCGGAGACGTAAGATTTGCACAAATAATGGAAGAGGAGTACCTCTTTCTGCTGGCAGTGCTGTGTCATCCTTCTGTTTTTCCGACGATCTTCTTGTTGTTCGCCGGAAACCAGAAGTTGTGGAGGACGGTGCAGCCTTGGACGAACCCATGGCCAAGTTGTTGAGTGTGGTGCGGTGGCCGTCTGTCGGCGGCGGGGAAGCAGATCCGAGGCTGCGAACGACGGCGTAGCGGGAATAGCTCCGGTGCGGTGGACGATTGCGACAATGGAGCCGCAATAGTGAAGCGCAGGACGGCGTGGTCGGAGTGGTTCTGGTATGGCGCACGTCGGCGTCGGCGTCGTGGAGGCAGCTCTGCCTCGGCTTCAGCTGCTAAGTCCTTGAGGGCGTTGCGGTTGCGGTTGCGTTGGACGACGACGTCGGGGTACCGGCTCCGGCACGATGGAGGAGGGCGGCGGTGGATTGGCCGCTATGGGGTGGAGGACGGAGGAGGCTGGGGTTTCGCGGCTGGTGGAGAGGGCGTTTTCGCACCCACGGAGTATGAATGGGGAAACGGAGGGAGGCGGGGAACTAAGGGGGAACAATGTTTCGGTTTGAGACGCGCTTGTTTGAAATTTGGGGAAAGTTACAAACTTTGCCCCCATCTAAAATTTCGGACATATTGCGGGTTGGGGGTAGGACAGTCATGTCAGGTGTCCCAAATGTGGGCGGGATAGATTTCGGCCGAGCACATGGGTAGGCGCCCATGGCGTATGGATGCTTCTCGGAGGCGGTTGAGACTGGCGTCTTGGTGAAGTTAGAAACCTACCTCGGTTTAGACCTTTGGACATCAGGCCGATAGGCTACACGGGCCAGAGTCAGGACAGTAATTTCCTACCACCAAAACATTAGTCTCGCGCGGTTTCGGGTGACCAGAGGCCGATTTGGCGCTTCGTTCAATATTTGGGAGCAGAAGCATTAACGTTTTCGGTTCTCTTGAATTGAACTTTCAGGATTTGTCAAACTTCACAAATCTTTACTCTTGAAAATCCTAAAGCTACGATTATTTTGGAATGGAGGGGGTACATTTGAATATACATTGTACACGAGTATATATTAAAAAATATGCAACTTACCTCAGTTCATGCATGGTTCCAGATATAATCTCCTTGGTTGCAAAAAAAGTTAGATATGCGTATGAATATATATAGCATGTTCAAACTCGCAACAAAGATAGATGCCCCCTTTTACATCTGATTTACAAATGCCATTATATCGGGTTCAAATAGATGAATGCACTTCCTATGAATTCGAATCTTCGAAACCCCCTTTATGTTGAATTCGACATGTATTCTATTTCGTAGCTAGCAATTTGGAATGTATCCATGCAAGTGACAAATGTATAAAGTGCTTCACACTAACAACATGGAGTGCACTAATTAATGTTTATATATGAATTGCAAAAGCATCCATTGCATGTATTTCAAACCGCTCTCACTCTATGGATCGATAATATGAAATAAACACATGCACATGCTAGAATTCAATAGAGTATGGGTGTCTGATAGAACGATTTTCGTCAATACGCAATTTGCAAAATTCATGATCTGATCCAAAAATAATATGCCATTTATATTTTAATTTAATGCGTAGAACCGCCTTTTACACATAGATGCACTATGCCTCGCCCCGTTCTCACAAACACGTTATATGTCTCTCTATCTAACGCATAAGTGCACACACTTTATATGCATCGGCATTTCTCTTTCACACATGCTCACAATCTCTCTCAGGGTGTCGGGGTGTCTCACGCACATGCTCTCTCTGTTTCTCTCTCTCTTTCTGACTACTATGTACCACTCTTTTCACTAATCTCAGTTGGAAAACACTATTTCTCTCACATGCATATATACACATGCACGGTCTCTACTAGCCCTCTATACGCACATATATGTGCCTACGTGTCTCCCGCACGCACATTATCTTTAGGCCTCTCTCGCACACATTGGCCCCCCCGACACACCTCTCTCTTAGTAGTTGGCAGATATGATTTCATCATATCATTCGGTAGGATACCCCTGGCTGTTAGGCTGGATGGTAATACGAGGCAAAGTTTTACCCTAGTTCGGATCGGACCCTTGTAGTTGAAGAAAGAGCCTACTCCTGGTACTGTATATTAGTGATAGGGGTGTGTACAAAGTACACGTGAATACCAGGCATTGTGCGTGTGTGTATACTATCGACGAACTAGCCCCCAAGCTTGTATAACATACTAAGGGCCTAGGGTTACAAATCATATATAGTCGGCTTATCACCAGTGGGGATAGAGTCCTCCGCGACTCTGGTTGCTTCGTGTTGTACGCCGAGTCCTCCACATGGGTCTTCGTATAACACGTCTCGGTCCAACCTATATGTGGCGCAGGATGGAACCGACCCATGAGTCTTCATGTTGACCCACCACAACTAGAAATGATGTGCCCACCACACGACACACGCAATCAGCCACTAAGAAAATAGGCGTATACAATAGTACAACGATATCTAGCTCATGATACGTCTCCATATTTTTTTGATGACACTGACGGACTTTGCATTTGATGCGTGCTCCGTATTTTGTTGATGACACTTACGGTCATTGTATTTGAAGCGAAAGCACGATATGGTCACTGGACTTTAGAATAAGCTCATCACGGTCACCACATACATTTTGTCGTGCTAACCAACATGTGGTTGCATGGTTAGAGGACAGTGGTTTCTCGAGCCCACCAAGGTTAATGTCCCGGTGCTCGCATTTATCTTGTGTTAATTTCAGTATTTTCCGGCGATGTACGTTCAGTGGGAGGAGACGTTCACTCGACTACGAGGCACCTATGGTGACTTCGTAAAATCTCAAGATCATATATGTTGGCCCACTCTCTCGAAGGTGCTCATAGGGGTAGGGTTCGCGTGTGTGCGCTTATAGCGGTGAGTGCTTGCGGGTATATATGAGCCCTTGCGTCTGTACCGTGTTAAACAAATACATATCATGATTATACGGTTGCTGGTTCACCCGTACAACTCCGTATTTTGTTGATGACACAATCAATTGACCAGTCAAACGTTCCACGCGGCGCAACTAGTATTGCACCATCGGGGTGCGTAACCATGGGGCCCACCTGTCAGCCTGTATATGAAAGAAAGAAATGGTAGTTTGAGTCTGTACTTTGTTAATAAAATAGGAGTACATTCTAGGGTGATCATACGGTCACTGGCTCACCATACAGCTCCGTAATTTGTTCATAACACGATCAATTGACCAGTCAAACGGTCCACATTCAGCAGCGCACATTACCATAGGGCCCACCCATCAGTGCGTATATGAAGGATAGAAATGGTAATAAATTAGTGGTCGGTGGGTATTCGAAGTCGTGGGACCTCTGGTTGGCAGTCACCGACGGTTGGGGGGCGTTCATTGTGCGGTGGGGTGGGGATCCCTGGGGAAAAAGCTCGGCGGGGGGGGGGGGGGGCTAGAGGGATGGCTGGTGCGGCGGCGGACCGGTGGTGGGGAGTGGTTTCGGGGAAGGCGGGCGGGCCGCGGGCCGCGGGGGCTGGCGGTTCGGCCGGTGGTGGCTGGCGGCTCACGGGGGGTGGAGTTTGATGATAAAATGGAGGCCCTTGATTTCGTATCCAACGGCTGGAAAATCTAATGACCGGAGATGAGAAAGTCAGTCGAGTGACGTGTAGCCTCACCCCGCACGTACACATGCACGCACGCAAGACACGCACGCATGTAGGCGTGCAACACTGACACGTACACACACGCATGCTGGCGTGCAACACTGACTCGTACACATGCACTCACGAACACACGCACGTACGCACCCATGCATGAAACACTGAAACGTACCCTTGCACGCACGCAACACTCGCACGCCTGCATGCACACAGCACACGACGCAAGACACACGCTCAACCTATACGTGCATGCACCCTTTGTTAAGGACATGGATTGTTATGGGTATTAATCAATCTTATCTGTGATAAGCAGAACATTGATGTTTGCAGCGGTCTTTATGAATCACAACGTATCGAACGGGCTATCAACATAGTAGGCTTATCTACATGAAAAAGATGACGTCACACTCAATGAACAATCATCGGTTTATGAAATGCCCGCTTCTGATCGCCCTGGCCCACCAAAGGTTCCTCTGCTGTGCGCTGCCTGCGTTGGGTCACTGACATGCAGGCCATGCACCCAAAGAGCCCAAACGTCAGTGGAAGAACGGCGCGGTGTCCTAGGTCAGAGTCGAGGGCGCCACTCGCGGCACGCCCGGCTGAACACGCCTCCGTGCCGCATTCAAACGCCTCCATGAAACCCGCCCGTGTGGAAGCCGAGAAACCCACTCTGGACACACGTCCGTTCATGATCGGGCCAGCGTTAAACGCAACGCCGGCCGAGCTCCTCCCGTCCGCCGTCTATTTAATCTCCTATTTAAAGGAGGCCAAACGCCGGCCAAGAATCGCACACCTCCGCCGCTTCCCTATCTCCTCCACCATTTTGTCCACTCTTACAATGGCTTACGAAGAGTAGTTATTCCGCATCCAAGCCGGCTGGGTAGCCCACCGGATACGAGCTATGTAGCTCGCTGATCCACCTCTCTCCCCTCGCCCGACGGAGCTAGTTGCCGCCCCAAGCCGGCGCGCGGTTCAGCAACTCGCCGCTCCAGGCCAGCTCGACGAGGAGTGGCGCACGGGCGTTGTTGCTGCCGTCCACGCCGCCGCCTCGTACAGCGTCTCCCGTTTCTGTGCCCGAGACTCCCATGCCGGCGGCTGCGCCATGCAAGCAGTGACAGAAGTCGGGTGCGCGGAGAGCGACGAGTCGGTGGCCAGCGCCTCCGCGTCCGCCACCATCATCGAGGAGAAGTAGAACACGGGAGGCCGCCGCCGCTTGGGTCCCATGAAGGCCACCGTGGAGGCGACGCCGACGTACACAGCAGGTGTCTTGCTGGATCCTTTTGTTGCGAGGACCTTCATCGACCCCGCATGGGCTCCACGGAAGAGGGGAATGTTAGGATGAACTCGAGCCGGTGGCGGCCATGGCGAAGTAGTGGCCGGTGATGAACTTGAACCGGTGCCGGCCAACATCATCTTCGGAAGCAGCCAATGATATCAGTTGGGCAGTGGGGAAGCGAGCCGTCCTTTGCGCTGAAGCATATACCTCCAGGGCTCCCGGCAGTCCGGTGATCGTGCTGCCGGACATGAGAAACACAAATCGATCGGCAGGCGACCATTTAGGCCAGGTATTATATACCTGTGCTGTCTAGAACTAGCACCGCGTAGTTCATTTGAATGTAATGAAATCCGTCATGTTTGTATGAAAATCCGGTATTTTATATGATTTCGGTCATTGTTTATATGAAATATTAGTTTGTCTATGTGTTTGCGTCAATTTCGTCCGGTTGGTTGAGTTGCTGTCATAATGTGTGCGACTACAGTTGGATGGCGTAATTTGCGGGTCGCCGGTCGGTCTGCGGACGGCTCGGGCGGCATTGTGGGACAAAAAAACACAGCTCGTGCGAGCTCGTCTCCAACGTGCGCGCTGGAGGATGCATGACAGCATGAGCACCCGAGCCATTCCTCGTTCATCGGTTGCAAAGGCACCGGTGGACAAAAGGGTCGCCAATATTTTGGCTACCCCGGGCAAGATCCGAACAGCCCCTCCCAACAGATTCAAATCCCTCGCTCGCCGTGGAATTTTGCCATGTGTTGTTTTCATGGACTAGCAAGATGCCCGTGCATTGCACGGAACATCAAGATGCATTTTTTACAAACTCCCGCATGCATGCAAGGGATAATTAATGTCCTCCTTTGCTAGTACCACGAGGCAAACACCATTAATATTGCATCGATTAGTGTTAGTGGCCTTGTATATCTGCAAATTGTAATTTTGATAGTGGCCCCTTGTATATAAAAATGGAGGGAGAAAGATGAGAGATAAGGTGAGGAGGAGTGGGGCGTGGTGGTGACTGGTGGTCAGACTGGGCGGAGGCGTGGGGATGGACGGCGCATTATGTCTAGGTTTGTATCTCTCTCTCACACACCCACGTAGGTGGGGGACGTGCACGAAGAGAAGAGGTGCACGCACGGTGCACGTACTCCCGTCTCTTTCCCAACCACACCCGCGCGGGTAAACGGTGGAGCTCATTTCTGTACGAAAAGGGCAGCCCACGCGGTAATTTGGCACGTGTACTGGTTGTCCACTTGGTGGAGGGAGGATCGTCTAAACAAACAAATTGCGACTTCACGCGTTATGTTAAATTAAAAAAAGAGGCAAACCATGTGGGGCCTACCTTAGAGGAAAGGCTCTATACACTGGAGTACTTTTGATGTGTCCCGTCAACTCGCAAAACGAGGAGAAGCTTGCTTAGTACGCTGTCTCCCCCGCCCACGGGCGCGGTGGCTCACAGGATGAGGTGAAGCTTGCTTACGAGTAGTAGTAGTAGTAGTTTCCTCTTGACACTGCTTGCATCGGGTGATCTAACGCACCTCGAAATCCAACATGTAATGGTACTACTACTAGTATAGTAGAATTGAGACTTATCAAACGGAAAAACGGATGTTTTTTAGATGAGCCCTATAAACCCTAGTGGGTACGTACTCCGTAAAAACAGATTTTTCCAAAACTAAGTCGCTCCCTTTCGAATTCTGTAGTATACTCCTCCGCCGACGCTCCCTTTCATGAATTCTGTACTTCTTGTCGCCGACATGTGGGACATATAGCAACCGGGTCGACGTGTCAAGCACCAAATAACAGTGCAGAACAGCAGGGGGACGCACCCCACTCGTACCGGCCCAGTAGTAGTAATGAGCAATGAGACGTCAAATCACAATGCCGCACCTTCACAGACGGACGAAGCAACCATTATTTCACACTTCGGTTCGCCATCATCTCAAACCACGTAGTATTGCTTCTGCCTCAAGAGGGACACGCCCATCGCCTTGGTACATCATGACACGTGGGACCGCATGACAGGCCATGCTCCCCCGCCGATCGCTCGGTAAAATCACCTCATTTGTACTATACTTCCTCCGTATCGGTTTACTACATGGCATGCACGTCGTTCTAGGTTGAGAATTTAACTGGCTATATATGTGATGAACAGTACTCTAGCCTTTTAAAAAATGTATACTTTTGTACAGTAGTACTATCGATGGATTGCGCCATGGAGCAAAAATTGAAATTAAAAAAAAGGTGGTACATATAGAGAGCGCTCGTCGCCAAATTATGCATATAGTACTATTAAAAAAGCTAGTACGTGCTTAATTGGGGTGCTAAATTCTATTAAAGAAATACTAGTAGTATGTACATACTGAAGAGTTAAAGTAACGAGAAGAAACATAACATAGTTCTGCTGGGGGCTCAGCACAACACACCCCTCAAATTAAACTAAGCACACCTGAAATTAAACTATGCAACTAATCCGGTAGACACTGCATTAGAAGTTTAGAACCACCATGAGCCACGACACTGCCACCTTACTCGGAGTCCTCGTCCATGTCCTCGACTTCGTCCTTGTCCCTCTTCCTCTTGGCCGATACTTCTTTGCTTGAACCAGACACTTGGCTGTTGCTCTTCATCCAACCCTTGTAGATATTGAACAAAGGTAGCCATCCATTGCAGCGTAGGGGATGTGGTCTATATCTAGTACATTCCGCTGCCATGCATGATGATGAAACGTGTAATGAGGTTTCTCTAGTTTACGGTACGAAGGATGAACCATGGCTCCTGCCAGGGTCAGCATTGAAGGCTGATGAGAGGGCACCAGCCGATTCTTCTGGAGGTCGAAGGGGTTGCCTACAACGAGGCTGTAGCGAGCAGACCTCAAACAGTCTAGTCTATGTGCATCAGTGTCATTCCTGGATCGGTAATGCTGACACGCACAGTACTTGAAGGATTTATAACAGAGTAGCAATCACACACTTATTACATCGAATATCTCAAAAGAGAACTTAATACAATAAATATGGCTTAAGGCCATCTAAAAACGATAACAGCAGAAGGCTTGGAAGATAGAGTGAGTCCATCAACTCCAACGGCATCATTGAGTATAAGACCACGACCTATGGCACCTTACTCGTCGTCTGAAAAGTCTGCAACATGATACATTGCAGCCCGAAAACGGGTCAGCACATGGAATATGCTGGCAATGTAACACATAGAGAGTAATGAACAGAATAATGCTATCACTACATGCATATTTGGCTGGTGGAAAGCTCTATGGTTACAGTTTTGCGAAAAACCAATTTTTCCCTACCACAAAGGAATCAATTTTATTTAACTATCATGGTGGTTGTTAAACATTGAGAAGGTACCTCCAACTCAACCCCAATTAAGAACGTGATTTAACCCAATCAAATTAAATTAAGTAACATGATGATGATATTCACATGATAATCTAGGAACTAGATACTCAAGATGTCCATAACCGGGGACACGGCTAACCATGATTAGATTGTACACTCTGCAGAGGTTTGCACACTTTTCCCCACAAGACTCGATCGCCTCCGCTTGATTTCTCGCACTACATGGTGTTTGAGAAACGGATGACCGAGACACAGTCTTTCAGAAACAATACTCTTTACTCCAGGTGGACAGTTACACCTACTTTCCCCTACATCTGCTAGCCCACCTCTTCAAGAGGTCATGTAACCTACTCAACTATGCTAGAGCCCATAATAGCTTGTGGCTGCACACGGAAGTTTCTAGCATGAATAATCTCATGATCCCTTTGAGTCTGGGTGGCGGTCCAAAGGATGATCACACGGGTACTCCGGGATATCCAAATATACAGGCAACACTGGGTTCTCCAGGCGCCTCAATCCACCCAAATGTAAATTAAAGTAGCCACCTTAAGTTGAACCATTAATTAACAATCTCACATCTGTCATGGAAAAATCTCAAACCCAATCCACGTCTACGAGCATAGCATAGCAATATAAGCAAACATAGAAGTAACTCCCAATGGTTTGATATAAACAGGGCAATAGGTACTACCTCAACTACTTCCCAAAACCCACATTTTAATCAGATCCTAATCATGCAATAGTTTGAGGATTGATCTAATGCAATAAAACTGGGTGGTAATGAGGTATGATCAAAGTGTTACTTGCCTTGCTGATGATCCGTGAAACCTAGAGACTCCTAGTAGCACGCTTCGCACTCTGGGTACTCTATCGCAAACAAACAATACATACATAAGAAATCAAGCAAGGGTGCACGGATAAAACTCAAAATAAGGGATCTAACCAGAAAGTTCAACTCCGGTTTGCAAAAAGAATCAAATCGAACGAAGCAAAGAAACTCAAACGGCGAACGAAACAAGCTTTGTTTACTAATCTGGACCTAAGTCACATTTTATAGTACCAAAATCTTATTCAAGTTGGTTAAAAAGAAAGAGGGTTTCGAGACGAAACTCTAGGCGCTTGAATCGCCTGATTCCGAGAAACGAGCGAAAAGTTATACTAAAACGAAAACCAGATCGGAAATCGCTATCGAAAATAATCGCGAAAAATCCGAGAAAAAGAAAAACAGATGAACAGGCTAACGAACGAACGTTCGTTGTCTGTAACTACCGGGCGAAAACCGTTCGTTAAAATGAACGTACGGACGAACGTCCAAAAAATAAATAAACCAAAAAAAAAAACTAAACCGATCTATATAGAAAAAAAAACAACTGCGGGTTTTATAAAAAAACCGATCGGTTTTCCGGGAAAGACCGGCGGCGGCGGCTACCTCGGGTCCGGCGGGATTCCGGCGAGGCGCGGGACGGCGGCGGCTCCGGCGGCGGGCTCCGGCGGGGTTGGCGTCGGGCGGCGGGGCGGCGGCGGCGGAACGGCGACGGCGGCGGCGTTCGGGTGGCGCGGCGGCTCCGCTCGGGGTGGGGAAGAGGTGGCGGCGGGCGGCGGTACTTAAAGGGGTCGGGGGGCGTCCGACATGGAGGGGGGGCACCCCCGGGCGATGGCGGCAGCGCTGACCCGGACTCCGG
Source organism: Aegilops tauschii subsp. strangulata (assembly GCF_002575655.3). Lineage (NCBI taxonomy): Eukaryota > Viridiplantae > Streptophyta > Magnoliopsida > Poales > Poaceae > Aegilops > Aegilops tauschii. The sequence continues at coordinate 404,583,299 of NC_053036.3, read as the reverse complement.
CGGGAGTCCGGCTCGGCCACGCTCGGCGAGGCGGCGCGGGCAGATGGGCTGGCTCGGCCATCGGCCCAGCTCGGTCAGCGGGCGAAAAAAAATTATAATTTTTTTAAAAAAAATCAATTTCGCCAAAACTTAAATAAATCCTAGAAAAATAAATAAAAATCTAAAAATGCCAAAACAAATTTCTTTGTCCAAATTAAATATTTAGAACAAGATGAACATTTATTTGGGCCTAAAATGCAATTTGGAAAACGCATATTTTTTTCCTAGTTCAAATAAAATCCAAATAAAATCAAATATTTGTTTTTAATATTTTTCCTCCAATATTTCATTATTTTTGGAGAAGTCATATTATCCCCTCTCATATAATTGATATGAAATATTTTCGGAGAGAAAATAAATAAAACAAATGATCCTATTTTCAAAATTTGAGAAAACCCAAATATGAAAATAATGAAATCCCCAACTCTCTCCGTGGGTCCTTGAGTTGCATAGAATTTCTAGGAACGCAAAATAAAATGCAATAAAATATGTCATGCAAGAATGATCTATGTATAACATTCCAAATTGAAAATTTGGGATGTTACAGAGGCCTATCCGACCCAGGACTTCTTTGTCGTTCTTAAAGTCTACAGTAACGAATTTCACTGTTTTGTCCTTGAGGAAGTTCTTAAAATCCTGGCACTGTCGGGGTAAATGGCCACGGCTAGCCTAACCGACTCCCCCTGGCTCTTCGAAGAATTATCAGGCCATTCAAGCCTTCAAGCACACAAAGCATAGGGCCGCCTTCCTCCGGCCCGCTATCCCCAGGGCCGACTCCCAGAAGGCGACCCAGTCCCAGAAAACCTCCCCCAGGAAAGATACGAGATAGCCGGCTCCAGGAAGCCGGCCCCAAGAGGACCGACTCCCAGAAGCCGGCCATGAAGAAGGCCGACTCCCAGAAGCCGGCCAAGACTGCACCCACTAAGACTGTACCCACATAACGGTGATAGGATGGGGCGTGGCCGCAGTACAGCCCACTACCCCCGAATCCCGGAACGGGCATGGCCACAGGGCGCCGTACGGGCCAGCCATCCCCCGTCCGGCGCGGCACTGTAGCCATGCTGGCCCCGACGTCACCCACGACAGATGCCAGAACGGCCCGCGGGCGGCGGGCCCCTTTGCCAGGGAGACATCTGGAGACGGCCCTGCCTCCTCTAGTCGGCCAGGGATGTGGCCGGCTCCCAACAGCCGGCTACCTCCCTCCCTCGAAGCAAGCGCCCCATTAAGGAGACAAGACGAGGTAAGGCTACAACGAGAGCTTGCAAGGCGGCGACACTGTAGCCATGCTTAGCTCGACAAAGCCCTCGTCATCAGAGGCAACAGTAACCAGCCGCCGACAAAGCCCCCATGAGGTGGGGCCGGCGTGCCGGCCAAGAAGCCGGCAGCTGGCGGGACCCACCAGTCGGCGGGCCCAGTGACCGGCGGAGAAGCCGGCAAGCCTAGACACTGATGGCTGGGACCCGCGCCCAGCCGGATTACCATTGTACCCCTGGGGTGTAGGCCTATATAAACCCCCCGGGGCACCCATGCAAAGGGTGGGTCTGATAGAATTACACACACCACATAGAGAGAAAAGGAGATCTAGCCTTTCCCTTCTTCTCCCTCTAACCCGACAGCTCAAGGAGCACTTGTAGCTACTTGTCTTGATCTAGTGATCATGCGGAGACCCCGCAGAGCAGGACTAGGGGTGTTATCTCCACGGAGAGCCCTGAACCTGGGTAAGATTCGCCGGCGTGCATGTCTTCGCCTCATCCCGTTTCCAGGCACCGGCGACGTCTTACTGGTTCCCACAATGATAAGCCACCCGTTGGCATATGTCGCACCTACCACCCGACATTTGGCGCCCACCGTGGGGCCAGGTGCACCGTCTTCCGGAGACCTGTTCTGGACGGGAACCTTTTTCCTCCCCCGCGAGCGTAGCCAGCCCACTACGCCCGATGGCGCTTGCCCTGACGCGCTACAAGGCGTCGACGACGCCTGCGCGGCGAGCTGCCTCGCCGATCTTCTTGGCGAGGCTCGCATCTCCGACGAGCCCGCGTCCGACGCAGGCACGGACTACCCCGAGAGCTGCCTCGTCAGCCTCCTCGACCAACTTCACAACTCCAGCGAGCCTGCTGTAGACTCGGAGTCGGTCGGCTCCACCGACCCGGTGCTTGTCGACTCCGACACGGCATCATTCGACGCCTACCCCTCCGATGTGGTAGTCTTCGACGACGCTCTCCCTCGAGCCGACAGCGGCAGCAACGCTGTCACTGAGGTGCTGGTCATCAGCCACGTCGCCAACTTGGGCGAGGACGCCCACGACGCCCTACAAGCGGCGATGCATGACTTATCCGTCCCCATCCCGGCCGACGCCGACGCCGAGACCCTGGAAGCACGCCGCCTCGCCCTCATCGCGGAAGGCCAGAAGATAGCCTCCATGAGACGCCTCACCAAAGCTCACCAACGCGAAGTCGACCGCGCCGCCTTTGGCACGCCGCCTCATGGCGGGCCGAGCCGAGCCGGACTCGTCAAGAAGCACGGCGCGGCCATCGCCAGCATGCTGGGGGCAGACCGCCCCGTCTACGCCACCCCGCTCGAGAATCTGCGAGCCGCTCAGGCGGCTGCTGAAGAGCTAAATGGGCTGGGAGCCGATGAGCTCCCCTACATGACAAGGCGAATCCAGCAACTGAACGACGCGGCCGAGAGCACGCCGCGACATCCCGGTCGCCGACTGCGAGCGGCGCCCGCGCAAGGAAAGACAAGGGGCCCGTTACTAGCCGCAGCCGGACTCGGATCACCATCGAGCGTGACGCGGAAGGCCGCCCTCGAGCAGTGGAGCGCCAAGGAAATCCGCCTCCTCCCCTGCCTCGAGGGGAGAGATATCCCACCCCGCCACCTGTCACGCATCCGACTCTTGGTGGCCGACTAGGCCACCGCGAAGGAGTCGGCGAGAACGATGCCCGCCACCGGATCGACCGCCTAGCTCGATCCCTGGCGCTAGAAGAAGAAGACGATGTCGGCCCGCCATGCTTTGCCCCCCGCATCCGCAACGAGCCCTTCCCCAAAGGGTTCTCGCTCCCCAGAGACACGCCCAAGTACAACGGCTCTGTGAAGCCGGAAGATTGGCTCATCGACTACTCTACTGCTGTCAGCATAGCAAACGGCAACAGGCGCGTAGCCGTGAAGTACGTCCCCCTCATGCTGCAAGGCACGGCACGCACCTGGCTCAACACTTCACGGAAGTCTTCGTCCGCAACTTCACCAGCACATACAAGCGGCCTCCCAAGCCCCGCCAGCTCTCCCTATGCGTCCAAGGGCCCAACAAGTCGACCCGCGACTACCTCACGCGGTGGGCCGAGCTCCGCAACTCCTGCGAGGGGGTGCACGAGGTTCAGGCCATCGAATACTTTACCGCCGGGTGCCGAGAGGGCACCCTCCTCAAGCACCGACTCCTCTACGATGAGCTAGCTACCCTAGACGAGCTGCTGATCATCGCAGACAAGTACGCCACGGCCGACTCCTCGATGAAGACCGAGCTCCGAGTGGACGCCTCTGGGAAGGTGCTCGCTCTGGCTCCCAAGACGCCGGCTGGCGACTCCAATCGGCGCCCCTACCAAAACGACCACAAGCGCAAGGCCCTTATGCCGCCTTCCACCAGTCGGCAGGTGGCCACAGTCGAAGATGAGTAGCCCGAAGAACGGCCCGCTCACAAGAAGAAGGGCGGTAGGCCGGCTTGGCAGCCGGCCTTCTCCTACGAGCAGACTCTCGATGCCCCCTGCAAGTTCCACAGCAGCGCGAAGCCATCCAACCACACGACCCGAAAGTGCCACTGGCTCACACGGATCTCCAAGGGCGAGGGGCTGGTGCCGCCTCTGCCTCCCGGCCCGCCGCCTCCAGCACCCCAGCAGCCGGCTGCTCGACCAGCAGTCGGAGCCATTCAAGATGAGTTCCCTGAAGAGCACGCCGCCTACGTCGTCTTCACGAGCCAGGTTGAAGACAAGCGCAGCCGGCGCCGACAGCACCAAGAGGTCAACGCAGTCGCCTCCGGCAGTCGGCGAAATCAACATACTGTACCGCGATACCATGGAGAAGCTGAACCTCAAGGCAAAGCAGCTCATGCCAAGCCGGACCGTGTTCCATGGCATCGTACCCGGCCTGTCCTGTTCCCCGATCGGCAAGATCAAGATGGATGTTCTCTTCAGAGACAAGGATCACTTTCGCCGAGAAGCAATCTGGTTCGAGGTAGTAGATCTGGAGAGCCCTTACCACGCCTTGCTTGGCTGACCTGCTCTGGCCAAGTTCATGGTTGTGCCCCTTTATGCCTACTGAAGATGAAGATGCCGAGCTCGAAGGGGATCATCACTGTAGCCGGCGACTACAAGAAGTCCATCGAGTGCGCCGCAGCCAGCAGTCGGCTGGCCGAGTCCCTCGTAGTGGCAGAAGAGAAGAAGATGCTGGAGCGAGTTGTGGCCATGGCCGGCAAGCAACCGGCCTTGTCTCCCAACCCCAAGGATTGTGATGCGCAGGGCTCCTTCCAGCCGGCCAAGGAGACGAAGAAGATACCTCTGGACCCGGAGAACCCGGAAAGGTTTGCAGTCATTGGTGCAAACCTGGACAGTAAATAGGAAGGCGAGCTCATCGACTTCCTCCATGAGAATCGAGACATCTTTGCATGGTCCCCAAAGGACATGCCGGGTGTTCCGAAGGATTTCGCCGAGCACAAATTGCACGTCCGAGCCGACGCGAAGCCGGTCAAGCAGCCCCTCCGCAGACTGTTAGAAGAGAAGCGAAGAATCGTAGGAGAAGAGATAGCCCGGCTCCTCGCCGCTGGCTTTATTATGGAAGTATTTTTCCCAGAGTGGCTTGCCAACCCAGTCTTGGTGTTGAAGAAGAACAACAAATGGCGTATGTGTATAGACTACACCAGCCTCAACAAGGCTTGCCCCAAAGATCCGTTTGCTTTTCCACGGATTGATCAAGTGATAGACTCCATGGCTGGATGCGAGCTGTTGAGTTTTTTGGATGCCTATTCAGGATACCACCAGATCAAGTTGGACCCAGCAGACCGCCTGAAGACTGCCTTCATCACACCATTCGGAGCTTTCTGTTACCTGACTATGACATTCGGCTTGAGGAATGCCGGTGCCACTTTTCAGCGTTGCATGCAGAAATGCCTCCTCAAGCAACTCGGCAGAAAGGCCCACATCTACGTAGATGATATTGTGGTGAAGACAGAGAAGCGCGGCACCCTGCTGGAGGACCTCAAAGAAACATTTGCCAACTTGCGCCGATTCCAGATCAAGCTCAACCCCAAGAAATGCCCGTTCGGAGTACCAGCCGGCCAACTTCTAGGTTTTCTGGTCTCCGAACGCGGCATTGAGTGCAACCCTGTGAAGATCAAGGCCATTGAGAGAATGGAGATTCCCACCAAGTTGCGGGACATGCAGAAGTTCACTGGGTGCCTGGCCTCCTTAAACCGCTTTATCAGCCGGCTAGGAGAGAAGGCTCTCCCCCTGTACTGACTCATGAAGAAATCCACTCATTTCGAGTGGAATGACCAAGCAGACCAAGCCTTCCTTGAGTTGAAGATGCTGACTACTCCACCTGTCCTGGCGGCGCCGACTGAGAAGGAGCCCATGCTCCTTTACATTGCCGCGACTAGCCGAGTGGTCAGTACAGTCATTGTGGTCCAGCGCCCAGAAGAAGGCTGAGCCCAGCTAGTCCAGAGGCCAGTATATTATTTAAGCGAAGTACTATCCAGCTCAAAGCAAAACTACCCGCACTACCAGAAGATGTGCTATGGAGTGTACTTCGCCGCCAAGAAGCTGAAGCCCTACTTTCAAGAGCATCCCATCACGGTCGTGTGCACCGCCCCGCTTGCCGAGATCATAGGTAGCCGGGATGCATCCAGCCGGGTGGCTAAATGGGCCATTGCGCTGGCACCTTACACAATCTTCTACCAGCCCAGCACCGCCATCAAGTCCCAAGCATTGGCCGACTTCCTCGTCGACTGGGCCGAGACCCAGTACCTACCGCCGGCTCCTGACTCTACCCATTGGCGGATGCACTTCGACGGGTCCAAGATGCGCACCGGCTTGGGAGCCGGCGTCGTCCTCACCTCTCCCAAAGGCGACAAACTCAGATACACGCTCCAAATCCACTTCGCCGCCTCCAACAACGTGGCCGAGTACAAGGCACTCATACACGGGCTCCGTTTAGCCAGAGAGTTCGGCATACACCGGATCCCGTGTTATGGCGACTCAAACTTGGTGGTCCAGCAGTCATCTGGCGACTGGGACGCCAAGGATGCAAACATGGCGAGCTATCGATTCCTCGTCCAGCAGATCAGTGGGTACTTCGAAGGGTGCGAGTTCCTTCACGTGCCACGGGCCGACAACGACCAAGCAGATGCCCTGGCACGGATCGGCTCTACCCGACAGGCTATACCGACCTGTGTCTCTCTCCAGCGCCTCCTCAAACCGTCCATCAAGCCGTCTCCAGAGTCGGACTCTATCTTCATACCGCCTGCCACCGATGTAGCCGGATCCGACTGGAGGAACCCAGCAGGCGGCTCGGGGACTTCGACAACCGGCCCGGGGACTGCCGTAGTCGCACCCGGCTCGGGGACTTCAGAACCCGGCCCGGGGACTGCAGCAGTCGGCCCGGGGACTGTAGCGACAGAAGAAGCGGTGGCCGGCTCCAACTCCCCACCACCCAACCCGCCCACCCGATTCACAGTGGCCGTACTGACAGTAGAAGAAGTCACAGCTCCATCATGGGCCCAGCCCATCCTCAACTTCCTAGTCAATAGAGAGCTGCCGGCTGATGAGATCTCGGCAAGACTAGTGCAATGTCGAACCGGAGCATATGCAATAATAAACAGAGAACTTGTCAAGCGCAGCGTCACTGGAGTCTTCCAGCGCTGCGTCGAGCCTGAGAAAGGTGTGGCAATCCTCAAGGATATCCATCAAGGCGAATGCGGCCACCACGCAGCCTCAAGATCACTTGTGGCCAAAGCTTTCCGCCACGGTTTCTTTTGGCCGACTGCTTTGGAAGATGCCAAAGAGATAGTCAAAAGCTGCAAAGGATGCCAAGTCTTCAGTTCCAAGCAACACCTGCCGGCTTCTGCACTCAAGACCATCCCCCTCACCTAGCCCTTTGCCGTCTGGGGGCTGGACATGGTGGGCCCATTCAAGACAGCCCGCGGCGGCCTGACACATCTGCTTGTCGCTGTGGACAAATTTACCAAGTGGATCGAAGCAAAGCCGATCAAGAAGCTGAACGGGCCGACTGCCGTGACGTTCATTGCCGACATCACTACTCGGTACGGCGTGCCGCACAGCATCATCACCGACAACGGCACGAACTTTGCCAAAGGAGCACTGGCACGTTTCTGCGCGACGCAGGGTATCCGACTGGACTTAGCGTCCGTTGCCCACCCGCAGTCAAACGGCCAGGTTGAGCGAGCAAATGGACTCATCCTCTCCGGCATCAGGCCCCGATTGGTCGTACCACTAGAGCGATCGGCCGGCTGCTGGCTCGATGAGCTGCCGGCTGTCCTCTGGAGTCTGCGTACTACCCCTAACAAGTCAACCGGCTTCACTCCGTTCTTCCTTGTATATGGTGCCGAGGCCGTCATCCAAACCGACATCGAGTTCGACTCACCTCGGGTCACCATGTACACGGAGGCGGAGGCCAAGGAAGCGCGAGAAGACGGCGTCGACCTGCTGGAAGAAGGCCGGCTGTTAGCACTCAGCCGGTCCACCATCTACCAGTAGGGTTTGCGCCGTTACCACAACTGCAAGGTCAAGCCAAGATCTTTCCAAGAGGGCGACCTTGTGCTTCGGCTGATCCAGCGAACAGCCGGCCAGCACAAGCTCTCGGCCCCTTGGGAAGGCCCTTTCGTCATCAGCAAGGCGCTAGGCAATGACTCCTACTACCTGATCGACGCACAAAAACCAAGAGCACGCAAGAGGGATGATTCCGGCAAGGAGTCGGAGCGACCATGGAACGCGAACCTCCTGAGAAGATTTTACAGTTGAAAGCAGTATGTATCATGCTACCTTTTTTGTATTAAGTACGAAACAACGCTCCCCCCCCCCAGGAGCACTCGGGGACTGCCCTCCTTTATCTATGAATGACGAGTGTCATATTCATGAATGTATTATTACATTTGATTTTCTGTCTGGCACCCGGTTCGACTAGTCGGCCCGGGGACTGGCCGCCTTAAGTTATATTAAAGTTCTACCTGAAGTCAGAAAAGTAGTGTGCCAGAACCCAAGCCCTCTCTTGTTGAAAGTCGCAGCTCGAAGAACCGACTATCCGACTAGCAAGAGCCAAAGGCAGAAAGGATGCCCACATGAAAAAGGCTAAGGACTAACGAACTTGTATAACGAAAAGACGGCCTCCAACCACGCTTGCCGGCTGTCAAAACAGCCGGCTGGCTGGCCTCCCAATCACTTCGCTATAATCCAACAAAGCTAGAGTACTGCCCTCCCAACTGGCCAAGCACTCCTCCAGCCACAGATTGCAGAGCAACTGTCCGACTGGGGAGGCGGCCACCAAGGGAGGGCGGCAAAGGAAACAGCAGAAGGATGAAAAGCAAAGAACAAGGGAAAGCCAAACGCATGCATAATCATATTTACACATAAGGCCCCCAACAGGCCGGTAATCAATATAGTTCGAATACACCCCCAGTGGGTGGAATTGTGCAAACCTAACAAAATACTATTCCAAGAGTGGTAAAACAGGAAAATAGAGGCAGCAGACTAGACTAAGGGCGCAGTGTGGGAGCCGGGTTGGTCGGTGGAGACGGTGCCACCGGCTGGAGGAGTGGCCGGCTGGCGGGTCTCGGCTTGATCATCGCCGGCTGCAGGCGGTGCACCCGCGCGTGCCTTGTTGCTGGAGGCACAGTCAAGCTGAGGCTGATCGGCCGCTCCACCATCTGGCCCGGCGTCTTCACCCTCCTCCTCCTCCTCACCCTCATCGCTGGAGTCAATCTCCTCCGCCGAGTCCTCGCCGTCTGCCGGGTTCAGCCCGAACCACTCCTCCGGCTGGGCAACACCGTTGTCGTCCACCTCAGGAGCGAAGGCGCTGGTGTCGGTGTAGTCAGCGATCGCCGAAGCCCGCCGGATGTTAGTCGGCCGCGCCGGCTCCAGCTTCGTGTCGGCCTCCTGCCGCCAGGTGGCCAGCTAGTCCAGACTCAGCTCAGGATACCAGGCCTTGGCAAACTCCAGCGCCCGCCTGGCGCCGGACCGAACCGCCGAAGCCTTCCAGGCCTCGAAGCGGCCGACCGCCACCTCCAGCCAGTTGGCTGTCCGACTGGGGGGTGCGGGGAATCACTTCACCAGGCCAGAGAGCGGCCAACACCTGCGCCCCAACACGCTAAAGCTGGCGGAGCAGGCAATGAGCCGGCTAGAGGCGGGCCTGGATTGCCAAGAGCTGCTCCTCCAGCGACCGGCGAGCGTTTGGTGCGATTTCGGCGCCAGCCTGCCTTTGTGCCTCGCGGTGGGCCTTGACGACCTGGTTGGCGGCGGTAGAGTAGCCAGGGAAGTACTCTACGCAAGGAAGAAAGAGAAAGAAGAGAAAAACACCAAGTCAGAAAACGAGCTAAAACGGCAAGCGGCAAGCAAGGACGAAGAGGAAGGCGGCCTACCGTCAACCTAGTCTTCGATCTGGCCATAGCCGTTGATCAGCGTCTGCTTCGCTTCGGCCCAGCTGGCCGCCTCTGTCTCATACTTGGCTTGGAGGGCGGCCTCGCTATCCTGCACCGCCTTCAGGGCCGCCTTGTGGCTCTCCTCCTGGTCGGCCAGCCTCTTGGCCAGGCGGTCACGCTCCTGTGCCAAGGCGGCAAACTCGGCCTCCTTAGCGCGGAGGGCGGCCTGAGTCCCGCCCAGCTGCTCCCTTAGACCGGCGTTGGCCGCTGAGGGATGGCAGAGAAGAAAGAAGCAATAAGGAAGAAGTCGTCAAGGAAGATCCGACCCGACTGCTCAGCAGTCGGCCCGAATCTCGGGGACTACACCCAGTGGGTGCGCTGACGCGCCCCCACGTGAGATAAAAGATGAAGCACTTACCCCGGCTCTCAGATAGGTCAGCAGTCTTCTGGGTCAGCTCCCGAGCCTGGGAGTTGAAGGCAGCCGCGCGGAGGTTGTGATAGTCCTGCAAGTAAGGAAGAGGAGCGAATGAGAACAAGAATAGCAAAACAAGGCCCGCCAGGAAGTTCCAAGCCGCCTGCTCAGCAGCCGACTCGGAACTCGGGGACTACACCTAGTGGGTGCGCTGACGCGCCCCCACAGAAGAAACCAAGATCAAAAAAACAAAGACAAGAAGACTAACCCGAATGGCCACCCGCATCGCAAGGAACTCGTCATTATATTTCCTCAGCGCCGCAGCCTGGGCTTGAAGCCGGTTCCGGACGTCCTGCGCGGTCACGTTCACCACAGCCGTCCCTCCACCCGGCGTCCACCCCGAGCTGGCGCTGGCCGCCTCCATGTCCTAGGCCGACGAGCTGGAGCCCGCGGCCGTCTGCGGCTCTGATGCAGCCTTCCCTGCGCGCTGGCGCAACGGCGTCTGGACCACCAGATCAGTCCTCGCGGCCGGCTCGCCCCCGACCGATTGCACAGGCGGCAAGTTAGGCCGGCCGCCTTGGGTCGCCCCAGTCGGCGGGGCCGGTGCTGCCTCCCTCTCCAGGACGACAACGTCGTCCTCCCTCTCTAGTCCCGGCTGGTCACCGCCGGCTTCTTCGGGCGGGGGCTCTGGGGCCTCAGGCGCCGCGACGCACAGAGGGGTGACTAGCAAGGCCCCCTCCGCAATCGCTGCGGCCGCAGCCTCCGCTTGGGCCTTGGCCGCTGCATCGGCACGCGCCTTCGCCGCCTCCTCCTCCTGCGCCGCCTTGGCGGCGGCCGCCCTCAACTCCTCTGCCTCCCGCTCCTCCCGCGCCTCCTGCGCGTTTCGCTCCGTCGCCGCCTGGAGCTCGGCACGGGGGTCCACGCGGCGAGTGGTGCTCCCAGATCCTCCCGGCGATCCAACGACGGAGGCGGCAGCAACCAGCTCGACCGACAGTGGAGCCCTGATTTTTTGAGAAAGGACAAGGATTCAGGAACTACCAGAGAAAAGAAGAAAGAACACACGAAGAAGTATACACTTACGCCGACACCGTCTGCGGCTGCTTCACCGCCTTGCGGAGGCGGGCCGCCTTCGCGGCCGCCTCTTCCCGCCTGGTCGCCGCTGCCCCGCCCTTGGGCATCTTTGGCCGACTGCCGAACAAGCCCGACGCGGCACGACGCTTCTGCCCGCCGCCCCGAGCATGCGGCGCGGCGGAGGAACCCGCGCCGTAGCCAGACGCCGGCTGATGGCGTGGGACGACTTCCGCCTCGTCGTCATCCGGCCAGTCGTCGAAGCTGACTCCAAGCCCGGAGCCGCCTGCCTCGCCGCCGGCTTGGCCGCCACCCGCCTCGGTGTTGTCATCCATGGCGGCCGCCCCCAAGTCGGGGTCCTCCAGGTCGTGCTCCGTCTGGTCGGGGAGGAATCGGCGCTCCGCCCCCGACCCGCCTGCAGGCCGAAGGAGAGGGCTCTGCCGAGATGTGCTGACTAGTCAGAGTCGGCCAAAAGGAACTCGGCGACAAAATTAAGAGAAGAAAGGGAAAAAGAGAACATACCGTGGGCGGCGGATGTGCTCGGGAATATGGCTCCTTGCCAAACTGCCACTCTGCGGAGAGCTTGCAGTTCGCAAGGTAGTTCACCATATGGGCCACCTCGTCGTGCGGCATGGCCTTGGTGCACATCCGACTCGGATCTGGCTGGCCACTCATCTGACAGATCAGGTGAGGGCGGCTCTGAAGCGGAAGCACCTGGCGCGTGACGAAGGCGGCCAGCAAGTCGGGCCCAGTCAGGCCCTCTGACTGGATCATCACCCGCAGTCGGGCGATGGCCGCGGCTCCAGCCGGCGTCAGCGTCACGGCCCGATAGGACCACTGGGGCCGCCTACCCGCCGGCGGGCCAGCTACATAAGCCGGCAAATTGACGTAGTCGCCTTGCGGGGCGACGTTCTTCACGTAGAAGTATGACTTCTGCCAGAGCTTCACCGACTGGATTAGCGTGATGACGGGGAAGGGGTTGTCGGCTGCCACCCTCCGCATCGCGATGAAGGCGCCACTCTGAGCCGGCATGCCCTGCATACGCGTGCCCAGCTTGGACTGGAAGAACCCCCCCTGAGCTCGAGGGTGGGGAGAACGCCAAGATAGCCTTTGCACAAGCTGACGAAGGCGGACAGCAGCACCACCATGTTCGGGGTGAGGTGGTGCGGCTGGAGTTGATAGAATTCAAGAAAGGAACGGAAGAAAGCACTCGCTGGCAAGTCGATGCCGCGCAAAAAATGCGAGCGGAAGACCACCCACTCGCCTTCCTCCGGCTCCGGCGTGATCTCCTTCTCAGGCGCGAGACGGACCCGCACCTTATCCGCGTCGGGCAGCCGCCGCGTCTTGCGGAGGAACTCGACGTGATCCTCATGGACGTTGGAGCCGTCCCAGTCCCCGCCGTACTGCATGGCGGCGAGAGGCCGACAAGAATGAGCGCGGCGGTGGGGAAAAGAATGGCGGGACGGTGCAGCAGCGAGGTGCTGCTGTGAGGGGAAGCAGGAGAAGAAGATTGCGGAGAGGAGAGGAGCGTGCAAGCGTCTGCCGCTTCCCCTCCTCCCCCTACTTATAGCCTCGTGCGGCGAAGCCGAGGAGGCGAGGCGTGGGGTGGGACGAGGGATTAACTGCACCCACTCCCCCACGTCCCACGATTACTGCGCCCTAAAAACGTGCCGAAACCGCCGCAGGAAGACGTGTGGACGGCTTTGGGCCGCAGAAAATCCACGCCTGGGCCTGGGCGTAGGAGTGGTGGGCCCCCAACCTGCGGCGACGTCTTGTAGCGCGCGTGGGCTGACAGGCCCTTTTCAGACAAGGGATGCCACGTGGTTCACAGGCGGCGAGCGGCCGGCCCGCAGCCCGGCGCGCGCGCCAACAGACTCCCGCCCTCCGACTTCAAATTTTTTTCGCCAAGACGGCGCGCCCAACCGAAGCCGGCTCCCAGCTGCCGGCTCGACAAGATAAGAAGCTGCCCGAGCTTCTCAACCTCCACTCAACCTCGAAGCCCAATCAGCTTCGGGAACTACTGTTGGGGTAAATGGCCACGGGTAGCCTAACCGACTCCCCCTGGCTCTTCGAAAAATTATCAGGCCATTCAAGCCTTCAAGCACACAAAGCATAGGGCCGCCTTCCTCCGGCCCGCTATCCCCAGGGCCGACTCCTAGAAGGCGACCCAGTCCTAGAAAACCTCCCCCAAGAAAGATACGAGATAGCCGGCTCCAGGAAGCTGGCCCCAAGAGGACCGACTCCCAGAAGCCGGCCATGAAGAAGGCCGACTCCCAGAAGCCGGCCAAGACTGCACCCACTAAGACTGTACCCACATAACGGTGATAGGATGGGGTGTGGCCGCAGTACAGCCCACAACCCCCGAATCCCGGAACGGGCATGGCCACAGGGCGCCATACGGGCCAGCCATTCCCCGTTCGGCGCGGCACTGTAGCCATGCTGGCCCCGACGTCACCCACGATAGATGCCAGAACGGCCCGCAGGTGGCGGGCCCCTTTGCCAGGGAGACATCTGGAGACGGCCCTGCCTCCTCTAGTCGGCCAGGGATGTGCCCGACTCCCAACAGCCGGCTACCTACCTCCCTCGAAGTAAGCGCCCCATTAAGGAGACAAGACGAGGTAAGGCTACAGCGAGAGCTTGCAAGTCGGCGACACTTTAGCCATGCTTACCTCGACAAAACCCTCGTCATCAGAGGCGAGGCAACAGTAACCAGCCGCCGACAAAGCCCCCATGCGGTGGGGCCGGCGTGCCGGCCAAGAAGCCGGCGGGACCCACCAGTCGGCGAGCCCCAATGACCGGCGGAGGAGCCGGCAAGCCTAGACACTGATGGCTGGGACCCGCGCCCAGCCGGATTACCATTGTACCCCTGGGGGTAGGCCTATATAAACCCCCCGGGGCACCCATGCAAAGGGTGGGTCTGATAGAATTACACACACCACATAGAGAGAAAAGGAGAGCTAGCCTTGCCCTTCTTCTCCCTCTAACCCGACAGCTCAAGGAGCACTTGTAGCTACTTGTCTTGATCTAGTGATCATGCGGAGACCCCGCAGGACTAGGGGTGTTATCTCCACGGAGAGCCCCGAACCTGGGTAAGATTCGCCAGCGTGCATGTCTTCGCCTCATCCCGTTTCCAGGCACCGACGACATCTTACTGGCTCCCACAATGATAAGCCACCCGTTGGCATATGTCGCACCTACCACCCGACAGGCACTCAACGTCGGCATGGCATATGTGGTAGACCAAGCAAACGTTATGTACGCAAACCTGTATCACGACGGGCTTCTTCCTCTCTTCGTCCTTTAGATCCTTCTCTCGTCCCAGGAGTGTGGTGTACTCAACATCTAGCCCAGCGACCCACTCATCATCTGATTTTTCAAACATGCGTCTGAAGCGAGAAAGGCATCCTTTCACCGTCGCGGAAGAACGGGTGTAGATGATGCCGAACTCATCACCGGTGATGGTTCTAACCTTGTACTCACCGCCGATCATGGAGATTTGGGACGCCATGGATTTGGGAGGAGGGTTAGGATTAGTGGAACTGCGGTAATGTGAATGGACGGGACGACTAGGAGCGAACCGCCTTAGTATTAAAGGACGTGCGGGGATGAGTAGGAGCGAACTATGAGCGTGCGAACGGCAGGGTAGTGGCTTTCCATTCTCCCATGATACGGGCTTCCGAGAGCCCTTGGATCTGAGATCGAACGGTTGCATGGCGTGATTCTAGACCTATGGGTGAATATCCTATCCTAGAGGGTTATTCCGCAAATTTTCAGCAACTTAACATGCGACCGTTTGATCTCAGATCCAAGGGCTGCCAGCAGCCCGTATCATGGTCGCGCCTACCACGACCGTCGCGTCGCTCGCGCGGTCGCGCCCTTGGAGATTTAACACGGTGCGTTAGGCTATCTGATGTTGGCATGTCATACATAGTCATCACTTAGTCACTCGTCCTATAACAAGGTTGGCTATAAGGTTGGCTATAAGTGTAATTTTTTTACTCCTCTCTATCTCTTTCTTCGTACTCCCTCCGTCCCATAATATAAGAACGTTTTTGACACTAGTGTAGTGCCAAAAACGTTCTTATATTATGGGACACAGGGAGTACTAGTATTTATTGCATTTGCCAAGGAGTGACCTCTTCCAATGAAATGGTGTTGCTAAGTTTGCTTCATTTAATTAGCTATAGACTCAAAATCGTCTTTTCACCTAGGTACACGCGCTTAGCACCGTTTCTTCCGTGGGTCACCAAACTAGTCTCTTTCTTCTTGATTAACTTGCCACATCAGACTTTATGCCTATGTGGCAAGCTTAAGCACCTGTAGGAGCAAGTAAAAGTAAGTACAATAGTGCGCTTTACATGGCATTTTTGCATATGTGGAGGAACGAGAGGCAAGGAAAAAGTGGAGAAGTGGGCTCTCATGCAAGAGCCAGCCTCTACTACATGGTGGAGCACTGGGAGAGGCACCTGTATGGAGGTGGTCAGGAATCAGGAGACTCACGCCGGTCGTAGCGCCGCAGTTAAAATGATAATGGCAAGTCAAATCACGGGCCCCCACCTGTCCAGCAGTAACTCGCTGTCAAATCGCACAGCCCTACGTTTGCAGCAGGCTACTCCCTCATCTTCTCGCATCTCTGTCGAACCGACTAGGTGGAACTGCCCCGCCTACCGCGCTGGAAAAGCCCCGCCCTCGACTTTTAAATACAACTACATCCGCTTAAGAATCCAATGATATACTTTTTGTGACACAGTAACTCATATTTAGTTAGTCAAATGGATGACCTAGAACTACGTGCAGGCCCTATAAACCAAGACGCCTAAAAATAAAAAAACTGAGACGGAGAGGGTAGTTCAGCACGTATCTTTTTAGATCAATATAGTCGGGATTCACCATGGAGCAAAACCAAGTGGTAGGCTGCTCCTGTCGTGTTGGCGTAGCAACTCAAGCAGGGTCAGTCCGTACACGAAATGGCGACACACTTAACAGGACCCCTTTGGCCGACATGTGGCTCATCCACCGTCTTGTTCCACGTGCGATGCACCAAATTACAGTTCGGAGCAGCGGTTGGAATTGGAGGCACCCCGGTCGTAGCGCCGCAGTAGTAGAAAATGAGCGATGAGGGGTCAAATCACAAAGCCCCACCTTTCCCGCATTAAGCTGGACGGACGAAGCAACCATCATTGTACTCTAGGGCGCAAGAGCATAAAGAAAAGAGAAAACAATGATGCGTGCGGCAGCTACCTAGGGCACCCTAGGGTAGGGGTCTCCACTACAGATCCTTTTTTGAAAGCGCCTCCACTACAAATCGGCTTCTCCCTCGTACTCTTGTAGAAAACCGATGATGAGTGCGGCGGTAGGGTTTGTAGGAGTACTACGGCATGCGGGGCCACGTTGTAGTAAACGGGTTCGAGTCGACGCCTTAAATATGTGTGGGCCGCTTGGTTTTACGGGAACGAGGCAGCATTTTGGGTTCAGGGACCAGTGGAGATATAGTACGTACAAAAAATTGTGGACGTAGGTTTGACCAAAAGGCAATGATGCATGGGCCCTGCATTTTGATATACCCGGGGCCGCGTGAAATTTGCTACTCTACTCAAAACTAGTAAGGTACACATGTATTGAACGCATGAGATTTCCAAACCAAATTACGAATAAATACACACTATAGCATGTAAAGCTTTGAGTCATAAATGCAAGATGTAGATGTTCGTTTAGTTCTTATAGTTCATCTCATTCAAAATCAATTAGTTTTATAAAAATGTTAAGATTCATGGGGTTGTGCATTGTAAATCATAAAGTAAAAAACAAATAATGGCAATTCATTTAGAAAATAATAATTAATTATGATACAGAAGATTCTAGAACAAAGGAGAAGTGCTTGTGTTTTGAGGTTTGTGCATTATGCTTAAGTTCAACCATGGAGTCTTCTAAATTGTACATGTGGTAGATCTGGTGGAATGTTGATGATATCCAACGGCCAGTAGTGCTCGGATTTGCCTATCTCTGCACTGTCGGGTTAGCTTCATCCAGCGACCATCTTTCAAAGTTATTGGCACACTATATAGTTCTTGTGCCATAGTTGCATGTTTTGGAAAAAAGCTACTAGTGGGTTGTACTATCTATTTAGGAATAGAAGATGTATACATGGAAGTTGTAGGGAAAGAGATGATATGGAGCATCTCAATTCCTATGAGTAGGGATTGGAAAAGAGA
Organism: Aegilops tauschii subsp. strangulata; assembly: GCF_002575655.3. Classification (NCBI taxonomy): domain Eukaryota; kingdom Viridiplantae; phylum Streptophyta; class Magnoliopsida; order Poales; family Poaceae; genus Aegilops; species Aegilops tauschii. The sequence goes on along the minus strand of NC_053036.3, from coordinate 404,565,931 downwards.
TGTCATTTGGTTCACATCATAGGAACTTTTCTATTGAATCTAGAGATGACATGTATCTCAATTCCTATGAGGAGGGATTAGAAAAGAGATGTAATTTGGTTCATATCATAGGAACTTTTCTATTGAATATACGCTAATGTTTATTTTCCTTTGAAATTAAGGGAGTATAGGAATCCATTCATATGAACCAAGTGGCTCTAAAGCTATAGAAATGATATCATGTTTATTTCCTTTGAAATGTGGAGTATATGAATCTATTCCTATGAACCAATTGGCTCTAAAGGAAAAAATCCTATAAAAATCATATCATATAGAGTTCCTATGATATTCCTCGACACTAAAGCATGCTTGAAATTGCTGCGGGTGATACGATGGTCTTTCTTTGTAGACTCCTCACCCATCTTTATAGTTACCTCTCGAAGATGAATGAAATGATATATACATGGTATTCTACATGTGCAATTTGGTCCACGAAAACTCGGTAAAAGTTTGCGAGGTTCGAATTTTCAATAAAGCTATATGCACTGCATTTCGGAATGGAGGGAGCATACGGCAGTTGCTAACACTCACGTGGAAGATTTGTGTGTAGGAGGAGTGGCTGTTCTGTTAAATGACATGGCAAAACTGACACTGTCGGATGCCGATCTAACGGTTCTTACGGCGTTCGTCAGGAAAAGGCTTGTGGCGAACGTTTGTCGGATAATGATTTACGGACACATGCATTGCATTGATACGTGCCCCCCTCTCTCTCACGCACACGCACCATCACGAGTCACGACTCTCCCGAGTCCTCTCGCAGACTCGCACGTTGCACCCACCGTCAATCTGTAGGTAGACGTCACGCACATATGTGCTCTTCACACCCTACCCTCAGAACTTCTAAAAAACAAAAGACGGTGCGCACATTTTATTTTAGCTCACGCATCACACACTTATACTATTACTCTTGCGGCGAACGTTCTTTGGGCATAGTATATTATACTGTCACGAAGAGAAGCGGTGCACGCACGCACTAGTTCTCTCACACCCACTCGCGGGTACACGTAGGAGCGCATTTTTTTGAAGCTGGTACAAAAAAATCACTCCACTATATATAAAAGCAGGAGCCTTAGCGCGTGCTTTACTAGGGTTCCTCTCGTTCACTCTCTCATGCTCTCCAGATCTAAGCAACACATAGGCGGCCACACTCTCTCTCAGCTCACGACTAGTCACAAATCCGGCCGGACAACCTCGACCGGGGCAGGGGTGTAGGTGCATCGTTCACGCTGTCGTCGGCGGCGAGGGAGGAGACCAACGGCTGCGCGCGCGTCCCGATCGGCGGCCGTGTCGTTCTCTCCGAGAGAGCACTGGCTCGGGAGGGCCTCCGACCCCTTCTTCCTCCCTGCGGTATTGTGGCCAAGATGCGGCCTCCCGACGCCGTCTTTGCCACATGCCGACGACCCTCAGGTATATATTCCTTCGAAACCTGCCTTGCTCTACTGCCCCAGCTCCCTTCGTGTGGATCCTTTTCTACTTTCGTCCGCTGTTCCAAAGCCACCTAGATTTCTACTATTATTAGAAGAAAAGCTAGTTCACACAGTTGACTCAAAGCGTTGGTTCAAACAGGGAAGAAAGTGGGAAAGCTGTAGCATGAATCTAGGACTTGGTTCTAAGAGGAAACTGGGGAAAGTAGTAATATCTGTCACTGTTTAAATAACCGTATTTCGTATTCGCGCAAACAGGGATGTCTGTCTCCATATCGTTTCTATCCGCGCAATCAAAAGCACACACCTCAGTTTTAGTACAACTGCACAAAATGAGATGGCTATCCCTTGTTGCCGTCGTCTAACCTCCCGTCTTCAAGGTATCCCTACATTGGTACTAGTAACTAAGGTAGAATGACCAACGCAATCTAAAAGAAGCTGATTCGTACATTTTACTTCCTGATTGCAGTGCAGGGATGAGCAAAAACAACTGCATCCTAGTCCGGAATGCACTTTCTACCAGTTCATCCATGGACCGAGGACTAGCTCGCACGGCTGCACGGCGGTTTTTTGGACAGGTGCGCGGACAAGAGGCATTGTGGTCTGCTTATTTGTGCAAATAGCGGTGCTTAAATTTAGTGGAATGCACAAGCATTTCAGCTGGTCAGTACACTGCATGGTTCAGTTCAGCATTTCAGCTGAGACCACAATTATAATTGGTTATTCTGGAATGAGAGAACCTAACCCTGAATGGTGGCAACAAGAAAAAACCAGAGTGAACTCCAGGAAATTTAAGCCTGCCGGGAGGCCCTTTGCTTAGAGAAGCCTTACTTGTTTTTTCCTGATTTGTAAACCTTCTCACAACTTTGTCTTTTGCTGTGAACTAGTATATGTTTGTTATGTTCTATGAATCATTGAGATGTATAAAATTGCTTAACTTATGCTTTTCAAGTTTTTTATGAAGACGAGTTTAATGTGAGTGTTCCACATGAGCGCTGGACTAGCGTGTGAACGTTTGGAATTTATTACATTGTGGCCTCAATTAACTGCATGAACCACTGTAACAAGATACATAGTTGATTATATGTCAGACAACAGATTGTTGATTGTTAGCTGGTCGATAGCCTAGTGTTGAAGCGAGCTAAGCCAATGTGCCGTGTTTTTGCACAACTACTTACAAGTGGGGTAGCACCAACAGTGTTTACAAGTACTTATGTATACGTCGGCGCATGGTTCTCGAACGAGTACTCTATTTCATCAAAACACACACTGCTCGTATGATAAACCATGACAACTTATGTCTTACCATGCCATATTCATAAAAAACTAGTGAGGACGCATATGTTTCGGCAACAATTATGATGGTTCTCACATGATTCACGGGCACACAAAAGTAGCAGCAGTTCCCATAGACGGATTCAAACAGAGTACTAGGCCCAGAGGGGTCGATAACAGGCAAGGTTCAGATAATTAGACACAATCCAAACTACTATTAAACACTAGCTGGGGCAACTATTTCATGCTTCGATCTAATTTGGGCTGTACACAAGACGGACCTTGACATGAACATCATCGAGGATGTCCTACAGCAGCTCAATCATGTGAACCTTCATGAAGACAACCTTGTGGCCTTGCCACTGATAAACTTGTTTGTGGAGGCATGCCACGTGATCTTCCTGCGTAAGCTTGACAAGAATAGTATGCCTCACAAACGAAGGAGTAGCTTTGAACTTCTTGTGCTTCAGTACACCCTGGACAACACGCCTGACAACAGTGAGGCTGGAATACAACTCTTCATTGGTATAACCGCAAATGGCTTCCAGGATCCAATAGCTTAAGAACTCTGTTTTCCCAGTGCGTATATTCAGGTCGTCCGCCTCATAGCGAGTGACATGTACAACCACACAATCCTTGTCTGCATCAAGGCTCTAATTGAAACAGAAACAAGTTCTGAATTACTTTTCAGTATAAGAAACACAAGTTATTTAAACCACTCTGTATAGCATGGCATCAAAGCTAATAAAATTTTGCATTATTAATCACCACATACTTCCTTTTCTAAAAAAATCACCACATACTTAGATGAAAAACCACAATCGAGATCGGCAAAGAAGGAAATCACCTTGGGCAGCTCAGCGGGGGGCGGGGGGGCACATCCTCGAAGTCGGAAAACTGCTCCTGCAGTGCCACGGGGGCTGTAACCTCAAACGGAGCATTGACCATCTCAGTAGTGGCCGTGAGTGTATCTGGGGTCAGCTCGGTGGTTGCCTCCATCTTCTTGGAGCTCTCTGTCTCTTGGGGATCCGCCTCCCGCGTCTGCTCCAATATCGGCAGATCTTTGCCTAGTTCTCCTTGGTCCATCATGAAACTGACGAATACTAGGAGACCACTGAAAGGAAAACACAATCTCAATGACAATGAAACAAAAAAGAGAGTGAGGATCGGTTACTGCTTTGCAAAAGTTCTTTTTTTTTTCTCTGAACGGAAATATACCAACATCACGGATCCGCTTTCCTTCCCTTCGTTCGGAGAGAAGAACAGTGGCAGATGTGAGTGGTTCCTTTCTTGAAGACGGTGAGGGAGAAGGATAGTCCGACGGACAAGGGGATTCAGCGAAGAGTGAAATGATGGTTGCTTCGTCCGTCAAACTTAGACTGCGGGGAGGTGGGGTTTTGTGATACGACGGCTCGTTACTGCCGCGCTACGACCGGGGTGACTCTCTGCCTGCATACTGCCTTCTAATTTGGTGGATGGCATTTGGGCCCGCGCGCTGCATGGCCCGCATGTCGGTGAACAAAAGTATAACGACATTCAGTAGAGGGAGACGTTTCAATGACCTAGGAGGAGCCAGAAGCGGTAGAGTGTCTCCACTGTACTAGTAGTAATTGTTTTTCTGGGTAGCTATAGAGTGTCTCCACTGTACTAGTAGTAATTGTTTCTCTGGGCCCAAGACAAAACAGCCCATCCACACTAGTAAATAGTAAAATCAATTCAAAAGCCCATCCACACTGGGTGCTCTTCTTCCTCCTCGCTCCCACCCACCTCACGTCAGCTCGCTCCACTCGTACCCCCAAATTCCTCACCTCACTCCTACAGAAAACCCCAGCTCCCCTTCTTCCTCACTCCTACAGAAAACCCCCAGCTCCCCTTCTTCTTCTCTCGCACTACAACTAGGCTCGTCATTCGTTACTCTGCTCAAATCCGTGAGCGCGACGCGACGCCCTCGAGGAAAATGGAGTCGGCTGACCCCAGCACCAAGAAGACTCCCGCAAGCGGCGACGCCTATTGTAGATCCCGCACCCGGCAGCGCGGGGAGAAGCGGCGACCCCGCCCCCACCGGATCCCAGGAACCCGTAGAATCTCGGGTGGACCGCATCAGCGATCTCCCGGACGCCGTCCTTGGGGAGATCATCTCGCTTCTCCCCACCAAGGATTGCTGCCACACCCAAGTACTCTCAATTCGGTGGCGCCCTCTATGGCGCGCCGTGCCCCTTAATCTCGACTGTCATCAGCTATCTCTCTTCAATGATTTTGAAATCCCCAGAGCCATCATCTCCTCCCACCAGGGCTCCGTTCAAAGCCTCTGCATCCCGTCATGCTACCTGAGCAAGCATACCATGCCCTGCACGGTCGACGCCTGGCTGAAATCCCCTGAATTCACAGAACTACAGCTGCTTGAGTTCTACTATTCCCCTGGAAATCACATACCACATACCGAACGCCATGAACTTGTGCCCTCAGCACCGATGTCCATCTCGCCATTTTCCTCCTCTCTCCACACCGCCACCTTTGCGCTGTGCTACCTACCAGACAATCTGGTACTAAACCTTCGACTCCCATTTCTCAAGAAACTTTCACTTGTGCGGGTTCGTATATCGGAGGCCTCATTGCACAGCATCATCCACTCCAGTTGCCCTGCGCCGGAGTGCTTGGTGCTTGTTTTCACAGTTAGAATCGGTTGTCTCCAAATAAAGTCGCCTAACCTTGTAAGAATTGGAATTTCTTTTGACGGAAGGCAGCTCATCATCCAAGATGCCCCTTCACTTCAAAGGTTGATCCTTGATTCTAGTTATTCACCGTTGCAAATAACCGTCCTCTCTGCGCCTAAACTGGAGACCTTGGGCGTAATACATGATCGCTGTGCTCATTTCAATATGGTGTTTGGCACCACAGTTCTTCAGGTACTTTATATTATCATCTACACTTGTAACCATAAGCTGCATTTTAAATTTCTGCGCATAATTTATATATCATCTTGGAGTACACAATTTGTACTAATATTATGTTCTATGCTCAATGAAGAGTTTCTCCATGGATGGCTTATCAATGGTGCTGGACTCTGTCAAGATCTTATATATCCAAATGAATAGTTTTGATCTGAACAAGATTATTGGCTTGCTGCAATGCTTTCCATGTCTGGAGAAGTTGTATATAAAGGTGATAATTTCACGCACATTGGAAGCCCGCATATAGTGTACTAGAATTAACCGTTCAGCTGTTGCTTTTTCGACACTCTTCTTTTAGACCTTAACTGTTTTCAATCTTCATGTTTATTTAGGCAACAGGAGGGGGTAAGAAAGTTATAACTAATCGGTGGATCCGTAAGCATCGGGAGTTTCTCACTTCTCATGAGATTCGATTGAAGACAATAACGCTAGAACGATATGTAGCCAACCGTGCAAACACAAGATTTGTCACATTCTTCCTGCTGAATGCGAGGTTACTATTGTCCATCAAGCTTAAGTTTATCAGCGGCATGGTTTTGACGGATGGGTATGTCAAAGAGCAAAAAAAGGAGTTTCAGGTGGGCAAAAGTGCTTCTGAACGTGCCGGGCTTCTATTTACAACATGTTGTGGTCATAATCCAGTAAATTTTACGACCCAGGATGTCATTCTATGGACCTGACCGATCCATTTGATCGTGACTGCCGAAAACAGTGCTGGAGTTAGATGTTGTTGCCCTTTTCAATCTGGTTTTTTTGTAAACCTGATGAACAATAAACCCTCGTGCTTTTGTACAGTTTGTAAGCTGGAGTTAGATGTTCCTGCCCTTTTCAACTCGGCTGTGACTGTCATATTTTCTTTGAAACAAGGCAAATGGCTTGCCATTCGTTTAATTTAGAGTGAAATATTGTAACAAATCCCAACCAAGGGAAATAACATCACTCTCGCCGGCTGCTTGAGCTCACTGTGCATTACAGAAGCCAAGTGATTAGCCCCCATCAGCACCCACAAACTTATTTCGAACTAGCACATCAAATGGGCTGTAAATTTTCATAGGAAAGGTTGCATGACCGTGACAGATTTGGATTCTGACATTTGGGACCCGCGAGGAAATAGCCCATCCAAGGTGGTGTCGACTTACTAGCCAGTCAACAAACGATTCTGCCTACCAGCTGTTGGATTGACATCCAACATCTGTCGTGTATCTTCTATCTCTTGTCTTCTTCTTCCTCCAGCTGCCCAAACCAAACCACCCCGTCGGCTCCGCCTGCTCCCGCCTCCCATGGCTGGCTGCGCCTCCGCCGCCCTACCGTACGTACCGTCCAACGTTGGCCAGTCCCTCCCTCTATTCCCCCACACGTCCTGTTATTCTCCGGCGATGTCAGCCCCAACACGCACCCCCGCCCGAACCAGTCAACCCTCGTACTCACCTCCGCCTGCGACTGGACCGACGCATATTCAACGGCTCCTGTTCGTTCCGTCCAAGGCCTCGCCGTCGTCCTCCGCCTTGCGGCCTTGGTTCGCTCGCCGTGCGCGGTGCGCCGCCCTCTTGCGTTGTCAGCGTCGTCAACAACCGAGAGGAACAAGGAGATGACTGTACGTGGAGAGGATGACAGTAGGGACCCACCAGCATCATGGCAGTACGCAAGCAAGTGCCTCTATAGTACAAGCCCAAAAATATGGTTCCTCCTAATGGTTGGACATCTGGGGCTCACGCCATTGTCAACGTAGTCAATAAACGAGAGAATTACACTACGAGCGGCTCACACCAGGGACCCAGCAAGTCACGCAGTTTTTTTGAGGAACAAGCAGTTGTTATTTATAATAGTTTTAGTGACGGATCAGGGTAAAAATGGGGCTGTGCGGGGGTTGTGGCCCATCTAGCCAGGGTTTTATTTATGTTTACCACATCATGAGCCCAGCTGTGTTTTTTTCTTGCTGAAAATGGCTAGGCCAGTTCTATTTTTTTCAGAAATACCCAAACAAGGCCTACTTGCTTTAACGGCCCTACTGGGCTGCAAATCTTTCAAGACGAGGAGAGTTTCATTCGGTTTGCCCAGAAACGGGCTGTACATTTTTAAAACACATCAAACCGGGAATTAGTTTCAATTTTTTTTCATTACAAGATCTTAAATTCCATTGATTTTTATGCGTGGACAGTTATTTGGATTTTATATTTATATAAATTATTTTTCAAAACAGTTTGAATGTGAATCGATATTTCTGGATTAAAAACAGTTGACCGCACCGAAATATGCAAAATTTCATATACTTTTTAACCGTGGCCACAATATGGGGTGTAATGCTAACAAAAAGAAGATGGGCTCCAAAAAAATTCTAAAAATTAGCAAATGGGTTGTACATTATTAGAAATAATGGCAGATGGGCTGTATGCTATTTTCCATAGATTTGAGGCTGACTTGTGCGCCTACTACAGGTTGACGTGTATGCTTTCACAAAAAATAGGTTGACGCACAAGCAAAGCCCTGTCAACTTAGTCAACACACGAGAGCAGTGACTGTTGGATGTCCATCCAACGGTTGTCATGCTTCTTCAATCTCTGCTCTTCATGCTCCAGCCGCTCAAACAAGCGCCGGCGGGACTGCCTGCTCCCTCCTCCCGCGGCCGGCTATAATGCCGCGCAGGCCTCACGGCCCCACCGTACTCCCATCACTGGCCTAGCCATCCCTCTACTCACCCACACATGCTGTTATTCTCCGGCGACGGCAGACGAACCAGTAAACCCTCGTACTCCTCCGCGTGGGAAACAACTGCCGAGTATTCCCTGGCTCTATGTCGTTCCCTTCCTAGGCCTCGCCGTCGTCCACCGCCCTGGTGCTCTCGGCGCGGCCTGGTCAACGTGGTCAATGAACGACATCCATCATAAGGGGACTGTACGTGGAGAGGCTGACAGCTGGGTCCACGGCCGCACGCAAGGAAATGCCTCCTTATTACGCGCAAAATAGTGATTCCTCCACATGACAGCTAGGACCCACAGGAAGGGCCTCTATATTTCGCGAAAAAAAAGTTCCCCCCGCAGACAGGTCGGACCCACCAGCTATATCTTCGCACGCAAGGAAGTGCCTCCTTATTACGCCCAAAAAATGAATACCCCCTGCTAGCTGGGACCCACCATGTTCTTGGGCTGACTTGTGGGCCTACTAAGTTGACGGGGACGGAGGGCTTTGTCAACTTAGTCAATACTCCAGTGACGGTATGATGTCCATCCAACAGCCATAGTGCTTCTTCAACCTCTGGTCTTCTTGGTCCAGCCTCCCAAAGCAGCGCCGGTCGTGCCGCCTGCTCCGGCCTCCCGTGGCCGGCTGTGCTACCACGGAGGCCTCACCGCCCCCATACTACTCCCACCACTGGCCAGGCCATCCCTCCACTCGCCCACACCCCCTATTATTCTGCGGCGACGGCAGCCTCACACCGCAGCCGAACCAGTGAACGCTCGTACTCCTCTCCGCGTGGGCATCCACTGCCGTGTCTTGCCCGGCTCCGCGTCGTCCCCTTCATAGGCCTCGCCGTCGTCCACCGCCGTGGTGCTCTCGGCGCGGCGTTGTCAATGTGGTCAACGACCGACTTCCATCGGAAGAGTACTGTACGTGGAGAGGCTGACAGCTGGTTCCACGGCAGCCGCAAGGAAGTGCCTCCTTATTTTGCGGAAAATAATTATTCCTCCACCTGACAGCGGGGACCCACTGGATAGGCCACCAGTATTTTGCCAAAAAAATCGTTTCCCCCTGACTGCTGGGACCCACCGGACGGGCCATCGTATTTCGTGAAAAAAAACTTCCCTCCCGCTGTCAGCTCGGACCCACCGGAAGTGCCTCCTTATTACGCACAAAAAAATGAATACTCCCCCGGCTAGCTGGGACCCACCTTGGTGGGAGGCTGACTTGTGGGCCTACTAAGTTGACGGGGACGAAGGGCTTTGTCAACTTAGTCAATATGAACGATTCTAGCTCAAGTGACCGTACGATGTCCATCTAACAGCCGTAGTGCTTCTTCAACCTCTGGTCTTCTTGCTACACCTGCCCAAAGCAGCGCCGGTCGTGCCGCATGCTCCTGCCTCCCGTGGCCGGCTGTGTTGCCACAGAGGCCTCATCGCCCCCTACTATTCCCACCGCTGGCCAGGCCCTGCGGCGACGGCAGCCTCACACCGCAGCCGAACCAGTGAACCCTCGTACTCCTCTCCGCGCGGGCTTCCACTGCCGCGTCTTCCCCGGCTCCGCGTAGTCCCCTTCCTAGGCCTCGCCGTCGTCCACCGCCGTGGTGCTCTCCGCGCGGCGTGGTCAACGTGGTCAAGGAACGACTTCCATCGGAAGAGTACTGTACGTGGAGAGGCTGACAGCTGGGTCCACGGCCACATCCCAGTTTTTTTGTGATTTGCCAAGTAAGTCGCTTTGTCAGGCCTGTTGGGCTGCAAATCTTTCAAGAAGAGGAGAGCTTTCATTCGGCTGGCCGAGAAAATGGCCCATCAGTAATGAGAAATGGGCTGTACATTTTTAAAACACATCAAACCGGCAATTAGTTTCAAATATCTTTTTTTTTCATTTCATGATTTTAAATTACATTAATTTTTATGCGTGGAGAATTTGTTGGATTTTATATTGATATACATTTATTTTTAAAATCATTTTGAATGTGAGTCGAAATTTCGGGATTAAAAACAGTTCAGACCGCACCAAAATATGCAAAATTTCGTATAATTTTCTAACCGTGGCCACAATATGGGCTGTAATGCTAACAAAAAGAATATGGGCTCCAAAAAAACCTTAAGAATTAGCAAATGGGCTGTAAATTATTAGAAATAATGGCAGATGGGCTGTATGATGTTTTCCACAGATTTGAGGCTTTCCTAAAAAAGAGGTTGACGCACAAGCACTGACTGTTGGATGTCCATCCAACGGCCGTCGTGCTACTTCAATCTCTGCTCTTCCTACTCCAGCCGCTCAAACAAGCGCCAGCGGGACTGCCTGGTCCCTCCTTCCCGCGCCCGGCTGTGCTGCCGCACAGGCCTCACTGCCCCACCGTACTCCCATCGCTGGCCTAGCCATCCCTCTACTCACCCACACCTGTTGTTACTCTCTGGCTACTGCAGACGAACCAGTAAACGCTCGTACAGTCGTACTCCCCTGCGCGTGGGAAACAACTGCCGAGTCTTCCCTGCCTCCGTGTCGTCCCCTTCCTAGGCCTCGCCGTCGTCCGCCGCCGTGGTGCTCTCGGCGCGGCGTGGTCAATGTGGTCAACGACCGACTTCCATCGGAAGAGTACTATGCGTGGAGGCGCTGACAGCTGGGTCCACGGCCGCAGCAAGGAAGTGCCTCCTTATTACGCGGAAAATAATTATTCCTCCACCTGACAGCGGGGACCCACCGGACGGGCCACCATATTTCGCGAAAAAATCTTTCCCCCCTAACTGCTGGGACCCACCAGCTACACCTTCGCACGCAAGGAAGTGCGTCCGGGCAAAAAAACAAAACGATTCGCCCCCCCTGACTGCTGGGACCCACCAGCTACATCTTCGCATGCAAGGAAGTGCCTGACAGTCGGGACCCACCTGGTCGAAGCGTACGTAGCGTTGTCATTCTGGTCGCGAACGTGTACGTACATATATACTCGTGGATGTAGAGGCGCGCACGTGTCGTAGTAGAGGCGCACACGTAGCATGTACACGTACGTACAACGGCCAGGGTGCAAGAAAGATAATACGGCCACGTATGTGTACATATGGGCGGGGTCTCGAACGCCTACTCGCGCATTCGTACGGCGAGGGCTCGTTGACATGGCTGGGTCGGAATGGAGAAACAGCGTCGTCATCATGCTCATGGGGAGGCAACGGAATGCGTCGTGTTCATGGGGAGGCAACAGAATGCATCGTGTTCATCGGGAGGCAACGGAACGCGTGGGAGCCAACCGGCTGGGTCAGAACGGAATGCGTGGTCATGTTCATCGGGAGGGCTTGGACGGAACAGGCGATGGAAACGAGGCCTGGCGTACCGCAGAATGGAGGAAACGGCCTTGTGTTCGACCGGCCACGTTCGAAATGGGATCCTGTTCATCGGGAGGGGTCTGGCGTACCGCAAAACGGATGAAACGGACCTCCTACGGTCGAAACGGGGGTCCTGTTGATCGGGAGGGGTGTGGCGTACCACAAAACGGACGAAACGGACCTCCTACGGTCGAAACAGGGGTCCTGTTGATCGGGAGGCGTGTGGCGTACCGCAAAACGGGACTCCACGGGATACTGTTCATCTCCACCGTCGACCTCCTCCAGCCTCCACGGGCTACCTCGACCTCCTCCAGCCTCCACCGCGCGCTACTCCACCGGCTACTGTTCAACCACCCCTCCACGGGCACCCCTCCACCGTCTACTGTTCATCCAACCCTCCACACCACGGGGTCCTGTTCAGCCACCCCTCCACGGGCACCCCTCCACCGTCTACTGTTCATCCAGCCCTCCACCACACCACGGGGTCCTGTTCATCCAGAGGCAACGCCACTGCTCACTGTTCATCCAACCCCCCCCCCCGCAACGCTCACTGTTCATCCCAGAGGCAGCATCGATCGGCTTCAGTTAGCAGCAGTAGCGAAGGAATCGCTCGATCTGGTTCAGTTAATAGCCATCGATCGATCGCTCGGGTTCAGTAACGCGTAGCCTGCAGTGCAATCGCTCGGGTTCAGTTAGAGCCCAACGCCTCGCTCGGGTTCAGTTAGAGCCAATGCCTCGCACACACACACGCATACGAGTACGAGAGAAACGCGCATCGCTCGGCCCCCGACCTCCCACCGTAACCGGGAACTCCCCAAAATTTTCCTCCCCTCGCTTCTACCACGGTTTTTTCCGTCATGGATGGCCCAAAGAATGTCATGCAGCTGCGTCTCTGGCCCGCCCAGGACGAAAAGCCCATTTTCTGTCATGATTTTTTGTCATAGAAGTAGGAGCCCACCACATCTATGATGATACCGGGTTTTTTCACAATTATCGTCATAGAAGTGTCATATGTATGAAAGAAAAAAATTTCGTTTGGCCCAAAATGTCACGGATGTGTCTTTTTTTGTAGTGTGTGTGTGCCCGTGCAAAGGTTAGACGATGGAGAGAAGAGAGATTGAGATCGCAGACCTGGGACCCACCAGTAAGTGAGACAACGGTCATGCACGTGTTGACGAGGCACTCCCTCTACTCTACTCAACGCAAGTACTGTATAAAATCAAGTTATGGGACAAAGCCAACAACCGTTCGTTTTTTCAGGCTATCGACTTACTCTTTGTAGTCCAGGTTGCCAGTTCGAATCTCGTCTTTTAGATTTGTTAGTTTTAGGTCCAAATTTGATTAATGACAAGTGGGACCCCTGTGTGTTGTTCCGATATTTCAGTGTAGGATGGTTTTTTTGAACAAACACTTTGCACGGTTAGACAAGTAACGACACGAGTTACACGTATTTTGCAAGTTTACGAACAAAAATGACAGCGGCATAGAATATCACATCCACCCCGCAACTTAGATACTATGCTGATACAAGTTTTTACACTGTTGGAAGTGAGATCCAATGGCTTGGGAGTAGTCTTTGTAATTATGCGCAATTTCCAAACTCTCCAAAGGTTTTTTTGCAAATAAAACATTCATGCCTCGTGTGTGCCGCTTCATCTTCGATCCAACGGCTCCCCGGTACTCATATTAGGTGCTCCCCGTAGCTTAATTACCCGCTACGGTGATATGAGCATCTAGGTCGTATGATCAGTGATCAGATGGCACATGCGTAGTACTTGTACTTTCTGCGCATTTCCCAAACTCTATCAGCCGTATATTGCAAAACATTCAAACCTCCTACTGTGGGCCGTTAGATCTCAGTGAACTCGTATCACCATAGAATCTACGGTGCGGGAGCACCTCATACTCTCCCGTGCGAGAAAACATAAGGTGCTATCGCAGCTTGGATGCTCCGGTGATACGAGCTTGGAGGTCGTTTGATCTGAGATCCTATGGCATCTGAGCAGTCTTTGTGCTTGTAAGCAGTGACCGAACTCTTTTGGGGCTTTTCTGCAAAAAACCATTCAAACCACCGAGGAGGTGTTGGGTCACAAATCCAACACCTCCGAAGAGCTTGTATCACCAAAGCATCTAAGGTGTGGTAGCACATGATATTCTTACATACAGGAGAATATGATGTCCTCCTTCATCTTAGATGCTACGGTGATACGAGCTTCGAGGTCGTTGGATATGGGATCAAAGGGCATCTAAGTAGTTTTTGTACAAATTGTGTGCAATTCTCAAACTCATCAAGGTTTCCTGCAAAAATATTAAGACACATCATGTGAGCTACTATATCTCATATCTACAAGCTCCAAGCAACTCGTATCGGCATATAGCATCTAAGGTATGGGGTCACATGATATTCTCCCGGGGAGGAGGGGTGGGGGGTGCACAACCAATCGGTGGTTGGGAGGGTGGGGACAAATATAATCTAAACAACCCTAAACAGAGCTCCACAATTTTATCTAAGGTCGAGGGGTTGACCCCCGAAATTCATAGCTCCACCTAAACACAACATTTGCATGTACTGTAGTACTAGACTTAATATTCATGTTTCAGTTTCACGTTCATTTTAAATATTGAACTGAGGACCATGGATGTCTTACATTTTACTCCCTTCGTTCCTAAATATTAGTCTTTTTAGAGGCTTCAAATGGACTGGCATATATGGATGTATATAGACATATTTTAGAGTCTAGATTCACTCATTTTGCTCCATATGTAGTCACTTGTTGAACTCTCTAAAAGACTAATATTTATGAATAGACGGAGTATTTTTGAATTCGTGTCATACATGCATGGTTTGGAAAAATAGATGCACTATACTTATTGGATTGTTGTTGTGTTCGTGCGTGTGTGTGTGTGTGGTCATATCCTTGATACATACAAAGTTTTCTCACCTCCATATTGTTCATCTTTTAAATTTGAATTTGCATTGGAAAACTTACTAGGGATACCATGACATGTGAAATCCACGTTGAGATCACTATATCACAAACTCACTCTAATTCAACAACTTGTCATAAATCAATTACCACGTTGAGATTAGTATTTGCAAGGAAAATACGGGTATTGTAATACACATAGATTCGTTCGGCAATTTAAAAGGTTCCTTTCGTATTCTCGAATGGTAGGACCCAACGGCGTACCAGCCAGACCTTCGCTCGTGTTGATCCTAAAAAAACCAGGCTCGTGTCCTTCAGTGGCGTGCGTGGTACGCACATTAGGCAACCCCAACCAGTCGAGCCTCAGCGTTTCAAGTCGAAATATCTGCCGGCCAGAATTCCAGCCCTAGGAAATTCCCCTCATGTCCCCGGTCCATAATGACTACCGATGAACAACGGAGGGATGCTTTAGTAACTAGACAACGTTACCTACCGTGCCGAGCACGGTTCAATTCCCTCGGTCGCCGCTTGTCAAGGTCACCCGTCAACTGCATTGCCTAGTACTACTACTACTACTACACCAGGATGAGCACAGAATTGAGCTTGTTTGTTCGTGCCTAGTACTTGAGTTAATATATCAGGCAATGCACTGGTACGGAGGGATTATCCTTTTACTCTGCATATATAACTTGTCTGAAGTCTAACTAAGCAAAATGTTTGACCAAATCCTTTCTTAAGAAATACAACAGGACAGATGTACGGCTTGAAAATTTATTGCATGATGCAGGTTATGATATTGTTTCGAATCCTGGATCTTAAATTTTAGAAACTCCAAAAGTGAGCATAAATTCTTGAAACTAAGCATGGTCACGTGATATGGCACAAATATTACTTCGTAAGTTTTTTCTTCAATTTGAGACAAGCTGCTTATGACAAGTTGCACAAATGAAGAACCAAGGTATTTTGGAACGAAGACCTGTCATGTCAAGGCGAACGCTTTCACTATTGAAACCGTGGGCGTTTACGTGCCGCCACGAGTCCCCGCTTCTCATCGGCAGGTGCTGTCCGAGGAAGCGTGTGAGTCGACGGGAGGCGTGCGAGCAGACCGCTGCGCCGGCTGTCAGGGAGGCGTGCGAGCAGACCGCTGTGCAGGCTCACCGGGAGGCGAGCCCTTTGACCAGGCTCCGCCGCCCACCGTCGTCCCAACTGCTCCCACTTTTAATGTCGCTGGTGCCGCAGTTTAAAATCAACCCCGCACTACCCGGTATCGCTACAATCCTCTCTCTTTCTCTCCGATTCTCCTGTCGTCTACCTCCAACTAGCCTGACCTAAACGTACGCCATGCCGCATCACGATGGTCTGCCCTTAGTGTTCCAGTTTCTTGAGGAAGACACCCAACCGGAGTCTCAAGAACATAAGGCGCTTTGGGACGAGCTTGAACTGGCCTTGCGGGAAGACGGCGCGCCTGTCCCCGCTCCCGTTCCGGCTCCCGTCGCCCCGACTGCGCCAGCGCCCATCCCCGTGGCATTGATGGGCTGGGAGCCGCACATTGTCGCCGAGCTGGATCCCACGGGGTTCCACGAGGTCCCCGCCGACTTTCACGCGCCCGTGCACCTGCCAGCGCATGCGCCTGCGCGTGCACTGACACGCACGCCCATGCCGATGCCCGTGCACCTGCCTGCGCATGCGCGTGCACTCACATGCGCGCCTGTGCCGGTGCGCGTGCACACGAATGTCTCCGCCGCGCCGTTGACAGCGCCTGTCCCCGCACGGGTGCCAGTGCCCCCCTTAGCGGCATGGATGACCCCCGTCGACCGCTTCCTTGCACCAACGCCAGTCGCCTCCTCCTGCCAGTTGATTCGCTCCGAAGTCCAGAACATTTTGGCCTTTCTTGAAGCTAGGCCAACGTCCAGGAGTACGCCAACAACGGCGCAAGACGCCGCCGTCGCCGTCGGTCAGTGGCCCGACGACACACATAGTACGGCAGAGGAGCCGCTTCCCACCGCGAGACGCCCCCGCCGCCGCCCCGTAATCTAAATTTGCCATGAAAAACGTTCGGATTGCCATGCTTAAAATCCGAACGTTTATCATTTCCGTTTATTTTATATCGATCGTCATATAATTTAAAGTCGGAGTCAGACTGAACGAAATGTATGGTTTGATCGATTGAATGTTCTGCTAGAGCCGTATCAAATTAAATATAAAACGTCATCAAGCCACATGTATTCCTTGTCATCCAACGACCTAGACTGCTTCAATGTCGAGCGCTCAACATGTTTAGCGTGCAGTTAATTTCATGCCAAAAATAGTGCTAATCACATGACAAAACGCAAATAATATCCTAGTAGTTAATATCCGCATGCACTTAATATACTTCCAAATTAACGTGCATTGCATGTACACACTGACTAGTGCTGCTAGTACGTCAAACTGGTGCCGTGACTTGTGAACGCGTCCAGATATGGTCAACGGCAACATCGCCCGCGAGTTCTTGCTGTTTGCCCGTGCGTCTAAACGCAGAAGGGGAGGAGAGAGAGAGCACACATGGAACCCACCAGTAAGTGAAGGCGAATAGTACTAAAAATAATATTACATGTTATCCATTAATTAGGCTGTGGTAATATAAAAACATTATGTGAACAAAGGGGGTAGAACAAACATTGCTATTCTACGTATGTTGCCTATTAACGTGCGGCTTGAAGGCCCGGTCGCATGTTCGATCCTCGTCCTTTATTTTTTAATTTGTATATGGGTCCAAATTTGTTTCATGACATGTGGGCCCCTCGGTGTGTAGTTTGTAGCACTTTAATTTGTGGGTCGAAATTTGTTCCATTCCAAGTGGACTATCGGTGTGTAGTTTTGTAGCTTATTTACAACAATTAAAGAGAACAACATAGTTTTTTCAATAATACCATGGTGCGACGTTGAAGGCGAGAAAGGACGTGCGAGAGAGCGATGACCGAGCCAGAGGTAAATCAACTAGGGGAGTTGCATGGGTTGCAACGGTTTTTGGAGTAGTTGTGGGCCAAATGCTACGAAAATATAATCTAAACCGACCGGAATAAGCCTACACAAATTAATCCAAGGTTGGAGTGCCCCTCGCAATGTAAATAGCTCCGGCTTTGCGAGGGATGGAGAGGTAGTAGCTTCAACGCGTGGAAGATACGGTGTGAGAAAGCAAGGTCAATCGAGAGACCTATAGATAGAGAGACAAAGTGAGTGTGGTCCGACATTCATTGAACAAATATATATGCTCTGGAGAGATATTGTCTGATTGAGCTTTTTTGCAAGGGTGATGGCTGTAAGATAGAACTTGAGAGATGATCCAGTCACAGACGTGTAGATATATTTTGTGCGTGGGAGGAAGCAAGGTCAACCAATCACATAGGGTCGCCGTGCGATCGAAAGAGTGAGACGGGTTGGAGAGAGTGACCTAGATAGACGATGTGCGTGAGAGAGTATACAATGTGAATAGGTCGAATTGGGCTCAAACATGGTGATATATCGTTTTTGTCCGAGAAAGAGCGAGGTCAATCGAGACATACGGAGAGAGAGACAGAGAGATATTGATCTAGATAGACAATCTAGATAGACAATCTGCGTGAGAGATTATAGAGTGTGTCGATCGAGGCCCGAACAGGGAGATATATCATTTGTGTGTGAAAGAAAACAAGGTTAAACGAGACTCAGATAAAGAGAGCGAGATTGAGCGAGTGTGGCCCGCCGTGCGGAAGAAAGAGTGAGACAATCTCGAGGGAGTGACCTAGATATACAACGTGTGTGCCTGCGCACGAGAGGTTGGGGGGGCTAGATAAGCAATGCATGTATTTAGCGCGAGAGGGTGAGAGGGAGAGGGGGGAGAGAGAGAGAGCTCGGCATGGGGTGCAATGGCGGGTGTGTGAGGTAAATACATTTGGTAACAGCGTGGAAAAAGGGGTTGTGTAGTTGAGAGACTTAGAGATCGAAACATGGAGAGAAAGAATGAAGGTGTGTTGGAAACCGATAGCTTCCTAAGGTGGTTAGGAGAGGAAGATTGACCGATACAGAAGTATGTAGCGTTTGTGCAGGGGAGGGGGGCTAAAAACTAAATTTGAATGTACATAGTACGAGACTTAATATCGATGTTTCAATTCGGTGTACATTGTAAGATTTGAACCGAGGACCAGGCATACGGGTAATTATTTCGAATTCGTGCCATACTAAGTTTCGAAAAGTTGACATTGACTCAGTTTGTTGTGCTATTTTGTAGGTCATATGTTTGAATCCATCCAAAAGTTTTCTCACTACCATGGTGTTCATCATATACATATGAATTTGTATTAAAAAAGTAGCGTGGATACAGTGAAATGCGAAATCCACGTTAGAATTGGAGATCGCTATGAGACACACACTCTAATTCAAATAACTAACTACGTGACACACACTCTAATTCAAATAACTAATTATGTGACACACACTCTAATCCACGTTAGCGTGGGTACCGTTTCATTTTTTCAAATAAATCCTCATTAATTAATTTATAGTACTCCCTCTGTTCACTTTTATAAGACCTTGAAGACATTTCAGACAATGTGCAAAACAGTTCATTTTAAGTTGTCTGAAACGACTTACAAGAGTGAACGGATGGAGTATCTCGTTTCGAATGACTAATTATTGCAAGGAAAACACGGGCATGGTAATACATACAGATTCGTTTGCAAATGAAAGAAGATTTGTTTGCATTCTCAAATGTAGGCGCACCAGGCAGACCAGGGTCGTGTCGGGGTGGACACTGCTTCGGTGCCAAGGCAACTGCCTTTGGGCCACTGACATGTGGGCCAGCCACCTGTTGGGCTCACATGTCATGGACACAAAGGCAGGTGCCTTAAGGCCCCGAAGCATAGTCCTGTCGGGGTGGTCGCGTGTGTCGGACGGACGCGTAGCACCCAGCCACCCACCCCCCCCCCCAAAAAAAAGGACGACGACAATATAAGTTCGTGCTTCCACGTTTCGGATTGAAATATCTGGCGGCCCCAATTCCAGCCCTGCAAAATCTCTCTTCTCCACCGTCCCCTTCCGCACCCAGATTCCTCAAATCCCTAATTCGCCACCAACCCTCGAATCGCCCCTCGTCTCATCTCTTTCCCCACCGTTCCCCACCTCTGTGCCGGACGACAACGACGAAGACGATGGTCGCGCTTCACCACCGCACCGGAGCTACCTCATCTACGCCCTCGTCCACCGCACCGGGTGGTCCACCGACAACGTCGGCCGCCGCAACTGACGTGCCTCACAGACACCGAGTTGCACCGCATCAGGTGCGCTTCACCGACGCCGTCTCCCAGCTCACCGGGGCTACTTGACCGAGCACATCGTCGCACCTCGGCCCCCCGAGGCCGTTGGGGCTTCACCAACGGTCTCGTCCACCGCATCGTAGCGCTCCGTTGCCACTCAAGATCTGCATCCGTGGGCGGCCAGCCAACGCCAGTGCATCACCCTCAACGGCTCTGAAGTGACCCGCACTCTAGCTAGGCGAGCATGCCCAAACGCCGGCCCGAACTAGGTATCCACACATCACTCCCTTGTGCACTGTTCCGACGATGTTCGGATATCCTTTCACTGCTCTCTTAGCTTACACGCCTATGCAACTCTGACTTTAACTCTTATTTCTTCTGGAGATATCATCTGAAACAAGCAAATCCATTTTTTAGCGAAGCATGACGGCGCTACGGGATCTGGTACACATCCTGCACACCCGTATAACCTTGTAAGTATCTGTCCTCCGGTACAACATCAAGGTCGATTCCTCTTATTTGATCAACCATTCGCCGTGTCAAAAATACAGAGGGGGATGCAAGGAGCACAAGGCCTGCACATCCAAGCAAGTGGTAACATGGACTTGTACATGGAACATCCCAAGCGTAAGCAGAGCTGTAGTGAGCCTGTACAACGAGCTAGCATAAGTCCCTGCATTTCATTTAATTCATACTGGCATTCGTGTATGATTTGTGTGTAGTGGCTGATCCACGAATTCAAGTTACCAGGGGCGAACATTTAACTTAAAAAATACGAAGGCACTTGCACTTCGGAAATCAACATAACTTGAGAAATGTGAAGCTACATGCACTTTGAAAACCAGCTAATGATCCAAAGTAGTTCAGATTATAAACACTAAATGATGCAAGCACCAACAAACACAAAATGCAACATGGTGTACAAGGACTACAAACATGGTCTGTACCTGCTTGAATTATTCGTTCTCTGGCTGAAAATATCGAAGTGTAATTGCACGTATAACCAGTGCGCAAACTGCATATCAATATATCTATCCTGCACAAGTATGCCAATAGTTTCAAACAACAGATTAGAAAAGTATTTATGCTATATTGTCATGATACGGGGACTTTCTGGTAAATGGCCTCGACATTTCCTCAAGCTATGAAAATGCACTATAATTTGCTTGTCATCAATGCCTGCAAATCTCTGTCTCTCTCAACATAGTAGATCATCATTAGACACTAAATCCTTCAATGAGCTTGCAAAATGCTTGCATTAGATCCCTCATTAGACACTATATGTTCATCACCAGGAGCATGTAAAATGTTTGCATCAAATCCTTCATTAGCAGTCTGTTCATTAGACACTTCAGGCTCAAGAACAACATGAGCTTGTATGTTTGCACCGGAAACTTGATTAGGTACATCAGATTCAGTCAGTTCAGTATTGATTGGGGAGTTATAAAATAAGTAGAAATTGGTTTCATTTTCTCATAGGTTCCCTACATACAAGCAGTTTTACAACACCGTCAGGTTTAACTATTGGCCAGAAATTGAAGAGTTGAATTAGATATAATCAGGGATGTGATGTACCTATTCGTTGCGCATGCTACTCTTGCAAGCTGCGACTGTCCGTTTGCGCAAGCTCGATGCCATGCCCGTGCTGCCATCGCTGCCTCCCACGCAGGCTACACCCAGGGTTGGATCTTCATCTTCTTGTCCTTCCGTTCGCTTGAAGCCCGGCGACCGCCCTCCAACGAGGGCACGAGGAAGTGCTGTGTTGGTCTGTCCAGCGGTGGCTAAGTTAGGAGCAAACCAGATTGGAGGCTGGAGCGAATGAATTGGGATTTTTCCTGCTGTCGATCGATATGGGAGGCGCTCGTTTGGGCCGCGAGCCTGCTATAGGGCCTGCCTTGCACTTATGTTATTGGCCCATCCAAATTGAAACATTTTTCTTCATTTTTTACATTGCCTGCTCGT
The DNA here is from genome assembly GCF_002575655.3 of Aegilops tauschii subsp. strangulata. NCBI lineage: Eukaryota > Viridiplantae > Streptophyta > Magnoliopsida > Poales > Poaceae > Aegilops > Aegilops tauschii. The sequence continues at coordinate 404,544,084 of NC_053036.3, read as the reverse complement.
GCGTTGGGACGAACAAAACTAGCGTGGGCCAACCTGGACGACTCAAACTAGGTGCACACTTTCCAGCCACTTGAGGCGGCCACCCATACCAGCCCCTATGGTGGCATCGCCCCTTTTTGCGTGTATGATTGGATAGTGAAAAATATTCCAGTGGCGCTTTTGATTTACCCACAGAATGGTTGTATTGCTTTTTTCTATGAACTGAGTTCGCTAATAATGTGAAGGATGCTAGTCTTTTCATCCTATTGTAGATTGCTTAGATCTCGATATGCCAAAAGTAATCGCACGAAATATACAGTAAAAGCCAGTGTGATGTGTTTGGCTACAACTAGTCTGACTACACGTCCTCATATAACATATCAAGGATGCACCATCTTACCAGATTAACCATTCGACTTACCCATGCAGTGTGGGAAGAAAGAAGTATTGGGACTGCGTATCCAAGCAATTGATGCCATGGACTCCTTCGTACAACCTTGTAAGCGAAAAAGAAGTTGCAGTGTGCCTGTACAAAGAACTAGCGTAAGTTCAGTTACCTGCTTCTCGGAATTTTAGTTAGACACTTATTGCAAAATTGTTCAATTACGTTGCTTGGCTTAATTTAGTTTGCTACTGATTACATAATGGCATAGCCTGTTAATCATATTGTAGACTGCGCCTATCTATGTGTTTGATACTTACTGTTAAGAATTACCTGTTTACCTTAACTTAAATATCTACTTGTTTGTTTAACTTCTTTGCTGCTGCAACAGCGGGTTACAATGATGTTAATAACTACTTTTCAGCATCCAATTGAAACTCTTTAATTCCTTGTTTGTTTAACTGGTTTGTTGTTATAACTCCCAGTTGAGATGTTTTGCTAACTTCAACTTTTCTGAATCCAATCGGAACTTTAATGGCAAAACAGGTTAGCCCAAGATCAAAGAGCGAGGTCCCCATGGACGTTGCATCATCCCACAGCAGTGGCACCAGCCCAATCGTGCATTATGAATTGCCAACTGCTGATGCTCTAGAGGCTAAACTAGTGGTAGAAAGAGATTCTGCTTCTGCACTTAGAGATGAAGTTGACATGTTGAGGAAGCAAACAGCACAATCACAAGCAGTACTAAAGACAACCATTAAATATTTGATGGATTTCAAAACGAAGCAAGCTGAGACTGACCAGATTGTTAAGGTCCTGAAGGAAAAAAGGAAATTAAATTCCTACTTGGTAAATCATAGGTGAAATGTTCTTTCCATAGTTGAATAACCTTTGTGTTGTCTTTTCATGTAATCAATCAAACCATTTGTTTTACAGATCATGTAATAATTGTTTTTTTTGTTTTTTGGTTTGCAATTTTATTTGAGCACAAGTCTGTATTAATTGATAAGACTCGGAGACATTTCATTTGGATTGCTGTGCTAGACCTACAAATATGCCAATCGGGCTGAATGTGCATTCAGCAATAGTAGTAGTATAGATGGACCATAAGTGGCACGCATCGGAAAGGGCCAAGATGCTGGCTAAAAAAAGGATGCTGTTGTAGCCAAAAAAAAGTACAGCGGCCTGGCTTATGTATGTTAGTTGATATTATTGATCCATATACTCTATAAGTGTTTATATGTCTGTTGGTTCTCTACATCCTTGGTTGATTGACTCGGTATTTGAATCTTGATACATCGCTTGTGTACATATCTAAATGGGAGTACACATTATGCTGCGTGTGACATTTGAGTTGGACATGAAGTGTTCCAAATATTCGAATTCACCTTAAACTGGATTCTAGTTTCTGAATTTGAGTATTGGCATTTGTGAACCATATTCATATATGACAGTGGAATACATCTTTGTCGTCCTTTTGAAGATATATAAAAACACATAGAATGATTTATATAGATTCATATAGGAATACAAAATGGATTCGAATTTAGTTGCTAGGGTAAACGTGGATGCTTATTGTCCCAGAATTCGAAAGAAGCAGCAAAATGTCCACTCCCACGTCGGCTGCCCGAAGCCAAGTGTTTGGGAGATGGAAATTACTGTCTACCCATTACACGGACAATCCATCGGCCCGATTTCCACTGCTCTAAATAGGGGTAGGTTAGTAACTTCAATTAGACGTGACACGACCACCTCTGAGCCCATTCCGACACGGTGGGCGTCAAACATGGGCGGCAAAACTCATTTCATTCAAGCTCGTCCGAAAGACCTCAGTTTCTCCCTCCATTCCCCATTCATACACGGTGGGCGGCAAAACAAACTCGACTCGGCCGAAATCGATGTAGGCAAATATTTTCAATAGGGGCAGGTTTGTAACTTCACTCAGACGTGACACAACCGCCCTACCTGTCAGCCCCGTTCATACACCGTGGGCGCCAACCATGGGCGCCAACCACCCTCTCCTCGCCCGAAATCGCTCTGGGCAAATATTGGCGAGATGCGAGATTACCGTCCTATCCCCAACCGACGAGACGTCCAAATTTTAAACGGGGGCTAAGTTCGTAACTTTCCCATATTTCAGACAGGCGCGTCCCAAAAACATGGTTCCCCATACCTCTCCCTCCATTCTCCCATTCATACACCGTCCGCGCTAGAAGACCCCATCCCCACACTAGCCTCCGTCCGCCACCCCATCCATCGCCGCCGTCCTCCACCACATCCATCGCCACCGTCCTCCACCATGCCGGAGCACCTACTAAGACCGCATCGTCCACTGCTAGAGATGGACGTTTCTCATCCACGGCGACGAACCAATAGCCTTGCATCGCGTCCTCTCGCTTCATCGGCGTTGTCGTCCTCTTTGCCGGGGCCGCTCACACGACCTTCTCTTCCACCGCAACGGGACTTATCCCCCGATGCACCCGTCTACCGTCGCAGATCTGCTTCAACGCCACCAACAGCCATCGCACCCCCGATGCCTACACGGCGCCGCAAGAGAGGTGGTACTTCATATCTCCTCAACTTTTTGATCTCAACTAGAAAATAGATCTTAACTTGGTTACTCTACTTTCATTTGAGCTCTTAGAATTTAGTTCTTAATTCGAAGCAAACAATGGATGCTAAATATCATTTCTCCGGTTTGCAGCTTCAAATCTGCCATGGCACAGCCATAATACGGTTTAATTGATCATGCTTAGGGTTTGATTGATCATGTTCGTTCCGTGGTGGTTTCTTTAATAGAAATCGGAGGGGAAACCCTCTTTTGCTAAAAAAATATGCTTAGAGTTTCCCCCTTTTATGATCACCATACGATCAGAATAGGTGCTTCATGTCATAATAACACTACTCCACCCATCAAGCTAAACAAGCTTAGTTGTTCAAATACGAATCTGATATTATTAAAACAGAGTTGTTTAATTGCTCAGCTAAATGTTCCTAAATTAGTTTCGAAAATGCATGTTCGCCACTCGGGTGTGTATCTCTACAGGGTGCCCACGGTGGGCCGGCCCACCGTGGGATTTTGGGTCGTCCCAGGCCCCGATCCCCCTCTGTTCTGCTGCCCGCTTCCGATCTCTACTCGCCCCCAGCCGCCTGCCTCGCCGGCGATTTGCCGTCCCCGGACGGCATGACTCTAGGAGGAGACGCCGGACTAACAGGAGGCCAGGAGCCGCTCGCCCAACAGCGTCACCGCTGCCCGGGCGCGCCGCCGTGCCTACCTTCCCAGTCCGTTCAGGGCTCAGGCGTGCAGCACCCACCAAGCCAACCCGATTTATCCTGAGATACGTCCTCAACACTCAGCAGCCACTCCTCATCACCCATTTTCTAATTGATTCATTACTCATTAGGTAGGACTGTCATTAGGGTTTGTTGTGTGCTCAGTGCTACCTACACTTAATGGTTCAGATGTATTTTGGTAATCTTTAGTACCTCTAGAGTTCACAGGGTTTTCAAAATTCCGGCCCTCAGAACAGAAACTAGTCATTTTGGATTGTTGGTCATAGTGACATTGACCCAGATTACTACTGCAAGCCAGGTTTGTTGACAATTTTACTTGTCTTTCTTACTCATTCGATATAATATCCAATTATACACGTCGATTAGTTGCAAACAATAAGTGCTAGACAAACTTCTTCATTCAGATTTTGGACGGTCTCTTACTGCAGTTACAATTCTGCATACTTGTCCTAGTAAGCTCACAAGTGAATGATTGATTCACTACATCTATGCTTGCCTTGTCATATTTGTTGTCAATATTCTTTTAGGGTGGACCACCCTGTTTCTAAATACTGGAACCGTAGACATGAGTGAATAGTATTTCTCTATGTGATCTCTTCCATCATGTGTGGGTAACGAACACTGCATTGGATAGAAAGAAAGTGTCATTTCCAGCTTTTACATAGGTTTCGATCTTTTACATGGAATACAATCTGCCTACTTGCTTTGTGTCGCACTACCAACACTCCACCCTTGAAGCTAAACATTATGCCACTCATAATTGCTTAGTTTATTTGTTCAAATACAACTTTCATATGATTGTAATGTTCCTACTTCAGTTGTGAAATGTGTGCCTGCCTGTTATATAGACATAAGGGGTTTGTATTTCTGTGTATGGTCTGGTCTGCATGGTTGGGGAGGTGAACTTTGCATATGCAGGGGCTTATAGGGAGACACTCTCCGAGTTGAATCCGCAATGCATTCCATAGATAATCTGACTACTTTTTATGTTTTCATGAATCTCAGATTCTGAACAGCATCATAATGATTATGAGCTTGCGCGCATGAAAAGAATAAAGCAGAACAATGCCATGGCTGTCAAACTTGGCATTAAGGAACTGAAATCAAGTCTGGATGCAATGCAATGCAAACGCTCTCCACCTACAGATTCATGCTCAGAATATGATCCTAACAGTGATTCTGAGCTAGAGGGAGACCTAAGTCAATGTAGCTCCCTAGTGGAGGAGTCAGAGGAAGATGCCCTATCTTATTCACCCATCAAGGTACTTGCTCTAACTTTCCAAGGTTACATTGCTCACACATATCTTGCAACTGATGCTTTGCATTGCTTCTACTTTGTTGAATTGCCATTAGCTTAGTTTGCACATCGTGTATGTGAATACGCCCTACCTATCCATTTTCAGTACATATTCCATCTGTCATCATACCATATTTATCCATTCAAATGTTGTTCTTGTGTATCAGACGTTCAAAAGGAAGAGGGCGATTGCTGATCATGGAGGAGCACAAGCAAAGTATTTGGAAAAGGTAGTGGCACCTGATAAATCAAATAGCCCATTAGGTGTAGTTGCAATATCACCTGACCCACAAAATACCCCAACTCTAGCAGACTCTGGCCCTACTACACTGGTCATTTCTGATGCCCCAACTCAGCAGACCCCAACTGCAGCAAACAGTATGATTATGCCAGTTGACATAGCACCAGTTGTACGACGCAAAACCCCCATTCCAGCAAAGAGTACACCAACTCCAGTTGCCAAATCCCTTTTCGAACCAGAGAGAGCCCCAATTGCAGCAAATAGGACCCCTGTTCCATTTCTTCCCAGTTTAGAAGACGAAGCTTATGTTGTTGTGAGGAACTTTGTGCGCATCTTTCCTTCATGGAAAGATTATACCGCAGACATAGAACAATTTCCAGTCTTCCTCCGCAACTTACGCGTAAGTAATGTACTAATGTTATTCATGGTCATTACTGCATATGTTTCTACTGACAGAAGACACAAGATTTCATTCTTTTCAATAGGCGAGGAGCAAACTGGATTGTGATGACGAGCAAGGGTTGGTTGCGCTTTTCAAGCACTCATTGATGAAGTATCGTTCCTACCTGAGGCAAGCGCACTTCGATGGCAAGCCTCTGAATGAAATTTCTGTAAAGTCTCCGGTGCTACATTTATCCGACGGTGACTGGAATAATCTTGTTACACATTGGTCTCGGCTGCAGCGTAAGGTACTGTCTATGATATCACATCACAATTTGAACTACATTTCTGCATTTGCTTTAATGTCTCACTTGTACGAAAATTGTTAGCAGAAGAACATTCGTTCTCAAGGGACCACAGAATCTCGCAACTATACTGCACACTGCATTGCTCTTGTGAGTACCTCTTGCCCTGTATGACCATACTTACTTTCATAGCTGTTTGATTATGTAGCATCACTGCACATGTTAGCCTCGTAATCGTCCATTTGGTGGACATTATAAGACCCGTATGGACTCTTACATAAATTTAGAATCAACCTAATGCTTTTGAAGAGGTTTAGCTCTGCAGTCCTCTTGTAAGGACTGAACGTGGTCTATCACTGTACTTACATTAACAGCTACTCCCTCCGTCCCATAATATAAGAACGTTTTGTACAGTACACCAGTGTTCAAAACACTCTTGTATTATGGGAAGAGGGATTGGTTCATTTTGTAGCATTCTGCATCTTATCTCCCTCGCCCACCATTTACTAAAAAAGATCAGATCTATATTTAATCTTACCAACAAGTAGAATACACAGACAATGCCAGTGCAGAAGTGTAGCCCATTGCTCTTGTCAGTACATTTTGTCCTGTAACGCCTGTACTTCCAGGGATTGGTAGTTGATTATGTAGCATCAATCTGCATCTTGTCTTCATTATCCTCTATCCCGTCCAGTATTATCATATCTATAATTACTCTCTACAAAATGTAGAGTACAGGCAATGCTTATGAAGAAGATTATGTGCTGAAATTCTTGAGTTATCCTTCCCTTGACATGGAGAAGGGCATTATAAAGCCGGTGTTAACTGTTAATGTAAGTCAGTCCTTCTAAATCCTTTATCCTCAACTGCTGTTTAATTTGCTCATACTCCCTATCGTTTGCTGCTGTTTAGTTTGCTGTTTCTACCAAAATGCATGTTCGTAAGGACCGTAAGTTCTAAGTTTTACTTATAAAACCAAATTCCTTATTCATACCATGCACATTACTTAATACTCCCTATATGTATGCTTGTTTTGTGGATCTATAATCCAGTGTGTGGTGAAGCAGCCCACGTTTGCACCTTGTCATCTCCTGTTTTATCTTACTGATGTGGCTGATGATATGAACAACATGCCATGCACATTATCCAAAATAGATACAATGATTTTCTTTGCCCTTCATCTATGCTTGTTATGTTGACATGGTAATCCAGTAGTGTGGTGAAGCTCCTCGCATTATGAACAATGCCAAATTATATATTGATATTTTGAACTTACTCTTTATTTTCTAATTTGAAATTGGACAGAATTGACAGAACATATATGTGCAAAACCTGTCATCTCTGTGCTTTGTTTCAGGGTGATATGCCTGATGGCATGCACAAGTCTGCTGAAGGCTATGAGACAAACCCAACATATATTGCAGCAAAGAAGGCAAAACATCTTGAAGATAGCGAGACAACCCCAAAGTCTTGTCTTGATGCAGTGTTCAAGTTACTTGAGACTAACAGTCAGACAAGCTCACATAATTCGTTGTCTGAATCAGTTCGACTTCTTCAGTCCCAAGTTCTAGCAGAAAGGCATTCTGCAACTCAACTTCGACTTGAAGTCCTATCTCTAAGAAAGATTGCGGAGAACACCAATGAGAACCACATCGCTAAACAGCTACACCTAGAAGCTATGACCGACATGCTAGGCCGGTCTTACAGCCTTGCTTAGTAGCTTGCGCAGCAGTTTCCCCGCAAGGCTAACCTTTCTTGAACTGTCTTGGAAGTGGTCTCGGTTCAGTATTATTTTGTTACGCTGCAATGGTGCCCAGTTTTTGTAATCTGCTTCTTCGTTGCGCTTTATGATCACTGGTGGCGAACTTCGATGCCTAGTGGATGTAATATACCTTAAATCCTTTATTGTATAGTGTAGGTTTATTCTTAGTTACTATGCCGTAATTTCTTTATTGTATAGAGTAGGTTTGTTCTTAATTCCTACTAGTTACTGCCATCATTCGCTATCTGGAAAAAATCAGATGTAGTCGACCGGACCGAAACATTCGACTCTAACGGGCCAGGTTTTTAGTGGGCCACAATTGGGCCGGCCTGCGTCTTTCTTGAGCCCGAATGATTGGGGCCTTCACACATTGCGCCAGGCCCAAACTTACACCGGCCTATATTTTAGTTGGGCCTTTTGTCGACCCAGCGCTTAGTTTGGCCCAGGTAGCGTTGGGCCATTAACAGGCTAAATATTGTACCGGCCTGTTACGGCCGAGATGAAACCACGGGCCTTTAGCAGGCCAAAATGCATGTTGGGCCTCAATTTTCACTAGTCGTCGACGTACCTTCAGCAGGCCGAAATGTAGACCGGGCCGTTTTGGGCCAAGTTAGCTCATGGGCCGTTACCACGCCGAAACATATCTCGGGCCTTAGTTGGCCCACTGATATCATGGGCCTTTAAGAGGCCGAAAGCTTAGCACAGACATCAACGGGCCGAATTACGTGACAGGCCTTTAACAGGCCCAAAGTCACGTTGCACTTAACTGTTGCCACCTTTAGCACAGGCCGTTAGTGGGCCCGATGTCCCGTCGGACCATATATGGCCCATGGGCAGCACGGGCCATTCCCAGGCCGAAACTCACACCGGGCTGAAATGGGCCCATGTCTACATCAGGCCTCTAACATGCCAAAAGTCACCGGGCTGTAGTTGGGCCCAAATATTCAGCGGACAATTAACGGGCCAGATCTGGCTTCGGGCCGCAAATGGGCCCAAATATTGGGCGAACAATTAACGGGCCAGATCTGGCTTCGGGCCGTAAATGGGCCCAAATATTGGGCGAACAATTAACGGGCCAGATCTGGCTTCGGGCCGTAAATGGGCCTTTATTAAGCAGGTCGTTATTGGGCTGGCCCACTAGTACCTGATTAATTTCTACAGGCCTTTGACTGGGTCGGCCTTTTTAACCTATATGGGCCTCTGTTGGGCCCAGCCACGTGTCGACGTATCATAGGCATGTCTCCTCCAATGGACGAGCGACATCTGGCCCACTAACGAGCTGACAGGTGTTCCCTAAGGCCAATCAGAATTTTACATGTGGAAATTTCCCATTGGTCAGGGCTGTTAACGGGTTATCGGATCCAAAATCCGACCCGATAGCTTAACGGCGTTCCGTTACGGTGGATGCCACGTGTCGGTCACCCTTAACGAAAGCACTTATGTGACGCGCGATTTATCGTCATGGAAGTGGACACTTCCATGATGATAATTTTGGTAATGTCATGGAACACTTCTACGACAGCACAGGTATGACTATCTTGATTCTGTCATAAATTTGTCATGGATGTACATGCATGACAAAAAACGCGACCTACTGTGACAAACACGTATCATCACGGAAGTGTATTTTTTTTGTAGTGGGTAGGCATGCCTGTTATTTCTATTAAAATAGGAGATCATTGTTATCATGGCTTATGTGACATGGGTGCTAGTGCTAGTGCAATACCTATTGACTTATACAAAGAAATTATGCATGATATTGCACCTGCTGAGTTAGAAGATATTGATGTCACAATTAAACTTGCCAATAGAGATACTATTTCACCCATGGGAATTGATAGAGATGTTGAAGTCTTGTGTGGGAAAACTAAATATCCTGCTGATTTTCTTATTCTTGGTTCCCCACAAGATAGCTTTTGTCCCATTATATTTGGTAGACCCTTCTTGAACACTGTTAATGCTAGGATAGACTACGAAAAGGATGTTGTTACTATTGGTCTAGGTGATATGTCTCATGAGTTTATTTTCTCTAAATTTCGTAGACAACACCGTGATGAGGAATTGCCTAGTAAAGATGAAATTATTGGTCTTGCTTCTATTGCCGTACCTCATAGTGATCCTTTAGAACAATATTTGCTAGACCATGAAAATAATATGTTTATGAATGAAAGAAGGGAAATAGATGAAGTATTCTTCAAACAGGAACCAATCCTGAAACACAATTTGCCTGTTGAAATCCTAGGGGATCCTCCTCCACCCAAGGGTGATCCCGTGTTTGAGCTTAAGCCGTTGCCTGATACTCTTAAATATGCTTATCTTGATGAGAAAAAGATATATCCTGTTATTATTAGTGCTAACCTTTCAGAGCATGAAGAAGAGAGATTATTGAAAACTCTTAAGAAGCCCCGCGTTGCTATTGGATATACTCTTGATGATCTTAAGGGCATTAGCCCCACTCTATGCCAACACGAAATAAATTTGGAGAAAGATGCCAAACCAGTTCATGATCACCAACGACGGCTGAATCCTAAGATGAAAGAAGTGGTAAGAAAGGAAATACTAAAGCTTCTTGAGGCAGGTATTATTTATCCCGTTGCTGATAGTCAGTGGGTAAGTCATGTCCATTGTGTCCCTAAGAAGGGAGGTATTACTGTCGTTCCTAATGATAAAGATGAATTGATTCCTCAAAGAATTATTATAGGTCATAGGATGGTAATTGATTTCCGCAAATTAAATAAAGCTACCAAAAAAGATCATTACCCCTTACCTTTTATTGATCAAATGCTAGAAAGATTATCCAAACATACACATTTTTGCTTTCTAGATGGTTACTCTGGTTTCTCTCAAATACCTGTGTCAGCCGATGATCAAGCTAAGACCACATTTACTTGCTCTTTCGGTACTTTTGCTTATAGACGTATGCCTTTTGGTTTATGTAATGCACCTGCTACCTTTCAAAGATGCATGATGGCTATATTCTCTGACTTTTGTGAAAAGATATGTGAGGTTTTCATTGATGATTTCTCCGTTTATGGATCCTCTTTTGATGATTTCTTGAGCAACCTTGATCGAGTTTTGCAGAGATGTGAAGAAACTAATCTTGTCTTGAATTGGGAGAAGTGCCACTTTATGGTTAATGAAGGCAATGTTTTGGGGCATAAAATTTCTGAAAGAGGCATTGAAGTTGATAAAGCCAAGGTTGATGCTATTGAAAAGATGCCATGTCCCAAGGACATCAATGGTATAAGAAGTTTCCTTGGTCATGCCAGTTTTTATAGGAGGTTCATTAAGGACTTCTCAAAAATTTCTCGGCCTCTGAATAATCTATTACAAAAAGATATACAATTTGTCATTGTTGATGATCGTGTAGAAGCATTTGAAATTTCTGCACCTATTGTTCAGCCACCTGATTGGAATTTACCCTTTGAAATTATGTGTGATGCTAGTGATTATGATGTAGGTGCTGTTCTAGGGCAAAGAGTTGATAAGAAATTAAATGTTATTCAATATGCTACTAAAACTCTAGACAATGCTCAGAGAAATTATGCTACTATTGAAAAAGAATTCTTAGCAGTTGTATTTGCTTGTGATAAGTTCAGACCTTATATTGTTGATTCTAAAGTAACTATTCACACTGATCATGCTGCTATTAAATATCTTATGGAAAAGAAAGATGCTAAACCTAGACTTATTAGATGGGTTCTCCTGCTACAAGAATTTGATTTGCATATTATTGATAGAAAGGGATCTGAGAACCCCGTTGGAGACAACTTGTCTAGGTTAGAAAATGTTCTTGATGACCCACTACCTATTGATGATAGCTTTCCTGATGAACAATTAAATGTCATAAACGCTTCTCGTACTGCTCCATGGTATGCTGATTATGCTAATTACATTGTTGCTAAATTTATACCACCTAGTTTCACATACCAGCAAAAGAAAAAGTTCTTCTATGATTTGAGACATTACTTTTGGGATGACCCATATCTTTATAAAGAAGGAGTAGATGGTGTTATTAGACGTTGTGTACCTGAGCATGAACAGGAACATATCCTACGCAAGTGTCACTCGGAGGCTTATGGAGGACACCACGCTGGGGATAGAACTGCACATAAGGTATTGCAATCCGGTTTTTATTGGCCTACTCTCTTCAAGGATGCCCGCAAGTTTGTCTTATCTTGTGATGAATGTCAAAGAATTGGTAATATTAGTAGACATCAAGAAATGCCTATGAATTATTCACTTGTTATTGAACCATTTGATGTTTGGGGCTTTGATTATATGGGACCTTTTCCTGCCTCTAATGGATACACACATATTTTAGTTGCTGTTGATTACGTTTTTTTTAAAGGAAAGCCGTAGGGGAAGCCCCCCACAGCAAGGAAGTGAGCCTAGCTCACTTGGCTAGTGGAGTGGATGTACAACCTAGCCACCCAGTGCTGATCATAACACTTCTATTAAAATGCTTAAAGAAGTTATTTTTCCGAGGTTTGGAGTCCCTAGTTATTTAATGACTGATAGTGGTTCACATTTTATTCATGGTGCTTTTCGTAAAATGCTTGCTAAGTATGATGTTAATCATAGGATTGCATCTCCTTATCACCCACAGTCTAGTGGTCAAGTAGAATTGAGTAATAGAGAGCTCAAATTAATTTTCCGAAAGACTGTTAATAGATCTAGAAAAGAATTGGTCCAAGAAACTGGATGATGCATTATGGGCCTATAGAACTGCATATAATAATCCTATGGGTATGTCTCTGTATAAAATGGTTTATGGAAAAGCATGTCACTTACCTCTCGAACTAGAACATAAGGCATATTGGGCTATTAAAGAGCTCAATTATGATTTCAGACTTGTCGGTGAGAAGAGGCTATTTGACATAAGCTCACTTGATGAATGGAGAACCCAAGCCTATGAGAATGCCAAATTATTTAAAGAAAAAGTTAAAAGATGGCATGACAAAAGGATACAAAAGCGTGAGTTTAATGTAGGTGATTATGCATTGTTATACAACTCTCGTTTAAGATTTTTTGCAGGGAAACTTCTCTCTAAATGGGAAGGTCCTTACGTTATCGAGGAGGTCTATCGTTCCGGTGCCATAAAAATCAACAACTTCGAGGGCACAAATCCGAAGGTGGTGAACGGTCAAAGAATTAAACATTATATCTCAGGTAATCCTATAAATGTTAAAACCAATGTTATTGAAACCGTAACCCCGGAGGAATACATAAGGGACACTTTTCGGAACGTTTCAGACTCTGAAAAGGAATAGGTATGTGGTACGGTAAGTAAACCGACTCCAAAACATTTCTAATGGCAATTTTTCTCCGTTTTGGAATATTTAGAAAAATAGAAAAATAAGAAGCAGTCCGGGAAGGACACGAGGGCTCCACGAGGGTGGAGGGCGTGCCCTACCCCCCAGGGCGCGCCCCCCTGCCTCGTGGGCACCTCGTGCGCTCTCCGGACTCCGTTTTCTTGCACGATACGTATTTTGGTCGGTAAAAATTCATTATATAATCTCCCGAAGGTTTTGACTCCCGTATCGCGCAATTACCCTCTATTCTTGTTTCGAGCTGTTTTCTATCATGGTTGTCAAGGCAGGGCATCATGTCGTCCCCCTCCTCCAACAATGGTGACAACGATGCTTGGCTAATGAAGATAGAGCTGAAGAGGGAAGAACCTATGGAGATCAACAAGGATGAAGGGATCAAGAAGGCCACAGATGACCAAGTTCTGGCAACAGAAGACATCCTTCAACTTGATCACAATCTTCTTACCCCAACTGAGATCAAAGCTTTCAAGATGATTGAGTTAGCTCGTATACAAAACAAGTATCTCACACGTGAAAATATTTTGTTGAAGGGGCATATCGTTGCACTCAAGGGCATTATCCGCAAGTTGGATGATCTCTTACGCTCGATGTGCGACTACCCATCACCACCACCACCTTCCTCTTCAACAAAGGAGATATAATCACATGGGTATGGGCACTCCCCTTGGAATCTGCCAAGCTTGGGGGAGGTGCCTCGGTATCGTATCACCACCACATCTCCTATCTTTACCGTTTTTCTTAGTTCGATCCTTTTTAGTATTATCTTGATCTAGTAGAATAAAAGTTTTGGTATGGTCTAGTTTTGAGTTTTGCTTTATGATCCCTCTATGTAATCGAGTCCGTGAGCTATATAATAAAGATTAGTGTTAAGTCGAGGGCTTGATTATCTTGCTATGATCTTGAGTGAATAAAAGAAAAGAGAAAGGAATAAAAAGAAACAAAGAGATCATATTGATCTTACGGAGAGTAATGACTTCACGTAGAAAGAGTATGATGATTAAAAGTTGTTGAGAGTTGACAAACATAGCTTTGGTCATCGTTGGAATTAATAGGAAGTAATAAAGAAAGAGGGGTTTAACATATAAATATACTATCTTGGACATCTTTTATGATTGTGAGCACTCATTAAAATATGACATGCTAAAGAGTTGATGTTGGACAAGGAAGACAACGTAATGGGTTATGTTTTCTTATCTCTGAAATAAAGTATATTGTCATGGATCATCCAACATGTTGAGCTTGCCTTTCCCCCTCATGCTAGCCAAATTCTTTGCACCAAGTAGAGATACTACTTGTGCTTCCAAATACCCTTGAACCCAGTTTTGCCATGAGAGTCCACCATACCTACCTATGGATTGAGTAAGATCCTTCAAGTAAGTTGTCATCGGTGCAAGCAATAAAAATTGCTCTCTAAATATGTATGATTGATTGGTGTGGAGGAAATAAGCTTTATACGATCTTGTGATGTGGAAGAAATAAAAGCGACGGACTGCATAATAAAGGTCCATATCACAAGTGGCAATATAAAGTGACGTTCTTTCGCATTAAGATTTTGTGCATCCAACTCTGAAAGTGCATGGCAACCTCTGCTTCCCTCTGCGAAGGGCCTATCTGTTACTATTATCTTCTACCTTATGCAAGAGTCATGGTGATCTTCACCTTTCCTTTTCATATTTTATCCATTGGCAAGCACAGTGTGTTGGAAAGATCCAGACATATATATCTAATTGGATGTAAGTTAGCATGAGTTATTATTGTTGACATTACCCTTGAGGTAAAAGGTTGGGAGGCGAAACTATAAGCCCCTATCTTTCTCTGTGTCCAATTAAAATACCGTAACCACAAGTATTGCGTGTGTGTTAGCAATTGTGAAAGAGTAAATGATAGTTGAGTATGTGGACTTGCTGGAAAGCTCTGACGTAGACTCTTTCTGATGTTATGACAAATTGCAATTGCTTCAATGACTGAGATTATAGTTTGTTGGTTCTCAATAAAGATTCTGATTCATACTTTGCATTGTGAATAGATTATTACTTGAGCATAAGAAATGATATGAAATTATCCTTATATGTTGCTGTTTTAAGAATAATCATGATGCCCTCATGTCCGTATTTTATTTTATCGACACCTCTACCTCTAAACATGTGGACATATTTATCGTTATCGGCTTCCGCTTGAGGACAAGCGAGGTCTAAGCTTGGGGGAGTTGATCGTCCATTTTGCATCATGCCTTTATATCGATATTTATTGCATTATGGGCTGTTATTACACAGTATGTCACAATACTTATGCCTATTCTCTCTTATTTTACAAGGTTTACATAAGGAGGGAGAATGCCGGCAGCTGGAATTCTCGGCTGGAAAAGGAGCAAATATTAGAGACCTATTCTGCACGACTCCAAAAGTCCTGAAACTCCACGAAAGTTATTTTTGGAAATAATAAAAAATACTGAGCGGATGAAATACCAGAGGGGGCCCACACCCTGGCCACGAGGGTGGGGGCGCGCCCCCTGCCTCGTGGGCCCCTGTTGGCCCTCCGGTGCCCATCTTCTGCTATATGAAGTCTTTCGTCCGAAGAAAAATCATAAGCAAGCTTTCGGGACGAGACTCCGCCGCCACGAGGCGTAACCTTGGCGGAACCAATCTAGGGCTCCGGCAGAGCTGTTCTGCCGGGGACACTTCTCTCCGGGAGGGGGAAATCGTCGCCATCGTCATCACCAATGCTCCTCTGATCGGGAGGGGGCCAATCTCCATCAACATCTTCACCAACACCATCTCCTCTCAAACCCTAGTTCATCTCTTGTATCCAATTCTTGTCTCTAAGTCCGGGTTTGGTACTTGTAGGTTGTTAGTAGTGTTGATTACTCCTTGTAGTTGATGCTAGTTGGTTTATTTGGTGGAAGATCATATGTTCAGATCCTATATGCACATTAATACTCCTCTGATTATGAACATGAATATGCTTTGTGAGTAGTTACGTTTGTTCTTGAGGACATGGGAGAAGTCATGCTATTAGTAGTCATGTGAATTTGGTATTCGTTCGATATTTTGATGAGATGTATGTTGTCTCTCCTCTAGTGATGTTATGTGAATGTCGACTACATGACACTTCACCATTATTTGGGCCTAGAGGAAGGCATTGGGAAGTAATAAGTAGATGATGGGTTGCTAGAGCGACAGAAGCTTGAACCCTAGTTTATGCGTTGCTTCCTAAGGGGTTGATTTGGATCCATATGTTTCATGCTATGGTTAGGTTTACCTTAATACTTATTTTGTAGTTGCTGATGCTTGCAATAGGGGTTAATCATAAGTGGGATACTTGTCTAAGTAAGGACAACACCCAAGCACCGGTCCACCCACATATCAAATTATCAAAGTACCGAACGCGAATCATATGAACGTGATGAAAACTAGCTTGACGATAACTCCCATGTGTCCTTGGGAGCGCTTTTCTCTATATAAGAGTTTGTCTAGGCTTGTCCTTTGCTACAAAAAGGGATGGGCCACCTTGCTGCACTTTATATACTTTTGTTACTTGTTGCTCGTTACAAATTATCTTATCACAAAACTATCTGTTACCTATTATTTCAGTGCTTGTAGAGAATACCTTGCTGAAAACCGCTTATCATTTCCTTCTGCTCCTCGTTGGGTTCGACACTCTTACTTATCGAAAGGACTACGATAGATCCCCTATACTTGTGGGTCATCATTGCCGGGTAGTTATAGCATGGGGTGAATATTCTCGTGTGTGCTTGTTTGCTTTATCACTAAGTAATTTTTATTTGCTGTTCTTAGTTGTTTTCTATCTTTAGTTATGGGTACAAAATGCAAAATACCAAAAAAATTAGGTGTACCTACTGAACCAATGGTTGAAGAACCACTCAAAATCTATCACACTCCTGAAGCTTTTTACTTGGATCATCTTTGATCCCTTTGTGCTCGTGCTGAAACCCCAACTAGCTCAGTTGAGGGAAAATCTTTAAATGAGCATGGTTGTTATGTGCGACACCGCTTATCTCAAAAAGGGAAACTTTTACTGGATCAAATTCATCGTTTGCAATGCCATGCTTGGAATTTATGTGAAATATATTATGTTACTTGTTGTTCTGAAAACCCTAAGAAACACCTTCCCTACCAATGTGAGTTTAGTGATAATGGAATCGTATCTTTGTATGCTAAGGGTGTTTATAATTACTATGATGTTCAACAAATTGAAGAATTTGTTGCTTTTAAGGGTGCTTATGAAATTGCTTCTTTGATTGAAAAGTATGATGCTACTCTTTACAAATCTGAAAATTTTGCCATACTTGAATATTCTTATGATAATTAGGCTTCTAATGCCTATGTTAAACCTTATATTGAGGACTCAACCGCTGTCCAAGAAGAGACTAATATTTTGCAGGAGTCTACGGAAGAAGAAATTAATGACATTGTGAGCTCATTGGATGAAAAAGATGAGGAGAGCGAAGAACAAAAGGAGGAAGAGCGGATTGATCACCCGTGCCCACCTTCTAATGAGAGTAACTCTTCAACTCATACATTGTTTAATTTCCCTTCGTGCTTACCGAAGGATGATTGCTATGATAACTATTATGACCCGTTGATTCTTTTGAAATATCCTTTTTTGATGATGCTTGCTATGCTTGTGGCCAAGATGCCAATATGAATTATGCTTATGGAGATGAACTTGCTATAGTTCCTTATGTTAAACATGAAATTGTTGCTATTGCACCCACGCATGATAGTCCTATTATCTTCTTGAATTCTCCCGACTACACTATATCGGAGAAGTTTGCCCTTATTAAGGATTATATTGATGGGTTGCATTTTACCATTGCCATGATGATTTTGATAGATATAATATGCATGTTCTTGCTGCTCCTACGTGCAATTATTATGAGAGAGGAACTACATCTCCGCCTCTCCATGTTTCCAACATGACAAAATTGCAAGAAACTATTTATACTATGCATTGGCCTTTACTATGTGTGCATGAATTGTTCTTTTATGACATGCCGATGCATAGGAAGAGAGTTAGACTTCGTTGTTGCATGATATCTGTTACTTTGTGCTCACTACTAAATCACAAATCATTGGTGATTAAAATTGGCTTTGATATACCTTGGGATCCGGGTGGATCCATTACTTGAGCACTATATGCCTAGCTTAATGGCTTTAAAGAAAGCGCTGCCAGGGAGACAACCCGAAAGTCTTAGAGAGTCATTTATTTCTGTTGAGTGCTTTTTTATAGTTTAAAAACAAAAAAACTAAATAAAGAGGGGAACCCAAAACTTTCCAAAAAGGAAAGTGAAAGTGAGAAAGACAAGCATTGTTGAAGTGGGGGAGCTCCTTGAACTTTGTTCATGCTCACAAAAACTTTGTGAATCTTGATTACAGAAACTTTTCAACAAAAATAATTATCCCCTTGTACAATTCCATTGTATTATAAAAATAATGTGCCAAGGTTTGCCTTTAGGATGTTTACAATACTTGTTGGTTTGTGCGGTGCAGGACAGAAACTTTGGCTGTAGTGCATGATTTTTCATTTTTTACTAGAACGTCAAACGGTTCTGAAACTTTTTGCACTGTCTTTCTATACAAATTGTTTTTTCCTAATTATTTCAGAATTTTTGGAGTACCAGAGGTATGGTGAATGTTCAGATTATTACAGACTGCCCTGTTTAAGACATATTCTGTTTTTGATGCATAGTTTGCTTGTTTTGATGAAACTATCAATTTCTATCAGTGGATTAAGCCATGGAAAAGTTACATTAATAGCTACAATGCAAAAACAAAATATGAATTGGTTTGCATCAGTACTTAGAGTAGTGATTTGTTTTATTACACTAACGGATCTTACCGAGTGTTCTGTTGAGTTTTGTGTGGATGAAGTGTTCGAAGATCGAGGAGGTCTCGATGTGAGGAGAAGGAGGAGAGGCAAGAGCTCAAGCTTGGGGATGCCCAGGGCACCCCAAGTAAATATTCAAGGAGACTCAAGCGTCAGCTTGGGGATGCCCCGGAAGGCATCCCATCTTTCTTCAACAAATATCAGTATGTTTTCGAATTCGTTTCGTTCATGCGATCTGTGCAAGTCTTGGAGCGTCTTTTGCATTTAGTTTTCACTTTTCTTTTATGCACCATGCTGGTATGAGATAGTCCTTGGTTTATTTATAGAATGCTATTTTGCACTTCACTTATATCTTTTGAGTATCGCTTTATAGAATGCTTCATGTGCTTCACTTATATCATTCGAAGTTTGGATTGCCTGTTTCTTTTCACATAGAAAACCGCCATTTACTTCACATATATTTTTTAGAGCGTGGGCATATCTTTTGTAGAAAGAATTAAACTCTCTTGCTTCACTTAGATCTATTTAGAGAGATGACATGAATTGGTCATTCACATGCTTAGTCATAAAATCCTACATAAAACTTGTAGATCACTGAATATGATATGTTTGATTCTGTCGGATGTGGGGTTCCGGCAAAACCCTTAAGGTTCGAAATCTGGGGTGCGCGTGAAGTTCTTTCCCTCCTACCGATCTACACCCTAGCTCACTAAGATCTCGCGGACAAACTCGATGAACTCGCAACACAGAAAGACACGAGATTTATACTGGTTCGGGCCACCGATGTGGTGTAATACCCTACTCCAGTGTGGTGGTGGATGGATTGCCTCTTGGGCTGATGATGAACAGTACAAGGGGAAGAACAACCTCCTGAGGTTGAGGTGCTCTTGTGCTTGGTGAACTTGTGCGGGTGAGGAGTCGATGCCTCTCCATGACTTGTCCCTACGGTGGTGGCTAGCTCTACTTATATAGGCCCTAGTCCTCTCCCCAGATATTGAGCGGGAAGGGAGCCAACAACGGCGGGCAATTTGAAAGGGGACAGCTAGTACAAGCTATCCTGACAAAAGCGGTCTTCGCTTGCAAAAGGCCCTGGGCTGACACCGTCTTGGGCTCCACTGTGACCTCCGTCCTGCTGGCCTGCTGGTCTTGGTCTCGTTGCACTGATATGGAAACCTTTGGCTGATGCCTCGGTACTCTGCGCCTGCGCTTGCTCTCTTAGCACCAAAGAGGAAACAAGGACGCTGCGCACGCTGGCGCCTGCCTGGTCTCGATCATCATGGCACACGTCATAGGAGCCTCGCGAGGTTTGCCCCGCCTTGATATCTCCGCTCCTCGCGAGCCTGCCTGGAGAGGCCGCCCCTGAGGAGGTCTTGCGTCGTCCGCCTCGCGAGTCTTGGCCCCTCGCGAGGGTCTTGAATGCCTTGTTGACGAAGATGGGCCGTACAGGCCTGCTCGCATAGCCACGCCGTGGGCTGCAGGCAGGCAAGCCCGGGGACCCCCGTTCCCAGAATATCGACAGTAGCCCCCGGGCCCAAGGTGCGCTCGGGCTTGGCTTTGCGGCGAAGCCAAGGGCCAAGCGCATAGCGCCACGGGCCCCAAAAGCCGGCGGCCTCGGTTGACCCGTGGTGGTTGATTGGACGTGGGCGTCTCCACTTCCCCATGCTGCCTCGGCAACTGCCCCACTTGACAAATCCCAGTGACATGCAAGGAAAACCATCATTACCTATGATCATGGGAGGCGCCGGTTGGCCTTCTTCCGCTATAAATGGGAGGGGGCGGAGCCCCCGTCTCCCATCTCTCCCTTGCCCGCTTGCTTCTTCCTCCTTGCTCCTCTGCTTGCAACAACGGCGCCCATCCGAAGGTTCTGTGCTGAAGAGAAAGAAATGGCCCCCACGCGATGATCCAGGGCCGCTCCCGCCAAAGAAGAGGTCGGTCCATCGTCGCGACGATGCGGCAATGCAGGTGGTGACGAGGCCTTGGTGCGAGCGGCCTCCTCTAGGGTTCCCGCTTCCCTTGTACGCCCGAGCCGAGGGCTCAGGAGGGCGGAGCGACGAGCGGTGCCACCCGTGCCGCGCCCGTGGTCGCCGCGCAACGGTGATGCGTGCCGTTGCTCCTGGAATCCACGCCGCGGACTCCTCGCGCGAGCTGGTGCTATGGGCGCCGATGCCCCCAAGCTCATGGATCCGCTTCCCGCGGTTCTTCTCCGACGTGATGCCACCGAGGGGGCCTCTCGAGCTCTGGCTGCAACACACCGACTGCAACGCTCCGGCGACCGGAGCAGAGATTGAAGTGGTCCCCACTGGCAAGATCTTCATGACCCGCGGCTGGGGCGTGGTTGCGTGGGTCTGCCGTGCGGAAGGCGCCTCGCAATCCACTTCGAGTACGATGGCGCCTCCACGCTCTTCTTCAAGGTCTTCGATGCGGAGGGCCGCCGCCTGGAGTGTTGCCCTGGAGGGGAGCGCCAGGCTGACACGCGCTTTGCTCGTGGCTACTCCAGCAGTAGCAGCCCCTGGGAGTCTAGCGGTTCTCCTGAGCTTTACGAGACTCTGAAGACGAGCGATGATAGCTACGTGCCCCCGAGCTCTCGCCGGGCTCGGAGCAGGGCCGCGGCATCTAGCCGCCGGCGCTGCTGATCTGGATGGGGTCGGCGCCGGCCTCCCGTGGCCCACTATTGATGATGGTGTCCTCCACGGGAGGGTGTAGGTAGGATTCCTTTTGGTTCTCGTTTTTTGTTCCCTGCGAAGAATCACGAAGTGCCCCGTGGGGGTGTGTAAAGGGTCTGTAATGTCTTTTGCGCATATCTTCCAGGTTATGAAAATTTGCAAACGCATGTCTTGTTAAGGCTCGGTTTCCCCTTTCCATCCTCGCGATAGCTTGTTGCTCTACACTAATAGGTCCCGGTCCCCAGGCAGGCTGCAGCTGTCGCTGGTATGCCAAGTCGGGTGCCGTGGTCAAGGCCAGGAGGTGAGCGGCCCGAGGTCCAGTGAGAGCCCCTGAGGTGCGATGCTCAGGAGGTCCCCTTTAGCACTCAAGCGGCCATGGTAAGGCAAGAAAGGGAGGCGATGTGGCCACAACAGGGATGCGGCGAGCGCCAACATCTAGGGTCCAACAACTAGCCAATCTGAACGCAAGACTTATCTTGCCGATTCCGAGTCGATTCCTTGCAGTGCGCTAGGCCTACCTGCAACCATCCGCAGCGTAGCTAGGTTAGGCCCGTACAGGTCCTCCCCCTGACAATGCTTTCCTTCGTGCTTTATGTCCGCAGGTCCCGGCCCTCGAGCGAGCTCAGCTGCCGCTGGTATACTAGGTCGCGATGCCATGGTCAAGGCCAGGGGTGAGGGCTGGAGAGCCAGTAAGAGCTCCTGAGTCACGATGCTGAGGAGCCCCCCTTTTAACGTGCAAGCGGATTACTTGGAAGAGGTGGGAGCTCGCGGTGCCGCCTGGTACTACCCTCGTGATATTCCTGCAAGCCAACACAAGGAGAAACACGGTTTTGCCGTTATGGTTGCCAGCCTGCCACTGGTTGCTCCATGAGGAGATGAAGGCACTGAGGGCCTGGTGAGGTGACGTGCGCGGGGCGTGCCGCGAGCCAGAGCTCGACCGCTCAGGTTTGTCGACGTGGCAGGTACGGGCCCATGCACCAGCGCCGTGCCTGTGTGAGGAGGCCCCGTGGGTGGCGACGATCGACCAGGTGATAATCGGGCAGGTGATAATCATAGGCAGGTTAAGCATGGAAGGCAAATCAGCTTGGGTAAATGCAGAAAGATACATGCCACTGGGTCAGGCCCGAGCGGCTTGGGGATGATGCAGCCCGAGGGGCGCCCCCAGCAAGGTAAGCTAAAGACATAAGCAAAAGGAATACATGCCACAGGGACGGACCCACGTGGCCTAGGGATAATGCAGCCCAAGGGGCGCTCAAAGCTAAACGAACTTGGGAAATGTCACCTGGTTCTGTTGACGAAGGAGAGTTGGGGCAGCTGAAGGTGCGCGGCGAAGGAATGGCTCCACACGAGCCACCGGGGCCCTGAGCCTCGGGAGGCTCTGGGGGCTGAGGTGGTTCCCTGAAGACCGTCTCCATCTCTGCTAGGACGGCATGGTACCTGGCCTCCTGAGCCGCCAGGACACGCCGCATGTTGCGCTGATAGGCTGACGCCACGCTCGGCAAGCCGAAGGGCATGCGAACGTAGCTGTGTGGTGGACCCTCGCAACGGCCCACACGTGAAGGCCAGAAAAGCTCCTGAGATGTGGCCCTGTTGAGCCCTGGAACGTCGATGCAAACGCGTAGCCCAGCATCCTCACCTGGATGGGGAGCTGTGCCTGGTGAGCGGCGGTCGCCGCCCATGGCCCTTGCGTCTTGCAGTTCCTGAGTGGTCTTGGTGATGAACTCCTGAGTGGTGGGCACTCCATGCCCTATGTTCTCCTAAGGGAAACATGCCGCGAAGCACGCCTCCAAGTGGTGCCCAAGCGCCTCCCTCGTGAGGTTGGCAAGGTCTGAGGCTCTCCAGAAGAGAGCCCCCGAGTCCTGCCCGAGGAGGGTGCCAGGCGCGACTTCCTATGCGATGGAGGGAGGCGCCCCTAGAGTGGGCGCTGATCCCGACGAGGCTCCAGCTGCGTCGCCACCCTCCTGAGGTCCAGCACGGCGCAACTGCTACTTCTTCTTGGGGAGGGCGTCAGGAGGGCCCTCCCCTTTGCTGTGGGCTTCATCAATTGCTGTAGCTTGGAAGGCGTGCTCGAGGGAGCACACCGCATCTCTCTCTTCACATGGGACCGTGATGATTCCGCCGCTTCCCGGCATCTTGAGGACGTTATAGCCGTGGTGGGTCACTGCCATGAACTTGGCCAGGGCCGGATACCCGAGGATGGCGTTGTATGGCAGGCGGATGTGCGCGACGTCGAAGTCGATGAGCTTGGTGCGGTAGTTATTGCGTTCCTCGAAGGTGACAGGCAGGTGGACCTGCCCTATCGGTGTGGTGGAACTGTCGGTCACTCCTGAGAAAGGCTTGGTAGGCTCAAGATGCTCATATGGGACTTTGAGGTTGTCGAACGTGTCAACGGACAGGACGTTGAGCCCTGCGCCGCCGTCGATGAGGGTCTTGGTAACTTGCACATTGCTGATGACTAGTGAACAAAGCATCGGGAGGTCGCCAGCGGTGGCTGCGCACTTGAGCTGATCTGCCGAGTTGAAGGTGATGGCACACTGGGACCACCTGAGCAGGTGCGTGGCCTCGAGCTTGGGAAGAACAACATTCACTTCACGAGCGAACTGTTTGAAGATACGCTGCAAGGCTGGGGCCTGGGCGCCGCCCAAGATGCAGGCGATCGCACGCGGCTCCTGGAAGCCCCCAGCCTCCTCGTCTTGATGGTGGTCATCGTTCCTTCTTGGTGGTGGCGGCAGTGGGGGAAGACCGGCGTTGCCCTGAGGACGATCCTCACGAGGCTGGTCCCTCCAGGCGCCCTCGCGAGGAAGATCTTGCCAGCGGTCCTCATGAGGCCTGTCGCGCCATTCCTGGCGCGGTCCACGGTCATCCTAGCGTCCGCCTCCACGTCCTCCTCCTCGGCCGTAGCCCTAGTCGCTGCGCTCGGGGCGTCGACCAAAGCATCCCTCGCGAATGGCTCTGAGTTCTTGGCAGTCGCTGGTGTTGTGGGTGCTCAGGTTGTGGAAGGCGCAGAACAGTCGGCTGCCCTTGGATGACTCGGGCTGGTCCCTGCCTCGCTTGGTGTTGGGCTCCGCGGTGAGCACGGCTGCTTCCTTGCGCTTCACGTCCTTGGCCTTGGCCTTCTTCTCCTCTGCGCCCACAACTGGCAGCTCGAGGAGGGAGAGGCGCCCCTCCTCAGCTCTCGCGCACTTGGTCGCCAGGTTGAACAGCTCCTGAGATGTGCACAGCTCCTCGTGGATAGCGAGCTCCTCCTTCATCTTGATGTCGCGGACGCCGTTAGAGAATGCGGAGAAAATGGCCTCATCCGTGACCTTGGGGATCTTGAGGCGAGTGTTGTTGAAGCATTGGATGTACTTCCGGAGGGTCTCTCCTGGTTGTTGCTTGATGCGACGCAGGTCACCAGCGGCCGGCGGGCGGTCGCGAGTGCCCTGGAAGTTGGCAACGAAGCGGTCGCGCATCTCGTCCCAGGAGGAGATTGAGCCCTGAGGCTGGTTCAGGAGCCAGGAGCGGGCACCATCCTTGAGATCCATAGGAAACCAGTTCGCCATGACTTTCTCGTCACTGTTGGCCGCCTCGATGCTCAGCTCGTAGAGCTGCAGGAACTCCGTGGGGTCGGCGGTGCCGTCGTAGCGAGGAGGCAGATCCGGCTTGAACTTGCCCGGCCAGGCGACCCTACGCAGCTCGGGGGTGAAGGCGCGGTAGCCGGCCGTGGTCGCCGGGGCCCGTCTCGGAGGTTGAGCTTGGTCTTGGGGAGGCCCGCATGCTGCGACCGCAGGTAGCGCGCGGTCTTGGCGAGGCGGCGCGGGGAGCGCAGGTGCAGCTTCTCACAGCCGAGGAATTTCTTGGCAGCTTCTCTCTTCGCGCGCGGGCACCGGGCGTGGTGGGTCACGCCATGGGGCCGCACGGCTTGGTGCCAAGGCACCATCTTGGGGCAGAGGTGGTGGAGGCGCTCCATGAGCCACGTCACCTGTGACCGGCGGAGGGCGTGGCAGAGAGAGGGACGGCGCAGGGGAGCCCCCTGCAACGCGGACGAGCTCGGCGACGCGGTCGAGCCAGTCCTCGTAGAGGTCGTCGACCGGGCGATAGCGTAGGAGCTCGTTCGCCATGATGAGCGCGGCCTGCGCGTCCATGGAAGCGCGATGTGCATGGGACGAGGAATCGGCCGGAGTCAGCGATGGAGTGGCGGTGCGGCCGTCCTGCCGCACCGATGGCTGCAGCGAGGACGCTTGCTGCTCGTTCCCCGTAGGGCCGGTGGCGACGTTGGCGGCGGGCGATGGGGAACGATGAGGTGGCCCGCCGACGGGAGCCGTCTGAGCAACGCGAGCAGTGAGGGCAGCCCGGCGCTCAGCTCGAGCGCGGCGAGCGTCCGCCATGGGGACGACGGAGCGACGGATGAACGGAAGGGAAGCTACGGCGCACCCCTACCTGGCGCGCCAAATGTAGGATGTGGGGTTCCGGCAAAACCCTTAAGGTTCGAACTCTCGGGTGCGCACGAAGTTCATTCCCTCCTACCGATCTACGCCCTAGCTCACTAAGATCTCACGGACGAACTCGACGAACTCGCAACACAGAAAGACACGAGATTTATACTGGTTCGGGCCACCGATGTGGTGTAATACCATACTCCAGTGTGGTGGTGGATGGATTGCCTCTTGGGCTGATGATGAACAGTACAAGGGGAAGAACAGCCTCCTGAGGTTGAGGTGCTCTTGTGCTTGGTGAACTTGTGCGGGTGAGGAGTCGATGCCTCTCCGTGACTTGTCCCTACGGTGGTGGCTAGCTCTACTTATATAGGCCATGGTCCTCTCCCCAGATATTGAGTGGGAAGGGAGCCAACAACGGCGGGCAATTTGAAAGGGGACAGCTAGTACAAGCTATCCTGACAAAAGCAGTCTTCGCCTGCAAAAGGCCCTGGGGTGACGCTGTCTTGGGCTCCACGGTGACCTCCGTCCTGCTGGCCTGCTGGTCTTGGTATCGTTGCACTGATATGGAAACCTTTGCCTGATGCCTCGGTACTCCGCGCCTGCGCTTTCTCTCTTAGCACCAAAGAGGAAACAAGGACGCTGCGCACGCTGGCGCCCGCCTGGTGTCGATCATCATGGCTCACATCACAGGAGCCTCACGAGGTTTGCCCCACCTTGATATCTCAGCTCCTCGTGAGCCTGCCTGGAGAGGCCGCCCCTGAGGAGGTCTTGCGTCGTCCGCCTCGCGAGGCTTTGCCCCTTGCGAGGGTCTTGAATGCCTTGTTGACGAAGATGGGCCGTACATGCCTGCTCGCATAGCCACGCCATGGGCCGCAAGCAGGCAAGTCTGGGGACCCCCATTCCCAGAACGCGGACAGATTCCTTGCAATAGTTTTGCGATATAAAGATGGTGATATTAGAGTCATGCTAGTGGGTAGTTGTGGATTGTAGAAATACTTGTGTTGACGTTTGTGATTCCCGTAGCATGCACGTATGGTGAACCGTTATGTAACGAAGTTGGAGCATGAGGTATTTATTGATTGTCTTCCTTATGAGTGGCGGTCAGGGACGAGCGATGGTCTTTTCCTACCAATCTATCCCCCTAGGGGCATGCGTAGTAGTACTTTGCTTCCAGGGCTAATAAACTTTTGCAATAAGTATATGAGTTCTTTATGAGTAATGTGAGTCCACGGATTATACGCACTCTCACCCTTCCATCATTGCTAGCCTCTTCAGTACCGTGCATTGCCCTTTCTCACCTCGAGAGCTAGTGCAAACTTCGCCGGTGCATCCAAACCCCATGATACGATACGCTCTATCACACATAAGCCTCATTATATCTTCCTCAAAAAAGCCACCATACCTACCTATCATGGCATTTCCATAGCCATTCCGAGATATATTGCCAAGCAATTTCCATCATCATCATATACATAACTTGAGCATTTATTGTCATATTGCTTTGCATGATCGTAAGATAGCTAGCATGATGTTTTCATGGCTTGTCCCTTTTTTGATGTCATTGCTATGCTAGATCATTGCACATCCCGGTACACCGCCGGAGGCATTCATATAGAGTCATATCTTTGTTCTAGTATCGAGTTGTAATATTGAGTTGTAAGTAAATAAAAGTGTGATGATCATCATTATTAGAGCATTGCCCCAAGAAAAAAAAAAGAGGCCAAAGAAGCCTAAATAAAAAAGGGGGCCAAAGAAGCCCGCAAAAAAAAAGAAAAAAGGAAAAAAGAAGAGAAAAAGGGGCAATGTTACTATCCTTTTACCACACTTGTGCTTCAAAGTAGCACCGTGTTCTTCATATAGAGAGTCTCTTGAGTTATCACTTTTATATACTAGTGGGAATTTTCATTATAGAACTTGGCTTGTATATTCCGATGATGGGCTTCCTCAAATGCTCGAGGTCTTCATGAGCAAGCAAGTTGGATGCACACCCACTTAGTTTCCAGTTTGAGCTTTCATACACTTATAGCTCTTAGTGCATCCGTTGCATGGCAATCCCTAATCCTCACATTGACATCAATTGATGGGCATCTCCATAGCCTGTTGATTAGCCGCGTCGATGTGAGACTTTCTCCTTTTTTGTCTTCTCCACACAACCTCCATCATCATATTCTATTCCACCTATAGTGCTATATCCATGGCTTGCGCTCATGTATTGTGTGATGGTTGAAAAGGCTGAAGCGCATTAAAAAGTATGAACCAATTGCTCGGCTTGTCATCGGGGATGTGCATGATGTGAATATTTTGTGTGGTGAAGATGGAGCATAGCCAGACCATATGATTTTGTAGGTATAACTTTCTTTGGCCATGCTATTTTGAAAAGATATGATTGCTTTATTAGTATGCTTAAAGTATTATTGTCTTAATGTCAAATGATAGACTATTGCTATGAATCACTCGTGTCTTAATATTCCGGCCATGATTAGATTACATGATCAAGACTATGCTAGGTAGCATTCCACATCAAAAATTATCTTTTTTATCATTTACCTACTCGAGGACGAGCAGGAATTAAGCTTGGGGATGCTGATACATCTCCATCGTATCTATAATTTTTGATTGTTCCATGCCAATATTCTACAACTTTCATATACTTTTGGAAACTTTTTATATTATTTTTGGACTAACATATTGATCCAGTGCCTAGTGCCAGTTCCTGTTTGTTGCATGTTTTTTGTTTCGCAGAAAACCCATATCAAACGGAGTCCAAACGGGATAAAAACTGACGGAGATTTTTTTTGGAATATTTGTGATTTTTGGGAAGAAGAATCAACGCGATACGATGCCCAAGGGGGCCACGAGGCAGGGGGCGCGCCCTAGGGAGTCAGGCGCACCCTAGGCCCTCGTGGCCACCCCGTAAGGCGGTTGGAGCCCTTCTTCCGCCGCAAGGAAGCTAATTTCCGGATAGAGATCGTGTCCAAAATTCAGCCCAATCGGAGTTACGGATGTCCGGTTATAAAAGAAACGGTGAAAGGCCAGATCTAGGAACACAGAAACCGGGAGAGACAGATCCAATCTCGGAGGGGCTCTCGCCCCTCCCATGCCATGGAGACCAAGGACCAGAGGGAAAACCCTTCTCCCATCTGGGGAGAAGGTCAAGGAAGAAGAAGAAGAAGGGGGGCCCTCTCCCCCTCTCTTCCGGTGGCACCGGAACGCCGCCGGGGCCATTATCATCACCGCAATCTTCACCAACAACATCACCGCCGTCATCACCAACTCTTCCCCCCTCTATGCAGCGGTGTAACCCCTCTTTTACCCGCTGTAATCTCTACTTAAACATGGTGCTCAACGCTATATATTATTTCCCAATGATGTATGGCTATCCTATGATGTTTGAGTAGATCCGTTTTGTCCTATGGGTCAATTGATGATCATGATTGGTTTGAGTTGCATGTTTTATTATTGGTGCTGTCCTATGGTGCTCTCCGTATCGCGCAAGCGTGAGGGATTCCCGCTGTAGGGTTTGCAATATGTTCATGATTTGCTTATGGTGGGTGGAGTGAGTGACAGAAGCACATACCCGAGTAACTAGGTAGTTTGCGTATGGGAGTAAAGAGGACTTGATCCCTTATAATGCTATGGTTGGGTTTTACCTTAATGATCTTTAGTAGTTGCAGATGCTTGCTAGAGTTCCAATCATAAGTGCATATGATCCAAGAAGAGAAAGTATGTTAGCTTATGCCTCTCCCTCATATAAAATTGCAATACCGGTCTAGTTATCGATTGCCTAGGGACAAATAACTTTCTCGTGACAAAAAGCTCTCTACTAAAGCTAATTTAATTGTGTCTTTATCTAAACAACCCCTACTTTTTATTTACGTGCTCTTTATATTCTTGCAAACCTATCCAACAACACCTACAAAGTACTTCTAGTTTCATATTTGTTCTAGGTAAAGCGAACGTTAAGCGTACGTAGAGTTGTATCGGTGGTCGATAGAACTTGAGGGAATATTTGTTCTACATTTAGCTCCTCGTTGGGTTTGACACTCTTACTTATCGAAAGAGGCTACAATTGATCCCCTATACTTATGGGTTATCATACGCTGACTTTGATGGTACCAAGGACCCCGAGTCTGATGATGAGAAGCCGGGAAAGGGAAAGAAGAGCATCAGCACCAGAGGGCAGCAGCATAACCCGGCAAATCAGGGAGGCAATGTTAAGCGCAAAGCTGATAATAGTTTGGACTTTGTGCCTAACACCAACGCATAGAATAATGGCCAGTGTCATAAAGGTAAATCGCCCCCACGGACCAGAGGATCAGGCTTTAATCTTGAGCAGATGCTGAATCAGCCTTGCCCAAGGCATGGTACACGAGAAAGGCCGTCTGGCCACCTCTGGAAGGATTGCTTCATTATGAAGGAGTACAAAAATTCCAATCTTTTTCAAGACAATCATGGGCCGGGTGGTGGCTCAGGATCCGGCTCTCATGGACCGGGTTATCGCGGTGGCGGTTCTAGCTCTGGATTCCAAGGTAATCAAGGCAATCAAGGCAATCAGGGTGGCTACCATCAACATTCAGGTGAGGGGAATCAGCAGCAGCAATCTGGGTATCAGAGTAACCCAAAGCAGTTGAATAGTGGGCAGTACCAGGTCTTCACCACAAGTTTATGCAAACGGGGTAAAAAGCTTCATAAGAGGGCGGTGAACGCCGTTGAACCGGCAGTTCCTCGTTACTTGCACTGGTCTGAGCAGCCCATTGTGTGGAGTCGGGAAGATCACCCACCCCGGGTTGATAATTCACCTGGCGTTGGTGGTTGCACCTCAGGTAGGAGGGTATAAGTTCACCAAGGTACTCATGGACGGAGGGAGCAGCATCAATATCCTTTATTATGAAACTTTCCGTCGCATGGGGTTGACAGATAAAAATCTTAAACCGTCAAACACTGTCTTCCATGGTGTGGTGCCTGGTAAATCGGCGTACCGGTTGGTAAGATAGCTCTGGAGGTCGCTTTTGGAGATGAAAATAACTCTAGGTCAGAGACACTGACCTTTGAAGTGGTGAAAATCAAGAGCCCTTATCATGCTCTGTTTGGACGGCCGTCTTATGCTAAGTTCATGGCCATGCCTTGTTATGTTTATCTGCAGCTCAAGATGCGGGGTTACAAGGGGACCATCACAGTGCATGGGAGCCGAAAGATAGCTTTGGAATGCGAAGAAGGTGATGCGGCTTGTGCTGAGTCGGTTTGTGCAACGGAGGAGTTAAAATTTTATAAGGACAATGTTGATCCGGCGGATATGACATCTTTGAAAAAACCAACTATAGAGCATGATCCGGTCCTGAAGTTTAAGTCGGCAGATGATACCAAGATGGTTGATTTTGTTCCTGGCAATTCATCCAAGCAGTTCAGCATCAGTGCTAATCTGGATCCAAAATAGGAAAGCGCGCTCATCGAGTTCATCCGTGAGAACCGGGTCATCTTTGCATGGAAACCTTCTGACATGCCAGGTGTACCGAGGGAACTTGGTGAGCACACGCTTAATATTGATCCCAAGTTTAAACTGGTCAACCAGTTTCTTCGTCGCTTCAACGAAGAGAGGCGTAAGGCCATCGATGAAGAGGTAGCCCGGCTCTTGGCAGCTGGGTTTATTATTGAGGTGTTTCATCCTGAGTGGTTGGCTAACCCGGTGCTGGTACTTAAGAAGAACGACACTTGGCGTATGTGTGTGGACTAGATGGATTTAAACAAGGCTTGTTCGGCTGATCCTTTTGCTCTCCCTCGTATTGATCAGATTATTGATGCTACGGCGGGTTGTGAGCGTTTGAGTTTTTTGGATGCTTATTCTGGTTATCATCAGATCAAGATGGCAGTTAAGGACCAGGAGAAGACATATTTCATAACTCCCTTTGGAGCCTTCTGCTATGTATCTATGCCTTTTGGGCTCAAGAGTGCCCAGGCGACTTACCAGCGATGTGTGCAGAATTATCGTCATAATCAGATTGGGCGCAATGTTCATGCTTATGTGGATGATATTGTGGTGAAATCCAGAAAGAAGGAAATGTTGATAGACGATTTGAAGGAAACCTTTGATAATCTCCGGGTTTATAAGATGATGCTTAACCCGGCCAAGTGTGTTTTTGGTGTGCCGGCAGGCAAGCTCTTGGGCTTTCTGGTGTCTAACATGGGCATTGAAGCTAATCCGGAGAAGATCAAAGCCATTACTTCTCTGGCTAAACCAGCGTGTGTCAATGATGTGCAACGTCTGGCGGGTCGTATTGCGGCATTAAGCCGGTTCATAAGACGGTTGGGAGAAAAGGCTATCCCTATGTATCAGATGATGAAAAAGACAGATAATTTTGTTTGGAGTGATGCCGCTAATGCAACATTTGAGGACTTGAAGAAGCAGCTAGCTGATCCACCTATTCTGGCTACTCCTGTTGATAAAGAGCCATTGTTGGTCTACGTGGCTGCAAATGCCCGGGCTGTCAGCGTGGTTATTGTGGTGGAACGGAAGGAGGCAGGCAAGGAATATCCGATTCAAAGGCCAGTTTACTACGTCAGCGAGGTGCTTATTGAGCCTAAGCAGAGATATCCGCACTGGCAGAAACTTGTATATGGGGTGTTCATGGCCAGTCGGAAGCTTAAGCAATATTTTTGGGTCATCCCATCACTGTGGTTAGTTCTGCTCCTTTAGGGAACATTATTCAGAACAGAGAAGCCATAGGTCGGATAGCCAAGTGGGCCATTGAGCTTGGTCGCCATGGTTTGAAATATATGCCTCGCACGGCCATCAAGTCTCAGGCACTGGTGGATTTCATCAATGACTGGACAGAGCTGCAGATGCCTGAGGAAAAGCCAGATAATGCGTATTGGACTATTCACTTTGATGGGTCCAGGCAATTGGAGGGCTCGGGGGCTGGAGTTGTGCTCGCTTCCCCTCAAGGTGATAAATTATGTTATGTTATTCGTTTGATGTTCCCTTTCACTAACAATGCAGCTGAATATAAGGCCTTGCTCCACGGTCTTCGGATGGCTAAAGAGATGAACCTAAGCCGGGTAAGGTGCTTTGGTGACTCAGATTTGGTGGCTCAACAAGTCTCTGGTACTTGGGATTCTAAGGATCCACTCATGGCGGCTTATCGACGGGAGGTGGACGTTATTGCTGGTCACTTCAGGGGTTATCAAGTTGAGCATGTTGATCGGAGAAAAAAATGAAGCGGCTGATGCCTTAAGCCGGCTGGGTTCTCAACGTAAACTGGTGCCGCCTAACGTATTTCTTGACGTTTTGCATAACCCGTCGGTCAAGTTACCTACAGAGGAGGATTTGGCTGTTCCTGACCCGGAAGCTCAGTTGGTAGCGGCTCTTCATGTAATTCCTGATTGGACAGTTCCATATTTGGCTTATATGACCCGGGGCGAGTTACCTGAGGATGAAAGTTTGGCCAGGCAAATAAGCCGGCGGTCCAAGTCAATGACTATTGTCAATAGGGAGCTACACCGTCGCAGTGTCACAGGGGCGTTTCAACGTTGTGTTTCACCTGAAGAAGGCTGTGAGATTCTGTGCGAGATTCATGAAGGAGATTGTGGCCACCATGCTGGCTCTATGTCTCTTGTGGCCAAGGCTTTTCGTCAAGGATTTTATTGGCTGACGGCTCATGCTGATGTTGAGGATCTGATCAGTAAATGCGAAGGATGTCAGAAATTTTCACGACTAGCCCATGTACCGGC
The DNA here is from genome assembly GCF_002575655.3 of Aegilops tauschii subsp. strangulata. Lineage (NCBI taxonomy): Eukaryota > Viridiplantae > Streptophyta > Magnoliopsida > Poales > Poaceae > Aegilops > Aegilops tauschii. Next base: position 404,510,457 of record NC_053036.3, on the reverse strand, counting down.
TCAAGAATTGAGGATGATTCCAATTACTTGGCCATTTGCAGTTTGGGGGCTTGATATGGTTGGACCTTTTAAGAGGTCCAATGATAAGAAGACCCACCTTTTGGTGGCGGTTGATAAGTTCACTAAGTTGGTAGAGGCAGAGCCGGTCAGTAAGTGTGATGCAGCAACGGCGGTTCAATTCATGAAGAAGGTGATCTTCCGTTTTGGCTTTCCACACAGCATTATAACAGACAATGGCACTAATCTCTCCAAGGGTGCTATGAAAGAATTTTGTCAATGTGAGCATATCCGGCTTGATGTGTCGTCAGTGGCTCACCTCCAATCTAATGGTCAAGCTGAGAGAGCCAATCAATAGATCCTGAGAGGCATCAAGCCCCGGCTTATGGTTCCCTTACAGAGGACGCCGGGTTGTTGGGTGGAGGAGTTACCTTCTGTATTATGGAGCATTAATACCACCCCTAACAGATCTACGTCTTACACGCCTTTCTTCATGGTTTACGGAGCAGAGGCGGTTCTCCCTAGTGACATCCATCATGACTCACCTCGTGTGGCAGCTTATGTTGAAGCTGACAATGAAAAAGCACGTTACGAAGCACTTGACCTGTTGGATGAGGAGCGTGACATCGCAGCGGCTCGTTCGGCGATTTATCAGCAAGATCTGCGCTGTTACCACAGCCACCGGGTTAAAACCAGAACTTTCCAAGAAGGCGATCTGGTGCTCCAGCTTATCCAGGATCAAACTGATATGCACAAGTTATCCCCACCTTGGGAAGGACCTTTCTTGGTCAGTAAGAATCTCAACAATGGGTCCTACTACCTTATCGATGTTCGAGAGCACAAAGACTCACGTAAGTCGGAGGAGGAGACGCACCGGCCGTGGAATATTGCTCATCTTCGGCCTTACTACACTTGAGCCACTGGCACTTCTGATGTACATATTTTTGACAATGTATATATTATGGTCAATATAATAAACCGGCATCCCTGCTAAAGCAAGGCCTCTGTCGTTTTCTCTCCTTAAATAATGAGTCTTTGGTTACTTGGGGGCTTCCGGCTTATGGGCGGGGCTATGATTACCCTTTGAACCGGCTTAAAAGCCAATTGAAAAAAAACTTGGGGGCTTGCTACCCAGGTTAAAGGGACCAAAGAGAGTCTGTTGCAAAAGCACAACTCAAACATCGGTGCCCCCTTGAGCACAGCTCGAAAATATTTCTTGGGGGCTCTTTGTTCTAAAGAACAAGAGTTTTTATGACCCTTGTAATAGGCTTAAAAGCCACGCTTGGAAGCCAGGTGTATTCACCTAAAACCCCAGGTTATCCTGTCTTTTTAAGTTTGCCACTCCACCCAGGTAATCCTGGAACGACCCGCCGTACATTCGACAAGTCAATCTTATACAGACCTTGAACTTGTCAAAGTAAAAACGATGATTGGTTGTGTGAGGTCCGGCTTATAAGATTTGTATAAAGGTTTAACTCAGTGGCTGTGCGGCCCGTGAAAGCACTTGAGTTTTAGGCCTGGCCGCCTATGAAAGCCTTGATTTTTTGTTGTTATTTGATTTGAAATTTCTTTGAGGTTTTTTCTCATGTGACATAGTAATACATGGTTAAAAAGCCGATGAGGGTTGTGATGCCTTATGGTTTATACATGAAATTACCCGGTGTTTATTAACCCGGCCTGGCTTTTGACTATAAGTCGCCAGTATGAGATAAGATAATATCCAGTGTTTATTAACCCGGCCTGGCTTTGTTCATCAGCCGGTAATATATGGTAATTACCAGTGCTCAAATTTTGGGTTATCACCCTTATTACACTGGCTTGGTAAACCAACAGTGTGATCAAATATCACAGGTATGATATATTTTCAATTATATAGGGTTATCCTTAAGTCCAGCCATGGTTATAAACTATGTTAATTTCCCATGGCTTTGTATTGGGTATTATAACCCGTCCAGCGGTAAACCGCCAGGACACTTTTTAATCTGTTGTATGCAGGAACAGATTCAAGTTGCTAATATCATAAGCATACATGGCATATCTTAACATGGCAGATTAGCAATGTCATGCAAATCAAATATGCATGATGGCATAGCAGATTAAGAGTTTAAGCTAGCCTATTACAAGAGTTTTTGATGCCCAAAATAATGATCGTTTTAACAAGTCTTGCAAAAAGCAGATATTCAGCCAACCTCCGGTTTATGAATCTTGGGCTGGTGGACTTGATGGTTGTGGATCATCCAGCGCCAGTTCAGCTTCCTCTTCTCTACCCAGTGGCTCGAAGTCAATGGTTGTCCAGTCGATCACAGTTAAGGCTTTGAATACAGCTTCATCACTTATAAGTGTGGAGGGATCAACATCAGGGGCGTAGGTATGCTTATGGATTGGAGGAATAAGATTTGGAGCATCATAAGTTGGCACTTTAACTCTCTTGTTGTTGGCGTCGTAAATCGACTGATAATGTGAAAGATCGGTCTCTTCAGCTAATTTGCTAGCCAATGGGCGCATTTTCCACGTCAGGGCTCCGAGGTCATCAGTATTAAAGTCTGACCCATCCTCCCTTATGCTCGGGTAGCCATTTCCCAAATCGGCCGGATCAAGATCAGATATCCATGCTTTGGCCGGAGTTAGTGTAGTAAGAGCACCCGCCCTGGCAGCTGATTTCTTTAGTTCTTCAAACCAGGCAGGCATCATCGCAGCCTTTCCAACGTCTCCTTGATCAATGTTGGGGGCGGTTTGTTATGGGAAGCTGTGCAGATAACTGCTATATAAGTGTGTAGGCGGCTTTCAGTTTTTGCCGCATATCTGAGCCAAGATGAGCAATGCGGGTTCCTGCATCATCAAAAACGTCTGTAAACCGGTAGTTTATGAAGCTTATGAAGAAGCTATTTACCAAAAACGGCAGCAGTCATGGCATTTATTTGCTGTTTCAAGCCAGTCAGCTCCTCCGCTACCGGATTAAGGGCCGCTTCAGCATCCTCAGCCCTCTTCAGCAGAGTTGACTTTTCTGTATCCCAACCTGCCCGCCTGTTTTTGAAGCTTTCCTTCAGTTTTTCCATTGCTGCTAAGGCACTGGTCAGTTCATCCTTGGCCTTGGAAGTCTCTGCTTGTTGCGATTAATATTTTCTTGAAGGTCGGCGATTTGGGATTCCTTCTTGCTAAGCTCAGCCTGCAAGAGACAAGCAACTTATGAGATGACAGTGCATATTCAAAGTCCCAAGCACATAACAAGTATTATACTTGGCACTTGGGGGCTAATGTCTATTGCTTCTTATCAAAAAAATTACAAGTCCCAAGCTCAATACAAGTATTATTCTTGGCACTTGGGGGCTAATGCATGTTTGCTCCAGTTAAAAGCTATGGATTTTTCTTCAACTATCAGCTCGGTTGTCAACCGGTTTACAAAAGGTCCTAAACAAAAATTTTGAGCCTTACAGCATAAATGGTCCCAACTTAACATATTTGTTAAGTCGGTCCTTGGGGGCTACACAGGCAAAATTGAAGAGTTGTTATTCTACAAGTCCCGGTTCATATTGAAAGAATAAACCGGCCCTTGGGGGCTATTGGGGTTGATCTATATGGTTCTTGGAAGTTTACAGAACATTCTATTCTTTTATGTTCAATAAACTTGGTGGCTAAGGGAAGAATATTTATGCATAGTTAACAGCATTTACCTCATATCGCTCCTTCGTCATATTCAGTAAACCGGCTTCATAGTCACGGCTTGTGTACAAACGGTTTAAAAACCCAGAATGAATATCTTGGGTGCTGAGGTGGGCATAGCTTTCTAAGTCTGCCTTCCACTTGCCTTTATCAACAACAGAAAATTCTTCTTTGGCACTATGTTTTGACAGAGCACTGGGGTTGCCTGGGGTTGTATAACTAACACCAGTGACTATAACATCGCCAGTCTTGTTATCAACAACTTTAGTTGGGTTTGGCGGTTTACCAACATGAATCATCGGATCAACTTCCATATGTTCAACTAAGATTTCATGATCTTGCGGTGGCGGATCCTCAAGAATAGCTTCAGTATTTGGATTGGACTGTTACGGGGTCTTTTTCGGATCAGTTGGAATGCTGTCATCAGTCGGCTTATTCAGTTGGGCCCGTTTACTGGCTCTGGCTCGGGCCCTGAAAATAATAAGGGTAGATCAGGTCAGTATAAAGATCAAGTATAAGATATGAAGGGTCAATTAAATATGCTCACCCAGGAACAGTTTTGATGGTTGGAATTTGTGTCCCTGTTGACTCGCTAGAGGAAGAATGAGAAGTTCCCTGATAATTTGAATCAAACGGATTAAGAGGTTGTCAGAAATAACCCTCCTTGGGATAACATGTGTCAGAAGTATAAGAGACCTCTGGGCGGCGTTTACGAACCGGCGTGTTCGGTAAACCAGAGGAATTACCACATGGCCGCTATGCCGGGTTGTGCAGCGAGCTTCGTGTTGTTGTTTCTTCAAAAGAAAGTTTGGATCCAAGTGAGCTAGAGGGTGAGAAAATCTTACTTTCCGGTTTGCTTGTCGGGTTTCCTATGTGGGCAGAGGTTCTGAGCCGGATGAGAGAATAATTACCTCTGCGTCACTTTCACGGCTGGCTTCTGCGTCGTCCTGATAACAATTATTGTCAATGAGGTGTATGAAAAAGGAGCCAAGTGAATCAAGTTCTACCTCTGACTCCGGGTTATCATTGTCATCATCAATGTTTAACTCGGCAGACTCGACGGTTTTCTTCTTGGCAGGCTTCTTGTTGACCTTGGTCTTGGGACGAGCTGTTTTGGCCGGTTTATCCTGCGGTTTCCTCTTCCAGAATGGATCATCACCTTATTAAAAGTCGAAAAGATCATAAGGGAGTATTAAAATATGGATTAAGCAGGAGTTAGGCAATTCTTATAGCTGGCGGTTTATTTGAAGTGCAGAAAGGACTAAGCCCTGTTTTGCTGCACTCCGCCACCGGTTCATCCAACATTTTCTTGACGGCTTCAGTAATTTCAGCATCAGTCAGCTGAATATCAATGTGGCGTTGAGGGTCTTTCACGTCCCTTATGTATTCACACATTAAACCGGGGCGACGGCTTAAGGGCAAAATACTCCAAGACACCCAGCAACGGACAAAATCAATGTCTGTTAAACCATTCGCCACAAAGGCTCTGAGCTTTGAAAGCTGTGGTGCATACTTGGCCCGTTCCTTTGCAGTGAGCCTTTGGGGGAGTGGATGTGTACTGGTAAGCCGGTGAGCACGGTAACCCGACAGAGGATTCTCACCAGCTAGAGATGTATCTTGGCAGTAGAACCAAGTTTGATTCCAGTCTTTGGGGTGGCTATGATGGTTAGCATGAGGGAAGCTGACATCTTTTCTCTTTTGGATTGAAACCCCACCAAGTACAGTATTGGGCCCGTCCACAAATTCTGTACGGCGGTTTAAATAGTAGAAATCTCTGAACAGTTCGACTGTGGGCTCCTCTTGCAGGTAAGCTTCACAGAATACTTGAAAGTTGCAAATATTGGATACAGAGTTAAGTCCAATATCTTGAGGGTGAAGTTGGAGGAAATGAAGCACATCACGGAATTTTTTTGATCTGGGAGGTCTGAATCCTCGACTCAGATGGTCAACAAAAATGATTACTTCCCCTTCCTTGGGTTCAGGAGGATTTTCAGGACCAGGGGCTCTCTAGTGGATGACTTCCTTTTTGGCTAAAGCGCCATTAGCAACACACCTGTTCAACTTTTCTTCTGTAACCCGGGATTGAACCCAGTTGCAGGAATAAAAGGACTTGGCCATTTATTCGATATCCTGGAAGAAGGTTTGGGCCGGTTTAAGATTCATGGTTAAGCCGCTAAAGGTTAAAAAGCAGAAAGTGTTGAAGCATGCAAAAGTGTTAAACCAGAGATTGATGTTATAAGGTTGCAGAGATGAGCAATTGGCGGTTTAAGAGGGGACTAATGGTACCTGGAAGGTTATTATTTTCTGAGTTAAACCGCCTATACAGATATTGAAAGTATAGACCTGAAGTTGGAAATGACTAAGTGATGAAAAACAGTTTTCACAGATTGATATCATAATTTCGGATCTACCGCGTGTCAGAAAATGGAAATATATTCAGACCTAAATATTAGTACTTGAACAGTTTATGAAGGTCCAGATTGGATTTTCTACCTAAAAAGAGATGCTCTGATGAGGAAAGAAGGACTATGGCTATTGCCGCACAGGAAAATATCAAGTTTGAAATCAAAAATTCATGCTACAGCGAAGAACAAGTGAAGAACAGTGCTGAACCTCCATGAGCTCGTACGAACCCTAATGAGATCTATGGAGGGGGGAGGAGGAAGAACTTACCGAGACTGCTGGAGTGGCGGAGGCGCGCGAGCGAGATCTGGACTAAATCAGGTTGATGCAGCGGCCAATGGTGACACAGAGGAGAGGGTCGATGCCGGCGGCTGGTCTCGAGAGCAACATGTTGCAAGGAAGACGATGAAGACGAAGAGGCTAAGGGGGAAAGTGAAAAGGACCCCTGGCCCTATTTATAAGGCGAATGGATAAGTGGCATGCGCGCGAATCGAGGAGCTCCAAATTGGATATGTAACAGGACTGACGCCTCGATTTTCGGAGGTTCATCAAAAATGAAGATACATATATGATTTTGGATTTGTATAGAATTAATGACAGGTGACATCATGGCGAGTTATCATGATCTCAGAAGATGACGTCACGGCGAGTTACAAGTCTTCGCGAAGGTAATGGAGAAGGATTTTTCCTAAGTGTTTAAGATTGACATGTACAAGTTCAAATCAACATGGAGCCTAATGTTGGGGATATAACTATTGAGTATAAACCGCCCAGGAGGGGCCGGGTTATGCTCATGATGATTTACCAGTATTGAAGCCCACGAAGATATAGAAGATAGCGACTTACGAAGGAGACTTAATAAGAAGGCCCAAAGCCCAAAGGCGAGTTAGGGCCCATAGATGTAAACCGCCATAGATGTATGACTTGTATTGTAAGATAGGAAAGAGTGGATACCGAGCCAGACACGTTTTGAACCGCTAGGCGTCAACCTGAGTATATAAAGGAACGACCCGACGGCGGTTTAGGGACATGAAACAACAACTCGAGAGCCAGGCAAGCGTATTTGCTCCCTGGTCATCGAAACACTAGCAATACCACCTCAAACTGGGTTAGGCCTTTACCTTCACCGCAAGGGGCCGAACCAGTATAAACACCTCGTGTCATTTGTCCTGTTTAACCCCTTTAAGCTAGTCTCGTTGCGATGGTTCCACGACTAAGCCCTTGCACTAGGACATCTGCCGTGACAATCCCACGACACGACCTACTGAGGGCGAAGATCCTCGAAAGTGCGGAGCAGTAGGAGCAGACCACTGCCTTGTTGAAGAGGACCGGCGTCATCGTCGAGAAACTTATGGACGAGAATAACAAGCTACGCATCGAGCGCAAAAGGATGGTGGAGGAATCCGTGGATGCTCTCAAGCAGCATATTGAGGAAAATAAAGAGCTCGTCGCTGCTCGCCACGGAGACTAGTTCCCGTAGCCTGCAGCAACGCATCAAGAAAGTAGAGATCAGCGAGCCAGATCATTGTCTTCCTTCTTCTTTTGCCCTTGTGTATTTCGGGCGTTGCCGCATGTGGCTTTTTTAAATTATGTTTCTAAATATGTAAGACAATTATTATCCACTGTCATCGTCCTTATATTCATCATGCTTGCTACAAGTCGCAGTCGATGCTATATAGGTCTGTCGGATCTTACATCAAGATCCGTGCAAAACTTTCTTTTCAGATTTTCATTTTTCTCTCTTAAATCTCAGTCCAGTGAGACATATAGCCACGCCGTAGAACAGGTGCTCGGGCGCCATTAATGGAGACATTGGGAGGGAGGTGTGCGGCGGGTAGCGGTCAAAGGGCTCTCCTCCCGATGAGCACGCGCAGGGGTCTGATTGCACGCCTCCCGTACTCAAATAGCTACCCTGCACGGCACCTCCTAGCCAATAAAAAAGGGGACGCGTGGCCGCACGTAATTGGTAAGTCAAACGCCCATGGTTACAATAATACTTGTGTTTCCGATTTGTAACATGACATCACTTGTTCCAAAATGACTTTGTTGATTGTTAATGTGTGGGCCTTCGCAAATCGGACAGAAAAATTACCACAGCATGTTGGTGCCATGTCATGAGACCATGCCAAGTTTCATGATTTTCAGGCGTGTTTTGGAATTACAGGAATTAAAAAACCAAGTTTCTCAATCTTTCCGGCCGAGCCACAACGCCTAGATGTTTGAATTTCACTCCCACTCTTGCATGGGACCTAGAAATTCACCCAAGGACACACATGTGATTTTTCAAACAACTTTGGTGCACTGGAGCATGTGCTTGTAGTTCAAATTTGAATTATGCACATTGAATGCCCAGAAACTCAATTAATGTATAAAAAGGCCAAACGAACCCGGAATAATTCCAAAATTTAGCATGGTACTTCTATTTGGTCTAATCTGGCTGTGTAAAATAAATAAGGTGGAAGAAGACAGTGTACGTATGTTGTTTCGCACACGGAGGTGACATGTTCCCTCTCGGAACCACGAGCCTTCTTGAGGGAAGCTCCGGTTTGCAAGAAGCTTACACAAAAGCTTGTCCCAATTCGGCCAAAAATATTACCGCAGCATGTTGGTGCCATGTCATGAGACCATGCCAAGTTTCATGATTTTTAGGTGTGTTTTGGAATTACAGGAATTAAAAAACCAAGTTTCTCAATCTTTCCGGCCGAGCCACGACACCCGGATGTTTGAATTTCACTCCCAGCTCTTGCATGGAACCTAGAAATTCACCCAAGGACACACATGTGATTTTTCAAACAACTTTGGTGCACTGGAGCATGTGCATGTAGTTCAAATTTGAATTATGAACATTAGATGCCCTGAAACTCAATTAATGTAGAAAAAAGGCGAAACGAGCCCGGAATAATTCCAAAATTTAGCACGGTACTTCTATTTCGTCTAATCTGGTTGTGTAAAAAAATAAGGTGGGAGAAGGCAGTGTACGTATGTCGTTTCACACGCAGAGGTGACACGTTCCCTCTTGGAACCACGAGCCTTCTTGAGGGAAGCTCTGGTTTGCAAGAAGCTTACACCAAAGCTTGTCCCAATTCGGGCAAACATATTACCGCAGCATGTTGGTGCCATGTCATGACACCATGCCAAGTTTCATGATTTTCAGGCATGTTTTGGAATTACAGGAATTAAAAGACCAAGTTTCTCAATATTTTCGGCCAAGCCACGGCGCCCAAATGTTTGAATTTCACTCCCATCTCTTGCATGGGACCTAGAAATTCACCCAAGGACACACATGTGATTTTTCAAACAACTATGGTGCACTGGAGCATGTGCTTGTAGTTCAAATTTGAATTATGCACATTAAATGCCCAGAAACTCAATTAATGTATAAAAAGACCAAACGAACATGGAATAATTCCAAAATTTAGCACGATACTTCTATTTGGTCTAATCTGGATGTGCAAAAAAATTAAGGCGGGAGAAGGCAGTGTACGTATGTCGTTTCGCACATGGAGGTGACACGGAGGGAAGCTCCGGTTTGCAAGAAGGTTACACTAAAGCTTGTCCCAATTCGGCCAAAAAAATTACCGCAGCATGTTCGTGCCATGTCATGAGACCATGCCAAGTTTCATAATTTTCAGGCGTGTTTTGGAATTACAGGAATTAAAAAACCAAGTTTCTCAATATTTCCGGCCGAGCCACGACACCCAGATGTTTGAATTCCAGTCCCATCTCTTGCATGGGACCTAGAAATTCACCCAAGGACACACATGTGATTTTTCAAACAACTATGCTGCATTGGAGCACGTGCTTGTAGTTCCAATTTGAATTATGCACATTAAATGCCCAGAAACTCAATTAATGTATAAAAATGGCCAAACGAACACGGAATAATTCCAAATTTTAGCACGATACTTCTATTTGGTCTAATCTTCCTGTGTAAAAAAATTAAGGCGGGAGAAGGCAGTGTACGTATGTCGTTTCGCACACAGAGGTGACACGTTCCTTCTCGGAACCATGAGCCTTCTTGAGGGAAGTTCTGGTTTGCAAGAAGCTTACAGCAAAGCTTGTCCCAATTTGGCCAAAAAAATTACCGCAGCATGTTGGTACCATGTCATGGCACCATGCCAAGTTTCATGATTTTCAGCCGTGTTTTGGATTTATAGCAATTAAAAAACCAAGTTTTTCAATCATTCCGGCCGAGCCACAACACCCAGATGTTCGAATTTCACTCCCATCTCTTGCATGGGACATATAAATTCACCCAAAGACACACATGTGATTTTTCAGCAAACTTTGGTGCACTGGAGCACATGCTTGTAGTTCAAATTTGAATTATGCACATTAAAAGCCCAGAAACTCAATTAATGTATAAAAAGGCCAAACAAACACAGAATAATTTCAAAATTTAGCATGATACTTCTATTTGGTCTAATCTACCTATGTAAAAAACTAAGGCGGGAGAAGGCAGCGTACGTATGTCGTTTCACACACGGAGGTGACACGTTCCCTCTCGGAACCAGGAGCCTTATTGAGGGAAGCTCCGGTTTGCAAGAAGCTTACACCAAAGCTTGTCCCAATTTGGCCAAAAAATTTACTACAGCATGTTGGTGCCATGTCATGACACCATGCCAAGTTTCATGATTTTCAGCCGTGTTTTGGATTTACAGGAATTAAAAAACCAAGTTTCTCAATCATTCCGACTGAGCCACGACACCCAGATGTTTGCATTTTATTCCCATTTCTTGCATGGGACCTATAAATTCACCAAAAGACACAGATGTCATTTTTCAGCAAACTTTGATGCATTGGAGCATGTGCTTGTAGTTCAAATTTGAATTATGCACATTAAATGCCTAGAAACTCAATTAATGCATAAAAATGCCAACCAAACCTGGAATAATTCCAAATTTAAACACGACACTCATGTACTAGTTGCATGTTCACTGTACGTAAATGTTCTGCAATTCAAACACCATCCTTTCCCTCCGTAACACCATTTTGTCTTTCAAAACATAATGAAAAAATCAGGTATACCACAAACAGTTTACTAGAAAGAATCGTGTGGGATGTGATATAAACTATCTTGGCGCACCGTCTTGTCTGGCTTACGGAGGAAGCTTCGTCGTCTACAGTCCACCGCCCCCGCTTGAACCACACTTGCGCGCCAGTTTCTCGCGGCACCGAGCGAATTTTTTTTGCCACCGCAGAAATATCTATCTCCCCGTCCCCTCCCTCCTACCAAAAGCCACATTTCCACTGTTCCTCCTTGCTTTCCAAGTTCAAACCTTCACTGCTGCTTACTGGCAGCTCAACCTCCTCACCGGCGACCCTTCTTCTTGCAGCGCCGCCTCCTCGCCGGCGACCCTTCTTCTTGCAGCGCCGCCTCCTCGCCGGCGACCCTTCTTCTTGCAGCGCCCCCTCCTTGCCGGCGACCCTTCTTCTTGCAGCGCCTCCTCCTCTCCGGTGACCCTTCTTCTTGCTGTGCGGCCTCCTCGCCATCGACCCTTCTTCTTGCTACGCAGCCTCGTCGATATGGTCAGGTAATCCACACCCCACCCACACCATCCTCCTCCTTTCCCGTCCCACATGCCCCGACTGACGGAGCGACACCTTCCACCGAAATCACTGCCCCCTCCTCCAATTAAGCGCCGCCCACAGCCATTTTACACGCAGTATAACATGGAGCTGAGTAGCATGCGGCCTCACGCGCGAACGAGGTCGCTATGGTTGACATGCGTGTCGACCGCCAGATCTTGGAGGAGCACCTCGTCTTCGAGGCCACCGTTGACACCGCCACGCGGTTGTCTACTTTAAAGTACAGTTCGTGATGTTTTCTCGAGGCCACCGCCAGTGCCTTCTAGTGATGTGTCCTCTGTAATGTTAATATGCAATATGATGTTCAGTTAACAGTTTGGTCCTCTAAAATGTAATGTTCAGTTAACACTTTGGTCCAACAATTGGTACATTTCGTAGTAGTGTTCTCAAGCATTCTTTGTTTTGTTAACTGTCTTATCTTCTAGTACATGTTTCTATTCTACAATGTTGTGCTTAGTTAACTATTTTGGTTCATTTGGTCTGCTGTCCATTTAACTGTTTGGTTCAGTTCTGCAATTTGATTTTCATTTGCTGTGGGTACAATTTTGTATTGTTATGCATGTGACACCAAGCGAATTTGGCTGTACTCAATACATATTCTACTGATAGTATGGCAACTCTCAGTTAACCTGATCAAGATCTTCCTTATGTGTGCTGCAGGGAAACAATGGGAGACACTGCAGTTTACCATCGAGGTCTGTTCAAGCAGGGTCCTTTGGCTAATAGCTCATTATTGTGTAGTTGCAGGAATCATTCTAATATTTAGGTTTCTTACAATTTGTTCTTGCACATGTAGGTCCTACTGTCAGAGGCTTAGACCCACTATTCGACCCATTTTCCATATGGGGAAATGAGATGTCCATGAATATCAGTCAAGTCAAGAAACTCAGAAAGATTGTTAGGATGAAGAAACTTGCGACGAATAACAGCAAGATCTTTGTTTGCACAATGAAGAAGACATCAGTCAACTATAGGATGGTACCAACTCTTTTACCTTTGTTTTTACCCCTTGCGCCATTTAAAAATTTACAACAACGATTTATGCATAGCTTTGTTTTCAGTACTTTTCAAAGCAGTTCACCGATGATTACCACTCAAACCACCTGCATGGTCAAGAGGCGAGGAAGGTATTCATTCAACACCCACGGTACAATATTGAAGTCTTGCTGAAGAGGACGAAGGTTGGGCGGGAAATTATCCATAGCCACTGGCCTAAAGTTGCAAGGACATTCAACATCACTGCAGGCTCAATATTTGCCTTCCGCTTCTGTAGTTTCCCAGATGAGATTCATCTGTCTATTTACCGTGTATGATGCTACTTTCCAAAGGTTTTTGATGCTGCATGTGAAGCTTGGTGCTGCTATGTAATGGTGTAACTAAATGCCGAAGCTATCTGATGTAATTTGATTATGAAATCCTGGTTGCTTTTATACGGATATGAAATATCTGGCATGTTTTATAAGAAATATCAGTTTGATTAGTACATGGATTATCAATAATAGGCTAATTACCTTGCTTATTGGGGTTTACTATTGCAAACGGTTACTCAGACAACACCGTGGGCGATGAACTCAAACAACCCGCACGGTTTCTAGAAAGTAGGCGTGTTCGATCAACTAACAATCACACACAGCTTCCGGCAGCGAACTGTTTGCGTTAGGCCACCTTGCACACACGTTTCCACACAAAGAACTGTGTGGGATGTACATACCTACGGAAATGATTTTCTGGGATTCACCGTGTGGGATGTACATACCTACGGAAATGATTTCTGGGATTCACCGTGTGGGATGAACATACCTATGGAAATGATTTCTGGGATTCACCGTGTGGGATGTACATACCTACGGAAATGATTTCTGAGATTCACCGTGTGGGATGTACATACCTACGGAAATGATTTCTGGGATTCACCGTGCGGGGTGTACATATCTATGGAAATGATTGGGTTTCCATGCCTCGCCTGATCGCACACGGCTCCAGCCTGGGTCCCACGAGGGCCTATCCCCGACGATTTCTGGGTCGTGTGGGAAGGACCCCCCCTATCGCCCACACTCACTTGGCGACGGTTCCAAATGCAGTCGCGGAAAGGGCTTTTAAACCGTTTGTTTAGGACCGACGCGCACCAGTGACTATCATGCAGAGCCGGAAACAAGTCCTTTATTCAGAAGATTGCTTTGAAGTATTCGGGAGGAGGAACCCGCCTTGCAATGCCGAAGACAATCTGCGTGCCGAACATATCGTCAGTGAAGACTGGTTCAGGGGCTACCAAAGGAGTCCTGGATTAGGGGGTCCTCAGGTGTCTGGGCTATATGATTTGGGCCGGACTGATGGGCCGTGAAGATACAAGGTGGAAGAGCTTTCCCCGTGTCCGGATAGGACTCTCCTACGCGTGGATGTCAAGATTGGCGTCTGGATATGTTATTTCCTTCTTCTACAAGTCGACTATGTACAACCCTAGGCCCCTCCCGTGTCTATATAAACTGGAGGGTTTAGTCAGTAGAGGCTATCAGAATTCATATAGGCTAGACATCTAGGGTTTAGTCCTTACGATCTCGAGGTAGATCAACTCTTGTAACCCCTATACTCATCAAAGTCAATCAAGCAGGAAGTAGGGTTTTACCTGCATCAATGGGGGCCCGAACCTGGGTAAACATCGTGTCCCCTTTGTCTCCTGTTACCTTCGATCCTCAAACGCACAGTTCGGGACCCCCTACCCGAGATCGGCCGGTTTTGACAGTGACACCTTGGGCATCCCCAAGCTTGAACTCTTGTCTCTCCTCCTTCTCCTCATATCGAGACATCCTCAATCTTTGATCACTTCATCCACACAAAACTTAACAGAAAACTGGTGAGATCCATTAGTATAATAATGCAAATCACTACTTTAAGTACTGTTGCAAACCCATTCGTATTTTATTTTTGCATTGTAGCTACTGTAATATAATTTCTCCATGGCTTATACCACCGATACAATCGATAGTTTCATCAAAACAAGCAAAACAATGCATCAAAAATAGAATATATATTAAACAGGACAGTCTATAGTAATCTGAACATTCACCATACTTCTATAATTCCAAAAATATGAAATATTTGGAAAAAATAAATAATTTGTATAGCAATACCGTGAAAAAAGTTTCAGAAACTTTTGCCGTTCTAGTAATTTTTTAAAAATCACGCACTACAACCAAAGTTTCTGTTTTTGCACCACACATACCAACAAGCAATCTAATCATCCTAAAGGCAAATATTGGCACATTATTTTTATAATACAATGGATTTGTACAAGGGCATATTTATTTTTGTTGAAAAGTTTCTGTAATTCAAGATTCACAAAGTTTCCATGGGCATGAACAAAATTCAAGGCATGCTCCCGCTTCCATGGTGCTGGTCTTTCTCACTTTCACTTTTCTTTTTGTGAAGTTTTAAGTTCCCCTCTATACTTTTTGTTTTTAAACTTTATAAAAGCACTCAACAGAATAAAATGACTTCCTAAAACTTTCGGGTTGTCTCCCTGGCAGTGCTTTGTTTAAAGCCATTAAGCTAGGCATAAAGTGCTTAAGTAATGGATCCACCCGGATCCCAAGGTATATCAAAGCCAATTTTAATTAGCAATGATTTGGCATTTAGTATTGAGCACAAACGACATATATCATGCAATGACAAAGTATAACTCTCTTCCTATGCATCGGCATGTCATAAAAGAACAATTCATGCACATCAAGTAAAGGCCAATACATAGCATAAGCAGTTTCTTGCAATTTTATCATGTTGGAAACATAGAGAGGCGGAGATGTAGTTCCTCTCTCATAATAGTTGCATGTAGGAGCAGCAAGCACATGCATATTATATTCATCAAAATTATCATGTGCAACAGTAAAAGGCAACCCATCAATGTAACCCTTAATAAGAGCAAACTTCTCCGATATAGTGTAGTTGGGAGAATTCAAAAAGATAATAGGTCTATCATGTGTGGGTGCAATAGCACCTATTTCATTCTTAACATAAGAAACTATAGCAAGTTCATCTCCATAAGCATAATTCAAATTGGCATCTTGGCCACAAGCATATATAGCAAGCATCAAGTTCATCAAAAAGGGATATTTCAAATGAATCAACGAGATCATAGCAATTATCATAGCATTCATCCTTGGGTAAGAACGAAGGGAGTTACTCTCATTAGAAGGTGGGCACGGGTAGCAAATCCGTTCTTTCTCCGTCTGTTCTTCGTCCTCCTCATCATCTTTGCGTCCAATGAGCTCAGAGTTTCATCAATTTCTTCTTCCATAGACTCCTACAAAATATTAGTCTCTTCTTGGATAGCGGAGAAATTCTCAATATATGGTTTAATATAAGCATTATAAGAGTAATTTTCATAGCAATATTTAAGTATGGCAAAATTTTCAGATTTGTAAAGAGTAGCATCATACTTTTCAATCAAAGAAGAAATTTCATAAACACCCTTAAAAGCAACAAATTCTTCAATTTGTTCAATATCATAGTAATTATGAACACCCTTAGCATAAGAAGATACGATTCCATGATCACTAAACTCACATTGGTAGGGAAGGTGTTTCTTAGGGTCTTCAGAATAACAAGTAAAATCATGTATTTCACATAAATTCAAAGCATAGCGTTGCAAACAATTAATTTGATGCCGTAAAAGTTTCCCCTTTTGAGATAAGTGGTGTCGCACAAAATGAGCATGCTCATCTAATGATTTTCGCTCAACTAAGCTAGTTGGGTTTTCAGCACGAGCACATAGGGATCGAACATGATCCAAGTAGAAAGCTTCAGCAATATGATAGATTTTGGGTGGCTCTTCAACCATTGGTTTAGAAGGTACAACTATTTTTTTGGTATTTTGCGTTCCCTACCCATAACTAGACATAGAAAACAAGAGCACAAAATAAAATTTACTTAGTGTTAAAGCAAACAAGAACACACGAGAATATTCACCCCACGCTATTGCTCCCCGATAACGGCGCCAGAAAAAAGAAGTCTTGATAACCCACAAGTATAGAGGATCATTTGTAGCCTTTTTCGATAAATAAGAGTGTCAAACCCAACGAGGAGCTAAAGGTAGAACAAATATTCCCTCAAGCTATATCGACCGCCGATACAACTCTACACACACTTGATGTTTGCTTTACCTAGAACAAGTATGAAACTATTTTGCAAGAATAAAACTACGAGTACTTTGAGAGATTAAAACTACAAATATAATGCAAGATAATATAAGTATATAGCTTTTGTCAAACAAGAATGTCATTTGTCCCTAGGTGATCGATAACTAAACTGTTGATCGTTGTTGCAATTTTATATGAGGGAGAGGCATGAGCTAACATAGTTTCTCTACTTGGATCATATGCACTTATGATTCGAACTCTAGCAAGCATCCGCAACTACTAAAGATCATTAAGGTCGTCAAACCCAACCATAGCATTAAGTATCAAGTCCTCTTTATCCCATACGCAATGACCCCCAAACTCGGGTCTATGCTTCTGTCACTCACGCCACCCACAATAAGCGAACCATGAACGTATTGCAACACCCTACAGCGGGGATCCCTCCGTTTGCATGACACGGAGGGCACTGTAGAACAAAACCAAAATAAAATATACAACTCAAACCAATCACGACCATCCATCAACCCATAGGACAAGACGGATCTATTCAAACATCATAAGATAGCCATAGATCACTGGGAAATAATATATAGCATTGAGCATCATGTTTAAGTAGAGATTACAATGGGGAGAAGAGGTGTTACACCGCTGCATAGATGGGGAGAAAGTTGGTGTTGACGGTAGTTAGATTGTTGATGTGATTACTATCATGATTCTTGCCCCGGCGGCACTCCGTCGCCACCAGGAGAGAGGGGAAGAGAGGTCCCCTCCTTCTTCTTCTTCCTTGGACTCCCCCTAGATGGGAGGAGAGTTCCCCCTCGGGTCCATGGCCTCCATGGCGGTGGAGGGGCGGGAGCCCCTCGGAGATTGGATCTCCCTCTCTGTTCTCTTGTGTTTCGCGCTCCTGTTTTCTGGCCGAAAACCATTCCTTATATTCCCGGAGATCCGAAACTCCGATTGTGCTGAGATTTTAACATGTTATTTTTCGGATATAAGCTTCCTTGTGCCTGAAGTAGAGCTCCAACTGACTTACGAGGAGGGCACAACCCACCACCACGCGCCTGGGCTGCCTGGAGTGCCCAGGTGTCTTGTGGTGGCTATGGGCCCCCGTTCGTGTTGATTCCACCTCCCAAAATTCACATATATTCCAAAATAATTCTCCGTAAATTTTTATTGCATTTGGACTTCGTTTGATATGGATATTCCGCGAAACAAAAAACATGCAGAAAATAGGAACTGGACTAGGCACTGGCTCAATATGTTAGTCCAATAAATCATTTAAAATGTTGTCAAAAGTATGTGAAAGTTGTATAATATTGGCATGAAACAATCAAAAATTATAGATACGATGAAGACGTATCAAGCATGTGGTCTTATCAAAAAACATGCAGAAGGGACATTTCCATCCCCCCTAATTTCCGTCTGACCTCATCTTAACCCCTAATAAAAAATAGTTCTCAACTTTGCCCCTCTTCCCTCTTGTGCCCTTATGAAAATACCCTTCCACTCCGTTTCTATCTAGTCAAAGTCCTTTCACCATCAGAGGACGTTTGCTGGACATTTTTCCCTTGTCTTCTTATGTCACTTACAGGTGGGATCCACCTTGAAAAAAAAGAATAGCCATAGTGTATGAAAAGTGGGACCATGGACTTAGTAAAAAATTCAACAGTTAACTGGGTCAACCAGTGACTTGGCCAAGAGGTGGGGGCCACTCGCAGTGGCTTGGCCGACTCAAATCAGGCCTCGCCAGTGTTCCAGCACACGAGCACGCACGACGGCGAGCACAAGCACACATGGGCGCAAGGTGGATGGGCACATGGGAGCAAGGCAAGGCAGTTGAGGAGCTCACCGGGTGTTGCTTCGCATCTAGCATGACCGGCAGGGAAGACCGGCGTGACATCTCCAATAACAACGATGACCGATGGAGCTTGGCACTGTGGGAAGGATTCCTCAGGGTCAAGCGACTTGGACTGGAGGCGCCAGGAGCTTCGCGAGCATGTCTGCTTGCTGAGGGAAACGAGGAGGCCAACCGGGTCTCTTCAGAGTGGCAGATCGGGGCGCGATGGCGGTCGACCGGAGGCGAAGAAGACAACCATGGAACAATGTAATGGAGGCGCCCCATGTCGATTCGTTCCAGGGGAGTGCAAGGCAAGCTTTGGAAAGCTACTGGACATGGAGGTTGGGCATGAGGAGGCAATTGGTCATGGAAGATGAAGAATGTGGCTGCTAGTGCGCGTGCACATACAGTTGTTTCTTCTGCTGCTAGTGAGCGCATGTGAGAAGTTCAGAGGGAGGGAGAGCAAGAGAGCAGGGGTCGGAGGGGGCCGAGCGGCAGGGCACCACACCCCGTCGAGCTTCCTTCTGGCTGAATGCGCTGCCGCCAGAGATGAGAGAGACAGACTGGAAGTGGGATATTTTTTGTTTTATTTTGATTTTTGTTTCTATAGTAGGGTGGGTCCTACATGTAAGTGATAGAGAGATGTGAGAGAGAGTTTTTTTCTCTTTTTTTTCTAGGGACGAGGAGGCCCATGCTACTTCTTGAACTTGCATTGGTTTTCCCCTTGAAGAGGAAAGGGTGATGCAGCAAAGTAGAGATAAGCATTTCCCTCTGTAGCGACCCGACCTCAAACGGTCAAGTCTCTGTGCTTCAGTGTCATCCCTGGATTGGTAATGCTGACACACACAGTACTCGAATGGATTTATAACAGAGTAGCAGTCACACACTCATTACATCGAATGTCTCAAAAGAGAACTTATTACAATAAATATGGCTTAAGGCTATCTAAAACGATAACAGCGGAAGGCTTGAAAGATAAGTGAGTGCATCAACTCCAACGGCATAGCTGAGATGCACAACAACGACCTATCGCACCTTTACTCATCGTCTAAAAAGTCTGCAACATAATACGTTGCAGCCCGAAAACAGGTCAGCACATGGAATATGCTGGCAATATAACACAGTAGAGCAATGAACAGATAAATGCTATCACTACATCCATATTTGGCTGGTGGTAGGCTCTACGGTTATATTGTTTTGCGAAAAGCCAATTTTTTCGTACAACAAAGGAATATATCTTTATTTAACTATCATGGTAGTTGAAACATCATTGAGAAGGTTCCTCCAACTCAATCCCAATTAAAGTAATCATTAACCTAACATATTAATTTAGAGTGATGAGATGCAATAGGATAATCCAAGTACTAGATACTCAAGATGTCCATAACCGGCACGGCTAACCATGATTAGATTGTACACTCTGCAGAGGTTTGCACACTTTTCCCCACAATACTCGATCTCCTCCGTTTGATTCCTCGCACTACATGGTGTTTGAGAAACGGATGACCGAGACACAGTCTTTTTGAAGCATTTACTCTAACCCCGGGTAGACAGTACCAACCTACATCCCTCTACATCTGCTAGCTGTCGGCGTTCTGGGAATGGGGGTCCCCAGACTTGCCTGCCTGCGGCTCACAGCGTGACTAAGCCAGCGGGCCGTACGGCCTATCTTCATCAACAAGGCATCCAAGACCCTCACGAGGGTCCAAGCCTCGCGAGGCGGACGACGCAAGACCTCCTATGGAGTGGCCGAGCCAGGCAGGCTCACGAGGAGCGGAGATATCAAGGCGGGGCTCTCGTGACGTGATCCATGATGAACGGCACCAGGCGGGCGCCAGCGCGCGCAGCGTCCTTATTTCCTCTTTGGTGCTAAGGAGGCCAGCGCAGGCGAGGAGTACCGAGGCATCAGGCAAAGGTTGCTATATTGGTGCAACGAGACCAAGACCAGGAGGACGGCAAGACGGAGGTCATCGTGGAGCCCAAGGCAGCGTCACCGCCAGAGCTTTTCGCAGGCGAAGACCACTTTTGTCAGGATAGCTTGTACTAGCTGTCCCCCTTCAAATTTGCCCGCCGTTGTTGGCTCCCTCCCCGCTCGATATTCGCGAAGAGGACCAGGGCCTATATAAGTAGAGCTAGCCACCATAGTAGGGTATGGTCCAACCCGATCGAGAGCCTACTCACAAGAACACCTCAACCTCAGGAGGCTGTTCCTCCCTTGTACTGTTCATCATCGGCCCTAGAGGCAATCCACCACCACCACACTGGAGTAGGGTATTACACCACAACGGTGCCCCGAACCAGTATAAACCTCATGTCTTTCTGCGTTGCGAGTTCGCCGAGTTCGTCTGCGAGATCTTAGTGAGCTAGGGCGTAGATCGGTAGGAGGGAAAGACTTCGCGCGCACCCCAGTGTTCGAACCTTAAGGGTTTGCCGGAACCCCACATCCGACATTTGGTGCGCCAGGTAGGGGTACGCCGTAGCTTCTCTTCCGTCAGTTCGTCACTCCGTCGTCTCCATGGCGGACGCTCGCCGTGCTCGAGCTGAGCGTCGGGCTGCCCTCACCGCCCGCGTCGCTCAGATGGCTCCCGTTGGCGGGCCACCTCGTCGTTCTCCGTCTCCCGCCGCCAACGCTGCCACCAGCCCGGCGAGGAACGAGCAACAGGCGTCCTCGCTGCATCCTTTGGTGCGGCAGGACGGCCACACCGCTACTCCATCACTGACCCATGCCGGTTCTTCGTCTCACGCACACCGCGCTCCCATGGAGGCATGGGTCGCGCTCCTTGCGGCGAACGAGCTCCTGCACTACCGCCCCGTCGACGACATCTATGAGGAGTGGCTCGACCGCGTCACCGAGCTCGTCCGCGCCGCAGGGGGCTCTCCGGCGCCGTCCCACTCTCTGCCTCCCCCTCAACCAGCCGCGGGCGACGGAGCTCATGGCGTGCCTCCACCACCTCAGCCCCAAGACGGTCCCTTGGCACGAAGGCGCGCGCCCCCGCGGCGTGATCCACCACGCCCGGTGCCCGCGCGCGAAGAGAGAAGCTGCCAAGAAATCCCGCGGCCTCGAGAAGCTGCACCTGCGCTCCCCGCGCCACCTCGTCAAGACCGCGCGCCGCCTGCAGCGGCGCAGCGCGGACCTCGTCAAGACCAAGCTCCACCTCCGAAGCGGGCCCTGGCAACCACGGCCGGCTGCCGCGCTTTCACCCCCGAGCTGCGTAGCGTCGCCTAGCCAGGCAAGTTCAAGCCGGATGTGCCTCCTCGCTACGACGGCACCACCGACCCCGCAGAGTTCCTGCAGATCTATGAGCTGAGCATCGAAGCGGCCAACGGCGACAAAAAAGTCATGGCGAACTGGTTTCCCATGGCTCTCAAGGATGGAGCTCGCTCCTGGCTCCAGAACCTGCAGCACGGCTCGATCTCCTCCTGGGACAAGATGCGCGACTGCTTCGTCGCCAACTTCCAGGGCACTCGCGACCGCCTGCCGGCTGCGGGTGCTCTACGCCGCATCAAGCAACAACCAGGAGAGACCCACCAGAAGTACATCCAGCGCTTCAACAGCACCCGCCTCAAGATCCCCAAGGTCATGGACGAGGCCATCATCTCCGCGTTTTCCGACGGCGTCCGTGACGTCAAGATGAAGGAGGAGCTCGCCATCCACGAGGAGCTCTGCACCTCTCAGGAGTTGTTCAACCTGGCGACCAAGTGCACAAGAGCTGAGGAGGGGCGCCTCTCTCTCCTTGAGCTGCCAGCCGTGGGCACGGAGGAGCAGAAGGCCAAGGCCAAGGACGTGAAGCGCAAGGAGGCAGCTCTGCTCGCAGCAGAGCCCGACACCAAGCGGGGCAGAGATCAGCCCGAGTCATCCAAGAACGGCTGACCGTTCTGCACCTTCCACAACCTGAACACCCACAACGCCAGCGACTGTCAAGAGCTCAGAGCCATACAGGAAGGACGCTACGGTCGATGCCCCGAGCGCAACGACCGGGGCTACGGCCGCGAGGAGGACATGGAGGCGGACGCTGGGACGACCGTGGCCCGTGCCAAGAGTGGCGCGACCGGCCTCGTGAGGACCGCTGGCAGGACCAACCTCGCGAGGGCGCCTGGGAGGCCCCGCCTCGTGAGGATCACCCCGAAGGCAACACCGGTCTTCACCCGCTACCGCCACCAAGAAGGAACGACGACCACCACCAGGACGAGGGGGCTGGGGGCTTCCAGGAGCCGCGTGCAATCGCCTGCATCTTGGGCGGCGCCCAGGCCCCAGCCTCTCAGCGCATCTTCAAACAATTCGCTCGCGAGGTGAACGCGGTGCTCCCCAAGCTCGAAGCCACGCGCCCGCTCAAGTGGTCCCAATGTGCCATCACTTTCAACTCGGCAGATCAGCTCAAGTGCGCAGGCACCGCTGGCGCCCTCCCTATGTTGTGTTCCTCAGTCATCAGCAATGTGCAGGTTACCAAGACCCTCATCGACGGCGGCGCAGGACTCAACGTCCTGTCCGTCGACACGTTCGACAACCTCCAAGTGCCATATGAACAGCTCCAGCCCACCAAGCCTTTCTCAGGAGTGACCGACGGTTCCACCACACCGATAGGGCAGGTCCGCCTGCCTGTCACCTTCGGGGAGCGCAAGAACTACCGCACCGAGCTCGTCGACTTCGACGTCGCGTACATCCGCCTGCCATAAGCCATCCTCGGGTATCCAGCCCTGGCCAAGTTCATGGCAGTCACTCATAACGGGTACAACATTCTCAAGATGTCAGGAAGCGGAGGAATCATCACGGTCCCGTGTGAAGAGAGGGATGCGGTGTGCTCCCTCGAGCGCGCCTTTCAAGCCGCAGCAATCGATGACCCCGACAGCAGAAATGAAGGCCCTCCGGAGGCCATCCCCAAGAAGAAGAAGCCACGCCATACAGGACCTCGGGAGGATGGCGTCGCGGCAGGAGCCTTGTCAGGATCAGCACCCGCTCCAGGGGCGCCTCCCTCCATCGCATAGGAAGGCGCGCCCGGCGCCCTCCTCAGGCAGGGCTCGGGGGCTCTCTTCTGGAGGGCCTCAGACCTTTCCAACCTCACGAGGGAGGCGCTTGGGCACCACTTGGAGGCGTGCTTCGCAGCACGTGACCCTCAGGAGAGCACAGGGCAAGGAGTGCCCACCACTAAGGATTTCATCACCAAGACCACTCAGGAACTGCAAGATGCAAGGGCCATGTGCGGCGACAGTCGCTCACGAGGCGCAGCTCCACATCCTGGCGAGGATGCTGGGCTGCGTGTCTGTATCGACGTCCCCGGGCTCAACAGGGCCGCATCTCAGGAGCACTTCTGGCCATCGCGTGTGGGCCGCTGCGAGGGCCCACCACACAACTACGTTCGCATGCCCTTCGGCTTGCCAAGCGTGGCGTCAGCCTATCAACGCGACCTGCGGCGTGTCCTGGCGGCTCAGGAGGCCAGGTACCACGCCGTCCTGGAGGAGATGTAGATGGTCTTCAGGGAACCTCCCAAGCCCCCAGAGCCTCCCGAGGCTCAGGGTCCCGGTAGCTCATGAGGAGTCGTTTCTTCAACGCACGCCTTCAGCTGCACCAACCCTACTTCGTCTACAGAACCAGGTGACATCTTCCGAGCTCGTTTAAGCTGGGAGCGCCCCTCGGGCTGCATTATTCCCAGGCCACATGGGTCCGTCCCTGTGGCATGTATCCCTTTTGCTTATGTCTTTAGCTTACCTTGCTGGGGGCACCCCTCAGGCTGCATCATCCCCAAGCCGCTCGGGGCGGACCCAGTGGCATGTATCTTCCTGCATTTATCCAGGTTGATCTGCTCTCCATGCTTAACCTGCCAACGGCTGTCGCCCGCTCTATTGCCGCCCGCCACGGGCCTGTTCATCCTATGCAATTCGCTTGCATGTTAAAAGGGGGGCTCCTCAGCATCACGACTCAGGAGCTCTTACTGGCTCTCCAGCCCTCACCCCCTGGCCTTGACCACGGCATCGCGACCTGGCATACCTGCGGCGGCTGAGCTCGCTCGAGGGCCGGGACCCGAGGACGTAGAGTGCTTGCATCTAACCGCCTTGCAGGGACATACAGTCACTAAGACTCAAGACCAGGCGCAATCCGCCTTAAGGTAGGGCCTTGTGAGTCCCGCGCTGGCTCACGAGTGCCCAGATACACCTCGCAACCATGTCGTGCAAGCCACGTGTCAGGGCGGGGCTGTACACGCCTCGGGAACTCCTCCCGGAGGCGGCCCCCATCCCACACCCAAGTGGAAGCACCATGCTCTGCGCTGGCTGTCGACACTGCTGAGGAGCGGCTATGCCCGTGCATAAGCAGAAGCACTATGCTCCGCGCTGGTGATACACAACTGAGGGCGGACCCACTGTCGCACCAACCTCAGGGAGCCTAGAGCTCAGCGCCCAGCCTCACCACGACGCCTTCCCTCGGGAGAGTCGCACAAGGGGCTGGGCACGGGGGCTGTGCTCCGGTCACGCCCAAGCGCACGCCACCCAACCAGGTCCCCCGGACCTGGGCGTCGCGCGCCCCTCCCGAGGCCTCGGCGAGTGCAGGTATGGAAATTGTTTGCACGTCAAGGGGGACTCCTGAGCATCGCGACTCAGGAGCCTAACTGGTCACGTAGCCCCTCACTCCTTGGTCTGTCCTGGTCTCCGGTCGGCCCAATGGCGGTTGAGGTATGCGCGGGGCCGGGCTCTGCCGACGTAGAACATTAATCTATCCTCACGAACTCTCCCTATATGCTATTTGCACGTCATGGGGGACTCCTGAGCATCACGACTCAGGAGCCTAACTGGTCATGTAGCCCCTCACTCCTTGGACCGTCCTGGTCTCCGGTCGGTCCAATGGCAGTTGAGGTATGCGCGGGGCCGGGCTCTGCCGACGCAGAACATAGCAAATAGGAAGGAAAACGCAAAATCTCGAAGCAAATATTACAAGCATATTGTTGTCACAATACCAAATGAAAATTCTAAACGCCTCCACGAGGCCTGATATATGTTACAGGAACGAAACAGGAGAAAAAGCTGCAGGTCACCCCTGGACGTCGCCGTCGCCTGTGGAAGGCGGTTCCCCTTGGGCAACGATGTTCTCACCTTCACCACTAGCCACAGGATCCGCGGCGTCGCCAGACAGAGGATTGGAGACAAAGCTACGGAACCTCCCCAGCAAGGCCTCCTCTTGACCTTGTACAGCTGCGGCGGCGGCTTCACAGTGATCTTCAACCACAGGCTCCAGCAGCTCGTCAAGGCGAGCGTTGGGGTTGCGGAGGTGCAGATGGCTGAAGACGCGAGTCCGTGCGGCTGAAGACAGGACGTGAGCTTCTGCCTCCGCCATGGGACCGAGGCCATCAATGACCTCCTCAAGCGCCTTCACCACGAGAGGAAGAAGCTGGGCGGGGCCGTCCTCGTCGGTGTCCAGCGGCTTCTCCAGGCCGTGCTCGTAGAGCGTCTTCAGCGCCTTGCGAGATCTCTTCTCAAGATCGGTGAAGGCCACGCGGTCTTCGGCCAGGACTCGCGCCTTGGCATCAAGATCGGCCTCCCTCGTCCCCATCTTCCGCTCCAACTCTTCCAACCGGTTGCACTTGGCGGCTGCGTCTTCCCCAGCTCCGCCAGCTCAGCGTCACAGTTCTTGACGGCTTCCTCCCGGGCCTTCATCTCCTCCTCCTTCGCTTGGCGGCAGCGTACCTCTTCGGCATGCTTGTCGCGCAGGCTTTGCAACACGCCCTCCAGCACTTGGCAGCAGTCACACCGTCTTTCAGCGCCGCCTCACGATCGGCTGCAGTGCTGGCGGCTCCTTGCTTCTCCTTCTCGGAAGCCGCAGCAGCCTGGCCCAGCGCCGCTCGAACCACCAGGTCGGAGTGAAGCCAGCCAGAGGCCAACTCCAGACGCCCGGCCACCAGGCGCGGGTCCACGCTCAGGAGATCCGCCTGCAGCTGGGTCATCTCCGAAAGGGCACGCTCCAAGACGGCAGCAGGAGCAGAAGAACCAGTGAGTGGAGGTGCAGCAGTAGGAGGAAGTGACATCGCCACCAGGGCTTGGGAGACCGCGGGCCCCGGAGCAGCTGGGACCTTGTTAGCTGCGCCAAGCGTCGGCACCTCGGAGCCAGCGAGGCCATGGGGGCTGATTCCACCTGGCGACGTTCCTCTTGGCCCCGCGAGGACGACCGGGCTGGGGAGATGCGGGCACTGCTGCCTCCTTTCTCTGCGGAGGGGGGCACGGCCACCGTATCTTCCTTCCTCTTCTTCGCCGAAGATGTCTGCCTGATCAACCA
Source organism: Aegilops tauschii subsp. strangulata (assembly GCF_002575655.3). Lineage (NCBI taxonomy): Eukaryota > Viridiplantae > Streptophyta > Magnoliopsida > Poales > Poaceae > Aegilops > Aegilops tauschii. The sequence goes on along the minus strand of NC_053036.3, from coordinate 404,483,582 downwards.
AGGGCGAGCGTTAGGAAATAACAAGTACGAGCAGGGATAAAGCGAAGCTCGAGGCACCTACCGGTCCACCGCGAAGTACTCCACCTTTCGCTTGGGAAGCTTGAAGCCTGATAGCATCAGGACCTGAGGGGCAGGCGTTCGGGCTCCGGCTGCGCCAGGCGATGCGGAAGCAGAACTGGATCCAGCCCCAAGAGGTGTTAGGGTGGAGGCGGCACCACGGGCCACCAGCGACGACCTACCCTTCATCGGGATGAGGGGTTGCTCCCTCCCCCCTTGGTAGGCGTCGGCCTCGGCATCATCAGGAAGGGCGCGGAGAATCTCGGCCTTGCTCAGAGGGGAAGTCTCCCCCACCTCTTCTAGGGTCTTCTCCGAGTCCACCTCCTCTCCCCCCTCTCCGCGGGACTCGCCAGAAGACACCTCCACCAGTTTCTACGCTGAAGGAGCTCCCGAAAGCGCCGGCGGTACCAGCCCGCGCGCATCAAAAGTCACCCTGGAGGCGACGAATTCCTCCCGGTCCCTGCGTTGGAACAGGGGAACGAAGGCGCTAGGCTGGTACTCCTGGTTGTCCCCGACTATGACGCGCAGGACGGTGTCCAACTCATCGTCAGGCAGCTCCCCTAACCTCAGGCAGGTCTTGTTCTCCTCTTCTTCATGCTCCCAGAGGGGGCGCGCGCGCGTGGAGTGGGGCAACCCGCAGCATCAAGAACTCCCTCAGGAGCATCGCCCCCGTTATCTTGGCCGCCCTCGCGTTTCCCGGCTTCAGGTCGGTCATCATCTACCCCAACACTGACGATGCCCGCTCGTCAACAAGCTCCGCCTGGGGCCACCCCTTGCCCTGCCGGGGCACCTCCGTCGGCAACGCCAGGCGCAGATCGGCACGCTGGGCATCCATCATGACCCATTTGGATCAGATGTTGTCGGCCCTCTTCCCGGTGCTCGAGATCGAGTTGGCCTTGCCGCATGCAACGAAATTAGTGCATCCGGAGGTGTGCTCGCCGCTGACGCGGAGGAAGAAGAAATGGCGCAGGAGCGCCACGGATGGCATAACGCCCAGGTACGCCTCACAGTAGTAGGCAAAGATGGACAGGAGGAGGACAGAGTTCGGATGCAGATGCAACGCCTGCAGACCGTAGTGGTCGAGGACTTCATAAAAGAAATCGGAGAAAGGAGGGACCAAACCAACGGCGACGCTGCTCGAGAAGAAGGGGAAGAAGGTGCTCCCCTCAGGCTCCGGCTCATCGGAGGCGAGCCGGAGCTCCGTCTTCCCCCACTCATTGCTCTCCCCTGCCGTCAGCAGGCGCACGGAGGCGAGGCTCTTCTCCGTGACGGTGGGAGCTTCAAGAGCGGGCTCGTACCTAGCCGGTGCCGAGGAAGTATTGACCTTGCGCGGCGCCATGGGCGGCAGATGCAGAGCAAGGATGGAGCGGATCTGGAGGTAGCGGTGGCGAGGAGCAAGAAAGGGGATCTGGAGCAAGGCAAGGAAGAAGCAATGAAGGCAAGCGCTGCCTGCGCCAGCCTTTTGTCAGGTCAAGCAGTTGCCGAGGCAGCGTGGGGAAGCGGAGACGCCCACGTCCAATCAACCGCCATGCGTCAACCGAGGCCGCAGGCTTTTGGGGCCCGCGGAGCTCCGAACTTGACCCTCGGCTTCGCCGTGAAGCCAAGCCCGAGCGCACCTTGGGCCCGGGAGCTATTGTCGGTGTTCTGGGAACGGTGGTCCCCAGACTTGCCTACCTGTGGCCCACAGCGTGACTAAGCCAGCGGGCCGTACGGCCCATCTTCATCAACAAGGCATCCAAGACCCACACGAGGGTCCAAGCCTCGCGAGGCGGACGACGCAAGACCTCCTCTGGAGTGGCCGAGCCAGGCAGGCTCACGAGGAGCGGAGATATCAAGGCGGGGCAAACCTCACGAGGCTCTCGTGACGTGAGCCATGACGAACGGCACCAGGCGGGCGCCAGGCGGGCGCCAGCGCGTGCAGCGTCCTTATTTCCTCTTTGGTGCTAAGGAGGCCAGCGTAGGCGAGGAGTACCGAGGCATCAGGCAAAGGTTGCTATATTGGTGCAACGAGACCAAGACCATGAGGACGGCAAGACGGAGGTCATCGTGGAGCCCAAGGCAGCATCACCGCTAGAGCTTTTCGCAGGCGAAGACCACTTTTCTCAGGATAGCTTGTACTAGCTGTCCCCCTTCAAATTTGCCCGCCGTTGTTAGCTCCCTTCCTGCTCGATATTTGGGAAGAGGACCAGGGCCTATATAAGTAGAGCTAGCCACCATAGTAGGGGCATCTCATCTTAGCTTGATCCAACCCGATCGAGAGCCTACTCACAAGAACACCTCAACCTCAGGAGGCTGTTCCTCCCTTGTACTGTTCATCATCAGCCCTAGAGGCAATCCACCACCACCACACTGGAGTAGGGTATTACACCACAACGGTGGCCTGAACCAGTATAAACCTCGTGTCTTTCTGTGTTGCGAGTTCGTTGAGTTCGTCCGCGAGATCTTAGTGAGCTGGGGCGTAGATCGGTAGGAGGGAAAGACTTTGCGCGCACCCCAGTGTTCGAACCTTAAGGTTTTGTCGGAACCCCACATCCGACACTAGCCTACCACTGGAAGAGGACATGCAACTTACTCAACTATGCTAGAGCCCATAATAGCTTGTGGCTGCACACGGAAGTTTCTAGCATGAATAATCTTATGATCCCTTTGAGCCTGGGTGGCGGACCTTAGGATGATCACACGGGTACTCCGGGATATCCTAGGACAACACTGGATTCTCCAGGTGCCCACAAGCAATCCACCCAGATGTGTATTAAAGTTGCCACCTTAAGTTGAACCATTAATTAACAATCTCACATCTGTCATGGGTACACTCAAACCCAATCCACGTATACGAGCATAGCATAGCAATATAAGCATAATGTACAAGTAACTCCCAAGGGTTTGATAATAAAACAGGTAATAGGTTCTACCTCATCATCTACTTCCCAAACCCACAAGTTAATCACATCCTAATCATGCAGTGTTTGAGGATTGTAACTAATGCATAAAAACTGGGTATGAAAGGGGTATGATCAATGTGTTACTTGCCTTGCTGACGATCCGCAAAACCTAGAGACTCGTAGTAGCACGCTTCGCACTCCGGGAATTCTATCGCAAACAAATAATAGCATACATAAGAAATAAGGCAAAGATGCATGGGTAAAACTCAATTAAGAAGATCTAACCAGAAGGTTCAACTAAAGAACTCCGGTTTGCAAAAAGAATCAAATGAAACGGAGCAACGAAACTCAAACTGCGAAAGAAACAAGATCCGATTACTAATCTAGACTAAAGTCAAATTTTACAGTACCAAAATCTTGTTCAAGTTTATTAAACAGAAAGAAAACTTCGAGACGAAGATCTAGGCGCTTGAATCGCCTGATTCCGATAAACGAGCGAAAAGTTATACTAGAACGAAGATTAGGGCAGAAATCACGATCGAAAATAATCACGGAAAAATCCTGGAAAAGGAAAAACTTACGAACAGGCTAACGAACGAACGTTCGCTGTCTGTGACTAACGGGTGAACAGCGTCCGTTAAACGAATGTACGGACGAACGTCCGTTATTTAACCGAACCGAGAAAAACCGAAACAAAACCGATTTAAACGAAAAAAAACTAGGGTTTACAAAAAACCGATCGGTTTTTACCTAACCGAAAAAAACCTAACAGCGGCCGGATCAGATCAGAACGGCGGCGGCTCCGGCTCCGGCGACGGCGGCTCGAGCGGACGGGGCTGAGGGCGACGGCGGGGAAGCGGGGCGCAGCGCGGGGCGGCGCAGGCGGCGGCGAGCTGCGGCGGCTGCTGCGGCGGGAGGTGGCGAGGTGGGGTGGTGGCGGTCGAGGCGGCGGGGCGGTGACATATAAAGGCTGGGGCGCGGGGCGGCTTGGGGAAGGGGCAAGGGGAGAACGGGTCGGCCACGGCGGCCGGCGGCGCGTGCGGGAGGCGGAGTCCTCCCAAGGGTCGGGGACGGCGCGGCGGAGTGGGCCGGTTGGGCTTTCGGCCCAGTCGGTCCGAAGCGAAAGTGTTTTTTAAAACATATTCCGCCAAAAAAATCCTAAGAAAAAAAAAATCTAAAAATACCAAAACAAATTTTCACCGTCTAAATAAAATATTTAGAACAGGGTGAACGTTTTCTTGGCCTAAAATGCAATTTTTTTAAAAAATGCTTACTTTTCTAATTCGAATAAAATAGCGATAAAATCCAAATAAATATAATCATTTGATTTTAATATTTTTCCTCCGATATTTCATTTATTTTGGAGAAGTCATATTATCCCCTCTCATATATTTTTTATATGCAATATTTTCGGAGAGAAAAATTAATTAAAACCAAAGTGATCCTTGTTTCGATATTTGATAAAATTCAAATATGAAAACGGCGAAACGCCCAACTCTCTCCGAGGGTCCTTGAGTTGCTTAGAATTTCGAGGATCGCGAAATGAAATGTAATAAAATATGATATGCAGGTATGACCTATGTATAACATTCCAAATTGAAAATTTGGGATGTTACACCCTCAATTAGAGAACCAAGGTATCAATCCAGTAGGAGACGATTCACAAATCACCAATACCTGCACAAACAATCAAACACTTGCACCCAACGCAATAAAGGGGCTGTCAATCCCTTCACGGTCACTTGCAATAGTGAGATCTGATAGAAATAGATAAAACTAAACAAAAGATAAAGTAAATATTTTTGGGGTTTTTTGGTTCATAGATCGAAAAGTAAAAGATTGCAAAATAGTAGATCAGAAACTTGTATGATGGAAAATAGACCCGGGGGCCATAGTTTTCACCGGAGGCTTCTCTCAAGATAGCAAATAATACGGTGGGTGAACAAATTACTGTCGAGCAATTGACAGAAAAGCGGTAAGTTATGACGATATCCGAGGCAATGATTATGAAATATAGGCATCACGTCCGTGTGCAGTAGACCGACTCCTGCCTGCATCTACTACTATTACTCCACACATCGACCGGCTCTTGCCTACATATAGAGTATTAAGTTCATGAAGAACAAAGTAACGCTTTAAATAAGATGACATGATGTAGAGGAATAAACTCAAGCAATATGATGTAAACCCCATGTTTTTATCCCCGATGGCAACAATACAATACATGCCTCGCTACCCCTACTGTCACTGGGTGAGAACACCGCAAGATTGAACCCAAAGCTAAGCACTTCTCCCATTGCAAGAAAAAACAATCTAGTTGGCCAAACCAAACCGATTGTTCGAAGAGAATTACATAGATATAAATCATGCATCAAAGAATTCAGAGAAGATTCAAATAATATTCATAGATAAGATGATCATAAATCCACAATTCATCGGATCTCGACAAACACACCGCAAAGGAATATTACATCAGATAGATCTCCAAGAACATCGAGGAGAACACGGTATTGAGAATCAAAGAGAGAGAAGAAGCCATTTAGCTACTAGCTATGGACCCGTAGGTCTGTGGTAAACTACTCACGCTTCATCGGAAGGGCAAAAGAGTTGATGTAGATGCCCTCCGTGATCGAATCCCCCTCCGGCAGGATGCTGGAAAAGGCCCCAAGATGGGATCTCACGGGAATAGAAGGTTGCGGCGCTGGAAAAGTGTATTCGTGGATGCTTTTGGTGGTTTGGGAATATATTTGAATATATAGGAGGAAGATCTAGGTCAGGGGGTTGATACGTCTCCAACGTATCTATAATTTTTTATTTTTTCATGCTATTATATTATCAATCTTGGATGTTTTATATGTTATTTTATATGATTTTTGGGACTAACCTATTAACCAAGAGCCCAGTGCCAGTTCCTATTTTTTCCTTGTTTACGATGATGATTTTTGGACCAAAAGAAGCCCCCGAAGCAAAAGAGTTGGGCCAAAAGAGCCACGAGGCCACCACAAGGGTGGAGGGCGCGCCCTGCCCCCTCGGGAGCGCCCTCCGACCTTGTGGGCCCATCGTGGACTCCCCTAACTTGTTCTCGACGCCAACACCTCTTATATATCCTAAAACCTCCAGAACAAACCCACATAGGGAGTTCCGCTGCCGCAATCCTCTGTAGCCACCAAAAACCAATCGGGACCCTGTTCTGGCACCCTGCCGGAGGGGAAAATCATCGCCGGTGGCCATCTTCATCATCCCGGCGCTCTCCATGACGAGGAGGGGGTAGTTCACCCTCGGGGCTGAGGGTATGTACCAGTAGCTATGTGTGTGATCTCTCTCTCTCTCGTGTTCTTGATTTGGCACGATCTTGATGTACCGCGAGCTTTGCTATTATAGTTGGATCTTATGATGTTTCTCCCCCTCTACCTTCTTGTAATGGATTGAGTTTTCCCTTTGAAGTTATCTTATCGGATTGAGTCTTTAAGGATTTCAGAACGCTTGATGTATGTCTTGCATGTGCTTATCTGTGGTGACAATGGGATATTCACGTGATCTACTTGATGTATGTTTTGGTGATCAACTTGCGGGTTTTGTGACCTTGTGAACTTATGCATAGGGGTTGGCACACGTTTTTGTCTTGATTCTCCGGTAGAAACTTTGGGGCACTCTTTGAAGTTCTTTGTGTTGGTTTGAATAGATGAATCTGAGATTGTGTGATGCATATCGTATAATCAAACACGCGGATACTTGTGGTGACATTGGAGTATCTAGGTGACATTAGGGTTTTGGTTGATGTGTATCTTAGTGTTATTTTAGTACGAACTGTAGGGCTGTTTGTGACACTTATAGGAATAGCTCAATAGATCGACCAGAAACAATAACTTTGAGCTGGTTTCGTACCCTACAATAATCTCTATGTTTGTTCTCCGCTATTAGTGACTTTGGAGTGACTCTTTGTTGCACATTGAGGGATTGTTATATGATCTAATTATGTTATCATTGTTGAGAGAACTTGCACTAGTGAAAGTATGAACCCTAGGCCTTATTTCCTAGCATTGCAATACCGTTTCGCTCAATTTTATTGTTAGTTACCTTGCTGTTTTTATATTTTCATATTACAAATACCTATATCTACTATCCATATTGCATGTGTATCACCATTTACCATTGTATTGGGTGTGTTGGGGACACAAGATACTCCTTGTTATTTGGTTGTAGGGTTGTTTGAGATAGACCATCTTGATCCTACGCCTCCCACGGATTGATAAACCTTAGGTCATCCACTTGAGGGAAATTTTCCACTATAATACAAAACTCTGCGCTTGGAGGCCCAACACAAGTCTACAAGAAGCAGGTTAGGTAGTAAACATCAAGCTCTTTTCTGGCGCTGTTGCCGTGGAGGCTAAGTAAGTGGCACTCACACCCCGTCAACTAAGCTCTTTTCTAGCATCGTTGCCGGGGAGGTTAGTGCATAAAGGTATATCTTTAGATCTTGCAATCGAATCTTTTAGTTTCTTGTTTTATCACTAGTTTAGTCTATAAAAGAAAACTACAAAAAAAATGGAATTGAGGTTGCCTCACATGCTTCATCTTTTTAATATCTTTCGTGAAAATGATGGAAAGGAGCATTGTGCTCAAGTGTTAGAAGAAGAAGTCTATAAATTGTTTGGCACTAAATATTTGAATGATGAGCATGGTTGCAATGTGGTTACTATGAATTCCTTGAATATCCATGATGCTAATGATATGCAAAGCCACAAGCTTGGGGATGCTATGTTTGATGAAGATGATATTTTTTGTCCCCCATGTTTTAATGAGCAAATTTATTATGATGATAGCATGCCTCCTATTTATGATGATTATATTGATTAAAGTGGGTTTGGAAGACTCTAGGAAGTAATGATCCCACTAATTTGGAGGGTGTCGAATCTTATTGTGATAATTATGAAAGTGGATTTGGATAGGTCATGAATTTATTTAGTGATGAATCTACTATTTCGGAAGAGGTTCGAATTGATTATGAGAACAAAGTTGCTATCTATGATGATTATTGTGATGACATGTATGCTATAAAGAATAGTGATAACCATGAAACTCGTCATCATGATTTTAATTTTCAATTGGATTATGCCTCACATGATAGTTATTTTGTTGAGCTTGTTCCCACTATTCCAAATGAGAAGAATTTTGCTTATGTGGAGAGTAGTAAAATTCCTATGCTTATAGATCATGAAAGTAATGCTTTATGTGATAGTTATATTGTTGAATTCATTCATGATGCTACTAAAAATTATTATGAGGGAGGAATATATGCTTGTAGGAATTGCAATAATATCAAGTTTCCTCTCTATGTGTTGAAAATCTTGAAGTTATGCTTGTTTTACCTTCCTATGGTAGTTGATTCTTGCTCCCATAAGTTGTTCGCTCACAAAATCCCTATGCATAGGAAGTGGGTTAGACTTAAATGTGCTTGTCATATGCTTCATGATGCTCCCATTATGTTTCAATTCTTATCTTTTATGTGAGCATCATTGAAACCATCATGCCTAGCTAGAAAGGCATTAAAGAAAACCGCTTGTTGGGAGAGAACCCAACACCACTACCTACTATTTTTGTGTGTTCACATGATTAAGCTACTGTAGTAATCATGTTTTATAGATTTTGTTTCAATAAAGTTCCAAGTAAGACCTTTGGGATGGCTTATGGTGATAGTTGATTTGATCTTGCTGAAAAACAGAAACTTTTGCGCTCACGAAAACAATTCTCATTTCTAGAGTAAGAGTGATTTTTAGTTGATTATTTTTGCAGAACGTTAATAGACAAATTTCCTAGGACTTTCTAATTTCTCAGGATTTTTGGAGTTACAGAAGTATTCGAGAGTTACAGATTACTACGGACTGTTCTATTTTTGACAGATTCTATTTTCTATGTGTTGTTTGCTTATTTTCATGAATCTATGAGTAGTATCGGAGGGTATGAACCATAGAGAAATTGGAAATACAGTAGATATTACAACAATATAAATAAAGGATGAGTTCACAATAGTACCAAACGTGGTGATTTATTTTATTATACTAACGGAGCTCATGAGTTTTCTGTTAAGTTTTGTGTTGTGAAGTTTTCAAGTTTTGGGTAAAGTTTTGATGGACTACGGAATAAGGAGTGGCAAGAGACTAAGCTAGGGGATGCCCAAGGCACCCCAAGGTAATATTCAAGGACAACCAAGCATCTAAGGTTGGGGATGCCCCGGATGGCATCCCCTCTTTCGTCTTCATTCATCGGTAACCTTACTTGGAGCAATATTTTTATTCACCACATGATGTGTGTTTTGCTTGGAGCGTCATTTTATTTTATTAGGATTTTCTTGCTGTTTGAATAAGGTACTTAAGATCTGAATTTATTTATGAGAGAGAGAGTCTTCACATAGTTACATAATTATTCGACTACTCATTGATCTTCACTTATATCCTTCGGAGTAGTTTGTCAGACGCTCTAGTGCTTCACTTATATCTTTTTAGAGCATGGTGGTAGTTTTATTTTGAAGAAATTGTTGAACTCTCATGCTTCATGTATATCATTTTGAGAGTCTCTAAACAACATGGTAATTTTCTTAGGTTATGAATTTAGTCCTAATATGATGGGCATCCAAGAAGGATATAATAAAAACTTTCATATAAAGTGCATTGAATACTATGAGAAGTTTGATTCCTTATGATTGTTTTGATATATGAATATGGTGATATTAGAGTCATGCTAGTGAGTAGTTGTGAATTTGAGAAATGTGTTGAGGTTTGTGAGTCCTGTAGCATGCACGTACGGTGAACCGTTATGTAACGAAGTTGGAGCATGAGATATTTTTTGATTGTCTTCCTTATGAGTGGCCGTCGAGGATGAGCGATGGTCTTTTCCTACCAATCTATACCCCTAGGAGCATGCGCGTAGTACTTTGTTTCGATGACTAATAGATTTTTGCAATAAGTATGTGAGTTCTTCATGACTAATGTTGAGCCCATGGATTATACACACTCTCACCCTTCCACCATTGCTAGCCTCTCTTGTACCGCGCAACTTTCGCCGGTACCATAAACCCACCATATACCTTCCTCAAAACAGCCACCATACCTACCTATTATGGTATTCCATAGCCATTCCGAGATATATTGCCATGCAACTTTTCATCTTTCCGTTTTGTTATGACACGCATCATCTTTGTCATATTGCTTTGCATGATCATGTAGTTGACATCGTATTTGCGGCAAAGCCACCGTTCATAATTCTTTCATACAAGTCACTCTTGATTCATTGCACATCCCGGTACACCGCCGGAGGCATTCATATAGAGTCATATTTTGTTCTAGGTTTCGAGTTGTAATTCTTGAGTTGTAAAGTAAATAAACGTGTGATGACCTTCATTATTAGAGCATTGTCCCATGTGAGAAAAAAAAGAGGAAAGGCCAGATAAAAAAAGAGAAGGCCCAAAAAAACAAAAAACAAAAAAATGAGAGAAAAAGAGAGAAGGGGCAATGCTACTATCATTTTACCACACTTGTGCTTCAAAGTAGCACCATGATCTTGATGATAGAGACTCTCCTATGTTTTCACTTTCATATACTAGTGGGAATTTTTCATTATAGAACTTGGCTTGTATATTCCAATGATGGGTTTCCTCAAAATGCCCTAGGTCTTCATGAGCAAGCAAGTTGGATGCACACCCACTTAGTTTCTTTTTGAGCTTCCATAAAATTATAGCTCTTGTGCATCCTTTGCATGGCAATCCCTACTCACTCACATTGATATCTATTGATGGGCATCTCCATAGCCCGTTGACACGCATAGTTGATGTGAGACTATTTTCTTCTTTTTGTCTTCTCCACAACCACCTTCTATTCCACCTATAGTGCTATGTCCATGGCTCACACTCATGTATTGCATGAAAGTTGAAAAGGATTGAGAACATCAAAAGTATGAAACAATTGCTTGGCTTGTCATCGGGGTTGTGCATGATTTGAATATTTTGTGTGATGAAGATGGAGCATAGCCAGACTTTATGATTTTGTAGGGATAAGCTTTGTTTGGCCATGTTATTTTGAGAAGACATACTTGCCTTGTTAGGATGCTTGAAGTATTATTGTTTTTAGGTCAATATTAAACTTTTGTTTTGAATCTTATGGATCTGAATATTCTTGCCACAATAAATAAAATTACATGGATAAATATGTTAGGTAGCATTCCACATCAAATATTCTGTTTTTATCATTTACCTACTCGACGACGAGCAGGAATTAAGCTTGGGGATTGAGGGAGTCCTGGATTAGGGGGTCCCCGGGCGTCCGGGCTATGTGACATGGGCCAGACTGATGGGCCGTGAAGATACAAGATAGAAAGCCTTCCCCCGTGTCCGCATGGGACTCTCCTTTGCATGGAAGGCAAGCTTGGCATTTGGATATGAAGTTTCCTTTCTCTGTAAACCGACTCTGTACAACCCTAGGCCCCTCCGGTGTCTATATAAACCGGAGGGTTTTAGCCCGTAGAGGCAATCATAATCATATAGGCTAGACATTTAGGGTTTGGCCATTACGATCTCGAGGTAGATCAACTCTTGTAACCCTATACTCATCAAAGTCAATCAAGCAGGAAGTAGGGTATTACCTCTATTAAGAGGGCCCGAACCTGGGTAAACATTGTGTCCCCTGCCTCCTCTTACCTTCAATCCTCAGACGAACAGTTCGGGACCCCCTACCCGAGATCAGCCGGTTTTGACACCGACATTGGTGCTTTCGTTCAGAGTTCCACTGTGTCGTCAACAGAAGGCTCGATGGCTCGTTCGATCATCTACAAAGATGCCGTTTCCGTGGGAGCTTTCCTCCCCGGCCAGATTTTTGTATTCGGTGGCTTCGTTCTGTGGGCCAACTCAATTGGCCATCTCGAACAGATCAACGGCTACGCCCCTGGTCATCATATTAGTTTCGGGAACCTAAATTATGTCGCTGATATCCGAGGAGACTTGATCTTCGAAGGGTTCGCGGCCCCGACCACCGCCCTGGCCTAAGATCCAGAGCAAACCATCAGGTCCGAGGATGGGAGTGTGGAGCCCACCAGACTCTACATTGCAAACCGCATTATCGAGGATCCAGAGCCGATCGTGTCCACGACGAACTCGGAATCAGTCCAGGTTCCCCTTATCATTGAAAGGCCAGACTGACCCCCGGACTCCAGATACGAACTCTCGAAGTCCGCGCCAAGTAGGCATGGCCAGGAGGCCTTCACCCCGGCCAGCCCTGCGGACTCTCGCTTCCACGACCAAACCTTGCTATTAAACGAGGCTCTGGACATAATGCGATCCCTCGCCATCACAGAGGAATCCCTTCCGAATTATGCCCAGCCCGGACTAGGGGCTGAGAGCGGGGAACTTTATGTCCCACCCACCACCCACTTCATAGCCACTGTCAAAGATTTAACCGACAAGCTGGACTACGCCTCCAAAGACATCGACGGTATGGACGAAGATGCCAGAGACGAACAAGGCCAAGACCCCGCCATTTACCGGACGTTGGACGGCCACCTCCACATATGACGTGTATAAGGTGGACACACCCAAAGAGGATGATGACGACGGCAAGAAGGATCCGATTAAGGACAAGCATACTGAAGCACCTCCAAAGCGTCGACGTCAGCGACGCCACTCAAAATTGCATCGCGAAAAAGACAGCAATACCGGCAGCAGAGGTAATAACACTCCGGAAAACGCCGAAGGCCCCAAAGGCCCTGCCGAGCCAACATCCGAACAGGATGATTGGGAGGATGGGCAAGTTAACCCTGACGATCCAGTCGGGAACGAGGACTCGGAGGATAGTAACTATCTACCAATCTCCGAGGATGATGTGAGCTCGTGCCAGAGGAACCCCTCGAGCAAGAGCGCTTTAAGCACCAGCTAATCGCTGCTGCGACAAGTCTAAAAAATAAGCAGCAGCAGCTTCAAGCCGAATAGGATACGCTCAATGACAGATGGACTAAAGTCCTAGTAGCCGAGGAATACGGCCTCGAGCGCGGAACTAAGAGCTAACCGAAACACAAGCTACTACCACAATTTGACGACGAGGCCCTCGAGCCAATACCGCCAAAGTATAAAACTGCTGACGAACTTGACCGACCACCACGTGGACGGGACAGAGCGGCTACTCACGCCGAACACTAGCCCGCGCCACCCCGCCGTCGAGGCAAGGTGGTAGCGGCCTACACTTACGACCTACATAAGGACCTGGACAATAGAGCCGGTCAGACCAGATCAATCTATGGATTAAGGGGGCGTGCTCCAACACAAGAGAACGGCCACTAGGCCTGGCGCGACAGGCACAACCTCACCCGGGCCGAAAACCGCACACGGACTTCATCCGAACTGCGTCGCGACATCACCCGATATAGAGGCGCCGCACACTCGCTATGCTTCACCGATGAGGTAATGGAGCACCAGTTCCCAGAAGGGTTTAAACCCGTGAACATTGAATCATACGATGGAACGACAGATCCCGCAGTATGGATTGAAGATTTTATTCTCCATATCCACATGGCCTGCAATGATGATCTCCATGCCATCAAATACCTCCCGCTAAAATTAAAGGGACCAGCTCGGCACTGGTTAAACAGCCTCCCAAAAAACTCTATTGGTAGCTGGGAAGATTTGGAAGATGCCTTTAGAGACAACTTCCAAGGTACATATGTTCGGCCTCCAGACGTTGATGACCTTAGTCACATAGTCCAGCAACCCGGAGAATCAGCCAGGAAGCTCTGGACCAGGTTCTTAATTAAAAAGAACCAAATCGTGGATTGTCTGGACGCCGAAGCCCTCGCGGCCTTTAAACACAGCGTCCGGGATGAGTGGCTCGCCCGACGCCTCGGCCTGGAAAAACTGGAGTCCATGGCAGCCCTTACCACATTCATGACCTGCTTTTGCACGGGAGAAGACAGCTGGCTCGCTCATAGAAGCAACAACACCAGCGACCCTGGCACCTCAGAAACAAGAGATGGCAACGGCAAGCCACGACGCAACAAACACAAGCGTCGAAGCAACAACGAAGATAACGAAGACACGGCGGTTAATGTCGGATTCAGTGGCTCTAAATGCGGTCAGCGGAAGAAGCCTTTCAAAGGAAACAAGGACGGCCCATCTAGTTTGGACAGAATACTGGATCGGCCTTGCCAGATTCATGGCACCCCTGACCAGCCTGCCAATCATGTTGGGGAACGTAGTAATTTCAAAAAATGTCTACGCACATGCAAGATCATGGTGATGTATAGCAACGAGAGGAGAGAGTGTTGTCCACGTACCCTCGTAGACCGATAGCGGAAGCGTTTAACACAACGCGGTTGATGTAGTCGTACGTCTTCACGATCCGACCGATCGAGTACCGAATGCACGGCACCTCCGAGTTCAGCACAAGTTCAGCTCGATGACGTCCCTCGAACTCCGATCCAGCCGAGTGTTGAATGAGAGTTTCGTCAGCACGACGGCGTGGTGACAATGTTGATGTTCTACCGACGCAGGGCTTCGCCTAAGCACCGCTACGATATTATCGAGGTGTAATATGGTGGAGGGGGCACCGCACACGGCTAAGAGATCAATGGTCAATTGCGTGTCTAGAGGTGCCCCCCGGCCCCCGTATATAAAGGAGCAAGGGGGGTTCGGCCGGCCTAGGGGAGAGGCGCGCCAGGAGGGGTCCTACTCCTACCGGGAGTAGGACTCCCCCCTTTTCCATGTTGGACTAGGAGAGAAAGGGGGAAAAGGTTGAGGGAGGAAGGAAGGCGGGCGCCGCCCCCCTCTCCTTGTCCTATTCGGACTGGGGGGAGGGGCGCGCGGCCCTGGCCTGGCCTCCTCTCCTCTCTTCCACCTAGACCCACTAAGGCCCATTAAGTTACCGGGGGGTTCCGGTAACCTCCCGGTACTCCGAAAAAATCCCGATTTCACCCGGAACACTTCGGATGTCCAAACATAGGCTTCCAATATATCAATCTTTATGTCTCGACCATTTCGAGACTCCTCGTCATGTCCGTGATCACATCCGGGACTCCGAACAACCTTCGGTACATCAAAAGATATAAACTCATAATATAACTATCATCGTAACGTTAAGCGTGCGGGCCCTACGGGTTCGAGAACTATGTAGACATGACCGAGACACCTCTCCGGTCAATAACCAATAGCGGAACCTGGATGCTCATATTGGTTCCCACATATTCTACGAAGATCTTTATCGGTCAGACCGCATAACAACATACGTTGTTCCCTTTGTCATCGGTATGTTACTTGCCCGAGATTCGATCGTCGGTATCTCGATACCTAGTTCAATCTCGTTACCGGCAAGTCTCTTTACTCGTTCCGTAATACATCATCCCGCAACTAATTCATTAGTCACAATGCTTGCAAGGCTTATAGTGATGTGTATTACTGAGTGGGCCCGGAGATACCTCTCTGACAATTGGAGTGACAAATCCTAATCTCGAAATACGCCAACCCAACAAGTACCTTTGGAGACACCTGTAGAGCACCTTTATAATCACCCAGTTACGTTGTGATGTTTGGTAGCACACAAAGTGTTCCTCCGGTAAACGGGAGTTGCATAATCTCATAGTCATAGGAACATGTATAAGTCATGAAGAAAGCAATAGCAACATACTAAACGATCGAGTGCTAAGCTAACGGAATGGGTCAAGTCAATCACATCATTCTCCTAATGATGTGATCCCGTTAATCAAATGACAACTTATGTTTATGGCTAGGAAACATAACCATCTTTGATCAACGAGCTAGTCAAGTAGAGGCATACTAGTAACACTCTGTTTGTCTATGTATTCACACATGTATTATGTTTCCGGTTAATAGAATTCTAGCATGAATAATAAACATTTATCATGATATAAGGACATAAATAATAACTTTATTATTGCCTCTAGGGCATATTTCCTTCAGTCTCCCACTTGCACTAGAGTCAATAATCTAGATTACACAGTAATGATTCTTACACCCATGGAGTCTTGGTGCTGATCATGTTTTGCTCGTGGAAGAGGCTTAGTCAACGGGTCTGCAACATTCAGATCCGTATGTATCTTGCAAATTTCTATGTCTCCCACCTGGACTAAATCCCGGATGGGATTGAAGCGTCTTTTGATGTGCTTGGTTCTCTTGTGAAATCTGGATTCCTTTTCTTAGGCAATTGCACCAGTATTGTCACAAAAGATTTTCATTGGTCCCGATGCACTAGGTATGACACCTAGATCGAATATGAACTCCTTCATCCAGACTCCTTCATTTGCTGCTTCAGGAGCAGCTATGTACTCCGCTTCACACGTAGATCCCGCCACGACGCTTTGTTTAGAACTGCACCAACTGACAGCTCCACCGTTCAATGTAAACATGTATCCGGTTTGCGATTTAGAATCGTCCGGATCAGTGTCAAAGCTTGCATCAACGTAACCATTTACGATGAGCTCTTTGTCACCTCCATAAACGAGAAACATATCCTTAGTTCTTTTCAGGTATTTCAGGATGTTCTTGACCGCTGTCCAGTGATCCACTCCTGGATTACTTTGGTACCTCCCTGCTAAACTTATAGCAAGGCACACATCAGGTCTGGTACACAGCATTGCATACATGATAGAGCCTATGGCTGAAGCATAGGGAACATATTTCATCTTCTCTCTATCTTCTGCAGTGGTCGGGCATTGAGTCTTACTCAACTTCACACCTTGTAACACAGGCAAGAACCCTTTCTTTGCTTGATCCATTTTGAACTTATTCAAAACTTTATCAAGGTATGTGCTTTGTGAAGTCCAATTAAGCGTCTTGATCTATCTCTATAGATCTTGATGCCTAATATATAAGCAGCTTCACCGAGGTCTTTCATTGAAAAACATTTATTCAAGTATCGTTTTACGCTATTCAAAAATTCTATATCATTTCCAATCAGCAATATGTCATCCACATATAATATTAGAAATGCTACAGAGCTCCCACTCACTTTCTTGTAAATACAGGCTTCTCCAAAAGTCTATATAAAACCAAATGCTTTGATCACACTATCAAAGCGTTTATTCCAACTCCGAGAGGCTTGCACCAGTCCATAAATGGATCGCTGGAGCTTGCACACTTTGTTAGCTCCCTTTGGATCGACAAAACCTTCTGGTTGCATCATATACAACTCTTCTTCCAGAAATCCATTTAGGAATGCAGTTTTGACATCCATTTGCCAAATTTCATAATCATAAAATGCGGCAATTGCTAACATGATTCGGACAGACTTGAGCATCGCTACGGGTGAGAAAGTCTCGTCGTAGTCAATCCCTTGAACTTGTCGAAAACCTTTCGCAACAAGTCGAGCTTTATAGACAGTAACATTACCGTCAGCGTCAGTCTTCTTCTTGAAGATCCATTTATTTTCAATGGCTTGCCGATCATCGGGCAAGTCAACCAAAGTCCATACTTTGTTCTCATACATGGATCCCATCTCGGATTTCATGGGCTCAAGCCATTTTGCGGAATCTGGGCTCACCATCACTTCTTCATAGTTCGTAGGTTCGTCATGGTCTAGTAACATAACCTCCAGAAGAGGATTACCGTACCACTCTGCTGCGGATCTTAATCTGGTTGACCTACGAGGTTCAGTAATAACTTGATCTGAAGTTTCATGATCATTATCATTAACTTCCCCACTAATTCGCGTAGGTGTCGCAGAAACTAGTTTCTGTGATGATCTACTTTCCAATAAGGGAGCAGGTACAGTTACCTCATCAAGTTCTACTTTCCTCCCACTCACTTCTTTCGAAAGAAACTCCTTCTCTAGAAAGGATCCATTCTTAGCAACAAATGTCTTGCCTTCGGATCTGTGATAGAAGGTATACCCAACAGTCTCCGTTGGGTATCCTATGAAGACACATTTCTCTGATTTAGGTTCGAGCTTATCAGGTTGAAGTTTCTTCACATAAGCATCGCAACCCCAAACTTTAAGAAACGACAACTTTGGTTTCTTGCCAAACCATAGTTCATAAGGCGTCGTCTCAACGGATTTCGATGGTGCCCTATTTAGAGTGAATGCAGCCGTCTCTAAAGCATAACCCCAAAACGATAGCGGTAAATCAGTAAGAGACATCCTAGATCGCACCATATCTAGTAAAGTACGATTACGACATTCGGACACACCATTACGTTGTGGTGTTCCGGGTGGCGTGAGTTGCGAAACTATTCCGCATTGTTTCAAATGTAGGCCAAACTCGTAACTCAAATATTCTCCTCCATGATCTGATCGTAGAAACTTTATTTTCTTGTTACGATGATTTTCAACTTCGCTCTGAAATTCTTTGAACTTTTCAAATGTTTCAGACTTATGTTTCGTTAAGTAGATATACCCATATCTGCTCAAATCATCTGTGAAGGTGAGAAAATAACGATATCCGCCACGAGCCTCAATATTCATCGGACCACATACATCTGTATGTATGATTTCCAACAAATCAGTTGCCCTCTCCATAGTTCCGGAGAACGTAGTCATCTTGCCCATGAGACACGGTTTGCAAGTACCAAGTGATTCATTATCAAGTGATTCCAAAAGTCCATCATTATGGAGTTTCTTCATGCGCTTTACACCGATATGACCTAAACGGCAGTGCCACAAATAAGTTGCACTATCATTATCAACTCTGCATCTTTTGGCTTCGACATTATGAATATGTGTGTCACTACTACCGAGATTCATTAAAAATAGACTACTCTTCAAGGGTGCATGACCATAAAAGATATTACTCATATAAATAGAACAACCATTATTCTCTGATTTAATTGAATAACCGTCTCGCATCAAACAAGATCCAGATATAATGTTCATGCTCAACGCTGGCACCAAATAACAATTATTTAGGTCTAATACTAATCCCGAAGGTAGATGTAGAGGTAGTGTGCCGACAGCGATCACATCGACTTTGGAACCGTTTCCCACGCACATCATCACCTCGTCCTTGGCCAGTGTTCGCTTAATCCGTAGTCCCTGTTTCGAGTTGCAAATATTAGCAACAGAACAAGTATCAAATACCCAGGTGCTACTGCGAGCTCTGGTAAGGTACACATCAATAACATGTATATCACATATACCTTTGTTCACCTTGCCATCCTTCTTATCCGCCAAATACTTGGGGCAGTTCCCCTTCCAGTGACCAGTCTGCTTGCAGTAGAAGCACTCAGTCTTAGGCTTAGGTCCAGATTTGGGTTTCTTCTCCTGAACAGCAACTTGCTTGCTGTTCTTCTTGAAGTTCCCCTTCTTCTTCCCTTTGCCCTTTTTCTTGAAACTAGTGGTCTTATTGACCATCAACACTTGATGCTCCTTTTTGATTCTACCTCCGCTGCCTTTAGCATTGCGAAGAGCTCGGGAATTGTCTTGTTCATCCCTGCATGTTATAGTTCATCACGAAGCTCTTGTAGCTTGGTGGCAGTGATTGAAGAATTCTGTCAATGACGCTATCATCCGGAAGATTAACTCCCAGTTGAATCAAGTGATTATTATACCCAGACATTTTGAGTATATGCTCACTGACAGAACTATTCTCTTCCATCTTGCAGCTGTAGAACATATTGGAGACTTCATAGCTCTCAATCCGGGCATTTGCTTGAAATATTAGCTTCAACTCCTGGAACATCTCATATGCTCCATGATGTTCAAAACGTCGTTGAAGACCCGGTTCTAAGCCGTAAAGCATGGCACACTAAACTATCGAGTAGTCATCAGCTTTGCTCTGCCAGACGTTCATAACTTCTGGTGTTGCTCTTGCAGCAGGCCTGGCACCCAGCGGTGCTTCTAGGACGTAATTCTTCTGTGCAGCAATGAGGATAATCCTCAAGTTACGGACCCAGTCCGTGTAATTGCTACCATCATATTTCAACTTTGCTTTCTCAAGGAACGCATTAAAATTCAACGGAACAACAGCACGGACCATCTATCTGCAATTAACATAGACAAGCAAGATACTATCAGGTACTAAGTTCATGATAAATTTAAGTTCTATTAATCATATTACTTAAGAACTCCCACTTAGATAGACATCCCTCTAATCATCTAAGTGATTACGTGATCCAAATCAACTAAACCATAACCGATCATCACGTGAAATGGAGTAGTTTTCAATGGTGAACATCACTATGTTGATCATATCTACTATATGATTCACGCTCGACCTTTCGGTCTCAGTGTTCCGAGGCCATATCTGCATATGCTAGGCTCGTCAAGTTTAACCTGAGTATTCTGCGTGTGCAAAACTGGCTTGCACCCATTGTAGATGGACGTAGAGCTTATCACACCCGATCATCACGTGGTGTCTGGGCACGACGAACTTTGGCAACGGTGCATACTCAGGGAGAACACTTTTATCTTGAAATTTTAGTGAGAGATCATCTTATAATGCTACCGTCAATCAAAGCAAGATAAGATGCATAAAAGATAAACATCACATGCAATCAATATAAGTGATATGATATGGCCATCATCATCTTGTGCTTGTGATCTCTATCTCCGAAGCACCGTCATGATCACCATCGTCACCGGCGCGACACCTTGATCTCCATCGTAGCATCGTTGTCGTCTCGCCAACTATTGCTTTTACGACTATCGCTACCGCTTAGTGATAAAGTAAAACAATTACATGGCGATTGCATTGCATACAATAAAGCGACAACCATATGGCTCCTGCCAGTTGCCGATAACTCGGTTACAAAACATGATCATCTCATACAATAAAATATAGCATCACGTCTTGACCATATCACATCACAACATGCCCTGCAAAAACAAGTTAGACGTCCTCTACTTTGTTGTTGCAAGTTTTACGTGGCTGCTACAGGCTTAGCAAGAACCGTTCTTACCTACGCATCAAAACCACAACGATAGTTTGTCAAGTTGGTGCTGTTTTAACCTTCACAAGGACCGGGCGTAGCCATACTCAGTTCAACTAAAGTGAGAGAGACAGACACCCGCCAGTCACCTTTCAGCAACGAGTGCTCGCAACGGTGAAACCAGTCTCGCGTAAGCGTACGCGTAATGTCGGTCCGGGCCGCTTCATCTCACAATACCGCTGAACCAAAATATGACATGCTGGTAAGCAGTATGACTTATATCGCCCACAACTCACTTGTGTTCTACTCGTGCATATAACATCAACGCATAAAACCAGGCTCGGATGCCACTGTTGGGGAACGTAGTAATTTCAAAAAAATTCTACGCACATGCAAGATCATGGTGATGTATAGCAACGAGAGGGGAGAGTTTTGTCCATGTACCCTCGTAGACCGATAGCGGAAGCGTTTAACACAACGCGGTTGATGTAGTTGTACGTCTTCACGATTCGACCGATCAAGTACCGAACGCACGGCACCTCCGAGTTCAGCACATGTTCAGCTCGATGACGTCCCTCGAACTACGATCCAGCCGAGTGTTGAGGGAGAGTTTCGTCAGCACGACGGCGTGGTGACAATGTTGATGTTCTACCGACACAGGGCTTCGCCTAAGCACCGCTACGATATTATCGAGGTGTAATATGGTGGAGGGGGGCATCGCACACGGCTAAGAGATCAATGATCAATTGTGTGTCTAGAGGTGCCCCCCTGCCCCCGTATATAAAGGAGAAAGGGGGGGTTCGGCCGGCCTAGGGGATAGGCGCGCCAGGAGGAGTCCTACTCCTACCGGGAGTAGGACTCCCCCCTTTTCCATGTTGGACTAGGAGAGAAAGGGGGAAAAGGTGGAGGGGAGGAAGGAAGGGGGGGCGCCGCCCCCCTCTCCTTGTCCAATTCGGACTGGGGGGAGGGGCGCGCGACCCTGCCCTGGCCTCCTCTCCTCTCTTCTACCTAGGCCCACTAAGGCCCATTAAGTTACCGGGGGTTTCCGGTAACCTCCCGGTACTCCGGAAAAATCCCGATTTCACCCGGAACACTTCGGATGTCCAAACATAGGCTTCCAATATATCAATATTTATGTCTCGACCATTTCGAGACTCCTCGTCATGTCTGTGATCACATCCGGGACTCCGAACAACCTTCGGTACATCAAAACATATAAACTCATAATATAACTGTCATCATAACGTTAAGCGTGCGGACCCTACGGGTTCGAGAACTATGTAGACATGACCGAGACACCTCTCCGGTCAATAACCAATAGAGGAACCTGGATGCTTATATTGGTTCCCACATATTCTACGAAGATCTTTATCGGTCAGACCGCATAACAACATACGTTGTTCCCTTTGTCATCGGTATGGTACTTGCCCGAGATTCGATCGTCGGTATCTCGATACCTAGTTCAATCTCGTTACCGGCAAGTCTCTTTACTCGTTCCGTAATACATCATCCCGCAACTAACTCATTAGTCACAATGCTTGCAAGGCTTATAGTGATGTGTATTACTGAGTGGGCCCAGAGATACCTCTCCGACAATTGGAGTGACAAATCCTAATCTCGAAATAAGCCAACCCAACAAGTACCTTTGGAGACACCTGTAGAGCACCTTTATAATCACCTAGTTACGTTGTGACGTTTGGTAGCACACAAAGTGTTCCTCCGGTAAACGGGAGTTGCATAATCTCATAGTCATAGGAACATGTATAAGTCATGAAGAAAGCAATAGCAACATACTAAACGATCGAGTGCTAAGCTAACGGAATGGGTCAAGTCAATCACATCATTCTCCTAATGATGTGATCCCGTTAATCAAATGACAACTCATGTCTATGGCTAGGAAACATAACCATCTTTGATCAACGAGCTAGTCAAGTAGAGGCATACTAGTGACACTCTGTTTGTCTATGTATTCACACATGTATTATGTTTCCTGTTAATACAATTCTAGCATGAATAATAAACATTTATCATGATATAAGGAAATAAATAATAACTTTATTATTGCCTCTAGGGCATATTTCCTTCAAATCACACCAACAGAAATTGTTGGGTCTTTAAACAGGCCGGTAAGCTAAACACCGAAAATAAGGGGAAAGGGCCGCCCAGCGAGGACGACGACGAAGAGCCTCGCCCACCGAACACAGGGGGACAGAAGAAATTCCCCCCAAAGTAAAAACGGTGAATATGGTATATGTTACTCATATCCCTAAGGCAAGGTTGGAAAAAGCGGTAGGCGTAAGCGAGGCGATTGGCCTTCGCCTAGTGCCTAGGCGGTGCTTAAGCGCCGTAGGCGCAGCCTAGGCGGTAATATAGTTTTACTATCAGGATGTATTTGCGAGTATTATATGTGTGTAGATATTAATTTAGGGCAATAAATAAGTTAATTCCAAGC
The DNA here is from genome assembly GCF_002575655.3 of Aegilops tauschii subsp. strangulata. NCBI lineage: Eukaryota > Viridiplantae > Streptophyta > Magnoliopsida > Poales > Poaceae > Aegilops > Aegilops tauschii. Next base: position 404,460,340 of record NC_053036.3, on the reverse strand, counting down.
TACTCCCGTTGGAATATGGCCCGTTTGGTATACCAGTGCAATATGGCATGATTCTTCACTTGGGTAGACAATTCCTTGTTTGCCTTGCCTAGACTTCCATTTATGCCCTAGGCGTGCCTAAGCGTCTCCTAGGCACTGACTTTTCCAACAGAGAGCGGGAGCGCAAGCGTGCATTAAGGGACGTCTATGCCATAGAGCCAGTCGCCCCAAAAAATTTAACCCATGGTCAGCCTGTCCGATCACTTTTGATCGCAGAGACCATCCGACCAGTATCCATCATGGAGGTTCGGCGGCATTGGTCCTCGATCCAATTATCAACGGATTCCACCTCACGTGAGTCCTTATGGACGGCGGCAGCAGTCTTAACCTGCTTTATCAGGACACTGTCCGCAAAATGGGTATTGATCCATCAAGAGTCAAGCCCACTAAAACCACCTTTAAAGTAGTGATACCCGGCGTAAAGGCCTGTTGCACAGGATCCATAACGCTGGAAGTCGTCTTCGGCTCACCAGATAACTTCCGAAGTGAATACTTGATCTTCGAAATCGTCCCCTCCCGGAGCGGCTACCATGCACTGCTTGGACGAACAACTTTCGCTCGTTTCAATGCAGTCCCGTACTACGCTTATCTAAAGCTCAAGATGCCTAGACCACATGGCGTTATAACAGTCAATGGAAACATGGAGCATTCCCTCCATACTGAGGAGCATACCACGGCCTTCGCAGCCGAAGTACAGGGTGGCCTCATTAAGCCAAATACTACATAGGAAGTCAAGCCCCCAGACACTATCAAAAGAGTCCAGTCTACCCTGCAGAATGGAAGTCCGGCTCGTCCAGAGCTGGACTAGCAATTCAGCATCCGTCAAAGCCCCAACCTGATAATGGCATACATACCGTGCGCACATAACTACGCACTAAAGATACCATGGGCAAGGACGGAGGCCTACTAAAAATAAGGTCCACAATATGGTTCGACCCTATCCGGACCCTCATATTTTTCTTTTTCTTCTTTTTTTTCAGGTTCTTTACAACCCACATCACTTTTCGATGGTACCAAGGGCCCTTTTTTCCAGGCCCCTTATGTATACTCGATTGTGGATCCTCTCAAAGGACCATACACCAAGGCGAAAAGCAGCGCAGACGTGCGGTAGAGTATCCAAAGGATCTTCAAGATAATCTTTTCCTTTTTAGGACCTGTAAACAACATTCCCTTGTGCTCGGCATGTAAAATAGCCTCGATGCTCATCGCATCCTCTGTAAAAATACGTTTTGACGTATCAACCAGACTATAATGGAAATTGTTTCACCCCCTGTTCGGTATTGGCTTATTTCCTAATCTGTATTCCCTCTTTACGTCAGATTGTTGTATATACCTCGTCACGATTCAAATCGCCAGGGGCCTATCCGGCTACATATATTTTTCAAACAAAATAAGTCTGAACACTTTTATAGTATGCTTCGGCATCCTGAATATAACACTATATGCATCGGCTCCGAATCATGTCTTTGGTCAATAGTTGGGTTGCCCGGTTCCTGTGATTACCACCCTACGTTCCGCTTGTTCGGCTAAGGTAGTAAAGGGTGAACTACTGCGATTGTGTTTCTGGTTTGTCCGGTCAAACACCTTAGTAGAGAAAGCCGAAAACTGACTGTCATGATGCGGTGAGAGCTGGTCAGCAATTCGGCGACCTACTAAATCTCTAGTGATTTCTTCTGTATTACACGAAGGATTGGCTCTTTCCAGTCACGCGCTTAAGGCATCCAAGTTCGGATAGCCGCACGCGCACCAGGGGCTATCTCATAGTCCCATTGGCAAACTACTATGGCTAAGTGAGAGTGATAAAGCCGCATAGTTTGATTGCCTGGTTCGCCGCACTAACACCTCCTTCACGGACCAAGACATTGGGTCAAGTGTGGTTGTGTGCTATCCCGAACACCCCCGTAGTATCTACGTGGGGGCTGAAGCCGACGACTGGCAAACTCTCAGGGATAAAAACGGCCGCACAGGAGGAAAAACACTTTAAGATAAACAACATAAATATATTACAAAGCTTTGGTTTATACAAACGTCTGGGCAGTTCGGATACATTCACTCGAACATGATGTCCTTCAAACACTGGCCCTTTATCAAGCGGGCACCCTCCAGCACGTCTTCAAAGTAGCGTTCTGACATGTGGTGGTCCTTCCCTCCGGGCGGACCCTCAACTGCCACGATGGCACCTTCATTTTCGCCCAGTGCGTCTTGACACGGGCAAAGGCCAGTCACGCACCTTCTATACATGACGACCGCTTGACCGCGTCAATGCGGGGCAGCGCGTCAACAAGTTCCCGCACCAGGCCAAAATAGCTGCTTGGGACAGGTTCGGCTGGCCACAGCCGGACTATGACGTCCCTCATGGCCAATCCGGACATCCTATGCAGCTCGGCCCACTGCGCCATTTGGTCATTCAACAGCGTTGGGCGCTCCTGCGCCGCGAAGTGTGACCAGAATAGCTTCTCCGTCGTGTGCCCCTCCTGGGCCCGGAAGAACTGTGCGGCGTCGGAGGCACTCTTCGGAAGATCCGCAAAGGCATATGGAGCACTCCACAGTCGAGTGAGCAAGACATACTTCTGATTACCGAATTTCCTCTGTAAGAGAAAGGGCTTACTAGCCACTATCTGTCCGGAATGCTTGACCTCCTCGCGCACCGCTCGGGATTCGGACCGCGCCTCCTCGGCCTCTTTAAGGACCTTGGCAAGGTCGGTCGCCTGGGCATTATTGTTCTCCTCTAGGGACTCGCACTTGTTGACGGCGTCCTTGAGCGCCTGCTCCACTTCGGTTACCCGCTCCTCGTAGTGGCAGCGGACGACCTACTCGGACTTCAAGTCCTCGACCGCTTTATCAGCGGCCACTTTGTTCACCCTTGCCTGCTCCTTGGCCTGGGCAAGTTCACCCCTGAGGGTCTCGACCGCAGCAGCACTGCCTGCAATCATACACATAGCAGCGCATGAGCTTCGACTCAGAATCTGCATATTAATACAGGCATGAACGAGATATTCTGAAACATACCTTGTGCTTCATCAAATCTCTTGTTGATGCAGACAAGATCCTCATCGGCCAGCCCAGCTTCCGCTTAAGCTCGGACACTTCGGCGGCCTGGGCGGTTGCCGCTAATAGTGAAGCCTGCTTCTCAACATACAAAAGTACATTATCTCCTGCGAATATTATCGATCCTCTGTTCCCCCTTTTTTTTCAAAAGATAAATAGAGTCTCAGGGGCTACTATCTATATACAGGCATCTTTTTCATATGAAAAGCAATCAAGAATATTACATCGCATACCTTGAAGCCTGTTAGCAGGCTAGTGAAGGCCTCGTTCAGCCCGCTCTTGGCGGACTGAACCTTTTCAACCACCACACCCATCAGGGTGCGGTGCTCCTCCACGACGGAAGCACGTTGCAGTGCTTCCATCAGTGTGTTCGGTGCCTCCGGATTAGTGGACGTTGCCGCTGGAGTCGGCACTCCCCCCGCCCTTAACGGGGGTCGCTTATTCGATTCCGGAGCCACTTGGGTTTTTGGAATAGTGTTCGGCTGGGGGCCGGACTGGTCAAGGCTCCCGCCATCAGTCTCCGTGGGGATTGTTCCCCCCGTGTTTTCGGCAGTCAAGGCATTACCCTCTGGCGCCGTTTTGGCAGCCTCCCGTACCGCCCCGTGTCCCGGAGAGGCCCTTCGAGACAACACTTCGATTTCGTCCGTGGTGATAGGCGAGGAGGCTCGCGGAGGCGACTCGCTCTCCATCATCTTCGGATCCAAAGAATTCACCTCCGATGATTGTTGGGGGAGATCGCGGGCCGGACTACACCATACAATGTGTTAAATTACAATCATATTGATTGGGTATATGAAAGGCACCCTCGTGTACTTACGATGCGGCAAGGGGCTTCGGCCTGGCACTACAAAAATATACACTTCCGGGATGATACATGTTTGTCACAGTAGGTCGTGTTTTTTGTCATGCATGTACATCCATGACGATTTTATGACATAATCAAGATAGTCATACATGTGCTGTCGTAGAAGTGTTTCATGACATTACCAAAATTATCACCAAGGAAGTGTCCACTTCCATAACGATAAATTGCGCGTCACAAAGTGCTTTCGTCAAGGGTGACCGACACGTGGCATCCATCGTAACGGAACGCCATTTAGCTATCGGGTCCGGTTTTGGATCCGATAACCCGTTAATAGCCCCGACCAATGGGGATTTTCCACATGTAAAATCATCATTGGCTGGAGGAAACACGTGTCGACTCACCGTTGGGACATATGTCATCCACTCATTGGACCCAAAGCGCCTCTGATACGTCGACATGTGGCACGACCCAACAGAGGCCCATTCCTATGAAAAGGCCGACCCGTTTGACTTGGTCAAAAGGTGGCGGGCCGGCCCACGGCAAGCCTGTTAACGGCCTGTTCGCATATAGCCCATTTACACCCGCTAACCCAGGGCCCGTTTATGGCCTATCCGAATTAGGCCCAGTAGCGTCATCTGGGCCGTCCAATATAATTCCAGCCCGTTTTAACTTCCGGCCCATGTATGGCCCATGACGTCTTTCGGCCCATATGAGGCCCTTAGTAACTCTCGGCCCATTAACGGCCCGTGGTAAAACTGGCCCGTAATGGACAGTGTATCACTTTATACCCATTAACGGCCCATTATTCCGTTGGGCCGTTTCCAGCCCATGTTATCTTTCGGCCTTCTCAGGGCCCATTTATTCTTGGGGCCATTTCCAGCATTCGTTTACTTACGACCCGTTACTGTCATTTTCTGCTTGTGGGCCAAATTCAGCCCGTGGTTACAGTCGGCCCGTTTGTGGCCCGTTAATACGTTGGGCCGTTTTCATAGCGTCATCAAATACGGCCAATTAACGACGGCCCGTTATGGTCGGCCCATGAACGGACAATTTCAACTCTAGCCCATTTACAGCCATAATGTGGTCTGTTATTGGCCCATGTTTGGCCAACCGATTATACGGCCCGTAGAAGGCCCATTAATGATATGGCCCGTAGAAGGCCCATTGTGTCTACAGCCCGTATAAGGCCCATTGTTTCTACGCCCCGTAGAAGGCCCATTGTTTCTACGGCCCTTAGAAGGCCCATTGATGATACAGTCTGTAGAAGGCCCATTGTGTCTACAGCCCGTATAAGGCCCATTGTTTCTACGCCCCGTAGAAGGTCCATTGTTTCTACGGCCCATAGGAGGCCCATGTTAACTATAGCCGGTGGGCATCAAAGTTCGCCACTAGTGCAAATATAGGGAACACCCTACACTATACAAAAATGGCTTGCTGTTTTCTTCAGCCGGTGGCTGCACGTTAAGACCAAATTTTGTATCGCATCAAAACAAATTACAACTATAAAACAAAAGGAAGGTTGGCATAAAAGTTAACAGTCTAGCAGATAAATGCACCACCAGAAGTTTAGAAGCTCAGTTCATTTGACATGACTGTTACGTTTTCATGCTGTATTGTCCGATGGAGCACCATAACCTTCGCCTTCAGTTCTCCTAGGCTCCTGAACAACATAGCAAATGTCTGATAGTCTGATTTCAAAACCATGCATATCTTGACAACATCGAACAATGTCTCTCCTTGTTTCACAAAGGGTCTCTGTTAGGGAATGGACTTGTGTCTGGAGTGCAGATACAACATTGTTTTGAGCTTGCATATCTTGATCATGAGGCAGTTTGGACGAGATTGCCTTAACAACCAACCCAGTATTACGCAGGAACGTGATTTTGGCACTGTTAGTGGACAGGTACTGACCCACTGCAGCAAGAGCTGACATTGCGGTTATAGTTGCCTCGCCACCTTCAGAAGGTGGCGGTTCCACCATTTTTTCCATAGCTCGCAGAAAAGTTGAGGTTTTACATTAGTAGTACCAGAACAGAAGATATTAAGGAGGCAGCAAAACCAAACAAAATAGCTTTGGTCTATACACATAACTTATTCTAGTGAACCCATGTAAAATATTAGTTGTATTTTATTGCAAAGTATATAATAAAACCAGGTTCCAAACATATGAGCATGTACCATCGCTAATGTATTGTCTATTTCTTCACATTGTATTGAGGGCTAAGGATAAAGAGACAAAGTTTGTAATACGGTAAGCATAGTATGACATCATTCATATCACAAAACAACTGAGAGTAGACAAGCAGGCAATTGTAACGTTGTGTGGGCAAGTCCAACACAGAACTAGATTACAGGTCAAGATGAAAGGAACATCACTCCTCTCTTTTAAACCTTGTAAGGTGCAATGATACACTAAGACAATTGTGTATAAAATTGAAAAGAGTAATAGACATTGGCTGCAAACCATGCAGTTCAAGGCACAAGTCAGAGTAAGTAGTAGTTAAAAGGCATGAGGATTAAGGACTTACAACAGCGGCTTTGACTGGTGTAGTCATGCCCTTTTTCTTGCTGGTGTGACAGTCCTTGAAGATTTCCACAGCATTTGGTTCAGGTACTTTTTGGTCCTTGCGGGCTTTCCTTTGCATTTGGAACAAGTCAATATAGATCTGATAATATGGTACAACGAAAAGAGTGAAACATCAGCTAATTACAAGAGCCTCGCAGTGTGCAATATAGCTACGAGATCCTGTCGTCTGTTGGAATTTCACTTTCGTACGGTTGGCCTCGTTCTTTGAACAGTTCACCTACAAGAAGATAGATTTGTGTGGCACATGCGTAAATAGGACTTCAACATGTGATCTGATCACATATATAATGTACCTGATACTTCGGATCGGACCAGTGTTTAATGAGGCCTCTCTAGTGTTCATCAGATATATTTTCCACTGGAGATGTTTGGGCAAGTTCACTGTTAGCCTTGCCTTAAAAGTGAGTTTCCTCAAGTTATACCGATACTGTCGCAGAGCAGACTTGAAAACATGGATGCAAGCTTGTCTGGTTGCATCATCTTGGCTATCCAACTTGAACCTCATCTGTTGTAAATTATGGGAGTCTCATTATTAGCAACCTAGAAAGTATTGGACAGAGCAAGACGATATTACTAGTTTCCATACATAACCATACTTACAGACAAATGGTCGAGGAAGGTGTTGAACTGGGTTTCGTCTTTGTTATTCCTGTACTGAATCCATGTTGGGAGGATACGTACATGACACCTAACAGCAACCGCTGCCTCTGATACTAACTTTGCTGACTCTGTAGCATCACGTGGCCTTTTTTAAACCTGCCTCAAAACGGATCTCCATTCTTCCTCTAGATTTAGTTAACCTATTGAGCATTATCCCTGAAGTTTGTTTCCTCTTGCGCCTAGGTGCTAGTCCAACAACAAACATAGGGAGTGTTAGTGTACATCAAACTGTGAGACTACATATAAAGAAGCATGCAACTGTAACTTGACTCCAGCAACTACCTTGCTGTTGAAGCTCACAAAGTTCATCTGATCTTGCCAACTCATCTTGTGTCAAGAGTGCTTTGGAAGTAGTGTCAGGTGGCAAGGGATCTTGGGAACATGCTGCTAGCTGAGTTGACCAATGAGTAAATCGTGCAGCTGGTGGTACTGTGGAAGGTGTTGCAACAACTAGGGTTGTCTCTTCTTGTTTGGTGGCAGCTATTTGTTTCTGTTTGGCTTGTTCTGCAGCTCGTGTAGCACGGGATACCCTGTCGGTACAATTTGCCGCTGGACTTTGACCTTCTATTGCACCATCAGTACCAGCAGAATCTGCAGGATTGTTCCGCTTCCCTTTCCCTGTCGTTCTGTCTTGCTTCCTCTTTCTCTGTGCCATGTTAAGTCAAGCCGACAAGAAAAACGAATAACAATTTAGTTCTTCAGAACAAATGTACTTTCATGTAAGAACATGGTGTGATAGACAGATACTGTATGTTCTAGAAACAGGAACACGTGTCTTAGTCACAAGTATAATGTATAAAGTAAGCAGATGAAATTCAACAAAATTAGAAGCAATACAAGCTAGACATCATACATAACATGCAACCACATATAAGAGTGCCAAATTAGAGGGAGCACCTGTGATCGTGCACTAGGGGAGACGTGCTCATCACCAACACAGCTACGCTGAGTGTCTATGCATGTGTTGTCTTGGAAATCATCTTGGGGGGATGGAGGAGTAGAATCTGTAGAGGCCCTCCGTTTGGAAGGAGCACCTTCATCCGCTGCCTTGCTAACTTCCTTCCGCTTTATTGATTTTGAATTGTCAAGGAAAACCGACAAGAAAAAGCAATAAAATTCACTCTTCAGAACTCATTCGTGCATGATACTGACAATCACTACTTTGATGTAAGGCAAACACATGATTCCAGGATGGAATAGTACGAAAAACAGGACGGCATGGCATATTCACAACTGTTTGTGTAAACTAAGCAGAAACCATTTCACCAAATAAGAAGTAATGTAAGCTAGACACCACGTGAAAGATGCAACCAATATGACTCTGCCAAGTTAAAAGTGTCCCATCATAAATGGCATTTCAACAAATTAGAAGCAGCGCATGCTATAAATCATATCAAAGATGCAACTAATATCACACTGCATATACTGAAGGTGTCTCGTCATATTGATTTATGCGGGATACAAAAAAAAGTTTTATGTGAGGACATGCTTAATAGACAGATGTATTATGTACTAAAAACAGGAAGGCATGTCACATTAACATGTATAATGTATAAACTAAGCAGAATAGCACATGCAATTTAACCAGATTAGAAGAATTACAATCTAGACACCATATGCAACATGCAAACACATATCACGCTTCCAAGTTAGAGTAAGCACCTGCGATGCTAGTGTAAGGGAAATGCGGTAATCAACTATAGAGCTACGTTCACTATCTTCATCTAGCCTTGCTGTTTCTTGAGAATCATGTGGGGAGGCTGACGCTGCATTTTTTAAATGAGGATATTTTATCACAGTGGTCCACTGGCCTGACTGCCTCATCATAAATGATTGATGAGGGATACACAAGAACGTTAGTTTGATGTAATAACATGGTTAATAGACAGATGTACTAGTATGTACCAAAAACGGGAAGGCGTGTCATATTCAAAGGTATAGTGTGTAAGCTAAGCAGATGCAATTTAACCAAATTGTAAGCAATACAAGCTAGACATCCGGCTGGAGTGGTGAGCATGATCATCTAGGACCTGAGAGCCTGGTGGGAGGCGGGCTACTTCGCCACCATCGTGGCTTTTTAGTTGGCTTCCAGGTGATGCATGTCTGTGCTAGGCTTATCACTGGCTCGGCCAGTGCCCTGACTAGCTATTTGTCTTCTGGTGCTCCCGGGATGGTGGTTCATGTAAAAATATATTTCCTTATCTTGATAAAGACCGACTTCGGCCTTTCGAATACAAGCTAGACACCATATGCAACATGCAACCAGATATGACACCGTGAAGTTAAAGAAAGCACCTGGGATGGTGGTTCACGGCGAGTGAGATCATCAACTCCAAAGCTACGTTCCCTGTCTCCATCTGCTGACACTACACTCTTTAAAGCCTTCAAACGTGTCTGGCCTAACTGCGTACCACACTGGAGCGACTTCTCTCTATTCTTTTCTGCTTCTGTCAAGGCAAGGTCTGAAATACCCTTGCATATAAACACAATAGTGAGAGTATGGGTGAAGTGTGTGCAGAACTGGTGCACTGTAAAAGTAGCAGATAGCAGGTGGCTGAAAAATAAATGACATGAGACATATGATAGCTCTACAACATAGCATGGCAAACAAAATTAGATTCTACTCCGTATGATTTTGTAATATATGAGCACAGGAAATGCAGGTACTCCTCTAGCACACCACCACATGTGGTCCTATCAAGATAACAGTCGACTGCAAATAAATAGGTCGGTCGATTTTTTATGAACCGTCCGATCTATAAGGAATGGGCAGATGGCCTTCGTCTACCTCCCGCCAGTCACTGTTGACGATCTTTCTCGAACCGCCAGCGACCACTGGCCCAGACCCCTGCCTCCGCCGCCCCGCCCTCCCCTCGATCTCACACCACCGCCGTGCTTCGCAGCGCCCCCAGGCCATCCCTTTAATCCCGGCTGACGTCCAGATCCGCCAGCAGCTCTAGGCCCCACACGCCCCTAAGATAAACACCGAGGCGCTGCTTCCCCAGCGTAATAGGCGGAGTAGCACCTGTTACGCCGGGGAATGCTTCCGTTAATTGGGAATCAACTGACCAGGAATTGAAATCCAGGGGGGCGACGGACCTCTAGCTAAGGTCAAATAGTATATGAGGATAAACCTTCTGCATCATGAGTAACTAGGAACATCTAGTATCAAGAAGAAGCGGTCAACTAGTGTCTTCTGTGGGATGAATACCGTGCAAGCAGACACGTAAGATTTGCACGAATAAGGGAAGAGGAGTACCATTTTCGGTTGCCGGTGTGGTCGCCTCCACATGTCGCGCCAATCTTCTTCTTTTTGCCGGGGAAACCGATGTTCTAGAGGAGGGTGCAGGCTTGGACGAACCCATGGCCAAATTATTGACTGTGTTGCCGTGGCCGTATGTCGGCGGTGGGGAGCAGATCCGAGGCGGCGAAGGACGGAGAAGCAGGAACAACTCCGGTGCGGTGGAGGGTTGCGAAGTTGGAGCGGCATCGGTGAGGTGCAGGATGACGTGGTTGAACTGCCTCGGGTATGGACGGCTCGGCCTCGGCTTCAACTACTAGCCATGGAGGGCGTTGCGGTTGAGGTTGCGGTGGACAACGACGTCGGGGTATCGGCTCCGGCGTGATGGAGGAGGGCGGCGGTTGATGGGTGGGATGGGGTGGCGGACGGAGGACGCCGGGGTTACGCGGCTGGTGGAGAGGTAGTTTTGGCGCCCACGGAGTACGAATGGGGAATCGGACGGGTGGGCGGGGGGGAGGGGGGAGAACCAGGTTTCGGTCTGGGACGCGCTTGTTTTTGGCTTTTTTGAACAGAAGATGGGACGCGCTTGTTTGAAATTTGGGGAAAGTACAAACTTTGCCCTCCTCTTAAATTTCGGACCTACTGCAGATCGGGGGTAGGATGGTAATCCCAGATGTCCCAAATAGTGTGCGGGAGCGATTTCGGCCGCGCACATGTGTGCTTAGGCGGCCATTATGTATGAATGTTTTTCGGAGGCGGTTGCGTGGCGTCTAGATGAAGCTACAAACCTACCCCGGTTTAGACCTTTGGACGTCGGGCCGGTAGGTTTCACGGGTCGGAGTTATTAGAAAAGTAATTTCCTTGTACTACCAAACATTGGTCTCACACGGTTTTGGGCGAGTAGAGGCTCTTTTGGCGCTTCGTTCGAAATTTTGAAACACAAGCATTCACGTTTAGAGTACACTTGAACTTTGAGGATTGACCTAAATAGACAACGTTAAATTTGACCTTCTATGTTTGAAAACCTCATTAAGTTATCCGCTTCTTTTTGAAATTTTTACACTTGAAAATCCTATAACTACGATTATTTTGGAATGGAGGAGCTAAATTTGAATCTATTTTATACATGACTACATATGCTATTATGTACATAATCAGAGCAAAGATTGGTGCCCCCATAATTTAGGTATGATTTACAAATGCCATGATGTCAAATTCAAATAATTGAATGGACTTCATGTTGAATTCCATTTTTTCAAACCACCTTAAGTTGAATTCAAATGTATGCAAGTTCATAGGTAGCTACTTATAATGTTCATTGTGTAAGTTTCGTATGTATAATGTGCTTTACACACACAACATGAACTATACTCACGTTTATATTCGATTGCTAAAGCGATGCATTGTCTGGAGTTCAAAATACTAACTATGTGGATCAATTGTGTTGAATAATAACATAGACATGCTCACATTCAATAGAATCTAGATGTCTGATGGATCAATGACCGTTCCTTACGCGAATTGCAAATATCATGATCCCATCCTAATATTTGGATACAATTTATATCTTTAATCAATGTGTACATCAGTCTTTTGCGTGTAGTTTGACTCTCCATCGGTGGTCTCTCACACATGCTCACACACTCTCTCGAGGTGTCTTTCTCGCACACATGGTCTCGATATAACCCTCCCTCCCTCTCGTAACCATTTACGACTGTTTTCACTAACCTTTATCACAAGCACTCTTCCTCTCGCAAGCATACACACGCACAATCCCCATCGACCCTTTCTATATACATAGACCTGCCTACGTGTCTCCTATACGCACATTATCTTTAGGCCTGTCTCTCACGCATTGTCTCACACCTCTCTTCCTAATTGACGAGTATTATTCTAGCAGAGCATTCTGTAGGATGCCCCTTAAAGTTAGGTTGGATGAATAGTAATATCAGAGATAAAGGATGGAACCGAGTCAGTGGACACGGAGTCCTTCACAATTATGCTATCTTTGTCTTGTACGACTAGTCATCCATGGGTCTCCCTAAATGCGTCACGGGCTGACCAATGTGGCGCAGGACGAAACCGAACGAAGGGCCTCACCTCGACCCACCGGACCTCACACGGTGACACACCCTCTGCCCCCATGTCTCGTTATCTTCTCACACCCACACATACCAACACAGACACCACACGCAAAAAAAATCTCTTGGTGCCTCTATCCACTCCCCCTTGCATATACACACTCCAGGGAATCTCTCGCCGTGACGTCATATTTGTCTCTCTCCCTCTAGACCACTCTCATTTCTCGTGCTATCTCTCCCACGCCCCCCCGCCGGCCCCTCTATCCGTGCCTCTCTCGAATACGTAATACACACACATACCTCTCTACGCCCTGCCAAATTATCAACTACACATTCACACATGTTACATCACGTACCCCATTGATCTAAAAAGACCTCTCTTCACGTTTATTTCGCATACAACATTCCTTTTGAATAAAGTGTGGCCAAAAAATTATTTTAGAATTTCTACATATATACAACATTACAAAGTTATATGGAGGAGTATGAACGCTAATTTGCATTTCATGGTGCCCACAATGATATTTATTCCGCACTATGAATTTGTATATTTTTATGCTATATATAAAGTTAGTCATAATAAAGAGAAACGAAGAGCATCTCTCTCTCTCCATCGCATACCCCCCTCTACGCCCCTTTCACGTACGCACACAAACTATCTCCAGGTCCTCTAAAAGTAAGCCCCCAGCACATTCACGCATGTTTCATCTTTCTCTCGCGATATATACAGTGACGATCATTGTATTTGAAGCGAAAGCACGATACGTACATTGGACTTCAGAATCCACTCATTACGGTCACCATTTACGTTTTGTGGTTATTATACAGTCACGGGCTCACCGTACAACTCTGTATTTGCTCAAGACACGACTAGTTGACCAGTTAAACGCTCCACGTGGCACCTCTAGTGTTGCATCACATTATCTCACTACCATCGGGCCCACCTGTCGGCTTGTATCTACTCTACATCTACACTCTTATAAAATACTAGCAAGATGCCCATGCGTTGCACGGAACATCAAGATGCATTTGTATGAGTAGTTTATCTCGTGGGAGAAAAGGATGAACAAGGGAATGCCTTATTTGCAAGTGTAGGGAGGGGTGTGGGTATCTTTTTGCAAAATTGCCATAGTTTCCTTCCTATCCGTCAGATATAGATCGGACGGCCTATATTGCAGGATGGCAGGCACACGATCATCACCGACTATGCTTTTTATAAGAGTAGGGATAAAATACACTCTTATAAAAAACAGAGTTGGTGATGATGGTGTGCCTGCCATCCTGCAATATAGGCCGTCCGATTTATATCTGGCGGATAGGAAAGAAACTATGATAATTTTTCCTAAGATGTACCCACACACCTCTCCACATTTGCAAATAAGGCCTTCCCTCGTTCATCCTTTTCTCTCACAAGATAAACTAGTCATACAAATGCATCTTTATGTTACATGCAATGCATGGGCATCTTGCTAGTAAGAATGAAAACAAACGACAAAAAAATATTGGACGGTGGTTTGAAGTCATGACCGCGGGCACAGCGACAAGGTGGCCTTGTACTGGTATGCCGAGCCGTCTGTTTTAACACACATGAGCTGGTGTGGTGATTATACACACACACGCATGCATGCACACGAACTACATGCACGCAACACTCACACGAACACATGCACCCACGCACACACGCACGCATGCATGCACACACCAATACACCACACGACCAACACACACTCTCACGCTCAAGTGCTCAACCTACACGTGCATGCGCACACATCAGGCCCTGACAGACACATACACAACCAGGTGATTCCCAAGCACGGGTTGGAGTCTTGTCGCGCCTGCGTAAATTTGTGTTTATCTGACCTTTTCCCTATGCGAACTGACAGGTGGGACCCACAAGGAATGTGGTCAATTTAACTAGTCAACATGGTGCCACGCAGAGTATTTGGCTGGTCAACAGAGTGCAATCCGATGCTGAACCGTGAGCAAGTGACCGTATAATCACCGCAAAACGTATATAGTGACCGTAATCAGCTTATTCCAAAGTTCGGTGAACGTATTACGCTTTTCTCTCTGTAGGCCCTCCAAAACTACATCTCTACACGTTCTCGCATGTTACATCTAACAACTATGCAATACAGCACTACTACTACACTCTAACACAATAAATCATATGTGTTTTTAGTTTTACTTGATATCATATTGTTACTTAATTATTCAGTTTGCATACATTAAAATTGCCTTTGAAATGTATGGCCAGTATCATATACCGCGCGGGAAAAATCCCGCCCTTTCCTGTTTAATCGGGTTTGTATCGATGGATCGTGTGAAACAGCAAAACTATAGTACTATACAGTACAAGTGATAGTTCACTCGGCCTTTGTGTCGTGTACTCCTCCGTCGTAAGAGTGGAGCGCTCGCTTTCATAAATCTTCTAGTCCCTTTCGCCGACATGTGGGACATCAAGCTACCGGGTCCACGTGCCATACCGGAATACAGTGCAGAGCAGCCGGGGTGAAGCACGCAGTCATGGCGCTGGCATAGTAATGAGCAATGAGGCGTCAAATCACAAAGCTGCACCTTTCCCGCACTTAAGTTGGAGGGATGAAGTAATAATGCTAAAAAAAGAAGTTGGAGGGACGAAGCAACCATCATTTCACTCGTTGCTGAATCCGCTTCTCCCTCATCTTCTTCATGTTAACCACGTGTTGCTTCTGCCGTTGTTCTGCCTCATGTGGGAAGCGGACCAGCTTGGTAAAGCACTGACACGTGGGACCGCATGTTAGCAAACCGCCAGGACAACGTCCTCTAAAAATAAGAAACCTCCCCCGCCATCCACGCGGCAAAATCACCTCCTTTTTACTAATCTTGATTTTATAATTTTTTAGATCAATATAATTGAGATTTGTATAGATAGCACACAGGAGCAAAACCAAGTGGTACGGTTAAGGGCATCCACAATGTGTAGCCAAATGTGAAAATAGCTTTTGGCATCGTGGGAACCATTGTGGACGGTGTTGCCAAAGCCAAAAGGATGAAACCGAAGCTCCCTGATTGATTGATTGAAGGAATAGAAAAATATAACGTCTCTCCTCTTTCTCCCATGCTTGGATGCATGTACAGTATAGAGCACAGAGTCTACTCCCCTGTCCCTTCTATCACAAATCACAAAGCAGTGAGGCGTCAAATCACAAAGCACGGACGAAGCAACCATCATTTCACTCTTCACTGACTCCGCTTCTCCATCGTCTTCTTCGAGAAACCATCTCACCGCAGTAAGCTGGACAGACGACGCTATTGTGTATGAAAAGTACTAGTACATTTATGCGTCCTTTGGTTCAACGAACTTCCTGGATGCAAATAAGGCGGTTGTCTCGGCTTGCAGGCGGCACTTGCGAACGACTTACCGTGGTCTCCCTCAATGGTGTTCTCCGTCGAACGAACTTCGCCAAACCACAACGTTCGAGATATCGTTGACGTCACCGCAATGGGGAAGGAAGTCAAATATAGTTACTACCTCCATTTTTTCTGTACACAAGGTCAGTATATCAAAATTACAATTTGCAAAAGGCCACTAACACTAATCGAGGCAAAATTTATGGGGTTTGCCTCGTACTAGCAACCAAGGACATTAATATCCCCTGCATGCATGCGGAAGTGAGAAGGTTGGTTTGCATGGCGCTGCATTAATCAAGCGATGAGGAGTGAGATGGTTAGCTCTTTGGGCTTTGGAGAAAAAAATACGCATTAATTGACACGTGAAACGAGGATTTGTATCGATTAATCCCGCGAAGGAAAACCCCGCCTTTCTTTTTTAACACTAGTACTCCTAGTAGGTAGTACGTACTTATCCTGTTTGGGTCTAGGCCTTGCATTGCCATACTTCGCCACACATTTTTGCCAAGCTTGCCTAAAGTTTTCAAAATGAAAAGGAGGTACACTTGCGCACGGTTGTCGCGGTCGCACCGCACCCTCACACCATCACTCCTGCACGCCGCGGTCGCACCGCACCCTCACACAGTCGCTCCTGCACGCCGCAAACCCAACCAAGGGAACGCACCCTCACTGACACGTGCTGTCGCATGTGAACAAACCAAACTCGGCCATCCTACCACTGACACATAAATGTCATTCATAGAGTATGTTTATCCAACCGCATGTTGGGGAGTATCCGTACGGCCCATGCGGTGGTCTGTTGGGAAAGAAGAAGAGGTGAGGAAGAAGGGTTAGGAGACATAGGATCTTCATCCAACCGCCTAAAATGGTAGACCGACCCAAGTCAGGCGACTTGCATAACAATATATGTTTTTACACAGCAAAAGATCCATAAAAACAACAGCATAAAGAAAATCTATCACTGCTCGCGGAACGAGACGGCCTCGTCGTCTTTGGCTGCCGGCGCAAACCAGCCGTAGCTGCCGACGTGTGTCTGTGTATCGTGGTTGTCCTCGGCATCCAGCTACTCGTTCACGTGGAGCGTGCGGGCGCTCTGCACGAACGAGAGCACTGCCCGGTTCAAGTCGAGGATGTCCGGTTCCGCCTGTAGGAGGGCCTCGATGGCAGCGGCATCCGCGCTCTCCGTGTCGAGTCGAGCCTCCGCTGCCCGGTTCAAGTCCAGGACGTCTGGTTCCGCCTGCAGGAGGACCGCGATGAGAGCAGCATCCGCGCGCTCCGCGTCTAGTTGAGCCTCTGCCGCCTGGTTCAAGTCCAGGACGTCCGGTTCCACCTGCAGGAGGGCCTCGATGGCAGGGGCATCCGTGCGCTCCGCGTCAAGTTGAGCCTCCGCCGCCCGGTTCACATCCACGACATCCGGTTCCGCCTACAGGAGAGCCTCGATGGCAGCGGCATGCGTGCGCTCCGCGTCGAGTTGAGCCTCTCCCTCCCGGTCCTCCTTTAATATCGCCAGGTTGAACCGCTGGTCTGCCTGCACCATGGGGGACTCGGACGCCGGCACGAAGTTGACGTCCATCGTCTCATACCCATCGGGGGCCTTCTGCGCTGCGACCTCCGCCATGAAGATTGGATCGGCTTCCTCCTCCTCGTAGCTTGGCTCCAAACAACTCGGGGATTGGCCAGACGCAAAGCGAGCTTGGGAACAGAGGTCTGTGGCGCCGACCGCCGCCGCGATTTCTGCGTGGTGCTCTGGCGTCAGCATCTTGTAGTACGTGATCTTGCGGCGCACCATGGCTTTCCGGCGAACTAGGGGACGCTTGATGCGGGCTAGGGGATCGAAAGGTGGGGGAAGGGGCTGGAGATTAGGTGTGGTTTTAGGGCAGTGGCTGGCGTAGGCCGAGCAGCGAAGGTTCTGGTGTGAATAGTGGTTCCGGTGACGATCGATCAATCGGTTTTGACTGTACATATGTCGGTGGAAACGACACCTATAGAATCACTTGGATTCCTTCTACGGCTGGCAGGCGCGAGGTTGTGCAAAGAGCGGGTCTGATAGGAAGCACACGGATCATTTACCTGGTTCGGGCCGCGAAGATGCGTAATACCCTAGTCCTGCTTTGGTGGATGTATTTGAGTGTTCTTGTGTTCTTGAGCTAGCTACGGGGTGCAACTTGCCCAAAAGAGCCGAATCCCTCTCCTGTCGCCTCGGGCCTCCTTTTATAGGCAAAAAGGGGTCACCACAGTGGCACACAGGAGGTGGAAATGTGTACAGTCGATATGCCTATCCTCTGGGACCGTCGGACAAACGCATTTAATGCGCTGCCGACGTGCCCCCCTTGCTTTATCGGGGACGGAGAGGAAGCACGTCCCAGCTGTCGCCACTTCGCCTGGCCTTGACACGCATCCGAGCTGATGAGGCATTGCGGCGCCACGTTGGCTGGCTGCTGGGCTGGCGCCATGGTGGAGCCTTCACGAACACCTACATGCCACCACGCAGGTGCTTGCTGAGTTGGTTGTGGAGGCCGCTCGTCGCCATGCAGGTGTCTGCTCAGTTGGTCGAGCTGGCAGCTGCATGGCTGGCGGTGGAGTCTTGGCAGGCGCGGGCCTGGCAGTGGCCCTGCTGATGCCCTCGGCAAGGGTCTTGCCGTGGCGTTGCAGTCATCCCCGGCAAGGGTCTTGCCGGGGGTCCTGTGGATTTCCTCGGCTAGGATCCTGCCGAGGGTCGCCGTCTTCTGGTCCTCATCTGAGATCACATGTTTATGATCTTGACGAAGATCTCCATGCCACCTTAGAGGCGCCTCTCGAGCCTTGGTCCTAACGTGGATAGTTGGTGGTGTTGGAACCCGTGGGCTCAAGGGCGGCTTGCTCTGCTGGAGTCGGGCGAGTTGCCCCGGCAAGGCTTTTGCCGGGGCTGCGGAGGCTGCCTCGGCAAGGATCTTGCCGAGGGAGTCCACCTCGCCCTCTTGCTCTCCTGCGTTTCTGGTCTTGGCGTTGCCTTGGTTGTCTTGTGCTTCAGCTTCTCTTCGGCTTCCCTCCTCTGCTTTGCTAGGTGTGGCCGTGGCGCGCGGCTCTGACTGCCCGTGCACAAGTAAAGGGGTCAAAAGGAGAGCCCCTACTTTTGTACACCAACAGGAGCCCCCGGGTCTGGGCCACACATAAGCGCGACGCGTTGTTGGGCCAGGCCCAGAACGGTGCGTGGGCAGGCGGGGCGGATTTTTATCGTAGTAACTGTTTCGTCCGTTGCGCTTCCCCACGACCTGCGTTGGACGCACGACGTGGAGGATCATGTGTGACATGGGGGTCATGCGTGGGGCGGTTCCCGCATGCATGCGTCACATCGTGGTAAAGAGGCGGCTCACGCCTTCCCCACAAAAAGACGGAGGCGGAGAGGCGCGGCTCATTTACTGAGTGGACTCGGGTCGCCGTCTTCAAGGCGCCCGCGCCCCACGATCACGGGGTGGGGAATGGTCGCCTCACCCGTCCCCTCGATCCTGCTCGCTCGCTATGCGTCCCCCATGCAGGTGGCAGGCGGTGGGGGCGGGAAACCGGGCCGTCGCTGATTGGGGCAGCGGGTCGGTCCTGATTCCCTGCGCCTCCGATGGCTGGATTGGTTGAGTGGGGCGGCCGAGCCTCGACCCCGCCCCTTTATAAGGAGGGGGAGGGGGATGTCATCTCACATTCTCTCAGCATCCATCCTCTTCCACCTCCGCTCCTTTCTTCCACCTGCCATGGTGAGACGGGGTGCATGCCCTTCAACGGTGGCGGCGAGGGTCGCCGCTCGACAGCGTGTTCCTCCTTCCCAAGGGCCCGCGCCGGCGGAGCCGGCTACGAGAGGAAGGGGGAGGCGGCGAGGCCAAGGTTGCCGTGGCACTCGGGGAAGAGGGGTACGAGGCGGTGCAATGGCCGTGCCCCTGCCGGCGATGCCTCTCACGATGGAGGGCACGTCGGGGACCAGCCCCGTGAGTTCTTCATCACGTTGCGCCAGCCACCGTGTCGTTGTCTTCGTCTCCCTACCCCATTTTCCCGAGAGATGGAGCTCGATCAGCCCCAGACCCTCAGGCTGCACATGAGGGGCTACGGGAACGGCGGCACGCGGGTCGACGTCGACTTCCCCGCTCCTCATGTCATGTACCTCCGTCGCGTATGGAAGACGTTTGCTCGCGTCCGCAGCCTGACGGCGGGGCTCGTCCTCTACTTCAAGTTAATGGAGGGCGGCCTGCTCTCCGTCAAGGTCTTTGGAGATCTTGGAACTCGCCTAAAGTGCTACGTGGAGAGCTCCTCCAACAATGAAGACTCCTCCTCGAGCGGGAGTGACG
This sequence comes from Aegilops tauschii subsp. strangulata, assembly GCF_002575655.3. Classification (NCBI taxonomy): domain Eukaryota; kingdom Viridiplantae; phylum Streptophyta; class Magnoliopsida; order Poales; family Poaceae; genus Aegilops; species Aegilops tauschii. The sequence continues at coordinate 404,440,176 of NC_053036.3, read as the reverse complement.
AGGAGGACAGCGACAACGACGACGAGGGAGTTGAGCGGTGCGATGCACTACAAAAAAATACACTTCCGTGATGATACGTGTTTGTCACAGTAGGTCGCGTTTTCTGTCATGCATGTACATCCATAACAAATTTATGACAGAATCAAGATAGTCATACATGTGCTGTCGTAGAAGTGTTCCATGACATTGACAAAATTATCATCACGGAAGTGTCCACTTCCATGACGATAAATCGCGCGTCACAGAAGTGCTTTCGTCAAGGGTGACCGACACATGGCATCCACCATAACGGAACGCTGTTAAGCTATCGGGTCGGGTTTTGGATCCGATAACCCGTTAACAGCCCCGAGCAATGGGGATTTTCCACGTGTAAAATCATCATTGGCTGGAGGAAACACGTGTCGACTCATCGTTGGGACAGATGTCAACCACTCATTGGACGGAAGGCGCCTATGATACGTCGACACGTGGCACGGCCCAACAGAGGCCCATTCCTGTGAAAAGGCCGGCCCGTTTGACTTGGTCAAAAGGTGGCGGGCCGGCCCATGGAAAGCCTGTTAATGGCCTGTTCGCATATAGCCCATTTACAGCCCGCTAACCCAAGGCCCGTGACGCCCTATCCGAATTAGGCCCAGTAGCTTCATCTGGGCCATCCAATATGATTCCAGCCCATTTTCACTTCTGGTCCATGACGTCTTTCGGCCCATATGAGGCCCTATGTAACTCTTGGCCTATTAACGGCCCGTGGTGAAACTGGCCCGTAATGAACAGTGTATCACTTTACACCCATTAATGGCCTGTGGTGAAACTGGCCCGTAATGAATAGTGTATCACTTTATACCCATTAACGGCCCGTGGTGAAACTGGCCCGTAATGAACAGTGTATCACTTTATACCCATTAACGGCCTGTTATTCCGTTGGGCCGTTTCCAGCCCATGTTATCTTTCGGCCTTCACAGAGCCCATTTATTCTTGGGCTCATTTCAAGCATTCGTTTACTTACAGCCCATTACTGTCATTTTCTGCTTGTGGGCCAAATTCAGCCCGTGGTTGCAGTCGGCCCGTTTGTGGTCCTTTAATACGTTGGGCCGTTTTCATAGCGTCATCAAATACGGCCTATTAACGATGGCCCGTTATGGTCGGCCCATGAACGGACGATTCGAACTCTAGCCCGTTTACGGCCATAATGTGGCCTGTTATTGGCCCATGTTTCGCCAATCGATCATACGGCCCGTATAAGGCCCATTGATGATACGGCCCGTAGAAGGCCCACTGTTTCTACGGCCCGTAGGAGGCCCAGTGTCACTACAGTAAATATTAGCCCATGGTTATTGTGGCCTAGTTTTAAAAAATAGATTATTGCAGCCACTAGCAAACCGCGGAAAAAGAACTGCACTAACTACAAGCAAACAAATAAACAAGACAACAAGGAAATAAATAAGCAAGCAACTTATGCTAGGCTATCACGGCTATTACACATATTACATCCACTGGGCATCAAAGTTTGCCACCAGTGCAAATATAGGGAACAAAGCAGCATATAAATGCCGCAGCAAAACAAGTCCAGAACTGAAACCACTTCAGAAGAGTTCAAGAAACAATATCTTGGGTACCCATAATGCTGGCAAGATGCTTAGCAAGCTTATTAACTTTCTCTAGTTTGGCGCTTAAATCCTCCAGCGCTTGCTGTTGCACAAGAAAGTACGCATCTGAATTCTGCAGGGACTTCCTCAGTCCTTCGGCTTCTTGCCGCATCACAGCTGACTGATGCCTTTCAGCTTGTAGTTGAGACTGAAGAAGCCAAAGTGATTCAGGCAGTGAGTTCGAAGAGCTTGTGCCAGCGGTACTGGCTAGTAACTCGAACACTACATCAACGCAGGACTGTGGGGTTTTCTCACTGTCTACAAGATCGTTTTTATCACCTTTCTGGGAGACCAACAGGGTTGTCTCACTATCTTGAACCTTATCTGCATTACTTTCTCTACCATTGCATAGTGGGGTGCTCTTCTCCAATATTCTGTTTGCATACTACAAGAGAAACAAGAAGACACATCACAGGTTTAGCTTGTAGTATACGAAACTCATTTTGGTAAACCGGTTCAGTAGTAAGGTGGACAGGATAACAACATGAAACAAACATATATCTATGTACTATGGTCACTGTATTATCCATATCATTCTAGTTTATGTTCCCTAATCAAGATAGAGACACAGTTCAACTCATATATTTTTAAGACACAGCAGCATAGACAGAATATAAGTGTGAGAAACTACACAGCATTGGCAGCACTTGTAATGTGCATCACATGAGAACATAACTGTTTATACAACTTAAACTAAAATCAACATAGAGCAAGAAGTTAGAACAACAATCCAGTTAAAGAAATAGATTTAAAACATACCTGTTGCGCCATTGGAGTTTCAATTGGATCCTTCAAATTCGAAAGTAGTTGGTATGGGTAAATACAGTGATGCAACAGCAAAGGAGTATGGACCATAGCTACGGAATCTGACCTCAGAACAGTTGCTCTTCTGCTTTAAACGTGGAGTTTGGGTTAGCTGTGGTGGTCTTCGTGATTTGGGCACTGCAGTAGCTTTACAAAATGCTCGTGTGGGGGTACTCTGTGGTGGACATGGTGCTTTGTCAACTATAAGTGGGTTACTATCCGCTGGGGTTGCGGTTAGATGGGTTGTAGCTGGTTCTCTGCCCAACGGTGTAAGTGTGCAATCTGGAAGAGTCTCGATTATGTGTGGTGGGGCTAGTTTGTGGGCCAGTACAACCATGGTTCTATCTGCATCGACGGGTAGCACTGTCTTTTGTGAAGAACATGTTTTTGCTCCCTTAGATACTGCCATCATCCCCTCCAATTCAAATGGCTGATAAACAAGAAAAGAAATTGAACGTATAGACATTGTATGATAGACAGATGTGGTAATTCACATATATGTTGTCTAACCAAACAGGACAGCATGACACAATTTCACATATATGATGCCTAACTAAACAGGATAGCATGACACAATTTCAGATATATGATGGATAACTTAACAGGATATAATGGCATAATTCAACATATGATGAGTACCTAAATAGGATGACATGACAAAACTATATGATGTCTTTCTAAAATAGGTTGGGATGAAATAATTCACATACATGTTGTCTAAGTATACAGGATGGCATGATATAATTGACACAATTGATTCATATACTAAGCAGCTGGCACTCGCATGTATGTTCTCTAAACTAAGCAGATAGAATTCAATATTGTGCATATGATGTCTAAACTAAGCAATGCAAGACACCATATGCATCATATGAGAAATATAAACATTGCAACTTAGAGCATACACCTCAGGTGGGATATAGGACTGGTCATCTGTCTCCGAATCCTCCTCTGAGGAGCTCCCTGTAACCATCGAGATATATGCTTCAACAGGTACCATTGCCTGCTCTGAAGACCTTGTTTTCACTCCAGATTTTTTCCATAACCGGCTCAAATGGCTGACACACATGAAGAGTAGTTCAATATACACAGATTGTCGACAAATGGAATACGTAATGAAAAAAAAGATGGCATGAGATAATTCACATATATGATGCCTGGCTCCATGGCGGTGCATAATTCACATATATGATAACTGGCTGAAAAACATGGCATTGCATAATTCACATATCTGATATAGAAAGCAAACAGGAGGCATTCACACAAAGCATGTCTAATCTAAGCAGATGGCATGGCAATGCAAGACACCATATGCATGATATGAGCAATATTTAACCCAGCCAAGTTAGAGCATGCACCTCAGGGGGGAATACGACTGGTCATCTCTCTCTGAATCCTCCTCTGAGGAGCTATCTGTAACCAGCAAGAAATCTGCATCGACAGGTAGCACTGACTGCTCAGAAGACCTTGTTTTCACTCCAGATTTTCCCATGACCGACTCAAATGGCTGATGCACAGGAAGAGTAGATGAATGTATAAACATTGTTGACAAATGGAATACATTATGGAAAAAATATGGCACAATACAATTCACATATACGATGACTGGCTAAACAGGATGGCATTGCATGATTCACGTATATGATGCCTGGCTAAAGAAGATGGCATTGCATAATTCCCATATACTCCCTCCATTCCTAAATATTTGTCTTTTTAGAGATTTCAAATGGACTACCACATACGGATGTATATAGACATATTTTAGAGTGTAGATTCACTCATTTTGTTCCGTATGTAGTCACTTGTTGAAATCTCTAAAAAGACAAATATTTAGGAATGGTGGTAGTATGATATAGAAACCAAACAGGTGGCATTCACACAAAGCAAATCTAAACTAAGCCGATGACATATAAGATGTATAATGTAAGCAATGCAAGGCGCCATATGCATGATATGACCAACATCAGCATGCCAGGTTAGAGCAAACACCTCAGGTGGTAAACAGGCGTGGTCGGCTCCTTCTGAATCTCCATCCGAGCAGTTATCTTCCTCTGGAATACAATCTGGAAATGTAGGAGGGGGGCCACTTCGCCCACCATGGAGCGGCGTCTGCATGACATTATATTCGCACGCAACGGTCTTCTCTTTTTCTCTAGATGTTCAGTACGATTGTGTGCAATATCTGACATGCATAATAAAAAAATAGTTAGATTTTGTAAGGCCTAAGGGGTGCATGCAAAAATCAAGACTGATGGTAGCAAACGAGTGGATGGATCCAAAACTAATGATAGCAGGTAGATTATAGCTTCAGTTTAAAAAGATAGACAATGGATCATCTATTGTTTGTTGCCCACCCAACATGAACCACATAGAAGACCCCAGATGAACCAGATAGTAGATAGATACTATTCGTTGCTGGCTCGATATAAGACCCATGGGCAATTCAAAACTCAAGATTGAACGATAAAGTAGCAGGTAATAATAACCGATGTATAATGTAAGCAAACACGAAAGACTGCGACCTCTCTTCCGGAACTGTGTAGTCCTCAGGTTCAATTGCTCAGTCGATGATGGTAAAGCAGTTGGCGTGGCCGCCGGCAACGGGGAAGATGATCTGAGGCAGCGAAAGGAAGTCTGCAGGGGGGATCTCTGCTGCAGTGAACTATCGATGGTGCACCTCAGGTGGGGTGGATGACGGCACGGTAGGAGCAGGACATAACACACAGAGTTTTCTTTGCCGCCTATCTGAAAATGAAGTAAATCTGTATGGGCTCCTTAGAATTGGAGGATTCTATAAACGCAGGGACAGGAAAAACACAGGAATAGGATAGGAATGCACGTGCAAACAGAGCATTTGGAAACATAGGATTTCAGTCAACCTGGGTGTTTGGCTCACATGAGTTGGAAGAACAGAGGAATGGAGAAACAAACTGATGCGACGAGTGTACAACCTCTTTGGCATAGCCTTGTGGACGTCAGCATCATTGGGTTGGACGTGGAGGATGGTGATGATGCTGGTGTGACTGTCGGAGGTGGGGAAGAAGATCCGAGGCCTCTGGAAACGGCGCCGAGGGTACTGCTCTGCTGTGATGGACGGTTCCGTCGTTGGAGCAGCTCTGCTAAGGTGTACGGCGACGAGGCTGAAGCATGACAAGACAGACAACGTTAATCTGAAGTGGGACCCTAATATCATCTGCAATAGATGATGTAAAATACATCACCAAAAAGTGCTAGATGTAAAACGCACGGCCGCTCCGACAGATGTTGTAAGTACTGTTCACTCTGAACTTAACTGAAGAAAATGAACTTCACAGTCGAAACTAAATTTTACTGTCGAAACTGATTGAACTAGTAACAGAGCATTGCAATAGATGTTTAGGGCGTTCGAGCACTAGTAGTAGAGAAGCAGTGATCTAAATCAGCAGACGCTCGAGCAGGGAACGCACTAGCAGAGAGCAAGTCGTGCAGTAGCACCGCGAGCGGGTGCTAAAGCAGCAACTCCTGTAGCTGCCGAAGGTCGTGCAGCAGCAGCAGCGCAAGTGAGAGCAAGAGCAGAGCAGCGGCACGAACGAAAGCAGGAGCAGTGCAGCAGCGCGACCGACAGCAAGAACGGAGCCGCAGCGGGAGCAAGAGCCGGAGCAGCTGCAACTAGTGCCGTTGTGGAAGTCGCCGCCAGGGAGAGATGCCGTGGATGATGTGGCTGGCGACAGCGCCGTCGATGGAGACACGCCATGTCTGCTCGGTATCGAGCACCGGCAGCCCCGTGAGATCGAATAAAACATAAAATGCAGCGGTGAGTGCAGAACCTCCTTGGTGGCGCCGAGTTGGCCTCGGCTTCACCGGAGGAATTGGTGAGGGTGTTGCAGTTCCGGTGGGGCAGGTCAAGACGGTGCTGTGGGGATTGAGGTGGCGCGATAGACGAGGCGAACATCGGGGAAGCTCCTTGGAGGTGGAGGATGGGGTGGCTGATCCCGCAGGATGATGAGATCGACAACGGATCCTCATCCGGTGCGGTGGATGAGGGACAGCGAGCTGTTGCGGTGGACGACGTAGTCGGGGAAGAGTCTCCGGCTGGGCGGCGGTCAGGAGGCCGACGGAGGAGCGTGGGGTTTCGCGGGTTTTGGCAGCCTCGGTGTACGATTGGGGGAGGGTGAAGGGGGAGGGGGGAGCCAAGCTTAGGGACGCGCTTGTCCGAAATGTAGGGTAAGTTACCAGCGTACCCCCACCGGTTTTGACACCGCGACGTGGAGCTTCATTTTCGGCTGAGGGGTAGAAGGGGGATTTCGCGTGTCTGGGCTGCGGGAGCGATTTCGGATGAGGAGGGAGTTCTCGCGCGCGTCCAAATTTCGGGATAACAAGGCGCGTCGCGGGTTGAAGAAGCGGAAGTTTCAAAGCAGGTAAGACAAAAGATACTCAAGCTGGAAAATTTCGGGATAACAAGGTGCGGATTCCTTGTTCGGCAGAACAAACTTAACGTGTAAAAAAACAATTCATACAAGACACAAGAGAGTCATGTCCCCTTTTACTATATTGCTATAGATGCCATTGAAAAAATTACAAGAAAAATGTAAAAAAAATCGGGAGAACAAGATTACCCTGCACAGTACCAAATCGATTCACACTTCCCTCAACAACAACAAAAAACAAATCAATTCCCACCAAAGAAAGAGTAATGTCCCTTTTTATATGATTACAGATGCCATGATCTCGAATTTCAATTTTTGAATCCACGTTATGTTGAATTCGAATATATCGTTAGGTGACCTTGCGGTTTATAATTGATGTAGTCGTACATTATGATCTTCCATCATATATGAACATTTTACTCCACCATGTGAACATATATATTGTCGTCTACCATATGGACTAAATTTGAATCAATTTTCCTTATTTGAATACAATTGTTGTCAAGTTATACAATAATTTAAATATTATCTTGATAACAAAAAACATACATATAGCAGTAATCATATTTCACTATGAACTACATGTACCATACGCTCTCCAATTCAAATATTTGTATCCATTTTAGGTTGAATTCAAATCATAGTACATTATTGGTCTAGGTAGCGAGATGTTTGGGATAATCAAAACCCTGTTTTCATACGTATAATTTTTGGCTGAATTGGGACAAGTTTTGGTATAAGCCTCTTGCAAAACCGGAGATTCTCTCAACAAGCCTCGTGGTTCCGAGAGGGAACGTGTCACCTTTGTGTGCGAAACGATATACGCTGCCTCCCCCTGATTTTATTTACAGAGGCAACATAGAACTATATGAGTGCCCTGTTAAATTTTGGAATTATTTCGGGCTCATTTGGCATTTTTATACATTAATTGAGTTTCTGGACTTTTAATGTGCATAATCTAAATATGAATTGCATGCACATGCTCCGGTGCGCCAAAGTGGGTTGAAAAATCACATGTGTGTCCTCGATTGAATTTCTATGTCCCATGGAAGAAATGAGAATGAAATTCAAACATCTGGGCGTCATGACTCGGCCGAGAACATCGAGAAACTTTGATTTTAAATTCATGTAAATCCAAAACTCGCCTGGAAATCATGAAACTTGGCATGGTGGCATGTCATGGCACTAACATGTTGTGGTAAAAAAATTGGGCCGATTTGGAAGCTCGTGGTTCTAAGAGGGAACGTGCCACCTTTGAGTGTGAAACGATATACGCTGCCCCCCCCTTGAGTTTCTTAACAAAGGAAACATAGAACTACATTAGTGCCCTATTAAATTTTGGAATTATTCCGGGTTCGTTTGTCGTTTCTTATACATTAATTGAGTTTCTGGTCATTTAATGTGCATAAGTCAAATTTGAACTACAAGCACATGCTCTCGTGCACCAAAGTTGGTTGAAAAATCACATTTGTGTCCTCGGGTGAATTTCTAGGTCCCATGCAAGAAATGAGAATAAAATTATAACATCTGGGCAGCGTGGCTCGACCGAGAGCATTGAGAAAATTGGTTTTAAAATTCTTGTAAATCCAAAACATGTCTGAAAATCATGAAACTTGGCATGGATGTCATGTCATGGTACTACCAGGTTGTGGTAAAATAATTGGCCGAATAGGAACAGATTTTGGTATAAGCTTCTTGCAAACCGAAGCTTCTCTCAAGAAGGCTCGTGGTTCTGAGAGGGAACGTGCCACCTTTGAGTGCGAAACGATATACGTTGTCCCCCTTGAGTTTATTTACAAAGGAAACATAGAACTACATGAGTGCCCTGCTAAATTTTAGAATTATTCCGGCTCCGTTTGGCCTTATTTACACATTAACTGAGTTTTTGGTCATTTAATGTGCATAATTAAAATTTGAAATACAAGCACATGCTCCCGTGCACCAAAGTTGGTTGAAAAATCACATTTGTGTCCTCGGGTGAATTTCTACTCCCTCCTTCCATCTATATAGGTCCTAATGCGTTTTTCAAGGCTAACTTTGACCAAACGTTAGAGCAATAATATATGACATGCAACTTACACAAAGCATACCTTCAAATTTGTATGTCAAAGGAGCTTCCAATAATATAATTTTCATAGTATACATCTCATGTGCTATTAATCTTGTCAATAGTCAAAGGTTGTCTTGAGAAACACATTAGGCCCTATATAGATGGAAGGAGGGAGTAGGTCCCATGCAAAAAATGAGAATAAAATTCAAACATCTGGGCATCGTGGCTTGGTCGAGAACATTGAGAAACTTGGTTTTAAAATCATGAAACTTGGCATGGTGTAATGTCATGGTAGTACCATGCCGTGGTAAAAAAATTGTCCGAATAGGAACAAATTTTGGTATAAGATTCTTGCAAATCAGAGCTTCTCTCAAGAAGGCTCGTGGTTCTGGGAGGGAACGTGTCACCTTTGTGTGCATAATTCAAATTTGAAATACAAGCACATGTTCCAGTGCACCAAAGTTGGTTGAAAAATCACATGTGTGTCCTCGGGTAAATTTCTAGGTTCCATGCAAGAAATGGGAATGAAATTCAAAATTCTGGGCGTCGTGGCTGGGTTGGAAACATTGAGAAACTTAGTTTTTTAATTCCTATAAATCCAAAACACGCATGAAAATAATGAAACTTGGCTTGGTGCCATGACATGGCACCAACATGCTGTGGTAAATTTGCAGTCCGATTTGCGAAGGCGCACACATTAACAATCAACAAAGTCATTTTGGAACAAGTGCTGTCACGTTACAATCGGAAACAAAAGTATTATTGAAGCCGTGGGCGTTCTACTTACTAGTACCATTTACGTGCCGCCACGCGTCCCCATTTTTTATTAGCTAGGAGGCGCCGTGCAGGGTAGCTATTTGAGTACGAGAGGCGTGCGATCAGACCCAGAACTCACGCTGGTTGGCTGCTTTCGAGGCGAGGCGGGACATCTCTCGTGCTTCCGCTTCCATGCTCTCCTCTCCCTGGTGGCAATCTCTCGACCCAGAACTCACGCTGGCCATGGCAGACGCAAGGGAAGGATGCTGAATGACTTGTTTATTTTTGTGGATGAGGAGTTGAGGAGGAATGTGCAGTCATCTTGGCATACTAGTATTTATAACTGAGTACTAATACACTCCTAAGTGGGAAACCATTTAGGTTGTGATCGGTGTGAACAGGTTTGCAATTCAATATAGCGTGGTACTAATACGCTCCTAAGTGCGAACCGTTTAGGTTGTGATCGGTGTGAACAGGTTTGCAATTCAATATAGCGTGGAGTAATTTGGAATGTGACGAGACGCAAGCTCAAAATTTATTGACGGTTCTAGTTTCGAAGTGTGGCACTATTCCCGGATGGAGTACTTCTTTTTCTACTCCCTCCTTTCCAGTTTTATAGGGCTTATCTCAAAATTTTAGTTTTTCCATTTTATAAGGCTCAATTTGGTTGTTCCCTAAAACATGTTCAGATTCCAAGGTGCATTAAATCATTGCATGCAAGTATTAATAGAAAATTGACCAATGCATGTACTTTATGCATGCATGCATTGCAATTAATGCATTGATAAACATAATTTTTTGAGAAAAACAAGAGTATTAATTAGGTGCTTTTGCAAACTACAAAAAATATTCCACCACTCACCATCTTGGTTGGTGAGATTTTTGAATTAAGCCCTATAAACCGGAAAGGAGGGAGTACTGCTGTGTACGTGCAATAACTGGCACCGTCGTATACATATCTTACGGTTAATGGGGCGTTCGACAGGAATAGCCGCGTGGCGAGCTCTCACACACGCGTCTGTTTTTTCTCGAAAAGGAGGATGATGACCCCCGGCCTCTACATCTGGGAGTCACACACGCATCTGTAGCTACGAATTGTAGTGTTCTCAACCATCCGATTGGCTCTATCATGGATGTACCTATATACTATAACATGTCTAGATACATCTATATTTTGACAAATGGAAGGCATGTATTGTGGAACGGAGGGAGTGCTTGTCATCAAAATTGATAAAAAGGGATGTATCTAGAACTAAAATACGTCTACATACATCTCCTTTTATCCATTTTGATGACAAGTAGTACTTCTTACCCAAAGGAACTTTATATCCAACAGACACAAAATATCCGTTCGACTGTTGGAAATTACTGATCTGATGTCGAAGTAATTGCTGCATCGCCACCAAAACCCACCATTTCATAAGCTAAAGTAGACCAAGGTAATCCCTATATTAGCATATTACTAAGATAAATAGAAGGCACTGTAGAAACATTTAGGACGTGAGCTTGTCAATCTGAATGTGGAGGGACACAAGCTTAGCCCCGGCCAGCAGCTTGGGCGGAACTGTCAAGAAGGTCAGCTCCTGCACGTCGACGTCGTCGGGATCCTTGCTGCTTGTCACCTCCATTTCCACCTTGACGGCGTCGGTCGTGCCTTTGGGCTCCCCCGGCGGGCCGTTCGCCCACAGCTTGGCCACGTAGTGCGGCAGTGGGGACGCCCCCGCTCTGATGTAGACGACCGACACGGCGATAGGCGCGCCGATGTCGAGCATGCCGCTGACCAAGAAAAACGCGCGGCGGTCGTCCTCTGCGAACAGCAAGAGCCGTGGCTCCGACAGTGGCACTTGCAGCTAGAGCACCTTGCTGTACTGGATCCTGTGCACGGGCATGGGATGCGCGGTGCTGATGTGGTCGTAGAGCGCCGGCGGCGGGCCTTCATAGCCGCAGACGGGCACGGGGCATTTGCAGGGCGCGAGCAGACACACGCTCTGGTGATCGGCGAGCTTGTGGTAAGTGACGTAGAGCCCACAGCCTTCGTGCGGGCACTCCATCCTCACCGACGAAAGGACGGAGTCCACCGCCGTGTTCCGCACGCTGAAGCCACCACCGCGCTCGCACTTCTGGCACTGCCGCTGGTTCCCGGGGCGCTCGACGCGGCAGTCCGCGCAGGCCAGGTGCCCTCCCTTGCACTGCAGAAATCAATCGAAGAGCACATCAATCAAGAAACCTGCACCTTGCTTAGTCAGTCGAACGAACGGGGTGTATTCGAACCTCATACACTGGAGGCGTCAAGGGGCGGAGGCACAAGGGACAGTGGAGCACGGTGAGGTCCATCGAGAACTTAGAGAGCTCCATCGTCGGGTCCTGTTCGGTCTGCATGATCTCGCCCTCCTCGTGCACAACCATCTCTCGACTTGGGTGGGGGTATTACAAAGCTTTACCGTCACATATTTTATACTACTTCAAGGTGCATTAAATCAACACATGCAAGTATCAAAAGGAGAGTCACGGCATGCATGCATGCGTTGTAATTAATGCATCGGTAAACGCAAATTATTGAAATATATCGAGTGCAGTGCTTTGATGTGTCGCGTCAACTCGTACATCAACGAGAAGTTTGATTATCCTCACCCTCGCGGACTTAACTGCACCTGCCTTTGGCTGTATGACAGGTTGGCCACACACCTGTCGGGCCCACCTATCATACACGCAAAGGCAGGAGCTTCCCTCCCTCGCCCATGAGCGTGGTGGCTGGCAAGACTAGGAGAAGATTTCGCTACACACTCTCCCTCCCGCACGCGGTGGACATGCAGCAGTTCAATCGGTGTCAGATGGCCAGAAGCGTACTGTAGTACTCCTCCGGTGCAGTAGTACTCCATCATTGTTCGACTTCCCGAAGAGGCGAAGATCCAAGCGTAGCCCGGACGCTCGTGTGGCAGTTTCATGTGTAGAGTAGTCTAGGATAGCGTGTACCATGCCTATAAGCTTAAAATCGTTGGGGTCGGCTCCATGCTATGTGGCCGTCTCAAAGTTTTTTTAAAAAAATAAAATAGTCCTCTGGCCCTACCTGACACCCTGGTGATTGTAGTTTGCGCGCTCATCTGGTCAAGACAGGAATATATATTTTAATTTGTTTTTTTTTGAAATGGGGGGACTCCCCGGCCTCTGCATCAGAACGATGAATACGGCCACATATATTTTAATTTGTGGTGGGTAAATGTTAGAGGTTGCAACAAATATATTGTACAATGCGGGTCTTTCAGCCAAGTTTAGAGGCAAGCATGTGGGGCCAGTGCTATGATGTGTCACGTCAACTCGTACAACGAGGAGAAGCTTGATTTTACTACACGCCTTCTCCCTCACCCATGCGTGCGGTTGCTCGCAAACGAGGACAGGCTTTTGCTTAGTAGTACTTCTACAACAAGCTATCTGTCCCGCTCGCGGTGGACGGACATGCAGCAGTGGATTCGACACTGTAGAAGCAGTAGTAGTAACATCATTGTTCGTCTTCTCGAAGAGGCGAAGAGCCAAGCGCAAACCAAACGTTGCAGTTGCGAACATTAGAGCACGCATATAGCCAGGCTCTTGCATGAGACAAAATTGCTATGTGAGCCCACTATTTTACTAGTACGTACAACTACTTGCTAGTATAGCCCTGTAAACCAGAAAGGAGTATTTGCCCTTCTAGAGATTTCAACAAGTGACTAGACTACACCGAGACGGAGTACATATGGAGCAAAATGAGTGAATCTGCACCGTAAATAAATACGTACTAGTTCTACCGTTTTCCTCTCCGAGGTGCACAATATTGAGTATACTGACTAGTCTCTTTTTTACACGCATTTATGTTTTTTTACACAGTACAGATGCAAGCGCTCATATACACGCGCATACAATCACCCCTATGAACGCGCACACGCACGGCACTATTATCTTGAAATTTACGAAGTCACCATAGGCACCTCGTCGTCGACGGGTCCATAGGTGCTTGAATGCCAAGGAGGGAGAGGGTAGCGGTTCCCGAGATGTTGAACGGTCAATGATGCGTCCTCAATTACATGTAGAGGGAATTAATTGGAGAAGCAGAATAGAGCCAGCACGATGTGAATGCAACACAGTTTGGACTCTCATATAATAAAGGCGCCCCACCACTCCAATCCATCTACTCCCAAGTCTCTGCGCAACACTGCTCACTCCAATCCAAGACCAAGTGACCAGAAGCCAGAAGCACCTATGGAGGCGATGGACGTGAGCGGCAGTCGGCTGTCCCAAATCATCCAAGGCGCCGGCCTGCGGCCCCGCACCGCGCAACGTTTCCATACGGTGCTGGCGACCGCAGGCATCGTAGCCCTCGCCGACGCCGGCTTCGCCTCTTGCATGGATGACATGATGGTCAACTCCATCCGCAAGTTCACCGCCGTCAAGAAGCGCGCGGACGACCTTGCCGTATTGGTGGCCCTGCAGGTGCCGGAGGCCGCGCTCGCCGTGTAGCGCCTCGCCATGCAAAAAACCATCGACCTGCACATCCACGTCTACGAGGAAATCGTCTACATAGGCCACTACAAGGCAAGCGAGGACAGAAAGACATTGGCCTTCTTCCAGCGGCTGGAATCTTTGGACGCCATTGTTCAGAAGCACGTCGACCTGGCCAGGAAAGCTGCTGCTACTTAGGCGCCATTCGGTGGGCCGGCGCCCTGAGTCGAGGAGGTGGATGTCGTCGATGGATGCATCTCTTCTTGCCTCCTGTAACCAGCACTGCATCTCCTCGTGGCCTTAATGTTTTATTAGTATAGTACTCCCTCCGTTCCCAAATATAAGTCTTTCTAAAGATTCCAGCAAGTGACTACTACATACAGAGCAAAATGAGTGAATCTACACTCTAAACTATGTCTACATACATCTGTATGTTGTATTCCATTTGAAATAGTATCTAAAAAGGCTTATATTTATGAACGGAGGGAGTATATGGCATTTTTATTCCAGTCGTAATGTTTTCACTGTGAGGTGGGGCCGCAGTTGAGCAAACCCACCCGGCCCACCGGGCGTCGGCCGAGTTTAGAATTAGAAGAGAGAAACGAGGGAGGAGAGCTAGCTGTAGCACGGACGCTCTTGTCAGATGGGACTCGGGTTTCTAGAATAGGAGTACTGAGCACTCGTGCCTCTTTTTTTTTGAGGGAAAAATTAGTCATATGTCTAGTACCACTAGTTGGGTGCGTGCGACCTATAGCTGTCATCACTTTAGGTCTTCTTTTCGAACCGCGGCTACGCTTCACAGTACATATTATTTCACGCATTTATCCTCCTATATGTACTCCTAGGCTATTTCCACGTGCTCCCATTCGCCGACATGTGGGACATAGAGCATCTGGGTCGTGGTGCATGCACGACTCGGAGCATATGCCGGGGTACTTTACATTTCAGACCTCACGAATTACATGCAAACCCCTGCAGAAGAATAAATAAATGAATGAATTACTACATGAAACCGGATTATTTTCATGGAAACCGGAGCACGTTCATTAAATTTTGGACATAACACGTTTATAAAAAATGACCGGACCGAAACCAGTCTAAGGGCCTCTTTGATTTTTCCCGCAAAAAGGGCCTCTTTGATTCATAGGATACTGAAAACATAGGAATGGGGAAAGTATGATGGCGATGAACCGAGACGAGGAGAACTCTAACTCAGTTAGAGGTTAGAGTTAGATTTTAACCCTGAACTAACTCTAAACCAAAGAGGTGTATGGATGGCAGGGTTAGATTGACAATAAATGCTCTATCTCAATCATTTGACTACTTTGGACCCTATTTCCTGCCGGATTTGGAGGGTACTTGGATACATTTTAGTTCCATGACTAAAAGTAGTGGGACTAAAACTTGCTAGCCTCACCCATGCTTGGATCCAAATACTAAAGAGACTAAAATCAAGTTAATGAGCATTTATTATCCTCCAAACCCTCCAATCTAGAACTCGCATGTGTTAAAGGAGAGGAGTTAAATGAGGAGAGAGAGGACTAATCCACATTTTAGTAGGGGTACCCCTGACTAAAAATTTTTAGTCTCAAGACTAGTTTTAGCCCCTCTTTAGTTAGGGGTGCTTGGAACTTTAGCCTCTTAAAGAGACTATTTTTAGTCAGACTAAAATAAGTCCCTTGGATCCAAGCACCCTCTTGGTGTGGCCGGCTCTTCTGTGGCCTCCTCCCGCTCACAATTGACATAAACGAACCATCTATACAAATCAAGCATGCAAAACATGATAATTTTTACTTTGTCCATACAAATGAGATATCCCACTTAAACATACAAGTCGTCAATCAAACTTCACAAAATAAAAAAGCACTTCAGGAAACAAAGAATGAGCTAACTCATCACGGAAGTCATTCACGATAGGGAGGGAGCCCGGAGTCCCTCACGCACCGAGGGAGGAGCTCGCCATCGTCACTCTGGAGGAAGGCTCTGAAGAGCCCAAGCCCCGGGAACCCCTCCGACGCCGGCCCTTGCGAGTTGAGGTCGACACCGGCATGGGTAGCAGGGCCGCTTGCCGCCGACTGGGAATTTAATCTTTGGGCCTCTAGAAATAATGCAAACTTGTAACTAAAATACATAGAAAGGTGAACTGAATCTTTGGGCCTCTAGAAATAATGCAAGCCTGAAACTGAAATACCTAGAAAGGTGAACTGAATCTTTGGGCCTCTAGAAATAATGCAAGCCTGAAAGTGAAATACCTAGAAAGGTGAACTGAATCTTTGGGCCTCTAGAAATAATGCAAGCCTGAAACTGAAATACCTAGAAAGGTGAACTGAATCTTTGGGCCTCTAGAAATAATGCAAGCCTGAAACTGAAATACCTAGAAAGGTGAACTGAATATTTGGGCCTCTAGAAATAATGCAATCCTGAAATTGAAATACCTAGAAAGGTGACCTGAATTTTTGGGCCTCTAGAAAGATTTATTACCTCCTCAACTAGCATCAAACAATTCCATGCGTGCACCACAAATCTATACCAAGTTTGATCAGGATCTACTTTTCCAAATCAGAATTAGCGCTAGAGCAAGCAAGATCAATGATATGGCCGTGAGACAAAGAAGGAACGAACAAACTTACCCCTCTCGCGACCTCCCTGGTAGATGCGCCGCCGCCGCGCACGACAGAGGGAGAAAAACGACTGGTGAAGGGGAAGCGGGGCGACCTTCGAAGGCCGGAGGGAGAGGGCGGCCGGAGTAGGGCGGCGGAGACTAGAAGGAGAGGGCGGCTGGAGGAGAGAGAGGGCGAGCGACCCTATGGGGAACAGAGAGGAGTCGTGCGAGAGGGGGGAACGATCTGGTGCGGGTAGGGGAGATTTTTTTTAGTTCTCTTTTAGTGGGCCCGAGGAGAACTAACCCAATTAGAACCTCTCCACCAGGCTAGTTTTTCTAGCTGGGTTAGAGCAAACTAGCTCAAACTAACCCCTCTTGTTTCGATAATTTGAGGCTATTTCAACCCAAACTAGCTCTAACTCAGGGATCCAAACAAAGAGGAGTGTTACTGTACATGCTACAGTGTGGACCGTAGCACATTGTTTTTATGGCCATATCACCACATTGTTTTCTACTGCTGGTTCACTGGGCTACCGTGGTTCGCACTGCTGGTTCACTGGGCTATCGTGGTTCGCACTCCTCCGACCTGAGTAGTACTACTCCCTCCGTTCCTAAATATAAGTCTTCATAGATATTTCACTTTCGACCACATATGGATGTATATAGATGCATTTTATGTGTAGATTCACTCATTTTTCTCCATATGTGGTCCATAGTGAAATCTCTCCAAAGACTTATATTTAGGAACGGAGGGAGTGGTATATAACGCATCATTCTTTGCTCCTTCTTACTACTCCGACATGTGGGAGAGCCAGCACCCGGGTCGACGTGTCATGCACCAGATTAGAGCGCGGAACGGAAGGGGGGCATCACCCCGGTCGGAGCGCCAGTAATTCATGACTATAGTGAGTGGTCATATCACAAGTCTTTCCAGCAGTAACGCGCCGTCAAGTTGCACAGCCCCACTCGCTCACCCTCCTCGCCTGTCTGTCAAACCGCCTACCCGAAAACTGCCACGCGTACTACCCGGGAAAAGCCCCGCCCTCAACTTTTAAGGGATAATTAGATTTATGCCCCTAGTTATGCCCCACTCGTCTGTTTTACCCCTAATTCCCAAAAGTCACCGGTTCTGTCCAAGTCACTTTGCTCCTCTTATGCTTTTGCCCTTTGACCGTTTGACCGTCAGTTTGAAAACTTCATAACTAATTCATACTAAATCAGAAAAATGCAAATAAGATACCAAAATGTTCAGAATAACATCACCTATATGTCAGTGTCATTTGCATTCATGAAAAAAGTGTTGGAAAGTGCCCATCTGAGTTTTAGCTCTTTTGATACCACCATGAATAGTAAACTCTAAAAAAATTTAAAAAAAATATGGTGGCAAAGAACGACAAATGTTCTAAGTGCTTGCCAAGTTTCATTAGGGAACGACATTCGTGGAAGTCGTGGCAAAAAAGTAATCTATTTTGGAGTGCTGATTGGTTTTTTTGCCGCGGCACCCACGAATGTTATTCCCTGATGAAACTTGGCAGGCACTTAAAACTTTTGTCATTCTTTGCCACCAATATTTTTTTGAATTTTTTTGAACTTTTTTAGATTTTACTATTCATGGTGGTAGCATAAGAGCTAAAACTCGGGTGGGCACTTTCCAACACTTTTTTCATGAATACAAATGACACTGACATATAGGTGATGTTTTTCTAAACATTTTGGTATCTTATTTGCATTTTTCTGATTTAGTATGAATTAGTTATGAAGTTTTCAAACTGACGGTCAAACGGTCAAAGGGCAAAAGCATAAGAGGAGCAAAGTGACTTGGACAGAACCGGTGACTTTTGGGAATTAGGGGTAAAACAGACGAGTGGGACACAACTAGGGGCATAAATCTAATTATCCCAACTTTTAACTACGCGAAAATAGTTCGAGCTTGTTCGTTCTATATAAATACAGTACTTACTGTATGTTTATTCACCCGTGGGGTTGTTCAATGAATGGAGGGGCGGGGAGCACAAGTGAACAATAGTGTAGTACTACTAGTAGTAAGTAGGAGTCGTACAATAGTCACCTTAAATAGAGAGTTTCTTTTCTTTAATGCCACGTACACAAATTGAAATGCTTGTTGTGGAGAGAAAAAAGATAATCACTCCACTATATATGGATGCAGGGGCCTGAGCGCTTGCTTTACTAGGGTTGCTCTCTTCATTCTCTCATCCTCTCCAGATATAAACAAGACAGCGGCAGCGACATTTTCTCTCTGCTCACCGCTGGTCACAGATCCGGCCGGATCCCTTCGGCTGGTGTGTGTAGAGGACTAAAAGGTGGATCGTTCACACGGTCATCGCCGCCGAGGGAGGAAACCCACAGCTGCCGGAGGGGCCCGATCCTCTGCCCGTGTCATTCTCTCCGACACAGCGCCGGCTCGGGAGGTCCTCCGACCCTTCTTCCTCCCTGCCGTATTGTCCGCAGATCCGACCTGCCGTCGCTGACATCCCGGTGACCCTCAGGTATAAGTTCTTTGAAAGCGGCCTTGCTCTACTGCCCCAGCTCCCCACGTGTCTGCATGTGCATCTTTTTCTACTCCCATCAGCTCTTCCAAAGCCACCTAAATTTTTAGTATTATTAGAGGTAAAGCTACTTCATGCATTCGAATCTAGGGCTTTGTTGAAACAACGAAGAAAGGTGGGAAAGTTGTAGCATGAATCTAGGACTTGATTCAAAGAGGAAATAATATGGTGAAAGTAGTAGAGACCGGATACCCAACCGGTCTCTTGGTTGAAAAGGAACAGATCTATTATTGGTTGAAAAAAGGATAGAAAGTGGCGGCTGGTGGACAAGTCAACATAGTATGTCCAGGATTAGATTTGCTGCCATCACATAGTAAAATGTCTCCAGGATTAGATTTACTGCCCTCACATAGTAAAAGGTCTCAGGATTAGATTTGCTGCCCTCACATAGTAAAAGGTCTCAGGATTAGATTTGCTGCCCTCACATAGTAAAAGGTCTCCAGGATTAGATTTGCTGCCCTCACATAGTAAAAGGTCTCCAGGATTAGATTTGCTGCCCTCACATAGTACAAGGTCTCCAGGATTAGGTTTGCTACCCTCACATAGCATGAACAAACTCAGCATCACCACTTTATGCCTCCTTGTAGGTACATTGTGCTGATGCGTCCACTATCGCATGTCCTTATACCAACCTTTTGCTGTTGTTAATGTAAGGGCGCATGTAAAATGAAGCGATCACACTGTTACCTTAGGGACATGTCTAACCAATGTTATTGTTAATCTAATGCCTCCAGTGATAAGATGCAATTAAACTATGTTACAAATGGCACTCCTGCTGTCTTCCCCAGTATGATAAGTAAGTTGCTCCTTTACGCTGCTGAGTGTCCTGGTGTCCCCACGGTCCCATGCCCTTAAACCAACTCTTTAGCTGCTATTGATTTACTATGTCTAGTAAACAAGCAATGCCACCATTAAAGTAATCCCATATTTGAGGAATCTCATTGTTGATCGTAATGCTTCTGGTAACATGAAGCATTGCTGACGTTTTAAAATTTCTACTGTCCTTGCGTGATTGCCATGAACATAATTAAGATGCTTCTTTTCATTTTGTATATGTTTCGTATATTCTTATTGACCAGCAACTGTTTACTTTCTATCTTTTTGTGCAGATAGGGATATCCATTTCACCTTATTGCTATTGTGACCTTTTGGTGAACTGCACAAAACACTTTTTTGGAATGAGTGTCTTGTGCAGTTCAACTAAAATGTTACATGGGAAACATCTCTCAATTTTGGTGGAACTACACAAAATGGTGATTGGAGTTTCCAAAATCTCCGTTAAATTCTGCTGGTAATCTCGTGCAATATTTTATTAGCCTTTCCGAGATGAGCCGTAGCTGAATGATGCAATCTTTGCTTCATTTCAGGTGAACTGCAGAAAAAGTGGCATGAATTGAATCATCGAGTGGAGCTGCAGGTTGACTTCCACTAGTGCCACTATTATAGTAATCATGCTCTTTATTATCTGCGTTGTGCAAACAGGAATACTCAACTACAGATGTTGTGACGGTCAAGAGCATTCGCCAAGTTCTTCGATTGTATGACATGGCTAGCCAAGATGGATTTAATCCCGATATTCACTTTATCAAGAGGCTCTTATGGGTTGGTTCAGAATCTTGCAAGCTGGGAATCAGTGAAATGTGTAGGCATCTTTGTTGTACTTATTATTTGAATCTTATTTGTTGGTTCTGAATCTTGCAAGTTGGGAATCAATGAGATGTGTAGGCACCTTTGTTGTACTTATTATTTGGATCTTATTTGTTGGTTCTGAATCATGCAAGCTGGGAATCAATGAGATGTGTAGGCATCTTTGTTGTACTTATTATTTGGATCTTATTTGTTGGTTCTGAATCTTGCAAGCTGGGAAAGACGGCATGATGATGCAGAGGACAACAACCATAACAAACAGTTCAAACTTGGTAGTATTATCTTTGTGAAAGTGCGACAAATGTGCTGATCGTGAGCGTCCTGAGAATAATAATTCTAATTGTTGTGCATGTTGATCCTGTGGCACTGATAGAACGAGCGAATGCATTGCTTGTTTTAAGTATAAATTTCTATTAAAGCTAAATAAATTTAAGTAAAGTGACCACTAACTCCTATTATTACAGTACCAATACAGACCCGCTCGTGAACCGACGTGTGGCCGAGGGTGCATCTTCTGCCGGGTGTGCAGCGAACGAGGGAGGGGTAGTAACTGTTGTCGCATGTACACACTCAGCTTACTGTTGAATCCAGTTCCCCAAGAGCTGAAAAACTAACTGCTGCCGCCGCCTACACACTCGTTCACTCGAAGAGACTCCAATGGCGATCCGAGGGGTGAGCCTGCTGGATATGGACTTCAGCAAGGAGTTCCCCTTTGAGTTCCCCGTTCAGTCCTATGGCTGCACCAAGTTGAATGTGATGTACACCAACGATACGGACTCGGTGAAGCTCTGCCTCGCCTCAGTCCTATGGCTGCACCAGGTTCTGGAGCATTCGCCTGTTTCATCGGCAGCGCCGACTGCACCTTCGCTACGGTGGAGAGAAGGAAGAACGCGACGATTCGGCCATCTGGTGCAACAAGCTTGTCGACATCCAGAAGCAATACAAGATCATCAGCAACGGGCAGGAGAAGGACTCCGTGGTTGACCTCGCTGAGACCATCATCGACCCCTGATAAGCCAACATGAAAGAAGACGACCTGAACACGTGGGAGGTACCTCTGAATCTAGCCTACATAACCTACGCGGCCAAGGACGCATACGCATGCTATGACATGTATAGGCAGATCTTAGACATGAGGGCGTGTTTGCTTCCCGTAACCGACGAGTACACGGATAGCCGCAGCGTCATGATCAAGCGTGCCAGTAAGGTCTAGATGTTGTACTTTATCTGTTTATATGCACCTTTATCATCTGAGTGTTTCATGCATTAGCCTATGTGTCATAATTATCTGTTTTGTCCGAAATATTTCTTTTAAGAACCCATTAACCTGATTGCTTTTTTACTGGCTATTTGCTTATGTATGTAAACTAGTTCACTTGTCCATAAAAAAAACTAGTTCACTCGGCTGTCGTGCTTTGAATCTCCTTCCTCCCAACATATTCCCCTCCTTAGGTGGACCCAACAGGTCTCTGAATTTTCTCCCACTTTATTTTTCGATGTAAACTGAGTTTTCTCCTAGTACTTTCCCCTAGAACCAACTCAACTGTCCCACGTCTAGCCTAAAAAGAATAATACCCCACGTACTATTAACTCATCAAATTAAAATGATAATTTATTTCATAAGTTGAAAGTTCTTACAAAAGAATAATAATAATTGGTTATATATTACTTGGCAAGTTAACTCCTAGTGATTGCGTACATAAGCTTGCAAAGATTTTACTGACGTGCAATCATGTGTTTATGTTTTTATAACATTTCTCCGTCTAGCCCAACATGATATTTTCACCCAGCCCAGCAAGTCCGCGGATTTCGAGAAAAATGCAAATGGGATTTAAATGGGCTGCATAGATGCTACATCAATGTTTCACCCAGCCCACCAAATGGACTAAAAAAACAAATGGACTGGCTGACATGTGGGCCAGTAGGTCGAAGCCTAAGAAGGCGTTGGATTTACATCCAACGGCCGGCATTCTTCTTCAATTTCTCGTCTTCTTCCCCCAGCGTTGCCGAACCGCCTGCTCCAGCCTTCGGCGTCCCGCGGCCTTGTTTTGCGCTCCTCAGCGAAACGCTACCCCGCCGACGGCCAGGCCATCCCTCCACTCCGCACCTCCTATTATTCTCTGCCGAGTGTAGGCCAACCCGCACCCAAACCAGTCAAGTTTCCAACTCCTCTCCGTCTGCGACTCCACTGTCGCGTCTTCCCCATCTCCGGGACGTTCCAGTCTGGGGCCTCGCCGTCGTCCACCGCCTCAGTGCGCTCGGCGCGGCATGGTCAACATACGAGAGTCATCGGAAGAGGACTGTACGTGGAGATCCTGACGGCTGGGACCCACGATGTCCATGTTCGCACGCAAAGAAAGTTCCTCCTTATTACGCACTGTACATGCACTGTACGTGGGAAGGGCTTCTGTATTTCCCGAAAAAAACGTTCCCCCCGCTGACAGGTCGGACCCACCAGCTATATCTTCGCACGCAAGGAAGTGCCTCCTTATTACGCACCAAAAAATGAATACCCCTACTAGCTGGGACCCACCATGGTGGGTGGCTGACTTGTGGGCCTACTAAGTTGACGAGGACGGAGTGCTTTGTCAACTTAGTCAATATGAACGATACTAGCTCCAGTGACCATACGATGTCCATCCAACGGCCATAGTGCTTCTTCAACCTCTGGTCTTCTTGCTCTAGCCGCCCAAAGCAGCGCCGGTCGTGCCGCATGCTCCTGCCTCTCGTGGCCGGCTGTGATGCCGCGGATGCCTCACCGCCCCTAATACTCCCACCGCTGGCCCATGGTATCCCTCTACTCACCCACACCCCCTGTTATTCTGCGGCGACGGCAGCCTCACGCCGCAGCCGAACCAGTGAACCCTCGTACTCCTCTCCGCTTGGGCATCCACTGCCGCGTGTTCCCCGGCTCCGCGTTGTCCCCTTCCTGGGCCTCGCCGTCATCCACCGCCGTGGTGCTCTCGGCGAGGCGTGGTCAATGTGGTCAACGACCGACTTCCATCGGAAGAGTACTGTACGTGGAGACGCTGACAGCTGGGTCCACGGCCACAGCCCAGTTTTTTGTGATTTGCCAAGTAAGACGCTTTGTCAGGCCTGTTGGGCTGCAAATCTTTCAAGACGAGGAGAGCTTCATTCGGCTGGCCGAGAAAATGGCCCTAGCAGTAATGAGAAATGGGTTGTACATTTTTAAAACACATCAAACCGGCAATTAGTTTCAAATATCTTTTTTCATTTTGAGATTTTAAATTACATTAATTTTTATGCGTGGAGAATTTGTTGGATTTTATATTCATATACATTTATTTTTAAAATCAGTTTGAATGTGAGTCGAAATTTTGGGATTAAAAACAGTTCGGACCGCACCGAAATATGCAAAATTTCGTATAATTTTTTAACCGTGGCCACAATATGGACTGTAATGCTAAGAAAAAGAATATAGGCTCCAAAAAAACCTTAAGAATTAGCAAATGTGCTGTAAATTATTAGAAATAATGGCAGATGGGTTGTATGTTGTTTTCCACAGATTTGAGGCTTTCCAAAAAAAAGGTTGACGCACAAGCAGTGACTGTGGGATGTCCATCGAACGGCCGTCGTGCTTCTTCAATCTCTTCTCTTCCTGCTCCAGTCGCTCAAACAAGCGCTGGCGGGACTGCCTGCCCCCTCCTCCCCGCGGCCGGCTATGCTGCCGCGTAGGCCTCACCACCCCACCATACTCCCATCGCTGGGCTAGCCATCCCTCTACTCACCCACACCTGCTGTTATTCTCCACCGACGGCAGACGAACCAGTAAACCCTCGTACAGTCGTACTCCCGTCCACGTGGGAAACAACTGCCGAGTCTTCCCTGCCTCCGTGTCGTTCCCTTCCTAGGCCTCACCGTCGTCCACCGCCCTGGTGCTCTCAGCGCGGCCTGGTCAACATGGTCAATGACCGACATGCATCTGAAGTGGATTGTACGTGGAGAGGCCGACAGCTGGGTCCACGGCCGCACGCAAGGAAATGCCTCCTTATTACGCGCAAAATAATGATTCCTCCACCTGTCATCATGGACCCACCGAAAGGGCCTCTGTATTTCGTGAAAAAAATGTTACCGCCGCTGACAGCTCAGACCCACCATCTATATCTTCGCACGCAAGGAAGTGCCTCCGTATTACGCAAAAAAAATGAATACACCCCCTGTTAGCTGGGACCCAGTATAGTGGCAGGCTGACTCTTGGGCCTACTAAGTTGACGGGGACGGAGGGCTTTGTCAACTTAGTCAATATGCACCATTCTAGCTCCAGTGACCGTACGATGTCCATCCAACGACCGTAGTGCTTCTTCAACCTCTGGTCTTCTTGCTCCAGCCGCCCAAACCACCACCGGTCGTGCCTCGTGCTCCTGCCTCTCGTGGCCGGCTGCGATGCGGCGAAGGCCTCACCGCCCCCTACTACTCCCACCGCTGGCCAGGCCATCCCTCTACTCACCCACACCCCCTGTTATTCTGCGGCGACGGCAACCTCACACCGCAGCGAACCAGTGAACCCTTGTACTCCTCTACGCATGGGCATCCACTGCCGCGTCTTCCCCGGCTCCGCGTTGTCCCCTTCCTAGGCCTCGCCGTCGTCCACCGCCCTGGTGCTCTCGGCGCGGCGTGGTCAACATGGTCAAGGAATGGCTTCCATCGGACGTGGATTGTATGTGGAGAGGCTGACAGCTGGGTCCGTGGCTGCAGCAAGGAAGTGCCTCCTTATTACGTGCAAAATAATTATTCCTCCACCTGACAGCTGGGACCCACCGGACGGGCCACCGTATTTCGTGAAAAAAACGTTTGCCCTGACTGCTGGGACCCACCAGCTAGATCTTCGCAGGCAAGGAAGTGCCTGACAGTCGGGACCCACCTGGTCGAAGGGTACGTAGCGTTGTCATTCTGGTCGCGAACATGTACATACATATATACTGGTGGATGTAGAGGCGCGCACGTGTCGTAGTAGAGGCGCATACGTGTCGTAGTAGAGGCGCGCACGTAGCATGTACACGTACGTACAGCGGCCAGGGTGGAAGAAAGAAAATACGGCCACGTATGTGTACATACGGGCGAGGTCTCGAACGCCTACTCGCGCATACGTACGGCCAGGGCTCGTGTACATGGCTGGGTCGGAACGGAGAAACAGCGTCGTCGTCGTGTTCATGGGGAGGCAACGGAATGCGTCGTGTTCATGGGGAGGCAATGGAATGCGTCGTGTTCATCGGGAGGCAACGGAACGCGTGGGAGCCAACCGGCTGGGTCGGAACGGAATGCGTCGTCGTGTTCATCGGGAGGGCTTGGACAGAACAGCCAATGGAAACGAGGCCTGGCGTATCGCAGAATGGAGGAAACGGCCTTGTGTTCGACCGGCCACGTTTGAAACGGGATCCTGTTCATCGGGAGGGGTCTGGCGTACCGCAAAACGGAGGAAACGGACCTCCTACGGTCGAAACGGGGGTCCTGATGATCAGGAGGGGTGTGGCGTACCGCAAAACAGAGGAAACGGACTTGTGTTGGAGCGCTACGGTCGAAACGGGGGTCCTGTTCATCGGGAGGGGTGTGGCGTACCGCAAAACGGGACTCCACGGGATACTGTTCATCTCCACCGTCGACCCCCTACAGCCTCCACGAGCTACGGTTCATCCACCGTCGACCTCCTCCAGCCTCCACCTGCGACTGTTCATCCACGGGCTCCTGTTCATCCAGCCTCCACCACGCGCTACTCCACCGGCTACTGTTCAACCAGCCCTCTCCACGGGCTCCTGTTCAACCACCCCTCCACGGGCTACTATTCATCCAGCCCTCCACCGTCTATTGTTCATTCTGCCCTCCACGGGGTGGTCCTGTTCATCCTGCCCTCCACGGGGTCCTGTTCATCCAGCCCCAACCGGCTCGATCAATCTGGGTCCTGTTCATCCAGAGGCAACACCACGGGGTCTTGTTCATCCACCCCCATCGGGAACTGTTCATTCAAACCCCCCAGCAACGCTCACTGTTCATCCAGAGGCAGCATCGATCAGCTTCAGTTAGCAGCAGTAGCGAAGGAATCGCTCGATCGGGTTCAGTTAACAGCCATCGATCGATCGCTCGGGTTTAGTAACGCGTAGCCTGCAGTGTAATCGCTGGGGTTCAGTTAGAGCCCAACGCCTCGCTCGGGTTCAGTTAGAGCCAACGCCTCGCACACACGCGCGTACGTGTACGAGAGAAACGCGCATCGCTCGGCCCCCGACTTCCCACCGTAACCGGGAACTCCCCGAAATTTTCCTCGCCCTCGCTTCTACCACGGTTTTTTCTGTCATGGACGAACCAAAGAATGTCATGCAGCTGCGTCTCCGGCCCGCCCAGGACGAAAAGCCCATTTTCTATCATGATTTTTGTCATAGAAGTAGGAGCGCACCACACCTATGATGATACCGGGTTTTGTCACAATTATCGTCATAGAAGTGTCATATGTATGACAGAAAAAAATTTCGTTCGGCCCAAAATGTCACGGATGTGTCTTTTTTTTGTAGTGATGCCGACCCCGACTCTGACTGACCGCGTCGCCCCTCCCTCGGCCACGCGCCCTGCCGAGGGCCTTCCTCGTCAAGCTCTCCATTGGGGCGCTCCCCGTCGTCTCCTTGGGCGGCTGGCGTAGGAGGGCCGGAGGAGGCGAAGAAGGCGGGTGGCGGCCGTCAAGTCGGAGTACGCTGGCACCGACGCCTTCGTCGCGTATTGTCGGCCCGCTGCCTCATCTTCCAGCTTCTCTCCCGGCACTGGGACGCTCTCTTGGTGCCTTCTACTCCTTGCACCTCGCCTAGTAACTCTTTTTGCCCTCCTGCTGTCTTGTTCCACCTTCTGAGGAGAGGGACAAGAAAGGGATTATGGGCACCTTATCTCTTTTTAGTTTGTAAGCCTGCGCGCACTTGTTAATCTTAAGACTTGTAATCCCCTTGCTCATGTTTTTAATTCCGTATGAACTGTACCTGTATGGGATGTTTTTAGTGAAAAGGGTGCTTGCTGGGTTCTTTCTGCGTGAGCGAGGCCCTTGCCAAGGAGCGAATCCTTGTTATTTTTAAGATAAACATTGTCGCCCGGCAACAGGCCTTGCCGTCCCCTGACTTCAGTCGACCATTCTCACGCTTTCGGCGGAGGCAGGGGCGAAGTAGAGTTAGGACCTTCGTTTGTTTCCTCACCACCGCGTCTATGACCCGGTTCTGACCCAGGGACTTGGGTACAAGAAGAAGCGGGAGCACGGTGGTCTCAGAGCAAAACAAGGTTTCATTCGTCCCAGTTCCATACGAAAATGCACAACAGGGGATGAAGGACTTATCTGAATCCACAACCCTCGGCAACTTTGGCTTGCCGTGGTTAGATCCTTGTGTCTTCAGCCCCCGGCAGTCCTGGCTTGCCGGGGCCAGAGCGCTGGTTTGTTATCTTTCTCCCAAGCGGCTCAGCAGAAGTGTCCACATGCCCTGCGAACCAAAGAGGACTGAAAGAAACATACTCGATCTCTAGGCTAGGGGTTAGTTGCCGCTAAGCACTACCAACCCTAACCAAGGGAGAGACTTAACCTAGCATGCATGCCAAAACTTAGGGCGCCAGTGCTTCATTTATTTATGCTCAGGGTCTGCGCCTGGCTTTGTACAGAGGGTTACATGCCTGCCGGCAAGGCTTGTACAAAAGGTGGTTTGTCGGGGGGCCCGGCTACCGTGCCTTATGGGTGAAACTTGCGAAGATGCTCAATGTTCCAGGAGTTGCTCACTGGAATAGCATCTTCGGTCTCCAGGCGGACCGCGCCAGGCCTGGTGACTCGTATTACCTGATAAGGGCCTTCCCACTTCGGCGTCAACTTGTTGGAATTCTTGGCTGCTTGAACGCGCCGAAGAACAAGGTCACCTTCCTCAAAGCTTCGGGCATGAACCTTGCGGCTATGGTAGCAGCCAAGGCTTGCTGGTAGCGTGTTGCTCTCACAGCCGCCCGAAGACGATCTTCCTCAAGGAGTGTCGCGTCATCTTGCCACAATTCCTCTTGCTCAAGCTCGTCATAAGCGAGCACTCGAGGTGACCCATATATGAGTTCCGTGGGGAGAACTGCTTCTGCCCCATTGTCGGCGTTCTGGGAACGGGGGTCCCCAGACTTTCCTGCCTGCGGCCCACGGCGTGGCTATGCTAGCGGGCCTGTACGGCCCATCTTCATCAACAAGGCACTAAAGACCCTTGCGAGGGGCCAAGCCTCGCGAGGCGGACAACGCAAGACCTCCTCAGGAGCGACCTCACCAGGCTGCCTCGCGAGGAGCGGAGATATCAAGGCGGGGCAAACCTCGCGAGGCTCTCGTGACGTGAGCCATGACGACCGGCGCCAGGCGGGCGCCAGCGCGCGCAGCGTCCTTATTTCCTCTTTGGTGCTAAGGAGGCAGGCGCAGGCGCGGAGTAACGAGGCATCAAGCAAAGGTTTCCATATCGGTGCAACAAGACCAAGACTAGCAGGACGGCAAGACGGAGGTCACCGTGGAGCCCAAGACGGCGTCAGCACCAGAGCCTTTTGCAGGCGAAGACCGCTTTTGTCAGGATAGCTTGTACTAGTTGTCCCCTTTCAAATTCATCCGCCGTTGTTGGCTCCCTTCCCGCTCAATATTTGGGGAGAGGACCATGGCCTATATAAGTAGATCTAGCCACCATAGTAGGGACGGATTGAGTTCTCATCCACAAGTCCACAGAGCACAAGAACACCTCAACCACAGGAGGATGTTCTTCCCCTTGTACTGTTCTTCATCAGCCCAAGAGGCAATCCACCAACACACACTGGAGTAGGGTATTACACCACAACGGTGGCCCGAACCAGTATAAATCTCGTGCCTTTCTGCGTTCTGAGTTGATCGAGTTCGTCCGCGAGATCTTAGCGAGCTAGGGCGTAGATCGGTAGGAGGGAAAGAACTTCGCGCGCACCCCAGAGTTCGAACCTTAAGGGTTTTGCCGGAACCCCATATCCGACATTTGGCACGCTAGGTAGGGGTGCGCCGGAGCTTCTTCTCCGCCAATCGACTTGCCGACGCTCCGTGGCCGCGATGTCCGGCGACCCAAGGGCTGATTCTGACCGCTGGGCAGCTTGGCCAGCCCGGGCGGTGACACTTGCCCACGAAGACCCCGACCCCGCGCTATAGGCGCCGCGAGCGCCATCCAGCGCTGCGGGGCACGGGCGGCACGGCCAGGCGTTGTCCACCCTCACCCCACGACAAGTGCGAGCCGCTGCAAGGGCAGCAAGCCACGCCGCAGCAACAGCGCCGCATTCACAGCGGGAGTAGGCAAACATGAGGGCAGCGCTCACGGTGGCGCCAGAGCAGCTGCGGTGCTGGCTGATGGAGAGCGGAAGGGATGCACTGCTAGAGCACGTTGCCGAGCTGCTGGACGCGGTGGCATCGAGAGCGCCGCCCTTCTGCTATCAGCTTCCTTCAAAAGCCATGCCGGGGTCTCTCGGCGGGCCTCGCCGCAACCACGCGCCGTCGGGTGTACCTGGGGGCTTCATCAACACCAGCATGGCCAGTGGCGTCGGGGGCTCCACCGTCCCCATGCTGCCCACGACGAGCATGGGTGCAAGCGTCGCCCCCACAATTCCAGTGGGATGCCACATTACCATCCTCAGGACGCCGCCCAGGGCCGGGCAAGATGGAGTGTGGGGCACTACGGCGAGGTGTTCGGGGTGACAGCCCCGGAAGCTTACGTGCCCCGCATGATGGACTAGGAGTACGCACCGGAGGACGACCTTGGCTCGTTCCTCAGAGAAGAGCGGGAAGAAGGGACGCTGGAAGTTGAAGCCTTCCAGGAACCGACGGAGAACCGCAATAATCGCGCAAGCGACAACGACTATAGGGTACCACTAACCTCTCAGGAGCAGGCTTCCGCTAACCATGGGCTGCAAGTTAATCAGTTCACGGCATCGGTCGGCGACCCCGGCGCAGCAGCATCCCTTCCGCCGGGGGAATCACACTGGGGGCCACGAGGAGGGAGCCAGGAGCAAGGCCCCTCCCCACATCACGCGAAGCCAGGCAACGCCCGGAGGTAGGCCCTCTGCCGGGGAGGTGCCGGCCAGCCTTCCCCCGGCAGAGGACCCGTGGTCGCGGGGGCACCGCTGGCATCCCCTTTCCCCCTTTGTGTCGTCCAGGTTGCTGGTCGGCTCAAAGGTGGTCGAGGGAGGCGCAAGGCGGGGCCCTCGTCTGGCGATATGAAGCAAGGTCGGTTCCTATGAGGAAGGCCCAGTGCATGTGAAGCTCGCCGCCCGTGACACTCTCACGTAATAATGAGTGGGGCTGTACATGCCCCGGAGTCTCAGGGGTGCCGGCCTCAGGCCCTGGAGCTCCCTCCCACGCCTAGTGGCAGCACTTAGCTCCGCGCTGGTGAGAAGACTTGAAGACCTGAAGACTAGACTAGGCGCCGAACGCGGCCATTTGCTTTGGATCTTTTGTTCTGCAGCCTTGCTTTCTGGATTTGGATTTAAGTTGAAGTCAAGCTTTTATCGATGCTTGCTGCATTTTCTCGTTCAGAGTGATTTCTTGCCATCTAGTTCTTACCTTGTTCTCGAGCTCACGCTCGCCGCCTCCCCCTCGCGGGCCCCTCGCTATCGGGGCTGGGCCCAGCATGCGCGACGTGCGCACCGATCGGCGTAGGAACCTCACGAGGCCCTCCCGGGCAGGTCAGCAGACCCTTCAGGAGCCCCGCGGTGACTCTCGACCCTACAATACGATTCAGGGCCTGCCCCAGCTAAGGTAAACCGCAGCCGCAAGACTTGCCATCAGACTCATGGCCGACCAAAACGCACCCTTGATTCAGCACAGAGAGATGGAAATCATGATTCATTTACATGAGGGGCCCCCTCCCAAAATGCTCTCACAATCTTCAGGGGCCATGCCTGAGTTTTTGCATACAGGGTGAAGCAGTAAAGGGATGAGGAATTAGCCGGATATGTCGCTCGCCGCGTCCTCCGCGTCATCTTCAGATGCGACGCTCGCGTCGCTGATGTCGTCGTTGGCACCGCCGCCACCATCACCAGCGCCGGCGTCACCATCATCGACCACGTCGCCTCCGTCTGCGGCGACTACCACCGCGTCATCCTCTGAAGTGAATGCTCTGACCAACGCATCCACGTTGTCCTCCACCCACGGCGCCAGGTCATCTCGGATGGCCTGTGGTACGGCGGCAATGGCGGCGTCGAAGTCGAAGTCGGGGAAGGTGTTCCTGAGGTGGCTGAAGACGCGGGAGAACGCGCGCCCGAGTAGACCCCGGCTCCTCTCCTCCACGAGCCGACGAGCCCTGTCGGACCGGGTTTCCAGGCGCGTCACCACGTCGGTGAAGAAGATCAGGTGGCTGGCGTAGTCATTCGAGTGGGGGTGCGGTGCATTCTCGTCGCAGATGTGGCCCAGGGTGGTATTAGCCCTGTTTCGGAGGACCTGAAGCATGGGGGCGTGCTCGTGCTCCAGCGTCCGTCGTTGGAGCATTTCCTCCCTGTTTTGCCGTGCGACGGCCTCGGTGTCATCAACCCGTTTCCGAAGAGAAAGCAGCTCGGCGCGGGCGGAGGCCAAGTCCGCCTGCGGCGTAACCAGGGCGGCAGCCGTGGCCTCCCCACGCCTCTCCGCCTCGTCCGACCTGAGCCTGAGGGCAGTGGCCCTGCCCGCATCCTCCGTTCCTGCGAGCTTTAGCTTCAAGTCGTACCTACCCTCCAGGTTTGCGCGAACCTCGGCCACCCGGCGGTCGACACTCTCCTGGACCCTGGCCTTGCGAGCCCCGACGGCATCTTCCGCCTGAGCAACTTGACGCTCCCTCGTCTCTAGTTGTTCGAGCTCAAGCCTGCGCTCCACGGCTTCCAGAGCCAGCGCCTCCTCACGCCTCCGGACCTCCTCTTCCTCTGCGGGTGTCCCCCTCAGTGACGCAAGGGTGGCCCTGCGTGCATCCACCTGCTTCTTGAGGGACACACTCTAGGCCTGGAGCTCCCACACGCGCTTCTTCGCAGCCTCGCGGCGGCGGTCAGCCTCGTGAGCCTCCTCCAAGGCTCAGGAACAAGCTTCGCGGGAAACCTTGAGGGACGCCTCGGTCTTCGCATTGTCGAGATCACGCTGATAGCGGCCAAGATTGATGGCCACTCTCAGCTTACGTTGTTCCTCCACCAGCCGAAGACCTTTAGCCTCAAGGCGCGAGTCGACGCCCGCAAGTTCTTCACCAAGTCGGCTCATCGCGCCCATCGCCTCTTGGAAGACTTGATGGCGAACGACACTTCGCCCGCGCTCAGACTCGAACGCGCGGCCCACCTCGTCCTCCACCTCGGGGGCTGCAGGTGGGACATCTAGTGGCGCACTGCCTCTTGGTAGGGGGCTGGGGGCTGGTGCCACTCCAGGCGCCGGCCCGACCTCGCAAGAAGCTCCGGCCCAAGGCGGCCCGCTGCTTGAGGAGGAGCTAAAGGACGAAGCCAACCCGTTGCTGTCCATAACCAGAGGAGGAGATCGGGGAATGCCCGCTAGGCTCCAAGCCAGACCGTGCAGGAAGGGCAGTGAAGCCACAGATTCAAGGCTCCAGGAAGGCGAGCGCACCCCTTTGCCGACCCGGTTCCGGGCGCGGCGTTTATGCTCGAGTTGCACAAGGCCAGCGGGGGTGTCGAGGAAGGCGAGGATTGCTTCACGAGGGACCCAACGGCCCTGGTGGAAGGTGTCCTGAAGAGCTAGCGTCAGGAAGGAAGGCATCAATCAATAAATCACAAGGTGCAGTACTTACTCGTCGATAGCAAGTACTTTCGCCGGTTCAACGGCCCGAAGATGCTGTTGCTGCTCGGGGATCCTTTCCTCTTGCGGAGCTCCTCAAAGTCCACACAAAGCCGACCGAATCGCTGGACGTGACGGCCGGTGCGAGGCGGGGCCGAAGAAGAGCTTGGAGGGACATCTTCAGGGGTGCCTGGCTGTGGTGAACAGGCGGGCGCCGTCTCGCTATGACCTCCCGAGGCTTCGGGGGCTTTGACCTCGGGAACCGCATGCTGCGTCGCCTCAGTGACCGACGCCCCGGGGGAGGGATCACGAGCTCCCGAGGATGATGCCCCCGGACCACCGAGCGGCGTGTGCTCTTCAGCGCCTGGGCCGCGGGCCTCCGTCAGAGCTCGCCCTCCCGCACCCGCACTCGGGGCAAGCTCGTCACCGGCGGCGAGGAATGGGACCACATCGATGGGGTTCTCGCGGG
Organism: Aegilops tauschii subsp. strangulata; assembly: GCF_002575655.3. NCBI lineage: Eukaryota > Viridiplantae > Streptophyta > Magnoliopsida > Poales > Poaceae > Aegilops > Aegilops tauschii. The sequence continues at coordinate 404,406,026 of NC_053036.3, read as the reverse complement.
GCCCCACCTGGCCGATCTGGCGCAGGCCCCACTCATCAAAGGAGGGCATGCTCGCGGAAAACTCATCCTTGTTCTCGCAACGATGCAGCAGACTACTCCTCCTAGGCATGTCGTCCGGCAGAGGGGTACCCGTTAGGATCATAAGCATTGTCTCCCGCATCTTAAGAGGAAGCCCTTCCTCTTGAAACCTCATGTGGTCCTAACTGCTGAGCAAGGCCCACATCGGGCGGGAATGGCATTGAAGCGGAGCGACTCGGCGCTTGACGAACTCCTTCACCACCATAGGCGCAGTCACGCCGCGGTCCTTCAACCTCCTCAGCCTGGCCCAAACGGGAGCGAGGCGGGGGCTCCTGAGCTTCTGATGGCCCCAATCGGAGTTCAGAACAGCAGGCCCCGCCGGAGCATGGAGCAGAGGACTGAGCACACCGGCATCAACAAACACCCATCATGCGCGGAACTCGCTCGTGAATGAAGGAACCTCAAAGTCAATCCCCGCGCCCGGTGTCGCGGCCACGGCCTGGAAGCTCACGCACCCCGAGCTCTGACAAGGGTCAGTTAGGTGCAATGAGAAGAAATGACGGAAGAAGGCCACTGAAGGAGCGATGCCCATCATGGCTTTACACAGAAAGGCGAAGACGGCGAGAAGGGTCACAGATTGGGGGTCGAGATGCAGCATGTGGATTTTATAATGCTCGAGCACCGCGTTGAAGAAGGCGGAGAAGGGAGGAATCAGGCCAGCCAAGAGGGCATCTATGAAGATGGGGACCTCAGTAGCAGCCCGGGCCATGCGAGTGCAAGACGCGGGCCAAGCCACCGTCTCTCCCCACTCGTCGAAGCTGGAAGCGAGCATTGGGCGCACCTTATCCATGGCCTCATCGTTGAGCACCCGGGATCGGCCGAGCGCCGGCTCGACGGCCGGAGGCGCGCTCGGTGAAGACAAGGGTTTCTTCCCCTTGTCTGCTTGTTTCAGCGCCCTGGCGATGGAGCTGGCAGGAGGCAGGTCAGATCGGAGAGGAGAAGCAGAGTCTCGAGGAAACAGAGAGATTGGGGAAGCAAGACACGGGTGACGGAGAAATAACTGCGTAGGTTGCGGGGGCCGCATAGCCAGCGGATTCAAAGGCAGCGTGGGGAAGCGGAGATGCCCACGTCCAATCAACCACCACACGTCGACTGAGGCCGCAGGCTTTGGGGGCCCGCGGCACTCCGTACTTGACCCTTGGCTTCGCCGCGAAGCCAAGCCCGAGCGGACCTTGGGCCCGGGGGCTACTGTCGGTGTTCTGGGAACGGGGGTCCCCAGACTTGCCTGCCTGCGGCCCACGGCGTGGCTATCACTACTAGGAAAAGGCCTGCTAGTGGCGCACCTGTTTTGGCTACTAATGGCGCACTACAGGTCGCCACTAGCATCACGCCATTAGAATTTAATACTAATGGCGCACCCCTGGTACGCCATTAGTATACCAGATACTAATGGCGCACCAAGGAGTGCGCCATTAGTATATCCCACGGTGCGCCATTACTATCTGACTTAGTAATGGCGCACCACATAGAAGTGCGCCATTACTAACATTTTTTCAAAAATTTTCAGAATTTTTTTAATTTGTTTTTCAATTTTTTATTTTTTTCTTAATCTCGGGTCACTATGGCTTAATCTCGGGTCAATATGCTTAATCTCAAGTGAAATCGCACTAAGTGGTCAAACTTCCCGGAAGGTTACCCATCCTCACACTACTCTAGGCCGAGCATGCTTAACTTCGCAGTTCTATCCAACCCCAGCACCAGCTCACTTAACAGGCACTTGTTGATATATCTATCATATCAATCCTATTAAACCTTGTTGATGTCTAGGACTTCGTTCATGTTCATGAGTATGATGAAATTTTGAAAAATATTTCAAACTTCCCGGTCATATTACGTATCTTTATTGAAAAAAAATTCCAAAAAAAAATTTCGAAACCAATTTTTTTCTGTTACTAGTGGCGCACCTAGCAAATGGTGCGCCACTAGTAAGTTTGAAATTTTTTCATTTTCCCATCTAGATCTTAAAAGCCCCGTAACTCTTTTTCTGTTAGGTTTTTGAGGATTTTGAAAATGTTTAATAGGGTTCCCCCGTTTAAATTCGGATGTAACTTTTCGAGTAGATGATTTTTCATAGAAAAAACTTTTTAATCCGAGTTCGTATGCAAAAGTTATGCAAATTTTACAAATTCCAGAGAGATTTTGCAAATAAAGTCGAAATTCATATTTGTAAATTTTCCCGACAAGTAGACCACATATCACATGGGAAACTTATTTTCTTTTATTTTTTTGACATTTCCATCATTTTCTTTTATTTTTTTTAAACTGAAAAGCGGTCCACGGGGGGGGGGGGGGGTGCATTCGGTGGATTTTTTGGGCCAAGTTAGTAATGGCGCACCGTGGGAGTGGTACGCCATTACTAGTTCAACTAGTAATGCCGCACCACACACATGGTGTGCCATTACTAGTTTTGAAAAAAAGGGTGCATTCGGTGGATTTTTTGGGCCAAGTTAGTAATGGCGCACCGTGGGAGTGGTGCGCCATTACTAGACTAGTAATGGCGCACCACACACATGGTGCGCCATTACAAGTTTTGAAAAACAATAAAAACATTTGAAAAAAATTACTAGTGGCGCACCGTAGATGTGGTGCGCCATTAATGTCAATATTATCTATAGCCCTTTTCCTAGTAGTGTATGCTAGCGGGCCTGTATGGCCCATCTTCATCAACAAGGCATTCAAGACCCTCGCGAGGGGCCAAGCCTCGCGAGGCGGACAACGCAAGTCCTCCTCAGGAGCGACCTCACCAGGCTTCCTCGCGAGGAGCGGAGATATCAAGGCGGGGCAAACCTTGTGAGGCTCTCGTGACGTGACCCATGACGACCGGCACCAGGCGGGCGCCAACGTGCGCAGCGTCCTTGTTTCCTCTTTGGTGCTAAGGAGGCAGGCGCAGGCGCGGAGTACCGAGGCATCAGGAAAAGGTTTCCGTATCGGTGCAACAAGACCAAGACCAGCAGGACGGCAAGACGGAGGTCACCGTGGAGCCCAAGAAGGCGTCAGCACCAGAACCGCAACGGTCGCGCTAGCGACAACAACTACAGGGTACCACTAATCTCTTAGGAGAAGGCTTACGCTAACCGTGGGCTGTAGGTGAATCAGGTCACAGCGTCGGTCGACGACCCTGGCGCAGCAGCATCCCTTCCACCGAGGGAAGCACACTGGGGGCCGCGAGGAGGGAGCCAGGAGCAAGGGCCCTCCCCACTTTGCGCGAAGCAAGGCAACGCCCGGAGGTAGGCCCTCTGCCGGGGAGGTGCCGGCGAGCCTTCCCCCGACAAAGGACCCGTGGTCGCCGAGGGCACCACTGGCGTCCCCTTTCCCCCCTTTGTGTCGTTCAAGTTGCCAGTCGGCTCAAAGGTGGTCGAGGGTGGCGCAAGGCAGGGCCCTCGTCTGGCGATATGAAGCAAGGCCAGTTCCTGTGAAGAAGGCCCAGTGCCTGTGAAGCTCGCCGCCCGTGACACTCTCACGTAATAATGAGTGGGGCTGTACACGCCCCTGGGGCTCCCTCCCACGCCTAGTGGCAGCACTTAGCTCCGCGCTGGTGAGAAGACTCGAAGACCAGAAGACTAGACTAGGCGCCGGACACGGCCATTTGCTTTGGATCTCTTCTTTTGTAGCCTTGCTTTCTGGAATTGGATTTAAGTTGAAGTCGAGCTTTTGTCGATGCTTCCAGGGGGTGAATTTTCTCGGTCAAGCGATTTCTTGCCATCTGGTTCTTGCCTTGTTCTGGAGCTCACGCTCCCCGCGTCCCCCTCTCGGGCCCCTCGCGAGCGGGGCTGGACACAGCACGCGCACCACATGCGCCGATCGGCGCAGGAACCTTGCGAGGCCCTCTCGGGCGGGTCAGCGGACCCTTCAGGAGCCCCGTGGCAACTCTCGACCTTACCATCCGATTCAGGGCCCACCCCAGCTAAGGTAAGCCGCAATGGCAAAGCTTTCTGTCAGACTCGTGATTGACCAAAACGCACCCTCGGTTCGACATAAAGGAGTAGAAATCATGATTTGTTTACATGAGGGGCTCCCCCTCTCAAAATGCTCTCACAATCTTTAGGGGCCATGCCTGAGTTTCTGCATACAGCGTGAAGCAATAAAGGAACGAGGAATCATCCAGATATGTCGCTCGCTGCGTCCTCCGCGTCGTCTTCAGACGCGCTGCTCTTGTCGCTGTCGCCGTCATTGACGCCGCCACCACCGTCACCAGCACCGGCATCCCCATCATCGACCACGTCGCCTCCATCTGCGGCGACCACCACCGCGTCATCCTCTGAAGTGAAGGCCCTGACCAACGCATCCACGTTGTCCTCTACCCACCGTGCCAGGTCGTCCCGGACAACCGTAGGTACGGGGGCGATGGCGGCGTCGAAATCAAAGTCGGGGTTGGCGTTCAGGAGATGGCCGAAGACACGGGAGAAAGCGCGCTCGAGCAGGCCGCGACTCCTCTCTTCCACGAGCCTACGAGCTTCGTCAGATCGGGCCTCCAGGCGGGTCACCACGTCGGTGAAGAAGCAAAGGTGACTGGCGTAGTCATTCACCTGAGGATGGGGGGCGTTCGCGTCACGAACATGGCCTAGGGCAGTGTTGGCCCTGTTCCGAAGATCTTGAAGCAAGGGAGCGTGAACACGCTCCAGCGTCTGCCTCTCCAGCACTTCCTCCCTGTTTTGCCGCACGACGGCCTCGGCGTCATCAACTCGCCTCCGGAGGGAGAGCAATTCGGCGCGGGCGGAGGCCAGCTTTGCCTGCGTCGCAGCCAGGGCAATGGTCGTGGCCTCCGCGCGCCTCTCTGCATCAGCGAGCCTGGGCCTGAGGGCAGTGGCTCTGCCCGCGTCCTCCGTTCCCACGAGCTTCAACTTCAAGTCATACCTACCCTCTAGATATGCACGAGCTTCGGCCACCCGAAGATCAACCTCCTCCTGAACCTTGGCCTTGCGTGCGCCGACGGCATCTACCGCTCGGGCCACTTGGCGGTCCCTCGTCTCCAGCTGCCATCCATGACCAAAGGAGGGGCTCGGGGGATGCCCGCCAAGCTCCAAGCTGGACTATGGAGGAAGGACCATGGGGCCGCAGATTCAAGGCACCAAGAAGGCGAGCGCACCCCCTCGGCCGGCCCTGCTCCGGGCGCGACGTGCAAGCTCGGGGCACTCAAGGTCGGCGGGGGTGCCGAGGAAAGCGGGGATTGCTTCACGAGGGACCCGACGGCCCTTGCAGAAGGGGTCCTGGAGAGCTAGCATCAGGAAGGGGAGCAGCAATCAAGAAATCGTAAGTTGTAGTACTTACTCATCGACAGCGAAGTACTTTCGCCGCTTCAACGGCCCGAAGATGTTGTTGCCGCTCGGGTATCCTTTCCTCTTGCGGAGCTCCTCGAAGTCCACACAAAGCCGACCGAAGCGCTGGACGTGGCAGCTAGCGCGAGGCGGGGCCGAAGAAGAGCTTGGAGGGACAACTTCAGGGGTGCCCGGCTGCAGCGAACAGTCGGGCGCCGTCTCGCCATGACCTCTCGAGGCTTCTGGGGCTTTGACCTCGGGAACCGCATGCTACGTCACCTCAGTAACCGACGCCCCAGGGAGGGATCTCGAGCTCCCGAGGACGATGCCCCAGGATCACCACGCGGCATGTGCTCCACGACACTTGGGCCACTGGCCTCCGTCGGAGCTCGCCCTCCTGCACCCTCACTTGGGGCGAGCTCCGCACCGGCGGCGAGGAAGGGACCACGTCGACGGGGTTCTCGCGGGGCCCCACCAGGCCGATCGGGCACAGCCCCCACTCATCAAAGGAGGGCATGCTCTCGGCAAATTCGGCCTAGTTCTCGCAGCGGTACAGCACGCAGCTCTTCCTGGGCATGTCGTCCGGCAGAGGGGCACCCGTCAGGACCGCAAGCATCGTTTGCCGCGTCGTAAGAGGAAGTCCCTCCTCCTGAAACCTCATATGGTCCTGGCTATTGAGCAAGGTCCACATCGGGCGGGAATGGCGATGAAGCGGAGCGACTCGGCGCTTGACGAACTCCTTCACCACCATAGGAGCAGTCACGCCGCGGTCCTTCAACCTCCTCAGCCTGAGCCAGACGGGGGCTCGCGAGCCTCTGATGGCCCCAACTGGAGTTGGGAACAGCAGGCCCTGGCAGAGCATGGAGGAGGGGGCTGAGCACACCGGCGTCGACAAACACCCATCGTGTCCGGAACTCGCTCGTAGATGGAGGAAGCTCAAAGTCGATCCCCGCTCCCGCAGTCGCAGCCACGGCCTGGAAGCTCACACACCCCGAGCTCTGCCGAGGGTCAGTCAGATGCAATGAGAAGAAATGGCGGAAGAGGGCCACCGAAGGAGTGATGCCCACCATGGCTTCGCACACAAAGGCGAAGACAGCGAGAAGGGTCACAGATTGAGGGTCGAGATGCAGCATGTGGATCTGATAATGCTCGAGCGCCGCGTTGAAGAAGGCGGAGAAGGGGGGAATCAGGCCAGCCCAAAGGGCATCTATGAAGATTGGGACCTCAGTGGCTGCCCGAGCAATGCGGGAACGAGACGCGGGCCAAGCCACCATCTCTTCCCACTCGTTGAAACTGGAAGCAAGCATGGGGCACACCTTGTCCATAGCCTCATCATTGAGCACCCGGGGTCGGCCGAGTGCAGGCTCAAAGGACGGAGGTGCACTTGGCGAAGACAGAGGTTTCTTCCCCTTGTCAACCTGTTTTGGCGCCATGGTGATGAAGTAGGCAAAGCGCGGGTCAGATTGGAAGGGAGGAGCAGAGTCTCAAAGTAGCAGAGGAACTGGAGAAACAAGGCGCGGGCGATGGGAGAATAACCGAGTAGGCTGCGGCGGGCGCATAGCCAGGCGGATTCAAAGGCAGCGTGGGGAAGCGGAGGCGCCCACGTCCAATCAACCGCCACGCGTCGACCAAGGCCGCAGGCTTTTGGGGTCTGCGGCGCTACGTGCTTGGCCCTTGGCTTCACCGTGAAGCCAAGCCTGAGCGCGCCATGGGCCCGGGGGCTACTGTCGGCGTTCTGGGAACGGGGGTCCCCAGACTTGCCTACCTGCGGCCCACGACGTGGCTTTGCTAGCGGGCTTGTACGGCCCATCTTCATCAACAAAGCATTCAAGACCCTTGCGAGGGGCCAAGCCTCGCGAGGCGGACGACACAAGACCTCCTCGGGAGCGGCCTCACCAGGCTGCCTCGCGAGGAGCGGAGATATCAAGGTGGGGCAAACCTCGCGAGGCTCTCATGACGTGAGCCATGATGATCGACACCAGGCGGGTGCCAGCGCGCGCAGCGTCCTTGTTTCCTCTTTGGTGCCAAGGGGGCAAGCGCAGGCGTGGAGTACCGAGGCATCAGGCAAAGGTTTCCGTATCAGTGCAACAAGACCAAGACCAGCAGGCCAGCAGGACGGAGGTCACCGTGGAGCCCAAGACGGCGTCATCACCAGAGCCTTTCGCAGGGGAAGACCGCTTTTGTCAGGATAGCTTGTACTAGCTGTCCCCTTTCAAATCGGACGCCGTTGTTGGCTCCCTTCCCGCTCAATATTTGGGAAGAGGACCAGGGCCTCTATAAGTAGGACTAGCCACCACAGTACAGGGCATGGGATAGATCATCGAGTCCTCATCCACACGAGTTCGACAAGCACAAGAACACCTCAACCTCAGGAGGCTGTTCTCCCCCTTGTACAGTTCATCATCAGCCCAAGAGGTAATCCACCACCACACACTACAGTAGGGTATTACACCACAATGGTGGCCCGAACCAGTATAAATCTCGTGTCTTTCTATGTTGCGAGTTCGTCGAGTTCGTCCGCGAGATCTTAGCGAGCTAGGGCATAGATCGGTAGGAGGGAAAGAACTTCGCGCGCACCCCAGAGTTCGAACCTTAAGGGCTTTGCCGGAACCCGATATCTGACACAACACTCCGAAGAGGTGCGCTTGCCGGAGTGGGTGCGAGAGGTCTTGCCGGTCTTCTTCTTCCCTCCCGGGGCTTCAGCGGCAGGAGCAACTGCCTTGGCGGCAGCTGCTGCAATTGCTTCTCGGTAGATTTGGTCAGCGCAGATCAGCGCGTCCTTCTTGTTGGAGGGGACGGTGATGATGGTCATCGGCCCAGGCATCTTCAGCGTGTTGTAGGCGTAGTGCGACGCCGCCATGAACTTGGCTAGTGCCGGGCGGCCGAGGATCCCATTGTAGGGCAAGGGGATCTTGGCTACATCAAAGACAATCCTCTCCGTCCTGTAGTTCAACTCGCCTCCAAACGGCACAGGCAATGTGACCTTCCCCTTCGGCTGGCTCCTTCCCGGGTTGACCCCTTGAAACGTGCCCGTTTCCTCGAGATCTCCATCAGGAATTTGCAGCCTTTTGATCACAACGGGTGAGATCAAGTTCAAACCGGCCCCGCCGTCAACCAGCATCTTGTTCACCTTGAGGTTGCGTATCGTTGGTGAGACCAACAACGGCAAACACCTGACCGTGGTTGTGCGGTCAGGGTGGTCCTCTGCGTCAAAGATGAGGGGCGTGCTGGACCACTTCAGTGGCTTCTGAGCGTCGAACGAGGGCTCCACTGCTGTGATCTCACGCGCCCACTGTTTGACCTGGCGGTGAGAAGTATGCAGTGAGGCGCCACCATCGATGCACATGGCCTCCGTAGCCTTCTAAAACTCATGCTCGCCAGACTCGTCGTCCTCGTCATGATCATCATCTTCCTGCTTCTTGCTGCGGCCCCGAGCGGGCCTCTCTTACTGGTTATCCTTGCCGCAGTGGCCTCCTTGACCGCCACGCTTCTTGCCGGATGCTTCAGCGCCATCTTGGCCCTTCTCCTTGTCCCGCCTCTTATACTCGGCTTTTTGCTTCTCAGCTGTTCTGGAGGTTGTGGCCTTTGGTGCGGTGGATCTTGCAGTACAGCTTGTCGGAGCCCCCTGGCTTGTCGGCAGCTGCCAAGGCCCGACAAGCGGCGCACCCGGCAATCTCCTTGCCGGGGTCGTCTGCCTTGGCCTTCGTGGCAGCGCCGGTGTCATTGAATCCCTCGACGGCAAGCACGGTCTTGCCTTTGCGCTTCCTGTTGTGACACCGACCCTTCTTCGTCGGGGCGGCGGTGTCTTCATTGGTAGAGTCGGTTTCCGCGCCGGCATCTTCGCCGGGGTACTTCCTCCGCTCTTCAGCCCGAGTGCATCTATCAGCCAAAACGTAAAGTTCGGCCACATCCTTGACCTTGTTGATTGCTAGCTCTTCACGCATCTTGCGGTTGCGCACATTCTGATGGAATGCGCTAATCACGGCGGCAGGGTGCACATCTGGGATGTTGTATTGCACTCGGCTGAACCTCTGTATGTACTTGCGCAGGTTTTCACCTTCCTTCTGGGGAATGACATGCAAATCACTCGCCTGGCCATGAGCTTGGTGGCCTCCAGTGAAGGCACCAACGAACTCATGACACAGGTCCGACCAAGAAGAAATGGAATCCGCTGGCAAGTGCATCAACCAAGACATGACATTGGGTTTCAGGGCCAATGGGAAGTAATTGGCAAGCACCTTATCGTCACGAGCCCCAGCGGCTTGCATCTCGATGGTGTAGATGCTGAGGAACTCCGACGGGTGGGTCTTGCCATTGTACTTCTCACCGACGTCGGGCTTGAACATGCGGTGGGACGGCCACTAGAACTGCGACAACTCACGGGTAAAGGCTGGGCAACCCACCTCGTAAGGTAGGCCACCGGAGCCTCCCGGCGCTGGGTGGTCCATAGCGGGCCCCGCCCGCCTATCTGACTGGTGGCGTGTATCGCGCCGGCGCTCGATGGTGGTTCGAGCGTCTTCATGGGATCGCTCCCGAAGAACTTGGCGTTGGTCGCGGTGGGTCTGTGGGACGGACGACGCTATGGAAATGTTATCACAAGCGTCATCACGACGGACCGACACCCGCGGTGGCTGGCGTGGAGGAGGAGAGTGCACCGTGGCCGCGGCGCCTCTGGCCCCTCCACTGCTGGCGTGCGGTGGTTCGATGGAGCGCTGGCCTGAGGACCCCGCCGGCCGTGGCTCGTCTTTGTTGGCGACGCCGACGAGGCTCCGGATAGTGGCTCTCCATTCGTCGAGCTTCTCCGCAGCAGGAGGGAAGTCGAGGAGCAGCTGCGCGCGCACCAAAGCTTCTGCTGGCGTAGGTGGCAGCGAAAGCTGCGTGGACCATGGCGCGCTTCGACTTCTAACCATGTTAGAAGGAGCTCTGTCACGGCCCGGCGGCTGTGCGCCACTTTTGCTAGCACTTCGGCAGGCATGCTGGCCTCCTTGGTCCCGCAAATGATGCGCAGGACTCTTCCCACGGTGGTGTCCGGGGTCACCGGCGTGGTGACACTGCTCATCGCGCACACCCTGGGAAGAGCGCGCTGTGGGCACTGGGGTGGGCGTCTTGGAGGTCGCCGCGCCGCCCGTAGGTGGCACATAGACGCCCCCGGAGGGCCCCGCGCTGGCTGTGGGGGCCCAGCTCCGTCTCTGGATTTTGGGGCATGCGGCCCATCGTCTTGCGCATGAACGACGCCGCTCGCCAGGCTCTGACTGCCAGAGCGACGTTGGTGCTCGCGGGCCGTGCCTCGGGTCCTGTCCGCGACTGGCCCGCTACTCGCCCGCACCAGTACGGGCCATCCGGCTCCCGATGAACCGACCGCCGTGGCCGCCTTCTTCTTGGGAGCCATGACGATGAAGAAATGCTAGGCTAACTGCCAGACCGGATTTTCACAACTGTGCCCCCTACCTGGCGCGCCAAAGATGTCGGTGGAAACGACACCTATGGAATCACTAGGATCCCTTCTACGGTTGGCAGGCGCGAGGTTGTGCAAAGAGCGGGTCTGACAGGAAGCACACGGATCGTTTACCCAGGTTCGGGCCGCGAAGATGCGTAATACCCTAGTCCTGCTTTGGTGGATGTATTTGAGTGTTCTTGTGTTCTTGAGCTAGCTACGGGGTGCAACTTGCCCAAAAGAGCCGAATCCCTCTCCTGGTCGCCTCGGGCCTCCTTTTATAGGCAAAAAGGGGTCGCCACAGTGGCACACAGGAGGTGGAAAGGTGTACAGTCGATATGCCTATCCTCTGGGACCATCGGACAAACACATTTAATGCACTACCGACATGCCCGCCTTGCTTTATCGGGGACGGCAAGGAAGCACGTCCCAGCTGTCGCCGCCTCGCCTGGCCTCTACACGCGTCTGAGCTGATGAGGCATCGCGGTGCCACGTTGGCTGGCTGCAGGGCTGGCGCAGTGGTGGAGCCTTCACAAAGACCTGCATGCCACCACGCAGGTGCTTGCTGAGTTGGTTGTGGAGGCCGCTCGTCACCTTGCAGGTGCCTGCTCAGTTGGTTGAGCTGGCAGCTGCATGGATGGCGGTGGAGTGTTGGCAGGCGCGGGCCTGGCAGTGGCCCTGCTGATGCCCTCGGCAAAGGTCTTGCCGTGGACCCGGCAAGGGTCTTGCCGTGGCATTGCAGTCGTCCCCGGCAAGGGTCTTGCCGGGGGTCTTTTGGATTTCCTCGGCTAGGATCCTGCCGAGGGTCGCCGTCTTCTGGTCCTCATCTGATATCACATGTTTATGATCTTGATGAAGATCTGCATGCCACCACAGAGGTGCCTCCCGAGCCTTGGTCCTAACGTGGATAGTTGGTGGTGTTGGAACCCGTGGGCTCAAGGGCGGCTTGCTCTGCTGGCATCGGGCGAGTTGCCCCGGCAAGGCTCTTGCCGGGGCTGCGGAGGCTTCCTCGGCAAGGATCTTGCCGAGGGATTCCACCTCACCCTCTTGCTCTCCTGCATTTCTGGTCTTGGCGTTGCCTTGGTTGTCTTGTGCTTCGGCTTCGCTTCGGCTTCCCTCCTCTGCCCTGCTAAGTGTGGTCGTGGCGCGCGGCTCTGACTGCCCGTGCACAAGTAAAGGGGTCAAAAGGAGAGCCCCTACTTTTGTACACCTACAACATCGCTCTTGTGGCGTTCACGTTGCAGCCCGGCACGCTGGACCCTCCACGTCGCTCACCAAATGGAACGCGTTTCGTCTTGCATTTTCGCTCGCTTGTGGGACTGCAGTTGAGAGCAAACTGACGTCCCTCCCGCTCCCCCGCCCGCGTCATTTATACTACAACTCCCTCCGTTTTATGCTGAGTAAATAAAAACAGAGGGAGTATACTATGGATGAGGATTCCCCGACGTGGCCGAACCCATTGAGTAACTGACATGCGGGTCTTAGCAAGCTTGGGGTCCACCAGTAAGTGACCGAAAGGGAGGGTAAGGCAGGGATACCTACGTCAGAGGATCCACTTCCACTACTACTCCCTCCTTCTATTTACTATATAGGGCCTAATGCGTTTTTCGAGGCTAACTTTGACCAAATGTTAGAGTAATAATATATGACATGCAACTTACTCAAAGCATACGGTCAAATTCGTATGTGAAAGGAGTTTCCAATGATATAATTTTCACATTATACATCTCATGTACTATTAATCTTGTCAATAGTCAAATGCGGTTTTGAAAAACGCATTAGAGCATGGTTAATAATATAGCCAGTCGATGGCTATAAGGAACTACCATGTCATCTATAGCCATCATCTATTATATGCACTCATACAGTAGTGTGGGCTATAAGGTTGGCTATTTCCCGCAAAAAAATTATAAGGTTGGCTATTGTATTAGTACTTTTTTCCATCTCCTCTCCATCTCTTTCTTCATATTTATTGTATTTAACTAGGAATGCGTATATAGTTAGGCTCTTGCATGAGAGCTCACTCCCCTTAGTTCTTCACATCTCTCTCCTCCACATAGGCCCTATATAAATGGAAGGAGGGAGTACTACTATGAGCACTGCATACTCTAGTACATATGTTGTCAGGACTCCACTAGTACTATTGGACAGGGAGCTTCAAAAAAGTTACTATTGCACTGGCTATACATGGCGAAATCCTAGTAGGAAGAGCATGCGCGAGAACAAGCACATTCACGTGGTTGAAAACAAATTGGAAACCATCTTGAGTACAAATCTAGGAGTACGTACAAATCTAACAATATTGATTGGGCGTTGTTGAATGTTGATACTTTTTTGATCAAAGTAGAGATACTTTGACTACACATAAAACTTATATGTAAACTAGAAAGGATAGGAGGGAGTATAATGTACGTTCAAAAACGAAACAAACATTGAATACCCTTTATATATGATTCGCGGATGCAATGATCATCGGTTCAAAATTTTGAATCCGCCTTAGGTATCACACATGCCCCCCACTCGTTCTCTCTCGATTTCATCTCGGGGTCCGGAGATCAATTGAAAGAGGACTAGGGTGGGTACAATACATTCGTTTCGCTTATGAACGTACAATATACTCCCTCTGATCCCCACAGACCCCCCCCCCCCCCCCGCGGGTCATTTCTATCATAGAAACAGACCAAACCTTTATCTCCTTGCACGACACGCAATTGATCTATGAACATCAATCTATCTTGTCAACATGTGTCGGGGCATGAATCGAATGGGATGTCAAAACTAAGATGCGAAGCAACACGTAGTGGAGGCAAAGTGAAACTTTAAACGAACCGTTTGTTTGTATATGCATGTCGGACAAATTACAAAACATTGGAAATACAAGCATGGTCTATGCCCACATGCGAATGATACTCGGCGGAATGTTCAAATGAGGCATGCGGGAGGATGGACTCGGCCAGAGGGCGACATGATCGATGGAGAAGAGGGTTGGAGAGGAATGAGAAATAAGCAAACGCCACATGATTATACTTGAACGGCTCAAATAAATAATAAGTTGTCTCGCTTGGCCTACATAGTGAAAGGCCTAATGCGCAACGCGGAGCACTGATGCCCGAATATGGCCAGGAAAACAGGGAAACCAACATGTGGGGCACGCCTGTCGGGATGATGTAGCGCAAAATAGTCCAATGGATGAGCTGGCCCACGACCTCCTCGCCACCGGCAACCGTTCAGGTGGGTCGTGGGGGCCAACAACATGGCGCAGCTCCAGCACCGCCTCTAGACACGGCGACTGCGGTGAGCGACACGCTCATCGTCGCTAGACACGGTCAGTTTCAGTGTGCCGAGGGTGGCGATAGTGCTGTGGCACGACCAACAGTATGTTTGGTTTGTGCCCAAGGTTGCCCCATCAAAGCATTGGGTAGCCAAAATTTTGGTTGAGGTTTTGGTTGCCCATGATTTGGCCGACATTGACAAGAAAAATGAACTAGAGTTGGCTAGAGTTCATTGGCATGCCAAAAAAATGGCAACCATCCAAACAAAGACCAATCTTTGGGTCATGACCAAAATGTTGGTAAGGTGCACTTTGGCCACAATCCAAACACACCCCAACACTCGGCTCGTCGAGGACGCACGGGGCGCCGGGACGCGTCCGCAGAGTGGTGTAGCGCGGCCAACTGCATCCTCAGGAACTAAGACCATGCCGGGCCGTCTTGCTTTTTCAATGACATGCGTCGATCGCATGTGAGCAAAGGGCATCTCCAACGTTGCCACGACCGCAGCTGACTACCCTGGCACACCAAAAATCCTTGTCCCTCGCACCGTCGCGCGGTGTGTTCCCAGCCGGCGCCAGCTGCCCGCATTCATGCCATCCATCCATATGCCATCGTTAAGAGGCTCGGTGCCCGAGGAACCAACTCCGGCGACTTAATGACGCACGAGGACGCTTGGCCTCACCGGAATGCACTACTTAAAGTGGCAACGCCCAGCTAACCTTGGCCTCTTCGGGGATGAAGCTCGAGGTCGCCGCCCTCGCTCAAGTCGCCGCGCAAGCGGTGGCCACGCTGGCGGCTGACGATGGGAGCACCATCAGCCATGCGTCCTACTTGCCGCCGTCCAACGTCCGGCACCGCCGAGGTCGGGGACTCCTCCGAGGATGAGTAGGGCATGGGAGGCGGTAGGGCATGGTGTGCCAACTGGCCGGTCCATCTCCCATGTTCTACTTTTCCTCGTCGGAGACCGCACCTTCACTTCACGGGTCTTGAACCCCGCCCCCGTACATGGAGATCACAGATGGAGGACGTCGGTCGCCGCCGTAGAATAGGTTTAGGGTCGGGTTTCTTTTATTTTTCTGTCCTATAAAAGTTTGAAATGTAATGAAAATCTGCCGTGTTTGCATTAATCTCGGCCGCTGTATATGAACTTTCACAATAATATAGTATATTGTAGGAGTACTAGCAAGATGCTCGTGCGTTGCACAGAAGATCAAGATCTTGTGGGAGAAAAGGATGAACGAGGGAAGGCCTTATATGCAAATGCACATTCACGCATTTCACATCTTTCTACATCTACGGGAACCTACGAAAGGGTTAACATAAATTGCCTCTCTCTCTCCTCCCCTAATTTTCATGGTGGTGGGCCCCTCCCTCCCCCCAATCTACAATCAACAGCTCACACGTTTCACATTACGTTAATTACGTACCTGGGATTACGTAGGTGTAGCATTACTCGTCCTAAAAAACCCAACTAAGCCAACCTCCGAGCATATCGCGCGGGAAAAGACCCGGCCGCGCTGTTTTAGTCGGGATTACCGGATTACTAGTAGTAGTATCGATGGATCGCACGAAGCAACAAGTTTTTTTAGGGGGCGAAGCACCTAGTTTAAAAGGAAAAAAGGCGGTACACTCATAGCACCCCTGTCGCGGTCGCATTACACCCCACACAAGTTTGGCTCTGCACATGGCTCACGCACGGAACGCTCTTCGGCTTGCCTCTTCACTGACACGTGGGACTGCACTTGGAGAAACCGACCATGCGCCAAACTCCCCCCCCCCCCCCCGCCCACCATGCGAAAATCCTCCCCCACCCAAAAATTCCCCCCAAATCCTAGATTCAACCGCCCTTCGGGCAACTAGCCAATAATATTTCCCAAACCCCCCTCCCCCCCGTACCCCTCCACTCCATTCGCTCTGCCAAAGCCGCCCTCCCCGCCGCACCGATACGTCGGCGCCGCGGTTCGTCGAGGGGACGCACGGCGATCCTCTCGCTCCCACAGTACGCTCTCGTAGACTGTCGTCCTCTAGCCGCGCCACGACTGCTGGCAACGTTCTTGTGGAGGCGCACGGCGGTCAGCGCCGCCAACGCTGGCGACGTTCGGGTGGAAACGCAGAGTGGTCAGCTTCTCCCAGGGTACGCGCATTCTAGACTGAGGCCCCGTGCATGTCGGTGTAGCGCTGAATGTTAGCTGATAGACGCTGTTACTCACTGTTTGCCGAAGTAGTTTACAGTCAATATGCTCTGCTTAAGAAGCTTCCTTGCCCTGTTCTGCACTCAATCTGCTTAGCTGAGATGGCATGCCAAGGCCGATTAGTTGCTAAAATATCCTGCCATATATTTATTGTGACGAAGATTGCCATGGTCTAGTAGCCAATCTGTTAGGTGAAATAGCTCTATAGCATTTTATACTCGATCTTCGTTGCTGCGATGGCCTTCGATAGTTCGATGGCTGTGTGCTCGGCCTCATTGACTGCTGAAACAGCCTGCCATAATTTAGCACTCAAACCTGTTTGCTGAATTAGCTTTACATATATTTCGTTACTTAGATCTACTCGTCCAAATATCTTGCCATAGCTTTAGACATCGACCTAGGTATTTTCTTCTGGACTTCATAAAAAAGCATATATGTTTTTCCTGTAATATCTAGTAGAAGAACTAATTTGTATGTCTAACAGATGGACATGACTTGGATAACTTCTGCTCGAAGATTCTCTGCTGCATATGTCGAGGGGGTTGAAAACTTCATGAACTTTATCAGAGCTGAGTATGGTGGTCCGAAATCAGATGTGCTCTGCCCGTGTAGCAGTTGTATGAATTCAATTACAAGCCCCAGTCAACTATGCAAAATCATCTACACTTTTATGGGATGTCGGTCACATATACTGGGTGGGTTCATCATGGTGAAGCTGTGAACGTCAATGTTATTGACTACGTGGAAGCAGCAGATCACCATCTTAATCTGCCTGATGCTCAGGTGGAAGAGGAGGAGGAGGTGGTGGCGGAGCCAGTGAGTTTGACCAACATTGAAACAATGCTACGAAATTCTCATGCATTCCGTGAACTTTCACCTGTAGAAGAAAAACGGTGGGCCCGCATGTTGGAACAATGCAACGTGGCCGTCACCCCAGGAAATAAGCTTTCAGTATTCTCAGCTATGGTCAGCTTTCTTCTGGTGAAGACATCTAAGCGGATGACCAACAAATCATTCGATGCGATGTTGGCTGCTTTCCGCAAAGCTTTCCCAGATGCATCTGAGCTGCCACACACCTACTGTAAAATGAAGAATTTCCTTTGTGCAGTTGGAATTGGATATGATATGATCCATGTTTGTAAGAATAATTGTGTTCTGTTCCGGAAGGATTATGCCAACTTAAGGGAATGCCCGAAATGCAAATCATCAAGATGGAAAGATGGCGATGCTGCGAAGAGGATTTCTCATAATGTTGTGAGACATTTTCCAATTACACCAAGATTGCAGAGGTTGTTTCATGATGCTGAAACAAGAGAGGGTGTACTGTGGCATTCTAGGAACCAGGAGTACAGAGATCAGAATGTAATGAGCCATCCATCACATGGTAGTGAGTGGAAAAGCTTCAATCAGAAACACGAAAGGTTTGCTGCTGACCCGAGAAACATTAGACTTGGCTTAGCTTCAGATGGATTTAACCCATTTGGCCACCAGAGCGCCACATATAGCATGTGGCTAGTGCTTGTTATCCCTTACAACATGCCTCCAAATGTCTGCACCAAAGAATCAAACTACATGTTGGCCTTGCTCATCCCAGGTCCAAAAAGTCCTGGAAAGGATTTTGATTTGTTCATGGAGCCTCTTGTGGAGGAACTTCAACAGCTATGGGGGGTGTTCTCACTCAAGACCTATATAGCAGCCCACCAGCTGATTTCTTTCTGCGTGCTGTTATAATTTGGCGCATCCATGATTATCCGGCTTTGGGCACTATGGCAGGGCGAACGACACATGGTTACAATGCATGTGTTCGCTGTGACAGGAATCCGCTATCATACGCAATACTTAGCAAGATCTGTTATTGGACACCGCAGTTTCCTTGCCAAGGACAAGCCGCATCCTAGAAACTACCGAAGACATGTGTTCAATGCAAAGCATGAAAACCATGATGCGCCAAAGAGGCTCACCACCAATTAGTTGCAAGTGGAATTAGAGAAGGCCAGGCATATTACACCAGGAAACCATCCTGGTAATGTTAGCGGGAAAAGGAAGCATGGCAGAGCAGAAGAGAGATTATTGTTTACATGCAGGTCCACTTTGTGGAACTTGGAGTATTGGAAAGATTTGGATCTGCGGCATAATCTTGATGTGTTGCACATCGAGAAAAATATTTGTGACAGCATTATCGGCACACTTCTTAATATTGAAGGCAAGACGAAAGATACCTTAAAATCTAGGATTGATTTGACACACCGGGGTATCAGACAGGATTTGCAGGTGCAAGATGAAGGTAAACCACGGGATATGGCACCGGCTGTGTACGTCTTGGACATGGTAAAAAGAAAAGAATTCTGCGAGGTCCTGTCACGTGTGAGATTCCCACATGGATTTGCTTCCAACCCTGAAAGGAGAGTCAGTGCAGATGAAAACAAGGTACAAGGGTTGAAAACTCATGACTGCCACGTCCTACTTCAAAGGGTTTTACCTGTTATCCTTAGAGGATTGGGCCGCCCTGACTTATACAGAGCAGTTGCAGAGTTGGGACAATTCTTCAGGGAACTCTGCAGTAGAAATATCAGGATAGATGCTTTGGAGCGTCTTAGAGACAAGATACCAACTATCCTATGCGACCTTGAGAAGATATATCCTCCAGCTTTCTTTGATGTGATGGTGCATTTGGCTGTACAGTACAGTATGGCTGGATGTACCCTATTGAAAGGCGGCTAGGCACTTTCAAGGGCTATGTTAGGAACAGAGCTAGACCCGAGGGTTCCATTGCAGAGGCCTACATTGCTACAGAAGCGTTGACATTCTACTCAAAATACATTGAAACAGCTTATCAGCTTAGCAAAGAGGTGGATGAAGACAATCCCTGGCTCAATGTTTTCGATTATTCTGTTCGAGTTACAGGGAAGAGTCGGCAAGAGGACAAACCTAAAGATTTGGACAAAATGGTTTGGTATGTGTTGAATAACTGTCCTGAGATACTACCTTATATCAAGTAAGTGCTAAGTACTGCAGCTTATACATCGTAATCTACTAAGCTTGCAGCACATTCTTATATATTTAGATGTTTGACGCGATCACTATGTTGTGCAGCATCTACAAAAAGGAGGTACTGCCGCAAAATCCAAGAAACATTAACAAACTGGTTATGGCAGGATTTGCGAAATGGTTCAAGAGCCATGTAAGCTTTTGAATTGCACTGTTAGTTTTTTTAATATATTGAGTACATAAGATGATCAGCTTGTCTATTTTCTAACCATAGGTTAAGAAGATGCGGGAAGATGGGCAGGCAGTTGATGATGCCCCTTACTCACTAGCAATGGGTCCTGATACTCGGGTAAGACATTATGAATCTTGCGTTGTTGGAGATGTGCACTACAACACCCTTGCACGAGATGAAGGCAGGATGACACAAAACAGTGCCATCATGAGCACTGATACGTATGACAAAGAGACAACTGAAATGTATGCTAACATAACAGACATTGTTCAGTTGCAGTATATCTCCAGTTTCGAGGATCATCGGTGTGTGGTTCTGTTGTGCTGTCGTTGGTATAACCTGTTTTCCAGGATTGCAAAACCCAGAGCTGATGATTATTTCAAATCCATCAATGTCAAGGCAGCGTACCAGACCAACGAGCCTTTTATTTTGGCAAATCAAGCAACACAAATATTTTTCTTGGAAGACACATTTGCACGCAGCGATGACTGGAGAGTATTGCAAAGGTTTGAGCAAAGGAATTCATTTAATGAAGTTGCACAACAAGATGATGCTTACACTGCTCCTGATGTACAAGATAACACAGATGTTCCTAATATCTTTGAGAACCATCACATCAATGACGCCGGCGAAAAGATTGCCTGTCGTGCTGTGGACATACAAGAGTTGATCAAGAAGAAGCCAACGTTCGAGGACATTGAGGACGAAGAAGAAGATGACACCTTAGGGAATTATGATTCAGACTGATACACATGGCGCAGATGTTGACGCTGCTACTGCGGATGATGATTACATTGCTTTTGTCGTATTTGCCTGTCAGAAGACGTTTTTTTATCTACTATGTGAAATTGTGTTTGCTATGACAACTGAAACCTGATGAACATGTTGTTTAGTATTTTCCTGTGAGAACGTCACTTGTTATGTATGCTGATATGTGTTTGATGATTGTATGATGACTAAAACATGATGACATTGCTGTTTAGTTCTACTCATATTTGGCTGTGAAACTTGAATTTGAAGACATAGTTTGCTGTTGGACTGCAATTTGCTCGACGTCTTTGAATGAGAACAAAGCTGACCCGACAGGGCCTCTGCTATTTATTTATTTATGAGCAAAAGGGGATACCCCCTGATTTTCGTTAATAGAAATCATTAGATGTTCACAACACTACGCCCAGCCTGCTACACAGATTGCATTCATTACTAGTTTCAGCAAAGTTCTCATGTCATCGCCACTTAATACATCACGAGTGCTACATACACTGCAAATAAAGAGACAATCATCCTACAGAGCACATCGATTTTGCCCATTATCTTCACAAGCTCTTTCATCTCCTCATTGCTGTCAAGGCTGTTCAGCAGCTGTTGCTTGGCCATGATCAGAGGAACTGCATCTTTAACCTTCTGCTCTGCATCTTCCTCTTCTGCCGTTCCTTCAGTTACTTGTCCAACACCCCAACCTGCTGGTATTGGGATTCCTGGTCTAACCAATTAATCAGCGTAGTTGCATGCCCCCTCATCATCAACTTCCCAGAAATACAAATCACACGAATCTTCCCTTTTCTGCACAAATCAAATTGGAAGATCATCAACCAAACTATTAAAAAAATCAGCAACTGAAAGGAGCAGAACAACACTTAAACATATTATTACCCCATGATTCTGGCATTTGTAGAAGACTAGGCCAGGGTTGAGGATTGTGGTTGAGACGCGACGGATGACTCTGCGTGATTTGCAGCAGTGGCACCACACCAACGGTAGCGGGCTGCGATGAGCAACCAGCTGCGGTGCGCGTGCCGGCGGGGGTGTGATGAGACCCACAGGCGATGGTACGGGTGGCGACTTGGCGCATATTTGGTTGTTGCCTGCTAAAGAGCAGGTGGACGAGCAGCCAGCAGACATGGTTGCTGCGGCCAGAGCTTCTGATGCTAGGCAGAGTAAGTAGAGAAGAGGAGAAGCGAACACTGGCTATGTTAGTTTCATTACTTGCGGAGTAGCATAACACCATATATAGTCATAGTCTAGGTTTGGATTCGAACCAGCTATAGGAGCACGTCTCTCTTTTTTCTAAAACTCAACAACGTCTCTTTACTGGTACACTAGCTTGTTCTGTACGCCTTCTCAAGTCTTTGATTCCTCCACCAGACATCTGGGACCCACCGGAAGGGCCTCTGTATTTCGCGAAAAAATGTGCCCCCCGCTGACAGGTCGGACCCACCAGCTATCTTCGCACGCAAGGAAGGGCCTCCTTATTACGCACAAAAAAATGAGTACTCCCCCTGCCAGCTGGAACGCAGGATAGTGGGAGGCTGACTTGTGGGCCTACCAAGTTGACAGGGACGGAGGGCTTTGTCAACTTAGTCAATATGAACGATTCTAGCTCCAGTTACCGTACGATGTTCATCCAACGGCCGTAGTGCTTCTTCAACCTCTGGTCTTCTTGCTCCAGCCACCCAAACCAGCGCCGGTCGTGCCGCGTGCTCCTGCCTCCCGTGGCAGGCTATGATGCCGCGGAGGCCTCACCGCCCCCTACTACTCCCACCGCTGGCTAGGGCATCCCTCTACTCACCCAGACCCCGTGTTATTCTGCGGCGACGGCAGCCTCACACTGCAGCCGAACTAGTGAACCCTCGTACTCCTCTCCGCGTGGGCATCCACTGCCACGTCTTCCCCGGCTCCGCGTCGTCCCCTTCCTAGGCCTTGCCGTCGTCCACCGCCTTGGTGCTCTCGGCACGGCGTGGTCAATGTGGTAAATGACCGACTTCCATCGGAAGAGTACTGTACGTGGAGAGGCTGACAGCTGGGTCCACGGCCGCAGCTGGGTCCACGGCCACAGCCCAGTATTTTTTGTGACTAGCAAGATGCCCATGCGTTGCACGGAACATCAAGATGCATTTGTATGAGTAGTTTATCTTGTGGGAGAAAAGGATGAATGAGGGAATGCCTTATTTGCAAATGTGGAGAGGGGTGTGGGTATCTTTTTTGCAAAATTGCCATAGTTTCCTTCCTATCCGTCAGAAATAAATCGGATGGCCTATATTGCAGGATGGCAGGAACACCATCATCACCAACTCTGTTTTTATAAGAGTAGAGAATTTGCCAAGTAAGTCGCTTTGTCAGGCTTGTTGGGCTACAAATCTTTCAAGACGAGGAGAGCTTCATTTGGCTGGCCGAGAAAATGGCCTATCAGTAATGAGAAATGGGCTGTACATTTTTAAAACACACAAACCGGCAATTAGTTTCAAATTTATTTTTTTCATTTCGAGATTTTAAATTGCATTGATTTTTATGCGTGGATAATTTGTTGGATTTTATATTGATATACATTTATTTTTCAAACCAGTTTGAATGTGACTCGAAATTTCGGGATTAAAAACAGTTCGGACCGCACCGAAATATGCAAAATTTCGTACAATTTTTTAACCGTGGCCACAATATGGGCTGTTATGCTAACAAAAAGAATATGGGCTCAAAAAAACCTTAAGAATTAGCAAATGGGCTGTAAATTATTAGAAATAATGGCAGATGGGATGTATGCTATTTTCCACAGATTTGAGGCTTTCCTAAAAAAAGGTTGACGCACAAGCAGTGACTGTTGGATGTCCATTCAACGCCGTCGTGCTTCTTCAATCTCTGCTCTTCCTGCTCCAGCAACTCAAACAAGCGCCGGCGGGACTTCCTGCTCACTCCTCCCCGCAGCCGGCTGTGCTGCCGTGCAGGCCTCACCGCTCCACCGTACTCCCATTGCTGGCCTAGCCATCCCTCTACTCACCCACAACTGTTGTTATTCTCCGGCAATGGCAGACGAACCAGTAATCCCTCGTACAGTCGTACTCCCCTCCGCGTGGGAAACAACTGCCGAGTCTTCCCTGCCTCCGTGTCGTTCCCTTCCTAGGCCTCGCCGTCGTCCACCGCCCTGGTGCTCTCGGCGCGGCCTGGTCAACGTGGTCAATGATAGACATGCATCTGAAGTGGACTGTTTGTGGAGAGGCTGACAGCTGGGTCCACGGCCGCACACAAGGAAATGCCTCCTTATTACGCGCAAAATAATGATTCCTCCAGCTGACATCTGGGACCCACCTAAAGGGCCTCTGTATTTCGTGAAAAAAAACGTTACCGCCGCTGACAGCTCGGACCCACCAGCTATATCTTCGCATGCAAGGAAGTGCCTCCTTATTACGCACAAAAAATGAATACTCCCCCTGCTAGTTGGGACCCAGTATAGTGGCAGGCTGACTTGAGGGCCTACTAAGTTGATGGGGACGGAGGGCTTTGTCAACTTAGTCAATATGCACGATTCTAGCTCCAGTGATCGTACGATGTCCATCCAACGGCCGTAGTGCTTCTTTAACCTCTGGTCTTCTTGCTCCAGCCGCCCAAACCAGCGCTGGTCGTGCCTCATGCTCCTGCCTCCCATGGCCAGCTGCGAGGCGGCGGAGGCCTCACCGCCCCCTACTACTCCCACCGCTGGCCAGGCCATCCCTCTACTCACCCACACCCCCTGTTATTCTGCGGCGACGGCAGCCTCACACCGCAGCGAACCAGTGAACCCTCATACTCCTCTACGCGTGGGCATCCACTGCCACGTCTTCCCCTGCTCCGCGTCGTCCCCTTCCAAGGCCTCGCCGTCGTCCACCGCCCTGGTGCTCTCTGCGCGGCGTGGTCAACGTGGTCGAGGAACGGCTTCCATCGGACGTGGACTATATGTGGAGAGGCTGACAGCTGGGTCCATGGCCGCAGCAAGGAAGTGCCTCCTTATTACGCGCAAAATAATTATTCCTGCACCTGACAGCGGGGACCCACCGGACACCAACATATTTCACAAAAAAACGTTTCCCCGTAACTGCTGGGACCTACCAGCTACATCTTCGCACGCAAGCAAGTGCGTCCGGGCAAAAAAATTCACCCCCCTGGGACCCACCAGCTACATCTTCGCACGCAAGGAAGTGCCTGACAGTCGGGACCCACCTGGTTGAAGCGTACGTAGTGTTGTCTTTCTGGTCGCGAACGTGTATATACATATTGGTCGATGTAGAGGCGCGCACGTGTCGTAGTAGAGGCGCACACGTAGCATGTACACGTACGTACAGCGGCCAGGGTGCAAGAAAGAAAATACGGCCACGTACGTACATACGGGCAGGGTCTCAAACGCCTACTCGCGCGTACGTATGCCAGGGCTCGTCTGCATGGCTGGGTTGGAACGGAGAAACAGCGTCGTCGTCGTGTTCATGGGGAGCCAACCGGCTTGGTCGGAACGGAATGCGTCGCCGTGTTCATCGGGGCGACCTTGGACGGAACAGCCGATGGAAACGAGGCCTAGCGTACCGCAGAACGGAGGAAACGGCCTTGTGTTCGACCGGCCACGTTCGAAACGGGATCCTGTTCATCGGCAGGGGTCTGGCGTACCGCAAAACGGAGGAAAAGGACCTCCTACGGTCGAAACGGGGGTCCTGTTGATCGGGAGGGGTGTGGCGTACCGCAAAATGGAGGAAACGGACTTGTGTTGGAGCGCTACGGTCGAAATGGGGGTCCTATTCATCAGGAGGGTGTGGCGTACCGCAAAACGTGACTCCACGGGATACTGTTCATCTCCACCGTCGACCCCCTCCAGCCTCCACGGGCTACTGTTCATCCACCGTCGACCTCCTCCAGCCTCCACCTGCGACTGTTCATCCACGGGCTCCTGTTCATCCAGCCTCCACCATGCGCTACTCAACCGGCTACTATTCAACCAGCCCTCTCCACGGGCTCCTATTCAACCACCCCTCCACGAGCTACTGTTCATCGAGCCCTCCGCCGTCTACTGTTCATCCAGCCCTCCACGGGGTGGTCCTATTCATCAAGCCCTCCACGGGGTCCTGTTCATCCAGCCCCAACCGGCTCGATCGATCGGGGTCCTGTTCATCCAGAGGCAACACCACGGGGTCCTGTTCATCCACCCCCACCGGGAACTGTTCATCCAAACTCCCCCGGCAATGCTCACTGTTCATCCTGAGGCAGCATCGATCGGCTTCAGTTAGCAGCAGTAGCGATGAAATCGCTCGATCGGGTTCAGTTAACAGCCATCGACCGATCGCTCGGGTTCAGTAACGCGTAGCCTGCAGTGCAATCGCTCGGGTTCAGTTAGAGCCCAACGCCTCGCTCGGGTTTAGTTAGAGCCCAATGCCTCGCACCCACGCGCGTGCGTGTACGAGAGAAACGCGCATCGCTCAGCCCCGACCACCCACCATAACCGGGGACACCCCGATATTTTCCTCGCCCTCACTTCTACCACGGTTTTTTCCGTCATAGATTGCCCAAAGAATGTCATGCAGCTGCGTCTCCGGCCCGCCCAGGACGAAAAGCTCATTTTTTGTCATGATTTTTTGTCATAGAAGTAGGAGCCCACCACATCTATTATGATACAGGGTTTTGTCACAATTATCGTCATAGAAGTGTCATAAGTATGACAGAAAAAAAATTCGTTCGGCCCAAAATGTCACAGATGTGTCTTTTTTTGCAGTGTGGGGCGCCACTTGGGGATGGCTTTAGCATCCAAATCTTGGGCGCCTCCACCTCTGGATCTACAGAGGCTGCCCTTTTCTTCCTCCTCCCCTTAGGGGGAGAATTGCTTTCCTCCTCCTCCTCCTCCTCCTCTTCATCTTCATCTTCCTCATGGGACAAGTGAGTTTTGGTCTCTACGGACACTGCGTCTGAAGTACCTTTACAGCGGAGGCTACCTTTGGCCTCCTTGCTCTTTTTCTTAGCCTTTTTCTTCAGCACCTGATAGGGCGCCGGAACCAGCATCTTCATTAGCAGAGGATCAACTGGGTTTTTGGGGAGTGGAGCCGGACACCTGATCCGCTCCGCCTTCTTTCTCTAGCCCTGTTATAGGACGGAATTCTCAGTACACCTGTTTTTTGATTGATGAACTAAGTTATGTTCGGAAATATAGCACTTAACGGGGAAGCCGGATGATTGCAGTCGAGGCCGATGTCCTCGCACGTCTGTGGCCACGACTTTTGAGTCTTGAAGAGCAGCTTCCAGATTGCTTCGTGCGTCACGCCGAAGAATTGCTGCAGGGTCTGCGGCCCTTCCAGATTGAACTCCCATATGCGGAGAGGTCGGTGTTGGCAGGGAAGGGTTCGGCGGATGAGCATCACCTGGATCACGTGAGTGAGGTTGGTGTCCTTATCTATGATGCTTTTGATGCGCTTTTGCAGCTTTAACACCTCGTCGGATGATCCCCAGTCCAAACCCTTGTTGGTCCATGACGCAAGCCGCAGCGAGGGTCCGCATCTGAAAGTTGGAGCGGCCGTCCACTTGGTGCCGCGAGGTTCGGTGATGTAGAACCACTCCTGCTGCCATGTCTTCACGGTCTCCACGAAGGCCCCGCTGGGCCAGGTAACGTCGGGGAGTTTTCTCACCATGGAGCCGCCGCAATTCGCGTGCTCTCCGTCGACCACCTTCGGCTTCACGTTGAAAGCCTGGAGCCATAGGCCGAAGTGTGGGGGGTTGCGGAGGAAAGCCTCACACGCGATGATGAACACCGAGATGTGGAGGAAGGTGTTTGGGGCTAGATCATGAAAATCTAGCCCGTAATAGAACATGAGACCTCGAACAAAGGGGTGGAGGGGAAACCCTAGTCCGTGGAGGAAGTGAGGGATGAACACAACCCTCTCACAGGGCTCTAGAGTGGGGATAACTTGCTCTTTGGCAGGGAGCCTGTGTTTGATTTCCGTTGTCAAGTACCTCGCCTCCCGGAGCTCCTAGATGTCCTTCTCCATCACGGAGGAGGTCACCCACTTGCCTTGAGAGCCGGATCCGGACATGGCTAGAATATTTGGTGGTGAGGGAAAAGACTGAAGCTTGGGCGCTAGAGCTCGAGGATGGGAAGGCTTAGATGGGTCCTTATCCTCTTATAAAGGCAGTGAATATTAAGCGCTCCCTCACAAGGCTTAAAACTCGCTTGTTCCCAAGGGGTCGTGCGAACGGCACGGTTGGATTACCCAAACCCGTATTGATGACAATCCCGCAATAAGGGGACACGATCTCTGTTTTGACAAGACGTGTCAATAGAGGCCACACCTCGGAACACGAGGTGGGAGGCCAAAAACGGTTTTCAAAATAATTATAACGCCAGAACGTAACGTCTCGCCGAAAAAGCTGTCAGTGGACATGACTTATTTTGTTGAAGTATTTCACCCTTGAGGTTCAGGGTTGTAACTATTATACAGAGCCGGATATTGTTCTTTTGCTCAGCTACTTTGGAGTATTCAGAGGAGGAAGCCGCCTTGCAATGCCGAAGACAATCTGCGTGCCGGACACATCGTCATTGAACCCTGGTTCAGGGGCTACAGAGGGAGTCCTGGATTAGGGGGTCCCCGGGCATCCGGGCTATGTGACATGGGCCGGACTGATGGGCCGTGAAGATACAAGATAGAAGGCCTTCCCCCGTGTCCGGATGGGGCTCTCCTTTGCGTGGATGGCAAGCTTGGCATTCGGATATGAAGTTTCCTTTCTCTGTAAACCGACTCTGTACAACCCTAGGCCCCTCCGGTGTCTATATAAACCGGAGGGTTTTAGTCCATAGAGGCAATCATAATCATATAGGCCAGACATCTAGGGTTTGGCCATTACGATCTCGAGGTAGATCAACTCTTGTAACCCCTATACTCATCAAAGTCAATCAAGCAGAAAGTAGGGTATTACCTCCATTAAGAGGGCCCGAACCTGGGTAAACATCATGTCTCCTGCCTCCCGTTACCTTCAATCCTCAGACGCACAGTTCGGGACCCCCTACCTGAGATCAGCTGGTTTTGACACCGACGGGGATGCTTGATACGTCTCCAACGTATCTATAATTTTTTATTGTTCCATGCTATTACATTATCAATCTTGGATGCTTTATATGCATTTATATGCTATTTTATATGATTTTTAGACTAACCTATTAAACTAGAGCCCAGTGCCGGTTCCAGTTTTTTTCCTTATTTTTGAGCTTCACAGGAAAGGAATATCAAACGGAGTCCAATTGACCTGAAACTTTACGACGATGTTTTTTGGACCAAAAGAAGCCCTCGAAGCAAAAGAGTTGGGCCAGAAGAGCCACGAGGCCACCACAAGGGTGGAGGGCGCGCCCTACCCCCCGGGAGTGCCCTCCGACCTTGTGGGCCCATCGTGGACTTCCTGACTTGTTCTTAATGCCAACACCTCTTATATATCCTAAAACCTCCGAAAAAACCTAGATCGGGAGTTCCGCCATCGCAAGCCTATGTAGCGACCAAAAACCAATCGGAACCCTGTTCCGGCACCCTGCCGGAGGGTGGAATCATCACCGGTGGCCATCTTCTTCATCTTGGCACTCTCCATGACGAGGAGGGAGTAGTTCACCCTCGGGGCTGAGGGTATGTACCAGTAGCTATGTGTTTGATCTCTCTCTCTCCCGTGTTCTTGATTTGGCATGATCTTGATGTACCGCAAGGTTTTCTATTATAGTTGGATCTTATGATGTTTCTCCCCCTCTACCTTCTTGTAATGGATTGAGTTTTCCCTCTGAAGTTATCTTATCGGATTGAGTCTTTAAGGATTTTAGAACACTTGTTGTATATGTCTTGCATGTGCTTATCTGTGGTGACAATGGGATATTCACGTGATCTACTTGATGTATGTTTTGGTGATCAACTTGTAGGTTCTCTGACCTTGTGAACTTATGCATAGGGGTTGGCACACTTTTTCGTCTTGACTCTCCGGTAGAAACTTTGGGGCACTCTTTGAAGTTTTTTGTGTTGGCCTGAATAGATGAATCTGAGATTGTGTGATGCATATCGTGTAATCAAACCCGCAGATACTTGTGGTGACATTGGAGTATCTAGGTGACATTAGGGTCTTGGTTGATGTGTATCTTAAGGTGTTACTTTCGTATGAACTCTAGGGCTGTTTGTGACACTTATAGGAATAGCCTAATAGATCGATCAGAAAGAATAACTTTGAGGTGGTTTCGTACCCTACAATAATCTCTTCGTTTGTTCTCCGCTATTAGTGACTTTGGAGTGACTCTTGTAGCACGTTGAGGGATTGTTATATGATCTAATTATGTTATCATTGTTGAGAGAACTTGCACTAGTGAAAGTATGAACCCTAGGCCTTATTTCCTAGCATTGCAATACCGTTTTCGCCGACTTTTACCGTTAGTTACCTTGCTGTTTTTATATTTTCAGATTACAAATACCTATATTTACTATCCATATTGCACTTGTATCACTATCTCTTCACCGAACTAGTGCACCTATACTATTTACCATTGTATTGGGTGTGTTGGGGACACAAGAGACTCCTTGTTATTTTGTTGCAAGGTTGTTTGAGAGACACCATCTTCATCCTACGCCTCCCACAGATCAATAAACCTTAGGTCATCCACTTGAGGGAAATTTTCTACTGTCCTACAAAACTCTGCGCTTGGAGGCCCAACACGAGTCTACAAGTAGAAAGTTGCGTAGTAAACATCAGGGGACACCGAGGGGCCCACCAAGTAGGGGGGCACGCCCTACCCCCTTGGGCACGCCCTTCACCCTTGTGGCCACCTCGTGGCTCCCCTGACTTGCACTCCAAGTCTCCTCGGTGTCTTTTGGTCCAAGAAAAATCATCGAGAAGGTTTTATTACATTTGGTATTCCTTTTCTACGAAGCTCAAAAACAAGGAAAAAAAAGAATCTGACACTGGGCTCTAGGTTAATAAGTTAGTCCCAAAAATAATATAAAATAGCACTTCTACAGGATGCTGCTAACGCGACACTACGATCAGAGACCCTTCGAGAAACTGTGTGCGATGCAATAATCGCAAACGGTGCTGTATGAAAACCATCATAAATGTATAAAAAGTTTGCGATGACGGATGCATCAAACACGGTTCAGGTTTTAGTTGCATGTGCGATGAAGGGCACGGTTCAGTTCAATTAACTGTTTGCGATGAGGAGGAACAAAAGAAACGGGCAGCCAGATGAAGGCGTGTGCGATACACAGCATACGGTTCACTTGGATGAACTGTTTGTGATTAGGCAACACAAAAGAAACGGGCATCCAGGTGAAGGTGTGTGCGATATACAGCATACGGTTCACTCGGATGAACTGTTTGTGATTAGGCAACACAAAAGAAACTGTCAACCAGATCAAGGTGTGTGCGATATACACATGCGGTTCACTCGACCCTTGTCGTCAGTGTGTGACCTCTGTGGCAACCGTTCGCTCCCCATGCGCCTCTTCGTGTACTGTGGCAACCGTCAACCGCCTCTTAGCCTTTCCCTCTCGATTTGGAACTGATGTCGCACGCTCTTTGAGGGAGTCCTGGATTAAGGGGTCCTCGGGGCTCCAGGCTATGTGACGTGGGCCGGACTGATGGGCCATGAAGATACAAGATAGAAGACTTCCTCCCGTGTCTGGATGGGACTCTCCTTTGCATGGATAGAAAGCTTGGCGTTCAGATATGAAGATTCCTTCCTCTGTAGACCGACTATGTACAACCCTAGGCCCCTCCGGTGTCTATATAAACCGGAGGGTTTAGTCCGTAGAGGAAATCACAATCATATAGGCTAGACATCTAGGGTTTAGCCATTATGATCTCATGGTAGATCAACTCTTGTAATCCTCATATTCATCAAGATCAATCAAGCAGGAAGTAGGGTATTACCTCCATCAAGAGGGCCCGAACCTGGGTAAATATTGTGTCCCCCATCTCCTGTTACCATCGACCTTAGACGCACAGTTCGGGACCCCCTACCCGAGATCCGCCTGTTTTGACACTGACACTCTTCCTCCCTCCTCCATTCACCTTCACCCTTCCTTCTGCCATTGTTCGATCATCTTTTCCATGGAGGGAACATGACGAAAACGACCCTGTCATTCTTGCCCCGATCTGAATGATGACGCGGTGGAGGAACTCATTGATCGGTGCGACGTCGTCACCTTGGCTAGCATGGCAGGTTCATTCAAGACCATTCTCGACTCAACTAATAACATCATTACAAGGAACCCAAGGGTCCAGGAGCGGTTTGATCTCCCCTATCTTCTTTGCCGTGACCCTACTGACTTGCGTAGGGACGAGGGAAGCCTCGCCTTGTGCAAGTTGATGCCGCTTGATAATGATACGTATGATGTTAAGATGCCATCGCTTGAGGGCAAGGCTTGGGCAGGCGCAAATGGAGATTGGGTTGTTTACATTGGGTACAACAGCGACTGGGAACTTGTGAATGTGTACACTCATCACCGGGTTCCACTTCCAAAAATCTCAGACGACTACCCAGAGGTTGAGTACACCGGTATTCTATGTGAGTTCAAATACGATCATGGTGACTATCGTCTACGGAAGATAGCAATTTATCGAGTTCCCAGACGCTCTTGGGATTACTCGAACTATGAAGTTATTGCTATCTTCGACAAGCTTGTTGCCTTCCTTACTTCCACGCCTCGATGGATATTGCTCAAAAATCAATTTCTGTACACGGATGAGTACTGTGATGCAATTCAATACGAGGGTCTTGTGTTTGCTGCCACCACTCGTGGCACTATTTTTGCATGGAATCATCATGCTTTCGGTACGTTTGTCTTCCACCATAATTATAACTGTTTCATCCACATGCATGCGGGTTAGCTAGTTTCCCTTTACTAATTAATTAACCTTCTTGTGTTTCCAAGGTCCTCTGAACATTCCACCACCTATACTTTAAAAAATTTATAACCAAGGGGGAGATGACGATGCTGATGATAACGAGCATGAGGACGAGCTAGACCCATATACTCAGTGGCGCCTGGCAACTTATTCTGATGGATCACCTCTTCTTCTTGTCTGTATACAGGGCACTACTAAAGTTACTAAGGAAGCAGGTGTTGTCTCGCATGTCGCACTCTCCGGACCTATTCAAACATCCGTTGCAGGGTATTCGGGATGGATACTAGTGTACTAGCGCCAACACCTTCTCCCTGGTTCAGTATTGAAAGTCTTGGAGGAAACTCGCTCTTCCTTGGACAAAACTATCCAATGATGGTGGAAGGCGATCCAGCTGCTGTTGACACAACGTTACTACCATTTATGAGAAGCAATTGTATCTATACCTCGGACATTGCTATGCTTCCCTACCGTCCCAATATGGGTCCTGACATAGGCCGCTTCAGCCTGGATGATCAGTGTAATGCCCACGATGCGGCTATATCTCCCACATGTCGAGGCACGACTTAGAGGCATAACCGCATTGTGGTACTGTCGCAAGAAGGGTTATCTTCACACAATCCCATGTAATGAACAAGAATGGGATAACGAGAGTTGGCTTACAATCACCACTTCACACAATACATAAATTAATTCATACATCATCCAAAATCCACACATAGACCGACTACGGTCAAATCCAAATGAAAATAAGATAACCCCAAATGCTAGATCCCCGATCGTCCCAACTGGGCTCCACTACTGATCATCAGGAAATGAAACATAGTAACGACCACGTTCCTCGTCGAACTCCCACTTGAGCTCGGTTGCATCATCTGCACTGGTATCGTCGGCACCTGCAACTGTTTTGGTAGAATCTGTGAGTCACGGGGACTCAGCAATCTCACACCGGCGAGATCAAGACTATTTAAGCTTATAGGAAAGGATGGTGTAATGAGGTGGAGCTGCAGCAAGCACTAAGCATATATGGTGGCTAACATACGCAAATGAGAGCGAGAAGAGGAGCAACGCAACGGTCGCGAAGCTAGAAATGATCAAGAAGTGATCCTGAAAACTACTTACGTTCATGCATAACTCAAACCGTGTTCACTTCCCGGACTCCGCCGAAAAGAGACCATCATGGCTACACACACGGTTGATGTATTTTAATTAAGTCAAGTGACAAGTTCTCTACAACCGGACATTCAGAAATTCCCATCTGGCACATAACCGCGGGCACGGCTTTCGAAAGATAATACCCTGCAGGGGTGTCCCAACTTAGCCCATTATAAGCTCTCACGGTCAACGAAGGATAAACCTTCTCCCAGGAAGACCCGATCAGTCTCGGAATCCCGGTTTACAAGACATTTCGACAATGGTAAAACAAGACCAGCAAAGCCGCCCGAATGTGCCGACAAATCCCGATAGGAGCTGCACATATCTCGTTCTCAGGGCACACCGGATGAGCCAGACGTCAGGTTGGCATAGACCCTGGTTGCCTAGGGAGCGTCGGACATCGCTCGGTTTGGGCCAGCACTCGAAGGAGCACTGGTACGGGGGGTTAAATACAGATGACCCTTGGGCTCGCGAAAATCCAAGGGAAAAGGCTTAGGTAGGCAAATGTAAAACCAAGGTTGGGCCTTGCTGGAGGAGTTTTATTCAAGGCGAACTGTCAAGGGGGTCCCATAAATCACCCAACCGCGTAAGGAACGCAAAATCAAGGAACATAATACCGGTATGACGGAAACTAGGGCGGCAAGAGTGGAACAAAACACCAGGCATAGATGCATTAATTAAATATGAGATATTGTGATATGCCAAAATATCCATGTTCCAACATGGAACCAACTTCAACTTCACCTGCAACTAGCAACGCTATAAGAAGGGCTGAGCAAAAGTGGTAACTTAGCCAAACAATAGTTTGCTAGGAAAGGATGGTTAGAGGCTTGACATGGCAATATGGGAGGCATGATATAGCAAGTGGTAGGTAGCGCAGCATAGCAATAGAGCGAACAACTAGCAAAACAAAGATAGAAGTGATTTTGAGGGTATGGTCATCTTGCCTGCAAGGTTCTCAGAGTTGTCGAAAGCTTGATCCTTGTAAGCGTACTCAATAGGTTCCTCGTTCACGAACTCATCTCCCGGCTCTACCCACAGCAAGAACATAAGCAACGGAACCACAATCAATCACGGGAAATGCACAAACAACATGATGCAATACATGCATGATATGCGAGATATGATATGCGATGCGTATGCGTGCTCCGGAAGAAAAAAAGAACAAGGCAGTAACTTGGCAAACCAAGTATGCCACTGGAAAGATGAGATGATTTCGGTCGAAATCGATATAAAGATCACCGGAAACGGATGCACGGTTTGCAAATGGCAAGCAAAACAAGAATGACATGATTCTGCGATTAACAGCATGATAGCACTTAGAATACATCAAGTAACTATCCTACATCACCCCAACATAGCAACAAAGCGTATGACAGTAATCTAAAGAAGATGTTTGACAAAAGATGAACACTGAGCTATGGCTAGATCACACAATAACAGGTTCAAACAAGCATGGCAAAAGTGCAAAAGATATCAGCTTCACAGACTTGGTGAAATTACTGGACATGGCAGAAACAACATCAGGTAGCAATGTTCAGAGCAAGCAATCAACATGCTACAGGAACTTAGCATAGAAAAGCAAGGCATGGCATGAATCTTTTAAATGCATAGAACAAAAGTCCCTTACTGGCCATGAGCCAAAAAGGATCAGAAGATATGATGGCACCCATGTAAACATAGCATGTTTCGTTAACAGGTTTCAGACTTGGCAGAAAACAGAGCATGGCATTAACAGCATTATGAAGGCATTTTGGTGAGCTTGATGCACTCATCACAAAGCAATGCATGACAATACAAGCATACCTACAGCAAGATAGCATGTTTATGCAGCTAACCATGACAAGAGCAAGTTCATAGCATGTATGGATCAACTACAACAACCTTGGCAAAATTGAATATCATGTTAACATTCTGCCAGAAATATTTTATAGCAAAAGTAGAGCAAGACTAAGAAATGCTAGGGCACTCCATAATTGCAAACAGGGGCATGGATGGATAGAGTACAACTATATCTACAAAACATCCTTACTGAACATGCCCAAAATAAGCATGGATCTCACTGTAGACACATGGATACATTGCAACAAAATAACAGCAGTAACAGACTTAGCAAAATCCAAAGTCCCAGGAAACAGAAACATCACGAAGCCTAGTTTGCATGCTTGTGCTAGTCACCACATAGATCAAACAAATACATGGCATACACCTCTATAAATAGGGTATGGCATAGATCAAAACACCTGTAGAGCTCATGCCCATAAGATGCACACATCAAATGCAACAAAAATAACAGAACACCAAGTTCTGATACGTAACAGCAGTAAATATCATATAGCACTCTTGCACCAGAGATTTGGGCATCAAGATGAACTCAAACGAGCATGGCACAAAGGAAGAAAATGGAGAGCATCTCGTGGCGAACATTTCGATATATCATGCACGCAAAACAGAGCTCTATGCAATGAGATATGATGCAATGAACATGAGCACATTATGCAATATCCTCGGGACTTGGCAGAAAACGAGGGGGGAAGTCAACCTTCGGTCCAGATCTGGATCCGGCACGTGAACCGAGGTTCGCCCGGGTTCCTCGCCGGAGATTGAGAGGAGGAGGCCGGAGGAGGCGTCGGACGGACGGGGACGGCGTCGCCGGAGATGGAGGCGGCAGGGACGGGCACGGGCGCCAGAGATGGAGGCGGCGGGGACGCCGGCTCGGGTGCGGGCAACTCCGGCGATGGAGCAGTCGCCGGGCGGCGGGGAAGGACGGCGGCCCAGGCACGGGCGACGGGGAAGGAGGCGGAGGCGCGCGGGCGGCGGGGGAGCCTCGGGTGCGGGCGGCGGCTGTCGGGCCGCGCGGGCCAGACGCGGGCCGCGCGGGCCAGACGCGGGCCGCGCGGGGCGGCGGCGGCGCGGTGGCGCGGGGGCCACGTGGCGGCTCCCGATTGGCCCGGGGCGGCGGCGGCGATGCGTCCGTCCGGACCGGACGTGTCCGGCGGCGGAGAGGGAGCGGGCTAGGGTTTTCGGGACCCGGGATTTCGGAGGGGATCACATACTTATAGGTAAAGGGAGCTAGGAGGCTCCAAATGGAGTGCGATTTTCGCCCACACGATCGTGATCGAACGACCGAGAGCATGGAGGTGACTTAAGTGGGTTATTGGGCTGTTTGGAGGGGGTTTTTCTGCAACACACAAAAGGCCTTTGCGGTTACCCGGTTAACCGTTGGAGCATCAAACGACCTCCAAATGGAACGAAACTGGATAGGTGTTTTACCGGTGGTGTACCAAGGCCACTTGACAAACCTTGGTCCATTCCGAGAACATTTAGCACCTGCTCATGAAAAGAAACAAGAGGGATGCGCCGGTGCATGTGGGAGTGCCGGATTGCAAAACGGACAACGGGGAAAATGCTCGGATTCATGAGACGAACACGTATGCAAATGAGATGCACATGATGACATGATATGAGATGCATGACATGAACAAAATGCAAAACAAAAAACAAAACCCGACCAAGAAGGGAATATCATAACACATAGCCGAAAATGGCAAGAGTTGGAGTTACAAATATGGAAAGTTACATCCGGGGTGTTACAATCAGTCCTGCGTTGGTCTTGAGATTGACAGAAGCTGGCCCTTCCTAGAGAATCACTTCTGGTTCAAAGCAAGTGTTTCCAACGCTGACGAGTGGTTGAGCTGAAGTTCATTTCATCGCTTTGTTATTTGTTGTGTGAGAAAAACTTTACTAGAATGTTTTGTTGGAAATGATCTATAATCCAACATGTATCCTCGTTGTCGTTGTGGGCTGATGACTTGTTGTATGTAATCAATGGTACATTTGCATATGTGTCCATCAACTCACGCTTGCTAGTGGTGTCCATATGAACAGTGCTAGTGATTCTAGTTGCAAAAATTAGATAGTGCTAGTGATTTTTAGCTGCATATTTTGACAAATCGCAGTGTTACAAGGTTGACAAATGGCAATGTTACTAGATAAACAAATGTCAATCTTTCCTGTTTGACAAATGGCAACATACCCAAAATGACATATATGCAAATCTTACCCAATTGTTTGTACGTGGTTGCACACGGGTCATGCAAAACAACCGTTTGCATTGAAGGGATGCAAAAATCCTGCTCGGCACATTTTCCCTTGGCTTCCTAGGGAAGCTGTCGGTTTGCATCCGGGTGTTCTAACTAAAATGTTTGTGATGAGTGTTTTCTATTTAAAAACCATTGACGTTTTTTCAAAAGAAAATTGTTTGATGAGTTTCTACATTAAGAGAGAAAAACGCAAGTTCGTTCAAACCATATCTTTCATTGTGTCACACTGTGAACTTATATTCATATGATCGAGAATTCGAGATACAGTATTAAACCCCAAAAAAACTATTTCCAGCGGAGGCGGCGTGCCGCGCCGTCGTTGTCGTTGTCGTCCTCTGGGATGCCGTTGTTGAAGTCTTCAAGGCAGCACAAAATGTTCTTCACTTGTAAATCAAACATAATGTCGTCGCGCGTTCGACGGGCGGGCCGCGGGAGGACGGCAACTGGCGCCGCTAAGAGGTAGCGGTCGACGGCAGTGTCCCATGCCACTGAGGGGGGCGCGCGCACGGGCATGGGCACGGGCGCGGCGGGTGCAGCCAAACGCACGAGGGCCGGCGCCATGGTTGGTGGAGGGGCGTGCACGGGCGCTGACACTGGCATGTAGATGAGCTCACGCGGGTCCGCGGAGACCTCGCTGACGCCCTCGGCTTCCAGCTCTGTGATAGTGCTCGGCGACCAGCCGTCAATGCTACGAGGATGGTCGCTGGCCCGGGCGCGGGGATGGGAGCGGGGACGGGAGCCTGGGCGGCCACTGCCGCGGCCAGCTCGTTCTAGGTCATGTCCATGAGGCCCCATTCCTCCTTATTTTATATCTCCTCCGGCTCGGAGTCGACTTCACCAAACTTGAAGACTAGTGGCAGTTGATCGTTCTTCGACATGGCGTTGGTGGAGGTCTGCGGCTGCGGGAAGGAGGGGAATGGGAGGCGAACAGTAAGGCCGCCCGTATTAAACAACGGCTCGGGCGCCATTAATGGAGAGGAAGGCGGGCGGCCATGGAAGTCAAAGGGCTCGCTTCCTAGTGAGCATGCGCAGCATACAGCTCGCACGCTTCCCGGTGAGCCTGCGCATTAGAGGACAGCTTGCATGCCTCTCGGTCATCCTGCGCACCGGACTGCGCTCGCACGCCTCCCATTTAGCCAAGGTCAAGCAGCTGTCCGCACGACACCTCCTACAACACTTAAAACCAAGACACGTGGCGTCATGTGAATGGTTAAATGAATGCACATGGTATGAATTCTACAAACGTTTGAGATATTAAAGTGGCAACTATTTTTTCAAAATGCCTTTGTTGGTTGTCATTATTCGAGTGCGCCTTCTCTCAAAATGGACACAAAAATGCCACAGCATGTCGGGTGCCTGTCCATGATAGCATGCCAAGTTTCATGAATTTCAAACGAGTTTTGGATTTACTAGAATTTAAAACCAGGCATCTCAATGTTTTGCCGGCAATCAACGGCGCCCTGGTGTTTGAAATTCATTCCCATTTCTTACATGGGACCTGAGCATGCACCCAAAGACATAGATTTGATTTTTCAACCAATTTATATGCACTGGAGCATGTGCATGTAGTTCAAATTTGAATTATGCACATAAATGCATTGAAAACTCAGTTAATGCATAAAAATATCCAAATGAACCGCGAAAAATCCCAAAAATTGACACAACACTCCTATTGTTCTATCTTGACACGGGAAAATTTATGAAAGCAATAAGAGGCAATGGGTATCGTTTCGTACCCAAAGGTGGGACGTTCCCTACCGAAACCATCATGCTAGTTGTGAGAAGCTCTGGTTTGTGAGAAGCGTATACTCGAACCTGCCCCGAATGGGATAATTTTTTTACCATGGCATGTTGATGCAGCTCCATGATAGCATGCCTAGTTTCATGAATTTCAGATGAGTTTTGGATTGACTAGAATTTAAAAACCAGGCATCTCAACGTTTTGCCGGTAATCAAACGTGCCCTGGTGTTTGAGTTTCATTCTCATCTCTTGCATGGGACCTAGAAATTCACCCAAGGACACCGATTCATTTTTCAACCAACTTTAGTGCATTCGAGCATGTGCTTGTAGTTCAAATATGAATTATGCACATAAAATGCCTAGAAAGTCAAGTTAATGCATAAAAATGTCCAAACGAACGCCAAAATATCACAAAAATTGATACAACAATCATGTTGTTCTATGTTGACACTAGAAAATTTTTGAAAGCAATAAGAGGCATTGGATATCGTTTCGTCCCCAAAGGTGGGACGTTCCCTATCGAAACCATCATGCTTGTTGTGAGAAGCTCTGGTTTGTCAGAAGCTTAAACCCGAACTTGCCCCAAATGGGACAAAAATTTTACCACGGCATGTTGATGCCGCTCCATGATAGCATGCCAAGTTTCACGAATTTCAGACGAGTTATGGATTTACTAGAATTTAAAAACAAGGCATCTCAACGTTTTCCCGGCAATAAACAGTGCCCTGGTGTTTGAATTTCCTTGCAATCTCTTGCATGGACCTAGAAATTCACCCTAGGATGCACATGTGATTTTCAACCAACTTTGGTGGATTGGAGCATGTGCTTGTAGTTCAAATTTGAAATATGCACATAAAATGCCTACAAAACCTAGTTAATGTATAAAAAAGGCCAAACGAACCCCAAAAATTCCAAGATTAAACACAACACTCCTGTTGTTCTATGTTGACACTAGAAATTTTTTGAAAGCAATAAGAGGTAACGGATAGTGTCCCGTCCCCAAAGGTGGTAAGTTCCCTATCGAAACCATCATGCTTGTTGTGAGAAGCTCTGGTTTGTGAGACACTTATACCCAAACCTGTCCCAAATGGGACAAAATTTTCACCATGGCATGTTGATGCCGCTCCATGATAGCATGCCATTTTTCATGAATTTTAGAGGAGATTTGGATTTACCAGAATTTAAAAATCAGCTATCTCAACGTTTTGCCGGCAATCAACAGTGCCCTGGTGTTTGAAATTCATTCCCGTCTCTTGCATGGGACCTAAGCATGCACCCAAGGACACACATGTGATTTTTC
This sequence comes from Aegilops tauschii subsp. strangulata, assembly GCF_002575655.3. Classification (NCBI taxonomy): domain Eukaryota; kingdom Viridiplantae; phylum Streptophyta; class Magnoliopsida; order Poales; family Poaceae; genus Aegilops; species Aegilops tauschii. Next base: position 404,365,637 of record NC_053036.3, on the reverse strand, counting down.
AACCAATTTATATGCACTGGAGCATGTGCATGTAGTTCAATTTTGAATTATGCACATAAAATGCCTAGAAAACTCAGTTAATGCATAAAAATGTCCAAACGAACCACGAAAAATCCCAAAAATTGACACAACACTCCTGTTGTTCTATGTTGACATGAGAAATTTTTTGAAAGCAATAAGAGGCAATGGATACCGTTTCGCCCCAAAGGTGGGACGTACGTTCCCTACCGAGACCATCAGGCTTGTTGTGAGAAGCTCTGGTTTGTGAGAAGCATATACCCAAACCTGCCCCAAATGGGACAATTTTTTCACCACGACATGTGTTATGCCGCTCCATGATAGCATGCCTAGTTTCATGAATTTCAGACAAGTTTTGGATTTACTAGAATTTAAAAACTAGGCGTCTCAATGTTTTGCCGGCAATCAACGGTGCCCTAGTGTCTGAAATTCATTCCCATTTCTTGCATGGGACCTAAGCATGCACCCAAGGACACATATTTGATTTTTCAACCAATTTATATGCACTGGAGCATGTGCATGTAGTTCAAATTTGAATTATGCACATAAATGCAATGGAAACTCAGTTAATGCATAAAAATGTCCAAACGAACCCCGAAAAATCCCAAAAATTGACAGAACACTCCTGTTGTTCTATGTTGACACGAGAAAAAATTTGAAAGCAATAAGAGGCAATGGATATCGTTTCGTCCCCAAAGGTGGGACGTTCCCTATCGAAACCATCATGCTTGTTGTGAGAAGCTCTGGTTTGTGAGAAGCATATACCCGAACCTGCCCCAAATGGGACAAATTTTTCACCACGGCATGTTGATGCCGCTCCATGATAGCATGCCAAGTTTCATGAATTTCAGACGAGTTTTGGATTTACTAGAATTTAAAAATCAGGCATCTCAACGTTTTGCCGGCAATCAACAGTGTCCTGGTGTTTGAATTTCATTCCAATCTCTTGCATGGGACCTTGAAATTCACCCAAGGACACACATTTGATTTTTCAACTAACTTTAGTGCATTGGAGCATGTGATTGTAGTTGAAATTTGAATTATGCACATAAAATGCCTCCAAAACCCAGTTAATGTATAAAAAAGGCCAAACGAACCCCGAAAAATTCCAAGATTAAACACAACACTCCTGTTGTTCTATGTTGACACTAGAAATTTTTTGAAAGCAATAAGAGGCAACGGATATTGTCCCGTCCCCAAAGGTGGTATGTTCCCTATCGAAACCATCATGCTTGTTGTGAGAAGCTCTGGTTTGTGAGAAGCTTATACCCAAACCTGGCCCAAATGGGACAAAATTTTCACCACGGCATGTTGATGTCGCTCCATCATAGCATGCCAAGTTTCACGAATTTCGGACGAGTTTTGGATTTACTAGAATTTAAAAACAAGGTATCTCAACGTTTTGCCGGCAATCAACAGTGCCCTGGTGTTTTAAATTCATTCCCATCTCTTGCATGGGACCTAGAAATTCACCCAAGGACACACATGTGATTTTTCAACCAACTTTGGTGCATTGGAGCGTGTGCTTGTAGTTCAAATTTGAATTATGCACATAAAATGCCTAGAAACCCCAGTTAATGTATAAAAAAAGCCAAACGAACCCCAAAAAATTCATTCCCATTTCTTCCATGGGACCTAAGCATGCACTGAAGGACAAATATTTGATTTGTCAACCAATTTGTATGCACCGGAGCATGTGCATGTAGTTTAATTTTGAATTGTGCACGTGAAATGGCTTGAAAACCAGTTTATTGTATAAAATGTCCAAACGAACCCTGAATAATTCCAATTCTTTTACGACACACATATAGTTGCACGTTCACTGCGGATAAAAGGTCTAGCAATTCAAACAGCGTCCATTATCACTGTGACCCCATTTTGTAGTTCAAATCAAATGGATCCCACACAGTTTATTATCACCAACCATGTGAGATGTAGTATAAAATATCTTGGAGCATCGTCGGTGCATAGTACGCCTATGGCTTACTTGAGAAGGTGCATCGGCTATAGTCCACAGCCGGCGTGTCAAGCACACTAGCTCACTCCCCAAAAACTCCCGCCTCTACATCCCTCGCAATCTCGAAAATATCTACCGCCTGGAAGGTTTTAATGTTTGATAGCACACGTTTAGTACGTGCGGACTATGTGTGATGTCTGTTACTCCCGCTCTGCTTCAGTCCCTTGATTCAAATTTCCAGTAGCCCCGGCATTTTACTCCCGCCTTTGCATCCCTCGCAATCTCAAAAATATCTGCTCGCCCTTGATCCAAATTTTTAGTAGCCCCACCTTGTTACTCCCGCCTAGTAAAATTTTCAGTTGTTGCAGTATTTTCTCAAACACAACCTGGCTCCCCCCTCCACACACACACCCCAAAACCTCCGCTCACACAGACACACACAACCCTCGAAACCATTGGTAGGTCGCCGCCATTGTCGGCGCCTCCATCCTCAACCTCTGCCCGTGTGCCGGGGAGCACGAGGAGCCAATGGCCAAAAAGAGGTTTATCGCGGCCTTTTCGCCCGACACCGGTGAGGTGGCCGCCGAGGTGTCCCCGTCGTCCTCCGCGGGCCCGATACGCCGTCGCCGGTCCCCCGGTCTGCCCGCCGCCACGCCCCTACACTGGTTCGAGGACTTCCCCATCCTCCCTCGGACCCGGCAGCCGACGAAGTCCTACCTCGGGGCCCGGCAGCGCCGCTGGGGGACGTGGGTCGCCAAGATTACTGATCAAGAGACTCACACCTACCGGTGGATTGGTAGCTTCCACACGGCCGAGCTCGCGGCCATGGAGTACGACCGCTAGCAGGTCGGCTACCACGACGCGGCGGCTAGGCTCAATTTCCACTTCAGCACACGTCCGGTCCACCTCGTTCCATCAGAGCCAGGGGTGGTGAGCTCGGCTATGGCGCGGGAGGACCGCAAGGCGTGGGAGCGCCTCGAGGCAGAGGCCGCCGACGAGACCTACTTGCAAGAGCTCCGCCAACAGCACCAGGAGCTCGTGGAGGCGGAGCGGGAGATCTTTGCCGACGCGGAGGGCGGCGAGTTTATGGCGCTCTCCTTCGATGACGAGGTCGAAGGCGGCGAGGACGGCGGCACCATGGGCGGCGAGGTTATCGCGCTCTCCCCTGATGACGAGGTCGAAGGCGGCAGCGACTGCGGCGCGGAGGGCGTCGAGGCGGGCCCTGAGGACGAGGAGATCGACGTCTACTAGTGGAGGAGTGCCTTCCCCAACGACCCCGACGACGGTACTAGCCCGGACCCGGCTCACGGCACACCGTACATGACGAGGAAGGATTGGCTCAACCTCTACTTCGACCGAAAGTAGTTTAGCTTAGTTTAAATTTATGTTTTATGTTCGGTTATGCAAAACTATCTATGTTTGAATGCATGCTACTTTTCGATTGAACCTGCTTTGAACTTGATCAAATTGAAGTTTACAACCTTAAGTTTAGGGGATCGACTAGAAAAGGCCAAAAATTGCTGGAGTATATATATATATATCCACTAAGGGTTTTAGTCCTTTAACTTTTTAAGGATAGCCTAGAGATGTCCTTATGATTTGTTTATTTCAGTTCTTCTTAATGTGATGCTCTATATGTGCAACTATTTGCCGTGCAGTTCAATTTCATCAATAATAGTTTCAACAATACCACTATGAATTACGATATTTGGTTGTTGTTAAGGATATTGCAGTTAACATGCCTTTTCGTTTTTCAATTGTTGTTTAGCAACATGCATTGTACTGAATGACTAAATATGCAATCCCAGGCTACATAGCAACAAGGAAGAGTGTTACCTTAATGTTCTGATGATGTCTAGATATACATGTAATAAAATCTTATATAATGGGATGGATGGAGTGTTGTACTACATCATTTTTCAATTGTTGTTTAGCTTCTAATATTAACTTGGTGCTTTTAGGTACATATATCATTGCCAAAGATCCACACTTCGACCCCTTCTGCGTATGGGGCAATGAGATATTCATGAACCAGCATCAAGTGAGGAAACTAATAAAGATTATTATTAAAATGGGTCAAAAGATGTCAATCGAACTATTTGTTTACACTTTATGCAAGACAACAGTGAACTGCAGGATGGTAAGTAAGAACCCTGTAGCGTTCTTTTTACTGCCCGTAATTAGTTGTGTTAGATGGCAATATCAGAATCTTTTTTCTTTTGCAGTGGATCCAGAAGCAGTTTCCTCAAGATTACCTCTCAAACTACATGATTGGCGGCCGTCCGTCACAAGGGGTTGGACTAGTGTCCTGCATGCCTTCTGCATCCAGGAGAGCACAATAGGGCCATTCCGCTTCACCTTGTTCAGCAACTGGAATTTCTGTCGCCTCTTTCTTTACCATCTGTAATAGTACAAGTATAGAACCCTGGTACATCATTCTTTATTTGGTGCTTATGTAATTCTTAAACATATGTACCTGTGAATCGAATAATGCATTGGTTGTTTGAACCGGATGGATATGAATAAAGCTATAGCCTACTTTCAAGTTTAAATTAGGTACAATTTTAAATGGTAGCAATTAAATTAGGGCGAAATTACGTTGTGCAGGTCATTACGGCACACACGGTCGCTAAAACACAAACGTTTGCGATATACACCATAATCCGAGACGGTTCACAGAGAGGAAATGTGTGCAAGCATCCACACGGTTGCCGTTTGCAAAGCTTGTGTGATGTCAGACACTATCACATACGGTGCAGGAAAACTAAATGTGTTTGACTGTCTAACCATCGTACACGGTTTATAATCATGAACTATTTGTGATGTGTCAGGCATCGTAAAACTCCCATGCCTAGAATCTTCCTGGAAAACTCCCGTGCCTGGAATCTGCCTGGTTTTAGGCAGAACCACAAAACTCCGACTGCGATGGCAATGCGAGCACAAACGAGTAGCAAGGATGAAGCGTTTGGGATATTCGAGATATCGGAAATGGTTATAGGGACAACTGTATGCATCAAGGCTCCCTATCCCCGACGGTTTCTGGGTCGTGTGGGAAGGACCCCCCCTATCGCCCAGACTCACTTAGCGATGGTTCCAAATGCCGTCGCGGAAAGGGGTAAAAACCATTTGTTTAGGACCGATGCGCACCAGTGTAGCATATTAATGCATATAAAACATCCAAAACAGATAATATAATAGCATGGAACAATAGAAAATTGTAGATACGTTGGAGACATATCAGCCCACCTATAAATGACATATGCAAACAAGGGAAAAATGTCTTGCAAACTTCATGTAGACTGTCGAAGGCCTTTGATCGGATGGAAAGGGCACGGAAGGCCTTTGATCAGACTGCCAAAGGCCTTTGATCAAACGAAAGAGGGGAAAAGTTGAGCACTGTGTTTTATTATGGGTAAAGATGAGGCTAGGAGGAAATTAGAGGGGAAAAATTGAAATGTGCCTAAAAATTAAGAACCTTGCATACAATTGTTGAAAATTTGGATCAGTTGATAGGGAACGTTGCATGGAAAACAAAATTTTCCTAAGAAACACCCAAGATCTATTCTATGGAGATGCTGACAACGAGAGGGGGAGTGTCTACATACCATTGTAGACCAAAAGCATTAACGATATAAATCTTGTGGTTGGCATAGTCGTACTCCCTTCGCGATCCAATCCGATCCAGCGTCAAACGGACGACATCTCCGAGCTATGCACATGTACGGCTCGGTGGTGTATCTGCCTTGTTGATCCAGTAAGGGAGGGTGGAGAAGTAGAGGGGATCTAAGACAGTACGATGGCATGGTGGTGGTGGTGGCAACGAAACACCGGCAAGGCTTCGCCAAGCGCTACGCAGAGGATGAGTAACGGGAGGGAAGGTGGCCAAGGGCGGAAGCACGGCTGCCCCCTATGACTCCCCACCTTTATATCGGCGTGAAGTGGGATGGTGGCTTGGTGCGCCTAGACCAGGGGGTGCGGGGCCTTTCCCCACTACCCACGTCCATGTGCGTCCCCCCTGAAGGTGAGCCCCACTCTGGAACCTTCTAGAACCTTCCTGTTACAATACCAGAAAATCCCGAACATTTTCCAGAATGCCGAATATGACTTCCCATATATAAATCTTTACCTCCGGACCATTCTAGAGATTGTAGTTATGTCCCAGATCCCATCCGGACTCCGAACTACTTTCGGACTCACCATATGAATATCCCGATACTACCCTAGCATTGTCGAATGTTATGTGTGTCACCCTACGGGTTCGAGAACATGCAGACATGACCGAGACACCTCTTCAGTCAATAATAAATAGCAGTACATGGATGTCCATATTGACTCCTACATATTTAGTGAAGATGTCAGGACCCCGATTCTAAGTCACACCAATCTAGCCAGTAACACCTCATATCACTTTGCGGCCTCACGCACGGTATTCCCACGGGTGTCGCCTTACCATGGCCCGGGACCGTTTCCGCCTTTTGGCTCACGTATATGATAGTGTCACTAGCATCCATATGACAGAGAACCGGGGCCGACATGGCTAGTCGTGAACCCAAGGCGGCGCTAACTTACGGGGACAGGCATACAAGAATCAACATCGAGCATGTCGGTCAGCAGCGTGTGAATCCGGGCTGTAAGACTAGGCTAACAGGACTCCGGGAACCCGGGCTGTAGCAGGCTAGGCAGGACTCCGGATGTCACGGCGTGACATTTCCCCGAAGGGACAGACACAGGAACAAAGTGAAGCACATGCCGGCCAGTCTAAGTGTTCCGGAGCAGTAGTGCTAGACTAGCAGGACTCCGGTAAACCGGGCTGTAGCGGACTACCAAGGCTCAGTGGAGACAGCAAACTACATTTCCCCATAAGAGAGGCTGCCAAGGATAAACAACTAGATTGCCAGATCCCACACATACCAAGCATTTCAATCATACACACAATATGCTCGATATGTGCAAATACAACATGGCATCACAACAAAACTCTACAACTCAAGTACTTTATTTAAAGGCTCTGGAGAGCCATACATAACATGTTCATACAGATAGGGGTCACACGACCCGACACTCAAGTCATACAAACAACAAGCACATGCGGAAGCAAACTTGTCCGAGTACAGACAACTAGAAAGACAGAAGGCTTAACGAAGCCTGTCTATCTACAAAGGCCCTTCACAAGCTCAGGTCACCACCTGGGTGGCAAGTCACTCGTCAACGTCGAGATCTACATAGAACCCATCGGAAGGGGCGGTGTTCTCTTCTGCAACAATTATTAAAGCAACATGAGTACAAAGGTACTCAGCAAGGCTTACCACAGATCCTACTATACATGCACATTCTCAGGAAGGGTAGTGGTGTTATTGTAGCAAGCCAGCTTTGACTCTTGGCTAGGCTATCCTATGATTGACACAACTTGTAAAATAGTTTTTGCACATGAGTCCACTACTCACCATCACAATACTACACCGTGGATCCTCCCTCGTCATCCTACGAGAGGGCCATCCGCGGCACTCACACTTATCTTGAGTCTTTTAGTAGTAACCATTAACTTGTCTATGAACTGCATAGGCGACCAAGTAGTCCTTTACCGCGGACGCGGCTATTCAAATAGTTTTATACCCTGCAGGGGTGTACTTCTTCACACACGCTTCCACCACTTATCGCCGTTTACACGACATGTACACGGCAACCTTCAAGCGGAAGCCCAGCGAGGGCGTCGGCCATGACCTGACTAAACACACGAGTCCCTAGTCCAGGTTTATCGCCTATTCGGGTTCCATCCGCAAGGAAATCCGGCCGGGGTGTCCTCAACGGCCCCAAAAGATGTGTGCAGGGTTCCCGAGACACCAAACGGGCGACTCGGTACACCGTGCCACGTGCCTACCGCGTCACAGCCCACCCCTAAGGTCAGCGCTGCGCACCGCCTCCAGTATACTACAAACACCAGAAACTACTTGCAACTCCGGGACAGAGGACAAGGGTGGTTAATAAGTCGAGAGAATCAATTAAGGATCCCAATGTGTGGTAGTAGCTGAATCTTAAATCACGCATACATATCTCAGTTCTTAAGGACGGCCTCAATGAAACAACCCACCATGTACCTACATGGCCTCTCATCGATACCTTTACCAAATCATGTTCAACACTTCACTCTCATTACCGACACAACTATTCACTGTAGTTCATCGCCCCGATGAGCCAGAGCTGACACGACTCTAAGCATAGCAAGCATAGCATGGTAGGAAACACAAACATGGCTCAATCAACTCCTACACATGCTAGTGGGTTTCATCTAGTTACTGTGGCAATGACACGCCATGCAGAGGAAAGGGGTTCAACTACCGCAACACACAGCTGTTTGAAACGTTGTTTTCTTAATGCAGTAAATAGAGCAGAAGCGAGAAGATGGGTTTGTATCAAAATGATGAATGGGTTGCTTGCCTGACAGAGTTGTAGTGGGATACTGCCCTTCAGTTGGATACTCGTGGATATCCTCGGAGGCAGAACCTACCACGAAGAACACATCGAAACACAATCATCACATGGCAATATGCAACAATATGATGCATGCAATGACATGGCAGAATGAGTGTGTTTTGGCTAATGCAACTAAGAACATATTGGTTTGAGCTCATTTGAATCAAGGATTCAAATGCTAACCCACAATAATAGGTGATATTAGTGCATTAACTTGTTTCATCTAAACAGCAAGGTAAAAGCGTTCTGACATGCATGAAACCGGTATAGATGGAAAGATTTAATTTTTCTGATCAATTTTCATATATAAATCTTTGCATTTGGAGTTACAGATTAATTTCTACGAATTTTTGAAGTTTTTAGCATTTTCAGGAATTTCCTATATAAGAATAAATCCAGTAAATGATTTATTGCGTCAGGGTGACGTCAGCGGTCAACGGGGACGGTCCAGGTCAACCCTGACCAGTGGGTCACTCATGTCAGTGTCATTAGACTAACTAATTTTTAGTTAGTCCTAATCCTAACTTAATTAGCAGGCGGGTCCCACTTGTCATAGACCCAGGGGGTCAAACTGGGTCCACCCGGGGTCAACTCGGTCAGCGGGGTCAAACTCGCCGGTGTTTAGCCGCCGGCGAGGCCAAACGCGGCGGGGCAGTGCGAGATTTGTGCTCCGGCGACCAAAACGACGACAGAGCACATCTACGTGATGCGGGGAGTGAGCCGCGTCGAGTGGTGGCAGTGGGTGGAGTTGGGGTGGCCGAAAACGTTGCCCGCGACGACCTTGGCGGTCGCCGGAGTTCGGGCGAGGTCGAAGCCGTCGCTATGAGGCACGGCGAGGCACGTGGGGAGGTGCTATGGGCTTCTGCGAGTGCGGTGAAGATGATGGCGTGCTCGGAATCAAGCCAACGTGGCTGTGGCCACGACGGCGACGTGCGGTGGCGGCGGCGGGTGCGGCCGAGCTCAGTGCAGTCGCTGTGGTGCTTAAGAGCGAGAACGGGAAGGGCGAGGAGGTAGCTGGGCTCACGGCGATCACAACGAGGCAGACGGCGAGGTCGGGGACGAGCTGGTGCGGCGGTGATGGCGACGGGGATCTTCGGCGGCGTTCGGTGAAGACGAGGTCGAAGAAGACGAAGTAGAGCGTGCGAGCGCTCGGGCCTCGGCTAGCTCGATGAAGCAAACGACGGCGGAGCTCGTGGACACGGCAGCGCGGCGCGGGGACAACGGTGGACGCGAGTTTCACGGTGGCGTGGGCGCGGCAGCGTCGGCCATGGTGGGAGAGGGCGAGCGAGAGAGGCAGAGGAGTGAGCGGGGTTTCTACGGGGTCAGGGCGGCGACGTGGAGCTCGCCCAAGTGTCCAGGGGCGCGGGCGGCAAGCAGCTGACGCGGTAGCGAGCTCGCGCATGCCGGCATCACCTCCCTGCCTGCCTGGCGGGGACGAAGCAGCTGGTTGGCACGGGCCAGCACAGTGCTGGGCCGCTAGGTGGGCCGGCTGGTGGCTTTGCCAGGTAAGTTTGTTTTCCTTTTATTTTTCTGTTTTCTTTATTTCTGCAAGTTTGTGGCTTTTCTAAAAATACCTAGGCATTTCCAAAAATCACCAAACTGCACATGCCCACTGTTTAGAACATATCCAACATGGAACATTTCAGTTTGGGATTATTTGGACATTTAAAATATTTAGTAGCATTTAAATGTCCAAACGCAAATACCATATGATCTAATCCAGTGACCTTAAGATGACCTAGAAAATTCTGAACCAATTTTGCCAGAGGTTGTAACCCAGGACAAAAATGATGGACATTTTAGAAGGGCATTTCAGGTTCATTGAAAAAGATTTTAGTAAACCCTAGTTGTTTCCAGGGGGTGCTGGGGGTTCTGTCATCCCCATTTCCAAGTTTCTTATCAAAGTAAACATGATGCAACATTCTAATGCATGAACTAGCTAGGGTGGGACAGAAGATCTTTATCGTTTTGAACCACGATGTCAAGGATTCAGTTAATCGCGTATACAATTCCCTTTGTCCGGCGATATGTTACTTGCCCGAGATTCGATCGTCGGTATCTCCATACCTAGTTCAATCTCGTTGTCGACAAGTCTCTTTACTCATTTTGTAATACAAGATCCAGTGACTAAACTCATTAGTCATATGCTTGCACGCTATTCATGATGTTGTATTACCGAGAGGGCCCAGAGTTATCCCTCCGTTACACAAAGCGACAAATCCTAGTCTTGATCCATGCAACCCGACAAACACTTTCAGAAATACCTATAGAGCGTCCTTATGATCTCCTAGTTATGAAGTGATGTTTTATAACCCACAAAGCATTCTATTGGTATTCGGGAGTGGCATGATCTCATGGTCTATGGAACAGATACTTGACATTAGGAAAGCTATCGCAAATTGAACTTACTGACACGATCAAATGCTAAGCTTACATTATAGGTGAGGGAGTCCTGGACTAAGGGGTCCTCTCGTGTACGGCCTGTTATTCATTGGGCCGGACTGAGGAGCTATGAAGATACGAAGGCCGAAGACTATACCCGTGTCCGGATTGGACTCTCCTTGGCGTGGAAGGCAAGCTAGGCGACCAGCTGTGAAGATTCCTTCTTATGTAACCAACTCCATGTAACCCTAGATCTCTTCGGTGTCTATATAAACCGGAGAGCATAGTCCGGATAAGACATTCATTACCGTATACATATAGGCTAGGCTTCTAGGGTTTAGCCATTACAATCTCGTGGTAGATCAACTCTTGTAACACTCATATTCATCAAGATCAATCAAGAAGGAAGTAGGGTATTACCTCCATAGGGAGGGCCCGAACCTGGGTAAACATCGTGTCCCCCGTCTCCTATTACCATCGATCCTAGACGCACAGTTCGGGAACCCCTACCCGAGATCCGCCGATTTTGACATCGACATTGGTGCTTTCATTGAGAGTTCCACTGTGCTGTCGGCAAAGGATTCGATGGCCCCTTTGATCGTCAGTAATGGCGCCGTTCAGGGAGAAACCTTCCTCCCCGGATAAACCTTTGTGTTCGGCGACTTCGTACCACGGGCCAACTTGCTGGGCCATCTGGAGCAGGTCGATAGTCACGCCCCTGGCCATCAGGTCAGATCTGGCAGCTTGGACTGCGTCACGGAGACTTGATCTCCGATGGATTCAAGGCTGCGGCAGTCGCTACCCCTCTCTCCGATGAACATGACTTAAATCTGTCATCGGGTCACACCCAGGAGATGGATCCTGTTGCTGCAACGGCCTCAGAACCAAAGCAGATCATGCCCTTCGAGGCCACAAGGTCCGTGGTGTTGGAGCCGCATACGGACTCGACATCCTGCAATACTTGCGTCAATGGAACTCCGGACTCGTTTTCGGCTACACGTTCCAGATCAGGCACGCCTACGGACACCGAGCTGGATCGGTTATCGATTTTTGAATTTGGTCCCGCAGACTTCTTCCAGCACTCACCTTTCACTACAAAAAAAGACACATCCGTGACATTTTGGGCCGAACGAAAATCTATTTTGTCATACTTGTGACACTTCTATGACGATAATTGTGACAAAACCCGGTATCATCATAGATGTGGTGGGGTCCTACTTCTATGACAAAAAATCATGACATAAAATGGGCTTTTCGTCCTGGGCGGGCCAGAGACGCAGCTGCATGACATTCTTTGGGCCTTCCATGATGGAAAAAACCATGGTAGAAGCGAGGGCAAGGAAAATATCGGGGTGTTCCCGGTTACGGTGGGTGGCCGGGGCCGAGGGATGCGCGTTTCTCTCGTACACGCACGCGCGTGGGTGCGAGGCGTTGGGCTCTAACTGAACCAAAGCGAGGCGTTGGGCTCTAACTGAACCCGAGCGATTGCACTGCAGGCTACGCGTTATTGAACCCGAGCGATCGATCGATGGCAGTTAACTGAACCCGATCGAGCGATTCCTTCGCTACTGCTGCTAATTGAAGCCGATCGATGCTGCCTCTGGATGAACAGTGAGCCTTGCTGGGGGGGGTTTGGATGAACAGTTCCCGGTGGGGGTGGATGAACAGGACCCCGTGGCGTTGCCTCTGGATGAACAGTGAGCGTTGCTGGGGGGTTCGGATGAACAGTTCCCGGTGGGGGTGGATGAACAGGACCCCGTGGAGGGCAGGATGAACAGGACCACCCCGTGGAGGGCAGGATGAACAGTAGACGGTGGAGGGCAGGATGAACAGTAGCCCGTGGAGGGTGGTTGAACAGGATCCCGTGGAGAGGGTTGGTTGAACAGTAGCCGGTGGAGTAGTGCGCGGTGGAGGCTGGATGAAAAGGAGCCCGTGGATGAACAGTCGCAGGTGGAGGCTGGAGGAGGTCGACGGTGGATGAACAGTAGCCCGTGGAGGCTGGAGGGGGTCGACGGTGGAGATGAACAGTATCCCGTAGAGTCCCGTTTTGTGGTACGCCACACCCCTCCCGATGAACAGGACCCCCGTTTCGACCGTAGCGCTCCAACACAAGTCCGTTTCCTCCATTTTGCGGTACGCCACACCCCTCCCGATCAACAGGACCCCCGTTTCGACCGTAGGAGGTCCGTTTCCACCGTTTTGCGGTACGCCAGACCCCTCCCGATGAATAGGATCCCGTTTCGAACGTGGCCAGTCGAACACAAGGCCGTTTCCTCCGTTCTGCGGTACGCCAGGCCTTGTTTCCATCGGTTGTTCCGTCCAAGCTAGTTGGCTCCCACGCGTTCTGTTTCCTCCCGATGAACACGATGCATTCCGTTGGCTCCCCATGAACACGACGACGATGCTATTTCTCCGTTCCGACCCAGCCATGTACACGAGCCCCGGCCGTACGTACGCGCGAGTAGGTGTTCGAGACCCCGCCCGTATGTACGTACGTGGCCATATTTACTTTCTTGCACCCTGGCCGCCGTACGTACGTGTACATGCTATGTGTGCGCCTCTACTACGACACGTGCGCGCCTCTACATCGACCAGTATGTACGTACACGTTCGCGACCAGAATGAGAACGCTACGTACGCTTCGACCAGGTGGGTCCCGACTGTCTGGCACTTCCTTGCATGCGAAGATGTAGCTGGTGGGTCCCATCAGTCAGGGGAAACGTTTTTTTCACGAAATACGGTGGCCCGTCCGGTGGGTCCCCGTCGTCAGGTGGAGGAATAATTATTTTGCGCGTAATAAGGAGGCACTTCCTTGCTGCGGCCGTGGACCCAGCTGTCAGCCTCTCCACGTATAGTCCATGTCCGATGGAAGCCGTTCCTTGACCATGTTGACCACGCCGCGCCGAGAGAACCAGGGCGGTGGACGACGGCGAGGCCTAGGAAGGGGACGACGCGGAGCCGGGGAAGACGCAGCAGTGGAAGCCGGGGAAGACGCAGCACGCGAAGAAGAGTACGAGGGTTCACTGGTTCGGCTGCGGTGTCAAGCTGCTGTCGACGCAGGGCCTGGCCAGCGGTGGGAATAGTAGGGGGCGGTGAGGCCTCCGCGGCAGCACATCCGGCCACGGGAGGTAGGAGCATGCGGCACGACCGGCGCTGCTTTGGGCGGCTGTAGCAACAAGACCAGAGGTTGAAGAAGCACTACGACCGTTGGATGGACATCGTACGGTCACTGGAGCTAGAATCATGCATATTGACTAAGTTGACAAAGCCCTCTGTCCCCGTCAACTTAGTAGGCCCACAAGTCAGCCTGCCACTATACTGGGTCCCTGCTAGCAGGGGGAGTATTCATTTTTTTGTGCGTAATAAGGACGCACTTCCTTGCGTGCGAAGATATAGCTGGTGGGTCCGAGCTGTCAACGGCGGTAACGTTTTTTTCGCGAAATACAGAGGCCCTCTCGGTGGGTCCCAGAAGTCAGGTGGAGGAATCATTATTTTGCGCGTAAGGAGGCATTTCCTTGCGTGCGGCCGTGGACCCAGCTGTCAGCCTCTCCACGTACAGTCCACTTCAGATGCATGTCGGTTGTTGACCATGTTGACCAGGCCGCGCCGAGAGCACCAGGGCAGTGGACGACGGCGAGGCCTAGGAAGGGAACGACATGGATGCAGGGAAGACTCGGCAGTTGTTTCCCACGCGTAGGGGAGTAATACTGTACGAGGGTTTACTGGTTTGTCTGCCGTCGCCAGAGAATAACAACAGGTGTGGGTGAGTAGAGGGATGGCTAGGCCAGCGATGGGAGTACGGTTGGGCGGTGAGGCCTACGCGGCAGCACAGCCGGCCGTGGGGAGGAGGGAGCAGGCAGTCCCGTCGGCGCTTGTTTGAGCGGCTGGAGCAAGAAGAGCAGAGATTGAAGAAGCACGACGGCCGTTGGATGGACATCCAACAGTCACTGCTTGTGCTTCAACCTTTTTTTAGGAAATCCTCAAATCTGTGGAAAACAGCATACAACCCATCTGCCATTATTTCTAATAATTTACAGCCCATTTGCTAATTCTTAAGGGTTTTTTTTAGCCCATATGTTGTGGCCACGGTTAAAAAATTATACGAAATTTTGCATATTTCGGTGTGGTCCGAACTGTTTTTAATCCCGAAATTTCGAGTCACATTCAAACTGATTTTAAAAATAAATGTATATCAATATAAAATCCAACAAATTGTCCACGCATAAAAATTAATGCAATTTAAAATCTCGAAATGAAAAAAAGAAATTTGAAACTAATTGCCGGTTTGATGTGTTTTAAAAATGTACGGCCCATTTCTCATTACTGATAGGCCATTTTCTCAGCTAGCCGAATGAAGCTCTCCTCGTCTTGAAAGATTTGCAGCCCAACAGGCCTGACAAAGCGACTCACTTGGCAAGTCACAAAAAGACTGGGCTGTGGCCGTGCACCCAGCTGCGGCCGTGGACCCAGCTGTCAGCCTCTCCACGTACAGTACTCTTCCAATAGAAGTCGGTCGTTGACCACATTGACCACGCCGCGCCGAGAGCACCAAGGCGGTGGACGACGGCGAGGCCTAGGAAGGGGACAACGCGGAGCCAGGGAAGACGCGGCAGTGGATGCCCAGGCGGAGAGGAGTATGAGGGTTCACTGGTTCGGCTGCGGTGTGAGGCTGCCGTCGCCGCAGAATAACAGGGGGTGTGGGTGAGTAGAGGGATGGCCTGGTGAGCGGTGGGAGTAGTAGGGGGCGGTGAGGCCTCCGCAGCATCATAGCCGACCACGGGAGGCAGGAGCACACGGCATGACCGGCGCTGGTTCGGGCGGCTGGAGCAAGAAGACCAGAGGTTGAAGAAGCACTACTGTCGTTGGATGAACATCGTACGGTAACTCGAGCTAGAATCATTCATATTGACTAAGTTGACAAAGCCCTCCATCCCCGTCAACTTGGTAGGCCCACAAGTCAGCCTCTTACGATGCTGGGTTCCAGCTGGCAGGGGGAGTATTCATTTTTTGTGCGTAATAAGGAGGCACTTCCTTGCGTGCGAAGATAGCTGGTGGGTCTGACCTGTCAGCGGGGGGCACGTTTTTTCGCGAAATACAGAGACCCTTCCGGTGGGTCCCAGATGTCAGGTGGAGGAATCAAAGACTTGAGAAGGCGTATAGAACAAGCTAGTGTACCAGTAAAGAGACGTTGCTGAGTTTTAGAAAAAAGAGAGACGTGCTCCTGTAGCTGGTTCGAATCCAAACCTAGACTATGACTATATATGGTGCTATGCTACTCTGCAAGTAATGAAACTGACATATCCAACATTCGCTTCTCCTCTTCTCTACTTACTCTGCCTAGCATCAGAAGCTCTGGCCGCAGCAACCATGTCCGCTGGTTGCTCGTCCACCTGCTCTTTAGCAGGCAACAACCAAATATGCGCCAAGTCCCCACCCGTACCATCGCCTGTGGGTCTCATCACACCCCCGCCGGCACGCGCACCGCAGCCGGTTGCTCATCGCAACCCGCTGCCGTTGGTGTGGTGCCACTGCTGCAAATCACGCAGAGTCATCCGTCGCGTCTCAACCACAATCCTCAACCCTGGCCGAGTCTTCTACAAATGCCCGAATCATGGGGTAATAATATGTTTAAGTATTGTTCTGCTGCTTTCCGTTGCTAATTTTTTTTAATAGTTTGGTTGATGATCTTCCAATTTTATTCGTGCAGAAAAGGGAAGATTCGTGTGATTTGTATTTCTAGGAAGTTGCTGATGTGGGGGAGTGCAACTACGCTGATTATTTGGTTAGCCGAGGAATCCCAATACCAGCAGGTTGGGGTGTTGGACAAGTAACTGAAGGAACGGCAGAAGAGGAAGATGCAGAGCAGAAGGTTAGAGATGTAGTTCCTCTGATCATGGCCAAGCAACAGCTGCTGAATGGCCTTGACAGCAATGAGGAGATGAAAGAGCTTGTGAAGATAATGGGCAAAATCGATGTGCTCTGTAGGATGATTGTCTCTTTATTTGCAGTGTATTCAGTGGCTATGACATGAGCACTTTGCTGAAACTAGTAATGAATGAAACCTGTGTAGCAGGCTGGGCGTAGTGTTGTGAACAACTAATGATTTCTATTAACGAAAATCTGGGGGTATCCCCTTTTGCTCATAAATAAATAAATAGCAGAGGCCCTTTTGGTAATAAATAAATAAATTAGCAGAGGACCTGTCGGGTCAGCTTTGTTCTCATTCGAAGATGTCGAGAAAATTGCAGTCCAACAGCAAACTATGTCATCAAATTCAAGTTTCACAGCCAAATATGAGTACAACTAAACAACAATGTCATCATGTTTTAGTCGGCATACAATCACCAAACACAAATCAGCATACATAACAAGTGATGTTCTCACAGGAAAATACTAAACAACATGTTCATCAGGTTTCAGTTGTCATAGCAAACACAATTTCACATAGTAGATAAAAAAATGTCTTCTAACAAGCAAATACGACAAAAGCAATGTAATCATCATCCGCAACAGCAGCGTCAACATCTTCGCCATGTGTATCAGTCTGAATCGTAATTCCCCATGGTGTCATCTTCTTCTTCGTCCTCAACGTCCTCGAACGTTGGCTTGTTCTTGATCAACTCTTGTATGTCCACCGCACGACATGCAATCTTTTCGCCGGCGTCATTGACGTGATGGTTCTCAAAGATATTAGGAACATCTATGTTATCTTGTACATCAGGAGCAGTGTAAGCATCATCTTGCTGTGCAACTTCATTAAACGAATTCCTCTGCTCAAACCTTTGCACTACTCTCCAGTCATCGCTACGTGCAAATGTGTCTTCCATGAAAAATATCTGTGTTGCTTGATTTGCCAAAATAAAAGGCTCGTTGGTCTGGTACGCCGCCTTGACATTGATGGATTTGAAATAATCAACAACTCTGGGTTTTGCGTTCCTGGAAAACAGGTTATACCAATGACAGCACAATAGAACCACACACCGATGATCCTCGAAACTGGAGATATACTGCAACTGAACAATGTCTATTATGTTAGCATAAATTTCAGTTGTCTCTTTGTCATACGTATCCGTGCTCATGATGGCACTGTTTTGTGTCTTCCTGCCATCGTCTCGTGCAAGGGTGTTGTAGCGCACATCTCCAACAACGCAAGATATTCATAATGTCTTACCCGAGTATCAGGACCCACTGCTAGTGAGTAAAGGGCATCATCAACTGCCTGCCCATCCTCCCGCATCTTCTTAACCTATGGTTAGAAAATAGACAAGCTGATCATCTTATGTACTCAATATATTAAAAAAACTGACAGTGCAATTCAAAAGCTTACATGGCTCTTGAACCATTTCGCAAATCCTGCCATAACTAGTTTATCAATGTTTCTTGGATTTTGCGGCAGTAACTCCTTTTTGTAGATGCTGCACAACATAGTGATCGCGTCAAACTTCTAAATATATAAGAATGTGCTGCAAGTTTAGTAGATTATGATGTATAAGCTGCAGTACTTGGCACTTACTTCATATAAGGTAGTATCTCAGGACAGTTATTCAACACATACCAAACCATTTCGTCCGAATCTTTAGGTTTGTCCTCTTGTCTACTCTTCCCTGTAACTCGAACAGAATAATCGAAAACATTGAGCCCGGGATTGTCTTCATCCACGTCTTTGCTAAGCTGATCAGCTGTTTCAATGTATTTTGAGCAGAATGTCAACACTTCTATAGCAATGTAGGCCTCTGCAATGGAACCCTCGGGTCTAGCTCTGTTCCTAACATAGCCCTTGAAAGTGCCTAGCCGCCTTTCAATAGGGTACATCCAGCCATACTGTACTGGACCTCTAAGTAGTGCCTCATCAGGTAGAGGAACAGCCAAATGCACCATCACATCAAAGAAGGCTGGAGGATATATCTTCTCAAGGTTGCATAGGATAGTTGGTATCTTGTCTCTAAGACGCTCCAAAGCATCTATCCTGATATTTCTACTGCAGAGTTCCCTGAAGAATTGTCCCAACTCTGCAACTGCTCTGTATAACTCAGGGCGGCCCAATCCTCTAAGGATAATAGGTAAAACCCTTTGAAGTAGGACGTGGCAGTCATGAGTTTTCAACCCTTGTACCTTGTCTCCATTTGCACTGACTCTCCTTTCAGGGTTGGAAGCAAATCCATGTGGGAATCTCACACGTGACAGGACCTTGCAAAATTCTTTTCTTTTTACCTTGTCCAAGACGTACACAGCTGGTGCCATATCCCGTGGTTTACCTTCATCTTGCACCTGCAAATCCTTTCTGATACCCAGGTGTGTCAAATCAATCCTAGATTTTAAGGTATCTTTCGTCTTGCCTTCAATTTTAAGAAGTGTGCCGATAATTCTATCACATATATTTTTCTCGATGTGCATCACATCAAGATTATGCCGCAGATCCAAATATTTCCAATACTCCAAGTCCCACAAAGTGGACCTGCGGGTAAACAATAATCTATCTTCCGCCCTGCCACGCTTCCTTTTCCTGCTACCATTATCAGGATGGTTTCCTGGTGTAATATGCCTGAGCTTCTATAATTCCACTTGCAACTCATAGGCGGTGAGCCTCTCTGGTGCATCACGGTTTTCATGCTTTGCATTGAACACATGTCTTCCGTATTTTCTAGGATGCGGCTTGTCCTTGGTAAGGAAACGGCGGTGTCCAATGTAACCGATCTTGCTAAGTATTACGTATGAAAGCGGATTCCTGTCACAGCAAACACATGCATTGTAACCATGTGTCGTTCGCCCTGACATAGTTTCCAAAGCCAGATAATCATGGATGCACCAAATTATAACAGCACGCAGAAAGAAATCAGCTGGTGGGCTGCTATATAGGTCTCGAGTGAGAACACCCCTCCATAGCTGTTGAAGTTCCTCCACAAGAGGCTCCATGAACAAATCAAAATCCTTTCCAGGACTTTTTGGACCTGGGATGAGCAAGGCCATCATGTAGTTTGATTCTTTGGTGCAGACATTTGGAGGCATGTTGTAAGGGATAACAAGCACTGGCCACATGCTATATGTGGCGCTCTGGTGGCCAAATGGGTTAAATCCATCTGAAGCTAAGACAAGTCTAATGTTTCTCGGTTCAGCAGCAAACGTTTCGTGTTTCCAATTGAAGCTTTTCCACTCACTACCATGAGATGGATGGCTCATTACATTCAGATCTCTGAAATCCTGGTTCCTAGAATGCCACAGTACATCCTCTCTTGTTTCAGCATCATGAAACAACCTCTGCAATCTTGGTGTAATTGGAAAATATCTCAGAACATTATGAGGAATCCTCTTCACAGCATCGCCATCTTTCCATCTTGATGATTTGCATTTCGGGCATTCACTTAAGTTGGCATAATCCTTCCGGGACAGAACACAATTATTCTTACAAACATGGATCATATTATATCCAATCCCAACTGGACGAAGGAAATTCTTCATTTTACTGTAGGTGTGTGGCAGCTCAGACGCATCTGGGAAAGCTTTGCGGAAAGCAGCCAACATCGCATCGAATGATTTGTTGGTCATCCGCTCAGATGTCTTAACCTGAAGAAAGGTGACCATAGCTTAGAATACTGATAGTTTATTTCCTGGGGTGACAGCCATGTTGCATTGTTCCAACATGCGGGCCCACCGTTTTCTTCTCCAGGTGAAAGTTCATGGAATGCACGAGCATTTCGTAGCATTGTTTCAATGTTGGTCAAACTCACTGGCTCCGCCACCACCACCTCCTCCTCCTCCTCTTCCACCTGAGCATCAGGCAAATCAAGATGGTGATCTGCTGCTTCCACGTAGTCAATAACATTGACGTTCACAGCTTCACCATGATGAACCCACCTAGTATATGTGACCGACATCCCATACAAGTGTAGATTATTTTGCACAGTTGACTGGGGTCTTGTAACTGAATTCATGCAACTGCTACACGGGCAGAGCACATCTGATTTCGGACCACCGTACTCAGCTCTGATAAAGTTCATGAAGTTTTCAACCCCCTCGACATATGCAGCGGAGAATCTTCGAGCAGAAGTTATCCAAGTCCTGTCCATCTGTTAGACATACAAATTAGTTCTTCTACTAGATATTACAGGAAAAACATATATGCTTTTTTATGAAGTCCAGAAGAAAATACCTAGGTCGATGTCTAAAGCTATGGCAAGATATTTGGACGAGCAGATCTAAGTAACGAAATATATGTAAAGCTAATTCAGCAAACAGATTTGAGTGCTAAATTATGGCGGCTGTTTCAGCAGTCAATGAGGCCGAGCACACAGCCATCGAACTATCGAAGGCCATCGCAGCAACAAAGATCGAGTATAAAACGGTATAGAGCTATTTCACCTAACAGATTGGCTACTAGACCATGGCAATCTACGTCACAATAAATATATGGCAGGTTATTTTAGCAACTAATCGGCCTTGGCATGCCATCTCAGCTAAGCAGATTGAGTGGAGAACAGGGCAAGGAAGCTTCTTAAGCAGAGCATATTGACTGTAAACTACTTCGGCAAACAGTGAGATTAACAACGTCTATCAGCTAACATTCAGCGCTACACCGACATGCACGGGGCCTCAGTCTAGAATGCGCGTACCGTGGGAGAAGCTGACCGCCGTGCGTCTCCACACGAACATCGCCAGCGGTGGCCGCGCTGACTGCCGTGCGCCTCCACAAGAACGTCGCCAGCGGTAGCGGCGCGGCTAGAGGACGGCAGTCTACGAGAGCGTACTGTGGGAGCGAGAGGATCGCCGTGCATCCCCTCGACGAACCGCGGCGCCGACGTATCGGCGTGGCAGGGAGGGGGTTTGGGGTATATTATTGGCTAGTTAGCCGAAGGGCGGTTGAATCTACGATTTGGGGGGAATTTTTGGGTGGGGGGAGGATTTTCGCGCGGTGGGCGAGGGGAGTTTGGCGCATGATCGATTTCTCCAAGTGCAGTCCCACGTGTCAGTGAAGAGGCAAGCCGAAGCGCGTTCCGTTTGCGTGAGCCGTGTGCAGGACCGAACGTGTGTGGGGTGCAATGCGACCGTGACAGGGGTGCTGTGAGTGTACCGCCTTTTTTCCTTTTTAAACTAGGTGCTTCGCCCCCTAAAAAAACTTGTTGCTTCGCGCGATCCATCAATAGTGCTACTAGTAATCCGGTAATCCCAACTAAAACGGTGCGTCCGGGTCTTTTCCCGCGCGATATGCTGGGAGGTTGGCTTAGTTGGGTTTTTTAGGACGAGTAATGCTACACCTACGTAGTCCCAGATACGTAATTAACATAATGTGAAACGTGTGAGCTGTTGATTGTAGATTGGGGGGAGGGAGGGGCCCACCACCATGAAAATTAGGGGAGGAGAGAGAGAGGCAATTTACGTTAACCCGTTCATAGGTTCCCGTAGATGTAGAAAAATGTGAAATGCGTGAATGTGCATTTCCAGATAAGGCCTTCCCTCGTTCATCCTTTTATCCCACAAGATCTTGATCTTCCGTGCAACACACGGGCATCTTGCTAGTACTCCTACAACATACTATATTATTGTGAAAGTTCATATACACCGGCCGAGATTAATGCAAACACGGCAGATTTTCATTACATTTCAAACTTTTATAGGACAGAAAAATAAAAGAAACCCGACCCTAAACCTATTCTACGGCGGCGACCGACGTCCTCCATCTGCGATCTCCATGTACGGGGGCGGGGTTCAAGACCCGTGAAGTGAAGGTGCGGTCTTCGGTGAGCAAAAGTAGAACACGGGAGACGGACCGGCCAGTTAGCACACCATGCCCTGCCGCCTCCCATGCCCTACTCATCCTCGGAGGAGTCCCCGACCTCGGCGGTGCCGGACGTTGGACGGCGGCAAGTAGGACGCGTGGTTGATGGTGCTCCCATCGTCGGCCGCCAGCGTGGCCACCGCTTGTGCGGCAACTTGAGCGAGGGCAGCGACCTCGAGCTCCATCCCCGAAGACAAGCTCTCCCGCAGAGCATTCATGCTTGCGGTCATGGCGGATGTGGTGCCAGGTAGGAGGACGATGCACTCTGGTGTGGAGGTTAGCTGGGCGTTGCCGCTTTAAGTAGCGCATTCCGGTGAGGCCAAGCGTCCTGGTGCGTCATTAAGTCGCCGGAGTTGGTTCCTCAGGCACCGAGCCTCTTAACGACGGCATACGGATGGACGGCATGAACGCAGGCAGCTGGCGCCGGCTGGGAACGCACCGCGCGATGACGCAAGGGACGAGGGTTTTTTGTGTTCCAGGGTAGTCAGCTGCGGTCGTGGCAACGTTGGAGATGCCCTTTGCTCACATGCGATCGACGCATGTCATTGAAAAAGCAAGATAACCCGGCATGGTCTCAGGTCCTGAGGATGCAGTTGGCCGCGCTACACCACTTCACGGACGCGTCCCGGTGCCCTGTGCATCCTCGACAAGCCGGGTGTTGGGGTGTGTTTGGATTGTGGCCAAAGTGCACCTTACCAAAATTTTCGTCATGACCCAAAGATTGGTCTTTGTTTGGATGGTTGCCATTTTTTTGAGGTTTTGGTCATGACCCAAAAATGGATGGTTGCCATTTTTTTGGTATGCCAATGAACTCTAGCCAACTCTAGTTCATTTTTCTTGCCGATGTCGGCCAAATCATGGGCAACCAAAACCTCAACCAAAATTTTGGCTACCCAATGCTTTGATGGGGCAACCTTGGGCACAAACCAAACATACTAGCTGTTGGTCGTGCCACAGCACTGACGCCACCCTCGGCACAGTAAAACCGATCGTGTCTAGCGACGATGAGTGTGTCGCTCACCACGGTCGCCGTGTCCAGAGGCGGTGCTGGAGCTGCGCCACGCTGTTGGCCCCCACGACCCACGTGAACGGTTGCCGGTGGCGAGGAGGTCGTGGGCCAGCTCCTCCATTGGACTAGTTTGCGCTACATTGTCCCGACAGGTGTGTCCCACATGTCGGTTTCCCTGTTTTCCTGGCCATATTCGAGCGTCAGTGCTCCGTGTTGTGCATTAGGCCTTTCACTATGTAGGCCAAGCGAGACAACTTATTGTTTATTTGAGCCGGTCAAGTATAATCATGTGGCGTTTGCTTATTTCTCATTCATCTCCAACCCTCTTCTCCATCGATCATGTCGCCCTCCGGTCGGGTCCATCCTCCCGCATGCCTCATTTGAACATTCTGCCGAGTATCATTCGCATGTGGGCCAAGTCCATGCTTGTATTTCCAATGTTTATTTGTAATTTGTCCGACATGCATACAAACAAACGGTTTGTTTGAAGTTTCACTTTGCCTCCACTACGTGTCGCTTCGCGTCTTAGTTTTGGCATCCCATTCGGTTCATGCATGCCCCGACACATGTTGACGAGATCGATTGATGTTCAGAGATCAATTGCTTGTTGTGCAAGGAGATAAAGGTTTGGTCTGTTTCTATGATAGAAATGACCCGCCAGGGGGGGTCTGTGTGGATCACAGGGAGTATATTGTACGTTCATAAGCGAAATGAACGTATTTTACCCACCCTAGTCCTCTTTCAATCGATCTCCGGACCCCGAGATAAAATCGAGAGAGAACGAGTGGGGGCATGTGTGATACCTAAGGCGGATTCAAAATTTTGAACCGGTGATCATAGCATCCGCAAATCATATATAAAGGGTATTCAATGTTCATTTCATTTTTGAACGTACAATATACTCCCTCCTATCCTTTCTAGTTTACATATAAGTTTTATGTGTAGTCAAAGTATCTCTACTTTGATAAAAAAAAGTATCAACATTCAACAACGCCCAATCAATATTGTTAGATTCGTACGTACTCCTAGATTTGTACTCGAGATGGTTTCCAATTTGTTTTCAACCACGTGAATGTGCTTGTTCTCGCGCATGCTCTTCCTACTAGGATTTCGCCATGTATAGCCAGTCCAATAGTAACTTTTTTAAGCTCCCTGTCCAATAGTACTAGTGGAGTACTGACAACATCTGTACTAGAGTATGCAGTACTCATAGTTGTACTCCCTCCTTCCATTTATATAGGGCCTATGTGGAGGAGAGAGATGTGAAAAAGTAAGGGGAGTGAGTTCTCATGCAAGAGCCTAGCTATATACGCATTCCTAGTTAAATACAATAAATATGAAGAAAGAGATGGAGAGGAGATGGAAAAAAGTACTAATACAATAGCCAACCTTATAATTTTTTTTGCGGGAAATAGCCAACCTTATAGCCCACACTACTGTATGAGTGCATATAATAGACGATGGCTATAGATGACATGGCAGTTCCTTATAGCCATCGACTGTCTATATTATTAACCATGCTCTAATGTGTTTTTCAAAACCGCATTTGACTATTGACAAGATTAATAGTACACGAGATGTATAATGTGAAAATTATATCATTGGAAGCTCCTTTCACATACGTATCCCTGCCTTACCCTCCCTTTCGGTCACTTACTGGCGGACCCCATGCTTGCTAGGCCCCGCATGTCAGTTACTCAATGGGTTCGGCCACGTCAGGGGATCCTCATCCGTAGTATACTCCCTCTGTTTTTACTTACTCCGCATAAAATGACGCGGGTGGGGGAGGGGGAGGGACGTCGGTTTGCTCTCAACTGTGATCCCACAAGCGAGCGAAAACGCAAGACAAAGGGTGTTCCATTCGGTGAGCGACGTGGAGGGTCCAGCGTGCCGGGCTGCAACGCGAAGTCAACAAGAGCCATGTACAGTCAAAACCGATTAACCGGTCGTCACCGGAACCACTATTCACACCAGAACCTTCGCTGCTCGGCCTACACTAGCCACTGCCCTAAAACCACACCTAATCTCCAGCCCCTTCCCCCACCTTTCGATCCCCTAGCCCGCATCAAGCGTCCCCTAGTTTGCCGGAAAGCCATGGTGCGCCACAAGATCACGTACTACAAGATGCTGACGCCGGGGCGCCGCACAGAAATCGCGCCGGCGGTCGGCGCCAGCGACCTCCGTTCCCAAGCTTGCTTTGCGGCAGGCCAATCCCCGAGTTCTCTGGAGCCAAGCTACAAGGAGGAGGAAGCCGATCCAATGTTCATGGCGGAGGTCGTGGCGCAGAAGGCCCCCAATGGGTATGAGACGATGGACGTCGACTTCGTGCCGGCATCCGAGTCCCCCATGGTGCAGGCGGACCAGCGGTTCAACCTGGCGATACTAAAGGAGGACCGGGAGGCAGAGGCTCAACTCGACACAGAGCGCGCGCATGCCGCTGCCATCGAGGCTCTCCTGCAGGCGGAACCGGATGTCGTGGATGTGAACCGGGCGGCAGAGGCTCAACTAGAGGCGGAGCGCGCGGATGCCGCTGCCATCGAGGCCCTCCTGCAGGCGGAACCGGACGTCCTGGACTTGAACCGGGCGGCAGAGGCTCAACTCGACGCGGAGCGCGCGGATGCCGCTCTCATCGAGGCCCTCCTGCAGGCGGAACCTGACGTCCTGGACTTGAACCGGGCGGTGGAGGCTCGACTCGACGCGGAGCGCGCGGATGCCGCTGCCATCGAGGCCCTCCTGCAGGCGGAATCGGACGTCCTCGACTTGAACCGGGCGGTGCTCTCGTCCGTGCAAAGCGCCCGCCCGCTCCGCGTGAACGAGTAGCTGGAGGCCGAGGACAACCACGGTGCGGAGACACACGTCGGTAGCTACGCCTGGTTCGCGCCGGCAGCCAAAGACGACTGATACGTCTCCATCGTATCTACTTTTCCAAACACTTTTGCCCTTGTTTTGGACTCTAACTTGCATGATTTGAATGGAACTAACCCGGACTGACGCTGTTTTCAGCAGAATTGCCATGGTGTTATTTATGTGCAGAAACAAAAGTTCTCGAAATGACCTGAAACTCCAAGGAACTTATTTTTGGAAAATATTAAAAATATTGCCGAAAGAATCAAGGCCAGGGGGGCCACCACCTGTCCACGAGGGTGGGGGGCGCGCCTGCCCCCCAGGGCGCGCCCCCTGCCTCATGGGCCCCCTGGTGCTCCACCAACCTCAACTCCAACTCCATATATTCGTGTTCGGGGAGAAAAAAATCGGAGAGAAGGATTCATCGCGTTTTACGATACGGAGCCGCCGCCATGCCATGAAACCTCTCGGGAGGGCCGATCTGGAGTCCGTTCGGGGCTCCGGAGAGGGGAATCCGTCGCCGTCGTCATCATCAATCATCCTCCATCACCAATTTCATGATGCTCACCGCCGTGCGTGAGTAATTCCATCGTACGCTTGCTAGACGGTGATGGTTTGGATGAGGTTTATCATGTAATCGAGTTAGTTTTGTTAGGGTTTGATCCCTAGTATCCACTATGTTCTGAGATTGATGTTGCTATGACTTTGCTATGGTTCATGCTTGTCACTAGGGCCCGAGTGCCATGATTTCAGATCTGAACCTATTATGTTTTCATCAATATACGTGAGTTCTTGATCCTATCTTGCAAGTCTATAGTGACCTACTATGTGTTATGATCCGGCAACCCCGAAGTGACAATAATCGGGACCACTCCCGGTGATGACCATAGTTTGAGGAGTTCATGTATTCACTATGTGTTAATGCTTTGGTCCGGTACTCTATTAAAAGGAGGCCTTAATATCCCTTAGTTTCCGTTAGGACCCCGCTGCCACGGGAGGGTAGGACAAAAGATGTCATGCAAGTTCTTTTCCATAAGCACGTATGACTATATTTGGAATACATGCCTACATTACATTGATGAATTGGAGCTAGTTCTGTGTCACCCTATGTTATGATTGTTACATGATGAACCGCATCCGGCATAATTCTCCATCACCGATCCAATGCCTACGAGCTTTTCATATATTGTTCTTCGCTTATTTACTTTTCCGTTGCTACTGTTACAATCACTACATAACCCAAAAATATTACTTTTGCTACCGTTACCGTTACTTCCATACTACTTTGCTACTAAATACTTTGCTGCAGATATTAAGTTATCCAGGTGTGGTTGAATTGACAACTCAACTGCTAATACTTGAGAATATTCTTTGGCTCCCCTTGTGTCGAATCAATAAATTTGGGTTGAATACTCTACCCTCGAAAACTGTTGCAATCCCCTATACTTGTGGGTTATCAAGACTATTTTCTGGCGCCGTTGCCGGGGAGCATAGCTCTATTCTTTGAGTCACTTGGAATTTATATCTGCTGGTCACTATGAGGAACTTGAAAGACGAGAAAACAAAAATTGATCCTCGACTACGAGGGGAGGTAAGGAACTGCCATCTAGCTCTGCACTTGATTCGCCTTCTGTTTTGAGTAAGCTTGCGACACCTAAACCTGCTTCTGCTATTAATTCTGATATGTCGCATGTTATTGATGATGCAACTTCTGCTATGCATGATACTTATGATGAAACTACTTCTATGCTTGATACTACTGTGCCACTTGGTGAATTTCTTGATGAACAGCTTGCTAGGGCTAGAGAGAAGGAAATTATTGAAACTGATAATATTGATGATAGTGATGATGAAGACTCTCCCCCTAATAAATATGAATTACCTGTTGTGCCTGAGGGCTATGTTATGGATGAAGAAACTAAAAGAGACTTTCTTGCTTGCAATGATAGAAGTGATCTTAAGAAATTATTAGCTAAGCTGAAACAAAAAACTCTAAATGCTAGAATGAAATATGATCCTGCTTATGCTAGTTCACCTATCTTTGTTACTGATAAGGATTATGAATTCTCTATTGATCCTGATATAGTTACTTTGGTTGAATCTGATCCTTTCTATGGCTATGAATCTGAAACTATTGTGGCACATCTTACTAAATTAAATGATATA
Organism: Aegilops tauschii subsp. strangulata; assembly: GCF_002575655.3. Taxonomy (NCBI): domain Eukaryota; kingdom Viridiplantae; phylum Streptophyta; class Magnoliopsida; order Poales; family Poaceae; genus Aegilops; species Aegilops tauschii. The sequence goes on along the minus strand of NC_053036.3, from coordinate 404,337,020 downwards.
GCCACACTGTTCACTAATGATGAGAGAACCCGCTACTTTTATATCCTTAAAATATTTCCGTTCTCATTAAAGGGTGATGCTAAGATATGGTTTAATTCTCTTGATCCTTGTTGTGTGCGTAGTCCCGAGGATATGATTTATTACTTCTCTGCTAAATATTTCCCTGCTCATTAGAAGCAAGCTGCTTTAAGGGATATATACAATTTTGTGCAACTTGAAGAAGAGAGTCTCCCACAAGCTTGGGGAGGCTTCTCCAATTACTTAATGCTTTGCCTGATCATCCTCTTAAGAAAAATGAAATACTTGATATCTTTTATAATGGACTAACCAAAGCTTCCAGAGATTACCTGGATAGTTGCACTGGTTCTGTTTTCAGGGAAAGAACACCAGATGAAGCTGAAATTCTATTGAATAATATGTTGACAAATGAAAATAATTGGACACTTCCTGAGCCAACTCCTGAGCCTATTCCTAAACCAACTCTGAAGAAGAGGGGTGTTCTATTTCTCAGTCCTGAAGATATGCAAGAGGCAAATAAATCTATGAAAGAAAAGGGTATTAAAGCTGAAGATGTTAAGAATTTACCTCCTATTGAAGAAATACATGGTCTTAATTTACCGCCTGTTGAAGAAATATATGATCTTAATTCATCACTTATTGAAGAAACTCATGGTCTTGATAACCCGACACAGGTAGTAAAGGTAAATTCTCTCTATAGATTTGATGAAGGTGATATTCCTCGTTATAAGTTTGCTAGCCAATGTTTGGATGAGTTTGATAACTTTATGGTTAAGCAAGAAGATTTTAATGCTTATTTTGGTAGACAATTAAAACAAAATGCTTATATGATTGAACACTTGGGTGATTATATGTCTAGAGTTAAAGGTGAACTTAAACTCATTAGTAAACATGCTTCTATGGTCACCACTCAAGTAGAACAAGTACTTAAAGCTCAGAATGATTTGCTCAATGAATTAAATAGTAAGAATAATGACTATGTTGTTAAAGTGGCTACTAGAACTGGTAAAATGACTCAGAAACCTTTGTATCCTGAAGGCCATCCTAAGAGAATTGAGCAAGATTCTCAAAGAACTAATATAGATGCACCTAGTCCTTCTAAAAAGAAGAAAAAGAAAAATGATAGGACTTTGCAGGCTTTTCTAGTGAAACTATTGCTGAACCACCTAAGAACCCAAATGATATTTCTATTTTCGATGCTGAAACACAATCTGGTAATGAACATGAACCTAGTGATAATGTTAATGATGATTATCAACCTAGCAATGATAATGATATAGAAATTGAACCTGCTGTTGATCTTGATAACCCACAATCAAAGAATCAACGTTATGATAAGAGAGACTTTGTTGCTAGGAAACATAGTAAAGAAAGAGAACCATGGGTTCAGAAACCCATGCATTTTCCTCCCAAACCATCCAAGAAATAAGATGATGAGTATTTTGAGCGCTTTGCTGAAATGATTAGACCTATCTTTTTGCGTATGCGATTAACTAATATGCTCAAAATGAATCCTTATGCTAAGTATATGAAAGAAATTGTCACTAATAAGAGAAAGATACCGGAAGCTAAAATTTCCACAATGCTTGCTAATTATACTTTTAAGGGTGGAATACCAAAGAAACTAGGAGATCCAGGAGTACCCACTATACCATGCTCCATTAAAAGAAATTGTGTTAAAACTGCTTTATGTGATCTTGGAGCCGGTGTTAGTGTTATGCCTCTCTCTTTATATCGTAGACTTGATTTGAATAAGTTGACACCTACTAAAATATCTTTGCAAATGGCTGATAAATCAACTGCTATACTTGTCGATATTTGGGAGGATGTGCCTGTTGTGGTTGCTAACGTTACTATTTTAACGGACTTTCTTATTCTTGATATTCCCAAGGACGATAGTATGTCTATTATTCTTGGAAGACCCTTTTTGAATACTGCAGGGGCTGTTATTGATTGCAACAAAGGCAATGTCACTTTTCATGTTAATGGTAATGAGCATACGGTACACTTTCCGAGGAAACAACCTCAGGTCCACAGTATCAATTCTATTGCAAAAATTCCATCGATTATTTTTGGAGGTTTTGAATTTCCTCTTCCTACTGTCAAGAAGAAATATGATATTCTTATTATAGGGGATGTGCACATACCCGTTGAGGTAACATAGTGTTATTCAAAATTTATCCGGTTCCATGTGATTCGGAATGAGTTTGTTAACAAGACCTGATCCACTATGTTCTGAGATTGATGTTGCTATGACTTTGCTATACTTAATGCTTGTCACTAGGGCCCGAGTGCCATGATTTCAGATCTGAACCTATTATGTTTTCGTGAATATATGTGAGTTCTTGATCCTATCTTGCAAGTCTATAGTCACCTACTATGTGTTATGATCTGGCAACCCCGAAGTGACAATAATCGGGACCACTCCCGATGATGACCATAGTTTGAGGAGTTCATGTATTCACTATGTGTTAATGCTTTGGTCCGGTACTCTATTAAAAGGAGGCCTTAATATCCCTTAGTTTCCGTTAGGACCCCGCTGCCACGGGAGGGTAGGACAAAAGATGTCATGCAAGTTCTTTTCCATAAGCACGTATGACTATATTCGGAATACATGCCTACATTACATTGATGAATTGGAGCTAGTTCTGTGTCACCCTATGTTATGATTGTTACATGATGAACCGCATCCGGCATAATTCTCCATCACCGATCCAATGCCTACGAGCGTTTCATATATTGTTCTTCGCTTATTTACTTTTCTGTTGCTACTGTTACAATCACTACATAACCCAAAAATATTACTTTTGCTACCGTTACCGTTACTTCCATACTACTTTGCTACTAAATACTTTGCTGCAGATATTAAGTTATCCAGGTGTGGTTGAATTGACAACTCAACTGCTAATACTTGAGAATATTCTTTGGCTCCCCTTGTGTCGAATCAATAAATTTGGGTTGAATACTCTACCCTCGAAAACTGTTGCGATCTCCTATACTTGTGGGTTATCAACGACGAGGCCGTCTCGTTCCGCGAGCAGTGATAGTTTTTCTTTATGTTGTTGTTTTTATGGATATTTTGCTGTGTAAAAACATACTGTATATTGTTATGCAAGTCGCCTGACTTGGGTCAGTCTACCATTTCAGGCGGTTGGATGAATATCCTACGTCTCCTAACCCTTCTTCCTCACCTCTTCTTCTTCCCCAACAGACCACCGCACGGGCCATACAGATACTCCCCAACATGCTGTTGGATAAACATACTCTATGAACGAAAATTATGTGTCAGCGGTAGGATGGCTGAGTTTGGTTTGTTCACATGCGACAGCACGTGTCAGTGAGGGTGTGTTCCCTTGGTTTGGTTTGCGGCGTGCAGGAGCGACTGTGCATGTGAGGGTGCGGTGCGACCGCGGCGTGCAGGAGCGACCGTGTGAGGGTGCGGTGCGACCGCGACAGCCGTGCACAAGTGTACCTCCTTTTCATTTTGAAAACTTTAGGCAAGCTTGGCAAAAATGTGTGGCGAAGTATGGCAATGCAAGGCCTAGACCCAAACAGGATAAGTACGTAGTACTACGTACTAGGAGTACTAGTGTTCAAAAAGAAAGGTGGGATTTTCCTTCGCGGGATTAATCGATACAAATCCTGGTTTCACGTGTCAATTAATGTGTATTTTTTCTCCAAAGCCAAAGAGCTAACCATCTCACTCCTCATCGCTTGATTAATGCAGCGCCATGCAAACCAACCTTCTCACTTCCGTATGCATGCAGGGGATATTAATGTCCTTGGTTGCTAGTACGAGGCAAACCCCATCAATTTTGCCTCGATTAGTGTTAGTGGCCTTTTGCAAATTGAATTTTGATATACTGGCCTTGTGTACAAAAAAAATGGAGGTAGTAACTATATTTGACTTCCTTCCCCATTGCAGTGTTGTCGATGATATCTCGAACGTTGTGGTTTGGCGAAGTGCGTTCGACGGAGAACACCATTGAGGGAGACCACGGTAAGTCGTTCGCAAGTGCCGCCTGCAAGCCGAGACAAGCGCCTTATTTGCATCCGGGAAGTCCGTTGAACCAAAGGACGCGTAAATGTACTAGTACTACTCATACACAATAGCGTCGTCCGTCCAGCTTAGTGCAGTGAGATGGTTTCTCGAAGAAGACGATGGAGAAGCGGAGTCAGCGAAGAGTGAATTGATGGTTGCTTCGTCCGTGCTTTGTGATTTGACGCCTCACTTCTTTGTGATTTGTGATAGAAGGGACAGGGGAGTAGACTCTATCCTCTATACTGTACACGCGTCCAAGCACGGGAGAAAGAGGAGAGACGTTGCATTTTTCTATTCCTTCAATCAATCAATCAGGGAGCTTCGGTTCCATCCTTTTGGCTTTGGCAACACCGTCCACAATGGTTCCCACGATGCCAAAAGCTATTTTCACATTTGGCTACACAGTGTGGATGCCCTTAACCGTACCACTTGATTTTGCTCCTGTGTGCTATCTATACAAATCTCAATTATATTGATCTAAAAAATTATAGAATCAAGATTAGTAAAAAGGAGGTGATTTTGCCGCGCGGATGGCGGGGGAGGTTTCTTATTTTTAGAGGATGTTGTCCTGGCAGTTTGCTAACATGGGGTCCCATGTGTCAGTGCTTTACCAAGCTGATCCGCTTCCCACATGAGGCAGAACAACGGCAGAAGCAACACGTGGTTAACTTGAAGAAGATGAGGGAGAAGCGGATTCAGCAACGAGTGAAATGATGGTTGCTTCGTCCCTCCAACTTCTTTTTTTAGCATTATTACTTTGTCCCTCCAACTTAACTGCGGGAAAGGTGCAGCTTTGTGATCTCACGCATCATTGCTCATTACTACACCGGCGCCATGACTGGGTGCTTCACCCCGGCTGCTCTGCACTGTATTCCGGTATGGCACATGGACCCGGTAGCTTGATGCCCCACATGTCGGCGAAAGGGACTAGAAGATTTATGAAAGCGAGCGCTCCACTCTTACGACGGAGGAGTACACGACACGACGGCCCAGTGAACTGTCACTTGTACTGTGTATAGTACTATAGTTTTGTTGTTTCGCACGATCCATCGATACAAACCCGATTAAACAGGAAAGGGCGGGTTTTTTCCCGCGCGGTATATGATACTGGCCATACATTTAAAAGGCAATTTTAATGTATGCAAATTGAATAATTAAGTAACAATATGATATCTAGTAAAACTAAAAACACATATTATTTATTGTGTTAGAGTGTAGTAGTAGTGCTGTATTGCATAGTTGTTAGATGTAACATGCGAGAACGTGTAGAGACGTAGTTTTGGAGGGCCTACAGAGAGAAAAGCGTAATACGTTCACCGAACTTCAGAATAAGCTGATTACGGTCACTATATACGTTTCGCGGTGATTATACGGTCACTTGCTCATGGTTCAGCATCGGATCGCACTCTGTTGACTGGCCAAATAGTCTGCGTGGCACCATGTTGACTAGTTAAATTGACCACGTTCCTTGTGGGTCCCACCTGTCAGTTCGCAAAGGGAAAAGGTCAGATAAACACAAATTTACGCAGGCACGACAAGACTCCACCCCGTGCGCGGGAATCACCTGGTTGTGTATGTGTCTGTCAGGGCCTGATGTGTGCGCATGCACGTGTAGGTTGAGCACTTGAGCGTGAGAGTGTGTGTTGGTCGTGTGGTGTACTGGTGTGTGCATGCATGTGTGTGTGTGTGCGTGTGAGTGTTGTGTGCATGCGTGGCTGCGTGTGTACGTGTGAGTGTTGCGTGCGTGCGTGGGTGCATGTGTTCGTGTGAGTGTTGCGTGCATGCAGTTCATGTGCATGCGTGCATGTGTGTATAATCACCACACCAGCTCCTGTGTGTTAAAACAGACGGCTCGGCATACCAATACAAGGCCACCTTGTCTGCTGTGCCCGCGGTCATGACTTCGAACCACCGTCCAATATTTTTTTGTCGCTTGTTTTCATTCTTACTAGCAAGATGCCCGTGCGTTGCACGTAACATCAAGATGCATTTGTATGACTAGTTTATCTTGTGAGATAAAAGGATGAACGAGGGAAGGCCTTATTTGCAAATGTGCAGAGGTGTGTGGGTACATCTTAGGCAAAATTGTCATAGTTTCTTTCCTATCCGTCAGATATAAATCAGACGGCCTATATTGCAGGATGGCAGGCACACCATCATCACCAACTCTGTTTTTTATAAGAGTGTATTTTATCCCTACTCTTATAAAAAGCATAGTCGGTGATGATCGTGTGCCTGCCATCCTGCAATATAGGCCGTCCGATCTATATCTGACGGATAGGAAGGAAACTATGGCAATTTTGCAAAAAGATACCCACACCCCTCTCCACACTTGCAAATAAGGCATTCCCTTGTTCATCCTTTTCTCCCACAAGATAAACTACTCATACAAATGCAGCTTGATGTTCCGTGCAACGCATGGGCATCTTGCTAGTATTTTATAAGAGTGCAGATGTAGAGTAGATACAAGCCGACAGGTAGGCCCGATGGTAGTGAGATAATGTGATGCAACCCTAGAGGTGCCACGTGGAACGTTTAATTGGTCAACTAGTCATGTCTTGAGCAAATACAGAGTTGTACGGTGAGCCCGTGACTGTATAATAACCACAAAACATAAATGGTGACCGTAATGAGTGGATTCTGAAGTCCAATGTATGTATCGTGCTTTCGCTTCAAATACAATGATCGTCAATGTATATATCGCGAGAGAAAGATGAAACATGCGTGAATGTGCTGGGGGCTTACCTTTAGAGGACCTGGAGATAGTTTGTGTGCGTACCTGAAAGGGGCGTAGAGGGGGCGTACGCGATGGAGAGAGAGATGCTCTTCGTTTCTCTTTATTATGACTACCTTTATATATAGTATAAAAATATACAAATTCATAGTGCAGAATAAATATCATAGTGGGCACAATGCAATGCAAGCGTTCATACTCCTCCATATAACTTTGTAATGTTGTATATATGTAGAAATTCTAAAATATTTTTTTGGCCACACTTTATTCAAAAGGAATGTTGTATGCAAAATAAACGTGAAGAGAGGGCTTTTTAGATCAATGGGGTACGTGATGTAACATGTGTGAATGTGTAGTTGATGCATTTGGCAGGGCCTAGAGAGGTATGTGTGTGTATTACGTATTCGACAGAGGCATGGATAGAGGGGCCGACAGGCGAGGCGTGGGAGAGATAGCACAATGAGAGTGGTCTAGAGAGAGAGACGAATATGACGTCACGGCGAGATATTCCCTTGAGTGTGTATATGCAAGGGGGTGGATAGAGGCACCAGGAGAATATATTTTTTGTGTGTGGTGTCTGTGTCGGTATGTGTGGGTGTGAGAAGATAACGAGACAGGGGGCAGAGGGTGTGTCACGGCGTGAGGTCTGGTGGGTCGAGCTGAGGCCCTTCGTTCGGTTCCGTCCCGCGCCACATTGGTCGGCCCGTGACGCATTTAAGGAGACCCATGGATGACTAGTCATACAAGACAAAGATAGCATAATTGTGAAGGACTCTATGTCCACTGACAAAGCCGGCTAGGATTTCTAATCCTGGGTTCTCGGACTAAGGTAACCCCTTTATCTTTGATATTACTATTCATCCAACCTAACTTTAAGGGGCATCCTATAGAATGCTCTGCTAGAATCATACTCGTCGATTAGGAAGAGAGGTGTGAGACAATGCGTGAGAGACATGCCTAAAGATAATGTGCGCACAGGAGACACGTAGGCAGGTCTATGTATATAGAAAGGGTCGATGGGGATTGTGCGTGTGTACGCTTGCGAGAGGAAGAGTGCTTGTGATAAAGGTTAGTGTAGACAGTCGTAAATGGTTACGAGAGGGAGGGAGGGTTATATCGAGAGCATGTGTGCGAGAAAGACACCTCGGGAGAGAGTGTGTGAGCATGTGTGAGAGACCACCGATGGAGAGTGAAACTACACGTACAAGACTGCTGTACACATTGATTAAAGATATAAATTGTATCCAAATATTAGGATGGGATCATGATATTTGCAATTTGCGTAAGGAACGGTCATTGATCCGTCAGACATCTAGATTCTATCGAATTTGAGCATGTCTATGTTATTATTCAACACAATTGATCCACATAGTTAGTATTTTGAACTCCAGACAATGCATCGCTTTAGCAATCAAATATAAACGTGAGTATAGTTCATGTTGTGTGTGTAAAGCACATTATACATACGAAAGTTACACAATGAACATTATAAATAGCTACCTATGAACTAGCATACATTTGAATTCAAGGTGTTTTTAAAAAATCGAATTCAACATGAAGTCCATTCAATTATTTGAATTTGATATCATGGCGTTTGTAAATCATACCTAAATTATGGGGGCACCAATCTTTGCTCAGATTTTGTACATAATAGCATATGTAGTCGTGTACAAAATATATTCCAATTTAGCTCCTCCATTCCAAAATAATCGTAGTTATAGGATTTTCAAGTGTCAAAATTTCAAAAAGAAGCGGATAATTTAATGAGGTTTTCAAACATACAAGGTCAAATTTAACGTTGTCTATTTAGGTCAATCCTCAAAGTTCAAGAGTACTCTAAACGTGAATGCTTGTGTTTCAAAATTTCGAACGAAGCGCCAAAAGAGCCTCTACTCGCCTGAAACCGCATGAGACCAATGTTTGGTAGTACAAGGAAATTATTTTTCTAATAACTCCGACCCGTGAAACCTACCGGCCCGACATCCAAAGGTCTAAACCGGGGTAGGTTTGTAGCTTCATCTAGACGCCACGCAACCGCCTCCGAAAAACATTCATACACAATGGCAGCCTAAGCACACATGCGCGCGGCCAAAATCACTCCCGCCCACTATTTGGGACACCTGGGATTACCATCCTACCCCCGACCCGCAGTAGGTCCGAAATTTAAGAGGGGGGCAAAGTTTGTACTTTCCCCAAATTTCAAACAAGCGCGTCCCATCTTCTATTCAAAAAAGTCAAAAACAAGCGCGTCCCAGACCGAAACATGGTTCTCCCCACTCCCCCCCGCCCACCCGTCCGATTCCCCATTCATACTCCATGGGCGCAAAAACTACCTCTCCACCAGCCGCGAAACCCCGGCGTCCTCCGTCCGCCACCCCATTCCACCCATCAACCACCGCCCTCCTCCATCACGCCGGAGCCGATATCCCGACGTCGTCGTCCACCGCAACCTCAACCGCAACGCCCTGCACGGCTAGTAGTTGAAGCCGAGGCCGAGCCATCCGTACCCGAGCCAGTTCAACCACGCCGTCCTGCGCCTCACCGCTGCCGCTCCAACTTCGCCACCCTCCACCGCACCGGAGCTGTTCCTACTACGCCGTCCTTCGCCGCCTCGGATCGGCCTCCCCTCTGCCAACATACCGCCACGGCAACACAGTCAACAATTTGGCCATGGGTTCGTCCAAACCTGCACCCTCCTCCGAAACATCGGTTCCCCTGGCAAAAAGAAGAAGATCGCCGCGACATGTGGAGCGGACCATGCCGGCAACCGAAAATGGTACTCCTCTTCCCTTATTCGTGCAAATCTTACGTGTCTGCTTGCACGGTATTCATCCCATAGAAGACACTAGTTGACCGCTTCTTCTTGATACTAGATGTTCCTAGTAACTCGCGATGCACAAGGTTTCTCCTCATATACTATTTCACCTCAGCTAGAGGTCCGTCGCCCCCCTGGATTTCAATTCCTGGTCAGTTGATTCCCAATTAACGGAATCATTCCCCAGCGTAACAGGCGCTAGTCCGCCTATTACGCCAGGGAAGTAGCGCCTCAGTGTTTATCTTAGGGGCGTGTGGGGCCTAGAGCTACTGGCGCCCGATCTGGAGGTCGGATGGGATTAAAGGGATGGCCTGGGGGCGCTGCCAAGCACGGTGGTGGTGTGAGGTCGAGGGGAGGGCGGAGGCAGGGGTCTGGGCCGATGGTCGCTGGCGGTTCGAGAAAGATCGTCAAAAGTGACTGGCGAGAGGTAGACGAAGGCCATCTACCCGTTCCTTATAGATCGGACGGTTCATAGAAAAATCGACTGACCTATTTATTTTCAGTCGACTATTATCTTGATAGGACAACATGTGGTGGTTATCTGGAGGAGTACCTGCATTTCCTGTGCTCATATATTAGAAAATCATACGGAGTAGAATCTAATTTTGTTTGCCATGCAATGTTGTAGAACTATCATATGTCTCCTGTCATTTATTTTTCAGCCACCTGCTATCTGCTACTTTTATAGTGCACTAGTTCTGCACACACTTCACCCATACTCTCACTATTGTGTTTTTATGCAAGGGTATTTCAGACCCTGCCTTGACAGAAGGAGAAAAGATAAGAGAGAAGTCGCTCCTGCGTGGTACGCGGCTAAGCCAGACACGTTTCAAGAATATAAAGGGTGTAGTGTTAGCAGATGGAGACGGGGAACGTAGCTCTGGAGTTGATGATCTCGCTCGCCATGAACCACCATCCCAGGTGCTTGCTTTAACTTCACGGTGTCATATGTGGTTGCATGTTCCATATGGGTGTCTAGCTTGTATTCGAAAGGCCGAAGTCGGTCTTTATTAAGATAAGGAAATATATTTTTTACATGAACCACCATCCCGTGAGCACTAGAAGACAAATAGCTAGTCAGGGCACTGGCCGAGCCAGTGACAAGCCCAGTAAAGAGAGGCATCACCTGGAAGCCAACTAAAAAGCCGCGATGGTGGTGAAGCAGCCCGCCTCCCACCAGGCTCTCAGGTCCTAGATGCTCATGCTTACCACTCCAGCCGGATGTCTAGCTTGTATTGCTTCCAATTTGGTTAAATTGCATCTGCTTAGCTTACACATTATACCTTTGAATATGACATGCCTTCCTGTTTTTGGTACATACTAGTACATCTGTGTATTAACCATGTTCTTACATCAAACTAATGTTCTTGTGTATCCCTCATCAATCACTTATGATGAGGCAGTCAGGCAAGCGGAATACTCCTCATTTAAAGAATGCAACGTCAGCCTCCCGACATGATTCTCAAGAAACATCATGGCTAGATGAAGATAGTGAACGTAGCTCTGGAGTTGATTACCGCATTTCCCCTACACTAGCATCACAGGTGCTTGCTCTAACTTGGCAGCGTGATATGTGGTTGCATGTTGCATATGGTGTCTAGATTGTAATTCTTCCAATCTAGTTAGACTGCATGTGCCATTCTGCTTAGCTTATACATTATACCTGTTAATGTGACATGCCTTCCTGTATTTAGTACAAAGTACATCTGTCTATTAAGCATGTCCTCACATAAAACTATTTTTTTTGTATCCCGCATAAATCAATATGACGAGACACCTTCAGTATATGCAGTGTGATATTAGTTGCATCTTTGATATGATTTATAGCATGCGCTGCTTCTAATTTGTTGAAATGCCATTTATGATGGGACACTTTTAACATGGCAGAGTCATATTGGTTGCATCTTTCACGTGGTGTCTAGCTTGCATTGCTTCTTATTTGGTGAAATGGTTTCTGCTTAGTTTACACAAACAGTTGTGAATATGCCATGCCGTCCTGTTTTTCGTATTATTCCATCTTGGAATCATGTGTTTGCCTTACATCAAAGTAGTGATTGTCAGTATCATGCACGAATGAGTTCTGAAGAGTGAATTTTATTGCTTTTTCTTGTCGGTTTTACTTGACAATTCAAAATCGATAAAGCGGAAGGAAGTTAGCAAGGCAGCGGATGAAGGTGCTCCTTCCAAATGGAGGGCCTCTACATATTCTACTCCTACATCCCCCCAAGATGATTTCCAAGACAACACATGCATAGACACTCAACGTAGCTGTGTTGGTGATGAGCACGTCTCCCCTAGTGCACCATCACAGGTGCCCCCTCTAACTTGGCACTGTTATATGTGGTTGCATGTTATGTATGATGTCTAGCTTGTATTGCTTCTAATTTTGTTGAATTGCATCTGCTTACTTTACACATTATACTTGTGACTAAGACACGTGTTCCTGTTTCTAGAACATACAATATATGTCTATCAGACCATGTTCTTACATAAAAGTACATTTGTTCTGAAGAACTAAATTGTTATTCGTTTTTCTTGTCGGCTTGACTTAACATGGCACAGAGAAAGGGGAAGCAAGACAGAACGACAGGGAAAGGGAAGCGGAACAATCCTGCAGATTCTGCTGGTACTGATGGTGCAATAGAAGGTCAAAGTCCAGCGGAAAATTGTACCGACAGGGTATCCCATGCTACACGAGCTGTAGAACAAGCCAAACAGAAACAAATAGCTGCCACCAAAGAAGCAGAGACAACCCTTAGTTGTTGCAACACCTTCCACAGTACCACCAGCTGCACGATTTACTCGTTCGTCAACTCAGCTAGCAGCACGTTCCCAAGCTCCCTTGCCACCTGACACTACTTCCAAAGCACTCTTGACAAAAGATGAGTTGGCAAGATCAGATGAACTTTGTGAGCTTCAACAGCAAGAAGGTAGTTGCTGGAGTCAAGTTACAGTTGCATGCTTCTTTATATGTTGTCTCACAGTTTGATGTACACTAACACATCCTATGTTTGTTGTTGGACTAGCACCTAGGCGCAAGAGGAAACAAACATCAGGGATAATGCTCGATAGGTTAACTAAATCTAGAGGAGGAAGAATGGAGATCCGTTTTGAGGCAGGTTTAAAAAGGCCACGTGATGCTACAGAGTCAGCCAAGTTAGTATCAGAGGCATCGGTTGCTGTTAGGTGTCATGTACTTATCCTCCCAACATGGATTCAGTACAGGAATGACAAAGACAAAACCCAGTTCAACACCTTCCTCGACCATTTATCTATAAGTATGGTTATGTATGGAAACTAGTAATATCGTCTTGCTCTGTCCAATACTTTCTAGGTTGCTGATAATGACACTCCCTTAATTTTCAACAGATGATGTTCAAGTTGGATAGCCAAGATGATGCAACCAGACAAGCTTGCACCCATGTTTTCAAGTCTGCTCTACGACAGTATCGGTATAACTTGAGGAAAACTCACTTTGAAGGCAAGGCTAACAGTGAACTTGCCCAAACATCTCCAGTTGAAAATATATCTGATGAAGACTGGAGAGGCCTCGTTAAACACTGGTCCAATCCGAAGTATCAGGTACATTATATATATGTGATCAGATCACATGTTGAAGTCCTATTTACGCATGTGCCACACAAATCTATCTTCTTGTAGGTGAACTATTCAAAGAACAAGGCCAGCCGTACGAAAGTGAAATTCCAACAGACGACAGGATCTCGTAGCTATATTGCACACTGCGAGGCTCTTGTAATTAGCTGCTGTTTCACTCTTTTCACTGTACCATATTATCATATCTATATTGACTTGTTCCAAATGCAGAGGAAAGCCCACAAGGACCAAAAAGTACCTGAACCAAATGATGTGGAAATCTTCAAGGACTGTCACACCAGCAAGAAGAAGGGCATGACTACACCAGTCAAAGCCGTTGTTGTATGTCCTTAATCCTCATGCCTTTTAACTACTACTTACTCTGACTTTTGCCTTGAACTGCATGGTTTGCACTTTTCAATTTTATACACAATTGTCTTAGCGTATCATTGCACCTTACAAGGTTTAAAAGAGAGGAGTGATGTTCCTTTGATCTTGACCTGTAATCTAGTTCCGTGCTGGACTTGCCCACACAACGTTACAATTGCATGTTTGTCTGTTCTCAATTGTTTTGTGATATGAATGATGTCATACTATGCTTACCGTATTATAAACTTCGTCTCTTTATCCTTAGCCCTAAATACAATGTGAAGAAATAGACAATACATTAGCGATGGTACATGGTCATATGTTTGGAACCTGGTTTTATTATGTACTTTGCAATAAAATACAACTATTATTTTACATGGGTTCACCAGAATAAGTTCTGTATATAGACCAAAGCTATTTTGTTTGGTTTTGCTGCCTCCTTAATATCTTGTGTTTTGGTACTACTAATGTAAAACCACAACTTTTCAGCGAGCTATGGAAAAAATGGTGGAACTGCCACCTTCTGAAGGTGGCGAGGCAACTATAACCGCAATGTCAGCTCTTGCTGCAGTGGGTCAGTACCTGTCCACTAACAGTGCCAAAAGCACGTTCCTGCGTAATACTGGGTTGGTTGTTAAGTTAATCTCGTCCAAAGTGCCTCATGATCAAGATATGCAAGCTCAAAACAATGTTGTATCTGCGCTCCAGACACAAGTCCATTCCCTAATAGAGACCCTTTGTGAAACAAGGGGAGACATTGTTCGATGTTGTCAAGATATGCATGGTTTTGAATCCAGACTATCAGACATTTGTTATGTTATTCAGGAGCCTAGGAGAACTGAAGGCGAAGGTTATGGTGGTCCAACGGACAATAAAGCATGAAAACATAACAGTCAGGTCAAATGAACTGAGCTTCTGAACTTCTGGTGGTGCATTTATCTGCTAGACTATTAACTTTTATGCCAACCTTCCTTTTGTTTTATAGTTGTAATTTGCTTTGGTGCGATACAAAATTTATTCTTAACATGCAGCCACCGGCTGAAGAAAACAGCAAGCCATTTTTGTATAGTGTAGGGTGTTCCCTATATTTGCACTGGTGGCGAACTTTGATGCCCACCGGCTGTAGTTTACATGGGCCTCCTACGGGCCGTAGAAACAGTGGGCCTTCTAAGGGCTGTAGGAACAATGGGCCTTCTACGTGGCGTAGAAACAATGGGCCTTATACGGGTCGTAGACACAATGGGCCTTCTATGGGCCGTATCATCAATGGGCCTTCTACGGGCTTATGATCGGTTGGCCAAACATGGGCCAATAACAGACCACATTATGGCCGTAAATGGACTAGAGTTGAAATCGCCGACCATAACGGGCCATTGTTAATCGGCCGTATTTTGATGACGCTATCAAAATGGCCCAACGTATTAACGGGCCGACTGTAACCACGTGCTGAATTTGGCCCACAAGCAGAAAATGACAGTAACGGGCCATAAGTAAACGAATGTGGAAATGAACCCAACAATAAATGGGCCCCAAGAAGGCCGAAAGATAACATGGGCTGGAAATGGCCCAAGTGAATAACGGGCCGTTAATGGGTATAAAGTGATACACTGTTCATTATGGGCCAGTTTCACCGCGGGCCGTTAATGGGTATAAAGTGGTACACTATTAATTACGGACAATTTTACCATGGGCCGTTAATGGGCCGAGAGTAATAAGGGCCTCATATGGGCCGAAAGACGTCATGGGCCATACATGGGCCGGAAGTTAAAACGGGCTGGAATTATATTGGACGGCCCAGATGACGCTACTGGGCCTAATTCGGTTAGGCGTAAACGGGCCCTAGGTTAGCGGGCTGTAAATGGGCTATATGCAAACATGCCGTTAACAGGCTTGCCGTGGGCCGGACCGCCACCTTTTGACCAAGTCAAACGGGCCGGCCTTTTTACAGGGATGGGCCTCTGTTGGGCCGTGCCACATGTCGACGTATCATAGGCGCTTTGTGTGCAATGAGTGGATGACATCTGTCCCAACGGTGAGCTGACACGTGTTTCCTCCAGCCAATGATGATTTTACACGTGGAAAATCCTCATTAGTCGGGGTTGTTAACGGCTTATCAGATCCAAAACCGGACCCGATAGCTTAACGGCGTTCCGTTACGGTGGATGCCACGTGTCGGTCACCCTTGACGAAAGCACTTCTGTGACGCGCGATTTATCGTCATGGAAGTGGACACTTCCGTGATGATAATTTTGGTAATGTCATGGAACACTTCTACGATAGCACAGGTATGACTATCTTGATTCTGTCATAAAATTGTCATGGATGTACATGCATGACAAAAAATGCGACCTACTGTGACAAACACGTATCATCACGGAAGTTTATTTTTTTGTAGTGTTTTGGTGACATGCTAAATTCTTTAAAGAACTTATCCTTGGAGGAGGACTCACAGCCAAACTATGTTCGGGTCGAGCTAGAGACGGATGACGAGGAATTTTGCTTCCCACCTGCCACCCATTTCATGGCCAGTGTCGATGACTTAACCGACGTGCTTGAGTATGGCTCCGAAGACATCGACGGTATGGACGACGATGCCGATATGGAGCAAGGCCAAGACCCGCCATTCACCGGACATTGGACGGCTACCTCTTCGTACGATGTGTACATGGTTGATACACCCAAAGGATCTGGCGACGACAACGAAGAGCCAAATGCGAATAAAACCTCTGAGACGCAGTCCAAGCGCCGACGCCCCAAGCGCCGTTCTAAGCCTCGCCGCTCAAAAGATAGCAATACGGGCACCGGAGAAAATAGTACTCCGGGCGACGCCAAAAACAACGAAGACCCTCTCAGAGCTACATTCGAACAGGAGGAACACGACAACAGGCAAGACAACCCTCATGAACAGGCCATAGAAGATGACTCGGAGGACGATAGTTACCGTCCACCCTTCGAGGAGGAAACAAGCCTCGGCAACGAAGACTTCATCGTGCCAGAAGATCCTCTGGAGCAGGAGCGCTTTAAGCTTTAGCTCATAGCCACTTCAAAGAGCATGAAAAAGAAACAGCAGGAGCTTCAAGCCGAACAAGATCTGCTCATCGACAGATGGACTGATGTCCTGACAGCCGAAGAATACGGCCCTAGGCGCCCAGCCAAGAGCTACCCGAAACGCAGACTGCTACCTCAATTCGATGAGGAAGCACTAGAGCGCACATCTCCCTCACGTAATGCGGAACGACCACCACGCGGTCGAGACAGGGCGGCCAACCGGCCAGCCCGTGGCCGGGATAAAGCGGCAACTCAAACCGAACAGCAGCCTGCCCCACCGCCTCATAAAAATAGAGACGGAAGAGTTCGGGGTCACACATATGACCTCCGGCAGATCCTGGACGATAGAGCAGGACATACAAGTTCGATCTACGAATCACAAGGACGCGCCTCGAGGCACGACGACGGCTACCTATTCGGACGTGATAAATCTAACCACGCCCTGGCCGAATACCGCAGACGGACTCCATCAGAGCTACGCCACGACGCGGCCCGATACAGGGGCGCCGCACACCCTCTCCGCTTCACAGATGAAGTACTGGATCACGAATTCCCCGAGGGGTGCAAGCCTGTCAACATCGAATCATACGACGGCACAACCTATCCCGCAGTATGGATCGAGGATTTCATTCTCCATATCCATATGGCTCGAGGAGATGACCTCCACGCCATTCAATACCTCCCACTAAAGCTCAAAGGGCCAACCCGGCACTGGCTTAATAGCCTGCCTGGAAATTCTATCGGCAGCTGGGAGGACTTGGAAGAAGCTTTCCTGGACAACTTCCACGGAACCTATGTCCGGCCACCAGACGCTGATGACTTAAGCCACATAGTTCAACAACCTGGAGAATCAGCCAGAAAATTCTAGACTAGGTTCCTAACGAAAAAGAACTAGATCGTTGACTGTCCGGATGCCAAGGCCTTAGAAGCCTTCAAACACAGCATCCGTGACGAATGGCTAGCACGCCACCTCGGCCAAGAAAAGCCGAAGTCCATGGCAGCCCTCATGGCACTCATGACCCGCTTTTGCGCGGGAGAGGACAGTTGGCTGGCCCGTAGTAACAACACAGCCAGCAAGACAGGCCCTTCCGAGGCCAAGAATAGCGCTAGCAAGCTCCGACGCAATAGACACAAACGCCGAAGCAATGGCAACAACACCGATGACACCACGGTCAACGCCGGATTCACTGGCTCCAAGTCCGGCCAACGGAAGAAGCCCTACAAAATGAACAATGAAGGACCTTCCAGCCTGGACCGCATACTCGACCGTTCATGCCAGATACACGGCACCCCGGATAACCAAGCTAATCATACAAACAGAGATTGTTGGGTTTTCAAGCAGGCTGGCAAGTTAAATGCCGAAAACAAGGAAAATGGATCACAATGTGAGGACGAGGACGAAGAGCCCCGGCAGCCGAACACTGGGGGCAGAAGAAATTTCCCCCTCAAGTCAAAACGGTGAACATGATATATGCTACGCACATCCCCAAAAGTGAGGATAAGCGAGCACTTAGGGACGTCTACGCGGTAGAGCCGGTCTCCCAAAATTCAATCCGTGGTCATCATTCCCGATCACCTTCAATCCCCGGGATCACCCAACTAGTATCCTCCATGGCGGTTCAGCCGCACTGATGGACGGCGGTAGCAGCCTCAACCTGCTTTATCAGGACACAATTCGGAAGATGGGCATTAACCCCTCGCGAATCAAACCAACAAAGACTACCTTTAAAGGAGTCATACCAGGCGTAGAGGCCCGTTGTACGGGCTCAATCATGCTGGAGGTGGTCTTCGGTTCTCCGGACAACTGAAGCGAAGAGTTAATCTTCGATATCGTCCCCTTCCGTAGCGGCTATCACGCACTGCTCGAACGAACCGCGTTTGCTAGATTCAACACAGTGCCACGCTATGCTTATCACAAGCTCAAGATGCCCGGTCCACGCGGCGTCATACCAGTCAATCGCAATACGGAACGCTCCCTCCGAACAGAGGAGCACACCGCCGCCCTAGCAGCAGAAGTACAGAGCGGCCTTCCCAAGCAGCACCATAGTACGTCTGTCGAGCCCTTGGACATCATTAAGAGGTTCCAAACATCACTGCAACAGGACGGCGCGGCTCGTCAAGAGCTCGACTAGCAATTCGGCCTACGTCCCAGTTCCAATGAGGTAATGGCATTCGTACCACGCGTACACAATTACGCACTCAAAATTCCATGGACATCGATGGAGGCACAAGATAACCTGGGATCTACAGTTCGGCCAGACAGATCCCGCACACACGTACTTTTACCTTTTCTTGTTTCAGGTTCCTCTTTCCACGGGCCTGATCGCGAGTCCTTTGGAAGGATTGGCATACAACGGAGGCAAGAAGCACAGGTGTGTAGGGTAACCTTTATACGTTCTTCTTGACGGTATTCATACTTATTTCCCAGGACCCGCACGCTGCGCCCTTCTAATTCCGGCATGTTAAATAGCCCGGATACTTCTCGCACCATCTGTAAAAGATACGCCTTGACGTATCCATCCAGTTATAATAAAAATGGTTCGCGGCCCAGCTTCTGTGGTTTTCGCTTCTTACTCCGTTTTATTTCGATCTGCTTATTTGCCGCATCGACACTCTTCTGTACGTTTCATATTCGCCAGGGGCTACTTATCGCCCCACATTACGGCAGCAAAGTCCAAACACTTCCTATACAAAAGTTCGGCACCCCGATTTTAGCATTATATGCATTGGCTCTGAATCATGTCTTTGGTCAATAGTTGGGTTGCCCGGCTCCTGTGCTTGCTACCCTATGTTCCGCTCCATCGGCTAGGGTAGTAAAGGGAAAACTACTGTGATTGTGTCCTGGCCTTGACCGGATGAGCACCTCAGTAGAGAAAGCCGAAAACTGACTATCATGATACGGCGAGAGCCGGTCAGCTGTTCGAGGGTTACAAAATCGTTGGAGATTTTTTCCGCGTCATGCGAAGGATCTGCACTTCCCGATCAGATGCTGACAGCACCCTGGCCTGGACCAGGGGCTGCACACTTGCTTAATTATAAAACTCCTATGGCTAAGTGAGGGCGTTCAAGCCGTACAGTGCGATTGCATTGTTCGTTGCGCTAAACAACTCCTCCAAAGGACCATATAATTGGATCAAGATTGTTTAGAATCCATCCCGAACACCTCCGTACTATCTATGTGAGGGCAGAAGCCGACGAATGGCCAACCTTCAGATTACAAATAACACGGCCGCACAGGAGGAAACAATTCATAGCATAATAAAATTATTTTACAAACACCGGCTTTGTTCCCAAAATACAAGGCAAAGGCAACATGAATACATTTATTCAAATACAATGTCCTGCGAACATTGCGCCGCCACAAGTCGAGACCCCTCTACGACATCCGCAAAATATTGCTTGGGTGTGCGGTGCTCCTTGCCCTCCGGCGGCCCGCTGGCAACTTCAACAGCGTTCATCTTCGCCCACCACATCTTGTAGCGAGTGAATGCCATACGGGCACCTTCAATACAGGCGGAGCGCTTGATGGCGTCCAGCCGCGGACAGGCCTCCACCAAACGCCTCACGAGTCCGAAGTAGCTGCCGGGCATAGCTTCGGCTGGCCATAGACGGATTGTCAAATCCTTCATGGCTAGTTCGGCCACCCTGTGCAGGTCCACCAGCTGCTTCAGCTGATCGGTGAAGGACACGGGATGCTCTGGTGTCGCGTACTGCGACCAAAATAGCTTCTCCATAGAACCCCCTCCTTCGGCTCGGTAGAACTCTGCAGCATCTGATACGCTGCATGGTAGATCCGCAAAAGCCCTTGGGGAACTCCGAACCCGGGTTAGTAAAAGGTATTGCTTCTCCGCATACTTGCTTTGCATCTTAAATGCCTTACCCGCCGTGATCTTCTTGGCCTCCTGGATCTCCTAGAGGGCGGCCTGGGCATCATTATGTGCGTTCTCCGCGCTTTGACGAGCCTTGGTGAGCTTGGCCTCTTGAGCCGACGCATCATTCTCCAAGGTCTCAAATTTTTTCACCGCATCCCGGAGCTCGTGCTGGATTTCCTTGACCCGGGCCTCAAGCTTCTTATGGGCGGCTTGCTGCTGGATAGATTTCTCCTCGGCCTCGCCCAGGGCCTTAGTCAGGGCCTCGACCTCGGTCGCGGCTCCTGCACATATTACAACACTACAGTCAATACACATCGCCTACGCTTTCTGAACATACAGCAAGTCGTTATTCACCTTGCTTCTCCTGGAGCCGAACCCTAACCTCGCCGAGCTCATTCTCGGTCCACTCCAGCCTCTGCCTCAATTCAGAGACTTCGGCAGCATGCGAGGTTGCGGCCAACAGCGACGCCTTCTTATGCATACATGCTATGTTAGTCTCCTACAATAGATCCTCTGTCCGGTTCTTCTCGCCGAACACCGGACGGTATCTCAAGGGCTACTGACTACAGGTTTTTTTCTCTTTCTATGTCACTTACCTCGAAACCTGTCAACATGTTGTTGCAGGCCTCGTTCAGTCCACTCTTGGTGGACTGAACCTTCTCAATCACCGCGCCCATAAGGACACGGTGCTCGTCCATAATGGAGGCGCCTCGCAGCGCCTCCATTAGGTTGTCCGGCGCCCCTGGATGGACAGGGACCACCGGCGGAAGCGGCGCACCCCCCTCCTTCAAAGGGGGCTGCTCGCCCGATTCCGGAGCCATATGGGTCTCCGAATCATATTCGTCTGAGGGCCAAACTGGATGCGGCCCTCTTCGCCAGTTTCCACGGGGATCATCTCCTCCATGTGTCCGGCAGTGGAGGCTTCGCCTCATGGCGCCTCCCCGACAGCGTCCTGGGCTCCTCCCCGGTTCGGATCGGCCCTCCGGGACAGTACTTCGGTGTCGTCCCTGGCACTGGGGGAGTAAGCAGGCGGTGGCGACTGGCTCGCCATCTCTGACAGAGCCAATGAACCACCAGATGAGGATCGCTGGATTAGGTCGCGGGCCGGACTGCAATAGCACAGTTAACTACATCAAGACAATGGAGAGAAAGGGCTGGATGTGCGCACGAGCGAGCCCTGTCACTTATGATGCGGCCTGGGGCTTAGTGCGGGGGTGCCATTCCGGACTACTGTCAACGTCCCACGCGGTGTTGACCGCGGGGGCGCCCTTCCCCTTTTTGGGCGCTTTCGCCTCCGGATGCGTCGAGGCCGCCCTCTTCTTCTTCTCCTCGGGAGGAGGGTTGGTCTCCTCCTCCTCCTCGTCGTTGTCCTCAGGGACGGAGGAATGGGCCTCGTCTTCTTCGGACGTCACGTCCGAAGTGCCCTTGCGACGGGGGCCACTCTTGGCCCCCTTGGCCTTCTTCTTGGCCTTCTTCTCTGGCGCCTTGTATGGCGCCGGCACCAGCATCTCCGCTAGGCGTGGGATGACTGGTTCTTCGGGCAGCGGAGCCGGACACTGGATCCGCTTTGCCCTCTCCATCCAGTCCTAAGGGAACCATAATAAAAGCTCAGACGTCACCATCGAAACGATGAGGTTGGGGATACGTCAGAAATAACATACCTTGCTGGTAGGGTGTGTATAATCGTGGCCACGGTCTGAATCCGTGGCCGGTGGCTTCTAGTTGCCCTTGAAAAGCAACTTCCAGGCGCCTTCGTGAGTAGTCTCGAAGAGCCTTACCAAGGTCTGGTGCTTCTTCGAATTGAACTCCCACAAAGGGCGGCTTCGGCGCTGGCACGGAAGAATCCGGTGGACCAGCATCACCTGGATGACTTCAACGAGCTTGACGTTCTTGGTCACCATGCTTTGAACGCGCGTGTGCAGCGCTATCAGCTCGCCAGGTGAACACCAGTCCGGACTCTTCTCGACCCAGGAGTTGAGTCGCATGGGAGCACCAGAGCGGAATTCGGCAGCCGCGGCCCAGTTGGTGCCGCGAGGTTCTGTGATGTAGAACCACTGCTTCTGCCATTCCTTTACCATCTCCACAAAAGTGCATTTGGGCCAGGAGACATTGGATAGCTTGCTCACCATGCCTCCCCCGCACTCCGCGTGCTGGTCGTCCACCACCTTCAGCTTCACGTTGAAGACTTTGAGCCACCGCCCGAAGTGGGGATGGATGCGGAGGAAGGCCTCGCACACGACGATAAACGTCGAGATGTTGAGGAAGGAGTTCGGGGATAGATCATGGAAATCTATCCCGTAATAATACATCAGCCCGCGGACGAAAGGGTGGAGTGGAAACCCCAGCCCGCGGAAGAAATGAGGGAGGAATACTACCCTCTCGTCGGGCTCCGGCGTTGGGACGATTTGTCCCTCGGCCGGCAAGCGGTGGGCTATTCCCTTCGCCAAATATTCGGCCGCTCGGAGCTCAGTAATATCCTCTTCCTTGACGGAGGAGACCATCCACTTGCCCTGACCACTGGATCCGGATATGGTTGCTTGAGTGGAAAGGGGATGAGAACTTGGGCGCTGGAGCTCGAGATCGGGAAGGCAGAGACAGAGAGAAAGCGTGAAGAGGAAGAGGGAATCCTTACCCTCTTATAAAGGCAGCAAACATTAAACGCCTCCTCACTCGCCTTAAGATTCGCCTATTCCCAAGGGCTGTGTAAATGGCACGGTTGGGTTACCCATGCCCGCATTGATGAGAATCCCTCAATAAGGGGACACGATCTCTGCTTCAACAAGACATGCCAATAGCAACCGCGTCTCGAAACATGGGATGGCAGAAGAAAAACGGTTCGAAATTATAACCGGACAGACACGACGTCGTGTTGTAAAGAAGCTGTCAACAGATTAGATTCGTGCAAATATTATATTCTCTCTGCGGTTGTGTGTGGTGTATAACAGGTCCGGATACAATCATCACATCCGAAGACTATCCTGGAGTTCGGAAAAAAGGGGAACCCGCCTTGCAATGTCGAAGAAAATCTGCGCGCCGGACTCCTCGTCATTGAAGCTAGGTTCAGGGGCTACTGAGGGAGTCCTGGACTAAGGGGTCCTCGGGTGTCCGGCCTGTTATTCATTGGGCCGGACTGAGGAGCTATGAAGATACGAAGGCCGGAGACTATACCCGTGTTCGGATTGGACTCTCCTTGGCGTGGAAGGCAAGCTAGGCGACCAGCTGTGAAGATTCCTTGTTTTGTAACCGACTCCATGTAACCCTAGATCTCTCTGGTGTCTATATAAACCGGAGAGCATAGTCTGGATAAGACATTCATTACCGTATACATATAGGCTAGGCTTCTAGGGTTTAGCCATTATGATCTCGTGGTAGATCAACTCTTGTAACACTCATATTCATCAAGATCAATCAAGCAGGAAGTAGGGTATTACCTCCACAGGGAGGGCCTGAACCTGGGTAAACATCGTGTCCCCCGTCTCCTGTTACCATCGATCCTAGACGCACAGTTCGGGACCCCTACCCGAGATCCGCCGGTTTTGACACCAACAATAGGCGGTTCCCAAATAGAATGGTAAAGTTTATACCCCCCCACCACCAACAAGCACACTCCACGGTTGGTCCGAAACAACGGGTACCGTCCAACTAACAACAGTCCTGGGGGAGTTTTGTTTGCAATTATTTTGCTTTGATTTGAGCATGGGACTGGGTATCCCGGTTACCAGCCATTTTCTCGTGAATGATGAGTGGAGTCCACTCATCATGAGAATAACCCACCTAGCATGGAATATATTGACATCCCTAGTTGGTACATGAGAGATTCGAGCATACAAAACAGATTATCATTTGAAGGTTTAGAGTTTGGCACTTGCAAATTTACTTGGAACGGCAGGTAAATACCGCAAATAGGAAGGTATGGTGGACTCATAAGGAACAACTTTGGGCTTTATGGAAGTGGATGCACAAGCAGTATTCCCGCTTAGTACAAGTGAAGGCTACAAAGAGACTGGGAAGCGACCAACTAGAGAGCGACGACAGGTGCATTGAGATTAACCAACATTGAGTCCAAGCATGTGTAGGATATAAATCACCATGAACATAAATATCGTGGAGGCTATGTTGATTTTGTTTCAACTACATGCGTGAACATGTGCCAAGTCAAGCCACTCGAATCATTCAAAGGAGGATACCATCCTATCATACTACATCACAACCATTTTAAAAGCATGCTGGCATGCAAGGTAAACCATTATAAACTCCTAGCTAATTAAGCATGGCATGAGTAACTATACTCTCTAATTGTCATTGCAAACATGTTTCATTCATAATAGGCTGAATCAGGAACGATGAACTAGTCATATTTACAAAAACAAGATAGGTCGAGTTCATATCAGCTTTTCCTCATCTCGATCATTTCATCATATATCATCATTATTGCCTTTCACTTGCATGACCGACCGGTGTGGATAATAGTAATAGTGCACGTGCATTGGACTAAGCTGGAATATGCAAACATTTATTCAAAGGAGAAGACAAGGTAATTGGGCTCTTTGTTAGATCAACAATAATGCATATGAGAGCCACTCAACATTTTCATCATGGTCTTCTCCTCTCGACCCCCAAAGAAAAGTAAAGAAGTTCAAAGAAACACACTGAAATGTTTTTGGAGTTTTTGTTTTTCTGAAGAAAGTAAAAAAAGAACGAGAAAACTATTTACACGGGAAAGCTCCCAACAAGCAAAAGAAGAACAGGAAATCTTTTTGGGTTTTCTTTTAATTTTACTACTAAGCATGCATAGAAAGTAAACTAGCTACAACTAATTTTTTTGGTTTTTCTTAGGTTTTTCTAGCACACAAGAAGAAAGCGGGAAAAAGAGATTAAACTAACATGGATAGTAGAATGAAAAAGTATGAGCACCGACAACTGAAATGAGTGTGAACATGAATGTAATGTCGGTGAGAGATACATACTCCCCCAAGCTTAGGCTTTTGGCCTAAGTTGGTCTAGGCCCATGGATGGCCTGGTGGATATCCAAAGTTGAAGTCGGGGTTGTACTGAGATGCAGCAGCTACTGCTTGGCGAGCTGCCTCCTGGAGGAGACCAGCCTCCGCTGTTCTTTCATACTCATTTGCCTCCTCTCTAGTTATAAAATATCGCCCATTTTCTTGAAAGTTAAAGAAAGCAGGAGCAGGAAGAGTAACATGGACGGCGTGCCGTCTATCAAAGATTAGTCTGTACTGGAGGGACTGTTCATTCCTCTTAAGAAACTGATATCGTACCATAGCCTCTTAATCTAGAAAAGCAGGTGGCAACTCAATATCATACCCTCTTACAGGTACACCCAAATAATTAGCTAAATGAGTTGCATAAATCCCACCAAATAAATCTCCATCTTTAGCATTAAGATATAACCTCTTAGCAATAATGCCCCCCAAGTTGTATCGATTATTCACCTAAAACCGCACATTTGAGGACACTAAGATCTGGTACGCAAAGGTGGCTATGATCATGTTTACCATTAATGCATCTTCCCATAAAGAGAGCAAAGTAGTGTATGGCAGGAAAATGAATGCTCCCTATGGTAGCTTGTGTGATATTTCTAGTTTCTCCAACGGTGATGCTAGCAAGGAAATCAGTGTATTCAGATTTGTGAGGCTCACTAAGATTACCCCATTGTGGAATTTGGCATGCATCACAAAAATCTCCTAGGTCCATGGTATAAGATTCATCATAAAGATCAAACAAGACAGTATGAGTATTACGCTTAGATGAAAACTCAAACCTCCGAACGAAGGAATCGGTGAGATAATAATACTGTAAGCAATTGTCTGATAAGAAATCCTCAAGGCCGACATTTTGTACGTACGCATGGAACTCATCCTTGAACCTCGCACGATCCATAAATTCATCCGATGGCCATTCACACGGCTTCACTTGAGCTTCCCTTGGTGGTTCAGGGTCCAGTTCGCGTATCGCATGCCTCGGTGCTTACTTCCTTGAAGAACCAACTTGGTACATTCTTCTAGACATTTTTATTTCTTTGAAAAATTTCTGAAACTTTTAGCGACTCAAAATAAAAGTGAACCAAACTCAACAAAGTTGATAGCAACTACTCCTACAAGTGCCTAGAGGCTATATCATGCATCAAAACTACTTTGGACCATATAAATTTGACATGCAAGCTCAAGAACAAGGTCACCACAGTAGCAAAAAATTTGCAATGAATAAAGCACTAGAACAAAAACTAATTGGACCATTGGAGGAGTCACATACCGAGGAACAATCCCCCAAAGCAGTTTTGTGAATGGAGCTTTGAGCAAGGAGATCGAAAATGGCAGCAAGATGAACAAGAACACGAGTTTGAGCTATGGAGTGATTTTTTCTGGAGGAAGAAGGAGTGGATGGGTGCTGGAATAAGTGGAGGGGAGCCACCTGGGGCCCACAAGGACAGTGGCGCGCCCTCCACCCTTGTGGCCAGCTGGTGAGGCCCCCTGGTGTGTCCTAAGTGCCAAAAATTCTTAAATATTCTATAAAAAATCATACTAAATTTTCAGGGTATTTGGAGAACTTTTATTTTTGGGACACTTTTTTATTGCACCGATAATTCAGAAAACAGACAGAAAATACTATTTTTGCTTTATTTAATCTAAATAACAGAAAGTAAAATATGGGTATAGAGAGTTGTGCTTTCTAAATTCTTCCATCTCATTCTCATCAAAAGGAATCCATTAACAAGGTAGATCAAGTCTAATTAACAAACTTCTTCCGAATGGCATGAAACCGGAGAATTTTCGAATAACACTAGGTTACCTCAACGGGGATATGCATGTCCCCAACAATAAGAATATCATATTTCTTTTTGATAGTAGGGAGAGGGAATTCAAAATCTCCAATAGTAATAGTTGAAATTCTCCTAATAGAATTGATACTATGAACTTGAGGTTGTTTCTTCGGAAAGTGTACTGTGTGCTCATTACCATTAACATGAAAAGTGACATTGCCTTTGTTGCAATCAATAACAGCCCCTGCAGTATTCAAAAAGGGTCTACCAAGAATTATCGACATACTATCGTACTCGGGAATATCAAGAATAACAAAGTCCGTTAAGATAGTAACGTTTAAAACCACAACAGGCACATCCTCACAAATACCGATGGGTATAGCAGTTGAGTTATCTTCGATTTGCATAGAGATTTCAGTAGGTGTCAACTTATTCAATTCAAGTCTACGATACAAAGAGAAAGGCATAACACTAACACCGGCTCCAAGATCACATAACGGAGTTTTAACATGGTTTCTTTTAATGGAGCATGGTATAGGTGGTACCTTGGATCTCCAAGTTTCTTTGGCATTCCACCCTTAAAAGTATAATTAGCAAGCATGGTGGAAATTTCAGCTTCCGGTATCTTTCTTTTATTAGTAACAATATCTTTCATATACTTAGCATAAGGAGGCATTTAAGCATATCAGTCAAGCGCATACGCAAAAAGATAGGTCTAATCATTTCAGCAAAGCGCTCCAAATCCACTTCATCCTTTTTCTCGGATGGCTTAGGAGGAAAGGGCATGGGTTTCTGAACCCAAGGTTCTCTTTCTTTACCATACTTACTAGCAACAAAATCTCTCTTATCGTAATGTTGATTCTTTGATTGTGGGTTATCAAGATCAACAGCAGGTTCAATCTCTACATCATAATCATTACTAGGTTGAGCATCAACATGAACATCATTATTAACATTATCACTAGGTTCATGTTCATCACCAGATTGTGTCTCAGCATCAGAAATAGAAATATCATTGGGATTCTCAGGTGTGGCTATAGCAGGTCACTAGCATGCAAAGTCCTATTGGTTTTTTTCTTTTTAGTACGAGGACTAGGTGCATTAGTATTAGTTCTTTGAGAATCCTGCTCAACTCTCTTAGGATGACCCTCAGGATACAAAGGTTCCCGGGTCATTTTACCACCTCTTGTCATAACCCTGACAACATTATCATTATTTTTACGATTCAACTCATTTAACAATTCATCTTGTGCCTTAAGTACTTGTTCTACTTGAGTTGTAACCATGGAAGCATGTTTACTAATAAGCCTAACATCATTACAGTTCTACTCATATAATTACCCAAGTGATCAAGCATGTAAGCATTACGTTTCAATTGTCTACAAACATAAGCATTGAAGTTTTCTTGTTTAACAATAAAATTATCAAAATCATCCAAGCATTGACTAGAAGACTTATTATGAGTAATATCACCTTCATCAAATCTATGGAGAGAGTTTACCTCTACTACCTATGTCGGGTTATCAAGACCATGTATTTCTTCAATAGGTGGTAGATTCTTAACATCTTCAGCTTTAATACCTTTTTCTTTCATAGATTTCTTTGCCTCTTGCATATCTTCGGGATTGAGAAATAGAATACCCCTTTTCTTAGGAGTTGGCTTAGGAGTTGGTTCAGGAAGTGTCCAATCATTATCATTACTCAATATATTATTCAATAGCAATTCAGCTTGCTCAACAGTTCTTACCCTGAAAACACAACCAGCACAACTATCCAGATGGTCTCTGGAAGCATCGGTTAGTCCATTATAAAAGTGAAGGGAATATGACCTAGAGGCAATAATAAAGTTGTTATTTATATTTCCTTATATCATGATAAATATTTATTATCCAAGCTAGAATTGTATTAACCGGAAACATGATACATGTGTGTATACATGGACAAAACACAGTGTCCCTGGTAAGCCTCTACTAGACTAGCTCGTTAATCAAAGATGTTTAAGTTTCCTAACCTTAGACATGTGTTGTCATTTCATGAACGGGATCACATCATTAGGAGAATGATGTGATGGACAAGACCCATCTATTAGCTTAGCATGTCGATCGTTCAGTTTTATTGCTATTGCTTTCTTCATGTCAAATACATATTCCTTCGACTATGAGATTATGCAACTCCTGGATACCAGAGGAATACCTTGTGTGCTATCAAACGTCACAATGTAACTGGGTGATTATGAATATGCTCTACAGGTATATCCGAAGGTGTTTGTTGGGTTGGCATAGATCGAGATTAGGATTTTCACTCTGAGTATCGGAGAGGTATCTCTAGGCCCTCTCAATAATGCACATCATACTAAGCCTTGCAAGCAATGTGACTAATGAGTTAGTTGCAGGATGATGCATTATGGAACGAGTGAGGAGACTTGCTGGTAACGAGATTGAACTAGGTATGAAGATACCGACGATCGAATCTCGGGCAAGTAACATACCGATGACAAAGGGAATAATGTTGTCATAACGGTTCGACCGATAAAGATCTTCATAGAATATGCAGGAACCAATATGTTGGAGATATAGCTATTGAGCATAAACTGCCCAGGAGGGGCCGGGTTATACTCATAGTAAGTTATTCATATTGAAGCCCGTGAAGACAAGGTCTATGGCGCTTTACGGAGGAGATCTAACAAGAAGGCCCAAGGCCCAAAGGCGGGTTGGGGCCTGTAGATGTAAACCGCCATATGATGTATGACATGTGTTGTAAGATAGGAAAGGGTAGAAACCGAGCCGGACACGTTTTATGAACCGGCCGGGATTCTGTAAACCGCCGGGCATCAACCTGTGTATATAAAGGGACGACCCGGCGACGGTTTAGGGACAAGAAACAACAGATCGAGAGCCAGGCAAAACGTATTTGCTCCCTGGTCATCGAGACCCTAGCAATTCCACCTCAACTGGATTAGGCTTTTACCTTCACCGCAAGGGGCCGAACCAGTATAAACTCCTTGCGTCCTTTGTCCCGCTTTAACCCCTTTAAGCTAACTACGTTGCGATGGCTCCACGACTAAGTCCTCACACTAGGACATCTGCCGTGACAAAAACCTTGAGAGTTGGCGCCCACGGTGGGGCTCTCGCATGATGGTTTCAAGTTCTTAGAGGGCAGCTTTGAAGGGCTCAAGGGATACGCTGTGGGCCGGATGACCAAGAGTCGTCGCGGCAGGCTCTACATCGACGATGCAGGCTGGGGTCCCGAGGCCGGCTCAATTGAGTACGGGTACCGGGTCCCCTTCGGCGGTATTCACGTCTTCATTGGCATGATCGGCGAACCGGGCCCTGAGCCGGACATCTGCACCGACATCGTCGAAACGGCTCAGCATGCGAGATCCGCCCGGGTTCAGCCTGCCATGAAGCGTGCCTTCGTGGGAGTCATCAACGGAGCGGAATCTGCGGATAGATCAGCATCTGGTGATGAAACCGTCGTTTATTCTGATGACAAATCATCTACCGGGGAGACCGAGTCATTGTACCAACTGCAAGATGGCCGGCTTGGGGACTGTTCCGATGGCAACAGTATTCCGGACCCCTTTGATCCGCCGAGCCGGGTTGCGATCTTCATGGCCGGTACACAGCCTGCGCAGCATTTTGCTGCTGCAGCGGCGATGATCTCCGGCTCAGCAGCGGCGACAGCAGCTGGGGCAGGAGGCCCTGCGCGACCGCCGGCTCAGGTTTTGTCCGATTTATTCGACACTTTGGCAACGCCGCTGGAGGCAGAAGTTAACCCGGCGAATCAGGATGAGCATAACACGGAAGTTGAGAAAGTGAAGGATCAGATAGATCAAGCCAAGGGAGACCTGGCAGCTGAGGACACCAGGATGGCTGCAGAGTGGGCCGAATTGGATGCACAGGCTTACCGGCTTATGTTGGATCAGAACGCGTCAAATGATGTCATGAGGAGAAGGTATCGCTCTCACCTGCCTCTTGTTTATGAGGCAAGGAATCTCTTTAACACGCCAGGAGCAGGAACCAGTAACCAGCCAGTAGTAAACCGGATGGAAGCACCTGGAACGGGGGCGCCGGTTCAGCCGCGCATGATGGATCCGCCTCGTCAGAACAATTTCCCATCACCGCGCATATCAACGCCTCCAGGTCATTACTCTAACCCTTTGGATAACATATTCACCGCCGCTTCACGATTGGCGGCTCTCCCAGTCGAAGGCGAGTCCCCAGTAGCGGTTGAGACGCGACGGGCTAGAGAGCTCCTTCAGACAGCCTTGACTCAGCACCAGGCTTACTCGTATAGCCACGAGAGGATTCATTCCACCCCCCGCCCAAGCCGGAGTTACAGCAGGCATATTGATGAACCGGCTGTGTCAAGCAGTGCATGGAACCGTAACCCGCCTCGAGGGCATAACCCGGCAGGCGGTGGTGCTAACGCTCAAGACGTGGTGGATCACGGTAGGGCACGTCGAGAAGTCGAGCTAGCGGCACAATACGCGGCCCGTCAGATTACTCCGGTTCGTCCAACGACTTCAGTGGAACCAGGTGTTGCTTTCAGTTCTTTGGGGGTACCATGTCCCACCCCGGCTCTACGTAATGTGCGGCTGCCCAAGGATTTCAAAGGTCCTCGTAAAGTACCCAATTACACTGCTGACTTACCTCCCGAATCATGGATTGAGAGCTATGAGATGGCGATGGAAATGCTGGATGTTAGCGATGCTTCATGTGCTAAATATTTCACCATGATGTTGGAAGGAACAGCTCGTCCTTGGCTGAAAAGTTTGCCAGCTAACTCCATTGGATCATGGGCCGAATTAAAAGCCTGGTTTATCCAGAATTTCAAAGACACATGCAAGCAACCCATGTCAATTGTGGACTTAGCCACCTGTGTCCAAGAAGAAGGTGAATCGACAACCCATTGGGTGCGCCGGGTCTCGGCGATCCTGCATTTGTCGGACCGCATCAACGCCGATTCAGCAGTCTGAACGTTGGAAGGCAATTGCCGGTTCACGCCTCTGAAGCTGAAGTTAGGGCGGCTCAAGCATCACTGCAATGACATGGTGTGACGCCCCCGATTTGACCGTACACTAATCATGCACGCAAATGTGTACGATCAAGATCAGGGACTCACGGGAAGATATCACAACACAACTCTAAAACATAAATAAGTCATACAAGCATCATAATACAAGCCAGGGGCCTCGAGGGCTCGAATACAAGTGCTCGATCACAGACGAGTCAGCGGAAGCAACAATATCTGAGTACAGACATAAGTTAAACAAGTTTGCC
This sequence comes from Aegilops tauschii subsp. strangulata, assembly GCF_002575655.3. Taxonomy (NCBI): domain Eukaryota; kingdom Viridiplantae; phylum Streptophyta; class Magnoliopsida; order Poales; family Poaceae; genus Aegilops; species Aegilops tauschii. The sequence continues at coordinate 404,304,468 of NC_053036.3, read as the reverse complement.
TTAAGAAGGCTAGCACAAAAATGGCAACGATCGAAAAGGCAAGGCCTCCTGCCTGGGACCTCCTAACTACTCCTCGAAGCCGAACTCCATGTAGAATCATCCTCGGGATCTCTAGCTCCTGGACTCCAGCATCTAGTTGCGACAATCCGGTATAGAAAGGGGAAAAGAGGGAGAAAAGCAACCGTGAGTACTCATCCAAAGTACTCGCAAGCAAGGAGCTACACTACATATGCATGGGTATATGTGTAAAGGGGCATATCAGTGGACTGAACTGCAGAATGCCAGAATAAAAGGGGGATAGCTAGTCCTGTCGAAGACTACGCTTCTGGCCATCTCCATCTTGCAGCATGTAGAAGAGGGTAGATGGTAAGTTCACCAAGTAGCATCGCATAGCATAATCCTACCCGGCGATCCCCTCCTCGTCGCCCTGTTAGAGAGCGATCACCGGGTTGTATCTGGCACTTGGAAGGGTGTGTTTTATTAAGTATCCAGTTCTAGTTGTCATAAGGTCAAGGTACAACTCTGGGTCGTCCTTTTACCGAGGGACACGGCTATTCGAATAGATAAACTTCCCTGCAGGGGTGCACCACATAACCCAACACGCTCGATCCCATTTGGCCGGACACACTTTTCTGGGTCATGCCCGGCCTCGTAAGATCAACACGTCGCAGCCCCACCTAGGCTCAACAGAGAGGTCAGCACGCCGGTCTAAACCTATGCGCGCAGGGGTCTGGGCCCATCGCCCTATGCTCACCTGCACGTTGCGTACGCGGCCGGAAGCAGACCTAGCCCCCTTAATACAAGCGCGAGCTTACGGTCCAATGCGGCGCGCGCCACTCAGTCGCTGAAGTCAAAAAGAGCTTCGGCTGATACCACGACGCCGGGATACCCATAACTACTCCCGCGTAGATGATTAGTGCGTATAGACCAAATGGCCAGACTCAGATCAAATACCCAGAACTCGTTTACGTGTTATTTATCCGCGAACGCCGACTAGGGCCAGGCCCACCTCTCTCCTAGGTGGTCTCAACCTGCCCTGTCGCTCCGCCATAAAGTAACAGTCGGGGGCCGTCAGGAACGTAGGCCCACCTCTACCAGGATGGAGCCACCTGTCCTTTCAGCCCCCTCATCAGAATCACTTGCGGGTACTCCTCGAGCCGACCCGACTTTAGTCACCACATGTGTCATGTATATAATGTATATAGTATATACCCGTGATCACCTCCCGAAGTGATCACGGCCCAGTAGTATAGCAAGGCAAATGGACAAGAGTGTAGGGCCACTGATGGAACACTAGCATCCTATACTAAGCAGTAGGATAACAGGTAAGGGGTAACAACTGTAGCAACAATGACAGGCTATGCAGCAGAATAGGATTAACCGAAAGCAGTAACATGCTACACTACTCTAATGCAAGTAGTATAGAGAAGAATAGGCGATATCTGGTGATCAAGGGGGGGGGGGCTTGCCTGGTTGCTCTGACAAGGAGGGGGTCGTCGTCGACGTAGTCGAACTAGGTAGCAGCAGTGTCGGTCTCGTAGTCTACCGGAGAAGGAGAGGGGGAAGAAACAGTAAATACGGAGCAAACAAAGCATCACAAAACATAAGGAGGCAAAATGCGATGCTAGGTATGCCCTAACGTGGTAGGAGGTGATACCGACGAAGGGGGGAAACATCCGGGAAAGTGTTCCCGGTGTTTCGCGTTTTCGGGCAGAGGTGCCGGAGGTGAAATGTTGCAGGTTCACTATTCTAGGGACGCGTGGCGGACGTACGGGCTGCGTATCCGGATTCGTCTCGTCGTTCTGAGCAACTTTCATGTTGAAAATAATTTAATCCGAGTTACGGATTAAAAGATATGATTTTCTAAAGATTTTAATAATTTCTGGAATTTAATTAATTATTTAATTTTAATTCAAAAATGGATTTATGACATCAGCATGATGTCATGCTGACGTCAGCATTGACCGTCGACCTGGTCAACCTGACAGATGGGTCCCACCTGTTAGGGACTGTTTAGCTAATTAACAGTGATTAATTAGGTTAACTAGTTATTAGGTTAATTAAGTTTAATTAGTTTAACTTAACAGGATTAATTAAGTTAATTAATTATCTTTATTAATTATCTTTATTATTAATTTATTATTATTATTATTTTTAATTATTTATTTTTATTAATTTAATTTATTATTTTTATTAATTATTATTAATGTTTTTTTAAATCATTTTTTATATATTTTTATTATTTTTTATTTTTGTTCTCAGGGCGTGGGCCCCGTTTATCAATGGCCAGAGGCCTTAGCGGGTGCGGTGCTAACGGGTGGGAGCCCACGAGGAGTGGGCGTAGCCCGCCCGAGCGGGACGAGGCCGCCGGGCGCCGCGGGCAACCCGTGGGGGGAAGCGGGCGGCAGGAGGCCGTGGATGGTGCGGCGACGAGCCGCGCGGGCCGGGGAGTAGGGCGCCGTCCTAGCCAACAGCGGTAGGCGTGCATGCCGGCGCAGTGGCCGGAGGCGGGGCATGGGTGGCAGGGCGCCGCGGGGGCGATGCGGGGCGGGAAGAGCGAGGACGCAGGCGGGGAGGCCGGGACGTGCAGTGATGGCGAGTGGCGGCGGTCGCCGCATGGCGAGCAGGGGCGGAAAGCGGCGGCAGTACCGACAGCAGCAGGGACAGAGGTGCGCCTCGGGCGGACGTGCGCGAGCGAGGGCGCGGCCAGGTCGTGCGCGAAGCGGGGGTTATGGCAACGAGATTGACGGGGAGGTGGGGGGATCGTCGGAGAGGCTCACTGCGGAGCTCGTGGAGGGCTCGGTGAAGCCGGGGGAGGTCGAGGCCGTCCGGCGCGGTGGGGATGAGGACGACGGTTCCAGGCGATGGCGGTTGGCGTCGTGGCGGCGAGCACGGCGTCCTGCGAGGCGGGCGATGGGGGGGGAGCGGCGCCGACGTCGGGGCCTCAGGCGGCGGTGGTCGGAGACGGGGGACAAGGACGACGGGGCGCCGGCGGTGGGCACAGGGGCAAGGCGCTCCGATCTAGATCGCGTTCGGGAAGAGGTGCGAGGGGAGACGGGTTCGTGGGTAAAATGGGGTTCGGTTGGGCTAGGGTTTCCCCAGGGGGTTATGGAGAGGAGATGGGTGGGCCGGCTGGGTTAGTGGCTGGCCGGCTGGGCCGTTTGGCCCAGTTGTCCAGGGGGGTTCTCTCTCTCTCTCTCTCTCTTTTTATTTCCTTTCTGTTTCTTTACTTACTTTTTTTACTTTTTTCTTTTAATTTGCTTTTGTTAGTTTAGTTTCTTTAAAATACCAGGTTAGCACCTAAATTAGTATTATCAAAATAGGCCACTGCCAAACCTAGTTTGGACCCAAAATTATTTAGCTTAGTATTTTTGTACTTTCAAAAGCAATTAAGTTATTATTTTAGCCACTGTTTTTAATTAGTTCAGGGCATTTAAACACTTTGTAAAAGGGTGGTTCCACCATCAAAACTAGTTAGGGATTATTGGCCACATGATGAACATTTTAGTTTTAATGTTTCAAAACTTTTCTTGTTGGCCCCTATTTCAAATTTGAATTTGGATCGGTTATGAAGTAATGTGAGATTAGCAACAGTGATCGTGGTGACGTGGCATCATTAGTAGGGTTTTGTTGTCACTTAAATATCCGGGCGTCACAATTCTCCTCCACTACAAGAAATCTCGTCTCGAGATTTAAGGGGTGTGTAAGGGGGGAAGATCTGGTTATGAAATTCTAACGAAACTTCTCGGACTTGGTTGCTCTTCTCGAAGAGGTCAATCCATTACATGGATGTCTTCATTACTCTGCTTCAGGTCATCATGATGAAGTCGGCATCCTTTCTTCGGGAACTCCATCGCACTTACAAAGGAATGAAGGGTGGGTATCCCGGGAGAACGGACCTCCGTAAGGTTGACTATCTGGTCGATAACATCGGGGAAGGTGGCGGAAAGTAACTCTCGAATTGCAACTTAAGAAATTATCGAGAGCAAGTAAGAAGGTACAAAAATAGAAGTTTCAAGCGCATAGGCAATCGTTCGTTGCCTGAAACAAAGTGTTGAATGGGTTTAGAGCTATGTGAATAAGCATTGCATCTGATACGAGTATAGATCACTAGGCAGGTGGCCCGTGAATTACATACAAAGTCAAGAGCAAGGAATAACTCTGACAACAAGGTGTACAGGAGAGTCGGGTTTTGATCCTGTGGAACTGTGGGTTATGGGCCCACCATGTGGGTTTAATGTAGGAAGGGCGGAGACGTCTTGCGTGATCATGTAAGCAAGGCATGTCAGAGGATAGCCTGTCTTTTATGTTGGCAACAACATCGGTACCAAGGGCGAGGGACGAAGAGAACCATCTGACTGCTCGTTGAAACGAGGCGGACCATTAGGCAAAGTTCTCGTCCATCGGTGGTTACCGAAATGTCACCAACAATAGTAACAGGGTCTTACTGACAGAGTTGTACACCGAGGTGTTTACATAAGCAGGAGAATATTACTGCTTAGATCATATAGATCACCAGAAAGGTAAAACCAAACAATGGAAAGGAAAATATGATTATCAGATTAAACAGAAGAATGGAAAGGAAAATGTGTTTAAACACATATTTCAAGGGTATATCCTTCCCAAGGACAAGCTGAGCATGATATTCATGATAGGATATAATGTAGAAAACTCTTTAGGTAGGGGAGAGAAATTTCATGACATTACCCATACAACGGTGTTTGGATAATTGAGCAGGAAACATTTAGCATTGGGCTTCAAATGTTCCTGTTGAAAATCGGAGTACCATAGACATGCTTCGAGATAGCATTGACATGGTCAACAGGTGAAGATCAGACTTTGGAAACAAAAAGGATCCATCAGGAACAACTTATAGAATAAGTCTTACAATTTCCTCATGGAAGAATAGCTAACCTTGCTAAAAGGGAAAACTTATAACAATAGGTCCTCCCGCCAGGTGTGCTGGGTATCATCACCTTACCGGGTCATAAATAGGCCAATGTTATAACTCTTGGAAATATGTTCCAACCATCATATCTGACCGAGATTCAGATCTGATTGGTGTCAGGATAACTCAGACTCAGGATGCCTGAGAATAAAGGTGCAACACAAATTGTTGAAACGACATTGAAGATTCTCGGGAGATGAACTATGGAAGCGAGTTCCGGACAAGGGTTCATCATTACATCAAGGAGACGTGAGGAGGTGACTGATTGACTCAGCGACAATCCATTGAGATTTCCAAAAGATGGATTTCCACCACTATGTGAACAAGGAGATAACATTAGCTAGATTGAATGACTTAATGATGTATGCTCGAGGAAAACATACACAGTTAAACATTGGTTGAAATGTGCACCCGAAATATGGGCTAGGTAGCACAATCAATGTTCGAATGATGATTCATTAAGCCATAGACGTAGAATGAAACTATAGACCAATAACTTCAAAGCAATAGGGTTGCTAGAAGTTTAGAATTTACACATCACAGACCATTGGTCGGTATTCCTTTTAGAAGTAACACGGGGACCAAGAAAGAATGGTGATGGGGATAAGTATCACTGTACCAAGATGTCATACGAGGTGGTGAAATTCTTACGACATACTTGACATAAAAGATGCTAATACTCCAAGGTAGAACATATCATAAGCTAGATAGCAAGGAAATCAAGGTACAACACAAAACACGAACAAGTTTGTGTTGAATGGAAGGCAATAAAATGGTCGATGATAAAACAAATCATCGAGGGCAAGGATGGTATTTCTCATCCAGAATTCGATAGATATCTTGGAAGAGCTCAGAATGTTGATGATGTTCACGACACATTTGTAGCGAGAATTTATGAAGAGGTAATCGATCGGCGATGACATCAAGTCAAAGGAATGATGAAGCGAAAAGTTATTGTAACCTGGGGTAGGACACAAACTCTAAATCAAGCTTGCTGTTCAAGGCGAAATGATATGACGAGGAAAATCGACGGAAGCTTAGCTCAGCGTCGAAAGTGGTGCTCCGGGAATAAAGACCAGGTAGCACAGTTAAAATCGGCACGATAATGACATAGCCGAGCAGGCTAGGGATGACGTGATCGAGTACGAACTCGTAAACAAAGGAGATTACTAAGAGTTGTTTAGTCATGATGCGGACTCGATTCAGTTATCGATGTCCTTGAGTGTTTAATAATTCGGAGCCTGTGAAAAATTGGAATCAATCAGAATGTAATACTTGATGGAGAACTCATAAGAAGTTATGCAGTTCCGTGATAATCTCGAGATACCAGGGGGATAATACTCGATGACAAATCAAAGTAGAGGTTGGACTGGGTATTACTCTGCAGAAGACAAGTGCTTAAACTTGCACGAGAAATAGTATTTAAAGGAGAACATGGTCAGAAACCACGATCATAAATGATCGAACCACGAAGACAAGATGAACTTATAACAAGGGGGTAATTATTTTTACAAGCAGCTTCCATGATAAGTTATACATCGTGTCCATGGGCATGAACACAAAGTTCAAGGTCGACTCCCACTTCTTTAATGCATAACCTTTCATTCACTTCTCGCCTTCAACGAAGTTGTGTGTTGAAATTTTATCTGACATCACACCAGTAGAGTATGACCCGTGAAAACTTTCAAGTTCACACATATTAAGGAAGGCATAGGTTCAACCCATCAGGGCATCTTAGGAACATATACCACAAACTTCGGAGTAAATAATACAAGCTCAAAGTAGAGCATGGTTCACAAAGCAGAGGATACAATTTACCAAAGGCATTATGTATCCGAGGAAAAGCTCACAAGCTTAGTTAATATGAAGGACATTGTCGGATAAACTCCGACAAAGGGTCTGGTGGTCCACAAGGGATCTGATGTGAGCATCAGTACTCAACCAGAGGAAGAAGAATGCAAGGAGATCAGATTATAGAAACAACTGACTAACTCAAAGCTCAAAGGCAAAGGAATTATGATTTCAAATTCAAGGGATCAGAAGCAACGCTCTGATCAAGGATGGATAAGTTGAGTAGGCTTAGGGGTACAATCGATGGCAATTTGATAGGTCGAGATCCAGCTCACGTTTAAAATGACGTCTAAGCCGGAAGGATGAATTCTAGGATATGATTGAGGATTGCGAGCATTCGCAACAAATTGAATCAACGGACTCAAAATGATAATGACAAGAGATGCCAATAAGATTACGAGACTTATGGGATTAATCATAATGCAAGCAAACAAGAATTTCAAGAGCAATAGGCTCCTGAGGATTTTCAGAAGATCGAATAGTATTTTGAAGACTATTGTGGAATACTTGAATCAACTGGGGATGAGCGGATACTCGGTAAGTGCGAGAATTATCCGTAGGGGTATTCAGGTGACAAAGAACAGCAAGGCAGTAAGCTCAAAGGATTCTCGGAACAACAGAGAGAATTTTGGGGTATCTTGTAATAACAGATCAACTGGGAAACATTGTATGAGTGGCGAGTATACGTGGTTATCCATAGGAGTTTATCGTTGAAAGGGGATTGCAAAAGCGATGAACACAAGTTCTCGGGTTATCAGCGGAGAGTATCTTCAGGGTCTTCACGTGCAACAGACGATCATCAGTAATAAGGGGCTCTCCGGGTGAAAGTGATAACGAGATCCTAATGTCAGATTTAGCAAAATTCAATTAACCCGAATAGAAGAGATGTCAGAGTCCTAGAATATAGGTTGAGGAATAAAAGATCCTACTACCACCCAATGGCGACGTGGGCCCGTAAGCCACACAGCCATGTTAGTAAAACAGTTTTCACTGACTAGACTCAACTTCGGCCAAGGAGTTGGAAAGGGGGATTCCTACAGGCAGTTGGCTCTGATACCAACTTGTGACGCCCCCGATTTGACCGTACACTAATCATGCACGCAAATGTGTACGATCAAGATCAGGGGCTCACGGGAAGATATCACAACAAAACTCTAAAACATAAATAAGTCATACAAGCATCATAATACAAGCCAGGGGCCTCGAGGGCTCGAATACAAGTGCTCGATCACAGACGAGTCAGCGGAAGCAACAATATCTGAGTACAGACATAAGTTAAACAAGTTTGCCTTAAGAAGGCTAGCACAAAAATGGCAACGATCGAAAAGGCAAGGCCTCCTGCCTGGGACCTCCTAACTACTCCTCGAAGCCGAACTCCATGTAGAATCATCCTCGGGATCTCTAGCTCCTGGACTCCAGCATCTGGTTGCGACAATCCGGTATAGAAAGGGGAAAAGAGGGAGAAAAGCAACCGTGAGTACTCATCCAAAGTACTCGCAAGCAAGGAGCTAAACTACATATGCATGGGTATATGTGTAAAGGGGCATATCAGTGGACTGAACTGCAGAATGCCAGAATAAAAGGGGGATAGCTAGTCCTGTCGAAGACTACGCTTCTGGCCATCTCCATCTTGCAGCATGTAGAAGAGGGTAGATGGTAAGTTCACCAAGTAGCATCGCATAGCATAATCCTACCCGGCGATCCCCTCCTCGTCGCCCTGTTAGAGAGCGATCACCGGGTTGTATCTGGCACTTGGAAGGGTGTGTTTTATTAAGTATCCAGTTCTAGTTGTCATAAGGTCAAGGTACAACTCCGGGTCGTCCTTTTACCGAGGGACACGGCTATTCAAATAGATAAACTTCCCTGCAGGGGTGCACCACATAACCCAACACGCTCGATCCCATTTGGCCGGACACACTTTTCTGGGTCATGCCCGGCCTCGTAAGATCAACACGTCGCAGCCCCACCTAGGCTCAACAGAGAGGTCAGCACGCCGGTCTAAACCTATGCGCGCAGGGGTCTGGGCCCATCGCCCTATGCTCACCTGCACGTTGCGTACGCGGCCGGAAGCAGACCTAGCCCCCTTAATACAAGCGCGAGCTTACGGTCCAATGCGGTGCGCGCCACTCAGTCGCTGACGTCAAAAAGAGCTTCGGCTGATACCACGACGCCGGGATACCCATAACTACTCCCGCATAGATGGTTAGTGTGTATAGACCAAATGGCCAGACTCAGATCAAATACACAGAACTCGTTAAGCGTGTTATTTATCCGCGAACGCCGACTAGGGCCAGGCCCACCTCTCTCCTAGGTGGTCTCAACCTGCCCTGTCGCTCCGCCATAAGGTAACAGTCGGGGGCCGTCAGGAACCCAAGCCCACCTCTACCGGGATGGAGCCACCTGTCCTTTCAGCCCCCTCATCAGAATCACTTGCGGGTACTCCTCGGGCCGACCTGACTTTACTCACCACATGTGTCATGTATATAATGTATATAGTATATACCCGTGATCACCTCCCGAAGTGATCACGGCCCAGTAGTATAGCAAGGCAAACGGACAAGAGTGTAGGGCCACTGATGGAACACTAGCATCCTATACTAAGCAGTAGGATAACAGGTAAGGGGTAACAACTGTAGCAACAATGACAGGCTATGCAGCAGAAGAGGATTAACCGAAAGCAGTAACATGCTACACTACTCTAATGCAAGCAGTATAGAGAAGATTAGGCGATATCTGGTGATCAAGGGGGGGGGCTTTCCTGGTTGCTCTGGCAAGGAGGGGGTCGTCGTCGACGTAGTCGAACTAGGTAGCAGCAGTGTCGGTCTCGTAGTCTACCGGAGAAGGAGAGGGGGAAGAAACAGTAAATACGGAGCAAACAAAGCATCACAAAACATAAGGAGGCAAAATGCGATGCTAGGTATGCCCTAACGTGGTAGGAGGTGATACCGACGAAGGGGGGAAACATCCGGGAAAGTGTTCCCGGTGTTTCGCGTTTTCGGGCAGAGGTGCCGGAGGTGAAATGTTGCGGGTTCACTATGCTAGGGACGCGTGGCGGACGTACGGGCTGCGTATCCTGATTCGTCTCGTCGTTCTGAGCAACTTTCATGTTGAAAATAATTTAATCCGAGTTACGGATTAAAAGATATGATTTTCTAAAGATTTTAATAATTTCTGGAATTTAATTAATTATTTAATTTTAATTCAAAAATGGATTTATGACATCAGCATGATGTCATGCTGACGTCAGCAGTCAGCATTGACCGTTGACCTGGTCAACCTGACAGATGGGTCCCACCTGTCAGGGACTGTTTAGCTAATTAACAGTGATTAATTAGGTTAACTAGTTATTAGGTTAATTAAGTTTAATTAGTTTAACTTAACAGGATTAATTAAGTTAATTAATTATCTTTATTATTTATTTATTATTATCATTTTTATTAATTTAATTTATTATTTTTATTAATTATTATTAATGTTTTTTAAATCATTTTTTATATATTATTATTATTTTTTTATTTTTGTTCTCAGGGCGTGGGCCCCATTTGTCAATGGCCAGAGGCCTTAGCGTGTGCGGTGCTAACGGGTGGGAGCCCACGAGGAGTGGGCGTAGCCCGCCCGAGCGGGACGAGGCCGCCGGGCGCCGCGGGCAACCCGAGGGGGGAAGCGGGCGGCAGGAGGCCGTGGATGGTGCGGCGACGAGCCGCGCGGGCCGGGGAGTAGGGCGCCGCCCTGGCCAATAGCGGTAGGCGTGCATGCCGGCGCAGTGGCCGGAGGCGGGGCGTGGGTGGCAGGGCGCCGCTGGGGCGATGCGGGGCGGGACGAGCGAGGACCCAGGCGGGGAGGCCGGGACGTGCAGTGATGGCGAGTGGCGGCGGTCGCCGCATGGCGAGCAGGGCCGGAAAGCGGCGGCAGTACCGACAGCAGCAGGGATAGAGGTGCGCCTCGGGCGGACGTGCGCGAGCGAGGGCGCGGCCAGGTCGTGCGCGAAGTGGGGGTTATGGCAACGAGATTGTGGGGGAGGTGGGGGGATCGTCGGAGAGGCTCACTGCGGAGCTCGTGGAGGGCTCGGTGAAGCCGGGGGAGGTCGAGGCCGTCCGGCGCGGTGGGGATGAGGACGACGGTTCCGGGCGACGGCGGTTGGCGTCGTGGCGGCGAGCACGGCGTCCTGCGAGGCGGGCGATGGGGGGGTGGAGCGTCGCCGATGTCGGGGCCACAGGCGGCGGTGGTCGGAGACGGGGGACAGGGACGACGGGGCGCCGGCGGTGGGCACAGGGGCAAGGCGCTCCGATCCAGATCGCGTTCGGGAGGAGGAGCGAGGGGAGACGGGTTCGTGGGGAAAATGGGGTTCGGTTGGGCTAGGGTTTCCCCAGGGGGGGTTATGGAGAGGAGATGGGTGGGCCGGCTGGGTTAGTGGCTGGCCGGCTGGGCCGTTTGGCCCAGTTGGGCAGGGGGGTTCTCTCTCTCTCTCTTTTTATTTCCTTTCTGTTTCTTTACTTACTTTTTTTACTGTTTTCTTTTAATTTGCTTTTGTTAGTTTAGTTTCTTTAAAATACCAGGTTAGCACCTAAATTAGTATTATCAAAATAGGCCACTGCCAAACCTAGTTTGGACCCAAAATTATTTAGCTTAATATTTTTGTACTTTCAAAAGCAATTAAGTTATTATTTTAGCCACTGTTTTAATTAGTTCAGGGCATTTAAACACTTTATAAAAGGGTGGTTCCACCATCAAAACTAGTTAGGGATTATTGGCCACATGATGAACATTTTAGTTTTAATGTTTCAAAACTTTTGTTGTTGGCCCCTATTTCAAATTTGAATTTGGATCGGTTATGAAGTAATGTGAGATTAGCAACAGTGATCGTGGTGACGTGGCATCATTAGCAGGGTTTTGCTGTAGCTTAAATATCCGGGCGTCACACATGGGGACACTTATGGCGGCTCTGGTTAAATACGCTGACTCTGTTAGGACCAAGGACCCCGAGTCTGACGATGAAAAGTCGGGAAAGGGAAAGAAAAGCAGTAGCACCAGGGGGCAACAACATAACCCGGCGGGCCATGGAAACAACGGTAAGCACAAAGCGGATAACAGTTTGGATTTTGTGGCTAACACCAACACACAGAACAATGGTTAACGTCGTAAGGGTAAACCGCCCCCGCGGAGTGGAGGATCGGGTATCAATCTCGCGTAACTGTTAAACTAGCCTTGCCCAAGACACGGGATGCGAGAAAGGCCAGCTACGCACCTTTGGAAGGATTGCTTTATCATGAGGGAGTTCAAAAACTCAAATCTTTTCCAAGATGGCCATGGACCGGGTGGCGGTTCAGGACCCGAATCTCATGGGCCGGGTTACGGTGGAGGCGGTTCTGGCTCAGGACTTCAAGGCAATCATGGCAACCAAGGTGGTTATAATCAGCGGCATCATCAGGGGAGACAACAGCAGCAGCAGACGGGGTATCAGAGCAACCCGAAGCAGTTGAATAGTGGGCAGTATCATGTCTTCACCACTAACCTATGCAAGCGCGACCAGAAGCTTCATAAGAGAGCAGTGAACTCCGTTGAACCGGCAATTCCCCGTTATTTGCGCTGGTCTGAGCAGCCCATCGTATGGAGTCGGGAAGATCACCCGCCCCGGGTTGACAATCCGGGTCATCTGGCATTGGTGGTGGTGCCTCAGGTTGGAGGGTATAAGTTCACCAAGGTGCTCATGGATGGAGGGAGCAGTATCAATATCCTTTATTATGAAACCTTCCGTCGCATGGGGTTGACAGATAAAAATCTTAAACCGTTGAACACTGTTTTCCATGGTGTGGTGCCTAGTAAGTCGGCGTATCCAGTTGGCAAGATAGCTCTGGAAGTTGTTTTCGGAGATAATCACGATTCAAGATCAAAGACATTGACCTTTGAAGTGGTGAAAATCAAGAGCCCTTATCATGCCCTGTTTCGACGACCGGCTTATGCTAAGTTCATGGCAAGGCCCTGTTATGTTTATCTGCAGCTCAAGATGCTGGATCATAAGGGGACCATCACGGTACATGGGAGCCGTAAGATAGCATTGGAATGTGAAGAAGGTGATGCGGCTTATGCTGAGTCGGTTTGTGCAACAGAGGAGTTGAAGTTCTATAAGGACAATGTTGATCCGGCGGATATGACTTCTTTGAAAAAGCCAACTATGGAGCATGATCCGGCCTTGAAGTTCAAATCGGCTGATGAGACTAAGCTGGTTGATTTTGTTCCTGGTGATTCATCCAAGCAGTTTAGCGTCAGCGCTAATCTGGATCCAAAATAGGAAAGCGCGCTCATCGAGTTCATCCGTGAGAACCGGGACATCTTCGCATGGAAACCTTCTGACATGTCAGGTGTACCGAGGGAACTCGCTGAGCACACTCTTAACATCGATCCCAAGTTTAAACCGGTCAAGCAGTTTCTCCGCCGCTTCAACGAAGAAAGGCGCAAGGCCATTGGTGAGGAGGTAGCCTAACTCCTGGCAGCGGGGTTTATTGTGGAGGTTTTTCACCCTGAGTGGTTAGCTAACCCGGTGCTGGTACTTAAGAAGAACGGCACTTGGCATATGTGTGTGGACTACACAGATTTGAACAAGGCTTGTCCGGCTGATCCCTTTGCTCTCCCTCGTATTGATCAGATTATTGATGCTACAGCGGGTTGTGAGCGTTTGAGTTTTCTGGATGCTTAATCTGGTTATCATCAGATCAAGATGGCAGTTAAGGACCAGGAGAAGACGGCTTTCATAACTCCGTTTGGAGCCTTCTGCTATGTGTCTATGCCTTTTGGGCTCAAGAGTGCCCAGGCAACTTATCAGCGATGTGTGCAAAATTGCCTTCACAGTCAGATTGGGCGCAATGTTCATGCTTATGTAGATGACATTGTGGTGAAGTCAAGAAAGAAGGAGACCTTGGTTGATGATTTGAAGGAGACGTTTGACAATCTCCGGGTCTACAAAATGATGCTTAACCCGGCAAAATGTGTCTTTGGCATACCAGCAGGCAAGCTCTTGGATTTTTTGGTGTCTAACAGGGGCATTGAAGCTAATCCGGAGAAGATCGAATCCATTACTTCCCTGGCTAAACCGACGTGTGTCAATGACGTTCAACGTTTGGCGGGCCGGATTGCGGCGTTGAGCCGGTTTATAAGCCGCCTTGGAGAAAAGGCCATCCCTCTGTATCAGATGATGAAGAGGTCAGATGATTTAGTTTGGAGTGATGCTGCTAATGAGGCGTTTGAGGATTTGAGGAAACAGCTGGCTGAGCCGCTCGTTCTTGCTGCTCCTATTGATAAGGAGCCCTTGTTGTTATACGTGGCTGCTAATGCCCAGGCTGTCAGCGTAGCCATTGTGGTGGAACGGAAGGAGGCAGGCAAAGAACACCCGGTTCAAAGACCGGTTTACTACGTCAATGAGGCACTTATTGAGTCTAAACAGAGGTATCCGCACTGGCAGAAGCTGGTATACGGGGTGTTCATGGCCAGCAGAAAGCTCAAGCAGTACTTTCAAGGACATCCTATTACAGTGGTCAGTTCTGCTCCTTTGGGAGATATCATCCAAAATAGAGAAGCCACGGGACGAGTTGCCAAGTGGGCCATTGAGCTTGGACCCCATGGTCTGAAGTATGTGCCTCGACGGCCATCAAGTCACAAGCACTTGTGGATTTTATCAATGACTGGACAGAGTTGCAGGCGCCTGAAGATAAACCGGATAACACGTACTGGACAATTCATTTTGACGGGTCCAGGCAACTGGAGGGCTCGGAGGCTGGAGTTGTGCTTGCTTCCCCTCGAGGTGATAAATTTTGTTATGTTCTCCGGTTGATGTTTCCTTGTACTAACAATGCAGCCGAGTATGAGGCCTTACTCCACGGTCTTCGGATGGCTAAGGAGATGAATTTAAGCCGGGTGAGATGCTTTGGCGACTCCGATTTAGTAGCTCAACAAGTCTCTGGTAAGTGGCATTCTAAGGATCCACTCATGGCGGCTTACCGACGAGAAGTGGATGTTATTGCTGGTTACTTCAGAGGTTATCAAGTTGAGCAAATTGATCGGAGGAAAATGAAGCGGCTCATGCTTTTAAGCCGGTTGGGTTCTCAACGTAAACTGGTGCCGCCTAATGTCTTTCTTGATGTCTTGCATAACCCATCGGTTAAGTTACTGACGGAGGAGGATTTTGCTATTCCTGACCCGGAAGCTCAGTTGGTGGCGGCTGTTCATGCCATTCCTGATTGGACGGTCCCTTATTTGGCTTATATGACCCAGGGTGAGTTACCTGAGGATGAAACTTTGGCCAGGCAGATAATCCGGCGATCCAAGTCAATGACCATTGTCAACGGAGAATTGCATCATTGCAGTGTTACAGGGGCGTTTCGGCGTTGCGTATCTCCTGAAGAAGGCTGTGAGATTTTGGGTGAGATCCACGAAGGAGATTGTGGTCACCACGCCGGTTGAAAGTCCCTGGTAGCCAAGGATTTTTGTCACGGTTTCTATTGGCTGACGGCTCATGCTGATGCTGAAGACTTGGTCAAAAAGTGTGATCGTTGTCAGAAGTTTTCACAACGAGCTCATGTTCCGGCTCAGGAATTGAGGATGATTCCAATCACTTGGTCGTTTGCAACTTGGGGGCTGGATGATTCCACGCTTTGTAAAATGGTTTAACTCAGTGGCCTGATAGCCCATGAAAAGCCTCGCTTCTTGCATGTTTTCTTTTGAATCTTTCTTGTTGAGGATTATTTTGATGAAGATTATACTAATCCGGTGTTTATTGACCCGGCTTGACTTTCAACTATAAGTTGTCAGCATACGATCAGCTACAATCCGATGTTTATTGACGCGGTCTAGTTTTCGACTACAAGTCGCCATTATGGTATAAGTATAATCCGGTGTTTATTTAAACCGGTCCAGCTTTGCTATAAACCGGCAAAACATAGAAGGACTTATCAATATTCAGTATTTGGGTTATCACCCTCACCACCATAAGTTGGTAAACCAACAACGTGGTTCAATATTACAGGTATGATATATTTCATATTCGGTTATTTTTAAGCACAGCCTTGGTTATAAACCCTGGTTATATGTTGGGCATTATGACCCGTCCGGCGGTAAACCGCCAGGACACTTGAAACCTGTTGTCTGCAGGAACAGGTTGAATAAGCTGTTCAGGATCATAAGCAGACATAGCATATCTTAATCATGGCGGATTAACAATGTCATGCAAAGTGAATATGCACGATGGCATAGCAGACCAAGCGTTTAAACTAGCCTATTACAAGGTGCTTTGATGCCCAGAAGGATAATTGTTTATAACAAGTGTTACAGTATGCAAAAACTAAACCGGCCTTCGGATCATGAATCTTCACCAGGCTGACTTGAAGTTTGTGGATCATCCTGCGCCGGTTCATCCTCCTCCTCTACACCTAGTGGCTGGAAGTCAATGGTTGCTCAGTCAATCCCAGTTAAGGCTTGGAAGACAGCTTCATCACTTATAAGCATGGACGGTTCAACATCAGGGGCATAGGTGCGCTTACGGATTGGCGGGATAAGATTTTGTGCATCATACGTTGGCGCATTCCGTTTGTTGTTGGCGTCATAAATCGACTGATATTGTGAAAGATCAGTTTCCTCAGCCAATTTGCTAGCCAGTGGACGCATTTCCTTCGTCAAGGATCGGAGATCGTCATTATCAAAGTCTGACCCGTCCTCCTTCATGCTCGGATAGCCGTTTCCCACGTCAGCCGGGTCAAGATCTGGGATCCATGCCTTAGCCCGCCTTAGCGCGGTCAGGGCACCTGCCCTTGCAGCTAATCTTTTTAACTCTTCAAACCGGGCAGGCAGCATGGACCCTCTCTAATGTTTCCTTGATCAAGGTTGGGGGCGGTTTATTGTGAGAGGCGGTACAGAAGATCCATTGTGCGCCGGTATATAATTGCTCTATAAGAGTATAGGCAGCCTTTAATTTCTTCTACATGTCGGAGCCAAGATGAGTAATGCAAGATCCTGCATCATGACAAACATTCGTAAATCGGAAGTTTAGGGGATAATACATGTTTAAAGCTTAGGAAGAATTTCTTTACCAAAATAGTAGAAGTCATGGTGTTTATTTGGCGCTTTAAGCCAGTCAGCTCTTCTGTTACCGGATTAAGAGCCGCTTCAGCGTCCTCAGCTCTTTTCAGCAGATTTGCTTTCTCTGTATCCCAGACAGCCCGCTCGCTTTTAAAGCTCTCCTTTAGTTTTTCCATGGCTGCTAAGGCACTGGTCAGCTCTTCTTTGGCCTTGGAGGTTTCTGCTTGTTGGGACTTGATATTTTCTTGAAGATCGGTGGTTTGGGATTCCTTTTTGCTCGGCTCAGCCTACAAGAGATATGTACTTTAAGAGTTAACAATACATATTTTAAGTACCAAGCACATAACAAGTTATCCACTTGGAACTTGGGGGCTAATGCCTATTGCTTCTTATCAAAAAGTTCTTGCAAGTCCCAAGCTCAATTCAAGTATTATTCTTGGCACTTGGGGGCTAATGCATATTTGCTCAACGATAAAAATCCCGGTTCATCTTGGGAAGATAAACCGGCCCTTTGGGGGATACACAGGTAAAATTGAAGGGTTGATATTCTAAAGTCCCGAGTTATCTTGGAAAGATACGCCGGCCCTTGGGGACTACGCAGGCAAAGTTGAAGTATTGTACAGTCCCGGTCTATATTTATATTATAAACCGGTCCTTGGGGGCTACTGGAGTTGATATTAGAAATTGGACATAAGGGAGGAATAATTATGCAGAGTTAACAGTATTTACCTCATATCGCTCTTTCATCAGGTTCACTAAACCGGCTTCATAGTCGCGGCTTGTGTACAGGCGGTTTAAAAACCCAGAGTGGATATCTTGGGCGCTTAGGTGGGCATAGTTTTCCAAATCTGTTTTCCACTTGCCCTTATCCACAGCAGCAAATTCTTCCTTGGCACTATGTTTTCATAAAGCAATGGGGTTGCCAGGAGTTGTGTAGCCAAAGCCAGTAACTATAACATCATCTGCTTTGTCATCAGCCGCTTTGACTGGGCATGGCGGTTTATCTGCAGCTTTAGCCGGGTTTGGCAGGTCTGCAGTATGGCCCGTGGGATCATCTTCCATCTGTTCAACAAAGGATACATGATCTTGCGCTAGCGGATCATCAAGAATAGCATCAGCATTTGGCTCAAACTATTCTGGGATCTTCTCCGATTCAGTTGTCGGGTTATCATCAGCCGGTTTATTCAACTTGGCCTTTTTGCTGGGTCTGGGCTTGGCACTGAAAGGAATGAACACAAAGGTTGGTACAGTGAGTAAACATAAAATATTAAGGGTTAGTTTAAACATGCTTACCCAGGAACCGTTTTAAGGGTTGGAAGTTGCGTCTCTGTTGATTCGCCAGAAGAGCAATGGGAAGTGCCCTGATAATTTGAATCAGACGGTGTAAGAGGTTGCCGGAAATAACCCGCCTTAGGATAACATGGGTCAGAAGTATAAGAGACCTCTGGGAGACGCTTACGAACCGGCGTGTTCGGTAAACCGGAAGAAGTTACCACATGACCGCTGTGCCGGGTTGTACGGCGAGCTTCGTGTTGCTGTTTCTTCAAAAGAAAGTTTGGATCCACGTGAGCTAGAGGGTGAGAAAATCTTACTTTCTGGTTTGCTTGATGAGTATTCGGAGTTGGCAGAGGTTCTGAGCCGGAGGAAAGAATAATTACCTCTACGTCACCAGCTTGACTAGCCTCTGCGTCCTCCTGATAATAGTCATTATCAATAAGATGAATGAAGGAACCAAGTGAATCAAGTTCTACCTATGACTCATGATTTTCATCGTCGTCATCAAAGTTTAAATCGGTGGAGTCGGCGGTTTTCTTTTTGGCAGGCCTCTTGGTGACCTTAGTCTTGACACGAGGGGTTTTTGACGGTTTATCCTGGGGCTTCTTCTTCCAGAACGGATCATCACCCTGTCAAAAATTGATAAAAGTTATAAGGGAATATTTAAAAGGACCGGATTATAACAAGAGTTATATAATTCTTACAGCTGGCGGTTTATTGGAAACACAGAAGGGACTAAGCCCTGTTTTGCTGCAGACAGCCACCGGTTCATCCAGTATCTTCTTGACAACTTCTGTGATTTCAGCTTCAGTTAGCCGAATGTTAATATGCCGTTGAGGGTCTTTCAAGTCCCCTGTGTACTCACATATTAAACCGGGGCGACGGCTTAAAGGCAGAATCCTCCAGGATATCCAACAACGAACAAAGTCAATGCCTGTTAAACTGTTTGCAACAAAGGCTCTCAGCTTTGAAAGCTGTGGTGCATAGTTGGCCCGTTCCTTTGCAGTCAGCCTTTGGGGAAAGGGATGTGTATTAGTAAGCCGGTGAGCACAATAACCCGGCAGAGGATTCTCGTCAGCTGGAGACGTGTCTCGGCAGTAGAACCAAGTCTGATTCCAGTCTTTGTGGTGACTATGATGTTTGGCAGGAGGGAAGCTGACATCTTTCCGTTTCTGAATTGAAATACCGCCCAGTTCAGTATTGGGACCATCGGTAAATTCAGTTCGGCGGTTTAAATAAAAGAAGTCTTTGAACAGGTCAACGGTGGGTTCTTCTTGCAGATAAGCCTCGCAAAACACTTGAAAGTTACAAATATTGGACACAGAGTTAGGTCCAATATCTTGAGGGCGTAGTTGGAAGCTAGCAAGCACATCACAGAAATTTTTTGATCCAGGAGGGCTAAACCCTCGACCCAGATGATCAACGAACACAATTACTTCTCCATCCTTGGGCTTAGGAGGATTTTCTGGACCAGGGGCTCTCAAGTGGATAACTTCCTTTTTTGCTAAAGCGCCGGTTGCGACGCACCCGTTCAGTTGCTCTTCAGTCACCTGGGAAGGAACCCAATTGCAAGCATAAAAAGACTTGGCCATTTGAACAACAACCTGAAGGAAGGTTTGTGCCGGTTTAAGATTCATAATTGGCAAGCATAAAGTGTTACAAGTTAAGGGACAGAAGTTGTTCAAACATGCAAGATTGTTAAACCGGAAGTTGATATTATCAGAATTATAATGGCAAGTGATTGGCGGTTTAAGAGGGGACTAATGGTACCTGGCGGGATATCATTTTCCAAAGTTAAACCACCTATATTAGCATTGAAGCTACAGATCTGGAATAACTAAGTGATGGAAAAACAGGTTTCATAAACTGGTATTACAAATCTGGATCTACCGCATGCCAGAAAATGGAAAAATATTCAGGGTTAAATATTCTGATACTTGAGCAGTTGAAGGATCCAGATGGGATTTTCTACCTAAATGAGATGGACCAATAGAAAGAAGTACTATGACTATCGCTATACAGGTTGAATATTGAGGTTTGAATCAAAGAATCACTACGCAATGACGAACACCGATGAACGCTCAAACCCTAAAGATAGATCTATGGGGGAAGGAAAGAAGGTTTACTGATGCTGGTGGAACAGCGGAGAGGCGCCGCGATTCTCGGATACATTCAGGGTGATGCAGCGGCCGGAGTTGAGGTCGAGGATGAAGACTTGGCCGTGGCGGCTGAGCTTGAGCGCTAGGTCGACACGACAAAGAAGATGAAGCGAAGAGGCACGAAGAGGAAAAGTGAAAATGACCCCCGGTCCTATTTATAAGGTGAATGGATAAGTGGCAGGCGCGGTAATCGAGGAGGTCGAAAAACGGGTCTGTAGATATACAGACGCCTCGATTTTCGGATATTCATTAAAGGAGAAGTACTAAAAGATTTGGGTTCTGTCTAAAGTTAATGGAAGATGACGTCACGGCGGGTTATCATGGTCTTGGAAGAAGACGTCACAGCGAGTTACAAGGTTTTCGTGAAAATGTTGAAGAAGGAATTTTCCTAAGTACTGAAGTTTGACATGAACAAGTTCAAATCAATCTGGGGCCTAATGTTGGAGATATAGCTATTGAGCATAAACCGCCCAGGAGGGGCCAGGTTATACTCATAGTAAGTTATTCATATTGAAGCCCACGAAGACAAGGTCTATGGCGCTTTAAGGAGGAGATCTAACAAGAAGGCCCAAGGCCCAAAGGCGGGTTAGGGCATGTAGATGTAAACCGCCATATGATGTATGATTTGTGTTGTAAGATAGGAAAGGGTAGAAACCGAGCCGGACACGTTTTATGAACCGGCCGGGATTCTGTAAACCGCCGGGCGTCGACCTGTGTATATAAAGGGATGACCCAGCGACGGTTTAGGGACAAGAAACAACAGATCGAGAGCCAGGCAAAGCGTATTTGCTCCCTGGTCATCGACCCTAGCAATTCCACCTCAACTAGATTAGGCTTTTACCTTCACCGCAAGGGGCCGAACTAGTATAAACTCCTGGCGTCCTTTGTCCCGCTTTAACCCCTTTCAGCTAACTACGTTGCGATGGCTCCACGACTAAGTCCTCACACTAGGACATCTGCCGTGACAAAACCACGACACAATATGAGCATCCAGGTTCCGCTATAGGTTATTGACCGGAGAGGTGTCAAGGTCATGTCTACATAGTTCTCGAACACGTAGGGTCCGCACGCTTAACATTCGATGACGATTTTGTATTATATGATTTATGTGATTTGGTGACCGAATGTTGTTTGGAGTCCCGCATGAGATCACGGACATGACGAGGACTCTTGAAATGTTCGAGAGGTAAAGATTGATATATAGGATGATGGTATACGGACACCAGAAGTGTTTTGGGATGCACCGGGTACTTATCGGGTCACCGGAAGGGGTTCCGGGCACCCCGGCAAAAGATATGGACCTTATGGGCCAAGAGGGGAAACACACCAGCCACAAAGGGGCTGGTGCACCCCCCCCCCATATGGGCTGACCAAATTGGAGAAGGAAAGGAAAAAGGGAATAGGATTCCCCCTTCCCCCTCTTCCCTTCCTACTCCGAATAGGATTCCTCCTACTTGGGGCGCCCCTTGGCTGCATCTCCTCCCCTCCAACCTATATATGTGAGGGGGAGCACCGCTAGAAGACACACGAATATTTGTTAGCCGTGTGCGGCGCCCCCTCCACAGTTTACGCCTCTGGCCATATTCACGTAGTGCTTAGGCGAACCCCTACGCGGATCACTTCACCATCACCGTAACAACACCGTCGTGCTGACGGAACTCTCCCTTGACACTTTGCTGGATCAAGAGTTCGAGGGACGTCATCGAGCTAAACGTGTGCAGAACTCAGAGGTGCCGTACGTTCGGTGCTTGATCGGTCGAAACGAGAAGAAGTTCGACTACATCTAACGCGTTGTCAAACGCTTCCGCTTTCGGTCTACGAGGGTACGTGGGCACACTCTCCCCCTCTCGTTGCTAGGAATCTCCTAGATAGATCTTGAGTGAGCATAGGATTTTTTTTGAAATTGCATATTATGTTCCCCACAGCGGCATCCGAGCTAGGTCTATGCGTAGATGATATGCACGAGTAGAACACAAAGAGTTGTGGGCGGTGATAGTCATAATGCTTACCACCAATGTCTTATTTTGATTCGGCGCTATTGTTCGATGAAGTGGCCCGGACCAACCTTAAATGACCATGTTCATGAGACCGGTTTGGCCGACAGACATGCAACTTATTTTGCATAAAGGTGGCTGGCGGGTGTCTATTTCGCCAACTTTAGTTGAATCTAATATGACTACGGTCGGTCCTTGTTGAACGTTAAAACATCAAACTTGATAAATCACCATTGTGCTTTTGATGCGTAGGTAAGAACGGTTCTTACTAGAAGCCCGTAGCAGCCACGTAAAACTTGCAACAACAAAGTAGAGGATGTCTAACTTGTTTTTGCAGGGCATGTTGTGATGTGATATGGTCAAGACATGATGTGATATATGTTATTGTATGAGATGATCATGTTTTGTAAAAGTTATTGGCAACTGGCAGGAGCCTTATGGTTGTCGCTTTATTGTATGAAATGCAAAAGCCATGTAATTGCTTTACTTTATCACTATGCGTTAGCGATAGTTGTAGAAGCAATAGTTGGCGAGACGACCACGATGCTACGATGGAGATCAAGGTGTCAAGTGGTGACGGTGGAGATCATGAGGGTGCTTTGGAGATGGAGATCAAAGGCACAAGATGATGATGGCCATATCATGTCACATATTTTGATTGCATGTGATGTTTATCTTTTATGCATCTTATTTTGCTTAGTACGACAGTAGCATTATAAGATGATCCCTTACTAAAATTTCAAGGTATAAGTGTTCTCCCTGAGTATGCACCGTTGCGACAGTTCGTCGTGCTGAGACACCACGTGATGATCGGGTGTGATAAGCTCTACGTTCACATACAACAGGTGCAAGACAGTTTTGCACATGCGGAATACTCGAGTTAAACTAGACAAGCCTAGCATGTACAGACATGGCCTCGGAACACTGGAGACCGAAAGGTCGAACGTGAATCATATAGTAGATATGATCAACATAGAGATGTTCACCATTGAAAACTACTCCATATCATGTGATGATCGGACATGGTTTAGTTGATTTGGATCACGTAATCATTTAGATGACTCGAGGGATGTCTATCTAAGTGGGAGTTCTCAAGTAATATGATTAATTGAACTTAATTTATCATGAACTTAGTCTTGATAGTATTAGCATATCTATGTTGTAGATCAATGGCTCGCGTATAGCTCCCCTATTTTATTTTTGATATGTTCCCAGAGAAAACTAAGTTCAAAGATGATAGTAGCAATGATGCGAACTGGGTCCGTGATTTGAGGATTATCCTCATTGCTGCACAAAAGAATTATGTCCTTGGTGCACCGCTAGGTGACAGACCTATTGCAGGAGCAGATGCAGATGTTATGAACATTTGACAAGCTTGGTATGATGACTACTTGATAGTTTAGTGCACCATGCTTTACGGCTTAGAACCGGGACTTAAAAAATGTTTTGGACGCCATGGAGCATATGAGATGTTCCAAGAGCTGAAAATGATATTTCGGACACATGCCCGTGTTAAGAGGTATGAGACCTCTGACAAGTACTTTGCCTACAAGATGGAGGAGAATAGCTCCGCTAGTGAGCATGTGCTCAGAATGTCTGGGTACTACATTCGCTTGAATCAAGTGGGAGTTAATCTTCTAGATGAGATAGTGATTGACAAAGTTCTCTAGTCACTATCACCAAGTTCCTAGAACTTCATGATGAACTATAATATGCAAGGGATAACGAAAACGATTCCCAAACTCTTCGTGATGCTGAAATCGGCGAAGGTGGAAATCAAGAAATAGCATCAAGTGTTGATGGTTAAACAAGAACACTAGTTTCAAGAAAAAGGGAAAGGGATAGAAAGGGAACTTCAAGAAGAATGGCAAGCAAGATACCACTCCCGTGAAGAAGCCCAAAGCTAGACCCAAACCTGAAACTGAGTGCTTCTACTGCAAAGGAAATGGTCACTGGAAGCGGAACTGCCCCAAAAACTTGGCGGATAAGAAGGATGGCAAAGTGAACAAAGGTATATTTGATCACTACAAAAAAATACACTTCCGTGATGATGCGTGTTTGTCACAGTAGGTCACATTTTCTGTCATGCATGTACATCCATGACAATTTTATGATAGAATCAAGACAGTCATACCTGTGGTGTCGTAGAAGTGTTACATGAAATTACCAAAATTATCATCACGGAAGTGTCCACTTCCATGACGATAAATGGCGCGTCAAGGAAGTGCTTTCGTCAAGGGTGACCGACACCTGGCATCCACCGTAACGGGTCGCCGTTAAGCTATCGGGTCCAGTTTTGGATCCGATAACCCATTAACAGCCCGGACTAATGAGGATTTTCCACATGTAAAATTGTCATTGGCCGGAGGAAACACGTGTTGGCTCACCATTGGGACAGATGTCGTCCATTCATTGGACATGAGGCGCCTATGATACGTCGACACGTGGCACGGCCCAACAGAGGTCCATTCCGGTGAAAAGGCCGGCCTGTTTGACTTGGTCAAAAGGTAATGGGCCGGCCCATGGAAAGCCTGTTAACGGCTTGTTCGTATATAGCCCATTTACGGCCAGCTAACTCACGACCCGTTACGGCCTATCGGAATTAAGCCCAGTAGCTTCATCTGGGTCATCCAATATGATTCCAGCCCGTTGTAACCTCCGGCCCATTTATGGCCCATGATGTCTTTCGGCCCATACGAGGCCATTTGTAACTCTTGGCCCATTAACGGCCCGTGGTGAATATCCCCCGCAATGAATAGTGTACCGCTTTATACCCATTAATGACCCATTATTCCATTGGGCCGTTTCCAACCCGTGTTACCTTTCGGCCTTCCCAGGGCCCATTTACTCTCGGGCTTATTTCCAGCATTCGGTTACTTACGGCCCGTCACTGGCCTTTTCTGCTTGTGGGCCAAGTTAGCCCGTGGTTACAATCGGCCCATTTGTGGCCCGTTAATCCCTTGGGTTGTTTTCATAGCGTCATCAAATACAGTCAATTAACGATGGCCATTATGGTCGGCCCATGAACAGATGATTCCAAATCTAGCCCGTTTATGGCCCATAATGCGGTATGTTATTGGCCCATGTTTGGTCGATCGATCATATGGCCCGTAGAAGGCCCATTGATGCTACGGCCCATAGAATGTCCATTGTTTCTACGGCCCTTAGAAGGCCCATTGTTTCTACATCCCGTAGGAGGCCCATGGTAACTATAGTAAATATGTAGCCCATGGTTATTGTGGCCTAGTTTTTTAAAAATAGGTTATTGTGGCCACTAGCAAACCGCGGAAAATAACTGCACTGACTTCAAGCAAACAAATAAAGAAGATAGCAAGGAAATAAATAAGCAAGCAACTTATGCTAGGCTATCACGGCTATTACACATATTACATACACTGGGCATCAAAGTTCGCCACCAGTGCAAATATAGAGAACAAAGCATCATATCATATACACTGGTTGTCAAAGTTGGCGACCAGTGCAAATAAACGCAGCAGCAAAACAAGTCCAGAATTGAAACCACTTCAGAAGAGCTCAAGAAACAATATCCTGGGTACCCATAATGCTGGCAAGATGCTTAAGAAGCTTATTAACTTTCTCTTGTTTGGTGCTTAAATCCTCCAGCGCTTGTTGTTGCACCAGAAAGTATGCATCTGAATTCTGCAGGGAGTTCCTCAGTCCTTCAGCTTCCTGTCACAACACATATGATCGATGTCTTTCAAATTGAAGTTGAGACTCAAGAAGACGCACTGATTCAGGCAGCGAGTTCGCAGAGCTTGTGCCAGCAGTAGTGGCCAGTAACTCGAACACTACATCAAGACAGGACTTTTGGGTTCTCTCACTGTCGTCAAGATAGTTTTTATCAGCTTTCGTGGAGACCAACAGGGATGTCTCACTATCTTGAACCTTATCTGCATTACTTCCTTTACCATTGCATAGCAGGGTACTGTTCTCCAATATTTTGTCTGCATTCTAAAAGAGAAACAGGCAGACACATCACAGGTTTACCATGTTGTATATGAAACTCATTTTGGTAAATCAGTTCAGTAGTAAAGTGGACATGATAACCGCATGAAACAAACATATATCTATGTACCATGGTCACTTTATGGTCTATATCATTCTAGTTTTTGTTGCCCAATCAAGATAGAGACACAGTTCAAATAATATTTGTTCAAGACAAAGCAGAATAGACAGAATATAAGTGTGGGAAAC
Organism: Aegilops tauschii subsp. strangulata; assembly: GCF_002575655.3. Taxonomy (NCBI): domain Eukaryota; kingdom Viridiplantae; phylum Streptophyta; class Magnoliopsida; order Poales; family Poaceae; genus Aegilops; species Aegilops tauschii. The sequence continues at coordinate 404,277,961 of NC_053036.3, read as the reverse complement.
TATAGAGCAATAACAACACTTGTAATGTGCATGACATGAGAACATAACTGTTTATTCAATTGAAACTGAAATCAACATAGAGCAAGTTACAACAGCAAACTAGTTAAAGAAACAGGTTTCAAACATAACTGTTGCGCCACTGGAGTTTCAATTACATCCTTCAAATTTGAAAATAGTTGGTATGAGTAAAAAGGTAATGCAAGAGCAAAGGAGTATGAACCATAGCTACAGAACCTGACCTGAGAACAATTCTTCTTCTCCTTTAAGCGTTGAGTTGGGATTCGGAGTGGTGGTCCTCATGCTTTGGGCACTGCAGTTCCCTTACTAACTGCTCGTGTTTGGGTGCTCTGTGGTGGAGACGGTGCTGTGTGAACTGGAACTGGGTTACTATCTGCTAGGGTTTGGGTTAGAAGGGGTGTAGCTAGTTCTTTGTCCAACTGGGTAGGGGTACAATCAGCGAGAGTCTGGGTTATGTGTGGTGGGGCTGGTTCTTGGGCAAGTACAACTGTGGGTCTATCTGCATCAACTGGTAGCATTATCTTTTCTGAAAACCATGTTGTTACTCCCTTAGATACTGCCATCACCCTCTCCAATTCAAATGGCTGATAAACAAGAAAAGTAATTGAATGTACAAACATTGTATGATGACAAGTGCAATGGATACTAGGGAATAAAAGAGGGCATGAAATAATTCACATTTATGTTGCCTAACCAAACAGGATAGCATGACACAATTTCACATATATGATGGCTAACTAAACAGGATAGCATGACACAATTTCACATTATGATGGCTAACTAAAAAGAAAGACATAGTTCAAAATATGATGACTATATAAACAGTATGACATGATATAACTAGATAATGTGTTTATTAAATAGGTTGGCATGCCATAATTCACATACATGCCGCCTATGGAAACATGATAGCATGATATAATTCACGGATAGAATGACATAATTCAAAATATGATGACTCTAAACACTAAATAGGATGAGATGATATAACTATATGATGTCTTTATTAAATGGGTTGCCATGCCATAATTCAGATAGATGTTGTGTATGTAAACATGATGGCATGATATAATTCGAATATATGATTTATATAGTAAGCAAGTAAGCAGATGGCAATCCATATATGATGTAAAAACTAAGCAATGCAAGACAACATGCATGACATGAGTAATATAACCCTGCCAAGTTTGAGCATAGACCTTAGGGGGGAAATAGGACTGGTCATCAGTCTCTGAATCCTCCTCTGAGGAGCTCTCTTTAACCAGCAAGATGTCTGCTTCAGCAGGTAGCATTGTCTCCTCTGAATACCTTGTTTTCACTCAGGATACTTCCATCACCACTTCAAATGGCTGATGCACAGGAAGAGTAGTTGAATATACAAATGTTGTCGACAAATGGAACACGTAATACAAAAAAATGATAGCATGATATAATTCACATACATGATGATTGGCTAAACAGCATGGCATTGCATAATTCACATATATAATGCCTTGCAACAAGATAGCACTGCATAATTCACATATATAATGTCTTGCAACAAGATGGCAATGCATAATTCACATATATGGTAATTAGACACTAAACAGGTGGCACTCACACAAAGCATGTCTAAACTAATCAAATGACATAGCAATGCAAGACACCATACGCACGATATGAGCAACATAGCCCTGCCAAGTTAGAGCATACACCTCGGGGGGGGGGGGAATAGGACTGGTCATCTGTCTCTGAATCCTCCTCTGAGGAGCTATCCGTAACCAGCGAGATATGCGCTTCGTGAGATAGCATAGTCTTCTCTGAAGACCTTGTTTTCACTCCAGAATTTTCCATCACCGTGTCAAATGGCTGATGCACACGAAGAGTAGTTGAATGTACTAACATTGTTGACAAATTTAATATGTAACAAAAAAAGGATGGCCTGATATAATTCACATATAAGATGACTGGCTAAGTAGGATGTCATTGCAAAATTCACAAATATGATGCGTGGCTAAACAAGATGGTGTTGCATAATTCACATATACGATGAATAAACTAAATAGATGGCATTCACACAAAGCATGTCTAAACTAAGCAGATGACATATTTGATGTATAAAGTAAGCAATGCAAGGCACCATATGCATGATATAACCAACATCAGCATGCCAATTTAGAGCGAAGACCTCAGGGGGGTAAATAGGAGTGGTCTTCTCCTTCTGAATCCCCCTCATAACAGATATCTTCCTCTCGATTACAATCCAAAATGGGTGGAGGGGGGCTGCCTTTGCGCCTACCATGGAGCGATGTCTGCATGAACTTTTGTTGCCACGCAAGGCTCGTCTCTTTTCCTCTACATGTTCAGTTCCATTGTCTACAATAAGTGACATGCATAAGAATAAAACATAATGAGATTATGTAAGGAGTGCATGCAGAAATCCAGAGTGATGGTAGCAACCCGTGCATAGACCCAAAACCAATGATAGCAGGCATATAATGGCTTCAGTTAAAAAATACAGATAATGGCTTCTTTACTGTTTGTTTCCCACCCAACATGAAACTCATAGTAGACACCAGAGATTAACCATATAGTAGATAGATACTATTGATTGCGGCCCCGATATGTACCCCACAACCATTTAAAAACTCAAGTTTAACCATTAGTTTGGAGCTGACTCAGAGTCTAACCGGTGAAAAGGACGATAAAGTAGCATGTAATATTAAGCGATGCATAACGTAAGCAGACACGAAAGAGTGTGACCTCTCTTGCGGACCCGTGTAGTCCTCGAGGTCATCTGCTCGGTTGATGATGGTAATGCAGTTGTCATGGCTGCCGGCGGCGGGGAAGAAGATCTGAGGCGGCAAAAGACAGTCTCGAGGCCGGATCCCTACTATGCTGGACCTTTCTGTCGTTGGAGCAGCTGAGCTGGGGTGGACGACGGCGCAGTAGGAGCGGGAAAAACCACACAAGGTTTTCTTTGACAACTATCTGTAAGAGAAGTAATTCTGTAAGGGCTCGTTTGAATTGGAGGATTCTAACAATGCTGGGATAGGAAATACACAGTAATACGATAGGAATGCACATGCAAAACAGAGAATTTAAAAACACAGGATTTCTGCCAATCTGGGTGTTTGGTTCACAAGAATTGGAAGATCACAGGATGCAAAGAAGCATGGTGAGATTAAGTCAAACCACAAGAAAATGTACGGTTATAATGCTATTATGCTACTATCTCTTAGTCTTGTGCTTCATGAATTGGAATTTGAAAAGGAGGACAAGTGGATATTAAAATTCCTATGGTTTTTCTTTCAAGGAGACACTAAAGGAACAAATCCTACTGTTTTCCTTTCCTCCAATCCTTTGAACCAAATGCATGAATAGTAGTACCATAGGAAACTTTCCAATTCCTATGTTTTTCCTTCACTTTTCCTTTCAAGCACTGGAAATTCTATTAGGCAGGCTTGAGCAAGGAAAAGCCTAGAGTCCAAAAATGTTTTTGTGCTACTTCTACTACTTTGGACCCAGGCCACTGCCCTACTAGCTCAACTCCCAGGCCCATAGACAAATGCACAGCTCAAATGCGCAGAGATAAATAATGATGGCATTCAAGAGAGTCCATCACGGATAGCTAAGTTGCCTGGTACCTCACTGCTTGTCATATAGTAGGAGAAACTAATCATATTTCACGTTACTACATGTGCTCAATGGACAATATATATATAACAACTAGAGTAAAAAAAGAGAGATGCAACAAGTGTACAACCTCTTTGGCGAAGCCATGTCGATCTCAGCGTGATTGGGTTGGTCGGTGAAGATGCTCTGGCTGACTTGGCTGTCGGAGGAAGGAAGATCTTAGGCATCTGGAGATGGAGCCCGGGGTACTACTCCGCTGTGATGGAGGGTTTCGTCGTTGGAGGAGCTTCGGTGAGTTGTACGATGCCGAGGCTGAAGCGGGACAAGAGAGTCAACGTTAACCTGAGTGTAATTCTAATAGCATCTCCAATAGATGACGTAAAATACATAACCACAAAGTGCTAGATATAAAATACATCAGTCGCTCATCTCTGAACTTAACTGTCCAAACTGAATTTAACTGTCGAAACTAAACTTAACTGCCAAAACTGAATTTTGCTGTCGAAACTGAATTTTACTGTTGAAACTGAACGCACTAGTAGGGGTGAGGCTACACGTCAGTCGACTGACTTTTTCATCTCTGGTCAGTCGATTTTCCAGCTGTTGGATACGAAATAAAGGGCCTGCAGTTCATCTTCAACCTCCACCCCCTGAGCCGCCAGCCACCACCGGCCAAACCGCCGCCCCCGCCGCCCGTGGCCGGCGGTGCGCCGCCCCGCCCGCCCCGAAATCACTCCCACCGCTGGTCCGCCGCCGCCTCGGCCATCCCTCTAGGCCCCCCGTGCCAAGCTTTTTCTCTGGTGATCCCCACGCCACTGCCCCAGCACAGCCGGCGACCACCGCCCCCACCCGGAACCCTAAGATAGATAGTAGGGTACCTCTCCGGCGAGCCCCCCTCCCTGTTGTGGCTAGTTCTACCTTAACTCCGGCGAGCCCCCCCCCCCCCCCCTGAAAATCGACTAACCCAAAAGTCGATTCAGTTGACTGAAGTGTAGCTAAATCAGAGCAGCATCGCAAGCAAGAGCAAGAGCGAGAGCAGCAGTGCGAGCAAGAGTAAGAGCAAGAGCAGACCAGGCAGGGGACCGAGAGCAAGAGCAGAGCAGCAGCGCGAGCGAGAGCTAAAGCAGCAACAGCTCCTACTGATGTGGACGTCGCCGCCGAGGGAGCAACGCCATGGAGGAAATGGGCCGGTGACGCCGCCGTGGATGGAGCCGCACCATGTTGGCTCAGGACCGAGTGTCGGTAGCACCGTGAGATCGAATCAAGAAGAAAATGCGGTGATTAGTGTACAACCTCTTTGGTGGCGCCGATTAGGCCTCAGCTTCATCCGAGGAAACGGTGATGATGCTGCTCTTCCGGTGGTGCAGGTGAAGACGGCGGTGTGGGAATGAAGGTGGCGCAAAAGACGAGGGGAACACCGGGGCAGCTCCTTGGAGGTGGAGGACGGGGTGGCTGAACCGGTGGTATGATGAGATCGATGACGGATCCTCATCCAGTACGGTGGATGAGGGACGTCGAGGTGTTGCTGTGGACGACGTCGTCGGGGAAGAGGCTCCGGCTGGGTGGCGGACGGAGGAGGGTGTGGGGCTTCGCGGCCTTGGTGTATGAATTGGTGAGCTGATGGGATGGGAGTGGGGAACCATGGCTTAGGGACGCGCTTGTCCGAAATGTGGGGTAAGTTATGAAAGTACCCCCACCGATTTGAGCTAGGCGGTTCTTTCGGTTCAAGGGTATCACGGGCATTTCGCATGTCGGGATTTCGCAGAAGGTGGGAGTTTTCGCGGCCGTTGTAATTTTGGGATAGCAAGGCGCAGGTTGAGATGGAGGGAGTTTTCAGAGAACAACAAGACAAAGATATATCTTAAATATTTCGGGGTAACAGGGCGCGGGTTGAAATTTTTGGACAAGCCTAACATGTACTGTACCAAATCAATTCGCACTTCCGTCGATGAAAAAACAAAAAGAAATCAATTCACACCACACAAGAGAGTCTAGTCCCGTGTACTGTACCAAATCAATTCACATTACAAATGCCATTCAAAACTTTGAATTCATGTTATGTTCAATTAAAATATTTCGCTACGTGTATAATGCATGCAACCTGCTACTCAAATGAACGTTTTATTGCATTCCAAACGTATATACTACCACTTCAATATGAACTAAATTTGAATTTGTTTCTCTATTTGAATAAGATCTACAATAATGATTGTTGTGAAGTCAAACCAGTTGTATTCGTTTCCCTATTTTAATAAGATCTACAATCATCATTATTGTCAAGTTAAACCATCGTTTGTGTATTATCTTCACAGCACACCACATGATTACTGTTGAGTTAGATATGAACTATGTGTACTATATGAACTCGAAATCGATTTTTTGAATCCACTTTATGTTGATTTCAAATCACAGTACATTTCAAGGTCTAGCTAGATCTTCATAATCTGAACCATGTCTCATATGTATAATGTGTTTATCACATAATGTATGGTGCCCCGCCCCCTATGCCTACAAGTATTTAGATGTGAGTTGCAAACGCCACACATTACCACAAATTCAAATAAAATGTGAGATTGTTCGATACATAGTATTGTTTAGATTGTTCGATATTTAGTTGTAAGTTGCAAATGCCACACATTATCACAAATTCAAATAAAATGTGAGATTGTTCGATGTATAGTATGGTTTAGATTGTTCGATATTTAGCTATGAGTTGCAAACGCCATGCATTATCACATTATGGTATAACATGTGCAAAACCACAGCACGCGTATCACCGCTATATTCATGCATGCATATGTTTATAACACTATGATCTCCTATTCAAATATATGAATCCACGTTCATATCAAATTATGATCTTTGTTAGTCTCTTACACCCACACAATCCTCTAACCTTTGTAGCTAGCACTAACTTTCTGTCGTGCATGCACACGCCCTCCCCCTCCCTCAGCATTCTATCCATCGCGCACATTCATTTTTTTCTTTATGTCGTTCTCCCACAGTCTCCACAACTCCTTTCTGACACACACCGATCGATAAACCTCTCCAGCGATGTCTGCCTACAACATACACACGCACCTTCCATCTCCTCCTTTCTGTGTCCATGCCTCGTGTCTCTCATACAGTCCCACACACGTGTAAACGCTCGCCCCTCTTTTCATCGATCTCACAATCGCACACAGCTCCCCCTATCTAGCTAGTAGCTAGGCCTCTTGCACCACCTCCTAGCTCCATTCTCTCTGTCTATCCATCTCGCTGGGCCTTATTTTCCTCTAACAAATGGATGTACACCGACCGATCTCCCGCTATACATATAGCTAGCTAGGTCGTTATAACTCGTTTTTCCCCACGCGTCGATTGATCTACCTCATTAGTTATGTCTCTCCCTTCCTCGGACAAACAACAATTGATCTACCGATCTAGTTAGGTTTGCTTACCAAACACATGGTTCCCCTTCATCATCCATGCAAGCGCCCCGACACATCTATCACGCACACACAGAAACACATCCCCACTCTTATTGATAATATTGCAGTTCTACCCTCAGTTTGTCTAGTAGGCATTTCCCACCATCATCGAGAATCAATGTCAGCGTCCTGGGAATGGGGGTCCCCAGACTTGCTTGCCTGCGTCCCACGGCGTGGCTCCACTAGCGGGCCCGTACGGCCCATCTTCACCAGCAAACACTCAAGACCCTCACGAGGGGCCAAGCCTCGCGAGGCGGACGACGCAAGACCTCCTCGGGGGCGGCCTCACCACGCCGGCTCACAAGGGGCAGAGAGATCAAGGCAAGGGGCACCTCATGAGGTCCCAGTGACGCAAGTCATGACGACTGGAGTCAGGCGGGTGCCAGCATGCTCAGTGTCCTCGTTTCCTCTTTGGTGCTAAAGAGGCAGGCGCAGGCGAGGAGTCCCGAGGCATCAGGCAAAGGTTGCCATATCAGTGCAATGAGACCAAGACCAGCAGGACGGCTGGACGGAGGTCACCGTGGAGCCCAAGACGGCGTCACCACCAGAGCCTTTGGCAGGCGAAGACCACCTTTAGTCAGGATAACTTGTACTAGTTGTCTCCCTTCGAATTTGGCCGTTGTGGCATCCCTTCCCGCTCAATATTTGGGAAGAGGACCAAGACCTCTATAAATAGGGCTAGCCACCATCCTAGCAAGGGGCGGACGGATCATTCAGATCACCCTCAACCACACAAGCTCACCAAGCACAAGAGCACCTCTCCTCAGGAGGTTGTTCTTCCCTTGTAACTATTCATCCTCGGCCCAAGAGGCAATCCACCACACCACACTGGAGTAGGGTATTACACCACATCGGTGGCCCGAACCAGTATAAACTCTTGTGTCTCTCGTTCTTTGGGTTCGTCGAGCTAGGCCTAGTGATTGTGGCGAGAGCGAGCAAGGGAGAGAGAGATCTTCGTGCGCACCCCAGTGTTCGAACCTCAAGGGTTTGCCGGAACCCAAAATCCGACATTTGGCGCACCAGGTAGGGGTGCGCCGAAGCTTTCCTTCCACCGGTCCGCGTCCCATCGCATCGTCGCATCTATGGCGGACGCTCGTCGAGCTCGCGCTGAGCGCCGTGCCGCCCTCGCCGCCCGCATCGCTCAGACAGCTCCTATCGGCGGGCCTCCCCGTTGTTCCCCGTCGCCCGCCGCCAACGCCGCCACCGGCCTGGCGGGGAACAAGCAGCAAGCGTCCTCTCTGCACCCCTCTGTGTAGCGGGACGGCCGCACCGCCACTTCGTCGCTGACCCCATCCGGCTCATCGTCCCACTCTCGTCGCGCTCCCACCGACGCGCAGGCCGCGCTGCTCATGGCGCGCGAGCTCCTGCGCTACCGCCCTGTCAACGACCTCTATGAGGACTGCCTGGACCGCATCGCCGAACTCGTCAGTACCGCGGGGGGCTCCCCCGCGCCATCCCTCTCGCTACCTCGCCCTCCGCCAGCCACGGGCGACGTGGCTCACGGAGCGCCTCCACCACCTCTACACCAAGACGGCGCTCTGGCACCCAGACGCGTGACCCACTGCATCGGGCGCCCGCGCGAGAAGAAGGAAGCTGCCAAGAAGTTCCCCGGCCGCAAGAAAATGCTCCTGCACTCCCAACGCCACCGCGACAAGACTGCATGCCACCTACAGCGGCGGTGCGCGGGCATCAAGGGCAGGCTCCGCATCAACAAAGGGGCCCGGTGGCCACGGCAGGCTGTCGCGCTTTCACTCCTGAGCTCCGTAGCGTTGCCTGGCCAGGCAAGTTCAAGCCGGACCTGCCTCCTCGCTACGACGGCACCCCCGACCCCGCGGAGTTCTTGCAGCTCTACGAGCTGAGCATCGAGGCGGCCAACGGCGATGAAAAAGTCATGGCGAACTGGTTCCCCATGGCTCTCAAGGACGGCACATGCTCGTGGCTCCTGAACCTGCCTCCCGGCTCGATCTCCTCCTGCGATGAGATGCGTGACCGCTCCGTCGCCAACTTCCAGGGCACTCGCAACCGCCTCCCGGCCGCGGGTGGCATGCGCCGCATCAAGCAGCAGCCGGGAGAGACTCTGCAAAAGTACATCCAGCGCTTCAACAGCATTCGTCTCAAGATCCCCAAAGTGACTGACGAGGCCATCATTTCGGCGTTTCCTGATGGCGTCCGCGACGTCAAGATGAAGGAGGAGCTCGCCATCCACGAGGAGATATGCACGGCTTTGGAGCTGTTCGACCTGGCGACCAAGTGCGCAAGAGTGGAGGAGGGGCGCCTTTCCCTCCTCGAGCTCCCAGCTACCGACCCGGAGGAGAAGAAAGCCGAGGCCAAGGACGTGAAGCGCAAGGGAGTAGCTGTGCTCGCAGCGGAGCCGGATACGAAGCGCGGCCGGGACCATCCCGAGTCATCCAAGAGCAGCCGACCGTTCTGCGCCTTCCACAACGTACACAGCCACAACACCAATGACTGTCAAGAGCTCAGAGCCATTCGAGATGGACGCTTCGGTCGACGCCCCGAGCAATGACCGGAGCCACAGCCAAGGAGGAGGACAAGGCGGAGGACGCTGGGACGATCGCGGCCCCCGCCAGGAGTGGCGTGACCGGCCTCGCAAGGACCGCTGGCAGGACCAGCCTCGTGAGGGCGCCTGGAGGGATCAGCCTCGTGAGGGCGCCTGGAGGGATCAGCCTCGCGAGGACCGCCCTCAGGGCAACGCTAGTCTTCCTCCGCTGCCACCACCACCAAGAAGGAACAATGACCACCATCAAGACGAGGGGATGGGGGCTTCCAAGAACCGCGCGCCATCGCCTGCATCCTGGGAGGAGCTCAAGCCCCAGCCTCTCAGCGTATCTTCAAGCAGTTTGCTCATGAGGTGAATGCAGCCCTTCCCAGGCTTGAGGCCACGTGCCCTCTCAGGTGGTCCAAGTGTGCCATCACGTTCAGCTCGGCGGACCATCTCAAGTGCGTGGACACTGCTGGCGCCCTCCCGATGCTCTGCTCACCCGTCATCAGCAACGTACAAGTCACCAAGACCCTCATCGACGGCGGCGCAAGGCTTAACGTCCTGTCCGTCGAGACGTTCGGCAGCCTCCAAGTGCCATACGATCAGCTTCAGCCCACCAAGCCCTTCTCAGGAGTGACTGACGGCTCCACCACCTAGATAGGGCAGGTCCGCCTCCCTGTCACCTTCGGACAGCGTGACAACTACCGCACCGAGCTCATCGACTTCGCTTCGCCCACATCCGTTTGCTGTACAACGCCATCCTCGGGTATCCGACCCTAGCCAAGTTCATGGCGGTAACCACCACGGCTACAATGTCCTCAAGATGCCAGGAAGCGGCGGGATCATCACAGTCCCTTGCGAAGAAAGATATGCGGTGTGCTCCCTCGAGCGCGCCTTCCAAGCCGCAGCAATCGAAGACCCCGACAACGATGGCGTGCAGTACCCTCCTGAGGCCATCCCCAAGAAAAAGAAGTAGCAACTCCGCACAAGACCTCAGGGGAGTGGCACCTCTGCCGGTGCCACGCCAGGATCAGCGGCCGCACCCGGGGCGCCACCGTCCCTCACATAGGAAGGCGCGCTCAGTGCCCTCCTCGGGCAAGGGTCGGGGGCTCTATTCTGGAGGGCCTCAGACCTAGCCCACGTCACGAGGGAGGCGCTCGGGCACCACGTGGAGGCGTGCTTTGCGGCACGTTTCCCTCAGGAGGACACTGGGCGAGGAGCGCCCGGCTCTCAGGAATTCATCGCCAAGACCACTCAGGAGCTGCAGGATGCAAGGGCCATGCGCGGTGATCGTTGCCCACCTGGCGCGCCTCCCCATCCAGGCGAGGATGGCGGGCTGCATGTCTACATCGACATCCCAGGGCTCAACGGGGCCGCATCTCAGGAGCTCTTCTGGCCCTCGCGCGTGGGATGTTGCGAGGGCCCACCTCACAGCTATGTTCGCATGCCGTTCGGCCTGCCGAGCACGGCAGCCGCCTTCTAGCGCAGCTTGCGGAGCGTCCTGGCGGCTCAGGAGGCTAGGCATCACGCAGTCCTGGCAGAGATGGAGACGGTCCCCAATTAACCGCCTAGCCCCTCAGAGCCTCCCGAGCCTCAGGGCCCCGGTGGCTCGTGAGGAGCGACCCCTTCGCCACGCGTCCTCAGCTACCCCAACATCCCTTCAACAACGGAACCAGGTGACAGTTTTCCAAGTTTATTCAGCTTGGAGCGCCCCCAGGCTGCATCATTCCCAGGCCGCGTGGGCGTGTCCCTGCGGCAAGTATCCTTTTACGTCTTTAGTTTACTCTACTGGGGGCGCCCCTCGAGCTGCATCATCCCCAGGCCGCTCGGGTCCGACCCAGTGGCATGTATCGTTCTTGCATTTACCTAAGCTAGTTCACTTTCCATGCATAATTTATCTATGGCTATCACCTGCTTGATTGCCACCCACCACGGGAGCCGCACGCCGATTGTTTTCTTCAGGATCCTTCGCATAAGAAGGCTAGGCACGGCGTTTGTGCTCGGGTCCGTCCCTGCAGTATCGATAAATCCAACAACTGAGCTCTGTCTGGTGGGCCGGTCCCGTTCATGTCACCTCCTAGGGTCGTTGGTGCTTGGCCTTCTCATGCAATAACCTCGGGAGATTCTTTCGGCGCAGGATTGCCTAACCATCTCGCAGGGCCGCCGCAGCTAACAAGAACCAAGACCAGGCGCAACCCTCCTTGAGGTAGGGCCTCGTGAGTCCCGCGTTGGCTCACGAGTGCCCAGACACACCTCGTCTAGCCCTGCCGGGGAAGCCACGTGTCAGGGCGGGGCTGTACACGCCCCGGGGGGCTCCACTCAGAGGGAGCCCTCACCCACGCACCAGTGGAAGCACCATGCTCCGCGCTGGCAGTCGACACGACCGAGGAGCGGTTATGCCCGTGCAAGTGCGAAAGCGCTATGCTCCGCGCTGGTGATAAACAACTGAGGGCGGCCCCATTCCCACTATAGGGTGTTGCAATACGTTCATGATTCGCTTATAGTGGGTTGCTTGAGTGACAGAAGCATAAACCCGAGTAAGGGGGTTGTGGCGTACGGGATAAAGGGGACTTGATGCTTTAATGCTATGGTTGGGTTTTACCTTAATGATCTTTAGTAGTTGCGGATGCTTGCTAGAGTTCCAATCATAAGTGCATATGATCCAAGAAGAGAAAGTATGTTAGCTTATGCCTCTCCCTCATATGAAATTGCAATGACGACTACCGGTCTTGTTACCAATTGCCTAGGATAATTCCGCACACCGACCCATCATTATTCCACACTCGCTATTAATAATATTTAGTAATATATTCTAACTTTATGATAACAGCACCTACTTTTATATTTTAGCTCTCCGATACCATGCAAATTTATCCTCTTCATACCCACAATGTAGTTTTATTTCTCGTTTCTAGTTGGAAGCAAACGTCCGGTGTATGTAGAGCCGTATCAGTGGCAGATAGGACTTGAGAGAATATTGATCTTACCTTTAGCTCCTTGTGGGTTCGACACTCCATACTTATCACTTCCACCTTTGGGAATTGCTATGATGATTCCCTGCACTTGGGGATTATCAAGCTCTTTTCTGGCGCCGTTGCCGGGGAGCAATAGCGTGGGGTTGATATTCTCGTGTGTGCTTGTTTGCTTGCTCCACTAAGTAGATTTTGTTTTTTTCCATTTTGTTGCTGTTTAGTTGTGGGTGAAACATACCAAAAAATTAAATAATAAAAATACAAAAAAAAAATTACTTGCCTCTTATGCCTAAATTTTTTTTCAAAAAGGGAAGTGATTGGAAAGTTATGCATTGAAGAAGTGAGGGTCGACCTTGAGCACTTGTGTTCATGCTCATGGAAACAATGTAGAATTTTTCATGGAAGTTTCTCTGTAAATAATTATCCCCTTGTATATATCCATTGTATTATAGAAATAATGTGCCAAGCTTTGGTTTTATGATTAGATTGCTTGTTTACTTTGTGCAGTACAAAAACAGAAACTTTGGCTGTAGCGCGTGAATTTACATTTTTTTACTGGAAAGTCAACTAGATATGAAACTTTTTGCACATGACTTCTGTACAAATTTTTTAAATTGTCATATTGTTTATAGAATTTTTGGAGTTACAGAAGTTTGCTAAACTTCCAGATTACTACAGATTGTCCTGTTTTTGGCAGATTCTGTTTTCTATGTGTTGTTCGCTTATTTTGATGAATCTATGGGTAGTATCGGGGGGTACGAACCATGGTGAAGTCGGAATACAGTAGATATAGTTCTAATATGAAATTGGAATAAGTTTGCAACAGTACCTAAAGGTAGTGATTTGTTTTATTACACTAACTGATCTCACAAAGTTTTTGTTAAAGTTTTGTGTGGATGAAGTGTTCAAAGATCGAGGAGCTATCAATATGAGAAGAATAAAGAGAGGCAAGAGTTCAAGCTTGGGGATTCCTAGGGCACCCCAAGTAAATATTCCAAGGATACTCAAGCATCTAAGCTTGGGGATGCCCCGGTTGGCATCCCATCTTTCTTCTTCAACAATTATCGGTATACCTCGGTTTTTGTTTTGTTCACATGATTTGTGTCCTTTGTGTTTTTCTTTTTCTTTAAGAACCATGCTAGTATGAGATAACCCTTCATTGATTTATAGAATGCTTCATGTGCTTCACTTATATCTTTTAAGTATGATCTTATAGGATTGCTCTTTGTGCTTCACTTAAATCTTTTGAGTATGGTTTTATAGAATGTTTCGTGTGCCTCACTTATATATTTTGAGCTTGGATATTGGTTAGTCTATATTAACTGTAGAATGCTCCATGAACTTCACATATATCTTTTGGAGTATGAATAATACTATCATCGAAAGCGGGTTTGGAAGAGTGTCAACTTTAGGAATTAGTGATCCCACTATTCCGAACGAGAAGAATTTTGCTTATGTGGAGAGTAGTAAAATTTCTATGCTTGTAGATCATGATAAGAATGCTTTATGTGATGGCTATATTGTTGAACTCATTCATGATGCTACTGAGAATTATTATGAGGGAGGAACACATGCTTATAGGAGTTGCAATAATATCAAGTTTCCTCTCTATGTGCTTCAAGTTTTGAAGTTATACTTGTTTTTCCTTCCTATGCTAGTTGATTCTTGTTCCTATAAATTATGTGCTCACAAAATCCCTAGGCATAGGAAGTGGGTTAGATTTAAATGTGCTAGTCATATTATTCATGATGCTCTCTTTATGTTTCAATTCTTATCTTTTATGTGAGCATCATTGAAATCATCATGCCTAGCTAAAAGGCATTAAAGAAAAGTGCTTGTTGGGAGACAACCCAATATTTAACCTTACTGCTTTTGTGTGATTACATGATTAAGCTACTGTAGTAATCAAGTTTTATAGCTTTTTGTTTCAATAAAGTGCGAAGTAAGACCTTTGGGAAGACTTGGGTGAGAGTTAATGTGATATTGCTGTAAAAGCCAGAAACTTTGCGCTCACGGGATTAGATACCATTTTTTACAGAAGAGTGATTTTGAGTTGGTTATTTTTGCAGAAGATTAATAGACAAATTCCTCACGTCCAACAATTTATCTCATAATTTTTGGAGTAGTAGAAGTATGGTTGCTGTTCAGATCATTACAGACTGTTCTGTTTCTGACATATTCTGTTTTCATTACATAGTTTGCTTGTTTTCTAGTTTCTATGGATTATATTTCTCAATATAAATTGTAGAAATGATATGGTACAGTAGGCATTGTGTGAGAACAATTATGAACCTTGTCTTTGACAGTACCAAAGTGAATGGTTTACTCTTTATCATACTAACCTATCTCACGAAGTTCCGTTAAGTTTTGTGTGATTGAAGTTTTCAAGCTTTGGGTGAGATATCGATATGAGGAGAATAAGGAGTGGAAAGAACCTAAGCTTGGGGATGCCCAATGCACCCCAAGGTAATATTCAAGTAAGACTCAAGCACCTAAGCTTGGGGATGCCCCCGAAGGCATCCCCTCTTTCGTCTTCAAAACTATCGGTATACCTTACTCGGAGCTATATTTTTATTCGTCACATGATATGTGTTTTGCTTGGAGCGTATTTTCAATTTTACTTGCTGTTTGAATAAAATCATTGGATCTGAAATATTGAATGAAAAAGAATCCTCCCATGGCTAGTTAATTATTTGACTACTCAGTGTTCTTCACTGATATCTTTTGGAGTAGTTTGTCATTTACTCATGTGCTTCACGTATATCCTATGAGTAAATGGTTGAATGAATTGAATATCATAAATCTGAATTTATATATTTTTCATATGCTTATACCATGGGGAGTAATGACTTCACACAAAATAAGTATAGGTAGTAAACTTATTGAAAGTTAGCAAACGCGGAATTGGTCACTTGAACAATTCATGAAAGAATATTGAAGGAAGAGAGATTTCACATATAAATATACTATCTTGGACATATTTTGTAATTGTGAGAACTCATTAAAATATGACATGCTAAAAGGTTGATGTTGGACAAGTAAGACAACATAATGGGTTATGTCTTCTTATATCCGAAATAAAGTATATTGTCATGGATCATCCAACATGCTGAGCTTGCCTTTCCCCCTCATTTTTTTTAGAAAAGGAGGATGACCATCGGCCTCTGCATCCGGGCGATGCATACGGCCACTTTATTAATTATTCTCACAAGACCTTACAAAGTCATACAACAGTAATACTAAAGCCGCCGTCTAAGCAGCAAATGTCGCTACACCTATCCAGTTGATGAAGGGGCGCAGATAGCCTGGGCCTAATACCAAACAGACAACGCAGCCAAGCCTAACATCTAAGACCTCAGACCCCAACCTAGCCACTTGCCGGGTCTGGGGCACACACTGGTCCGGCGTGCTCTCAGAGGCCGCCGCCGCCAACTGCCACCGCTCCATCTTCAGAACTGTACTGATGCATCAACCTTGCTCGGTCTAGCTATCGTTGACGCCACCACGGCGCCCAACAGCACCTCCTCCCTGCGCACAAACAGCTGAGCATGTCGCGGTCGCCACTGATACACCTCAGCGCCATGCTGCCAAGTACCACCAGCCGACACAGCTTGAAGTCCTTGGAAGATCTGTCGTGCGTAGCACCTACCGACCAGGCATGACAAAGCGTAGCACCTGTCGGTAAGGCATGACTTGACATCTCCACCGAAGCTCCGTGCAAGACGAAGGCGCTCCACCTCCTGCCTCTGACTTCCAGCGCTGCTCCACAAATGATGCACCCAAGAGAGAAACGACTCCGCGGTGCCACCATCGTCCGATCTGGAACACCAGATCCTAGGGTTTCCCCCAGAGCAGCACGAGTGGGTTGACAGTAGTTACACGACGATGCCTTCATCAAGGTAACGGCGTAGAACGCCGCCATCGCCTGCCATTGGCTCGGTTTTCACCGGCAACCATGTCTCCCCAACTCGCAGCCGGGACTAGATGATGGATCTCAAGATCCGATCACCAAGCTTCTGGCCGACCACCGCCGACGAAGAAGATGACCACCACCACAGGCTACATAGGCCAGAACAGATCTGCCATGGGTGCCGCCAACCAGTCCACCAGGCCCTCGACGCCGCCACCGATCTAAAGCCAGATGACATGCCGCCGAAGACCGCATCGCGCCGCCGCCCGATCCAGGCTAGCCGCCGCCCGTGGCCCGAGGCAGGGCCGACCGCCGCCGTCGTTGCTTCTACATCGGCCGCACCTCCTCGCATGTTGGGGCCCCGCCACCCCAGAGACGCGGGAGGGAGGAAGAGCCCCCGCCACCGTCGTCGGCCTCCGGGCGCAAGCCGGCGACGTCCTCCGGCAGCGGCAGGAGGAGGGGATGAAGATGTGCTAGGCTCGGAGCGGCTAGGGTTGGGGAGCCCTCGAGTCGCCCGAGCGGGGGGCGATACGGGGGACGCCTAAACATGGCTGCAATGTTGGTGTTGCGGCCCACCTTTCCCCCTCATGCTAGCCAAATTCTTTGCACCAAGTAGAAATACAACTTGTGCTTCCGAATATCCTTAAACCCGGTTTTGCCATGAGAGTCCACCATATCTACCTATGGATTGAGTAAGATCTTTCAAGTAAGTTGTCCTTGTTGCATGCAATAAAAATTGCTCTCTAAATATGTATGATCTATTAGTGTGGAGAAAATAAGCTTTATACGATCTTGTGATATGGAAGCAATAAAAGCGACGGACTGCATAATAAAGGTCCCTATCACAAGTGGAAATATAAAGTGACGTTCTTTCGCATTAAGATTTTGTGCATCCAACTATAAAAGCACATGACAACCTCTGCTTCCCTTTGCGAAGGGCCTATCTGTTATTCTTGTCTTATACCTTATACAAGAGTGATGGTGATCTTCACCTTTCCTTTTTACATTTTATCCTTTGGCAAGCACATTGTGTTGGAAAGATCCTGATATATATATATATATCCAATTGGATGTAAGTTAACATGAACTATTATTGTTGACATTACCCTTGAGGTAAAAGGTTGGGAGGCAAAACTATAAGCCCCTATCTTTCCCTGTGTCCGATTAAAGCTTTGAACCCACAAATATCACGTGAGTGTTAGCAACTGTGAAAGATTAAATGATAGTTGAGTATGTGGAGTTTGCTGAATCAAAGCTGTTACATAGACCCTTCCCGAAAATAATATGAATTGCAATTGTTTGATGACTAAGAGCACGGTTTGTTAGTTTTCAACAAAGTTTATGATCTATACTTTAACATGTGAATAGCTTGTTACTTGATCATGAGAAGTTTTATGAGTTGAGCTACTGTTATGATATATAATGATGCTATAAAAAGTGTTTGAAACTATCATTGATCAAACTTAAGAACTTGCTAGCATTCACACTTCATAAATTATTTCCTTTATCATTTTCCTCCTCGAGGACGAGCAGGAATTAAGCTTGGGGATGCTGATACGTCTCCAATGTATCGATAATTTATGAAGTATTCATGCCATGTTTACAATTGTTTTATATGATTTTGGTATGATTTGATTAGAACTAACCCGGACTGACGATGTTTTCAACAGAACTACCATGGTGTTGTTTTTGTGCAGAAATAAAAGTTCTTGGAATGCGCTGAAAATCAACGGAGATTTTTTCTGGAAAATATGAAAAATACTATAACAAAAATCTACCGGAGGGGAGTCCCGTGGACCCCACGAGGGTGGGGGCGCGCCCACCCCCCTGGGAGCGCCCCTGTGCCTCGTGGACTACCCGTGGGGCCCCCTGACTTATTCTCGACGCCAACCTCTCCTATAAATACCCAAACCTCCAGAAATTAACTCAGATCGGAAGTTCCACCGCTGCAAGCCTCTGTAGCCACGAGAAATCAATCTAGGCCCTCTCTGGCACCCTGCCGGAGGGGGCCATCATCACCGGAGGCCATGGAGGAGGATCACGGAGGGGCCATCATCGCCATGAAGGCCAAGGACCAGAGGGAGAACCTCTCCCCATCTAGGGGGAGGCCATGGAGGAGGATGCACAAGGGGGAGAACCTCTCCTCCTCTCCCTCGGTGGCGCCAGAGCGCCATCGGGAGGGGAATCATCGCCGCGATGATCGTCTTCATCAACATCACCATCCTCATCTCTTTTACGCGGTCCACTCTCCCGCACCCCGCTGTAATCCCTACTTGAACATGGTGCTTTATGCCACATATTATGATCCAATGATGTGTTGCCATCCTATGATGTTTTGAGTAGATATCCTTTGTCTTTGGGTTGATTGATGATCTAGATTGGTACGAGTTGTATGTTTTATTTTGGTGTTGTCCTATTGTGTCCTCCATGTCGTGCAAGCGTGAGGGATTCCCACTTTAGGGTGTTGCAATACGTTCATGATTCGCTTATAGTGGGTTGCTTGAGTGACAGAAGCCTAAACCCGAGTAAGGGGGTTGTGGCGTATGTGATAAAGGGGACTTGATGCTTTAATGCTATGGTTGGGTTTTACCTTAATGATCTTTAGTAGTTGCGGATGCTTGCTAGAGTTCCAATCATAAGTGCATATGATCCAAGAAGAGAAAGTATGTTAGCTTATGCCTCTCCCTCATATGAAATTGCAACGACGACTACCGGTCTTGTTAACAATTGCCTAGGATAATTCCGCATACCGACCCATCATTATTCCACACTCGCTATTAATAATATTTATTAATATATTCTAACTTTATGATAACATCACCTACTTTTATATTTTAGCTCTCCGATACCATGCAAAGTTATCCTCTTCATACCCACAACGTAGTTTTTTTCTCGTTTCTAGTTGGAGGCAAACGTCCGGTGTACGTAGAGTCGTATCAGTGGAAATAGGACTTGAGAGAATATTGATCTTACCTTTAGCTCCTTGTGGGCTCGACACTCCAAACTTATCACTTCCACCTTTGGGAATTGCTACGATGATTCCCTACACATGAAGATTATCACCTTTCCATAAAGGCAAATGTGGTTGCACTGGGAAAAACTCGATTCGGTGGCACCATGACCTGATCAATGATACGTTCATGTTGAGTTATTATCAAGTTTAACTCAAAGTAAAAATAATTGGTGTCATGATATGCCATGAAAATGCAACCTTACATTATGCATCACATAATATCGGAAACAAATGGATCAACCTCATCAAGTATTTCATTAACCATAATCATCAGCAAACTCATACCACTTCTCTGGTTATTATGATTCAACAAACTTAACCATGCTATTAACTTGAAATAATCCATTTTCTCACTTACGGAAATATTAACTAAACTAGTGTTTTTCATAGTCATTTTATTTTACATAACCAAATATTACTTCTACTGACTTTAACTAACTTAGTTAGTCTCAAACTACTATAAACTAAGCATACCAAACCAAACAAGCATTCAACAGAAATAAATAGTTATTTAAGTAATTTAAATGCATGAACTAAATCATTATTCAAGTTGGAAAATCACAAATATTGAAATGGCACCATGAAAATGTTGATGTGGCTTGCCTTAGTGCAGATGAGGTTCACACTCCTCCTAGTGATCCTCAAGACAAGCTTCACCTTCTAAAAATAAGTAAAAACATAGAAAGAAAATATCAAGAAACACTCTGAAAATCACCAGAAAATCTAGACATCGGAGAAAAATCTCATTTTTGGTGAGTTGCTAGATCTTTTCATAAAGAACACAATGCAAAAAGAATCACTGCATTTGGACTTAAGGTTAAAAAGTTGTGGCTATTTGAAGCTCTCTGGATAATTTTTATTAAATTTGAATAAAAGAAAAATTAGAGGAGCGGTGACGTCGAAGGTGTAAACCAGCAGGGCGCCACCACTCATACCGCTTCGGGCGCGGCCTAAGTGGCTAACAGCGGGCCCCAGCGGTCAACTCATAGGGGAGCGGGAGAGAAGCAGAGTCGGGCGGCTAGGCGGCGGCGCTTTCTCCGGTGAGGAGTGCTCGGCGACGAGATCTGAGAGGATATGAATGGGGAGGAGATGGAGGCGCACCTTCCCGTACCCGTAGCGTGGCTAGGGGTGGCCGGACGGGGTCGGAACGGAGCTCTCCAGCAGCGGCAGCGGGTGGAGCTCGTCGGAGATGGCGATTCCGGCGAGGTAGAGCCAGTCTAGCAGCTCCAATGGCACCAGCACGCACCAGTGGACCACCACGGACACGTCGGAGAAGTCAGTAGAGCTTGAGCGGCTTTGGAGAGGGAGGGGGCAGTGGACGGGGATCGCCGGTGAGCTCGGGGCGGGGGCGGCGGCTAGAGTCCTGCCTGGCCGGGCTGTGGCTTCCTACGGTGTTGTGGAGGTGTGTTGAGAGTGTGTGTGGAGAGAAACGAGCTCAGGGGCTCTATTTATAGGCGAGGCCGAGGCGGGGATCAAGAGCTCACCGGAGCTCTCTCGAGTGGCGCCCGGCAATGAATGGCGTCAGTGAGAGGGGAAGAAGGCGTCGGGGATCACGCGGGGACGGTGGGCGGGCAGCAACGAGCACAGGAGCGCGGTACGTGACGAGCACAGGGGCACGAGCGCACTGTTGGTTTGGCCGCGCCATGCTCGTGCTCGCTGCGGCGAGCTCCGGTGTCGGCGAGCACCAGGGCGGAGTTAAGTGGGTCGAGACGGTGATGGTGGCGTGGTTTGGCAAGGTGCGGTAGTCGGGGAAGCGAGCACGCGATGAACAGAGCACGCGGCGGCATCCAGAGCGCGTCGACTAGCACATTGGCATCATGCACACGCGTGGTTACCGCGCGAACTCTGGCATAGAGCCACGTCTTGCCATAAATTTATGTCTGGCGTTTTGTCCTTGATGAGCTGAGTCACTCCATGGGTTCGAGTTGATCACAGGTGCGGTGTGGAAGTCGGTTTCTTCATGTTAAGTTTCTGGTCAGAAACTTGTGGAGTTAACTGTGATCAAACCAGAGAGAGTTTAGGGCTGATTTTTGGTGGTTAGTAGTTTCTTAGGAGGGTAATGATGCTCAAGAAAAATCAGCCTCAATGGATTAAGGAAAATGGTACTTGCTGTAGAAACCACCTTTTCTGACCAGAATAGAAAAGATTTTCTGTAGCAAAATATTCCAAAAAGTGATGCAATATTTTTGCTCAGGGAGGTGCCCTAGGGTTCAAAGAATATTTGGGAATTTTCTCAGATTTTTGTGGGCAAAGAAAATGGGGGTTGCTTTGGAGCATATGTTGCTGATTAGGGTTTTAGAGGAGGAACTGAATATTTTTCATTTAAGAAAAATATTCCTAAGATTATTTTGGGATTAACCAGAGAAGAAATGATGGCTTGGGGGAGAGGTTAGCCACTTGGGTGAAAATCATGGGGATGCCCAAGGGTTTAAGTCCAACTGAAATGATTCAAAAACCCAAATTCAAATAAGAAGGCAATCAAAAATCAGAAAAAGAAGAGGGGGCAAAAACCAGGCTGTCACAAACCTCCCCCACTTAGGATGAATCTCGTCCTCGAGATTCGGTTGCTCGAGAAAGACAATTCTGGATAGGTTGCCTTTAGAAATTCCTCTTGTTCCCAAGTTGCCTCTTCCTCTGTGTGATGCTCCCACTGCACTTTATAAATCTTTATCGCCTTACTACGAGTGACCCTTTCCATCTCATCCAAGATTCTGAACGGTTTCTCGTCATGAGTTAAATCCTTAGCCAACTCTAATTCTGACATATCCATCTTTTTCTCTGGGGGCAATATACATCGTCTTAGCTCTGAGACATGGAACACATTGTGCACTTCTGACAATTCTGGGGGCAATTCCAACTGATATGCAATAGTACCCACTCTGGACATAACTGGGAATGGACCAATATACCTGGGTGCCAATTTTCCACGAGTCTGAAATCTTTTGACTCCTTTCATAGGAGTGACTCGGAGGTATACATGCTCACCGGGTTCAAAACTGATCTGACGGTGCTTTGCATCGTAATAACTCTTCTGTCGGGATTTAGCCAATTGCAATTTGTCTCAGATTTCCTTGACTTGCTTTTCAGCTTCCATCATGAGATCAGTTCCGAAAATGCGGCTATCTCCGGTTTGAGACCAATTTAGCGGAGTGCGGCACTTACGGCCATACAAAGCTTCATAAGGTGACATCTTTAGACTGGTCTGGAAGTTGTTGTTGTAGGAGAACTCGGCATACAGCAGACAATCTTCCCATTTAGGTTCTTGGGCCAAAGCACATGCTCAAAGCATATCTTCGAGTATTTGGTTTACACATTCAGTCCGTCCATCTGTCTAAGGATGATAAGTTGTGTTGTACTTTAGCGCGGTCCCCAAAGCTTGATGGAGACGTGACCAGAAAGTTGAGGTAAAAAGTGACCCTCTGTCGGAAGTGATCGTTCTTGGTACTCCATGCAGACTGACTATTCTGGACACATACAACTACGCGAGTAAGTGGTTCTGATGAGAATAAAATGAGCTACCTTGGTGAATGTGTCCACCATGACCCATACTGCATCATTGCCTCGATGAGTCTTTGGTAGTCCCGTGGTAAAATCCATACAGACATC
Source organism: Aegilops tauschii subsp. strangulata (assembly GCF_002575655.3). Taxonomy (NCBI): domain Eukaryota; kingdom Viridiplantae; phylum Streptophyta; class Magnoliopsida; order Poales; family Poaceae; genus Aegilops; species Aegilops tauschii. The sequence goes on along the minus strand of NC_053036.3, from coordinate 404,254,857 downwards.
ATGCCACTTCCATTGTGGAACGGGCAAGGTTTGGAGGAGTCCGGCAGGCTTCTGGTATTCTGCCTTCACTTTGTTGCATATATCGCAACAAGCCACAAAATAGGCGATGTCTTTCTTCATACCATCCCACCAGAATATCTGCCGAAGGTCTTCGTACATTTTGGTACCTCCGGGGTGAATGGAATACGAAGATTCATGAGCTTCTGCCAATACCTTCTTTCTTAAGTCTGCATGATTGGGTAAACAAATCCTTCTGCGGAACCTTAGTGTACCATGTTGATCCTTAGGGAAATCTTGTGTCTGGCCTTCTAACATACGCTTGATATGTTTTTGTAGCACTGGGTCATCTGAATGGACCTTGCGGATCTCATCCTCAAGGGTAGGAGTAACTTCCATCATATTAGCAAGACCAGTATCAAATAATGACCAAATTGAGCTGAGTGATCTCTTCCTGAAGTTCAGGAGGCAAGGACTCCATCATGGTATTCAGACTGGCAGGCTTGCGGCTGAGTGCATCGGCGACCACGATGGCCTTACCCGGATGGTAATTAATTCCAAGATCATAGTTCTTGACTAATTCGAGCCATCTTTGTTGGCGGAGGTTTAAGTCTGGCTGAGTAAATATATACTTGAGACTTTTGTGGTCGGTAAATATTTGACACCTTTTTCCAATGAGGTAGTGTCTCCAAATTTTTAGAGCATGAACAACCGCGGCCAATTCCAAATCATGAGTAGGACGGTTCCCTTCATGGGTTTGTAGCTGACGAGATGCGTATGCTACAACCTTGCCATCTTGCATCAGCACGCATCCAAGACCTTGCCTGGAGGAGTCGCAGTACACATCAAAGCTGCGGTAGATGTCCGGAAGAGTCAACACAGGTGTTGTCAGTCTGATTTTCAGCTCATTGAAACTTTTCTCACAGTCCTCAGTCCATTCAAATTTGTTATCTTTCTTGAGAAGCTCTGCCATTGGCTTGGCAATCTTAGAGAAACCTTCAATGAAACAACGATAGTACCCGGCTAATCCAAGGAAACTCCGGATTTGGGATACTATCGTCGATGCCATCCAATCAAGCACGTCCTTCACCTTACTTGGATCCACGGCTATACCTTCTGCTGACAACACATGCCCTAGTAATCCAACTTGCTTGAGCCAAAACTCATATTTACTGAATTTGGCGTATAGCCGATGGTCAAGGAGTCTTTGTAAGATAGCTCTGAGGTGTCCCTTGTGCTCTTCTTCACTTTAAGTATATAAGGATATCATCGATGAAGACCACCACAAATTTATCCAGGAAATCCATGAATACTTTGTTCATCATGTGCATGAAGAAAGCAGGGGCATTGGTGAGACCGAAGGACATAACGGTATATTCATAAAGGCAGTATCAGGTAGTGAACGCGGTCTTAGGAATATTTTCCTTTTTGATCTTGATTTGGTGGTATCCAGTCCTTAAATAAATTTTGGAGAATACTCTTGCCCCACTGAGTTGATCAAATAAATCATCAATCTTGGGCAGTGGATATTTTTTTAATGGTGACATCATTTAGCTGACGATAATCCACACACATACGGAGACTACCATCTTTCTTGTCCACAAATATTGCGGGTGATCCCCATGGTGAAGAGCTTGGATGGATATAACCTTTCTGGAGCATCTCATTAAGCTGTTTCTTTAACTCCACTAATTCTGATGAAGGCATCCGATGATACTTCTTGTATAACGGTGCGGTCCCGGGCACAAGATCAATTGCAAACTCAAGCTCTTGGTCTGGCGGCATTCCTGGCAATTCTTCTGGGAATACATCGGGGGATTCACTGACCACCCGAATTAATCCCAATTCTTCAGCTACTGTGGTGAAGACTATTTCTTTCTTGGGTATGCGTCTGCGGGCATAGAATTTTGTAGTCTGCCCTTCCTGACTTGTCAAGGTGACTTCTCTGGTCGCGCAGTTAATGCATACTTGGTATTGGGTTAACCAATTCATTCCCAAAATAATTTCCAACTTGGCAGACTCGATGACTATCAAGGAAGTTGGAAAGCGGACTCCGTTGATATCAATTTCCAAGTTATGGCAGACCAGATTGCTTCTGAGCAAAGATCCCGGGGATTGTACCAGCATGTTCTTTCTCAAAATCGAGCAAGGAAATTTGTTTTGGCAGCAAAACTCCGCGAAATAAAAGAGTGGGAAGCCCCAGAGTCAAATAAAATTATTGCAGGTATGTTATTAACAGGAAAGATACCAATGACGACTTCGGGGTCCTCTTGGGCTTCGCCTGCGGAGAGGCGATGAACTTGCCCTTTGATGGTTTGCTGGACAGGGTACGGCTCCATATGGTTGACTTGTGGCCTGAATGGAGCATTTGCCTTGCCGTTCTTGGGACACTGTCTGGCATAATGTCCGGTTTGTCCACAACTGAAATAGGAATTGTTGCGCTGACATTCTTCTCGCACCAGGCTGGTTACGACATTCTTGACTTGGGTAGTAGTTTTGTTAACATTCTGCTGCCAATTGAGCTTGTACTCTACTTGAGTGTGCTGCCAAGTACGAGCCTTCTGCACTGGCTGACCATCCTTCTTAGGCTCAAACTTGCGCTTGTGATCATTATTGGCAGACATGTTGTCATGTACAAGCTTGTGCTCCCTTTCGGCAATGAGGGCCTTGTTTACCAGAGTTTGGAAGTCTGGGAAATCAAACATACTGAGAGTGCATCTGAGCTGTTGGTTTAGTCCTCCAAGAAATCTGTCAATCTTTCTTTCTTCATTGGCCACATCATAGAGGGAATAGCGGGCCAAATGATTGAACTTATGCAGATACTCACTAACAGACTGGCTTCCTTGGATGAGCGCGATGAATTCACACTGCTTGACCTCCATAATACGAGTAGGAATATGGTATTTGCGGAAATGATCCTTGAATTTTGTCCAAGTGATTTCTTCATCTGCACGCCACACGGCTTTCGCATTATCCCACCATATAGCAGCAGCTCCTTCAAGATAATGTGTAGCAAACGGAACCTTGTCATCTTCTTAAGTACGAGCAATCTCAAGCTTTTTCTCAATAGTTCATAACCAATCGTCTGCATCCAAGGGATCAATAACTTGACTGAAACTGGGAGGCTTGGTTCTCCGAAAATCTGACAGTTTGGAGTGGTACCCGTTCTGATTTCCTTTCTGCCCAACCATAGCTTGTACACTTCTTAATAATTCAACCAGATCGTTATTCCTTCTTTCCTCAAATATGCGCAAAATTTGCTCGGTGGAGGGCGGATGTGGCGGTGGTGGATCGTACGGCTCGGGGGAATGCCCTGCCTGTCGTGCTGAGCGGCGAACAGGGACATCCTCACAGGCGTGACTGCTGCTGCCTCCCCGCATCATCCTATTATTTGCTTTTCCCAAGGTAACGCAACCATGATGAGCAACATACAAAATAGTGGGGAAAAGCCAGCGACAAAACCTGAAAGAAAAGAAAACGGAATATCGAAGAAAAAGCACGGCGAATAATAAAAAGTTCCAACATAATTATACATAGACTCATACATGAAAGATAAACACCATGACAAGTTTGACTACTCTCATACATGAAACGGGACATCATGACTCGTACGGCTACATCCGTACATCAACATGACAACTGCGGATACTCAGATGCTCTAAGACTCTGCCGGTGCTGCCAGATCCTCTCCTAAGTCAGACCCAAATCCTGAACTGACGACGCCAACTGAGACCTCCGGGTTAAAGGTAACACGAAGACGCTACCTCGAGGGCTCTCCCTCAGGGGTAGGCGCGGGATGAGAAGGGATCATGGGAGTTGTGGGGGTAGCAAGAAGAGACGCCCACTCAGCAGGAGCACTGTGTGGGTTCACAGTCGAGGTGCCCGAGCTACTCAGGGGAGTAACCGGGGAAATAGGCGAGCTAGAACGGGGTGGAACACAAGGAGTAAATACCATAGAAGGTGGAGTAGGGTAGGATCTAGAAGCGGCTAAAGAAGAACAAGCACGATTCAGCTCTTGAGCCAACTCGTGAATCAGAAGATAACTAGGAGTGATATATCGAGAAAGATGGCTAGTGTCACTATCAGATGCTGGATCAACGGAATGAAAATGAACACAACCATCATCGTGCAAAGATGGGTAGAAGTGAAAACCTGGGTGGTTCTGCATCCGAGCCTCTGTGTAGTGTAACTCAACAAGAATCTCGAATGCAGCATACTGGACAGCCTGAGCGGCGGTGGATGCATAACCGCTCCGAGAGGTACGAGTGTAAGAGCCTGTGGACGAACTGGTGCGCAGAGTAACCATGGCGTGATACTCATACACGGAGTCGGCTAGACGCTCCTGGTACACCCGATATGATGTGTCATCACCGTGAGGGTACAGTCGACGCCACACGTTACGAAGAAGATGCGGTGAAGTGTATGGCATCAGCTCCAACTGACACGGATACGGCACTGGAGCCATCTACACTCACAACCATTAACTAGTTCGTAATAACAATAAGTCTAATGCATGTAATGCAGCATCCAGATGCAAACACTAACGGCACTCAATTAGCAAACTAACTAGTGTTTACTTCGCGTGTCGGGGCCTAGCGTGTCCTACAGTCAGCGCGGCTCTGATACCAAGCGTTGTGGCACCCCGGCTCAGAGCAACCGGTTTACCTTGCATTGCCAGCCCAGAGATCATGTCTTCTGGCAACACACAACATCTTGGTACAGAAAACAACCGCTTTATTGATACTGGCGGAACATAGTTCGACATTACATCAAGTTGCGAGGCCAAGCGGCACACACGGTGCGGCTGAACAATATGTACATTATTTAGTGAACATAAAGGGGGCCTCGATCACGACAACTACGCGGCAGCGGAACGACAACGAAGCGGGACTCCATAGCACAGGGACACTGATGTGGACACGATCTAGACTCGAACAGCACTCCGATCCAACGAGACTTTCCTGAAATGTGGCATGACACGCCAGGTCAGTTCATTGAATGTACTTGCAAGCTCACAACAAGCATAAACATAATGACAAACAATATCATGATATTTATTCAGATTATCATCAATGCAAAATCATACTAGGGATGCAGTGAACATAATCTTCTGCCTCAAGTCCCTCGGACTCGCTTACCAAACGGGTTACCTCATAACCAAACGGTGATCTTTCTCGGATCACAAACGGACCAACACTTTGGTCTCCCCAACCGGGTTACCTCGTAACCAAACTGTGATCTTTCTCGGATCACAAACGGACCAACACTTTGGTCTCCATCAACAAACGAAACCAACACCTTGGTTCCCATCATCAACATAGTTCTCAACCATCATCTTTCCAACAGTGCCATGTGATTAATATTAGTGTGCATGATTATTTAAAATGTTGATGCATGGTGTGACCTACTTCCGAGTTGTGTCCGTAACCGAGGATGCGGCTATCGATAGATTAAATACACTCTGCAGAGGTAGCGCACTTTACCCACACCACGGAATCCATGGCCTCGCACTCCCATTCGGGTGGACCAACGGCATTCCGACGGAACCCTCCCATTCCCATGACACTCTCCCGGCCACTCTGACCAACACCCCCCTGGGGTTCAGTCCTGGGTGGCCCTGTGCCTACCAAAGGCATCACAGACACCATCGTGGCAAAACATAAACAGTCCCAAACGGGGACAAGGTACCATAACAACAAATGGGCACACAAAGTTATGTCTGCTTACCGGGCCAGGGTAATGCACGCCCATAACCTTCCCTCGTTGGAGTCACCGACCAGAGGCATGACAACGGACCGAATAAAGGCCTTCCCATAAAGGCAAATGTGGTTGTACTGGGAAAAACTCAATTCAGTGGCACCATGACCCGATCAACTATACGTTCAAGTTGAGTTATTATCAGGTTTAACTGAAAGTAAAAATAATCGGTGTCATGATATGCCATGAAAATACAACCTTACATTATGCTTCATATAATATCGGAAACAAATGGATCAACCTCATCAAGTATTTCACTAACCATAATCATCAACAAACTCATACCACTTCTCTGGTTATTATGATTCAACAAACTTAACCATGATATTAACTTGAAATGATCCATTTTCTCACTTACGGAAATATTAACCAAACTAGTCTTTTTCATAGTCATTTTATTTCTACATAACCAAATATTACTTCTACTGACTTTAACTAACTTAGTTAGTCTCAAACTACTGTAAACTAAGCATACCAAATCAAACAAGCATTCAACAGAAATAAATAGTTCTTTAGATTTAAATGCATGAACTAAATCATTATTCAAGTTGGAAAATCATAAATATTGAAATGGCACCATGAAAATGTTGTTGTGGCTTCCCTTAGTGGAGATGAGGTTCACACTCCTCCTAGTGATCCTCAAGACAAGCTTCACCTTCTAAAATTAAGTAAAGCCATAGAAAGAAAATATCAAGAAACACTCTGAAAATCACCAGAAAATCTAGACAGCAGAGAAAAATCTCATTTTTGGTGAGCTGCTAGATATTTTCATAAAGAACACAATTCAAAACGAATCACTGCATTTGGACTTAAGGTTAAAAAGTTGTGGCTGTTTGAAGCTCTCTGGATAATTTGAATTAAATTTGAATAAAAGAAAAATCAGAGGAGGGGTGACGTCGAAGGCGTAAACCAGCAGGGCGCCACCACTCATACCGCTTCGGGCATGGCCTGAGTGGCTGACAGCGGGACCCAGTGGTCAGGTCGGAGGGGGAGGGGGAGAGAAGCAGAGTCAGGCAGCGCGGCGGCGGCGCTTTCTCCGGCAAGGAGTGCCCGGCGACGAGACCTGGGAGGATAGGAATGGAGAGGAGATCGAGGCGCAGCTGCCCATACTCGTAGCGTGGCTAAGGTTGGCCGGACAGGGTCGGAACGAAGCTCTCCAGCAGTGGCAATGGGCGGAGCTCGTCGGCGATGGCGATTCCGGCGAGGCAGAGCCAGTCCAGCAGCTCCAACGGCATCAGCACGCACCAGTGGACCACCACGGACACGCCGGAGAAGTTAGTAGAGCTCGAGTGGCTCTGGAGAGGGAGGGCCAGTGGACGGGGATCGCCGGCGAGCTCGGGGCGGGGGCGGCGGCCAGAGGCCTGCCCGGCCGGGCTGCGGCTTCCTACGGTGTTGTGGAGGTATGTTGAGAGTGTGTGTGGAGAGAAACGAGCTTGGGGGCTCTATTTATAGGTGAGGCTGAGGCAGGGATCGAGAGCTTGTCGGAGCTCTCTGAAGTGGCGCCCGGCGATGAATGGCGTTAGTGAGAGGGGGGGAAGGCGCCAGGGATCACGCGGGGACTGTGGGCGGGCAGCGACGAGCACAGGAGCGCGGTACGCGACGAGCACAGGGGCACGGGCGCACTGTTGGTTTGGCCGCGCCGTGCCCGTGCTCGCTGCGGCGAGCTCCAGCGTCGGCGAGCGCCAGGGCGGAGTTAAGTGGGTCGAGATGGCGATGGTGGTGCGGTTTGGCAAGGTGCAGCAGTCGGGGAAGCGAGCACGCGATGAACAGAGCACGCGCCGGCATCCAGAGCGCGTCGACTAGCACATTGGCATCATGCACACGCGTGGTCACCGCGCGAACTCTGGCATAGAGCCACGGCTTGCCATAAATTCATGTCTGGTGTTTTGTCCTTGATGAGCTGAGTCACTCCATGGGTTCTAGTTGATCATAGGTGCGCTGTGGAAGTCGGTTTCTTCATGTTAATTTTCTGGTCAGAAACTTGTGGAGTTAACTGTGATCAAACCAGAGAGAGTTTAGGGCTGATTTTTGGTAGTTAGTAGTTTCTTAGGAGGGTAATTATGCTCAAGAAAAATCAGCCTCATTGGATCAAGGAAAATGGTACTTGCTGTAGAAACCACCTTTTCTGACCAGAACAGAAAAGATTTTCTGTAGCAAAAATACTCCAAAAAATGATGCAATATTTTTGCTCAGGGAGGTGCCCTAGGGTTCAAAGAATATTTGGGAATTTTCTCAGATTTTTGAGGGCAAAGAAAATGGGGGTTGCTTTGGAGCATATGTTGCTGATTAGGGTTTTAGAGGAGGAACTGAATATTTTTCATTTAAGAAAAGGGATTTTTATTTCTATGCCCATGGTTCCACTCTATTAACTTTTGCTCACTTTTTCCCACCCCCTTGCCCGAAACCCTCAGAACAGGTTATAACGGACGTTGTTGTCGGTTCAATGCCTTTGACCGTTAGCTGATGAGTGGGGCAGCGTATACGTGGGCGCATGCAAGACCGCGGTCGTGGGGTAGCACGTGTCCATGGACATGCCCGAAACGTTCCATCATATAAAGAGGGCAACCACCTCCAGCGCCCCTACCATTTTCCCCCAAATCCCCTCCCTGCCGCATCGTCTTCCTCTCCCCACTGGCGTCATGTCGCTCTCCTCCACTGCCTCCACCGCACCATCTCGCTCTCCCCCACCGCGTCCTCTTCCTCACCTTCATCACCTCCATCTGTCAGATGGCCGACGCTTGTGGCGACGCCGGGGCAGCAGCCGGAGATGTGGTGGAGCTGCAGGGTCAGAGCGCGGTGACCGCGGATGTGGGCGGCGTCCATGGGAGTGCAGGGAAACTCGCAACCGCTGCGGATGTGGCAGGCTCCGCCTCATCGCTGCAAAAGGTGACAGCGTCGAGCGGCGCAGTCCATCCTGATGCCCCCGTTGCGCCGCCTGCCGTGGAGGAGCAGGTATTTGCACTTGCTTAGCTTGTAGAGTTAGTTGGTCCCTAGTTGCATTGGTTAGATTGTGATTCATATGGTTAGAGTAGTTGGTTTGACGGATGGGCCGGGGTTTTTTGTATGGGTTGGGAGATGGGGGTTTTTGGACTAGGTTTGTTGGATAAATTCATTGCAAAAATGCTAGATCTTGTGAACTATGATTTTAGGTGCTGGAATGATTGGGGTTTTTTAGATTTGGATAAATTCATTGCAAAAATGCTAGATGTTGTGAACAGATTGGGGGTTTTAATGCTATGGTGCTTATTAGATTTTTTTAGTGCTCACAGATTGGGGTTTTTAATGCTACTCAGATTCGTTGCCTTAGATTGGGTCACTATTAGATTTGTTTTTGAATGCTACTCAGATTGGGGTTTTGAATGTCATATGCCCAAATGGAATCCATTGATTAAGAAGTTATTTGATTCATTAGTATATAAATTTGTCCACAATATGTAGTTATATTAGCTCTGTTCTTCAATGTGTGTGCATGACCAATGATCAATGTGTTATTTGAATGTCATATTGGGGTTTTTGATCAATGTGTGTACAAATCTAGTACATTGATATACTAGTGATGGATGTGGTTTTTGAATGCATAGAGCAGGGGCACAGAAATAAAAAAACCCACTTCTAAAACATTTATGATATTGGGAGTATATTAGCCCTATGATCAATGTGTCATGTGTGCATATCTAAATTTTCAATTGGCTACTAATGATGGATATAATTGTATATTCAGGAGGATGATGGTTGGGGGAGAAAGAGGAAGCTGGCCGACTACGACCCATACGAGAGGGCGTTTAGTGACAATTCTGAATATGAGGTAAGCCTATCCCTTGTTCATTTAGTTCCTTTGACATGGTGTATATGAATCTATAATGTATTAATGCAATTCATTCATGTGTGCAGTATGATTCTGGAGATGATGTGTGCAAGGGCAACGTCGCGTCCTTCACAGCCAAGGAGGTGGAGAAGATCAAGGCCAAGGGAGTTGCTTCCTTCTACAACTACAAATTCAAGAAGTGGCACTGCCCCTACTGCACCACCAAGCCAAAGCCAAGGGATGGCCGCTTCGATCACCTTCTGTCTCATGCTGAGGATGTAGCGATTCGTGGGGAGGACTACATGATCAGTGGGCAGCATGCCGCCCTTGCGAAGGCCCTGACTCCAGCGTGATGTGATCGATGATGTGATGCTGTGAACTGAATCTTTAAGTTTATCTGTTGGTTTAGTTTTGGTTTGTTGAAGCGAATCTCGTTGGTTATGGTTTGTTGAACTGAATCTCGTTGGTTATGCTAGTAATCTGGTTGCTATCTATATTTGTCTGTCCTTAAATTTGCCTGTGGTATATTTGTCTGTCCTGAATCTATGGTTAGTTATGTTTAGATGTTGTGAACTATGATCTTAGGTGCTGCAATGATCACACATGTTGTGTAGGAAATCAAATGCATGCTCCAAATGAGATCATGTAAACCTTGGCAGACCTGGACAGTACAAATTCAAGAAAATGCAAAAACAAGTAAAACCTTGGCAAACTATCTATGTTTGTGTAGGAGATCATAAATTTGAAGTGATTTAGAGGATGTCAAATAAATTTGAATTTGAGAAAATGTGCTCCAAATGAGCTCCCGGGCTACGGTAAACAGCCCATTTGCAATCAAGTTTTTTTGAACCTACTCTAAATGAGCCAAATGTTTTTTGATTAACACATATTCACTTTCCATAGTGTAGATTTGAAGTCTCACTATTTTTTTGAATTAATCTTCATATTTTTTACATTTTCTTTTGAAAACATATGCTTTAATATAAAAACTATTAAAAACACGTGTTGAAATATGAAAATGGAAAACTAACTTCAGATCCTTCTTATTCACTTTAAAATAAAGCTTTGGTGATTTTTTTTGATTTTTTAAAATTTTTCAAATACAGAAGGTAACACCACCTCCTCTCCTTGAACTCTATGAAATCATGTACATGATAGCTCATACGTGTGAAGGTTTTCTCATGAAAATGACCGTAGACCAAGTTTATGATTTTTGGTTGGTAACATGTCACATAAGACAACATTGAGTGCAGGTTTTTTTTTAATTAATGGTGCTCATTTGACCTCGATCGTGCCAGCTAGGGTTTTTCATGAAAATGACCATAGACCAAGTTTAGTATTTTTCCTCGTTAGTTTGTCTTTTAAAACGACGAACGGCGAAGGTTTCATATTTTTCGATTTTTTTAAATTAGTTATGCTCAGTCAAACCCTTCGAAACACCGTTGACCAGCTCAAAACCCCTCTAAACCCCGTGGGGTATCGCCTAACCCTAGCTCCAAACGTCAGCCGTCCGGTCATACCCTCGCGCCAAGCGACAGCCCTCAGATCCGGTCTTCTAGAAGGAATTAGGTGGGTTGGCTGCGTGCAGGCTCCGCGCCGTTGGATCACAAGGACGGCTCCGCATCATTGGATCGTGGGGCGATCCGCGAGAGGCGATCCTATTGGTTGTGCTCGGCTGCTCGCCCACCACTGACTCCACGAAAAAAACATTGTTATTGGGCCCAAAAGGAAACCAAGCTCTGGTTGGGCCGTCGAATTGCGTCGTTTTTTTCTTGCATCATTTGCTCTGTTTTTTGTGGAAGTGTTGGCTCTGTATTTTTACATTGTTTGCTCTATTTTTCGTGCATGTGTTGGCTCTGTATTTTTCCATCGTTTGAAATCAATTGACATTGCATAGGAAATGACCAAATTTTTAATGACCAAATTTATTTTTATCATGCAAAATGGCCACAAACTATTCAAAAATTGTCTCCTTTTGTTCATATAATATATATGACCACGGATTCCCACGCGTGAAATTAGCTTCTTTTTCTTCTTCTTTTTCAAACCACCGTTTCCCACGCGTGTACACTCCCGATGCTGCGGTGGGTTTGAAAACGGGTTACTTCACATTTGACCCCGTTATTGCCACGGCCAAATAACACATAGCACTATGGCTATTTAAGCCACCCTCTGCCTCTGCCATCCCTCATCCATCTCCCATCCTCACTGCCATCTGCCCTTCTTGCTCTTCGACCACTTCTCCTTCTTCTAGCACACCCTCAGCCATGCGGTACACCGGACCAACCTACCACTTCCCAGCCACCGTGCCGGAGAGGCTCTACCCTCCTGGCGTGTACGTTGATCGCACACTACGTGTGTGGGCAATATCAAGGTGGAGGACCGCAAGGAACTTCACCGAGTTCTTCCTCGCGTCCGACTACCACCACCTCCTGCGGGGATCTCCAAGGATGTTCCGTGTCGAGGAGGTCATCCAAAACGGGGTGGTGGTTGCTCTCCTTGCCCACTTCACCAACACATTCGCCGCCTTCTACCTCCTCGGCCGGGTGTTTTGGTGTGGCTGCGAGTTCATCGCTTTCACCACCCACAACATGTTCACGGAGTACACCAGCATCTTCCCCACCGCATCCCGCATGCACACTCTTCCATACCCCATCGACAACGCCCCGGAGGAGTAGTGAAGGGCGCCCAGAGGAGGAGCGAGGTGGAGAAGGCGGCGTCTAGGGTTCTAAACCCTCTATCTATTTTTTCTTTTTTTAGTCTATGTTATGTTAAGTTGTAATCCCATTGAACTATGTGAGAGATGCTACGGGCTTGTTGGCCCTTTTATCAGTCTATTCTATTATGAAGTTCTTCCTAGTTTCAACTATGTGATCGTGTTATGGGCTTGTTGGCCCTATCTACATGTATGTTGATTGTTTTCTTAGAGAGCTCGCTTTGTTAGTAACCACCTAGTGCATGCAGCCACAACGAACCCTTCTTCTCTTACACAAGCCACAAATATGTAGCCACCTAGCTAGTGCATGCAGCCACAACATATTTGTTCAATTTATTTGTCGTAGCAAAACGGGTGCAGATGCGAGTGGATCGAAAAGGCTGCAAATGATCGAAAAAAATGATGCTCTAAATCGAGGAGACAAGTGTGCGAGAAGAGAGGAATCAGCGGCAGCGACCGTCGCTGCATCCGTGGTGGCTGGCATGCACGAAAGCGGCTCGGTCAGTGCATCATGGCGGCACGCATCAGCGCATGCAGGCTCGGTCGGCGCATCGACGCATGCAGGCAGGCTTGTTGGGTGCATGCATAGCAGGCTTCTGTTGTGGCGCTGCGCGCACGAGTTTAATGCAAGGGACGGCCCAACGGTCGAACAGCTACACCCCCAACACGGCCCCACTCGTCAGAGTTAACGGGCAAAGCACTAACCCGATGGCGACGTTCGTTGTGACCTCTTCTGAGGGTTTCACACAAGGGAGTGGGGAAAATTGAGCAAAAGTTAAGAGCGTGGGGATGGATGAGTAGAGCTAAGGAACCAGGGGCACAGATGTAAAAATCCCTTAAGAAAAATATTACTAAGATTATTTTGGGATTAACCAGAGAAGAAATGATGGCTTGGGGGAGAGGTGAGCCACTTGGGTGAAAATCATGGGGATGCCCAAGGGTTTATGTCCAACTGAAATGATTCAAAAACCCAAATTCAAATAAGAAGGCAATCAAAAATCAGAAAAAGAAGAGGGGGCAAAAACCAGGCTGGCACATATGCCAAGTGCAAGGTTTATAGGAGAACGAGTAGTAGTACTACTAGTCGTACGTACCAGTGGTATGTACTGTACGAGGAAGAAGGCAACAAGATGTATGTTTTGCGTCACAGTCTCTTCTTACAGGACGTGCTAGACCTAGTGGACCTCATTGTTGCAATGGGACTACTCCCTATCATAGATGGCATGATTCAGAGTGGTGGGCAGCAGGCATAATTTGGAGCTGCTTAGTCTTAAACCCCATGAAGAAGTCCCATCGAAAGTAATAGCCATCCTCTACACGTGCTCCTATGTAAAATGAGTAAATGAGACAAAAAGAGAAAGAGACAAAGTAAAAAATTCACCAGCCTTATATCCAGCTCTATTGTATCAGTGAATGATATTTCTACGTCGTGATTGACATGGCTATATTATTAACCATGCTACGGAGGTAGAAGCGGATTTTTATTTATTTGCGGAGGTAGCATCGGATGGATATTCAACGAGGAGTGAAATGATGGTTGCTTCCTCGGTCAAACATAGAGAAAGGTGGGCCTCGTGATTTCATGGCTTATTAGTCATTATTACTGCCTATACTCTTTGCCCATATATAATAACCGCATGGTAGTACAGTAGTGGGCTATACTTTTAATAACCATGCTCAAAGAGAAGAGGTGCACGCACCCACGCACGTAGTGTACTAGTAGCACTCTTTGCGTCTTTTGTGTCTTCCCCAACCACACACGTGACACGGTGGAGCTCATTTCTGTAAGATGATGCAGCCCATGTGATAATTTGACGCGTCTAGTAGTAGTTACTCACTTATAAATAATGGAGTGTTAGGAACCATGCATGAACGGTGCCGCGTCATTTATAAATAAAGTTTTTTTCTTCAGTGGCACGTACGCAATATAAATAGGTTCATATGGAGAGAAAAGGAAACCGCTCCACTATATACATAGCCAGGGTGAGCCCACACGGTTGCTTGCTGGGGTTGCTCTCTTCACACTCTCTCGCACAAAATGATTGTGGCCACATCTCTAACATCCGGGCGGATCACGTCCGCCGGGGGAAGGGGTGGATGCTTAGAGTAGATGCGGTCGCCGTCGCCGACAGCGAAAACCTACTATGGGCACGCCCCGATCAGGGGTCCCCGTTGTTCTCTCTCACAAAGCCAGTGAGGTTGCCTTCATCCCTTGCTCACTGCCGTGACGTGGGCAGTTGCCGCCTCCCGCCACCCTCCTCTAGGTTGAGCTACGTCCTGATATTCCTCAGGTACAACTTCCTTTACAACCGGCTTGCACCACTGCCCCAGCTGCCCACATCACTCCATGTGGATATTTCTCTACTTCTTTGCCCCGCACATACCTCTACTCGCCTCTGCGTACTGTATTCGTGATGAGTTTATGTCTCATCAACTAGTCCTAGTAATCTTATTCTAATCACAATTCTTCAATTTCTTTGCCACAGGGATGCTCATCTCGATTTTGGTGAAACTGCACAAAATGATCTGATGGTCAAAGGGTTGCAAACTTCATTTCTTGGGAAGATCCAACGTTGCCAGCAAATTAAAGCCTGGTTAGGGTTTACGGTTCAATGTCTAGAGACTACATGGATCATTTTTTTTCTTTAGCTGTCTCTGTTCCAAAATAAGTGTCAACTTTAGTAGTAGTACAACTTTGTACTAAAGTTTGCATAAAGTTGAGACACGTATTTTGGAACGGAGGGAGTACATATTGGCTATGATCTGTCAATTGTTGAGATGCAATAGCATGCATGTTAGTCTCCTTTGTATTCGATGAAATGTTGCAATGGGCAACCTTGGACGCAAGATACATGAAACAGAAGGTGGAAGCTTCATAGCATTGTACAAACTTATCGCGCTGACAGATTACAGTACGTACTATACTAGTACTATGTAAAGAGTTAGGTCTCGCATGGTGTCTAGAAAATATGGTGATAGTGTGAGGTGGGCCATGTAATCACTGAGCCTGCGTGTTTTCACTGCTTTCGCACTCCTCCGCTGTAAGAATGGAGAAAATTGTAATTTAGTACCTCCTTTCGCCGAAGCGTGGGACATCCAGCAGTCGTACCACCTCAGTAATAATGACCAATGAGCCGTCAAATCACATAGACCCAGCAGTAAGTTGGACGGACGAAGCAACCATCACTCTTGAATTCGCTTCTCCCTTCAACGCAAGCGCCAGTGAGAGGTTGCGTCCGCTCTGCCCGGGCATGAATGCGGCACCGATTCTTTGGAGCGACGCTGACCGTTTCGGGCGGGAAGCGCGCGCGGGCGATGGAGGGGCTTTGGGTGCGCCAGGCTGGTCAGGAGCGGGCATGGCAGCTGTCCGCCTGTTCCGACCGGACGCCCGGAAATGAGAGCATGCACCGACTCTCGTGGATAAATCGTACACTACACACCATCTCTCTGTAGGAGTAGGTCGATGTGTTGCTCTCTCTAACACACATGCTGTTAAACACACACACACAAACACACACGCGCGCGCGCGCGCGCACACACACACAGGTTCATAGAATAGGAATATGATGTGAGTGCGAAGCCACAGGAAGTGAAATACAAATGGAGTAGTGTCGGCGTCCTGGGAACGGGGGTACCCAGACTTGCCTGCCTGCGGCCCAAGGCATGGCTCCACCAACGGCCTGGTACGGCCCATCTTCGTCAGCAACCCCTCAAGACCCTCGCGAGAGGCCAAGCCTCGCGAGGCGGACGGCACCAAAACCTACCCTGGGGCGGCCTCACTAGGCTGGCTCCCGAGGAGCGGAGATATCAAGGCAAGGGGCACCTCTCGAGGTGCGCTGACGTGAGCCATGACGACCAAGGCCAGGTGGGCGCCAGCGGGCGCAGAGTACCAGTTGCCTCTTTGGTGCTAAAGGGGCAAGCGCAGGCGAGGAGTCCCGAGGCGTCACGCAAAGGTTTCCATATCAGTGCAACGAGACCAAGATCAGCAGGACGGCAGGACGGAGGTCACCGCGGAGCCCACGGCGGCGTCACCATTAGAGCCTTTGGCAGGCGAAGACCACCTTTTGTCAGGATAGCTTGTACTAGTTGTCTCCCTTCAAAATTGGCCGTTGTGGGATCCCTTCCCGCCTAACATTTGGGGAGAGGACCCGGGCCTCTATAAATAGGACTAGCCACCACCCTAGCAGGGGAGGGATCATTCAGACCATCCTCACATACACACAAGCTCACCAAGCTCAAGAACACCTCTCCTCAGGAGGCTGTTCATCCCTTGTACGTGTTCATCCTCAGCCTGCAAGGCAATCCACCACCACCACACTAGAGTAGGGTATTACACCACAACAGTGGCCCGAACCAGTATAAACCCTCGTGTCTCTTGTTCTTTGGGTTCATCGGGCTAGGCCTTGAGATCGTTGCGAGTGCGAGCGAGGGAGAGAGAGATCGTGCGCACCCCAGTGTTCGAACCTCAAGGGTTTGCCGGAACCCGTAATCTGACATTTGGCGCGCCAGGTAGGGGTGCGCTGAAGCCTTTCTTCCGTCGATCCACGCTCCGCCGCTCCACCGTATCCATGGCTGACGCTCGTAGAGCCCGCGCTGAGCGCCGGGCCGCCCTCGCCGCCTGCGTCACTCAGACGGCGCCTTTTGGCGGACCTCCCCGCTGTTCTCCATCACCTGCTGCCAACGCTGCCACTGGCCCGACCAGAAACGAGCAGCAAGCTTCATCGCTGCACCGCTCCGTGTGGCGGGATGGACGCACCGCCACCCCGTTGCTGACTCCGGCTGGCTCGTCATCCCACACTCGTCGCGCACCCACGGACGCGCAGGCCGCGCTGCTCATAGCACGCGAGCTCCTGCGTTACCGCCCAATCGACGACCTCTACGACGACTGGCTGGACCGCATCGCCGAGCTCGTCAGCGCCGCTAGGGGCTCTCCCGCGCCGTCCCTCTCGCTACCTAGCCCACCTCCAACAGCGGGCGACGTAGCCCACGGAGCGCCTCCACCACCTCCGCATCAAGACGCCGCCCTCGCACCAAGACGCGCGGCCCCACGGTGCGACCGCCGCGCAGGGCGCCCGCACACGAAGAAGGAAGCTGCCAAGAAGTCCCTCGACCGCAAGAAAATGCTCCTGCGTTCCCGGCACCACTGCGTCAAGACCGTGTGCCACCTGCGGCGCCGGCGCGTAGGTATCAAGATCAGGCTCCACCTCCGCGACGGGCTCCGGTGACCACAGCAGGCTGCCGAGCATTCACTCCCGAGCTGCGTAGCGTCGTCTAGCCCGGCAAGTTCAAGCCAAACCTGCCTCCGCGCTGCGACGGCACCCCCGACCCCGCGGAGTTCTTGCAGCTCTATGAGCTAAGCATCGAGGCGGCCAACGGTGACGAGAAGGTCATGGCGAATTGGTTTCCCATGGCCCTCAAGGATGGTGTGCGCTCGTGGCTCCTGAACCTGCCCGTGGGATCAATCTCTTCCTGGGGCGAGATGCGCGAGCATTTCGTCGCCAACTTCCACGGCACTCGCGACCGCCCGCCGGCCGCAGCCGACCTGCAGCGCATCAAGCAGCAGCCAGGGGAAACCCTGCAGAAGTACATTTAGCGCTTCAACAGCGTTCTCCTCAAGATCCCCAAGGTGACGGACAAGGCCATCATCTCCGTGTTCTCAGATGGCGACCGTGACGTCAAGATGAAGGAGGAGCTCGCCATCCACGAGGAACTATGCACGGCCCTGGAGATGTTCAACATGGCAACTAAGTGCGCAAAGGCTGAGGAAGGGCGCCTTTCCCTCCTCGAGCTCCCAGCTACAGGCCAGGAGGACAAGAAGGCCAAGATCAAGCACGTGAAGCGCAAGGGGGCTGCCGTGCTCGTGGCAGAGCCGGAGACGAAGCGCAGCCGCGACCACCCCGAGTCATCCAAGGCCAGCCGCCCATTTTGCGCCTTCCACAACATTCACATCCACAACACCAGCGACTTTCAGGAGCTCAGGGCCATCCGCGATGGGCGCTTCGGTCGGCGCCCTGAGCGCAATGATCAAGGCTACGGTTAAGGAGGAGGACGAGGTGGAGGAAGCTGGGACGACCGCAGCCCCCGCCAGGAGTGGCGCGACCGGCCTTCTGAGGACCGCTGGCAAGATCCGCATTGCGAGGGCGCCTGGAGAGACCAGCCTCGTGAGGACCGTCCTCAGGGCAACATAGGCCTCCCTCTGCTGCCACCGCCATCAAGGAGGAACAACAATCACAATCAGGATGAAGGGGCTGGGGGCTTCTAGGAGCCGCGCGCCATCGCCTGTATCTTGGGTGGCGCTCAAGCCCCAGCCTTTCAGTGTATCTTCAAGCAGTTTGCTCGTGAGGTGAAAGCGGCCCTTCCCAGGCTCGAAGCCACGCGCCCGCTCAGGTGGTCCAAGTGCGCCATCACCTCTAGCTCGTCAGACCAGCTCAAGTGCGTGACAACTGCCGGCGCCCTCCCGATGCTTTGCTCACCCGTCATCAGCAACGTCCAAGTCACCAAGACCCTCATCGATGGCGGCACAAGGCTCAATGTCCTGTCCGTCGAGACGTTCGACAGCCTCCAAGTGCCATACGATCAGCTACAACCTACCAAACCCTTCTCAGGAGTGACCGACGGCTCCACCACCCCAAAAGGGCAGGTCCACCTCCCAGTCACATTCGGCCAGCGCGACAACTACTGCACCGAGCTCATTGACTTCGACATCGCCCACATCCACCTACCGTACAACGCCATCCTTAGGTATCCGGCCTTGGCCAAGTTTATGGCAGTGACCCACCACGGCTACAACGTCCTCAAGATGCCAGGGAGCAGCAGCATCATCACGGTCCCCTGTGAAGAAAGAGATGCAGTGTGCTCCCTCAAGCGCCTACCAAGCTGCAGCGGCCGAAGACCCCAACAACAAAGGCACCCTGCACCCTCCTGAGGCCACCCCAAGAAGAAGAAGAAGCTACTCCACCCAAGGCCTCAGGAGAGCAGCATTTCCAACGGCACCACCTCGGGATCTGCGCCCATAGCAGGGGCGCCTCCATCCCATGCGTAGGAAGGCGCGCCCAGCGCCCTCCTCAGGCTGGGCTCGGGGGCTCTCTTCTGGAGGGCCTCAGACCTAGCCAACATCACGAGGGAGGCGCTCGGGCACCATGTGGAGGCGTGCTTCACCGCACGTTTCCCTCAAGAGGGCATGAGGCGTGGAGCGCCTAGTGCTCAGGAGTTCATCACCAAGGCGGTCCAGGAGCTTCAAGAGGCAAGGACTGTACGCGGCGACCGCCGCCCACCACCCGGCGCAGCCCCCCATCCTGGCGAGGACGGCAGGCTACATGTCTACATCGACATTCCAGGGCTCAACAGGGCCACATCGCAGGGACGCTTCTGGCCTTCGCACGCTGGACGGTGCGAGGCCCACCTCACAGCTATGTTCGCATGCCATTCGGCTTGCCGAATACGGCTGTCACCTTCCAGTGCCACTTGCGGAGCATTCTGGCGGCTCAGGAGGCCAGGCATCACGCTGTCCTAGCGGAGATCGTGACAGTTCTTCAGGAGCCACCTGGGCCTACGGAGCCTCTCTCGAGGCTCGGGACCCTGGCGGCTCATGAGGAGCAACTTCTTCGGCACGCATCTTCGGCTACCCCAACATCACTTCGGCACGCGCCTTGGGGATGATGCAGCCCAAGGTGCGCTCCCCATGGGAGCCGCTGGCCGGTTGTCTTTCTTTAGGATTCTTCGCATAAGTAGGCTAGGCATGGCGTCTGTGCTCGGGTTCATCCCTGCAGCATCGATAAACCCAACGACCGAGCTCTGTCTGGCAGACCGGCCCCATCCACGTCACCTCCTGGGGTCGTTGGTGTCTGGCCTTCTCATGTGATCGGCTCAGGAGATTCGTCTAGTGCAGGTTGCCTAACCATCTTGCAGGACCGCCGTAGCTATCAAGAATCAAGACCAGGCGCAACCCGCCTTGAGGTAGGGCCTCGTGAGTCCCGCGCTGGCTCACGAGTGCCCAAACACACCTCGTCTAGCCCTGCCGTGCAAGCCACGTGTCAGGGCGGGGTTGTACACGCCCCGGGGGCTCCACTCAGAGGGAGCCCTCACCCATGCACCAGTGGAAGCACCATGCTCCGTGCTGGCAGTCGACACGGTCGAGGAGCGGCTATGCCCGTGCAAGTGCGGAAGCGCTATGCTCCGCGCTGCTGATAAACAAGTGAGGGCGGCCCCATGGCCGTATCAACCTCAGGGAGCCACCCAGCTCATTGTCCAGCCTCGCCGCAATGCTTTCCCCTCAGGAGAGTCGCGCGAGGGGGCTGGGCACGGGGGCTATGCTCAGGTCACGCCTAGCGTACGCCGCCCAGCTAGGTCCGTCGGACCTGGTCATCGTGCGCCCCTCCCGAGCGGGACCTCGGCG
The DNA here is from genome assembly GCF_002575655.3 of Aegilops tauschii subsp. strangulata. Lineage (NCBI taxonomy): Eukaryota > Viridiplantae > Streptophyta > Magnoliopsida > Poales > Poaceae > Aegilops > Aegilops tauschii. Next base: position 404,234,187 of record NC_053036.3, on the reverse strand, counting down.
AGGACAGGTATGAAGGTCGTTTGCGCGTCAAGGGGGACTCCTGAGCATCGCGACTCAGGAGCCTAACTGGCCACGTAGCCCCTCACCCCTTGGTCCCGTCCTGCTGATCCAGACGCTCCAACGGCGGCTGAGGTATGCGCGGGGTCGGGCCCTGCTGACATAGAACACCAAGGCCTACCTTCGCATCTCCTTCCCGCAGGCCGTTTGCGCGTCAAGGGGGACTCCTGAGCATCGTGACTCAGGAGCCTAACTTGCCACATAGCCCCTCACCCCTTGGTCCCGTCCTGGTGATCCGGACGGCCCAACGGCGGCTGAGGTATGCGCGGGGTCGGGCCCTGCCGACATAGAACATCAAGCAAACGAAAAGGAGATCGCGGAATCTAAACAAAATATTACACAGCATAATGTTCCTTAACACCAAACAGAAGTTTTAATGCCTCCACGAGGCACATCGCATGTTGAAGGAAAGTTTGCAGGAAAGTAAAATGGGAAGGAGCGCCATCATTCACCAACAAGCCTCTTCTTCAGCCTTGGGCGGCGTCGTCAGGAAGTGCCTTCCCGTCGACAGCGTCGCCGTCAGTCGTGTCGTTGGCCTTGGTCGCAGGATCGGCGGCACCATCGGCTAGAGGTGCGGGGTCGATGGCAAGGAACTTCTTCAACAGGGCCTCCACCTGGCCCTTCACGGCTTCGGCAGCGGCTGCACAGCGCCCTTCCTCCATGGGCTCGAGCAGCTCGCCAAGGTCAGCATCAGGGTCACGAAGATGGAGGTGGCTGAAGACGCACGTCAGGGCAGATCAGGAGAGCGCGCGGGCTTCCCCCTCCACCATGAGGCCGATCCCGTCGACGACATCCTCGAGCGTGGCGACAAGATGAGGGAGCAGCTGGGCGGGGCCTTCTTCATCGGTCGCCAGTGGCTTCTCCAAGCCCTTCTCATAGAGTCCCCGCAGTGCCGTACGGGACCTCTCCTCAAGAGACTTGAAGGCCGCGTGATCCTCGGCAAGAACCTTCGCCTTGGCTTCCAGCTGGCCTTCTCCGCCTCCACCTTCTTCTCCAGCTTCTCCAGGCGGCTGCGTTCTGCAGCCTACGCCCTCACCGACAGCTCCAGCTCGGTATCACGGCCGTTGACTGCGTCTTCCCGGGCCTTCATTTTCTCCTCCTCTGCCTTGCGGACGGGAGCCTCGGCCACGCGCTCATTGTGCATGGTCTCCAGCTCGGCCTCCACCAACCGGCAACACTCCTTAGCGGCCTCGGCATCCTTTAGCGCCAACTCGCGGGCGGCCGTGGCTTGGTCGATGGCCCGCTTGTCCTCCTCAGAAGCTGCCACGGCCTGGCCCAGCGCCGCCCTGACAGACGCGTCGGAGTGCAACCAACCCAAGACTAGCTCCAGGCGCCCCGCCACCAGGCGACGGTCGGCGCCTTGAAGGTCACCCCGAAGCTGCGTCAGCGTGGAAAGAGCCCCCTCTAAAGTCTCGGGCAAAGAAGAAGGGTCGTGGGCCAGTGGTGCGACACGAGGAGGAGGCTGCGGCGTCTCCAAGACATGCGAGCTGAGGATAGCAGGAAGAGAAACTGGGGGCTCCTGAACCTTTGGAACATTGATGGGCGAGCTAAGGATAGGCGCCTCCGGAGCCGACTTGGCTGGGGAGGTCGCCTTCTCCTGAGGACGGTCCACCGGGCCACGCGAGGACGACCGAGCTGGAGAAGCATTGGCACCTTCGCCACCCTTCTGTGCCATAGGAGGTGCAGCCGTGCCAGGCTGCTTGGTCCCCGAGGGCGCGGGCGCTCCCTCTCTCTCTTCTTCTTAGCCGCCAGCATCGGCCTGGCGGTGCAAGGAAAGAACGTCAGGAAGCAGCGATAGAAGCAGGAGCAAGAACAGAATCAGGACAAGGTGCTCACTGGTCCACGGCGGCGTAGTCCCAGGGCCTCTTAAGAAGCACGGAGCCCGGGGGCCTTGCGTCCTGGGGTGCCGTCTTGCGAGTTCCAGGAGCGGATGACGCTGCAGCGGCTGACCCTGCGGGAGCACCGGTCACGTCAGAACAGGGGCCCCACCTCAGGAGATCAGCGCCGACCTGCTCTTCGTTGGGACCCCTGCCAGTGGCTTCTTCGGGGGGTGACCTTGGACCTTGTGGTGGCCCCACCGGGAGGCGTAGCCTCCCTCACCGGGTGGTCATCAGCGTCGGCGTCGTCAGGGAAAGCGCGGAGGAGATCGACCTTGCGCGGAGGGGAAGTCTCCCGTGACCCCTCCCGGGTCCCATCCGAATCCCGCTCCTCATCCTCGTCCGAGCTACCGGAGGACAGCTCCAATGAGGCCTCGGCGGGTACTGGCGGCACGAGCCCGTACTCGTTGAAGACGTGCATGGCGGCAGTAATATCGCTCCATCAGCACGACGGTACAGCGAAAGATGCGAGTCCGGCGGAAACCCCTGGTCCTCCCCGACCAGGAGTCGCAGGGCCGCGTCCAGCTCCTCGTCAGAAAGAGGATCGGGGCGCAGGCGGAGGTCGTCCCCCTCGTCCTCGAGCTTCCACAGGGGGGCGAGTGCGCCTGAAGCGGAGCCAGGCACTGTGCTAGAAACTCCTTGAGTATCATGGCCCCCATCAGCTTCTGCGCCCTCGGGTCGTCAGGCTTCAAGTCGACGGCCATCTTCTCCAGCACATGCTTCGCCCGAGGATCGGTGAGCTTCACGCTGAGCCAACTCTTGTCAGAAGAGGGCATCCCTGTCAGCAGTGATAGCCAGAGGTAGGAGCACTTGGCATCCATGGGGACCCATTTGTTCCTGAAGCCCTCGGCCTTCTTCCAGCCTTCGAGATGGCGTTGGTCCCGTTGGCTTCGACAAAATTGGCGCACCCCGAGCAGTGGTCGTCCTTGACCCGAAGGTAGAAGAAGTGGCGCAGCAGCGCCACGGATGGCATCACCCCCACAAATGCCTCACAGTAGAAGGCAAAAATTGACAGGAGGATAACAGAGTTGGGATGGAGGTGGAGAGCATGGAGGCCGTAGTGGCTGAGCACGGCGTAGGAGAAATCGGAAAAAGGAGGGACCAGCCCTGCGAACACGCTGTTCAAGAAGAAAGGACCAAAGGTGCTACCCGGAGCTTCAGGCTTGGTGGAGCCGGCCCGCAGCGCCGCCTCTCTTCCCTCGTCGCCATCACCCACCGTCATCCGGCGCGCGGCGGCAAGCTTTTCCTCCGAGACGGTGGGCACGCTCAAGGCCAGCTCGTACCAGGCGGGCGAGATGCGCGAGGCCTTGGCCTTGTCGGGCACCATCAGATGCCAGCTCGGGGAGGATTTCCGGTGGATTGAAGGTTTCTTGGGGCAAGAAGGAGAAAGGGGATCTGGAGCAAGGCGAAGGAAGGCAATGAAGGCGCTGCGACGCGCGCCAACCTTTTGTCAGTCGGGCAGTTGCCGAGGCGGCGTGGGGAAGCGGAGACGCCCACGTCCCGTCAGTCGCCACGCATCAATCAATGTCGCAGGCTATTGGGGCCCGCGGCGCTCCGCACTTGCCCTTTGGCTTTGCCTCAAAGCCAAGTCCGGGCGCGCCTTGGGACCGGGGGCTACTGTCGGCGTCCTGGGAACGGGGGTACCCAGACTTGCCTGCCTACGGCCCAGGGCGTGGCTCCACCAACGGCCTGGTACGGATCATCTTCGTCAGCAACCTCTCAAACCCTCGCGAGGCGGACGACACCAAGACCTCCCCTGGGGCAGCCTCACTAGGCTGGCTCCCGAGGAGCGGAGATATCAAGGAAAGGGGCACCTCGCGAGGTGCGCGTGACGTGAGCCATGACGACCAAGGCCAGGCGGGCGCCAGCGGGCGCATAGTGCCAGTAGCCTCTTTGGTGCTAAAGGGGCAAGCGCAGGCGAGGAGTCCCAAGGCGTTAGGCAAAGGTTCCATATCGGTGCAATGAGACCAAGACCAGCAGGACGGCAGGACGGAGGTCACCGCGGAGCCCACGGCGGCGTCACCATCAGAGCCTATGGCAGGCGAATACCATCTTATGTCAGGATAGCTTGTACTAGTTGTCTCCCTTCAAAATTGGTCGTTGTGGGATCCCTTCCTGCCTAACATTTGGGGAGAGGACCTGGGCCTCTATAAATAGGACTAGCCACCACCCTAGCAGGGGAGGGATCATTCAGACCATCCTCACACACACACAAGCTCACCGAGCTCAAGAACACCTCTCCTCAGGAGGCTGTTCATCCCTTGTACGTGTTCATCCTCGGCCTGCAAGGCAATCCACCACCACCACACTGGAGTAGAGTATTACACCACAATGGTGGCCCGAACTAGTATAAACCCTCGTGTATCTTGTTCTTTGGGTTCATCGGGCTAGTCCTTGAGATCGTTGCGACAGCGAGCGAGGGAGAGAGAGAGATCTTCATGCGCACCCTAGTGTTCGAACCTCAAGGGTTTGCTGGAACCCGTAATCCGACAAGTACGTACAAGAAGAGAAGAGGTGATAAATATTCCATCAAACATGGACTGAGGAGTCGTACTCCCTACGTCTAGGTGTTAAGTCATCTTACGAAAAGCAGATATTCCCAAAATGTTTAGGCGTCGTCCATTAACTTCGCATCTCAATCCCCTCGTGGCCTCGTTGCTAGTGAGCGTTGTTACTTAGGGAGCGTTTGGATCCTTAGCAAGAACAGTTATAGTCTAGCCGGGCAAGTTTAGGCGTTTGTAACTGTTAAAATATGTTAGCTTTTGTGGGCTAGCTAGCTTGGGTGGGCTAGAAAAACCTTGCTAGCTCAGGAGAGCCAGATCGGCTCGCTTCTGACGGCAAACTTCGCGCACGGAAACATCGGCGACCCACTCATGACAACGATTTTCACGTGGCAAGGCTGGTAAGAAAAAGAACTAAACCGTTTGACCAAGCAAGGTTGGCAAAGCGAAAGCTGGCTAGCTGGGCTAGCCGAGCAATTTCCTTACTAAAGCTAGCCATAGTGGGAGTAACTTAGGTAGTAATATAGCACATCCCAAGAAAAAAGTGCTTATGGGGCATGGAGTTAATGAGGAAAGAGATGCTTGTGGTAACATAATATGTTACTGTAACATAACACACCCCGAGGTAAAATGAGTCTATATGTCAATTAATGAAGACTTGTATGTTACCATCCATATGTTACTACCCACTATGAAGGTAGTAACATAGACTAGTAACATATGCATGTTACTAGTCCAAGTTACTCACCACTATGACCAGCCTAAGCAATGTAACCAAACGCTCCTTACTCTGCCTTGTTATCTTCCCAGAAACCCAATGCATGGAGCGCAACTACGCGTTAATCAGTCAAGAAATCAAAGTCGGCTTGCATGCGAGTTAATACGTGGCCCTACATGGTAGCTAAAATGGCATCTCTTAGTTGTTGTGATTAATTGTTGGGTTTAGAGACAGAAATCAGGGTTTTGATTGGAGGAAGGACCGGTCAAGTTTCTCCTTCTCCTCCAATCTCCTTGCACCTTGGTCCCGCTACACCTTCTAATGTGACGTACACCTAGACGGAGGGAGTAGTACGAGATATGGTGGCACACTGACTTAGGTCGAATACAAGTGCCCAAAATTATTGGAAGAGAGCAAAGTGTATAAACTAAATAATTAAAACAGTAAAATGCATTGTTGGTCATTGAACTTATCGTATAAGTTCACTTTGGTCACTGTACTCAAGAATATGGTCGATACAGTCACTATATACGTGATGAGGTGATTATAGGGTCACTGCGAGATCGTATAGCTCTGTATTCATCCATTTTAACCAGTCAAAGAATCCTCCTAGCGCCTTGTCATATCAGTTTTCTCTCTCTGGCATGCAGGTCCTACCTGCCATTGGGTGGAAGAAAGAAGTTGAACGAAAATAAAAATAAGCACGGGGGCATGGTTCGAACCCTAGACCTCACACTTTATACGGGCAAACAGGCTAACCAGCTACACCAACCTCCAGTTGTGATTAACTAGTGGAAAATATAGTTTTCTACCTTTAGTAGCTGCACACGCATGCAGCGCGCAGCTTGCAGTGCATGCACACGCACTAGCACGGACTCAAGTCGCTCGCTGGCCTCTGTTGCTGCAAGTTAGTGCAGTACCTCGCCTGTTGTCCGCCGTTCCCGTTGTTGACCCTGCCACCTGAGGTCGTTGACCCGTTGCTCTACCACTATGCCAAGTCCGAGCTCTCGCTGCTTTTGGCGCAATGCATACAAACTCCATCTACGTGAAATGACATGGCCATCAATGATGATTACGATGACACCCACACTAGGTCACTCTACTTGCCTTGTGCACATGATTGTCGTGCGGCTGCCGAAGTACGACCCCGCGGCCTCAACTTTGTCGCCGGTTGCCGGTGTGTGCGTGTTGTGTGCTATCTAGTGTGTGTCTGCCCGCTGCGTGCTAGTGTGCGAGTGCATGCATGCTTATTGTGTGCATGTTATAATAAGGATTCACTTAAAATAGTATGTGAGCAAACAGAGGGATCAATTGGACAGTGTTCACGAGTAGTAGCGAGATGTGTGAGGTAAGATACCGCTGGCGCTTTTACTTTTTCTTATTAATTTGTTTGTTTCACCCTGAGGAAAGGAAGGGGGGAAGTTGTATCGCATGAATCTAGGACGTGGTTCAAAGAGGAAAGGAAGGGGGGAAAGTACTAGTACAGACTGGCTATCCAGCACCTACGTTGGTCGAAAAGGGAAAACAATGAAAAACGCAGTATGCACATTTGTAACGAACTGATCTTTTTGTTTTGGGGGACAAGGCTGTAGAGTTTGAGCAGGACTAGATTTGCTGCGCTCACATAGGGAAAGGTGTCTAAAGATAACAAAACTGGGACCAACACAAATATGCTCCTTGGTTGTTTGTTCTTTGTTGCAACAGACTGTGCATCACCCCTTTATACATCGGTAGATGCACATGGTGTTGGTGCGTCCACTGTCCCATGCAACTCTTTAGCTATTGTTAATCTAAGGCCCTGTTTGGTTAAAAAGTCCTAGGACTTTTTTTAGTCCCAACTAAAAAGTCCCTAGTCCCTACCTGCTTGGTTCCAGGGACTAAACATGGACTAGAGGTTATTAAATGACATGCTAAAAGACCATGTTACCCCTAGTAATGAATTAATAGAGATAAGGTGCGATGTGGGGCAGGGGCAACTGTTGGAAAAAGTCCCAAAAAGACTCTCCCTCAGGGTCTTCTTTCTTTAGTCCCAAATGCCCACTTTTAGTCCCCAAAAGTCCCTCCTGTTTTGTTTAGATGGGACTGAAAGGGACTTTTTTTAGTCCCTACACCGAAAAGTCCCTGTAAACAAACACCCACTAATAATGCCGCTGGAAAATTGATGCAATGCCATAGTTAAAAGCAAATTACATCTTTAACGAATTTTATTGTTAATATAATCTCTCTGTTAATATGAATCAATGCTACTGTCTTGCTTTCTTTCCCATTTAGATAAGTTAGATGCTTCTTTTTGTTGGCTTCTGTGTCATCCACCGTTATTGACCATTAGTTGTTTCCTTTGCACCTCTATGTAAACAGGGTTATCCACTTCACCTCGTTGCTATTGTGACCTTTTGTTGCACTGCACAAAACACTTTAGTTTTAAGAGTGTTTTGTGCAGTTCAACCAAAATGTCACACTGACAACGTTGCTTGATTGCTTGATCTTAGTGGAACTGCACAAGAGGAGATCTTACTTCCTATCCCTGTTGGCAAATTTGGTTCAGATCTTCTTCTTGTGAGTTGTTTGAATTCCACGTCATGAGAGGTCAGTACTAGCCTTCTTTCACCTGATTGTGGAGTGTGCTTTCATATGTTGTGCTACTTATACGGTAATGTTGCTTGATTTTAGTGAACTACACAAATGGATACAAGACTTCCAATCTGTATGTGCACCGTAATATTCCATTGAGGTAAGATAAGGATATTTCACAACTGTTGGCCTGTACTTTGCCACTTTCATCAGAAAATTAATGTCATTGTTTAGTGCTATACTTGTGCCCCCAAATTGACATGCCAAATCTTACATTGAAGGCGAAGCTTGCCTGTTATTGAACCAAGTGATGAAGGGGAAGAACAAGCGGAAGAAAAACAAAAATCAACTCACGGTGCTGTAATGAAGCACTGGAATTGTGATGAAACAAGTAATGATATAGTTTTGCATCTTAATTTATTGCTATGTCTGGAACGAGCAATTGTTTTGCCACTGATTTGATGCCACTCTTAATGTAATATGTAATTATCTCTACTTGCGCAAACAGGGATCTTCTTTGAAGATACCATATATTTTAGTGGAACTGCACAAGAAGATGTTGGAAACATTAAACTAATCGAGGATTATATAGTAAGCATGGCAACCACAGTAGATAACAATAGATGGTTCCGGAGAAGTGCTTGATCTGTATGCTCTACAGAATAAGCCTCCTGACAAAGGTTGGTACTCGCCCATGGATTTCATCCATATGATTGAGCTTTGTCATCTCTATTGGTGTTGTGCTACTGTTTAGATACTGTCATGAGAAAGTGGTATTGTCCTTGAGAAGTGCTTCATCTGTGCTGTTTTAAATATTTTGTTTCCTTTTTTTCGAGCAAACAGGGACGCTAGCATTTAGTTGTCCTCTTGTCTTTGCACAACAGGATCACCCTCCTCTGAAGAAGAATATGGAGTACGTGAAGTGACTAGTTCCGATTATGCCAGGATGAAGAAGCCCGGTCTATCTTCTCATCAGAAGGAGCAGTTGAAGGATGGTTACATTACTCCCCACAAGACCAAACTAACCTCAGCTCAGAAGGACTGACGTATCTCCATCTTTTTGCTGTGATGCGCAAGTACAATGTTGTTCTAGGATTCTTTCCAATGAGTTCCATTTTTTTAAAAGTGTGCTCTACATGGACCATGTAGGTGCCTGTTTAAACTATCAATTCATAGTACAATTTTCTTTATACTAATCACTTTTTTGATTTGTGCAAACAGGGGTGCTCAGCTTGATTTCAATGGGAACTGCACAAAATGTTCATGAATTTATCAAATCATTCATTTCCACCACAAGAAAGGAGGTGCCGATATGTTCAAGGCATTGCAACATATAAAGGCGAAATCATACAAGCTACGCGCGAATTTGGTTGATTTTGGTGGAACTACACAAAAAGAACATCTGGCTTATTTAGCACGAGGTGCCATGTCAATGTCCGAACTGATGGCAAACCCTGCCCATTCCACAATCGTAGGCATTTGATATTTTGGAATGGGAAAACCTTGTAAAATTTGCTCATTGATGTACGCAAAACAACACGCATTTGACATTTTGGAATAGGACAACCTTGTCAAATTTTGCTCATTGATGTTAGCAAGAAGACATGCGCTTGATATTTTCGAATGGGACGCCCTTTGCTGTCAGCAGCATCGATCGATTTTTCTTTATTCCTTAGTTGTGAAATAAATATTGGCTCTGACATGTGAATCGCTGAGATGCATAATCATCGATTGTTTTGAATGTTCTCTATGAATTGCCAGGCCTGTGTGTTTGATTGCAATGTACAAGAATGCTAAAAAGCTGCTCAAACTCTTTGTACTCCCTCTGTTCCTTTTTACTTCGCATATTAGATTTCTTTCAAGTCGGTTGATTTTACATTGTGAATATTCATACTTTTTTCTATAAGATTGGTCAAAGTAGAGATACTTTGACTGCAGACAAAACTTGTATGCAGACTAAAAAGGACCGAAGGGAGTACATGTGAAACTGCTGCAAACGAGGTGATCACCCTGGGAATAATGCTAGTAGGTATTGTTTTGCATGTTCATCCAATGCCAGTGATACAAGAATTCGAACTAATCAAACTAAATTAATTCATACACGGTCGGATTTCATATAAATATGCTGGATTTTATTAGATTTCATACATTCATCAACTAAAAAGGGGTGCGCTGGAGGTATAATTATCCGAAGCTACCCACATGTGTCCGGCTGAGCCGAATAGAAGCTTCTTCTCTAGCGGACTGAGCTTTAGTGACTTAACTGCAGGTGCAGTTGAGTAACTAACATGTGGCCCAGATGCCTGTTGGGCCCATGTGTCAGTGACCAACTGCAGTAGCAGTTAAGTAACTGAAGCAGCGTCCTTCTCCAACATAGCTGCCAAGAAGCTAATCGGTCGTCAATGGTCAACCCGCCTAGCTTGGCTTCAACTAGAGGGTAGCAGCGGTGGCCTTACTTGGACCCGAGCGGCGGCGACCTACCGTGTTCTACTCTTCCTCGTTTTCTGTGTGGCGCGGCCTCGTTGGCAGCGGGGTGGGGCCTCGACAGAGCCGGCGATGTCCTCTTTCTCGTTGCCGGCGGGGCGGCGCCTCGACGGAGAGGGGAAATCCTTCCCCTCGTTGCCGGAAGGGTGGGGCCTCGGTTGAGCCGGTGATGCCCTCTGCCTCGTTGTTGGCCGGGCGGGGCCTCGGCGGAGTACGGCCTCGCCGAAGCCGGTGAGGTCCTCCGCCTCGGTGCCGGTAGGGCGGGGCCTCAGCGGAGCCGGTGATGTTCTCTACCTCATTGTTGGCGCAGCGGGTCCTCAGCAGAGAAGGGCCTCGCTGAAGCCGGTGAAATCCTTTGCCTCGGTGCCGGCGGGGTGGGGCATCGGCGGAGCCGGCGGTGTCCTCTGCCTCGTTGTTCGCTCTGCGAGGCCTTGGCGGAGGAGGGCCTCGTCGACGCCAGCGGAGCGGGGACTCGTCGGAGCCGGCATTGTCCTCTGCCTCGTCCTCGGTCTCGCCAAACAGCGCCTCGCCCGCTTCATCGCTCTCTTTGTAGGCGTCTGCAGCCTCCGCCACCCGCATGCGGTACCGCCACCGCTCGAGGCGGTCCTCGCGGGCGGAGCGGTACGAGTCGAACAGCGCCTCCTGCTCCGCCCACTCCTCGGCGATCTGCTCCTCCACCTGCATGTGCTCCTAGAGGAGATGGTGGTTGTAGGCGGCGTTGGCCTACGCCTCCCGGAACTGCTCCTGACGCTTCTGCCTCACCGTGTCCATGTATTGGGCACGGGCCTCGCCGATGGTCATGGTGCAATGCACCGGCGAGGACGGCGCGGAGGAGGGGGTTGGCGCCGGATCGTCGACTACCATGTTCTCCATTGGGACGTCGTCATCCTCCGGCTGCCTGCCGGCCAGCCAGTCGGCAGCAATGGCTTCCATCTCCTTGTGGTCTGTCGTCCGCCTGTCCTGAAGAGCGCTGGAGCGCGAGGAAGCCATGGTGGGCAGTAGTGGTGTGGACAGGAGAAAGGGAACGGAGGCGGATGACTGCGGCTATGGCTGGCGCAGCAGTTTATATAGCAATGGTGGGCGGCGGAGGGACGGACGTGTGGCGCCGGAGTAGCCGCCTTGGCAACCGCGTATCATTAATGTGGGCAACAGACGGACGGGCGGACGGCACTTGTGTCGTTTGAAGGCTAAGCAATCGCCTGCACCAGGAAGCGGGGCGGGCGGCGCTGACCGTTCCGGGTGGAAAGCGCGTGCGGGCGAGGGAGGCAGTCTGGGTGTGCCAGGGCAGTCAGACTCGTGCTTGGCAGCGGGTCAGTCCAGCAGTCGGACATGCTAGCTCGCCAGCGAGCTCGCCGAGCTGAGCGACGACAATAAGATGATGGACGTAGCTTCCGACCAGGAGCCGGCGCCACTGTCCAAGCCGGTTCATGTCGTGTTTACCATAGAGCAGGTGCGGCCGCACTTCGACGCCCTAATGGCGAAAGAGCTACCAGCACAGGAGGACCTGTGTTGCAACCTCCGTGTCCTCAATGAGCACCGGTGAACAAGCGAACGACAATGCTATCATGGACATGTGGCCCTATGATCCTGGCGTCCCGAATGAGCAGTGGGCGCTGTATCAGACCATCCGTAGGGCCCGCGAGGCCCTCTCCGTCGTCCTTCGAGTTGTTGCGCTCGCCATGGCGCCGGCGTCTCGCGTTGTCAACATGGTCAACGGACATGAGGAATGAGGAGATGACTTTACTTGGAGAGGATGACAGTGGGGACCCACCAGGGCCATAGTCGCACGTACGCAAGCGCCTCCTTATTATATACAACTATAATTTTTTTTCTTCCTCCCGGTTTCCTGACATCACGGTCCCACATCATTGTCAACCTATGTATTCAATAAACGAGAGAATTGCACAAGGGGCGGCCGACAGCTGGGACCAAGCAGCTCGAGCAGTATTTGTGTTTTTGAGGTGTGAGCACTGCAGAGTTTTTCTTGAGCGATGTTTTCGTTGTTGTTCAGAGGAGAGCAGGGTATTAACTGGGCGGATTGTGGCCCGTCTAGCCCAGGCCAGATATCCAGCCCAGATATTATTATTTTTCAAGCTGAAAATGGCTAGCCCAGCTATACTTTTTTTAGGAATACCCAGGCAAGGTCAACTTGTTATTCTCCGCCCCGCTGGGCTACAAATCTTTCCTAGGAGGGATGCATTAGGCTTAACAAGAAAATGAGCTTTAAGAAATAATAAATGAGATGTAATTATAAAAACTAGGCAGTAACTATAAAGAATGCATACGTAATTAGTTTATAAAATATTATTTTTGGATTTTGAAAATTTTAATTCCATTAATTGTTGCGCGCGCAATATTTCGTTGGATTTTTACGTAATACAAATTTATATTGAAATTGTATTTAATCTGACTAGAAATTTCGGGATAAAAATATTTCGGATCCCATCAAAATGTGGGAAATTTTATTGAATTCTGTTTTGAGCGGTTGGTTGAAATTATTAATCATTGTCCTAGCTAGAAAATGGGTTGTACTTTTAACAAACTGTAAATGGGCTATCGTAAATTCTATTAGAATTCAAAAATGGGTTGTACATTCTTACAAATCGCAAATTGGCTATATGTTCTCTACCACACACTTGTGGGCCTACTAAGTTGATGCGTCCCCTAAAAAAGTAAGTTGACGCGTATGCAAGGCTTTGTCAACCTATAGTCAACACACGGTTCTAGCAGCAGTGGCCGTTGGATGTCCATCCAACGGATGTCGTGCTTCTTCTTCAATCTCAGATATTCTAGCTTCAGCCGCCCAAAAAATGATTCCTCCCCCTGACATCTGGGGCGCACCGTTTCGAAGGCTGGCCTGTGGGCCTACTAAGTTGACGCGTACCAAGGGCTTTGTCAACTTAGTCAATATAAACGATTCTAGCTACAGTGACCGTACGATGTCCATCCAATGGCCGTCGTGCTTCTTCAACCTCTGGTCTTCTTGCTCCAGCCGCCCAAACTAGCGTCGGTCGTGCTGCCTGCTCCTGCCTCCCGTGTCCGGTTGTGCTACCACCGCTGGCCACGCCATCCCTCTATACTCACCCACACCTCCTGTTATTCTCCGGCGATGGCAGCCTCACACCGCAGCCGAAGTAGTCAACCCACGTACTCCCCTCCACATGGGCATCCACTGCTGCGTCTTCCCGGCTCTGTGTCATTCCCTTCCTAGGCCTCGCCGTCGTCCACCACCTTGGTGCTCTCGGCGCGGCGTGGTCAACATGGTCAACGAAGGACAACCATCGGAAGAGGACTTTAGGCGGTGAGGCTGACAGCTGGACCCACCAGCTACATCTTCGAACACAAGGAAGTGCCTCCTTATTACTCGCAAAATAAAAACGATTCCTCCCCCTGACATCTGGGACCGAGCAGCTATATCTTCGCACGCAAGGAAGTGTGTCCTTATCCTCCCTGATTGCTGGGACCCACCCGGTCAAAGCGTACTTAGCGTTATCTTTCTGGTCACGAATGTGTACGTACATACTGGTCGATCGGTCTCTTTGCAAGTATGAACCATGGCCGAGTAAGTAGCAGCTAGTGTCGTTGTAGAGATCATGACATAGCAGTTCACGCAGTCCCGTCTAAGTCCTACACACGTACGTACAGCCACAGGGCATAAAATAAGGCCACGTACATACATACGGGCGGGGTCTCGAGCGCGTGGCCAGGGCTTGTGTACATGGAGAGGCAATGGACGACAGCAACGGCATCCTGTTCATCGGGCAGCGAACCGGCTGGGTCGAAACAGAGAAACAACGTCCTGTTCATCGGGAGGCAACTGACTGGGTCGGAATGCGTCGTGTTCATTGGGAGCCAACCGGCTTGGACAGGACAGCCGGTCAAAACTTGGCCTGGCGTACCGTAGAACGGAGGAAACGGCCTTGTGTTCGACAGGCCATGGTCGAAACAGGATCCTGTTCATCGGGAGGGGTCTGGCGTACCGCAAAACGGAGGAAACAGACTTCTCTTGGACCTCCTATGGTCGAAATGGGGTCCTGTTGATCGGGAGGGGTGTGGCGTACCGCAAAATGGAGGAAACGGACTTGTGTTGGAGCGCTACGGTCGAAACGGGGGTCCTGTTCATTGGGAGGGGTGTGGCGTACCACAAAACGGGACTCCACGGGATATTGTTCATCTCCACTGTCGACTGCCTCCATGGGCTACTGTTCATCCACCGTCGACCTCCTCCAGCCTCCGCCTGCGACTGTTCATCCACGGGCTCCTGTTCATCCAGCCTCCACCGCTCCTCCACCGGCTACTATTCAACAAGCCCTCTCCACGGGGTCCTGTTCAACCACCCCTCCACGGGCTACTGTTCATCCAGCCCTCCACCGGCAACTGTTCAACCAGCCCTCCACGGGGTCCTGTTCATCCAGCCCTCCAGGGGGTCCTGTTCATCCACCCCCAACCAGCTCGATCGATCGGGGTCCTTCTCATCCAGCGGCAACGGGCTCTACTACCACGGGGTCCTGTTCATCCACCCCCCCCCACCGGGAACTGTTCATCCAACCCCCCCCCCAGCAATGCTCACTGTTCATCAAGAGGCAGCATCGATCGGCTTCAGTTAGCAGCAGTAGCAAAGGAATCGCTCAATCGGGTTCAGTTAACAGCCAGGGATCGATCGCTCGTGTTCAGTAACCCGTAGCCTGCAGTGCAATCGCTCGTGTTCAGTTAGAGCCCAACGCCTCGCACCCACGCACGTACGTGTACGAGAGAAACGCGCATCGCTTGGCCCACGACCACCCACCGTAACCGGGAACTCCCTGATATTTTCCTCGCCGTCGCTTCTACCACGGTTTTTTCCGTCATGGACGGCCCAAAGAATGTCATGCAGCTGCGTCTCTAGCCCGCCCAGGACGAAAAGCCCATTTTCTGTCACGATTTTTTATCATAGAAGTAGGAACCCACCACATCTATGATGATACCGGGTTTTGTCACAATTATCGTCATAGAAGTGTCATAAGCATGACAGAAAAAAAATCGTTCGGCCCAAAATGTCAAGGATGTGTCTTTTTTGTAGTGGATATACATGTTATTGATGTGTACTTTACTAGTGTTCATAGTAGCCCCTGGGTATTTGGTACTGTTTCAGTTGCTAAGATTTGTAACTCGAAACAGGAGTTGCAAAATGAACGGATACTAGTTAAGGGTGAGGTGACGATGTGTATTGGAAGTGATTCCAAGGTTGATAAGATCACCATCGCACACTCCCTTTACCTTCAGGATTAGTGTTAAACCTAAAATAAATGTTATTTAGTGTTTGCGTTGAGCATAAATATGATTGGATCATGTTTATTGCAATACAGTTATTCATTTAAGTCAAAGAATAATTGTTATTTTGTTTACATGAATAAAACCTTCTATGGTCATACACTCAATATAAATGGTTTATTGAATCTCGATTGCAGTGATACACATATTCATAATATTGATGCCAAAAGATGCAAAGTTGATAATGAAAGTGCAACATATTTGTGGCATTGCTGTTTTGGTCATATTGGTATAAAGCGCATGAAGAAACTCCATGCGGATGGACTTTTGGAATCACTTGATTATGAATCATTTGATGCTTGTGAACCTTGCCTCATGGGCAAGATGACTAAAACTCCGTTCTCCGGAACAATGGAGCGAGCCACTAACTTATTGGAAATAATACATACCGATGCATGCAGTCCGATGAGTGTTGAGGCTCGCGGCGGGTATCATTATTTTCTGACTTTCACAGATGATTTGAGCAGATATGGATATATCTACTTGATGAGACACAAGTTTGAAATATTTGAAAAGTTCAAAGAATTTCAGAGTGAAGTGGAGAATCATCGTAACAAGAAATAAAAGTTTCTACGATCTGATCGCGGAGGCGAATATTTGAGTTACGAGTTTGGCCTTCATTTAAAACAATGTGGAATAGTTTCACGACTCACGCCACCTGGAACACCACAGCATAATGGTGTGTCCGAACATCGTAACCCTACTTTATTAGATATGGTGCGATCTATGATGTCTCTTACCGATTTACCACTATCGTTTTGGGGTTATGCATTAGAGACAGCTGCATTCATGTTAAATAGGGAACTATCTAAATCCGTTGAGACTACAACATATGAACTGTGGTTTGGCAAGAAACCTAAGCTGTCGTTTCTTAAAGTTTGGGGTTGCGATGCTTATGTGAAAAAGTTTCAGCCTGATAAGCTCGAACCCAAATCGGAGAAGTGCGTCTTCATAGGATACCCAAAAGAAACTATTGGGTACACCTTCTATCACAGATCCGAAGGCAAGATCTTTGTTGCTAAGAATGGATCCTTTCTAGAGAAGGAGTTTCTCTCGAAAGAAGTGAGTGGGAGGAAAGTAGAACTTCATGAGGTAATTGTACCTTCTCTCGAATTGGAAAGTAGCTCATCACATAAATCAGTTCGAGTGATGCCTACACCAACTAAAGAGGAAGCTAATGATGATGATCATGAAACTTCAGATCAAGTTACTACCGAACCTCCTAGGTCAACCAGAGCATGTTTCGCACCAGAGTGGTATGATAATCCTGTTCTGGAGGTCATGTTAGTAGACCATGACGAACCTAGGAACTATGAGGAAGTGATGATGAGCCCAGATTCCGAAAAATGGCTTGAGGCCATGAAATCTGAGATAGGATCCATGTATGAGAACAAAGTGTGGACTTTGGTGGGCTTGCCCAATGACCGGAAAGACATTGAGAATAAATGGATCTTCAAGAGGAAGACGGACGCTGATGGCAGTGTTACTATCTACAAAGCTCGACTTGTCGAAAAAGGTTTTTGACAAGTTTAAGAAGTTGACTACGATGAGACTTTCTCACTCGTAGCGATGCTTAAGTCTGTCCGAATCATGTTAGCAATTGCCGCATTTTATGATTATGAAATCTGGCAAATGGACGTCAAAACTGCATTCTTAATGGATTTCTTAAAGAAGAGTTGTATATGATGCAACCAGAAGTTTTTGTCGATCCTAAAGGTGATAACAAAGTGTGCAAGCTCCAGCGATCCATCTATGGACTGGTGCTAGCATCTCGGAGTTGGAATATATGCTTTGATGAGGTGATCAAAGCATATGGTTTTACACAGACTTTTGGAGAAGCCTGTATTTACAAAAGGTGAGTGGGAGCTCTGTAGCATTTCTAATATTATATGTGGATGACATATTGCTGATTGGAAATGATATAGAATTTCTGGATAGCATAAAAGGAAACTTGAATAAAAGTTTTTCAATGAAAGACCCTGGTGAAGCTGCTTACATATTGGGCATCAAGGTCTATAGAGATAGAAGACACTTGATAAGACTTTCAATGAGTACATACCTTGACAAGATTTTGAAGGAGTTCAAAATGGATCAGTCAAAGAATGAGTTCTTGCCTGTATTGTAAGGTGTGAAGTTGAGTAAGACTCAAAGCCCGACCACGGCATAAGATAGAGAGAGAATGAAAGTCATTCCCTATGCCTCAGCCATAGGTTCTATAAATTATGCCATGATATGTACCTTGCCATGAGTTTGGCAAGGGGGTACAATAGTGATCCAGGAGTAGACCACTGGACAACAGTCAAAATTATCCTTAAAGGACTAAGGAAATATTTCTTGGTTATGGAGGTGATAAAGAGTTTGTCGTAAAGAGTTACGTCGATGCAAGCTTTCACACCGATCTGGATAACTCTGTGGGAGCAATAAGCTAGAGTAGCTCTGTGCAGACAATTGTAGACATAGAAATTTGCAAAATACATATGGATCTGAATGTGGCAGACCCGTTGACTAAACTTCTCTCACAAGCAAAATATGATCACACCTTAGTACTCTTTGGGTGTTAATCACATAGCGATGTGAACTAGATTATTGACTCTAGTAAACCCTTTGGGTGTTGGTCACTGCTACCTCTTGAGCACTGCGTTGGTTTTCCCTTGAAGAGGAAAGGGTGATGCATCAAAGTAGCGTAAGTATTTCCCTCAGTTTTTGAGAACCAAGGTATCAATCCAGTAGGAGGCCACACGCAAGTCCCTCGTACCTACACAAACAAATAAGAACCTTGCAACCAATGCGATAAAGGGGTTGTCAATCCCTTCATGGCCACTTGCAAAAGTGAGATCTGATAGAGATGATAAGATAATATTTTTGGTATTTTTATGATAAAGACTAAAAGTAAAGAAAGAAAAATAAACGGCGACAGAAATAGCTTGTTGACGGGAGATTAATATGATGGAAGATAGACCCGGGGGCCATAGGTTTCACTAGTGGCTTCTCTCAAGATAGCATAAGTATTACGGTGGGTGAACAAATTACTGTCGAGCAATTGATAGAAAAGTGCATAATTATGAGAATATCTAGGCATGATCATGTATATAGGCATCACGTCCGTGACAAGTAGACCGACTCCTGCCTGCATCTACTACTATTACTCCACACATCAACCGCTATCCAACATGCTCTAGAGTATTAAGTTCATAAGAACATAGTAACGCATTGGGTAAGATGACATGATGTAGAGGAATAAACTCAAGCAATATGATATAAACCCCATCTTTTTATCCTCGATGGCAACAATACAATACGTGTCGTTTCCCCTACTGTCACTGGGATCGAGCACCGCATCATTAAACCCAAAGCTAAGCACTTCTCCCATTGCAAGAAAGATCAATCTAGTAGGCCAAACCAAACTGATAATTCGAAGAGACTTGCAAAGATAACCAATCATACATAAAAGAATTCAGAGAATATTCAAATATTGTTCATAGATAATCTTGATCATAAACCCACAATTCATCGGATCTCAACAAACACACCGCAAAAAGAGTTACATCAAATAGATCTCCCAGAAGATCAAGGAGAACTTTGTATTGAGATCCAAAGAGAGAGAAGAAGCCATCTAGCTAATAACTATGGACCCGAAGGTCTGTGGTAAACTACTCACACATCATCGGAGAGGCTATGGTGTTGATGTAGAAGCCCTCCGTGATCGATGCCCCCTCCGGCAGAGCGCCGGAAAAGGCCCCAAGATGGGATCTCATGGGTACAGAAGGTTGCGGCGGTGGAATTAGGTTTTCGTGGTGCTCCTCGATGGTTTGGGGGTACGTAGGTATATATAGGAGGAAGAAGTAGGTCGGTGGAGCCACGAGGGGCCCACGAGGGTGGAGGGCGCGCCCAGGGGGTAGGCGTGCCCCCTGCCTCGTGGCTTCCTCGTTGATTGCTTGACGTCCACTCCAAGTCCTCTGGATCACGTTTGTTCCAAAAATCACGCTCCTGAAGGTTTCATTCCGTTTGGACTCCGTTTGATATTCCTTTTCTGTGAAACACTGAAATAGGAAAAAAAGCAATTTGCACTGGGCCTTGGGTTAACAGGTTAGTCCCAAAAATAATATAAAAGTGTATAAATAAGCTCATTAAACATCCAAAACAGAATATATAATAGCATGGAGCAATCAAAAATTATAGATACGTTGGAGACGTATCAAGCATCCCCAAGCTTAATTCCTGCTCGTCCTCAAGTAGGTAAATGATAAAAACAGAATTTTTGATGTGGAATGCTACTTAGCATATTCTTCAATGTAATTTTCTTTATTGTGGCATGAATGTTCAGATCCGAAAGATTCAAGATAAAAGTTTAATATTGACATAAAAATAATAATACTTCAAGCATACTAACAAAGCAATTATGTCTTCTCAAAATAACATGGCCAAAGAAAGTTCATCCCTACAAAATCATATAGTTTGGTCATGCTTCATTTTCGTCACACAAGATGCTCTCATCTTGCACAACCCCGATGACAAGCCAAGCAATTGTTTCATACTTTAGTAATCTCAAACTTTTTTCAACTTTCACACAATACATGAGCGTGAGCCAGGGATATAGCACTATGGGTGGAATAGAATATGATGATGGGGGTTGTGTGGAGAAGACAAAAAAGGAGAAAGTCTCACATTGACGCGGCTAATCAACGGGCTAGGGAGATGCCCATCAATTGATGTCAATGCAAGGAGTAGGGATTGCCATGCAACGGATGCACTAGAGCTATAAATGTATGAAAGCTCAACAAAAGAAACTAAGTGGGTGTGCATCCAACTTGCTTGCTCATGAAGACCTAGGGCATTTGAGGAAGCCCATCGTTGGAATATACAAACCAAGTTCTATAATGAAAAATTCCCACTAGTATATGAAAGTGACAAAACAAGAGACTCTCTATCATAAAGATCATGGTGTTACTTTGAAGCACAAGTGTGGAAAAAGGATAGTAGCATTGTCCCTTTTTATTTCTCCTTTTTTTCTTTTTTTTGGGCCTTTCCTTTTTTTATTTGTCCTTTCTCTTTTTTCCCTTTTTTGGGACAATGCTCTATTAATGATGATCATCACACTTCTATTTATTTACAACTCAATTATTACAACTCGATACTTAGAACAAAATATGACTCTATATGAATGCCTCCAGCGGTGTACCGGGAAGGGCAATGAATCAAGAGTGACATGTATGAAATAATATGCATGGTGGCTTTGCCACAAATACGATGTCAACTACATGATCATGAAAGGCAATATGACAATGATGAAGCGTGTCATAATAAACGGAACGGTGGAAAGTTGCATGGCAGTATATCTCGAAATGGCTATGGAAATGCCATAATAGGTAGGTATGGTGGCTGTTTTGAGGAAGATATAAGGAGGATTATGTGTGATAGAGTGTATCGTATCATGGGGTTTGGATGCACCGGCAAAGTTTGCACCAACTCTCAAGGCGAGAAAGGGCAATGCACGGTACCGAAGAGGCTAGCAATGATGGAAGGTTGAGAGTGCGTATAATCCATGGACTCAACATTAGTCATAAAGAACTCACATACTTATTGCAAAAATCTACAAGTCATCAAAAACCAAGCACTACATGCATGCTCCTAGGGGGATAGATTGGTAGGAAAAGACCATCGCTCGTCCTCGACCGCCACTCATAAGGATGACAATCAAAGAACACCTCATGTTTCAAATTTGTCACACAACGTTTACCATACGTGCATGCTACGGGACTTGCAAACTTCAACACAAGTATTTCTCAAATTCACAACTACTCAACTAGCACAACTTTAATATTACCACCTTTATATCTCAAAACAACTATCAAGTATCAAACTTCTCTTAGTATTCAATGCACTTATAAGTTTTTATCTTGGATGCCTATCATATTAGGACTAATTTTATAACCAAAGCAAATTACCATGCTGTTCTAAAGGACTCTCAAAATAATATAAGTGAAGCATGAGAGATCATTAATTTCTATAAAATATAACCACCACCGTGCTCTAAAAGATATAAGTGAAGCACTAGAGCAAAATTGTTTAACTCAAAAGATATAAGTGAAGAACATAGAGTATTCTAATAAATTCCGAATAATGTGTCTCTCTCTCTCTCAAAAGGTGTGTACAGCAAGGATGATTGTGGAGAACTAACATGCAAAGACTCCAATCATACAAGACGCTCCAAGCAAAACACATATCATGTGGTGAATAAAAATATAGCTCCAAGTAAAGTTACCGATGGACGAAGACAAAACAGGGGATGCCTTCCAGGGCATCCCCAAGCTTAGGCTTTTTGGTGTCCTTAGATTTTACCTTGGGGTGCCTTGGGAATCCCCAAGCTTAGGCTCTTGCCACTCCTTGTTCCATAATCCATCAAATCAAAACTTGAAAACTTCACAACACAAAACTTAACAGAAAATCTCGTGAGCTCCGTTAGTGAAAGAAAACAAAACACCACTTCAAGATACTGTAATGAACTCATTCTTTATTTATATTTGTGTTAAACCTACTGTATTCCAACTTTTCTATGGTTCATAAACTCCATTACTAGCCATAGATTCATCAAAATAAGCAAACAACAGTGTCAGAATACTCAGGAATGCAAGAGTATGGAACTATCTTTGAATGTAACTTCAGTGTGAGAATATGGAACTATCTGCAAATTACATGGTCACCTGGGGATGACATGTCTGCTATTGTTATGCAAGCTAAACAGGATTTTGCTCAGCCTTTTTTTACTTAAGTTGTTTTTGTTGCTTGCTGGAACATCTGGATAATCAGGAATGCAAGAGTGTTCAGGCATGAGAGGCAGAGTTTTAATAAATGTAGAAGTGCATTTATCCATGATATTACACTCATGCAGCACAGAGTCAAGGCTAGATACAAGGAGGACCTGCTAAAGTGGATTTCATTCTTACCCCCTTGAGGTTCTTTTTGTTTTACTAGTAGCTTAGTTCCCTTTCTTCTTTCTTTTTTATGTTCTGATTAACACTTGTAATCTTTGTACATTTTATTATCTATTTTGAATAAAAGTTAAATGCTGTGGGGGGGTTCTCCCTACAGTTTCCAGTCAAAAAAAAAAGCAAACAACACGCGAAAAATAGAATCTGTCAAAAACAGAACAGTCTGTAGTAATTTGTAACTAACGCAAACTTCTGGAACTCCAAATATTCTAAAATAAATTTCTGGACGTGAGGAATTTATCTATTAATCATCTGCAAAAAGAATCAACTAAATATCACTCTCCAGTAAAAAGTTGTAGCTAATCTCGTGAGCGCTAAAGTTTCTGCTTTTTACAGCAAGATCGCAAAGACTTTCCCAAAGTCTTCCCAAAGGTTCTACTTGGCACAAACACTAATTAAAACACAAAACCATATATAAACAGAAGCTAGATGGATTATTTATTCCTAAACACAACCAAAAAAAAAATTGGGTTGCCTCCCAACAAGCGCTATCGTTTAACGCCCCTAGCTAGGCATAAAGGCAAGGATAGATCTAGGTATTGCCATCTTTGGGATGCAATCCATAGGTGGCTCTCATGATAGATTCATAGGGAAATTTTATTTTCTTTCTAGGAAAGTGTTCCATGCCTTTCCTTCACATAAATTGGAATCTAATATTTCCTTCCTTCATATCAATAATTGCACCAATCGTTCTAAGGAAAGGTCTACCAAGAATAATAGGACATGAAGGATTGCAATCTATATCAAGAACAATGAAATCTACGGGCACATAATTCCTATTTGAAACAATAATAACATCATTAATTCTTCCCATAGGTTTCTTAATGGTGGAATCCGCAAGGTGCAAGTTTAAAGAACAATCATCAAATTCACGGAAACCCAACATATCGCACAAAGTTTTTGGAATCGTGGAAACACTAGCAAAGATAACCAATCATACATAAAAGAATTCAGAGAATATTCAAATATTGTTCATAGATAATCTTGATCATAAACCCACAATTCATCGGATCTCAACAAACACACCGCAAAAAGAGTTACATCAAATAGATCTCCCAGAAGATCAAGGAGAACTTTGTATTGAGATCCAAAGAGAGAGAAGAAGCCATCTAGCTAATAACTATGGACCCGAAGGTCTGTGGTAAACTACTCACACATCATCGGAGAGGCTATGGTGTTGATGTAGAAGCCCTCCGTGATCGATGCCCCCTCCGGCAGAGCGCCGGAAAAGGCCCCAAGATGGGATCTCATGGGTACAGAAGGTTGCGGCGGTGGAATTAGGTTTTCGTGGTGCTCCTCGATGGTTTGGGGGTACGTAGGTATATATAGGAGGAAGAAGTAGGTCGGTGGAGCCACGAGGGGCCCACGAGGGTGGAGGGCGCGCCCAGGGGGTAGGCGCGCCCCTGCCTCGTGGCTTCCTCGTTGATTGCTTGACGTCCAGTCCAAGTCCTCTGGATCACGTTTGTTCCAAAAATCACGCTCCCGAAGGTTTCATTCCGTTTGGACTCCATTTGATATTCCTTTTCCGCGGAACACTGAAATAGCCAAAAAAACAGCAATTTGCACTGGGCCTTGGGTTAATAGGTTAGTCCCAAAAATAATATAAAAGTGTATAAATAAGCACATTAAACATCCAAAACAGAATATATAATAGCATTGAGGAATAAAAAAATTATAGATGCATTGGAGACGTATCAGTCACTGGGTGATGTGAACTATGGGTGTTAATCACATGGTGATGTGAACTATTGGTGTTAAATCACATGGCGATGTGAACTAGATTATTTACTCTAGTGCAAGTGAGAGACTGAAGGAAATATGCCCTAGAGGCAATAATAAAGTTGTTATTTTATATTTCCTTATATCATGATAATTTTTTATTATCCATGCTAGAATTGTATTAACTGGAAACTTGATACATGTGTGGATACATAGACAAAACATCATGTCCCTAGTAAGCCTCTACTAGACTAGCTCATTAATCAAAGATGGTTAAGTTTCCTAACCATAGACATGTGTTGTCATTTGATGAATGGGATCACATTATTAGGAGAGTGATGTGATGGACAAGACCCATCCGTTAGCTTAGCATGTTGATCGTTAAGTTTTATTGCTATGCTTTCTTCATGTCAAATACATATTCCTTCGACTATGAGATTATGCAACTCCCGGATACCGGAGGAATACCTTGTGTGCTATCAAACGTCACAACATAACAGGGTGATTATAAAGATGCTCTACAGGTATATCCGAAGGTGTTTGTTGGGTTGGCATAGATCGAGATTAGGATTTGTCACTCCGAGTATCGGAGAGGTATCTCTGGGCCCTCTCGGTAATGCACATCATAATAAGCCTTGCAAGCAATGTGACTATTGAGTTAGTTGCGAGATGATGCATTACGGAACGAGTAAGGAGACTTGTCGGTAACGATATTGAACTAGGTATGAAGATACCGACGATCGAATCATGGGCAAGTAACATACCGATGACAAAGGGAATAACGTATGTTGTCATAACGGTTCGACCGATAAAGATCTTCGTAGAATATGTAGGAACCGATATGAGCATCCAGGTTCCGCTATTGTTTATTGACCGGGGAGGTGTCTCGGTCATGTCTACATAGTTCTCGAACCCGTAGGGTCCGCACGCTTAACATTCGATGACGATTTTGTATTATATGAGTTATGTGATTTGGTGACCGAATGTTGTTCGGAGTCCCGCATGAGATCACGGACATGACGAGGAGTCTCGAAATGGTAGAGAGGTAAAGATTGATATATAGGACGATGGTATTCGGACACCGGAAGTGTTTTGGGATGCACCGGGTATTTATCGGGTCACCGGAAGGGGTTCCGGGCACCCCCGGCAAAAGATATGGACCTTATGGGCCAAGAGGGGAAACACACCAGCCACAAAGGGGCTGGTGCACCCCCCCCCTCCATATGGGCTGGCCAAATTGGAGAAGGAAAGGAAAAAGGGAATAGGATTCCCCCTTCCCCCTCTTCCCTTCCTACTCCAAATAGGATTCCTCCTACTTGGGGTGCCCCCTTGGCTGCCTCTCCTCCCCTCCAACATATATATATATATATATATATATATATATATATATATATATATATATATATATATATATATATATATGAGGGGGGGCACTGCTAGAAGACACGTGAATCATTGTTAGCCGTGTGCGGCGCCCCCCCCCCCCTCCACAGTTTACACCTCCGGTCATATTCACGTAGTGCTTAGGCGAAGCCCTGCGCGGATCACGTCACCATCACCGTCACCACGCCATCATGCTGACAGAACTCTCCCTCGACACTTTGCTGGATCAAGAGTTCGAGGGATGTCATCGAGCTGAACGTGTGCAGAACTCGGAGGTGCCGTACGTTCGATGCTTTATCGGTCGGAACGAGAAGAAGTTTGACTACATCAACTGCGTTGTCAAAAGCTTCCGCTTTCGGTCTACGAGGGTACGTGGACACACTCTTCCCCTCTCGTTGCTATGCATCTCCTAGATAGATCTTGCGTGAGCGTAGGAATTTTTTTGAAATTGCATGCTATGTTCCCCAACAAAAAGATATCAAGTATTTCATTTTTCTTGAGAGGGTGATCAAGCAAAGCATTAAGTAATTGGAGAAGCCTCCCCCAAGCTTGTGGGAGACTCTCTTCTTCAATTTGCACAAAGTTAAATATTTCCATTAAAGCAGTTTGTTTCTTAAGAGCGGGGAAATATTTTGCAGAGAAGTAGTAAATCATATCCTAGGGACTATGCACACAACCAGGAGCAAGAGAATTAAACCATAGTTTAGCATCACCCTTTAATGAGAAAGGAAACAATTTAAGAATGTAGTAATAACGAATTTTTTCCTCATGAGAAAATAGGGTGGCTATATCATTCAATTTAGTAAGATGTGCCACGATAGTTTCAGATTCATAACCATAGAAAGGATCAGATTCAACCAAAGTAATTAAATCAGGATCGATACAGAATTCATAATCCGCATCATTAATAAAGATAGGTAAAGTAGCAAAAGTGGGATCATATTTCATTCTACCATTCAAGGATTTTTCTTCCAGCTTAGCTAACAATTTCTTAAGATCCTCTCTATCATTGGAAGCAAAGAAGTCTCTAGCAGTTTCTTCATCCACAACATAACCCTTAGGTACAACACGCAATTCATATCTAGGGGGAGAATCATTATCTTCAGTTTCAAAAATATCATCAGTTTCGGTAATTTCATTCTCTCTAACCCTGGCAAGTTGTTCATCAAGAAATTCACCTAGTGGCATAGTATTATCAAGCAGAGAAGTAGCTTCATCATAAGCATCATGCATAGCAGAAGTTGCATTATCAATAACATGCGACATATCAGAATCAATTGCAGGTGTAGGTGTCGCAAGTTTACTTAAAACAGAAGGAGAATCAAGTGCAGAGCTAGATGTCAGTTCCTTACCTCCCCTCGTAGTTGAGGTATAGATCTTGGTTTTGTTGTCTTTCAGATTCATCATAGTGAACAACAGATATAAATCCCAAGTGACTCCGAGAATAGAGCTATGCTCCCCGACAACGGTGCCAGAAAAAGGTCTTGATAACCCACAAGTCTAGGGGATCGCAACAGTTTTTGGGAGTAGAGTATTCAACCCAAATTTATTGATTCGACACAAGGGGAGCCAAAGAATATTCTCACATATTAGCAGCTGAGTTGTCAATTCAACCACACCTGAAAGACTTAATATCTGCAGCAAAATATTTAGTAGCAAAGTAGTATGGAAGTAATGGTAACAGTGGCAAAAGTAATAGTAGTAGTATTGTGTAGCAATCGTAACAGTGGCATCGGAAAAGTAACGGAGCAAAGATCAATATGTGAAAAGCTTGTAGGCAATGGATCAATGATGGATAATTATGTCGGATGGCATTCATCATGCAATGGTTAAAACATAGGGTGACACATAACTAGCTCCAATTCATCAATATAATGTAGGCATGTATTCCGAATATAGTCATGCGTGCTTATGGAAAAGAACTTGCATGACATCTTTTGTCCTACCCTCCCGTGGTAGCAGGGTCCTATTGGAAACTAGGGGATATTAAGGCCTCCTTTTAATAGAGTATCGGACCAAAGCATTAGCACTTAGTGAATACATGAACTCCTCAAACTACGGTCATCACCAGGAGTGGTCCCGACTATTGTCACTACGGGGTTGCCGGTTCATAACACGTAGTAGGTGACTATAACCTGCAAGACAGGATCAAGAACACAAATATATTCATGAAAACATAACAGGTTCAGATCTGAAATCATGGCACTCGGGCCCTAGTTACAATCATTAGGCATAGCAAAGTCATGGAAACATCAATCTTAGAACATAGTGGATACTAGGGATCAAACCCTAACAAAACTAACTCGATTACATGGTAAATCTCATCCAACCCATCACGGTCCAGCAAGCCTGCGATGGAATTACTCATGCACGGCGGTGAGTATCATGAAATTGGTGATGGTGGATGGTTGATGATGACGATGGCGACGGATTCCCCTCTCCGGAGCCCAAAACGGACTCCAGATCTGCCCTCCCGAGGAAGAACAGGGCTTGGCAGCGGCTCCGTATCGTAGAACACGATGGATCCTTCTCTTTGATTTGTTTTCTCCCCGAACATGAATATATGGAGTTGGAGTTGAGGTCTGTGGAGGTCCAAGGGGCCCACAAGGTCGGAGGGCGCGTCCCCCACCCTTGTGGCCAGGGTGTGGGCCCCCTTTTATTGATTCTTTCTCCAATATATTTTATTAATTCCAAAAATGATCTCCGTGAATTTTCAGGTCATTCCGAGAACTTTTATTTCTGCACAAAAATAACAACATGGCAATTCTGCTGAAAACAGCGTCAGTCTGGGTTAGTTCCATTCAAATCATGCAAGTTAGAATCCAAAACAAGGGCAAAAGAGTTTGGAAAAGTAGATACGATGGAGACGTATCAATTCCCCTAAGCTTAACCCATTGCTTGTCCTCAAGCAATTCAGTTGACAAACTGAAAGTGATAAAGAAAAACTTTTACAAACTCGGTTTGATCTTGTTGTTCCAAATATGTAAAGCCAGCATTCAAGTTTTCAGCAAAGATTATGAACTAACCATATTCACAATAACATTTAGGTCTCACATTTACTCACATCAATGCCATAATCAACTCGCGAGCAATAATAATAAATCTCTCTAACTTGTAATTCATGGTAAAAGAGATCCAGTCACAGTCATACTCAATATAAATTAATAACAATGCATACAAATGACAGTGGTTCTCTCTAACTGGTGCTTTTTATAAGAGGATGATGACTCAGCAATAAAAGTAAATAGATTGGCCCTTCGCAGAGGGAAGCAGGGACTTGCAGAGGTGCCAGAGCTCGAGTTTTGAAGTAGAGATAAATAATATTTTGAGCGGCATGCTTTCATTGTCAACATAACAACTAAGAGATCTCGGTATCTTCCATGCTACATACATTATAGGCGGTTTCCAAACAGAATGGTAAAGTTTATACTCCCCCACCACCAACAAGCACACTCCACGGCTGGTCCGAAACAACGGGTACCGTCCAACTAACAACAGTCCTGGGGGAGTTTTGTTTGCAATTATTTTGATTTTATTTGATCATGGGACTGGGTATCCCGGTTACCAGCCATTTTCTCGTGAATGATGAGCGGAGTCCACTCATCGTGGGAATAACCCACCTAGCATGGAAGATATTGACGACCCTAGTTGGTACATGAGCGATTCGAGCATACAAAACAGATTATCATTTGAAGGTTTAGAGTTTGGCACTTGCAAACTTACTTGGAACGGCAGGTAAATACCGCAAATAGGAAGGTATGATGGACTCATATGGAACAACTTTGGGGTTTATGGAAGTGGATGCACAAGCAGTATTCCTGCTTAGTACAAGTGAAGGCTAGAAAGAGACTGGGAAGCGACCAACTAGAGAGCGACGACAGTCATAAACATGCATTGAGATTAACCAACATTGAGTGCAAGCATGAGTAGGATATAAATCACCATGAACATAAATATCGTGGAGGCTATGTTGATTTTGTTTCAACTACATGCGTGAACATGTGCCAAGTCAAGCCACTCGAATCATTCAAAGGAGGATACCATCCTATCATACTACGTCACAACCATTTTAAAAGCATGTTGGCACGCAAGGTAAACCATTATAAACTCCTAGCTAATTAAGCATGGCATGTGTAACTATAATCTCTAATTCTCATTGCAAACATGTTTCATTCATAATAGGCTGAATCAGGAATGATGAACTAATCATATTTACAAAAACAAGATAGGTCGAGTTCATATAAGCTTTTCCTCATCTCGATCATTCATCATATATCATCATTATTGCCTTTCACTTGCACAACGGAACGGTGTGGATAATAGTAATAGTGCATGTGCATTGGACTAAGCTGGAATCTGCAAACATTTATTCAAAGGAGAAGACAAGGTAATACAGGCTCTTTGTTAGATCAACAATAATGCATATGAGAGCCACTCAACATTTTCATCATGGTCTTCTCCTCTCGACCCCCAAATAAAATAAAAGAATTTCAAAGAAACACACTGAAATGTTTTTGGAGTTTTTGTTTTTCTGAAGAAAGTAAAACAAGAACGAGAAACACTATTTACACGGGAAAGCTCCCAACAATCAAAAGAAGGATGGGAAATATTTTTGGGTTTTCTTTTAATTTTACTACTAAGCATGCATAGAAAGTAAACTAGCTACAACTAATTTTTTCGGTTTTTCTTAAGGTTTTTCTAACACACAAGAAGAAAGCGGGAGAAGGAAAATAAACTAACATGGATAGTACAATGAAAAAGTATGAGCACCGACAACTGAAATGAGTGTGTGAACATGAATGTAATGTCGGTGAGAGATACATACTCCCCCAAGCTTAGACTTTTGGCCTGAGTTGGTCTAGGCCCATGGATGGCCTGGTGGATATCCAAAGTTGAAGTTGGGGTTGTACTGAGATGCAGCAGCTACTGCTTGGCGAGCTGCGTACTGGAGGCGAGCAGCCTCCGCTGGTCTTTCATACTCATTTTCCTCCTCTCTAGTTATAAAATATCGCCCATTTTCCTGAAAGTTAAAGAAACGAGGAGCAGGAAGAGTAACATGGACAGTGTGCCGTCTATCAAAGATTAGTCTGTACTGGAGAAACTGTCCGTTCCTCTTAAGAAACTGATATCGTACCATAGCCTCATAATCTATAAAAGTAGGTGGCAACTCAATATCATACCCTCTTACGGGTACTCCCAAATAATTAGCTAAACGAGTTGCATAAATCCCACGAAATAAATCTCCATCTTTAGCATTAAGATGTAACCTCCTAGCAATAATGGCCCCCAAGTTATATCGCTTATCACCTAAAACCGCACATTTGAGGACACTAAGATCTGGTATGCAAAGGTGGCTATGATCATGTTTACCATTAAGCATCTTCCTATAAAGAGAGCAAAGTAGTGTATGGTAGGAAAATGTATGCTCCCTATGGTAGCTTGTGTGATATTTCTAGTTTCTCCAACGGTGATGCTAGCAAGGAAATCAGTGTATTCAGATTTGTGAGGCTCACTAAGATTACCCCATTGTGGAATTTTGCATGCATCACAAAAATCTTCTAGGTCCATGGTATAAGATTCATCATAAAGATCAAACAAGACAGTATGAGTATTACGCTTAGATGAAAACTCAAACCTCCGAACGAAGGAATTGGTGAGATAATAATACTGTAAGCACTTGTCTGATAAGAAATCCTCAAGGCCAGCATTTTGTACGTACGCATAGAACTCATCCTTGAAACCCGCACGATCCATAAATTCATCCGACGACCATGCACACGGCTTCACTTGAGCTTCCCTTGGTGGTTCAGGGTCTAGTTCGCATATCGTACGCCTCGGTGCTTGCTTCCTTGAAGAACCACCTTGGTACATTCTCCTAGACATTTTTTTTTCTCTAAAAAATTTCTGAAATTTTTAGCGACTCAAAATAAAAGTGAACCAAACTCAACAAAATTGATAGCAACTACTCCTACAAGTGCCTAGAGGCTATATCATGCATCAAAACTACTTTGGACCATATAAATTTGAATTGCAAGCTCAAGAACAAGGTCACCATATTAGCAAAAATTTGCAATGAATAAAGCACTGGAACAAAAACTAATTGGACCATTGGAGGAGTCACATACCGAGGAACAATCCCCCAAAGCAGTTTTGTGAATGGAGCTTTGAGCAAGGAGATCAAAAATGGCAGCAAGATGAACAAGAACACGAGTTTGAGCTATGGAGTGATTTTTTTGGAGGAAGAAGGAGTGGATGGGTACTGGAATAAGTGGAGGGGAGCCACATGGGGCCCACAAGGGCAGGGGTGCGCCCACGCCCCTGGGGCGCGCCCTCCACCCTTGTGGCCAGCTGGTGAGGCCCCCTGGTGTGTTCTAAGTGCCAGAAATTCTTAAATATTCTATAAAAATCATACTAAATTTTTAGGGTATTTGGAGAACTTTTATTTCTAGGACACTTTTTTATTGCACGGATAATTCAGAAAACAGACAAAAATAATATTTTTGCTTTCTTTAATCTAAATAACAGAATGTAAAAGATGGGTACAGAAAGTTGTGTTTTCTAAATTTATCCATCTCATGCTCATCAAAAGGAATCCATTAACAAGGTTGATCAAGTCTTATTAACAAACTTCATCCGAATGACATGAAACCGGAGAATTTTCAAATAACACTAGGTTGCCTCAATGGGGATATGCATGTCCAACAATAAGAATATCATATTTCTTTTTGACAGTAGGGAGAGGGAATTCAAAATCTCCAATAGTAATAGTTTAAATTCTCCCAATAGAATTGACACTATGAACTTGAGGTTGTTTCTTCGGAAAGTGTACCGTGTGCTCATTACCATTAACATGAAAAGTGACATTGCCTTTGTTGCAACCAATAACAGCCCCTGCAGTATTCAAGACGGGTCTACCAAGAATAATCGGCATACTGTCATCCTCGGGAATATCAAGAATAACAAAGTATGTTAAGATAGTAACGTTTGCAACCACAACAGGCACATCCTCACAAATACCGATGGGTATAGCAGTTGAGTTATCAGCCATTTGCAAAGAGATTTCAGTAGGTGTCAACTTATTCAATTCAAGTCTATCATACAAAGAGAAAGGCATAACACTAACACCGGCTCCAAGATCACATAAAGCAGTTTGAACATAGTTTTTTTAATGGAGCATGGTATAGTTGGTACCCCTGGATCTCCAAGTTTCTTTGGTATTCCACCCTTAAAAGTATAATTAGCAAGCATGGTGGAAATTTCAGCTTCCGGTATCTTTCTTTTGTTAGTAACAATATCTTTCATATACTTAGCATAAGGAGGCATTTTAAGCATATCAGTCAAGCGCATACGCAAAAAGATAGGTCTAATCATTTCAGCAAAGCGCTCAAAATCCTCTTCATCCTTTTTCTTGGATGGCTTAGGAGGAAAGGGCATGGGTTTCTGAACCCAAGGTTCTCTTTCTTTACCATGCTTCATAGCAACAAAATCTCTCTTATCGTAACGTTGATTCTTTGATTGTGGGTTATCAAGATCAACAGCAGGTTCAATCACTACATCATTATCATTACTAGGTTGAGCATAAACATGAACATCATTATTAACATTATCACTAGGTTCATGTTCATCACCAGATTGTGTCTCAGTATCAGAAATAGAAATATCATTGGGATTCTCAGGTGTGGCTATAGCAGGTCACTAGCATGCAAAGTCCTATTAGTTTTCTTTTTATTTTTAGTATGAGGACTAGGTGCATCAATATTAGTTCTCTGAGAATCCTGCTCAACTCTCTTAGGATGACCCTCGGGATACAAAGGTTCCCGGGTCATTTTACCACCTCTTGTCATAACCCTAACAACATTATCATTATTTTTACTATTCAACTCATTTAGCAATTCATCTTGTTCCTTAAGTACTTGTTCTACTTGAGTTTTAACCATGGAAGCATGTTTACTAATAAGCCTAAGATCATTAACAGTTCTACTCATATAATTACCCAAGTGATCAAGCATGTAAGCATTACGTTTCAATTGTCAATTAACATAAGCATTGAAGTTTTCTTGTTTAACAATAAAATTATCAAACTCATCCAAGCATTGACTAGCAGACATATTATGAGGAATATCACCTTCATGAAATCTATGGAGAGAGTTTACCTCTACTACCTGTGTCGGGTTATCAAGACCATGTATTTCTTCAATAGGTGGTAGATTCTTAACATCTTCAGCATTAATACATTTTTCTTTCATAGATTTCTTTGCCTCTTGCATATCTCCGGGACTGAGAAATAGAATACCCCTTTTCTTCGGAGTTGGCTTAGGAGTTGGTTCAGGAAGTGCCCAATCATTATCATTACTCAATATATTATTCAATAGCAATTCAGCTTGCTCAACAGTTCTTTCCCTGAAAACACAACTAGCACAACTATTCAGGTGGTCTCTGGAAGCATCGGTTAGTCCATTATAAAAGATATCAAGTATTTTATTTTTCTTGAGAGGGTGAAGGCAAAGAATTAAGTAGTTGGAGAAGCCTCCCCCAAGCTTGTGGGAGACTCTCTTCTTCAATTTGCACAAAGTTAAATATTCCCTTTAAAGCAGCTTGTTTCTTATGAGCGGGGAAATATTTTGCAGAGAAGTAGTAAATCATATCCTGGGGACTACGCACACAACTAGGAGCAAGAGAATTAAACCATAGTTTAGCATCACTGTTTAATGAGAAAGGAAACAATTTAAGAATGTAGTAATAGAGTTTTTTTCCTCATGAGCAAATAGGGTGGCTATATCATCCAATTTAGTAAGATGTGCCACAACAGTTTCAGATTCATAGCCATAGAAAGGATCGGATTCAAGCAAAGTAATTAAATCGGGATCGACAGAGAATTCATAATCCTTATCAGTAACAAAGATAGGTGAAGTTGCAAAAGTGGGATCATATTTCATTCTACCATTCAAGGATTTTTCTTTCAGCTTAGCTAACAATTTATTAAGATCCTCTCTATCATTGCAAGAAAGAAGTCTCTAGCAGTTTCTTCATCCATAAGATAACCCTCAGGTACAACAGGCAATTGATATCTAGGAGGAGAATCATAATCTTCAGTTTCAAAAATATCATCAGTTTCAGTAATTTTATTCTCTCTAACCCTAGCAAGTTGTTCATCAAGAAATTCACCTAGTTTCATCATAAGAAGTTCACCTATTATTATCAAGCAGAGAAGTAGTTTCATCATAAGCATCATGCATAGCAGAAGTTGCATCATCAATAACATGCGACATATCATAATCAATAGCAGGTGTAGGTGTCGCAAGTTTACTTAAATAGAAGGAGAATCAAGTGCAGAGCTAGATGGCAGTTCCTTACCTCCCCTCGTAGTTGAGGGATAGATCTTGGTTTTGTTGTCTTTCAGATTCCTCATAGTGATCAACAGATATAAATCCCAAGTGACTCAGAGAATAGAGCTATGCTCCCCGGCAACAACGCCAGAAAAAGGTCTTGATAACCCACAAGTATAGGGGATCGCAACAGTTTTAGAGGGTAGAGTATTCAACCCAAATTTATTGATTCGACACAAGGGGAACCAAAGAATATTATCAAGTATTAGTAGTTGAGTTGTCAATTCAACCACACCTGAAAGACTTAATATCTGCAGAAAAATATTTAGTAGCAAAGTAGTATGGAAGTAACGGTAACGGTGGCAAAAGTAATAGTAGCAATATTGTAGCAATCGTAGTAGTGGCAACGAAAAAGTAACGGAGCAAAAGCTCGTAGGCAATGGATCAATGATGGATAATTATGTCGGATGGCATTCATCATGCAACGGTTATAACATAGAGTGACACAGAACTAGCTCCAATTCATCAATATAATGTAGGCATGTATTCCGAATATAGTCATATGTGCTTATGGAAAAGAACTTGCATGACATCTTTTGTCCTACCCTCCCGTGGCAGCGGGGTCCTATTGGAAACTAAGGGATATTAAGGCCTCCTTTTAATAGAGTACCAGACCAAAGCATTAGCACTTAGTGAATACATGAACTCCTCAAACTACGGTCATCACCTGGAGTGGTCCCGACTATTATCACTCCGTGGTTGCCGAATCATAACACGTAGTAGGTGACTATAACTTGCAAGATAGTATCAAGAACACAAATATATTCATGAAAACATAATAGGTTCAGATCTGAAATCATGGCACTCGGGCCCTAGTGACAAGCATTAGGCATAGCAAAGTCATAGCAACATCAATCTTAGAACATAGTGGATACTAGGGATCAAACCCTAACAAAACTAACTCGATTACATGGTAACTCTCATCCAACCCATCATGGTCCAGCAATGATGAAATTACTCACGCACGGCGGTGAGCATCATGA
The DNA here is from genome assembly GCF_002575655.3 of Aegilops tauschii subsp. strangulata. Lineage (NCBI taxonomy): Eukaryota > Viridiplantae > Streptophyta > Magnoliopsida > Poales > Poaceae > Aegilops > Aegilops tauschii. The sequence continues at coordinate 404,198,209 of NC_053036.3, read as the reverse complement.
AATTGGTGATGGAGGATGGTTGATGATGACGATGGCGACGGATTCCCCTCTCCGGAGCCCAAAATGGACTCCAGATCTGCCCTCCCAAGGAAGAACAGGGCTTGGCGGCGTCTCCGTATCGTAAAATGTGATGGATCCTTATCTTTGATTTTTTTCTCCCCGAACATGAACATATGCAGTTGGAGTTGAGGTCGGTGGAGGTCCAGGGGGCCACAAGTTCGGAGGGCGCGCCCCCCACCCTTGTGGCCAGGGTGTGGGCCCCCTTGTGTTGATTATTTCGCCAATATTTTTTATTAATTCCAGAAATGATCTCCGTGAATTTTCAGGCCATTTCGAGAACTTTTATTTCTGCACAAAAATAACACCATGGCAATTCTGCTGAAAACATCGTCAGTCCGTGTTAGTTCCATTCAAATCATGCAAGTTAGAGTCCAAAACAAGGGCAAAAGATTTTGGAAATTTAGATACGATGGAGATGTATCAGTTGAGTGCTAAGAAATGCCGAATTAGCTAAGCAGCCAACTCCATATGAGCAGTGCTCTCATGCTCAAAAGACTAGTTCAAAAGTGTAAGGTGGGACAAGTAAATAACGAAAGATATAGCATTGAGACAAACAATTGTTGTCAAAAACTTCTGAGCAACATAACTTACGAATACATCGGTCTTCAATGTGGCAGCTTAAGAATCATGTCATTTTCTTCAATGCAAGATTCTGCAAGCTTTTGTTGTATGAACCAGCATTCGCGTTGAACTGCACTGGATGGAGTTCAACAGTGAAGTCATACCAATCACCTAAATTTTTTAGACAATAGATCATTGCACACGATTCCTAGGAGAAATATGAAAGATTTTAGTGAGCACAAAATCTACCTGAACTTGGCGATATGGCCAACAATTTTAGAGAGCTCACATGTTTTGCTTTTATTGCTCTTAAGATCCTCCTATTCAGAAGTGATGTAACTAATTTTGCATCCATCTTACCACCAAAACATGAACATGTGAGTGTTTTAGAAAAGTGTTTCGATGACATTGCTGAGCATGAATGCATAAGAATAAACCTGCATTATCCTGATATTTTTCTTTATGCGAATGACCTGCAGTAGCGCGCAGAATGCCACATGTAGCTCGACACTGGCTTGCCTTGGCACTTTTCTCTACAGAACATGCTTCACACCAGTATAGCAGCTCGTGCAATACCCGCTTTTTGGGATTTGCCTGCACAGTTAGGAGATAAATGGCGGAAGGAGGCACGCGGACGAGTGGTGGAACAAGACATCCTAGAGTGAAGTACCATGTCTAGTGAGGTGTCCAATGAAGGAGGGACGGAGCAGAGACTGTCGAGGATGCCATAACAGGTCAATGGAGGGCGTCGGGATCAGGCTAGAGGAGATTGGGTCGGCTAGGGCCCAGGGAATGAATCACCATGGAAGGGAGGGAGTCGGCATCCTAGAACCATCCCCATGCTACATCGACTTCTTGGGGGCGGTGAAGAGCGCGTTTCCTCCCCATGACGAAGTAGATGAAATCGTGTAAAATTTATCTATGTTATACAAATATAAAAGAGCAAGTTGTGGATATCCAACAAATCTCACCCGTTCAGCCACATCTACCCAACGGTCTACCACGCTCTAGTATTTAGCACTAAATAGGTTAGCATAGTTCACTAACTAATATCATGCATAATATCAACGTCAGCATTTACCAACTAATTATATCCTACCTAATATTAACATGCAATTTATAGCTTACCAAATATTAATGTGCAATGCAGTTAATATATTGCCTAATATTAATGTGAACTGCAAGCACACGATTATCAATCTAAATCTATGCTAGCGGTTAGGACTAAGTTGGTTGATGTCAGCAGTGTAATTACATTATGTTGACGCTCGAAAATGGCATGATTGCAAAAAGTGACTTGAAGCTGTAGCAAGATGAGGTCAAATTCATGATTTCATGTCACCATTGGATGGCTCTCTTCAACCCGATCGAAATAGATATAGAGATGGTCCAAAACGGAGCTCGGATGCAAAAGTCATGACAATCTTAGAGATACTCGTATTGACATCAAATTAAAGAATGACATGAAACCTAGTTAAGATGGCCTTGGATGAACAAACTATCAACTGCAAAGTTCTTCGTCTCGTTGAAACAGACGATTTTGATATAAAAATCGTCCCCCAACCAAGGTCGTATGTGAATTCTACACCCAAAACCATGCACTACAGCAATGTTTCGATGGATCATCCGGCCGGAGGCCGTACAAATGACCCAGACAATAGAAGGTTTACAACGAAGCCGGATGATCTGGGTCTACTTCCCGATGATCCGGGTGAGGCCGGACAATCCGGGCAAAAGAGTCTAGATGTCCGGATGATTTTTCTACTGCATATGTTAGAAAACAGCCCGAAACACCCTTAAAACGGCCTCAGATAAAAAAGCGTTAAACAGAAAAGTTGTGTGCCTCGTTGAGGCGGTTGATTTTGATATAAAAATCATCTTAATCCGATGTGGTATGCAAAAGTTACAGCCCGATTAGTGGGCTGCTGTCAGAAAACTTGATTTGGCCGTATCATCCAGGCCTTGAGCCGGACATCCGCGCCGGAGATCATGATTAGTGTGTGTTTTGTTAGGTTTTGATGATTTGTACGGCTAGGCAAGTCCTTCTCTTGTACAGGAAGTCCATCAGTCTCTTACATAGACAAGAGGTGACATCTGATTGAACAACAACACACAATCGACAAATCAATCTATCATCTTTTACCTTTATTTTTTATCTCTCTCCCTTGTTCTTCTTCTTCCTCGTTCTTCCTAGCTATTCGGCCGGTTACTCTCAACCGTCATATGCTACACCTCATGTTAGTAATTTTTTGGCATCATATACAACTGTACATGCCCGTAATTCGGCTCCGCACCTTCATGGTCATAGCTGAATAAGTGAAAATTTTGCATAAGTGTGCATGCCATCATCTAATATTGTAGCATACAATGCATCCTCTACGTAATTGCATAATTTCGGCAACACCTCATTGCCGGAAGAATCTAAAAGTATTGTGGAGCAATCCCTTATAGAATGGGAAGTGGCTACATAAAAAGGGATATAGCCCGAAATAGTAGGATTAGTGCTCTTTGCCTTGAAGAGCATGATAAGGGGTTAGTTCCCGATTATAATGCAATAAAAGCTAGGTTTTTACAAGAAGATGAATCTTTGCCAATTGATAAAAATGGCGAGAAAAAATATGGTTTACAACATTGCATATGCCTTCACCTAGTACTACATCATATTATACACCCCCTACACAATTACAAAATTTCGGCAACGATTCATTGCCGAAAAAAACTAAAAGCATTGGGGGCAATCATATCCGGAGCGGGCTAAAATTGAGAAAAATCTTAAAGCCAATTTTGCCGCTCACTGCCAAAAACAAACGGAAAAAGAATTAGCTCAGATAAAAAAGCATTGCCAATTGATAGAATCAATGAAAAGAAGGATGATTCGAAACATGAAAATGCTTCGGTTGAAAAAGCCGAATGAAGTGGTATATATTCCGAGTCCATCAAATCCAAAGAGGCAAGCATTATTGAGAAAGGGCATGGCAAGCATAGAAAAATGACCATGCTTGATTTTTCTGAATTTAGTGGAACCTACTTCCTGCCCTATGAGTTTCGTGCCATAGAAATTGATGAGCTTCAAGGACAAGAACAAGTAGCCGAACAAAGTTCGGTTGACAAAGATCTTCAATGTAATGATGCACGGAATCAAGAAAAAGATGTGAAAAGGCGTTGGGGAGCCATCCAAAGGCGGAGCAAGATATTGTTCAAGTCACACCACCATCATGCTCTCCCAACATATTTGAAGAGGTATGTCTAGCAAGTAATTTACCTATTTTTAGATTTGGTCACAACTTTATTGTTGATGCATCTATTAGAAAAATTCCCATAAGTAATTTTGAAAGGCCAATGAAGAAGGGTAATTTACTTCTTAGCAATAAAATTATTATAGAGCATATTGGTCAACCCATTGCGCCATTTATAAAGACCGATAGTAGCTTATTATTGCAGCCAAAGCTTTCCCCATTGATTTATCTAAAGTTCATATCTAATTGGGTAGCTTTGCTTATTTCTTACTTGACTTGCACTTGGTCTCAATTGAGACATGTGTGTTCTAACTATTAGATTCTTTTGAGAAAGTCGATGCTAGTATAATATCTTACCCAAAGACATCAGAGATAGAATGCAAAATAAAATTCATAGCCGAATGGGGTGATACAAAATCTGAACCATTCGTTTGCCTAACTCCAAAGCCGTTCTCACAGCAAGATCGGCTAGAAAATAAAAAAAATACCTTCAATTCAACCATGTGTGTTCAAATTTGATTTATTACTGAAAAATAATTACATTAGAATTCTTGATCACCATGCCGAGCCATCTATCCAAGGACGAATGTATTGTAAGTTGCATGATTCGTTTAAGCATAATTTTGAGGATTACAACATGTTTTGTCAAATAGTTAAATTAGCCATTGAAAAAGGACAATTGAAATTTGTTAAAACACCAAGAGATGACCAGTCTATTCCAACTGGTCTTGATGGCAAGGAGTTTTTGCATCGGCTGCTTCAAGTCAGTCCATTTAAAGAGAAGGTAAAAACTGCAGCTGACGGGATCAAGCTTTCAAGTAAAGAAGTTGTTGAAGAGCATAATGAACATAAACTTGAGGGTGAGAATTCCATCGAAGCTACAATGAAGACGCTAATGACTAGGGGGCAATAGGCAAATCCAATGATCGATGAAAGCAAACCAAAAGAAAACAAAGGCCGAAATAAGTGCAAAGTGTAAGAGATCAAAAATCACCTTCGTTGAACTATTGGATAAATATCAAAAGAATAGTAAAGAGAAGAATGATTATCGTCCAAATCATGCAAAGAAACTAAGATCACCACCAAGGCGCAAATATGAGGATCGGTATTGGCAAAGTGAGAATTTTCATGCAACATATTCATATCCTTATTTTGGGCCGCCAATGCCAATGTCGTGGATGCCTCCCCATGCTCATGTAGATCCATATCCATCATGGGACATGTATGATACAAGGGCACATTCTCCATCTTATCTTAGACCATCTCACCAATATTATGCAGCTCCGAGAAGAACAACATTTGAACAATCACATGTTAAAAACCGTTTCAATCATAAGGAATTGGTCCGAAGCTCAAGGAATAAGAAAGAGGTAGTCAAGCAAGTTTATCGCGTTAAAATAGATGGTCGTAAGTGTGCTACTTAAAATTTGGTCTCAGATAACAAAGAGCCAATTAAAGTGTTGACATTGGCTACAAAAGGCAAAGAAGTGAAGCAATCACTTGTTAAAAATCAAAGTGCCAAATCTGAAGAAAAGAAGTTGAGGGTGCACAAGTCCAAAAAGGAGTTGCCATTGGTTAAAACAGAATCACGGCCGAGATGCCCACTCGGCTTATCGTATTGGCAAAAGAAGGAATTACAAAATCTTAGTGCACAAGAGTTGAGAAAGAAGAACATGACATGGGTTCCCAAGAGGATCGGTTCAAATAAAAATGATGTGCATCCTTCTATTGCAATAAGTGTTACAGAAGTGAAGAAAGAGAGGAATGGAAGTGATAAACAATTAAGCCGAAGGTTTGCATCACAACATCAAAATCTTTGGTTAGCACATCATCCATATTATTCAAAAATGCCTTTGGCATGGAATTCCTCCTTAGGTACGATCAATTACCCTCCATGGATACAACATAATTTTCTACATCATGAGAGGGTATTACCAAATAAATATACATTTGACTAGCTACATTTTTGTTGCTAATCCAAAGGGCCGAAATATTTGATTATTATTTCATTTGTTTATTTCGTCTATACATGCTTTAGTGGATGAATTCTACATGGACCTCATGGCAATGGCCGACACTTAACTATTGTCCTAAGAAACTATCTAATCATGGCCGGTGTGGAATTCTAACATTGTCCTTAGTTCAATTGGAGACCGAGACAAGGTACATGTTTATTGATATTAGCCTTGTTTTTCTAGTGCTATGGAGATTATGTTTTGATGGTTGAATTCGTAGCAATGACCAAGGTGTTGGTGTTGTTTATATATTTTCTTATGATACTATTTTCTAATGCCGCTTAGAATACTTTTTGCACAAGTAATCAAAGCCGAATATGCATTGGTATTCGGATTAAAGCTTTTACTTGCTATACATTGAGGGTTTTGGTGATTCGTTATTAGTAGTACAACAAATATCAGAACTTATCAATGTTTTGACGAATCACTTATAATTTATCTTGCGGCACGTCTAGATGCAATATCCTCCTTGGGTTGCTTTCAAATTATTCACACATCTAGACATGACAATTCGAAAGAGTTGGCACAGGAAGCATCTGGCTACTATGTTAATCATGGTGTATTTCATTTCTATCAATAGCCGATGCTTAGTCTCGTCAACATAGGTAAGGCCGAACCGAAGTCCACCGCTTCAGCCACTAATGAAATTTTTATGCACGCGAAAGTAAGGGTTGGAGAAAGTTTATTGTTAATTATCTACAAAATCCTAGTAAAATGGTGAACAATATGATTCGGAGGATGACCTTGAGATACATATCTATGGAACTTTATCATCGGATTGTTAATGAAGTTGAGAAGGTTTCACCCAAGTTTGCATTAAGGATTCAAACAAATAATGGATGATCTATATTTATCGTCCTAAGCACATGCAAAGTGGCCGATGGAGTATTGACATCGTCCTTAGAACCAACACGGTACAAGTTATTTTTCGGCACGCTAGCTTTGCCGAAAAACAGGGGGCATGTCACCATTGGACTTGAAGATGTAGCAAGATGAGGCCAAATTCATGATTTCATGTCACCATTGGATAGCTCTCTTCAAGACGATCGAAATAGATATAGAGATTTTCCAAAACGGAGCTGGGATGCAAAAGTTATGACAATCTTAGAGATGCTCGTATTGACATCAGATTAAAGAATGTCATGAAACCTAATTAAGATGGCCTTGCATGAAAAAGCTTTCAACTGCAAAGTTCTTTGTCTCGTCGAAATGGGCGATTTTGATATATAAATTGTCCCCGTCCAAGGTCGTATGTGAATTATACAGCCAAAACCGTGCGCTGCAGCAATGTTTGGCCGGACCATCCGGCCGAAGGCCGCACAAACGACCCAGACAACAGAAGGTTTACGACGAAGCCGGATGATCTAGGTCTACTCCTGGATGATCTGGGTGAGGCCGGACAATCCGGGCAAGAGTCCGGATGTCCGGACGATTCTTCTGCTGCAGATGTTAGAAAACAGCCCTAAACACCCTCAAGACGGCCTCGGGTCAAAAAGTTTTCAGCAGCAAAGTTGTGCGTCTTGTCGAGATGGTTGATTTTGATATAAGAATCATCTTAATTCAAGTTCGTATGCAAAAGTTACAGCCCGATTAGTGAACTGTTGTCAGAAAACTGGGTTTGGCCGGATCATTCGGGCCTTGAGCCGGACATCCGGGCCAGAGGTCGTGATTAGTCTGTGTTTTTTAGGTTTTGATGATTTGGACGGCTAGGCAAGTCCTATTCCTGTACGGGAAGTCCATCCGCCTCTTATATAAACAAGAGGTGACGGCCGATTAAACAACAACACACAATCGACAAATCAATCTATCATCTTTTACCTTTACTTTTATCTCTCTCCCTTATTCTTCTTTCTCGTTCTTCGTTCGTTCTTCTTCATTGCAGGGCGGCGAACATTGAGGCCCTAGGGGTGATTTGGTCGACCTATGGCAGCCCATAGCCGCCGTGCGCGCTGACGGGGTCCCTTCGGGCGTGTGGGGTTTTGGGTCCTCAAAAGCGCCCGCCAGATTGCTTGCGGACCACGCTTCCGAACGGGTCTTCTTCAACGTGAGCTGCGGTGCATCACCCTTGATGTTGGAGGTACACGGTGACGTGTTCATGTGCGAACACATTACCTGTTTTCTGGGCGCTCGCGAGAAACACATCTTTTTTTCCTTTTTCTATACGCGTTTTTTTGGATCGTGCTTGGTTTCTTCTAGGTTTTCATGATAGTTTTTGCTTTTCTTTTCTTTTCCCAATGTGAAGCAAACTGTGTGAAAAAAAATACAGTCAAGTTTAGAAGAAACCCAACTGTGAAAATAGTTCATGATTTGGACACACGGTTCAAGAGACAAAATGTCTTAAATAAACAAATCTACGGAAAAAAATCGCAAATGTGATGTCCTGACTTAATAGTAATGATAGATTACTCATATTAATAAGGAATTTCTTCTTTTCCGAGAGCTCATTCGTAAATAACTTCAAAGTTAAGCGTTCTTGACTTGGTGCGGTTTGAGGATGGGTGACTGACCCGAAAGTTGATCCTAAATACACACGAGTGAGAATAAAGTGCATAAAAAAAAACTAGTTGATATGTGAGGGCTAGTCTAAATCATGATAGGCGTAACGGTCTTGAACCGGTGATTGTGACCGGGGCGTTATAGCAAAACTCTCAGGTTACGAAATATATAACACATGCACTACGACACTTGTCACCACGAGAGAAGGTGAAAGTGGCCTTTACAAGAGATACGTTTTAACTAGTGATTTCTCCCGTAGTAATAACATCGCCTTGTTTACAATTAGAAGCAAAACGCAAATACGAACGGCAAAACACACACACCTCAGGAGGAAAGCACAAAATAGGCTCATCGCGCACCACTGCCCAAAACAAGCAAATACGAGCCCTCAGAATCATCACTAAACAGACGGCAACGTCGCGAGACAGAAGCACGCTGCAGTTCTCCATGTGCGCTTGCGTGAATCTTGAAGCAACATTGGTCCAAGGCTAAACGTGTGATTTATACGTGAGTTTGGCTAAAACATCATCTATAAATAACAGCAAGAAATAGGGATATAGAAGCATAAAGTGCAAAAAAATGGAGAAGCGGGAAATAGGCTCATCGCGCACCACTGCCCAAAACAAGCAAATACGAGCCCTCAGAATCATCACTAAACAGACGGCAACGTCGCGAGACAGAAGCACGCTGCAGTTCTCCATGTGCGCTTGCGTGAAATCTTGAAGCAACATTGGTCCAAGGCTAAACGTGTGATTTATACGTGAGTTTGGCTAAAACATCATCTATAAATAACAGCAAGAAATAGGGATATAGAAGCATAAAGTGCAAAAAAATGGAGAAGCGGGAAATCGAACCCCGTGCCTCTCGCATGCGAAGCGAGCGCTCTACCATATGAGCTACATCCCCTTGGCGAACGTATATGATTTGTCCTATAATTAATCTGGAGTAGAAGAGATGCAAAAAAGTATGGGAAGTATCACCCTCACGTTGTTTTCTGTCAAGTTGTTAATTCAGGTGCTCGATGCGCTTCACTTTCCTGGTCTGAGAAGATGATCACGTGAATCAAGCATTTTTTTTTTTTTGCCGGCCATTCAAATTAACACTAGCTAAACCCACCTGGGTGGCTGGGTTTGCAAGTTCTACAAACTTCACAGTACTAGTATTTCGAGATTGATGAAATGTAGAGCCATATTCCTTCCGTCCAGAAATACACGATGCACCCAACTTTCAAAATCCACAATATATCCAATTAAATGTGGATCATCTATGAAAGTCAATAGCATTGAGATGTGATCTTTTCAACATCAACCGTCGAAGCCAATGATATATATCTGCATCGCGCAATCCTAACATGGTTACACAAATTGTTGGTCAAAGAAAAATAAATCAAGAAGTGCCTCTACCTTTCATTAATTATGGACAGAAGAAAATATATGAATGAACCATATATTGAAACAAACAGAGCACATGATATTTCATTTATATTCTACATATCATACATCAATATATGGTGATCACATTATTTCAACATGATTTTAAACAAATGGAAGCCTTTTTTTTTTTTGGAAAATGCCCCCTGAAGCACCCACCCCCCGGCCCCCGCGTCGCTTTCAGGGGGCGACTCGGGTGGCGAAACCCTAGCCGCCGCCCCAAGCCCCCTCCTCCCCTCCCTCCCCTCGCCGTCGCCGGAGGATGCTGGCGGGCGAAGCCCTCGCCGGTGGACGGCGGCGGCGGGGCCCTTGTTCGTGGGCTCGCACACTGCTCTTTGGTGTGCTAGAGCGGCGGGAGCGCGCGGTGGCGAGGCAGGCAGTTGTCTGTGCTCAGGGGAGGTCGTGATGATGTGGATTGCACGTGCGGTGGCGCTGCTGAGGCGGCGGCCGGCCGCTGCTGCGAGCGGCAGAGATGAGGGCGCCCAGATCTGGGCCGCGCGGGCCCGCCCTGGCCTGCGATTCTTTTTCTGCCCCAACCCACCCGCCCCCTCCTTCCACCCCTCCCGGCCGCCGCCGTTGGTAGCCGCTGGGTGGGTGTGCACGCGCGCGGCGGTCCTTGATGGCTGTTGTTTGTTGTGCCTCGGCGGTTCCTGGCGGCGGATGCTGCGGGCCGGCGCGGCGGCGGCGCGGTGCAGGTGGCTGCTGTTGCCTGCTCGTCGCCCTTCCGGCGGTGGCCGGCCTGCTGGCGCTACGCCGGTCGGTGCTTCTCCTGTGACGACAACGTTCCTAGGCATCCCTCCATGTGTGCTGGTCTTCTCCGACGTTCTTCGCCAAGTCCGATCTGCCATTGCATCTGAGGTCTTTGTTCATGGGTCAGGGCGAAATCCCCGCGCGGCGACGGCCTGCGCTGTCAACGGCGACGCCCGAGGGTGTCGTCACCTCCTTGGAGGCGTTGGCATGACCCTGACCAGATCTCCTCCTCGAGCACCAGGAGAAATCCCAGGTCCGGTCTCCCGGTCCGGGCAGCGGCGGCGTCTCAGCGCCGTTCCCCTCTTGAAGGCGCTGCTTTGGCTGCAAGTGGAGTTTGATGCGGCAGATGGAGGCTGGTGATGCATCGCGCTGGAATAGACTGCTACACAGGGAGCAGATCGCAACGTATGCCAGCGCCCATGCTTCCCCAACGATTGTTTCACCTGTTCATGTCAGGCCCTGCCCTTCGCCCGCCGACTCTCTAGGCACATGGGTGCGAGGTACGTTGGCCTGGGCAGTCATGGGGCTGCAATCGTCCCTGGAGGCGTTTGGCAATGGCGCTGACGCTGCCCCTAGAGGCGTTTGGCAATGGCACTGACGTTGCCCTGCTGGGCGAGGCCTAATGTCGTTGCATGTCTGTAGTTGAGGGCACCTCCTCACCTAGTTGTAGTCGCTTGGTGACGACGGTCGTGTATGTGTGTGTGTGTCCCTCCTTTCTGGAAGTTGTACCCCCGATTTCTTCCTGTTCAATGAAATGAAACGCAAAGTCTCTTGCGTTTTCTCGGAAAAAAAATTAAACAATACAGGTGAGCAACATAAAGTAAAAGTGACAAAAACATCCAACAAAAAGAAACAGGGCAAACATTACATTTTACACATCGTACAGGCCTAAGAGGTATGGAGTAGCAGGTGCTGATATAAGGGAGATTTGGCTTCTCAAACTAAAAGTGAGTGAAATGCCAGTGCAGGAAATCAAATCCAGATCGACAACAGAGCTGAGCTAGTATATTTGCCAAGATATGAATAACAGGATGCCATACAACTAGGTCATCTGAAGCAACTGGGAGAGTTGCATTCTTCCGATTGGTGGGCGGTTACCTTGCACAACAGCCTACAAATGCAATTGCTGCTAATGTACAATGACTACAATCTGCAGGTACCAGGCCCTAAATCATTTTCCAAAGCTTGTCGCCGATCTCAACTGGTGACATTGTCTTCTCAAATTCGAACTTATCTAGCTTCTTCCTATTCTTGTCAACAATATCTGATAAAAAGCTAAGGATTGCACACAAGTTTTGTTTGCTGTAGATATAAATAATATAGTGACAAAATGCAGAATAGTAGTTTATTTGACGTCCATAGGTAGAAACTGATGTCCTTCAGTACAAGAAAAGAAGCCAAAACAGTAACATATTGAAAGGATACATCCAGAAATCTTCTCCTGATCTTCGAAATCTGGCATGATATTTGTAACTGACACACACATGGAGAGCATACTTCTGCACAAAAATGTAGTTGGTCAATTTAACTGCGAAATAGGATAACCGGTACAAGCAACAGTCCTGAAACTCAACTCATACTGAATTAGGAGGAACCAGTCATTTACATTCCAACCAGTGTTTAGAAAAATCACCAAACTTTGCTCGACAATCTTGTGTGCAATGAAATGCAATGGCAAAATATGTCAGGGGGAAGATAAGGGAGCGGTAGCATTATCCAAATTCATAATTTAGTAATGAACTACAAATACCGATTTGAACTTCAATCCTAGTTCTTATATAACGGTGAATATCAAACAGGCCACTACATATAACTTACTGTTGGGATGGACAACGTAATGGTGCTGCTAGTTATACAGCCCAGATGAGATTTTCTAGCTAGCTTGACCATCCAAATAGTTTCCCACTGATGGCATGTGTGCAGTTACGAAAGCAAAATGTACATACATGTACTCGGTGATACAAATCTGGACTTACTGTGCCTTCAGCATGTCTTTCTCCTTCTTCTTGACAGCGTCCTTTCTTTCTTCTATAGAAGCCCTTTGGCGGTCTAGGTTATCAAGCTCAGCACTCACCGCTGTGTTGACAACATAAACTGTATCAGCAATCCAACTTAAGGTAGCAATTCAGATGATAATGATACAGATGTTGAAATAAGAACTTATCTTAAGTCTTGGCGAAGCTGTTGCTCCCCCCGGAGTTTCTCCTCCATCTCATTTCGCAGCGTGTTCAGTTCTTCATCAGTAACTGTTTCAGCTTTTGCTTTGTCTAACTTTTCCTTGAAGGAGTTTAATTTTTCCTGATACTCTGTTGCACAAAAAGAAGCATGCCACTTCTATTGTCAAATTCTCAAATAGTCAACCATCACCACATCTCTAATTATTTCAAAGGTGCTTGAATTAATGGATGTAAAGTGTTCCTTGAATCCTTTGGTATGCAAGTGCTGGAATGCTAGGTAAATTAGATATGCTAGTTTTTGTTTCAAAATCAGGCCCTTTTAAGCAGGATTTTCAACCACACGTACTCAAAAATTGCCAGTCTAAATTTCCCCCACTGAACTTGAGCACCAAATCGTCTTCACCACACGAGGACTCCTATACACGACATGAATCGGAATCTCAACAGAGCAGGAGAGAACGGACCTTTGACTTGGAGCTCGAGGTCCCCGGAGTCGGAGCAGCAGGCGGAGCGCAGCATCCGTGCCCCGTCGCAGGCCTGCGCAAGGGCTTCGCCGTCCTTGCTGCCCAGGAGCACCCCGACGAGGTCCTCGCCGAGGGAAAGGAGGTTGGCCACCTCAATCCGACTACCAGCATCTTCCGCCATCGGAGAGGCGCCGGCAAAACCCTAACAACCACTTTCGCTTTCCACAGGCCGCGAACCGGTGAAGAGAGATGGATTGGGCTCCGTGGGACACCGGCGTTTAGGCGCCGCCGGTGACTTCCGAGAGAACGGCGCGATGGATTTTTGATCGATTTGGGCGGACTACTTTCTCCAACAATGGAGCGTAGGGAGAATGGCAGATTTGGGCTCCAGTTTTCCTAATAGACCTTGGTAGGCTGTATACAGCCCAATCAGGCCCAGGCGGGATTGGTGGCAAGATATGTCCCCGCACATGGGCGCGCAGGCTCTGCTCGAGTTCATTGCGCTGGTGGACGTGACCCGGCACGTGGAGCTGCGGCTGGGCATAGATGACGCCATAACATGGAGCTGGGAGAGCACACGACAATTCTCAGCGCAGTCGGCGTACCGTGCCCACTTTGCGGGAAGAACGGAGAACGCGGGAGCTGTGCAGATTTGGAGATGTCGGGCACCCCCCACATGTAAGTTTTTCATATGGCTTGCGGCGAGGAACAGATGTTGGACAGCGGATATGCTTCAACGACGACAGCTGGCGCACCCGCCGGCGTGTCCCTTCTGTGACCAAGCGCCGGAGACGTTGGATCACTTGCTTCTCGGATGCGTTCTAGCACGACAGGTATGGGCCAAGATCATGAACACATGGGGAAGACCGGATTGGACGCCATCCACAGATTCAAACCTTGTCGAATGGTGGACAACACTCAATCCCCAAAAGCACTTTCGGAAGGAGGCGTGGACAGGGATAACACTGGTGCTATGGATGTTGTGGAAACACCGGAACGGCATTGTCTTCAATGGGGCATCGCCATCGGTGGACGACGTGCTTGTAAAGATTGAGTTAGAGGCGCAGAACTGGAGGGCGGCTGGCCTACTTTGAGAACGTGGCTCAGTCACATGTATGGTAGATAGGTGGGATGAGGGTGAGTAATCCGCATGTGGATTTTAGGGCTCTAGCAGCCGTAGAGATGGTTGTACTAACAATGGCCTTTTCTTTTGGCCACCAATTCTATCTATGATCCTGATGCGTCAATCTTTGACGTATCCCTTGAAAAAAAAAGGCCCAGGCGGGATAAAAATGGGCTGTTTGGTTGCCTGCAAACTGGTCTGGCTCACATCGGCATGAAACTTAAAGCACCCCACAGCCTGGCTCGCTGGGAACACTCGAATCTGTCGTTTCCAGTGAGTCGGGCTGAGTCGGGCGGAAAACGAACATGCGGTGTAGGGCGCGGTGCAGGGAGATCCAGTCCGAGATGGCGGGAGGGGAAAATCGGTCGAGGTGGGATGGCGCGAAATATACCCTCACCACCCCATTTACACCCTCACCCCTAGCTGTAGGACAAGCCCTCCTTTGTTATTGGCACTGGCGGCGGCAACTACTTAGATCTGCGGCTGCGACGGCGGCGACAACTCAGATCTGCGGCTGCGACACTTCCCTGCAGCGGCAAGTGGCGACAGCAGCACTCCCCGGCAGCAGCTGCTGCTTCTCCCTTTCTTCCCCGACTGTGTCCGGCCATCCTCGTCTCCGTCATGCCTACCCCAACCTCGAAGCAGGTAAGCTACCCCCTCCACCTCCTCTGTTATGTGTTAGGTCGTTCGATAGGACCATTTAGAGTTGATAGTGTTGGATGTGGGGTTCCGGCTAACCCTTAAGGTTCGAACACTGGGGTGCGCGCGAAGTCTCTCCCTCCTACCGATCTATGCTCTAGCTCGCTAAGATCTCGCGGATGAACTCGACGAATTCGCAACACAAAAAGACACGGGGTTTATACTGGTTCGGGCCACCGTTGTGGTGTAATACCCTACTCCAGTGTGGTGGTGGTGGATTGCCTCTTGGGCTGATGATGAACAGTACAAGGGAAGAACAACCTCATGAGGTTGAGGTGTTCTTGTGCTTGTGTAGTTGAGGATGATCTGAACCAGTTCGGGATCAGTTGCCTCCTACTGTGGTGGCTAGTCCTATTTATAGAGGCCCTGATCCTCTTCCCAAATATCGAGCGGGAAGGGAGCCAACAACGGCGGGCAAATTTGAAGGGGGACAGCTAGTACAAGCTATCCTGACAAAAGCGGTCTTCGCCTGCGAAAAGCTCTGGGGTGACGCCGTCTTGGGCTCCACGATGACCTCCGCCTTGCCGTCCTCCTGGTCTTGGTCTTGTTGCACCAATATGGCAACCTTTGCCTGATGCCTCGGTACTCTTCGCCTGCGCTGGCCTCCTTAGCACCAAAGAGGAAATAGGGACGCTGCGCGCACTGGCGCCTGCCTGGCACCCGTCTGGTACCGTTCGTCATGGCTCACGTCACGAGAGCCTCGTGAGGTTTGCCTTGCCTTGATATCTCCGCTCCTCGTGAGCCTGCCTGGCTAGGCCACTCCAGAGGAGGTCTTGCGTCGTCCGCCTCACGAGGCTTGGACCCTCGCGAGGGTCTTGGGTGCTTTGTTGACGAAGATGGGTCGTACGGCCTGCTGCTTGGCCGCGCTGTGGGCCGCAGGCAGGCAAGTCTGGGGACCCCCGTTCCCAGAACGCCGACAGTAGCCCCCGGGCCCAAGGTGCGCTCGGGCTTGGCTTCGGGGCGAAGCCAAGGGTCAAATTCGGAGCACCGCGGGCCCCAAAAGCCTGCGGCCTCGGACGACGCGTGGCGGTTGATTGGACGTGGGCGTCTCCGCTTCCCCACGCTGCCTCGACAACTGCTTGCCCTGACAGAGGCTGGCGTGTCAGGACCCCGATTCCAAGTCACATCGATCTAGCCGGTAACACCTCATATCACTTTGCGGCCTCACGCACGGTATTCCCACGGGTGTCGCCTTACCATGGCCCGGGACCGTTTGCGTCTTTTGGCTCACGTATATGATAGTGTCGCTAGCATCCATATGACAGAGAACCCGGGCCGACATGACTAGTCGTGAACTCAAAGTGGCACTAACTTACGGGGACAGGCATACATGAATCAACATCGAGCATGTCGGTCAGCAGCGTGCGAATCCGGGCTGTAGCTCTGGGCTAACAGGACTCCGGGAACCCGGGCTGTAGCAGGCTAGGCAGGACTCCGGATGTCACTGCGTGACATTTCCCCGAAGGGACAGACACAGGAACGAAGTGAATCACATGCCGGCCAGTCAAGTGTTCCGGAGCAGTAGTGCTGGGCTAGCAGGACTCCGGTGAACCGGGCTGTAGCGGACTACTATGGCTCATGGAAGCACAAGACTACATTTCCCCATAAGAGAGGCTACCAAGGATAAACAACTAGGTTGTCGGATCCCACACATACCAAGCATTTCAATCATACACACAATATGCTCGATATGTGCAAATACAACATGGCATCACAACAAGACTCTACGACTCAGAGTATTTATTCATTAGGCTCCGAAGAGCCAGATATTACAAACATGGGTCTCATGACCCAAACATACAGAGCATACAAGCAACAAGCACATGCGGAAGCTTAACATGTCTGAGTACAGACATCTATAAATGAAAAAGGCTTAGAAGCCTGACTATCTACCAGATCCTGCCGAGGGCACAAGATCGTAGCTGAGGTATCAAGCTAAACGTCGAAGTCCACACGGAACTACTAGCGAGACTGACGTCTCTCTGCAAAACATAAAATAAGCAAACGTGAGTACAAATGTACCCAGCAAGACTTACATCAGAACTATCTACATATGCATCGGTATCAACAAAGGGGGTGGTGGAGTTTAACTGCAGCAAGCCAGCTTTGACTCGGTGGCTATCCTGAACTACGACTGCAAGTAACTCTTTTGAGGTGGCGCACACGAGTCCACATATTCACCATATCAATACACCACTATCGATTCGCTCCCGTCTCCCTACGAGGACGCCATCCATAGCACTCACGCTTATCTTGCGCATTTTAGAGTATCCACTTTCACTTGTCTATGAACTGTACAGGCAACCCAGAAGTCCTTTACCGCGGACACGGCTATTCGAATAGATCATATTAACCCTGCAGGGGTGTACTTCTTCACACACGCTCTCGCCACTTACCACCATGTACACGTCGTGTACCTCGGCAACCTTCAAGTGGAAGCCTGGCGAGGGAGTCGGCCACGACCTGACTAACCACACAAGTCTCTCGTCTAGGTTTATCGCCTATTCGGGTTCCATCCGCAAGGAGATCCGGCCGGGGTGTCGCTCACGGCCCCAAACGATGTGTACAGGGTTCCCAAGCCCACCTCGACGGATGGATCTACGCTTGGTACACCGTGCCACGGTGCCTAGTCTGTCCCAAGCCCACCTGTACCGGGTGCCACTTGGTAGACTACTAACACTACCTACAAACACCAGAAACTAGTTGCAACTCCTGGACAGAGATCAGGTTGATTAATAAGTCGAGAGAGCTTGGAGCGCCCGGAGCCCAATGTGTGGTAGTAACTGTTCATGGATCACAAACACAGAACTCAGTTCCTGAGGACGGTTTCAATGAGACAACCCACCATGTACTCCTACATGGCCTCTCACCGCTACCTTTACCAAATCGCGTTCACACACTTAGCTCTCAACAGTAAGACATGTTCACCACATTCCAATTCATCCCCGACGAATCAGACCTGACTCAACTCTAAGCAGTAGCAGGCATGACAACAAGCATGGATGAGTAGGCACATCAGGGCTCAAACAACTCCTGCTCATGCTAGTGGGTTTCATCTATTTACTGTGGCAATGACAGGTCATGCAGAGGAAAGGGGTTCAACTACCGTAGCATGTAACAGTTGAATCGCTGTTGTCCTAATGCAGTAAAAGAGAGCAGGAGCGAGAGAGTGGGATTGTATCGGAATGAACAAGGGGGTTTTGCTTGCCTGACACTTCTGAAGATAGTATAGCTCTTCATCGGTGTCATCGATCACGTCGTTGGAAACATCGTCTACCGAGAGGGGACAATACCGGCAATAGAGAAGAAATACAATCAATGCAATGCAACAATATGATGCATGAATGTGACATGGTAATAATGTTATGATTTGCACTAATGCATCCAGCAACAATTTAAATGAAGTCCATATGGACCAAGGGTTCATATGCAAACTCCATATTTAGCATTTAAGATGCCATTATCATGTTTTCACTTATACAGTAGGTATAAGTTGGTTTAACATGCATGAAAGTAGCATAAATGGATAGATTGCATTTTTCTGATAATTTTTCATATATAATTTATTTCATTTGGAGTTACGGTTTAATTTCTATGATTTTTCAAAGTTAGCACTATTTTCTGGAATTTCCTATACAAGAATAAATCCAGTAAAAGATTAGCTGCGTCAGCATGACATCATCGTGACGTCAGCAGGTCAAAGGCGCCAGCCTAGGTCAAACCTGACAGCTGGGACCCACATGTCAGTGTAACAACTAACTATCAGAGTTAGTTAGTGTTACGTTAGCACTAATCTAGGTTAATTAGCGCCTGGGCCCACATGTCAGTGAGTGTGGGTTCAATTAGTGGCGCCATTAGCCGCTAATGACGCTGCCACGTCGGCACGACCGGAGTTAAGCCGCCGGCGAGGTCAGCGATGACGGAACGGCTCGGGTTTCGCCCTCCGGCGACCAAACGCCGCGCGGATAGGCTCTGTGGGTTCCTGGCACTCGTGCGCATCCGTAGGGGGCGACGGGAGGATGCGGGGTGGTCAAAGCTCGCCGAAGCGGAGCTTGGGGCGGCGGCCGGAGTTCGACTAGATGCGGGCGCGGGCTGCGGCTCGCTTCCGAGCAAACGGAGCGCACAGGCGGTAGCTACTGGCAGCAGGAGCTTGACCGGGTACTCAGCCGCGACGTTGGCCCATCGCAGCGACGACGGCGACAAACGCGGCGGCCGGAGCTCACGGGCACTTGCGGACGGCGGCTATGGAGTGGAATAGAACACGAACGAGGAGGGAAAATGGGGAAGAGCTCACGGCGGTCCTGAAGATCAGCACGGGAGGCTCGGGGACGGCCAGGCTGCAGCGAATCGACGACGGGGAGGTCCGGCGACCGGCGGTGAAGAAGATGGCGACTGCGTTGCTTCAGAGCCTCCGTGATCGCGAGATTCGTCGGAGAGGAGCCGCTCGAGGTAGCAGAGGCGATCGACGACTCGGGGGGGGGGGGGGGGGGGGGGGGGGGCGAGGCGTGCGCGGTGGCTACAGATACGGCTGACGGCGGCGAGAGGCGCTCTCGGGCTGCGAGAGAGAGAGAGCGGCAAGGGAGAGAGGAGCCGACAGGGAGGGAGTGAGAGGGGGTCAGGGGTGTGTGCGTGGCATGCTCAGGGCATCGGGGGAGTGAAGCAGGCAGGGTGGAGGTGGCCTGCGCGTGCTCGGCGGCGGTGCGCTGTCCCCCTCCTCTGCCTACTGGCAAAGGTAGGTGGTGACTGGCATGGGCCAGGTGGGCCGGCCCAGTCCAGGTAAGTGGCCTGAGGCCTATATCTCTCTCTCTTTTCCATTTCCTGTTTTCTATTTTCTGTAATTGTGTTTGGCTTTATTAAAAATGCCAGAGCATTTCCAAAATCATTCAACTGAATGTGGCCACTGTTTGGAATATTTCCAACAGTAAACATTTCAGTTTGTGATTATTTGGGCATTTAATATATTTTATAGGATTTAAATGCCCAAATGCAAATACTATATGATTTAATTCAGTGACCCCCAATTGACCTAGAAAAATGTGCAATATTTTTGGCAGAGGTTCGAGACCAATCCAAAGATGATGAACATTTTGTGAAGGCATTTTGGGTTCATTGAAAATATTTTTATTTGAACCTAGTTGATTTGATCTGGTGCTAGGGTTTGAGCAATCCCCATTTCAACTTTCAAGTAAATTTAGACATGATGCAACAACCAAGCTAGTCCAAGTGCATAGCAAGGCTAGGGATGTGACATGGCGCGGGCAGTTCTTTCCTTCATTGCCTCTTCCTTGCCTCGCTCCAGATCCCCTTTCTCGCTCTTTGACGCCGCTATCTCCAGATCTGCTCCATCCTTGCTCTGCATCTGCCGCCCATGGCGCCGCGCAAGGTCAAGACTTCCTCAGCACCGGCTTGGTATGAGCCGGCCCTCGAGGCGCCCACCGTCACGGAGAAGAGCCTCGCCTCCGTGCGCCTGCTGACAGCGGGCGAGGGCAATGAGTGGGGGAAGACGGAGCTCCGGCTCGCGTCCGACGAGCCAGAGCCTGAGGGGAGCACCTTCTTCCCCTTTTTCTCGAGCAGCGTCGCCGTCAGGTTGGTTCCTCCCTTCTCTAATTTCTTTTATGAAGTCCTCGACCACTAGGGGCTGCAGGCGTTGCATCTCCATCCCAACTCTGTCCTCCTCCTATCCATCTTTGCCTACTACTGCGAGGCGTACCTGGGCGTTATGCCATCCGTGGCGCTCCTTCGCCATTTCTTCTTCCTCCGCGTCAGCGGCGAGCACACCTCCGGGTGCGCTAATTTCGTTGCATGTGGCAAGGCCAACTCGATCTCGAGCACCGGGAAGAGGGCCGACAACATCTAATCCAAATGGGTCATGATGGACGCCCAGCGCGCCGACCCGCGTCTGGCGTTGCCAACAGCGGCGCCCCCTCCCAACGGGGGGTGTCCCAAGGCGGAGCTTGTCGACGAGCGGGCATCGTTGGTGTTGGGGCAGATGATGACCGACCTGAGGCCGGGCAACGCGAGGGCGGCCAAGGTAACGGGGGCGATGCTCCTGAGGGAGTTCTTGACGCTGCGGGTTGCCCCACTCCAAGCGCGCGCGCCCCCTCTGGGAGCTTGAAGAAGAGGAGAACAAGACCCGCCTGAGGCCAGGGGACCTGCCTGGCGATGAATTGGACGCCGTCCTACGCCTCATAGTCGGGGACAACCAGGAGTACCCGCCTAGCGCTTTCGTTCCCTTGTTCCAACGCAGGGACCGGGAGGAATTTGTCGCCTCCAGGCCGACCTTTGATGCGCGCGGACTGGTGCCGCCAACGCTTTCGAGAGTTCCTACGGCGCAGAAACCGGTGAAGGTGTCTTCTGGTGAGTCCCGCGGAGAGGGAGAAGAGGAGGAGGACTCGGAGAAGACTCTGGAAGAGGTGGGGGAGACTTCCCCCCTGAGCAAGGCCGAGATTCTCCGCGCCCTTCCTGATGATGCCGAGGCCGACGCCTTCCAAGGGGAGAGGGAGCAACCCCTCATCCCGACGAAGGGTAGGTCGTTGCTGGTAGCCCGTGGTGCCGCCCCCGTCCTGGCGCCTCCTGGGGCGGGCTCCGGTTCTGTCTCTACTCCGCCTGGCGCCGCCGGAGCCCGAACGCCTGCTCCTCAGGTCCCGAAGCTGTCAGGCTTCAAGCTTCCCAAGCGGTCGGTGGAATACATCGCAGTGGATCGGTAAGTGTCTTAAGCTTCTCCTTGTCCTTGTTTGTACTCGTTGTTTCCTGATACTCGCCCCTGGTTGATCAGGCCGACATCTTCGGCGAAGAGGAGGAAGGAAGGCGCAGCGGCCGTTCCTCCCGCAGAGAAAGGAGGCAACAACGCCCGCATCTCCCCGGCCCGATCGTCCTCGCGAGGCCAAGAGGAGCATCGCCGCGTGGAGTCAGCCCCCATGGCCCCGCTGGCTCCAGAGGTGCCAGTACTTGGCGAGGCTGACGAGGTCCCAGCTGCTCCGGAACCCGCGGTCTCCCAAGCCCTGGTGATGATGTCGCTTCCTCCCACTACTGCATCTCCACTCCCTGGTCATTCTGCTCCTGCTGCCGTCTTGGAGCGTGCCCTTTCGGAGATGACCTAGCTGCAGGCGGATGTCCTGAGCGCGGACCCGTGCCTGGTGGCCGGGCGTCTGGAGTTGGCCTCTGGCTGGCTTCACTCCGACCCGGCAGTTCGCGCGGCGCTGGGTCAGGCTGCTATGGCTTTCGAGAAGGAGAAGCAAGGAGCCGCCAATGCTTCGGCCGATTGTGAGGCGGCGCTAAAGGACGCCAAGGCCGCCCGTGACCACTACCAAGTGCTGGAGGGCGAGCTACAGAGCCTGCGCGACAAGCACGCCGAAGAGGTGCGCTGCCGCCAAGCGAAGGAGGAGGAGATGAAGGCCCGTGAGGAAGCCGTCAAGAACCGTGATGCAGAGTTGGCGGAGCTGGGGAAGAAGCAGACCGCCGATCGCAACCGGTTGGAAGAGTTGGAGTGAAAGATGGGGACGAGGGAGGCCGATCTTAACGCCAAGGCATGAGTCCTGGCGGAAGACCGCGTGGCCTTTGCCGATCTCGAGAAGAGGTCTCGCAAGGCGCTGAAGACGCTTTACGAGCACGGCCTAGAGAAGCCTCTGGACACCGACGAGGACGGCCCCGCCCAGCTGCTTCCTCTCGTGGTGAAGACGCTCGAGGAGGTCGTTGATGGTCTCGGTCCCATGGCGAAGGCAGAAGCTCGCGTCCTGTCTTCAGCTGCGTTGACTCGCGTCTTTAGCCACCTGCGCCTTCGCGACCCCAACGCTTGCCTTGACGAGCTGCTGGAGCCTGTAGCTGAAGATCAATACGTGCCGGCTGCCGCGGCCGTGCAGGATCAGGCGGGGACCTTGCTGAGGAGGTTCCGCGGCTTTGTCTCCGCTCCTCTGTCCGGCGTCGTCTACCTTGCGGCTGGTGGTGAAGACAAAACCGCTCACGAGGGAGCGCCTTCCGCAGGCGACGGCGACGTCTAAAGGTGACCCGCGGCCATTCTTCCCGTTCTGTTCCTGCGACATGTATCAGGCCTCGTGGAGGCGTTTAGACTTTTTATTTGGTACTGTGAGGACAATATGCTTGTAATATTTGCTTCGAGATTTCGCGATTTCCCTCCTATTTGCTTTGCGTTCTGTGTCGGCAGAGCCCGGCCCCGTGCATACCTCAACCACCATTGGGCCGACTGGAGACCAGGACGGACCAAGGAGTGAGGGGCTACGTGACCAGTTAGGCTCCTGAGTCGCGATGCTCAGGAGTCCCCCTTGACGCGCAAACAACATATAGGGAGAGTTCGTGGGGGTAGATTAATGTTCTACGTCGGCAGGGCCCGGCCCCGCGCATACCTTAACCGCCATTGGGCCGACCGGAGACCAGGACGGACCAAGGAGTGAGGGGCTACGTGACCAGTTAGGCTCCTGAGTCGCGATGCTCAGGAGTCCCCCTTGACGTGCAAACAATTCCCATACCTGCCCTCGCCGAGGCCTCGGGAGGGGCGCGCGATGCCCAGGTCCGGGGGACCTGGTTATGTGGCGTGCGCTTGGGTGTGACCCGAGCGCAGCCCCCGTGCCCAGCCCCCATGCGCGGCTTTCCTGGGGGAGGCGTTGCGGTAAGGCTGGGCGCTGAGCTCTGGGCTCCCTAAGGTTGGCACGGTCGTGTGGGGTCGCCCTCAGTTGTTTATCACCAGCGCGGAGCATAGTGCTTCCGCTTGTGCACGGGCATAGCCGCTCCTCGGCAGTGTCGATAGCCAGCGCGGAGCATGGTGCTTCCACTTGGGCGTGGGATGGGGGGCCCCTCCGGGAGGAGCCCCCGGGGCGTGTACAGCCCCGCCCTGACACGTGGCTTGCACTGCAGGGCCGCGAGGTGTATCTGGGCACTCGTGAGCCAGCGCGGGGCTCACGAGGCCCTACCTCAAGGCGGGTTGCGCCTGGTCTTGAGTCTTGGTGATTGTGTGTTCCTGCAAGGCAGTTAGATGCAAGCACTCTACGTCCTCAGGTCCCGGCCCCCGAGCGAGCTCAGCCGCCGCTGGTATGCCAGGTCGCGATGCCGTGGTCAAGGCCAGGGGGTGAGGGCTGGAGAGCCAGTAAGAGCTCCTGAGTCGCGATGCTCAGGAGCCCCCCTTTTAACGTGTAAGCGAATTGCATAGGACGAACAGACCCGTGGTGGGTGGCAATTGAGCAGGCGATAACCGTTGGCAGGTTAAGCATGAAGAGCAGATCAACTTGGATAAATGCAGGAAGATACACGCCACCGGGTCTGGCCTGAGCGGCTTAGGGATGATGCAGCCCGAGGGGCGCCCCCAGCAAGGTAAGCTAAAGACTTAAGCAAAAGGGATACATGCCACAGGGACGGACCCATGTGGCCTGGGAATAATGCAGCCCGAGGGGCGCTCCCAGCTTAAACGAACTTGGAAGATGTCACCTGGTTCTGTAGACGAAGTAGAGTTGGTGCAGCTGAAGCCACGCGTTGAAGGAATGGCTCCTCATGAGCCACCGGGAACCTGAGCCTCGGGAGGCTCTGGAGGTTCAGGAGGTTCCCTGAAGACCGTCTCCATCTCCTCTAGGATGGCGTGGAACCTGGCCTCCTGAGCTGCCAGGACTTGCCGCATGTTGCGCTGATAGGCCAACGCCACGCTCGGCAAGCGAAGGGCATGCGAAGGTAGCTGTGAGCTGGGCCCTCACAGCGGCCCACACGCGATGGCCAGAAGCGCTCCTGAGATGCGGCCCTGTTGAGCCCTGGGACGTCGATGCAGATATGCAGCCCGGCATCCTCGCCTGGATGGGGAGCTGCGCCTTGTGAGCGGCTGTGGCCGCGCATGGCTCTTGCTTCTTGCAGTTCCTGGGTGGTCTTGGTGATGAACTCCTGGGTGGCGGGCACTCCTTGCCCTGTGCTCTCCTGAGGAAAGTGTGCCGTGAGGCACGCTTCCAAGTGGTGCCCAAGCGCCTCCCTCATGAGGTTGGCAAGGTCTGAGGCTCTCCAGAAGAGAGCCCCCGAGCCCTGCCTGAGGAGGGTGTCGGGCGCGCTTTCCTATGCGGCGGAGGGAGGCGCCCCTGGAGCGGGCGCTGGTCCTGATGAGGCTCCTGCCGCGACGCCATCCTCTTGGGGTCCTGTGCGGCGCAACAACTTCTTCTTGGGGATGGTCTCCGGAGGGCCTTCACTTCTGCTGTCGGGGTCGTCGATTGCTGCGGCTTGAAAGGCGCGCTCAAGGGAGCACACCGCATCCCTCTCTTCACACGGGACCATGATGATTCCTCCGCTTCCTGGCATCTTGAGAACGTTGTAGCCGTGATGAGTGACTACCATGAACTTGGTCAGGGCTGGATACCCGAGGATGGCATTGTACGGCAGGCGGATGTGCGCGACGTCGAAGTCGATGAGCTCGGTGCGATAGTTCTTGCGCTCCCCGAAGGTGACAGGCAGGCAGACCTGCCCTATCGGTGTGGTGGAACCGTCGGTCACTCCTGAGAAAGGCTTGGTTGGCTGGAGCTGCTCATATGGCACTTGGAGGTTGTCGAACGTGTCAATGGACAGGACGTTGAGCCCTGCGCCACCGTCGATGAGAGTCTTGGTGACTTGCACATTGCTGATGACTGGGGAGCACAGCATAGGGAGGGCGCCAGTGGTGGCTGCGCACTTGAGCTGGTCTGCCGAGTTGAAGGTGATGGCACATTGGGACCACCTGAGCGGGCGCGTGGCCTCGAGCTTGGGGAGCACCGCGTTCACCTCGCGAGCGAACTGTTTGAAGATGCGTTGAGAGGCTGGGGCCTGGGCACCGCCCAAGATGTAGGCGATCGCACGCGGCTCCTGGAAGCCCCCAGCCCCCTCGTCCTGGTGGTGGTCGTCATTCCTTCTTGGTGGCGGTAGTGGGGGAAGACCGGCGTTTCCCTGGGGGCGATCCTCACGAGGCGGGTCCCTCCAGGCGCCCTCGCAAGGTTGGTCCTGCCAGCGGTCCTCACGAGGCCGGTCACGCCACTCCTGGCGCGGGCCACGGTCGTCCCAGCGTCCGCCTCTGCGTCCTCCTCCGCGGCTGTAGCCCCGGTCGTTGCGCTCGGGGCGTAGACCGTAGCGTCCTTCCCGTATGGCTCTGAGCTCTTGACAGTCACTGGTGTTGTGGGTGTTCAGGTTGTGGAAGGCGCAGAATGGTCGGCCGTTCTTGGATGACTCGGGCTGATCTCTGCCTCGCTTGGTGTCGGGCTCCGCTGCGAGCACTACTGCCTCTTTGCACTTCACATCCTTGGCCTTGGCCTTCTTCTCCTCCGCTCCTGCAGCTGGCAGCTCAAGGAGAGAGAGGCGCCCCTCCTCAGCTCTTGCGCACTTGGTCGCCAGGTTGAACAGCTCCTGAGATGTGCAGAGCTCCTCGTGGATAGCGAGCTCTTCCTTCATCTTGACGTCACGTACGCTGTCCGAGAACGCGGAGATGATGGCTTTGTCCGTGACCTTGGGGATCTTGAGGCGGGTGTTGTTGAAGCGCTGGATGTACTTCTGGAGGGTCTCTCCTGGTTGTTGCTTGATGCGGCGTAGATCACCCGCAGCTGGTGGGCGGTCGCGAGTGCCCTGGAAGTTGGCGACGAAGCGGTCGCGCATCTCATCCCAGGAGGAGATCGAGCCGTGCTGCAGGTTCATGAGCCAGGAGCGGGCCCCATCCTTGAGAGCCATGGGAAACCAGTTCGCCATGACTTTTTCGTCGCCGTTGGCTGCTTTGATGCTCAGCTCATAGAGCTGCAGGAACTCCGCGGGGTCAGCGGTGCCGTCGTAGCGAGGAGGCAGATCTGGCTTGAACTTGCCTGGCCAGGCGACGCTACGCAGTTCGGGGGTGAAGGCGCAGCAGCCGGCCGTGGTCGCCGGGGCCCGCTTCTGAGGTGGAGCTTGGTCTTGGCGAGGTCCGCGCTGCGCCGCTACAGGCGGCACGCGGTCTTGACGAGGTGGCGCGGGGAGCGCCGGTGCAGCTTCTCGCGACCGCGGGATTTCTTGGCAGCTTCTTTCTTCACGCGCGGGCACCGGGCGCGGTGGATCACGCCGCGGAGGCACGCGCCTTGGTGCCAAGGCACCATCTTGGGGTTGAGGTGGTGGAGGCACGCCTTGAGCCCCATCGCCCGCGGCTGGTTGAGGGGGAGGCAGAGAGTGGGACGGCGCCGGAGAGCCCCCTGCGGCGCGGACGAGCTCGGCGATGCGGTCGAGCCACTCCTCATAGAGGTCGTCGACGGGGCGGTAATGCAGGAGCTCGTTCGCTGCGATGAGCGCGGCCCGTGCCTCCATGGGAGCGGTGCGCGTGAGACGAAGAACCGGCAGGGGTAAGTGATGGAGTAGCGGTGCGGCCATCTTGCCGCACCGAAGGATGCAGCAAGGACGCCTGCTGCTCGTTCCCCGCCGGGCCGGTGGCAGCGTTGGCGGCGGGAGACAGAGAACGACGAGGTGGCCCGCCTACGGGAGCCGTCTGAGCGACGCGGGCGGAGAGGGCAGCCCGACGCTCAGCTCGAGCACGGCGAGCGTCCGCCATGGAAACGACGGAGCGATGGAGCAACGAACTGATGGAAGGGAAACTATGACGCACCCCTACCTGGCGCGCCAAATGTCGGATGTGGGGTTCCGGCTAACCCTTAAGGTTCGAACACTTGGGTGCGCGCCAAGTCTCTCCCTCCTACCGATCTACGCTCTAGCTCGCTAAGATCTCGCGGATGAACTCGACGAACTCGCAACACAGAACGACATGGGGTTTATACTGGTTCGGGCCACCGTTGTGGTGTAATACCCTACTCCAGTGTGGTGGTGGTGGATTGCCTCGTGGGCTGATGATGAACAGTACAAGGGAAGAACAACCTCCTGAGGTTGAGGTGTTCTTATGCTTGTGTAGTTGAGGATGATCTGAACCAGTTCGGGATCAGTTGCCTCCTACTGTTTTGGCTAGTCCTATTTATAGAGGCCCTGGTCCTCTTCCCAAATATCGAGCGGGAAGGGAGCCAACAACAGCAGGCAAATTTGAAGGGGAACAGCTAGTACAAGCTATCCTAACAAAAGCGGTCTTCGCCTGCAAAAAGCTCTGGGGTGACGCCATCTTGGGCTCCACGATGACCTCCGCCTTGCCGTCCTCCTGGTCTTGGTCTCGTTGCACCAATATGGCAACCTTTGCCTGATGTCTCGGTATTCTTCGCCTGCGCTGGCCTCCTTAGCACCAAAGAGGAAATAGGGACGTTGCACGCACTAGCGCCCGCCTGGCACCCGCCTGGTACCGTTCGTCATGGCTCACGTCACGAGAGCCTCGTGAGGTTTGCCTTGCCTTGATATCTCCGCTCCTCATGAGCCTGCCTGGCTAGGCCACTCCAGAGGAGGTCTTGCGTCGTCCGCCTCGTGAGGCTTGGACCCTCGCGAGGGTCTTGGGTGCCTTGTTGACGAAGATGGGTCGTACGGTCTGCTGCTTGGCCGCGCTGTGGGCCGCAGGCAGGCAAGTCTGGGGACCCCCGTTCCTAGAACGCCGACAGATAGCGCCATTGTTGACCGCATCATGGATGTTGCTTAGGTTGTAGATGAACGGACGAAACTTCTAGTTCAGGCAGCATCGCTTATAGCTGTGGTTCAGGCCTGGATCCTGTTGGTCCATAAGAGAGTTGTTCATTGGAATGGGAAACCTCTCATTCGGTATGGTCCAATGTTAACCAGGGATCGGGCAGGATAGCAAATCTGAATTACATCTACAACTGCAACGATACAGAGGCTCTGTGGATGCTTCGAATGAGAAGAGCACCTTTCGCCAGGCTTGTGCACAAGTTCAGGGGCAGGGGGCTGCTAGAAGATAATATCCACACCACTGTGGAAGAGCAAGCGGCCATATTCCTCCATGTTGTTGGTCATAACCAGAGGTTCAGGGTTACACACAACGCCTTCAGGAGAACAATGGAGACCATCTCCATGTACTTCAAGCAAGTTCTGTATGCTGTCGGGGGGCTCAGAGGAGAGATGATCAGGTCACCAACTGGTCGGACTCCTACCAAGATTCGCACTAGCCCAAGATGGTATCCATACTTCAAGGTGAGCACTAACAGTATGTAGTTCATGCCTTGATATGTTGGTATTGTTCTTCTGTAGCCATACTTCAAGGTGAGCACTAACAACATATTGTAATGCCACTCCAGGATTGCATTGGAGCAATAGATGGTACTCATGTCACTGCCAAAATGCCGAGGTCACAAGCTGCAGCATATAGAGGGAGGAAGCACTACACAAGTTAGAATGTGCTAGTTGCTATTGACTCCGATCTGAAGTTCACATATGTGATGGCTGGCTGGGAAGGATCGGCACATGATGGTAACATTCTCAGTGACAACATGAGTCGTCATGATGGCATCAACATCCCCGATGGCAAGTTCTACCTAGGAGATGATGGCTATGCATGTCGGCCAGGTGTTCTTCCACCCTTCAGAAAAACCAGGTACCATCTGAACGAGTTCTCTGGTAGGAACTATCCTAGGACTCCACAGGAGCTGTTCAATCTCAGACACTCCAGCCTTAGA
Source organism: Aegilops tauschii subsp. strangulata (assembly GCF_002575655.3). Classification (NCBI taxonomy): domain Eukaryota; kingdom Viridiplantae; phylum Streptophyta; class Magnoliopsida; order Poales; family Poaceae; genus Aegilops; species Aegilops tauschii. Next base: position 404,168,679 of record NC_053036.3, on the reverse strand, counting down.
GTAATGGTTGAGAGGGCATTCGGAGCTCTGAAGAACAGGTTCAAGATCCTGGATCAAAAACCATTCCCCCTTACCCTACCCATGTTAAGCTTGTTCTTGCATGTTGCATTCTGCATAATTGGATCCTGCAATGGGGGGTTGATGAACTTGTGCCAGAGGAGGAAGATGTGACTCCTGAAGAGGTGATCAGCTCTGACCATGGTGTGGAGGCGTTCGACAATGAAGCATGGAAGAACAAAAGGTTGGAGTGGACTCAGGCGATGTGGGATAATAGAGGTTAGACAAGGATCTGAAGCAGAAGAACAAGACAAAGAAGAAGAAAGAGGCAATAGCAGAAGCGAAGAAGAGGAAGAGGAAGAGGATGAACTTCCACCTAGTTAGCATCATTGAACTTTCCCTATTCAACCATGTTGGCTCTTAATAATTTGTACTGTCATTTGCTAGTAGTTAGGATAAACTGTCATTTGTTTCCTAGCTAGAACAAAAGGCCGTTATGCTCACGCCCTAATCGACCCCTCCGGAGGAGACAATATTCAGTGTGTGGGGTAAGGTCACCACTAGTGAGAAGTGGTGATCACATCTTTAGCCGTTTGCAACCTAACAACGTGTTTTTTGTCTAACAACAACGACACACGCAACCAGATAGCATGCTGACTAGTTGCTCCCCTCATGCATGGAGCCTAATGCAGGCAACCAAACTACATGCAGATGTTGGTTTTACCCTACATTTGCTCAACCAGGCCCAACTGGGACAAGTATGCAAAATGCCCTAAAACAGAGATGTGAACCAAACATGTCCCCTATATCTCGCCTTCAGCGTCGGACTCGCTGAAGGGACGACCGAGACGGGCCGGCCCACGCGCGCGGCAGGCCACAAACTCTTTTTTCTTTTTTTTGTCTTCTGTTTTTGCTTTTCGCTTTATTTTGTACTCTTTTTTATACTTTGAAATATTCTATATATATAGTTAAAAAATACTCTATGAAAAACATTTGAAATATGTTGAACAAGAATTTAAAAAAAGGTTGAACGACTATTTGAAAAAATTTAAACAAGTATTTGAATTTTTTTAATAAGTAGTATTAAAAATATATTGAACAAGTATTTGAAAAATGTTGAACAAGCATTCGGACAATGTTGAATGTGAATATAAAAAAATTAATCACTTACTAAAAAATGATGATTTTTTTATCATGTGTATAAAAATGTTAATCAAGCATTTGGAAAAAATATTGAACAAGTATTTGAAAAATCTTAATCAATCATTTGCGAAATGTTATATGTGTATAGAAAAAATATTGACCATGTATTAAATAAATGATGAAATTTTTTGATCGTGTATATAAACATATTAATCAAGCATTTGAAAAAATGTTGAACAAGTGTTTGACAAATGTTAATCAAGCGTTTGAAAAATGTTAAATGTGTATAGAAAAAATGTTGACCATGTATTCAAAACATGTTAGTATTTTTATCTAAATACTATTAATCAAGCATTTAAAAAATGTTAAAAATGTAATAAAAATGTTGACCATGTATTAAATGTATAAAAAATGTTGACTATGTATTAAATATATAAAAAAATATTGACCATGTATTCAAAAAAATTAATTGTATTTGAAAATTGCTAAAACTATGTATAGAAACAATGTTGACCGTGTATTACAAAATGTATGATTTGTATTGGAAAAATATTAGACATTGTTGGGGATATAGCGCCGAGATGTGACCCGCCCAGGAGGGGCCGCGTTACACCGTTGGTGGTTTAAAATGAAGAAGGTCCAAGGAGGCCCAAGAAGAAGTACAAAGACGGCGGCTCTTGGAGGCAGGCTTGGTGAAGGCCCATGACCTGGGCCTGTGAACCGCCGTATGAAGTCTTGCTTTGTAAGACTTGATTTGTTAGAAACCGAGCCGGTCACGTTGTGTGAGCCGGCCGGGACTCTGTAAGTCTCCGGGTCTCAACCTGTGTATATAAAGGTGAGTCCCGGCGGCCGGTTAACTCAAGAAAGAATCAACCGAGAACTAGGTCAAGCGTATTCGCTCCCTTGTAATCGAGACTCAAGCAATACAAGTAAAAGCACGACGTAGGCTTTTACCTCGTTACGAGGGGCCGAACCTGGGTAAACTCTTGTGTCCTTTGTCTCGTTCAACCCCCTCAAGTTAACCTAGTTGCGATGGCTCCACACCTAAGTCCTTTCACTAGGGCATCTGCCGTGTTAAATCCATGACAATTTGTCCCCACCGTGGGGCCAGAGCACGATAGAAACCCAACTAGTGAAATAGAACGGATCTCTCTAATAAACTGGGGTTCGGCGGTTCCGAGTTCTTGAAGGGCAGATTCTCAGGGATCAAGGGATACGCCATGGGCCGGATGACCAAGAGCCGCCGCGGCAAGATCTACATCGACGACGCTGGCTGGGGTCCCGAGGCTGATCAATCGAGTACGGGTATCGGGTCCCCTTCGGCGGAATTCGCGTCTTCATCGGCAAATTTGGCGAGTCAGAGCCTGGGCCGGACGCCTGCACCAACACCATTGAATTGGCTCGGCACACGAGACCCGCCAAGGTCCAACCCACCCGGAAGCATGCTTTCGTTGGATTTGTTCATGGGGCGGATCTTGAGGAAGGTTCTGTGTCTGGTGGGGAGACAACCATCTATTCAGGTGATGAGTCATCAACCGGCGAAACCGAGTCAATGTATCAACTTCAAGACGACGGGCTTGGGGGCTATTCCGATGGTGATAGTATTCCGGAGCCCTATGACCCGCCGAGCAGAGCTGCAATCTTCATGGCCGTGACACAACCAGTGTTACAATCGTCAACTGTTGCAGCCATGACGTCTAGTTCAACTGTTGCTGCAACGGCGGGGCAGGCGGCCCAGTGCGCCCGCCGGCTCAGGTCTTAGCCGAGCTCTTGGATGCTTTGGCGACTCTGTTGGCCGCAGAGGTAACCCCGGTGACTCAAGCACATCATAATGTGGAAGTTGCGAAGCTGCGAGATGAGGTAGCTCAAGCTAGAGAGGAGCTTAATGTTGAGAACGCCAGGATGGCAACAGAGCGAGCCGCTTTGGAGGCCGAGTCACAACGGATTGAAGTAGAAGCTTTTCGGTTAAATTTGGATCAGAATGTGTCAAATGTTGTTCTTCGAAGGAGGCACCAGAGCTATCTACCTCCGCAGTTTGAGGCAAGGAATCTTTTCAATACACCTGGGGCAGGACCAAGTAACCCGCCCGGTGTGACCCGGGCTGCTGAGGCGCCCGTGACCAGGGCGACGGCTCAACCTTGTGTAATAGTGAAAGTGCAACCTCAACCATGGAAAAATACTTAGTCAAAATAAGATCTGTCAACTGACAACTTTTTCGGCGAAACGCCACCTTTGGCCTCTTCATCATTTCGAACCGGTTTTTGGCCTCCCGCTTCGCGTTTCGAGGCGCAGCCTCCATTGACACGTCTTGTCAAAGCAGAGATCGTGTCCCCTTATTGTGGGATTCTCATCAATACGGGTTTGGGTAATCCAACCGTGCCATTCAGACGACCCCTTGGGAACAGGCGAGTTTTAAGGCTTGAGGGGGGCGCTTGGTATTCACTCCTATATAAATGGATAAAAATCACTTCTTTTTACCCCACGCCTTCTTCCTTCCTCAGCTTTCCCATCTTCGAGCTCCAGCGCCCAAGCTTCGATCTTCCCCATCGCCACCAACCTTTCCAGCAATGTCTGGATCCGGCTCTCAAGGCAAGTGGGTGGCCTCCTCCGTGACGGAGAAGGACATCAAGGAGCTCCGGGAGGTGGGGTACCTGAGTGCGGACGTTGTGCATAGGATCCCTGCCAAGAAGCAGGTCATCCCCACCCCAGAGCCCGACGAAAGGGTGGTATTTATCCCCCACTTCCTCTGTAGACTAGGGTTTCCGCTCCACCCCTTTGTCCGTGGTCACATGTTCTATTATGGGCTAGATTTCCACGATCTAGCCCCAAATTCCTTCCTCCACATCTTCGTGTTTATCGTCGTGTGCGAGGCGCTCCTCCGCATCCCCCCACACTTCGGCCTATGGCTCAAGGTCTTCAACTTGAAGCCGAAGGTGGTCGACGGGCAGCATGCGGACTGCGGCGGTGCCATGGTGAGCAAGCTCCCCAACACCACTTGGCCCAAGGGGGCCTTTGTGGAGACCGTCAAGGTATGGCAATAGGAGTGGTTCAACATCACCGAACCTCGTGGCGCCACATGGGCGTCCACTCTCGAGTTCAGATCAGGACCCCTAATGCAGCTCGCGTCATGGACCAACAAGGGTCTAGACTGGGGGTCGACCAATGAAGTGACGATGCTGCAAACGCGCATCAAAAAATATAATAGACAAGGACACCAGTCTCACTGACGTGATTCAGGTGATGCTTTTCTGCCGGACCTTTCTCTGCCAGCGCCGGCCTCTCCACATGTGGGAGTTCAATCCGGAAGGGTCGTGTACCCTGCAGCGATTCTTCGGCACAACGCACGAAGAAATCTAGAAGCTGCTCTTCAAGGCCCAGAAGTTGTGGCCGGAGATGACCGACGACATCGGCCTCGACAGCATGCATCTGGCCACCCCGGTAAGCTTTTAGTTTCCGAACATAACTTCAGTTCACAAATCAAAGGGTATGCTGAGCCTTCCATCCTTCAATCAGGGCTGGACAAAGAAGGCAGAGCGGATCAAGTGTCTAGCTCCGCTACCCGAAGACCCAACCATCCCTCTGCTAATGAGGATGCTGGTCTCGGCGCCGTATCAGGCGCCGGAGAAAAAGGCCAAGAAGAAGAGCAAGGAGGCCAAAGGCGGCCTCCGCCGTAAAGTTACTTCGGACGTTGTGTCCAGAGAGACCAAAGCTCCCTCCTCCCATGAGGGGGATGAAGACGAAGAGGAGGAGGAGGCAGAAAGCGATTCTCCCCTTAAGGGGAGAAGAAGAAAAGGGAGGCCTCCGCAGACCCGGAGGCGGAGGCGTCCAAGAGAGGGAAGATATCCCTTTCGGACGGCTCGGATTCGGGCACCGAAGCCATCCCCCAGCGGCGCCCCAGTGTGAAGCCCCAAGCCGCATCGTAAGTATCCAAGGATGTTTTACATATATCCGATCTTTTATGATTGTAGGATAACATATTATTTTATGTGTTTCAGTTCGGCCCGCGACCTCCCCCAACTATCATCATCCGAGGGGTCTCTGGCACCGGAGATGGTGGAGAGCGAGTCGCCTCTGTGAGCCTCTCCGCCAACCGCCGCGGACGACACCAAAGTGTTGTCTCAAAGGGCCTCTCCGGGCCACGGAGAGGTGCGGGAGGCCACCAAGACGGCGCCAGGGGGTAATGCCTCGGCTGCCGAAAACATGGGAGGCGCAACCCCCCCATGGAGACTAACGACGGGGGCCCTGACCAGTCCGACCCTCAGCTGAACACCATTCCGGAGACCCATGTGGCTCCGGAATCGAGCGAGCAACCCCCTTCAAAGGAGGGGGAGCGCCCACTCCGGCGGCGACCTCCACTAATCCGGAGGCGCCAAACACTCTGGTGGAGGCACTGCAACGTGCTTCCATCGTGGAGGAGCACCGCACCCTGATGGGTGTGGTGGTTGAGAGCATCTCCAGCCGTTGGCCCCCCAGGCGGCGATTTTACGCGCCCCCTGGGGCGAGCCGGCGCTAAAATCGGCGCGGGGGCGAGCGGGTTCCCAGCCGCTCGCTCCAGGGTCGCCCCAGATGTGTTTTTTTTTATTTTAAAAAGTTTGAATTCGGCAAAGTTCGGCTAAAATTCGGCAAACTTGATATTTATATTAAACATGTTTGGCGTTTTACATAAATTATTTTTAAAAAAGCAATCTAAGGGGCGAAGAAGACGATCAGCGCGGCGAAGTCGCCGACGTCGCCGCCGTCCTCGTCGTCGTCGGGCAACTCCTTCTTGATGGCGCGACCGCCCCTGCTGGACCCCTGCCCGGCGTCTCCATGGCGGACAGGCGGTGGCGGCGCGTCGTCGTCGTCGCCGCTGTCATCGAGGACGACGATGCCTCCCTCGTCCTGGCCACGGCGACGAGCTTTGAACCGCCGCGAGGGCGGCGCACCGATGCTCCCTCTCTGCCTGCAGCCAGTCATCGCGCGCCCATTTGAGGGCCGCTTCGTCGTCGAGTGCCTCCTCCTTGGCGCCGTCGGCGAGCCCGGGCTCCGTCTTCACGACGGGGAGCCCTGGCTCCGTCTTCGGCTTGACGATTCAGGGAGGAGCCAAGGGCGAGGTGTGGCCGCCACCTTCGTTGATGACGATGCCGGCCGAGCGGGTGCGCAGCGGAGCAGGGTCTCCGCTGCGGGCTCGACCTTGACGCCGAACACCGCCGGAGAGCCGGAGGAGTGGGAGGAGGAACGGGACGAGGATGACAAGCCGGAGACAAACCTCCTTGGCATCCATTGCCCGGCGCCGCGGCGGGGCACCGGAGCAACGGCCGGTCCTCGGGGGTATGTGAGCGGTGGGTTGTTGCCGCCCTCGAGGTGCGTGAGAACCTCGCGGAGTGTCCGGCCGGGGACGGACCACCGCAGGTGTCGCCCCTCACTGTTCCACCGGCCGCCCGCCACCACCTGTGCCCCGTTGGTGGAGGCGAGGCGTTGCTCCTGACGGCGCTGGAAGTACGCCGCCCACGCCTCGTGGTTGTCGGCGGCGTACTGCGGGGAGGCGCGCTGCTCCTAGGTCAGCGACGACCAAACGCGGTCGACCTCGCCGGCGAAGTAATCGGGGCGCGCGACGACGTCTGGTAGGGGAGGAATGGGGACGCCTCCGGCGCTAAGCCTCCATCCTGTCGGCCCAGCGCGCATGTCTGGAGGCGCCGGAATGTTCGCTTCAAAAAGGAGGTGCACCTCCCACGTCTACAGCGAGTGGCGGCCGAAGCCGTTGGCCGCCGCTCCGTCACCGGGGAACCGCTCGCACATTGTCGTGGATGGGGCTGGGAGAGAGGAGAGGTTCGTCGGCGGCGGAGAGAGAGACAGAGAGGTTCGTCGGCGGCGGAGAGAGAGACAAAGAGCACGGTGTCTGTGGCCAACGGCGGGAGGGGGGACGCTTTTTATAGCCGCCGGGGAGGCGTGTGTACGCGAGGCGGGGAGTGATGAGGCGGCGCTGCGCCGCCCGTGAAGAGCTGCCCTGTGAGGAATCAATGGAAGGCTGACCGGCGGCAGCCTTGGCATTGATTCCCCGCGGGAAACCGAGGCGTTCGCAGGACGACGAGGCGAATGTCGCTGACTCGGCGGGTCCGTGGCTCTTTTGCGCCAAAACCATTTCGCCCAGCGCCCCCAGCGCGCCGGGTTCAGCCTGGGTCTGCCGGCGCCGAATTCGGCCCGAGCCGGCGAAAATTGGGCTTCTGGGGGCGCGACTAGGCCGATTTTTGTGCGCCGGCGCGAAAAAATCGCCTGGGGAGGGTGTGTTGGGGGCTCGGCTAGAGATGCTCTGAGAAGGTTCAGTGCGCCAAGAGCGGGCTAAATGAAGCCTTCACTAGCCTGCTAACATGCTTCGAGGTATGTGATGTAATATTCTTAGCCGTTTTTCATATGAAAAAATATGCATGTGTAGAGATAGAGCCCCTGAGACTCTGTTCGGCTTTTGAAAAAAAAGGCCGAACAGAGGGTCAAATAATAAACGCAGGAGGTAACGTACTGGTCTATTGGTAAACAGGCTTCCCTGTTAGCGGCGACTGCCCAGGCCGCTGAAGTTTCCAAACTCAAGCGGAAACTGGAGCTGGCCGATGAGGATCTCGTCCGCATTAACAAGCGGTTCGATGAGGCGCAAGGTATGTTTGAATAATTATTTACACACCCGAAGTTATATGCCAATGCAGAGTTTTAAGCTCGTGTGTTGCCCTGATCATGATTACAGGTAGTGCAGCCGAGGTCGAGACCCTGAAGAGCGCCCTTGCCCAAGCCAAGGAGCGGGCAAGGGTGAGCAAAGCGGCCGCTGAGAAGGCGGCTGCGGATTTAAAGGCCGAGCAGGTCACCCGCTGCCAGTATGAGGAGTGGGTGACCGAAGTGGAGCAAGACCTCAAGGACGCCGCCGGCAAGTGCGAGGCCTTAGAGGAGAAGAATAAGGCCCAAGCGGTCGATCTCGCCAAGGCTCTCCACGAGGCCAAGGAAGCGCGAACCGAGTCCCGGGCGGCTCGCGAGGAGATCAAGCAGGCCGAACAGATAGCGGCTGGTAAGCCCTTTCTTTTGCCGAGTAAATTTGGCAGTCAGAAATATGCCTTGCTCACTCGACTATGGAGTTCTCCAGATGCCTTTGCGGATCTTCCGAAGAGCGCCGCCGATGCTGCGAAGTTTTTCCGGACCCAAGAGGGGAACACGACAGACAAGCTCTTCTGGTCACAGTACCTCGCGTCGGAGCGTCCAGCGCTGTTGAACAACCAGATGATGCAGCTGGCAGAGCTGCATAGGATGTCTGGCTTGGCCATTAAGGACATCATAGTCCGGCTGTGGCCAGCCGAACCCATTCCTAGCAGCTACTTCGGCCTAGTGAAGCGGCTCACCGACGCCCGGCCCCGAGTCGAAGTTGTAAAGCGCTCGACGTGCATAGAGGGTGCGCGGATGGCCTTTGCCCGTGTCAAGGTGCACTGGGCGAAGATGAAGGCCGCCGTCGTGGCGATCGAGGGCCCACCTGAACGCAAGGACCACCGCAAGCCGGAGCGGTATTTTGAAGACGTCCTAGGGGGTGCCCGTTTAATAGAGGGTCAATGCTTGAAAGATATCATTTTTGAATGAATGTATCTGAGCTGCCCAGCATTGTTTTATGAACCAAGGCTTTTGTCACAGCCCTATATCTTTGTTTGTAATTAGTTGCATCTGCATCAATGTCATCATGTTTGTTTTTCAATGAACTGGAAATGGGGACATGTGAAAGCCTCAGAAATCATTTCTGAAAATGACCAAAATAAAAATTGCTTCTAATAAGTCCAAGAAAATGTTCCTGTGAATCTGTGGAAATATTGGCAAGGGATAAAATTCGAACCAATATTTTTAGAATCTCAGAAACAATTATTTCGGGCCTTTGAATTAATCCAATAAATATTTGAATTGGATCTATATTTATTATATAATAAATATATGTTCAATAATTCTGAAAATTGTTGTGTGGATTTGGATAAGTCCATTTAGTTCACACAATTATTTTTATGAATTTTTAAATTGATTTGGTCTTAGAACTAAATCACAAACAGACTGCAAAATAGAAAATAGAAAACAAAATAGAGAAAAGCAGAGAGAGAGAGAGAAGAACTTACCTGGCTTACCTGCAGCCCACATGTGCGGCCCAGCATTGTAGCCAGCCCAGCCCAACTCTTCCCCTGTCTTCAACCTCGTGCCAGTAGGCACGAGGGCGTGTGCCCGCGGCGCGCACGCGCGCGCCCGGCCACCTCCTCTCTGCCTGCTTGCCCGGACGTCTCTGGAAGACGCCACGCGCCAGCCCCGTACCCCCTCACTCTCCTCCCGTGCCTTCCCTCTCCTCTGCTCTCTCTCCTGCCCGGACCCGAACGTGTCAGAGAGCGCCGCCGTGCACCGCCGCGGCCACAGCCACTCCCTCGCTCCCTCTCCGTCCCAGGCGTCTCCGCCTCGCCATCTTCGTCCTCTCCACCGAGTCACGTGGCGCCAGAAGCTCTGCTGCACCTCCAACGCCGCCGTTTTCCTCCTCGGCCGTCTGAGATCGCCGCCAGCCGTACGTCGCCATCTGGCCTTCCCCGAGCCCGTGTCGACGCCCTCTGCAACCACTGTGAGCTTCCGCGTCGAAACCCCCTCTTCCCCGAGCTCGTTACGCCCTGTAGCCGCCGCCCCGTGCCGACCAAATCGCGCCGCCGCCTGAGCTCCTCACCACCGTGGCCACGTCCAATTGAGCTCGAAACCAAGCACGTCACCACGCTCAGCGCGTCACCACGGGGCCGTAGCAACTACCTGTTGCTCCTGCCGTGCCCTGCAACGTCGGAACGATCAACGTCCGAACTCCAGCCGCCACGGATGTGCTCGCCGCCGTCATTCCCGGCCACCCCAGCACCACCCGCCACCACCACTAGAAGTGCCCCAACGCCAGGAACCCGTAGAGCCCTCCCGCGCATCAAACCGTCGCCGGTGTAGCGATTCCGGCGTGCCTCCGCCGTCTGTCAAGGTCAACGGCGGCTAATCCCCGGCCGCGCCGACGTGGCCGCGTGATTAGTGCTAATCTCTGCCAGCTAACCACCCCACAGCCACTGATAGTGGGCCCCGTAGTGAGTCAAAGCACGAGTCAACGCGGGATTAACGCCACTGTCACTGACCAGTGGGCCCGACAGGTCAGGTTTGACCTGGACCGTGTCGGTTGACCTGCTGATGTCACTATTGACCTTGCTGATGCCATAAAGCTTTTCTGGCTTTTTCAATAACCATGTAATTCTAGAAAATGGTTAAACTTCTAAAAATCATAGAAAATAATCTATAACTCAGATTGAAAAGATTTATATATGAAAAATTATCAGAAAAATGCAATCTATCCATCTGTACCATTTTCATGCATGTTGCAACAACTTATAGTTGCTGAATAGGGAAAATCAAATGTTTGGCATTTAAATAATCACATATGGAGTTTGAATTTGAACCTTTGGTTCAAACCAACTTCATTTAATATGATTGCTAGTTGCATTAGCTCAAACACTAGCATATTGCCATATCATGATCATGCATCATATTGTGCATTGCATTGATTGTGTCTTTTCCTGTTTGCCGGTATTTGTCCCCTCTCAGTAGACGACGTTCCGGCGATGAGTCCGATAACATCGATGAAGAGCTATACTATCTTCATAAGTGCCAGGCAAGCAAAACCCCCTTGTTCATTCTGATACAATCCCACTCTCTCGCTCCTGCTCTCTTTTACTGCATTAGGACAACAACGTTTCAATTGTTACATGCTGCGGTAGATGAACCCCTTTCCTCTGCATGACCTGTCATTGCCACAGTAAATAGATGAAACCCACTAGCATGAGTAGGAGTTGTTTGAGCCCTGATGTGCCTACTCATTCATGCTTGTTGTCATGCCTGCTACTGCTTAGAGTTGAGTCAGGTCTGGTTCATCGGGGATGAATTGGAATGTGGTGAACATGTCCTACTGTCGAGAGCTAAGTGTGTGAACACGATTTGGTAAAGGTAGCAGTGAGAGGCCATGTAGGAGTACATGGTGGGTTGTCTCATTGCAGCCGTCCTCAGGAACTGAGTTCTGTGTTTGTGATCCATGAACAGTTACTACCACACATTGGGCTCCGGGCGCTCCAAGCTCTCTCGACTTATTAATCAACCTGATCTCTGTCCAGGAGTTGCAACTAGTTTCTGGTGTTTGTAGGTAGTGTTAGTAGTCTACCAAGTGGCACCCGGTACAGGTGGGCTTGGGTCAGACTAGGCACCGTGGCCGGGTATGCCAAGCACCGCCCGTTTGGTGGGCTTGGAACCCTGTACACATCGTTTGGGGCCGTGAGCGACACCCCGGTTGGATCTCCTTGCGGATGGAACCCGAATAGGCGATAAACCTGGACTAGAGACTTGTGTGGTTAATCAGGTCGTGGCCGACTCCCTCGCCAGGCTTCCGCTTGAAGGTTGTCGAGATACACGATGTGTACATGGTGGAGCGTGTGTGAAGAAGTACACCTCTGCAGGGTTAACATCATCTATTCGAATAGCCGTGTCCACGGTAAAGGACTTTTGGGTTGCCTGTACAGTTCATAGATAACTTAAAGTGGATACTCTAAAACTCGCAAGATAAGCGTGAGTGCTATGGATGGCCTTCTCGTAGGGAGACGGGAGCGGATCCATAGTGGTGTATTGATATGGTGAATATGTGGACTCGTGTGTGCCACCTCAAAAGAGTTACTTGCAGTCGTAGTTTAGGATAGCCACCGAGTCAAAGCTGGCTTGCTGCAGTTAAACTCCACGACCCCCTTTGTTGATACCGATGCATATGTAGTTAGTTCTGATGTAAGTCTTGCTGGGTACATTTGTACTCATGTTTGCCTATTTTATGTTTTTGCAGAGAGACGTCAGTCTCGCTAGTAGTTCCGCGTGGACTTCGACGTTTAGCTTGTTACCTCAGCTACGATCTTGTGCCCTCGACAGGGTCTTGTAGATAGTGAGGCTTCTCAGCCTTCTTCATTTGTAGTTGTCTGTACTCAGACAAGTTAAGCTTCTGCATGTGCTTGTTGTTTGTATGCTCTGTATGTTGGGGTCATGAGACCCATGTTTGTAATACTTGGCTCCTCGGAGCCTAATGAATAAATACTTGAGTCGTAGAGTTATGTTGTGATGCCATGTTGTATTTACACATATCGAGCATATTGTGTGTATAATTGAAATGCTTGGTATGTGTGGGATCCGACAACCTAGTTGTTTATCCTTGGTAGCCTCTCTTATGGGGAAATGTAGTCTTGTGCTTCCATGAGCCATAGTAGTCCGCTACAGCCCGGTTCACCGGAGTCCTGCTAGCCCAGCACTACTGCTTCGGAACACTTGAGTGGCCGACATGTGATTCACTTCGTTCCTGTGTCTGTCCCTTCGGGGAAATGTCACGCGGTGACATCTGGAGTCCTGCCTAGCCTGCTACAGCTCGGGTTCCCGGAGTCCTGTTAGCCCAGTGCTACAGCCCGGATTTGCACGCTGCTGACCGACATGCTCGATGTTGGTTCATGTATGCCTGTTCCCGTAAGTTAGTGCCACTTTGGGTTCACGACTAGTCATGTCGGCCTGGGTACTCTGTCATATGAATGCTAGCGACACTATCATATACGTGAGCCAAAAGGCGCAAACGGTCCCGGGCCATGGTAAGGCGACACCTGTGGGATACCGTGCGTGAGGCCGCAAAGTGATATGAGGTGTTACAGGCTAGATCGGTGTGACTTAGAATCGGGGTCCTGACAGCGTTGGTATCAGAGCCTGGCTGCCTGTAGGATTACCAAGCCAAACTGGTCGAAGTTGAGTCTAGAAATGCTTTAGTTATATAAGGGAATTGATTGTGGAAGGGAATGTAAGGCTCTTTTTACTCCTTTACCTTATGCCCTTCTGATCTAAGTCAACCTCTTCTTTTCTATGGGGATTAGGAACTAGGCTTTCTCATCTTTTTCAGGATCACGTGTTACTAATCCGTAGACTCATAGGATTGATGGATTCAAGGCTCAGTTCAGTTTCTAGTACTTCCGTATGTTGACAGTTGATCTCGGAACCTTGTTATTGTGATGTTGAGTGGTTATGCCACCATTTTGCAGGATGTCTCAAATCATTTTCAAGCATTTACAGCCGTTATGCTCTCCGAGTCATCCCAGGTTTCTAAACTATCTGATGCATTTGCAAATTCTTCCTTCCTGTTCCCGATGTCCTTTTGGTCAGAATAAGCACACTAATCGTCTGTTGAGGTACTCCTTGCCTTGACATATATGTTGGAACTAGTATTATGACCCTAGGCATCTTAGAGGATCACCTGGTGATATGGCCATGTTTTGTGTTCCCAGTGTGATGATTCTGGCCGTCATTCTCGAAAGCATCCCGTGATGCCACTTAGTAGTAGGTACTACTCCTGGGTTCTTGAACCCGAGATTCACCCTACCTACTTCATGTTGATAGTGTTTGCTAGTTCCTTTAGGATATTAGTAACCTTTGCGATAGTCCTCGAGGTCCGTGGTATATCATTCTTCAAATACCATGAACCATTCTTGGCAGAAGTTCTTTTGAACCAAAAGGTCACAACAAGAGTGCTCTTGATGAGTTCTCCATTCTACATTGTGAATCTGCCAGTTCTACCTTTCTGCATGGGTTATCCGGAAGAAATGTTGAGCTTTGCTCGACATACTAATCTACACATCCACAACTCAGAAAAGATATATGTCCCTTTGAGTTGTCTCTCTTTAGTTGTATTCTGACCTCTGTCTATCAATTGATAGCCAGGACTAGTTGTGCATTCGTGTTATCGATGCCTATTATTCTTGTGGTCCGTCAAGCCGTTCTGGTTTAGAATGACTAGGAGAAACAAGCTCCAGTACCTCATCCATATCCAGGATTGGGTCAAAGCAGTTGTATTCCGCAGATAAAAATGCCATCCAGCTTTTGATTCCGTTCTACCCTGAAGTATTACCCATTCTATGTCAGGAATATCATGAGAAATGCACCACCTCTTATGAATTGACGCAGTGATACTTCTTGCCATCATTATTCATTCCTCAGTTCCCGTGTTGTAGTAACCGGAATACCGACAAGGGAATCGTAATGTGTGCAATCAATACTCCTAGCAACCCCGTTGCTTGGTAGTTAATGGACAATAATCTCATTCTTAGCGTGTTGGTTGTTGAATCATCACCCTAAGATTGATCATGCTACTAGTCCTTATTTCTGGTGCACTCTTCGATCAATGAGTTAGGATTGTGTCAATCCCTCGCTCTTTGCATCATATCATCTTGCCTCAAAAGCAAGATTGCTCCCGAGATTAATAACATTTTGGTGGTTCGTGATTTTCCGAATATCTTCTCGGAAGTGTTACCAGGTTGTCACCTGACCGCTATGTTGAGTTCGTGATCAAGATGGTTTCTTGTAACCACCCCTTCTCCAAGAATCTGTGTTGGATACCCCTGAGCTAGTTGGTTAAGCCAAACAACAACTTGGAGAGTTGGAAGATAAAAGCTTGTCTAACTTAGTTCGTGTTAAGGGATATCTTTTTGTGTGTGTGTGTGTTGAAGAAAGATGATATCTTCATCGGTTGGTCCCTGTGATCAGTTGTTGGACCCATTGACTTATCAAACTTTGATTTGAGTATGGGCTATCTTCAAATCAAATCAGAACCAACGATATTTGTAATGTTGTCTTACTCGTGGTTGATTCCTTGAGCATACACCATTACATCTTTTGGTCTGACCAATTCTATCAGCTTGTTCACATAGTCGTGGAATTCCATTTTATGGAAATCTTGATAAATTGTTGTTGAGCCCATCGATAACATCCTTATCTCCTCCATGATGTTGTTGGACATCAAGCTAGTGTTGGAAACTTGTGTAAGCATTTCTTCGTGTTTCGTTCATGAAGCATATGCTTGGAGGAAAGAAGTGACTACCTCTGATTCACGTGCATTTGGTGAAAGTTGCCGCCGTGAATTCGAGAAAGTAGTTTTGCTTCCTCTGGAGTCATCCCAAGTTAGTCATGCACGTGCGAAGTATTCTGTGGTCTGGAGACTTGCAACTTCATTCCATATGTATCCCTAGCACAGCAAGCCACTGATTGACTTGTTCTAGGAGAAGAAGTTCCTTCTTAAGAGCTAATCACGACTTAAGTAAGGACTTTGCTATCCTCGATGATGGTTCCCAACCAGAACTCGGTAGTGTTTGTTGTAAGACTTCCATGTGGTCATGCTTGTCTTGGACAACGTGTTCACATGTGCGTAGCAGAACCAGCTCATATTTTGGAGCTTTCTATCGTAGTTCATTTCCCGAGAATCTCGCAACGTTATCTCGTCGAATTGTGTTCCAAACTTTCTTTTGCAGACATGTTGAGTCTGAAGTATCCTGTTACTAACCAGATCTGAATCTCAGGCAGATATGATGGTTGGAACATTCCAACATTTGCATTTTGTTCCTAGCTTACACCGTCTTTGTGCCATTTCACTATGGGCTGCCTCCATAGTAATTCTTATTCAGGATCATCTTCAAAAGTGGTCCTACCATGGATTCCACCCATTTCCGATGATAAGCAAAATCTATTTTTTTTGCCACTTAAGGGAATAATTCTACGAGTCACCTTCCCTAAGGTGTCCCGTTATGGAATCATGGTAATTATCTCCTCGCTACTTTGAACCCTTGCACCATCTTACTCAAGCGTGGAATTGTGGCCTAACAAATTGAACCTTCGTCATCAGCTCCTTACAATCCCCCCGAGGTGTGTTTTGCCTCTCAGCTCCAAAGATGTTCCACGTCTCATTCCGTGGGTTGATCTTGTGATCTTTGAGATGATCCTAAGTTGCTCGAACCTCAAGAAGATCGATTCTTCTAAAATTCTCCCTTTCTTCTCGTTGTCATGTTGGGTGAAGATCTCGAAAGCAAAGACGTCAAGATCAATTGGAGCAATGAACCAACATCTTCGAGAAGGGCAGGTGGATCATGAGATCGTGTTAGCCTTGTGACCCCTCTGTCTTCTTACCTCACGTCTTGAATCTCGGGACGAGATTCTTGTTTAGTGGGGGTGAGTTGTCACAGCCCTAGATCTTTGTTTGTAATTAATTGCATCTGCATCCATGTCATCATGTTTGTTTTTTAATGAACTAGAAATGGGGACATGTGAAAGCCTCAGAAATCATTTCTGAAAATGACCAAAATAAAATTGCTTCAAATAAGTCCAAGAAAATGTTCCTGTGAATCTGTGGAAATATTGGCAAGGGATAAAATTCAAACCAATATTTTTAGAATCTCAGAAACAATTATTTTGGGCCTTTGAATTAATCCAATAAATATTTGAATTGGATCTATATTTATTATATAATAAATATATGTTCAATAATTCTGAAAATTATTGTGTGGATTTGGATAAGTCCATTTAGTTCACACAATTATTTTTATGAATTTTTAAATTGATTTGGTCTTAGAACTAAATCACAAACAGACTGCAAAAATAGAAAATAGAAAACAAAATAGAGAAAAGCAGAGAGAGAGAAGAACTTACCTGGCTTACCTGCAGCCCACATGTGCGGCCCAGCATTGTAGCCAGCCCAGCCCAACTCCTCCCCTGTCTTCAACCTCGTGCTAGTAGGCACGAGGGCGTGTGCCCGCGGCGCGCACGCACGCGCCCGGCCACCTCCTCTCTGCCTGCTTGCCCGGACGTCTCTGGAAGACGCCACGCGCCAGCCCCGTACCCCCTCACTCTCCTCCCGTGCCTTCCCTCTCCTCTGCTCTCTCTCCTGCCCGGACCCGAACGTGTCAGAGAGCGTCGCCGTGCACCGCCGCGGCCACAGCCACTCCCTCGCTCCCTCTCCGTCCCAGGCGTCTCCGCCTCGCCGTCTTCGTCCTCTCCAGCGAGTCACGCGGTGCC
Organism: Aegilops tauschii subsp. strangulata; assembly: GCF_002575655.3. Lineage (NCBI taxonomy): Eukaryota > Viridiplantae > Streptophyta > Magnoliopsida > Poales > Poaceae > Aegilops > Aegilops tauschii. Next base: position 404,151,648 of record NC_053036.3, on the reverse strand, counting down.
AGAAGCTCTGCTGCACCTCCAACGCCGCCGTTTTCCTCCTCGGCCGTCCGAGATTGCCGCCAGCCGTACGTCGCCATCTGGCCTTCCCCAAGCCCGCGTCGACGCCCTCTGCAACCACTGTGAGCTTCCGCGTCGAAACCCCCTCTTCCCCGAGCTCGTTACGCCGTGTAGCCGCCGCCCTGTAGCCGACCAAATCGCGCTGCCGCCTGAGCTCCTCACTGCCGTGGCCACGTCCAATTGAGCTCGAAACCGAGCGTGCCACCGCGCTCAGCGCGTCACCACGGGGCCGTAGCAACTACCCATTGCTCCTGCCATGCCCTGCAACATCGGAACGATCAACATCCGAACTCCGGCCGCCGCAGATGTGCTCGCCGCCGCCGTTCCCGGCCACCCCAGCACCACCCGCCACCACCACTAGAAGCGCCCCAACGCCAGGAACCCGTAGAGCCCTCCCGCACATCAAACCGTCGCCGGAGTAGCGATTCCGGCGTGCCTCCACCGTCTGTCATGGTCAACGGCGGCTAATCCCCGGCCGCGCCGACGTGGCCGCGTGATTAGTGCTAATCACTGCCAGCTAACCACCCCACAACCACTTACAGTGGGCCCCGCAGTGAGTCAAAGCACGAGTCAACGCGGGATTAGCTCCTCTGGCATTGACCAGTGGGCCCGACAGGTTAGGTTTGACCTGGACCGCGTCAGTTGACCTGCTGATGTCACTATTGACCTTGCTGACGCCATAAAGCTTTTCTGGCTTTTTCAATAACCAGGAAATTCCAGAAAATAGTTAAAACTTCTAAAAATCATAGAAAATAATCTATAAGTCAGATTGAAAAGATTTATATATGAAAAATTATCAAAAAAATGCAATCTATCCATCCGTACCATTTTCATTTATGTTGGAACAACTTATAGTTGCTGAATAGGGCAAATCAAATGTTTGGCATTTAAATAATCACATATGGAGTTTGAATTTGAACCTTTGGTTCAAACCAACTTCATTTAATATGATTGCTAGTTGCATTAGCTCAAACACTAGCATATTGCCATATCATGATCATGCATCATATTGTGCATTGCATTGATTGTGTCTTTTCCTGTTTGCCGGTATTTGTCCCCTCTCAGTAGACGATGTTCCGGCGATGAGTTCGATGACACCGATGAAGAGCTATGCTATCTTCAGAAGTGCCAAGCAAGCAAAACCCCCTTGTTCATTCCGATACAATCCCATCTCTCGCTCCTGCTCTCTTTTACTGCATTAGGACAACAACGTTTCAACTGTTACATGATGCGGTAGCTGAACCCCTTTCCTCTGCATGACCTGTCATTGCCACAGTAAATAGATGAAACCCACTAGCATGAGTAGGAGTTGTTTGAGCCCTGATGTGCCTACTCATTCATGCTTGTTGTCATGCCTGCTACTGCTTAGAGTTGAGTCAGGTCTGGTTCATCGGGGATGAATTGGAATGTGGTGAACATGTCCTACTGTCGAGAGCTAAGTGTGTGAACATGATTTGGTAAAGGTAGCAGTGAGAGGCCATGTAGGAGTACATGGTGGGTTGTCTCATTGCAGCCGTCCTCAGGAACTGAGTTCTGTGTTTGTGATCCATGAACAGTTACTACCACACATTGGGCTCCGGGCGCTCCAAGCTCTCTCGACTTATTAATCAACCTGATCTCTGTCCAGGAGTTGCAACTAGTTTCTGGTGTTTGTAGGTAGTGTTAGTAGTCTACCAAGTGGCACCCGGTACAGGTGGGCTTGGGTCAGACTAGGCACCGTGGCCGGGTATGCCAAGCACCGCCCGTTTGGTGGGCTTGGAACCCTGTACACATCGTTTGGGGCCGTGAGCGACACCCCGGTCGGATCTCCTTGCGGATGGAACCCGAATAGGCGATAAACCTGGACTAGAGACTTGTGTGGTTAATCAGGTCGTGGCCGACTCCCTCGCCAGGCTTCCGCTTGAAGGTTGCCGAGATACACGGTGTGTACATGGTGGTAAGTTGTGAGAGTGTGTGTGAAGAAGTACACCCCTGCAGGGTTAACATCATCTATTCGAATAGCCGTGTCCGCGGTAAAGGAATTCTGGGTTGCCTGTACAGTTCATAGATAACTTAAAGTGGATACTCTAAAACTTGCAAGATAAGCGTGAGTGCTATGGATGGCCTTCTCGTAGGGAGACGGGAGCGGATCCATAGTGGTGTATTGACATGGTGAATATGTGGACTCGTGTGCGCCACCTCAAAAGAGTTACTTACAATCGCAATTTAGGATAGCCACCGAGTCAAAGATGGCTTGCTACAGTTAAACTCCACTACCCCCTTTGTTGATACCGATGCATATGTAGTTAGTTCTGATGTAAGTCTTGCTGGGTACATTTGTACTCACGTTTGCCTATTTTATGTTTTTGCAGAGAGACATCAGTCTCGCTAGTAGTTCCGTGTGGACTTCGACGTTTAGCTTGTTACCTCAGCTACGATCTTGTGTCCTCGACAGGGTCTTGTAGATAGTGAGGCTTCTCAGCCTTCTTCATTTGTAGTTGTCTGTACTCAGACAAGTTAAGCTTCCGCATGTGCTTGTTGTTTGTATGCTCTGTATGTCGGGGTCATGAGACCCATGTTTGTAATACTTGGCTCCTCGGAGCCTAATGAATAAATACTTGAGTCGTAGAGTTATGTTGTGATGCCATGTTGTATTTACACATATCGAGCATATTGTGTGTATGATTGAAATGCTTGGTATGTGTGGGATCCGACAACCTAGTTGTTTATCCTTGGTAGCCTCTCTTATGGGGAAATGTAGTCATGTGCGTCCATGAGCCGTAGTAGTCCACTACAGCCCGGTTCACCGGAGTCCTGCTAGCCTAGCACTACTGCTTCAGAGCACTTGACTGGCCGGCATGTGATTCACTTCGTTCTTGTGTGTGTCCCTTCGGGGAAATGTCACGCGGTGACATCCAGAGTCCTGCCTAGCCTGCTACAGCCCGGGTTCCCGGAGTCCTGTTAGCCCACCGCTACAGCCCAGATTCGCACGCTGCTGACCGACATGCTCGATGTTGATTCATGTATGCATGTCCTCGTAAGTTAGTGCCACTTTGGGTTCATGACTAGTCATGTCGGCCCGGGTTCTCTGTCATATGGATGCTAGCAACACTATCATATACGTGAGCCAAAAGGCGCAAACGGTCCCGGGTCATGGTAAGGCGACACCCGTGGGAATACCGTGCGTGAGGCCGCAAAGTGATATGAGGTGTTACAGGCTAGATTGGTGTGACTTAGAATCGGGGTCCTGACAGCTTTGTACTATATTGTTCCTTTTATCTGAAATTACCTTCCTCCTGTGCGGCCGTACTTTGTTATTTTGAAAGTTTGCTAGTCGTCGGCTTCAGCCCCCACGTAGATACTACGGGGGTGTTCGGAATAACGCATGATCACTCTTGACCCAATGTCTTGGTACGTAAATGAGGTGTCTGTGTAGCAAACCAGGCAATCAGACTATGCGGCTTTAGTATTTTCACTTAGCCATAGGAGTTTGATGGTGGGGCTAAGTACTAGCCCCTGGTGCGTATGCGGTCATCCGAACTGGGATGCCTTAGGCACATGACTGGACGAAGGCCAGTCCTTTGTATAAGATGGAAAAAATTGCAAAAGATTTATATCAAGTCACCGAACTGCTGACCAGCTCTCGCCGCATCATGACAGCCAGTTTTCAGCTTTCTGTACTGAGGCGTTTGACCGGACGAACCAGAAACACAATCGTAGTAGTTCTCCCTTTACTACCTTAGCCTAACAAGCGGAACGTAAGGTAGTAAACACAGGAGCCGGGCAACCCAACTATTGACCAAAGACATGATTCGGAGTCGATGCATATAATGCAGTATTCGGGACGCTGAAGTATACTCTGAAAGTGTTTGGACTTTTGTTAGTTGAAAATATATGTGGCCGAATAGAGCCCCTGGCATCTTAAATCATGCCGAGGTGTATATGTCAATCTGACGTGAAGAGGGAATACAGATTATGAAATAAACCAATGCTGAATAGGGTTGGACAAACTGTTTCCATTATAGTCTGATTGATATGTCGAAACGTGCTCTTACAGAGGATGCCATAAGCATCAAGGATATTTTACATGCTGAGAATTTGTAAACAAGGGAAAGCTGCATGCAGGTCCTAGAAAAGAAAAAGGTGGTCTTGAAGATCCTTTGGACACCCTGCCGCACGTCTGCGCCGTTTTTCACCTTGGTGGAGGATCCTTTGAGAGGATTGATGATCGTGTATATAGAAGGGGCCTGGGAAAGGGCCCTTGTACCACTGAAAAGTGATTTAGGTTTTAAAGAACCTGAAATATGAGAGAAAAGAGAAAAAAAGGAAGAAGAAAAAGAAGAAGATTAAGGTCCGAATAGGGCCGAGCCGCATTGTGGACCTTGTCCTCCATGTTCCTCCGTCCTTGCCCAAGGTATTTTGAGTGCGTAGTTATGCACGCGCGGTACATATGCCGCGATTAGATGGGGGGCTGACGGAGGCGAAATTGCTAGTCCAGCTCTGGATGGACCGAGTTGTCGTTCTGCAGGGTAGACCAGACTCATTTGACAGTGTCCGGGGGCTTGATGGCCGATGGGAGTTTTCAGCTTGATAGGGCCGCTCTGTACCTTGGCTGCGAGGGCTGCGGTGTGCTCCTCGGTACGGAGGGAGCGCTCCATGTTTCCATTGACTGTAATAATGCCGCGGGGTCTAGGCATTTTAAGCTTTAAGTAAGCATAGTGTGGGACCGCGTTGAAGCGAACGAAGGCAGTTCATCCGAGCAGTGTGTGATAACCACTGCGGAAGGGGACGATGTCGAAGATCAAGTCTTTGCTGCGGAAGTTGTCCGGTGAACCGAAGACGACTTCCAATGTTATTGAGCCCATACAACGGGCCTCTACGCCGGTATCACTCCCTTCAAGGTGGTGTTAGTAGGCTTGATTCTTGACGTGTCAATACCCATTTTGCGGACTGTGTCTTGATAAATCAAGTTAAGACTGATGCCGCTGTTCATAAGGACTCGGGTGAGATGGAATCCGTCGATGATTGGATCAAGGACCAAGGCCGCCGAACCTCCATGATGGATACTGGTCGGGTGGTCCTTACGATCGAAGGTGATCAGGAAAGCCGACCAGGGGTTGAATTTTGGGGCGACCGGCTCTACGGCGTAGACGTCCCTTAGTGCGCGCTTGCGCTCCCTCTTGGGGAGATGAGTGACATATATCATATTCACTGTTTTTACCTCAGGGGGAAATTTCTTCTGCCCCCCTGTGTTCGGTGGGCGGGGCTCATCGTCGTCCTCGCTTCGCGGCCCTTTCCCCTGTTTAAAAACCCAACAATTTCTGTTAGAGTGGTTTGCAGGCTTGTCGGGGGTACCATGAATCTGGCAAGGCCGATCAAGTATTTTGTCTAGATTGGATGGGCCGTCCCTGTTTCCTTTGAATGGCTTCTTCCGCTGACCGGGTTTAGAGCCACTGAATCCGGCGTTTACCATCGCGTCTTCGGTATCTTCATTGTTGCTTCGACGCTTGTGTTTGTTGCGTCGTGGCCTGCTGTTGCCATCTCTGGCTTCGGAGGTGCCAGGGTCGCTGGTACTGTTGCTTGTACGAGCCAACCAGCTGTCTTCTCCCGCGCAAAAGCGGTCATGAGTGCGGTAAGGGCTGCCATGGACTTCGGCTTTTCTTGGCCGAGGTGTCGTGTGATGACCCACAAGTATAGGGGATCTATCGTAGTCCTTTCTATAAGTAAGAGTGTCGAACCCAACGAGGAGCGGAAGGAAATGATAAGCGGTTTTCATCAAGGTATTCTCTGCAAGCACTGAAATTATCGGTAACAGATAGTTTTGTCATAAGGTAATTTGTAACGGGTAACAAGTAACAAGTGTAAATAAAGTGCAACAAGATGGCCCAATCCTTTTTGTAGCAAAGGACAAGCCTGGACAAACTCATATATGAAGGAAAACGCTCCCGAGGACACATGGGAATTATCGTCAAGCTAGTTTTCATCACGCTCATATGATTCGCGTTCGTTACTTTGATAATTTGGTATGTGGGTGGACCGGTGCTTGGGTGCTGTCCTTTCTTGGACAAGCATCCCACTTATGATTAACACCTATTGCAAAAATCCGCAACTGCAAAAGAAGTATTAAGTTAAACCTAACCATAGCATGAAACATATGGATCCAAATCAGCCCCTTACGAAGCAACTCATAAACTAGGGTTTAAGCTTCTGTCACTCTAGCAACCCATCACCTACTTATTACTTCCCAATGCCTTCCTCTAGGCCCAAACAATGGTGAAGTGTCATGTAGTCGACGTTCACATAACACCACTAGAGGAAAGACAACATACATCTCATCAAAATATCGAACGAATACCAAATTCACATGACTACTAATAGCAAGACTTCTCCCATGTCCTCAAGAACAAAAGTAACTACTCACAAATCATATTCATGTTCATAATCAAAGGGGTATTAATATGCATAATGGATCTGAACATATGATCTTCCACCAAATAAACCAACTAGGATCAACTACAAGGAGTAATCAACACTACTAGCAACCCACAGGTACCAATCTGAGGCTTTGGGGCAAAGATTGGATACAAGAGATGAACTAGGGTTTGAGAGGAGATGGTGCTGGTGCAGATGTTGATGGAGATTGACCCCCTCCCGATGAGAGGATCGTTGGTGATGACGATGGCGATGATTTCCCCATCCCGGAGGGAAGTTTCCCGGCAGAACAGCTCTGCCGGAGCCCTAGATTGGTTCCGCCAAGGTTCCGCCTCGTGGCGGCGGAGTTTCTTCCCGAAAGCTTGCTTATGATTTTTTCCAGGGTAAAAGACTTCATATAGCAGAAGATGGGCACCGGAGGCCTGCCAGGGGGCCCACGAGCCAGGGGGCGCGCCTAGGGGGGTAGGGCGCGCCCCCACCCTCGTGGCCAGGGTGTGGGCCCCCTTTGGTGGATTCTTTCGCCAGTATTTTTTATTAATTCCAAAAATAACTTCCGTGAAGTTTCAGGACTTTTGGAGCTGTGCAGAATAGGTCTCTAATATTTGCTCCTTTTCCAGCCCAGAATTCCAGCTGCCGGCATTCTCCCTCTTCATGTAAACCTTGTAAAATAAGAGAGAATAGGCATAAGTATTGTGACATAACGTGTAATAACAACCCATAATGCAATAAATATTGATATAAAAGCATGATGCAAAATGGACGTATCAACTCCCCCAAGCTTAGACCTCGCTTGTCCTCTAGCGGAAGCCGATAGCGATAAATATGTCCACATGTTTAGAGATAGAGGTGCCGATAAAATAAAATACGGACATGAGGGCATCATGATCATTCTTATAACAGCAACATAAATAGATATTGTCGTATGATTTCTTATGCTCAAGTAACAATCTATTCACAATGTAAAGTATGAATCAGAAACTTTATTGAAAACCAACAAACTATAATCTCAGTCATTGAAGCAATTGCAATTTATCATAACATCGGAAAGAGTCAATATAAGAGCTTTTCAGCAAGTCCACATACTCAACTATCATTTAGTCTTTCACAATTGCTAACACTCACACAATACTTGTGGTTACGGAGTTTTAATCGGACACAGAGGAAGATAGGGGCTTATAGTTTCGCCACCCAACCTTTTACCTCAAGGGTAATGTCAACAATAATAGCTCATACTAACTTATATCCAATTGGATATATATATCAGGATCTTTCCAACACAATGTGCTTGCCAAAGGATAAAATGTAAAAAGGAAAGGTGAAGATCACCATGACTCTTGCATAAGGAATAAGACAAAAGTAAAAGATAAGCCCTTCGCAGAGGGAAGCAGAGTTTGTCATGCGCTTTCATGGTTTGATGCACGAAATCTTAATGCAAAAGAACGTCACTTTATATTGCCACTTGTGATATGGACCTTTATTATGCAGTCCATCGCTTTTATTTCTTCCACATCACAAGATCATATAAAGCTTATTTTCTCCACACTAATAAATCATACATATTTATAGAGCAATTTTTATTGCATGCACCGATGACAACTTACTTGAAGGATCTTACTCAATCCATAGTTAGATATGGTGGACACTCATGGCAAAACTGGGTTTAAGGATATTCGGAAGCACAAGTAGTATCTCTACTTAGTGCAAAGAATTGGCTAGCATGAGGGAGAAAGGCAAGCTCAACATGTTGGATGATCCATGACAATATACTTTATTTCGGATATAAGAAAACATAACCCATTACGTTGTCTTCCTTGTCCAACATCAACTCTTTAGCATGTCATACTTTAATGAGTGCTCACTGATACGTCTCCAACGTATCTATAATTTATGAAGTATTCATGCTGTTATATTATCTATCTTGGATGTTTAATGGGCTTTATTATACACTTTTATATGATTTTTGGGACTAACCTATTAACCTAGAGCCCAATGCCAGTTTCTGTTTTCTCCTTGTTTTAGAGTATCGTAGAAAAGGAAAACCAAACGGAGTCCAATTGACGTGCAACTTGACGGAGATCATTTTTGGACCAGAAGAAGCCCACGGAGTACCGGAAGTAGGCCAGAAGAGTCCCGGGCTGCCCACGAGGGTGGGGGGCGCGCCCCCTGCCTCGTGGACAGCCCGGAAACCCCCCTGACATGAAATCAACGCCAACACCTCTCATATATACCCAAACTTCCAGAAATAAACCTAGATCGAGAGTTCCGCCGCCAGAAGCCTCTGTAGCCATGAGAAATCAGTCTAGGCCCTCTCCGGCACCCTGCCGGAGGGGGCCATCTTCACCGGTGGCCATGGAGGAGTATCCCGGAGAGGCCATCATCGCCATGAAGGCCAAGGACCAGAGGGAGAACCTTTCCCCATCTAGCGGGGAGGCCATGGAGGAAGAAGCACAAGGGGGAGAACCTCTCCTCCTATCTCTTGGTGGCGCCGGAGTGCCATCGGAAGGGGAATCATCGCCGCGGTGATCGTCGTCATCAACATCACCATCATCATCACCATCCTCATCTCTTTTACGCGGTCCACTCTCCCGCACCCCGCTGTAATCCCTACTTGAACATGGTGCTTTATGCCACATATTATGATCCAATGATGTGTTGCCATCCTATGATGTTTTGAGTAGATATCTTTTGTCCTTGGGTTGATTGATGATCTAGATTGGTATGAGTTGTATGTTTTACTTTGGTGCTATTCTATGGTGGCCTCCGTGTCGCGCAAGCGTGAGGGATTCCCGCTGTAGGGTGTTGCAATACGTTCATGATTTGCTTATAGTGGGTTGGTGAGTGACTGAAACACAAACCCGAGTAAGGGGGTTGTTGCGTATGGGAATAAAGAGGACTTGGTGCTTTAATGCTATGGTTGGGTTTTACCTTAATGATCTTTAGTAGTTGCGGATGCTTGCTAGAGTTCCAATCATAAGTTCATATGATTCAAGTAGAGAAAGTATGTTAGCTTATGCCTCTCCCTCATATGAAACTGCAATAGTGATTACCGGTCTTGTTAACAATTGCCTAGGACAATTCCGCACACCGATCCACCATTATTCCACACTCGCTATTTATAATATTTAGTAATATATTCTAACTTTATGATAACAACACCTACTTTTATATTTTAGCTCTCCGATACCATGCAAAGTTATCCTCTTCATACCCACAACGTAGTTTTATTTCTCGTTGCTAGTTGGAAGCAGACGTTCGGTGTACGTAGAGTCGTATCAGTGGCAGATAGGGCTTGAGAGATTATTGATCTTACCTTTAGCTCCTTGCGGGTTCGACACTCCATACTTATCACTTCCACCTTTGGAAATTGCTACGATGATTCCCTGCACTTGGGGATTATCGAGCTCTTTTCTGGCGCCATTGCCGGGGAGCAATAGCGTGGGGTTGATATTCTCGTGTGTGCTTGTTTGCTTTCTTCACTAAGTTGATTTTGTTTTTCCTTTTTGTTTCTGTTTATTTGTGGGTGAAACATACAAAAAAAATTAAAAGAATGAAAATAAAAAAAATACTTGTCTCTCATGCCTAAAAAGTTTTTCAAAAAGAGAAGTGATTGGAAAGTTTTGCATTGAAGAAGTGAGGGTCGACCTTGAGCACTTGTGTTCATGCTCACGGAAACAATTTTTCATGGAAGTTTCTCTGTAAACAATTATCCCCTTGTATATATCCATTGTATTATAAAAATAATGTGCCAAGCTTTGGTTTTAGGATGATTAGATTGCTTGTTTACTATGTGCAGAACAAAAACAGAAACTTTGGCTGTAGTGCGTGAATTTACATTTTTTACTGGAAAGTCAAATGGGTATGAAACGTTTTGCACATTACTTCTGTACAAATTTTTCAAATTTTGAAATTTATTTTATAATTTTAGGAGTTACAGAAGTTTACCAAACTTCCAGATTACTACAGACTGTTCTGTTTTTAACAGATTCTGTTTTGCGTGTGTTGTTTGCTTAGTTCGATGAATCTATTGCTAGTATTGGGGGGTATGAACCATAGAGAAGTTGGAATACAGTAGGTTTAACACCAATATAAATAAAGAATGAGTTCATTACAGTACCTAAAGGTAGTGATTTTCTTTATTACACTAACGGATCTCACAAGTTTTTGTTAAAGTTTTCGCGGATGAAGTGTTCGAAGAATGAGGAGTTATCAATATGAGAAGAATAAAGAGAGGCAAGAGTTCAAGCTTGGGGATGCCCAAGGCACCCCAAGTAAATATTTCAAAGGATACTCAAGCATCTAAGCTTGGGATGCCCCGGTTGGCATCCCATCTTTCTTCTTCAACAAATATTGGTATACCTCGGTTTTTGCTTTGTTCACATGATTTGTGTCTTTTGTGTTTTTGTTTTTCCTTTAAGAACCATGCTAGCATGAGATAGCCCTTCATTTATTTATAGAATATTTCATGTGCTTCACTTAAATCTTTTAAGTATGATCTTATATAATTGCTCTTTGTGCTTCACTTAAATCTTTTGAGTATTGTTTTATAGAATGCTTCATGTGCTTCACTTATACATTTTGAGCTTGGATATTGGTTAGTCTATATTAATTGTAGAATGATCCATGAACTTCACTTATATATTTTGGAGTATTAATAATACTATAATTTAAAGTCGGTTTGGAAGAGTGTCAACTTTAGGAATTAGTGATCCCACTATTTTGGAGGGTGTTGAATCTTAGTGTGATATTTATGAAAGTGGATTTGGAAGAGTGTCAACTTTAGCTAGTAACGATTCCACTATTTAGGAAGAGGTTCCAATTGAGTATGATAACAAAGTTTCTATCCATGATGCTACTGAAAATTATTATGAGGAAGGAATACATGCTTGTAGGAGTTGCAATAATATCAAGTTTCCTCTCTATGTGCTTAAAGTTTTGAAGTTATACTTGTTTTGCCTTCCTATGCTAGTTGATTCTTGTTCCCATAAGTTGTGTGCTCACAAAATCCCTAGGCATAGGAAGTGGGTTAGATTTAAATGTGCTAGTCATATTCTTCAAGATGCTCTCTTTGTGTTTCCATTCTTGTCTATTATGTGAGCATCATTGAAATCATCATGCCTAGCTAAAAGGCATTAAAGAAAAGCGCTTGTTGGGAGACAACCCAATATTTAACCTTACTGTTTTTGTGTGTTTACATGATTAAGCTACTTTAGTAATCATGTTTTATAGCTTTTGTTTCTATAAAGTGCCAAGTAAGACCTTTGGGAAGACTTGGGTGAAAGTTAATGAGATCTTGCTGTAAAAACAGAAACTTTGCGCTCACGAGATTAGCTGTCATTTTTTACATAAGAGTGATTTTGAGTTGATTATTTTTGAAGAAGATTAATAGACAAATTCCTCACGCCCACCAATTTATTTCATAATTTTTGGAGTAGCAGAAGTATGGTTTATGTTCATATCATTACAGACTGTTCTGTTTCTGACAGATTCTGTTTTCATTGCATAGTTTGCTTGATTTCTAGTTTCTATGACTTATATTTCTCAATATAAATTGTAGAAATGATATGGTAAAGTAGGCATTGTGTGAGAACTATTATGAAACTTTTCCTTAACAGTACCAAAGTGAATGGTTTACTCTTTATCATACTAACCTATCTCACGAAGTTTGGTTAAGTTTTGTGTGATTGAAGTTTTCAAGCTTTGGGTGAGATATCGATATGAGGAGAATAAGGAGTGGAAAGACCCTAAGCTTGGGGATGCCCAAGGCACCCCAAGGAAATATTCAAGGAAGACTCAAGTACCTAAGCTTGGGGATGCCCCGGAAGGCATCCCCTCTTTCGACTTCAAAACTATCGGTATACCTTACTCGGAGCTATATTTTTATTCGTCACATGATATGTGTTTTGCTTGGAGCGTATTTTCAATTTTACTTTCTATTTGAATAAAATCATTGGATCTGAAATATTGAATGAAAAAGAATCCTCCCATGGCTGGTTAATTATTTGACTACTCAGTGTTCTTCACTCATATCTTTTGGAGTAGTTTGTCATTTACGCATGTGCTTCACGTATATTCTATGAGTAAATGGTTGAATAAATTGAATGCCATAAACCTAAATTTATATATGTTTCATATGCTTATAACATGGGGAGTAATGACTTCACACATATTAAGTATAGATAGTAAACTTATTGAAAGTTAGCAAACGTAGAATTGGTCACTTGAACAAGTCATGAAAGAATATTGAAGGAAGAGGGATTTCACATATAAATATACTATCTTGGACATCTTTTGTAATTGTGAGCACTCATTAAAATATGCCATGATAAAAGGTTGATGTTGGAAAAGGAAGACAATGTAATGGGTTATCTTTTCTTATATCTGAAATAAAGTATATTGTCATGGATCGCCCAACACGTTGAGCTTGCCTTTCCCCCTCATGCTAGCCAAATTCTTTGCACTAAGTAGAGATACTACTTGTGGTTCCAAATACCATTAAACCCGGTTTTGCCATAAGAGTCCACCATACCTACCTATGGATTGAGTAAGATCCTTCAAGTAAGTTGTCATCGGTGCAAGCAATAAAAATTGCCCTCTAAATATGTATGATTGACTAGTGTGGAGGAAATAAGCTTTATATGATCTTGTGATGTGGAAGAAATAAAAGCAACGGACTGCATAATAAAGGTCCATATCACAAGTGGCAATATAAAGTAACGTTCTTTCACATTAAGATTTTGTGCATCCAACCCTGAAAGCGCATGGCAACCTCTGCTTCCCTCTGCGAAGGGCCTATCTTTTACTTTTATCTCTTAACCTTATGCAAGAGTCATGGTGATTTTCACCTTTCCTTTTTACATTTTATCCTTTGGCAAGCGCATTGTGTTGGAAACATTCTGATATATATATATATATATATATATATATATATATATATATATATCCAATTGGATGTAAGGCATCATGAACTATTATTGTTGACATTACCCTTGAGGTAAAAGGTTGGGAGGTGAATCTATAAGCCCCTATCTTTCTCTGTGTCTGATTAAAACTTTGAACCCATAAATATCGTGTGAGTGTTAGCAATTGTGAAAGACTAAATGATAGTTGAGTATGTGGAGTTTGCCAAATCAAAGCTCTGACATAGACTCTCCCTGTAAATAAGATGAATTGCAATTGTTTGATGACTAAGGACGCTGTTTGTTAGTTTTCAAGAAAGTTTATGATCTATACTTTAACATGTGAATGGCTTGTTACTTGAGATGAGCTATTGTTATGACATATAATGATGCTAGAAAAAGTGATCAGAATTATCATTGATCAAACTTAAGAACTTGCTAGCATTCACACTTCATAAATTATTTCTTTTATCATTTACCTACTCGAGGACGAGCAGGAATTAAGCTTGGGGATGCTGATACGTCTCCAACGTATCTATAATTTATGAAGTATTCATGCTGTTATATTATCTATCTTGGATGTTTAATGGGCTTTATTATACACTTTTATATGATTTTTGGGACTAGCCTATTAACCTAGAGCCCAGTGCCAGTTTCTGTTTTCTCCTTGTTTTAGAGTATCGCAGAAAAGGAAAACCAAACGGAGTCCAATTGACGTGCAACTTGACGGAGATCATTTTTGGACCAGAGGAAGCCCACAGAGTACCGGAAGTAGGCCAGAAGAGTCCCGGGCTGCCCACGAGGGTGGGGGGCGCGCCCACCCCCCTAGGGCGCGCCCCCTGCCTCGTGGACAGCCCGGAAACCCGCCTGACGTGAAATCAACGCCAACACCTCTCATATATACCCAAACTTCCAAAAAGAAACCTAGATCGGGAGTTCCGCCGCCAGAAGCCTCTGTAGCCACGAGAAATCAATCTAGGCCCTCTCCGGCACCCTGCCGGAGGGGACCATCATCACCGGTGGCCATGGAGGAGTATCCCGGAGAGGCCATCATCGCCATGAAGGCCAAGGACCAGAGGGAGAACATTTCCCCATCTAGGGGCGAGGCCATGGAGGAGGAAGCACAAAGGGGAGAACCTCTCCTCCTATCTCTTGGTGGCGCCGGAGTGCCATCGAGAGGGGAATCATCACTGCGGTGATCGTCGTCATCAACATCACCATCATCATCACCATCCTCATCTCTTTTACGCGGTCCACTCTCCCGCACCCTGCTGTAATCCTTGCTTGAACATGGTGCTTTATGCCACATATTATGATCCAATGATGTGTTGCCATCCTATGATGTTTTGAGTAAATATCTTTTGTCCTTGGGTTGATTGATGATCTAGATTGGTACGAGTTGTATGTTTTACTTTGGTGCTGTCCTATGGTGCCCTCCGTGTCGCGCAAGTGTGAGGGATTCCCGCTGTAGGGTGTTGCAATACGTTCATGATTCGCTTATAGTGGGTTGGTGAGTGACTGAAACACAAACCCGAGTAAGGGGGTTGTTGCGTATGGGAATAAAGAGGACTTGATGCTTTAATGCTATGGTTGGGTTTTACCTTAATGATCTTTAGTAGTTGCGGATGCTTGCTAGAGTTCCAATCATAAGTGCATATGATCCAAGTAGAGAAAGAATGTTAGCTTATGCCTCTCCCTCATATGAAACTGCAATAGTGATTACCGGTCTTGTTAACAATTGCCTAGGACAATTCCGCACACCGATCCACCATTATTCCACACTCGCTATTTATAATATTTAGTAATATATTCTAACTTTATGATAACAGCACCTACTTTTATATTTTAGCTCTCCGATACCATGCAAAGTTATCCTCTTCATACCCACAACGTAGTTTTATTTCTCGTTGCTAGTTGGAAGCAAACGTTTGGTGTACGTAGAGTCGTATCAGTGGCAGATAGGGCTTGAGAGAATATTGATCTTACCTTTAGCTCCTTGTGGGTTCGACACTCCATACTTATCACTTCCACCTTTGGAAATTGCTACGATGATTTCCTGCACTTGGGGATTATCACTCACAATTATAAAAGATGTCCAAGATAGTATATTTATATGTGAAAACCTCTCTTTCTTTATTACTTCCTATTAATTGCAACAATGACCAAAACTGGGTTTGTCAACTCTCAACAATTTTTATACATCATACTCTTTATATGTGAAGTCATTACTCTCCATAAGATCAATATGATCTCTTTTATTTCTTTTTATTCTTTCTCTTTTCTTTAATTCCCTCAAGATCATAGCAAGATAATCAAGCCCTTGACTCAACACTAATCTTTATTATATATAGCTCACGGACTCGATTACATAGAAGGATCATAAGGCAAAACTCAAAACTAAATCATACTAAAACTTTATTCTACTAGATCAAGATATTACCAAAAGGATCGAACTAAGAAAAACGGTAAAGATAGGAGTGTGATGGTGATACGATACCTGGGCACCTCCCCCAAGCTTGGCAGTTGCCAAGGGGAGTGCCCATACCCATGTGATTATGTCTCCCTCTTCGGGGGTGGAGATGTGATATTCTTGGCGATGATGCCCCTTAGGATACGATTCTCTTCCTCGAGCTTATTGACTTGTTGCTTGAGATCCATTACTTCCTTACGGAGCTTACCCGTGACGGCTAAAGCTCCTTGCACCCATGGATGTTACATAGCTGTGGGAGAACAAGTAACACTCTTTTCATATTTTCATAAGAGAGAAATTTAACATTGGAGGGGATGACCAAGTTCGGAATAGCGGAGCTCTGTAGTTCCCCCATCGTGAATCCGGCTCGGAAACGGGAAGTAACTTCCTGATCCTCCTCCATGGCATCTATCCTTTTCAAGTCGGCCTCCATCTCTTCCTCCGTTGATGTCCCAAAGTGGTCAGCATCACTATTTGCTCTTGGTCCTGGTGTCAGATTAGACACCCGGCTCTCCCCGACCGACTCTTGAGAAGATATCTTGCTCTAATCTGCGGCAGAAACAACTGGAAACAAAAATAGAGGATATTTGCGTGATACGGTGGTCAAAACCTTCGGGAGATTATATAATGAATTTTTACCGACCAAAAGAAGTATCGTGCTAGAAAACGGAGTCCGGAGGGCACACGAGGTGCCCACGAGGCAGGGGGCGCGCCCAGGGGGGTAGGGTGCACCTCCCACCCTCGTGGAAGCCTCGTGTCCTCCCGGGCTACTTCCTATTTTCCTATTTTCTTAAATATTCCAAAACGGAGAAAAATTTCCATTAGAACTGTTTTAGAGTCGGTTTACTTACCGTACCACATACCTATTCCTTTTCGGAGTCTGAAACATTCTGAAAAGTGTCCCTTATGTATTCCTCCGGGGTTACGATTTCAATAACATTGGTTTCAACATTTATAGGATTACCTGAGATATAATGTTTGATTCTTTGACCGTTCACCACCTTTGGATTTGTGCCTTCGAAGTTGTTGATTTTTATGGCACCGGAATGATAGACCTCCTCGATAACGTAAGGACCTTCCCATTTAGAGAGAAGTTTTCCTGCAAAAAATCTTAGGCGAGAGTTGAATAGCAACACATAATCTCCTACATTAAACTCACGCTTTTGTATCCTTTTGTCATGCCATCTTTTAACTTTTTCTTTAAACAGTTTGGCATTCTCATAAGCTTGGGTCCTCCATTCATCAATGAGCTAATGTCAAATAACCTCTTATCACCGGCAAGTTTGAAATCATAATTGAGCTCTTTAATGGCCCAATATGCCTTATGTTCTAGATCAAGAGGTAAGTGAAATGCTTTACATAAACCATTTTATACGGAGACATACCCATAGGAATTTTAATGCAGTTCTATAGGCCCATAATGCATCATCAAGTTTCTTGGACCAATTCTTTCTAGATCTATTAATAGTCTTTTGCAAAATTAATTTGAGCTCTCTATTACTCAATTCTACTTGACCACTAGACCGTGAGTGATATGGAGATGCAATTCTATGATTGACATCATACTTAGCAAGCATTTTACGAAAAGCACCATGAATAAAATGTGAACCACCATCAGTCATTAAATATCTAGGGACTCCAAACCTCAGAAAAGTAACTTCTTTAAGCATCTTAATAGAGGTGTTATGATCAGCACTACTAGTTGGAATAGCTTCTATCCACTTAGTAACGTAATCAACAACAACTAAAATATGTGTAAACCCATTAGAGGAAGGAAACAGTCCCATGTAATCAAAGCCCCAAACATCAAATGGTTCAATAACAAGTGAATAATTCATAGGAATTTCTTGACGTCTACTAATATTACCAATTCTTTGACATTCATCACAAGACAAGACAAACTTAAGGGCATCTTTGAAGAGAGTAGGCCAATAAAAACTGGATTGCAATACCTTATGTGCAGTTCTATCTCCAGCATGGTGTCATCCATAAGCTTCGGAGTGACACTTGCGTAGGATCTTTTCCTGTTCATGCTCAGGTACACAACGTCTAACAACACCATCTACTCCTTCTTTATGAAGGTGTGGGTCATCCCAGAAGTAATGTCTTAAATCATAGAAAAACTTTTTCTTTTGCTGGTATGTGAAACTAGGCGGTATAAATTTAGCAACAATGTAATTAGCATAATCAGCATACCATGGAGCAGGACGAGACACATTTATGACAGATAATTGTTCATCAGGGAAGCTATCATCAATAGGTAGTGGGTCATCAAGAAGATTCTCTAACCTACACAAGTTGTCTGCAACGGGGTTCTCAGCTCCCTTTCTATCAATAATATGCAAATCAAATTCTTGTAGCAAGAGAACCCATCTAATAAGTCTAGGTTTAGCATCTTTCTTTTCCATAAGATATTTAATAGCAGCGTGATCAGTGTGAATAGTTACTTTAGAATCAACAATATAAGGTCTGAACTTATCACAAGCAAATACAACCGCTAAAAATTCTTTTTCGGTAGTAGCATAATTTCTCAGAGCATTGTCTAGAGTTTTACTAGCATATTGAATAACATTTAATTTCTTATCAAATCTTTGTCCTAGAACAACACCTACAGCATAATCACTAGCATCACACATAATTTCAAAGGGTAAATTCCAATCTGGTGGCTGAACAATAGGTGCATAAATCAAAGCTTTCTTAAGTATTTCAAATGCTTCTACACAATCATCATCAAAGACAAAAGGAATATCTTTTTGTAAGAGATTAGTTAGAGGCCGGGAAATTTTTGAGAAGTCCTTAATGAACCTCCTATAAAAACCGGCATGACCCAGAAAACTTCTTATACCTTTGATGTCCTTAGGACACGGCATCTTTTCAATAGCATCAACTTTAGCTTTATCAACTTCAATGCCTCTTTCAGAAATTTTATGCCCCAAGACGATGCCATCATTAACCATAAAGTGGCACTTCTCCCAATTCAAGACAAGGTTAGTTTCTTCACATCTCTGCAAAACTCGATCAAGGTTGCTCAAGCAATCATCAAAAGAGGATCCATAAACAGAGAAATCATCCATGAAAACCTCACAAATCTTTTCACAAAAGTCGGAGAATATAGCGATCATGCATCTTTGAAAGGTAGCAGGTGCATTACATAAACCAAAAGGCATACGTCTATAAGCAAAGGTACCGAAAGGGCAAGTAAAAGTGGTCTTTTCTTGATCATCAGCTGACACAGATTTGAGAGAAACCAGAGTAACCGTCCAGAAAGCAAAAATGTGTATGTTTGGATAATCTTTCTAGCATTTGATCAATGAAAGGCAAAGGGTAATGATATTTTTAGTAGCTTTATTTAATTTGCGGAAATCAATTACCATTCTATAACCTGTAATAATTCTTTGGGGGATCAATTCATCTTTATCATGGAACGACAGTAATACCTCCCTTCTTAGGGACACAATGGACATGACTTACCCACTAACTATTAGCAACAGGATAAATTGTACCTGCTTCAAGGAGCTTTAATATTTCCTTTCTTACCACTTCTTTCATCTTAGGATTTAGCCGTCGTTGGTGAACAATCACTGGTTTGGCGTCTTTCTCCAAGTTTATATTGTGTTGACATAAAGTAGGACTAATGCCCTTAAGATCATCAAGAGTATATCCAATAGCAGCACGGTGCTTCTTTAGAGTTTTCAATAATTTCTCTTCTTCATGCTCTGAAAGGTTAGCACTAATAATAACAGGATATATCTTCTTTTCATCCAGATAAGCATATTTAAGAGTATCAGGTAATGGTTTAAGCTCAAACACGGGATCACCCTTGGGTGGACGAGGATCCCCTAGGATTTCAACAGGCAAGTTGTGTTTCAGAATAGGTCCCTGTTTAAAGAATACTTCATCTATTTCCCTTCTTTCATTCATGAACATATCATTTTCATGGTCTAACAAATATTGTTCAAAAGGATCACTAGGAGGCACGGCAATAGAAGCAAGACCAATAATTTCATCTTTACTAGGCAATTCCTCATCACGGGGTTGTCTATGAAATTTAGCAAAATTAAACTGATGAGACATATCACCCAAACCAATAGTAACAATGTCCTTTTCGCAGTCTATCCTAGCATTAATAGTGTTCAAGAAGGGTCTACCAAATATGATGGGACAAAAGCTATCTTGTGGGGAACCAAGAACAAGAAAATCAGTGGGATATTTAACCTTCCCACACAAGACTTCAACATCTCTAACAATCCCAATCGGTGAAATAGTATCTCTATTGGCAAGCTTAATTGTAACATCAATTTCTTTTATCTCAACAGGTCAATATCATGCATAATTTCTTTGTATAAAGAATGAGGTATTGCACTAGCACTAGCACCCATATCACATAAGCCATGATAACAATGATCTCCTATTTTAACAGAAATAACAGGCATGCCTACCACAGGTCTATGTTTATCTTTAGCACCAGGTTTAGCAATTCTAGCAGTCTCATCACAGAAGTAAATAACATGCCCATCGATATTATCAGCCAAGAGATCTTTAACCATAGCAATTTTAGGTTCAACTTTAACTTGCTCAGGAGGTTTGTGTGTCCTAATATTACTTTTGTTGACTATAGTTGAAGCTTTAGCATGATCCTTTATTCTAACAGGGAAAGGTGGTTTCTCAACATAAGCAGTAGGAACAATAGGATCATTATAAGTGATAGTCTTTTCTTCAACTTTAATAGGTGCAACTACTTTTACTTCAATGGGAGGATTATATTTAAACTACTTCTCCTTAGGGAGATCAACATGAGTAGCGAAAGATTCACAGAAAGAAGCTACTATCTCAGAGTCACGTCCATATTTAGTGCTAAATTCACGGAAAGCATCGGTATCCATAAAAGATTTAACACAAAACTTAGATGTTATACCTGACTCCTTACCTTCGTCGAGATCCCAATCTTTAGAGTTGTGTTTAATTCTTTCCAATAAATCCCATTTGAATTCAACAGTCTTCATCATGAAAGAGCCAGTACAAGAAGTATCAAGCATGGAGCGATTATTGAGAGAGAGCCGAGCATAAAATTTTTGAATAATCATTTCTCTTGAGAGCTCATGATTGGGGCATGAATATAACCTTGACTTAAGCCTCCCCCAAGCTTGAGTGATGCTTTCTCCTTCGCGAGGCCAAAAATTATATATATAATTATGATCACGATGAACAAGATGCATAGGATAAAACTTCTGATGAAATTCCAATTTCAATCGCTTGTAGTCCCATGATTCCATATCATCACATAGCCTATACCATGTCAATGCATCTCCCTTCAAATATAAAGGGAAGACCTTCATCTTGATAACATCATCGGGCATACCTACAAGCTTAAATAATCCACAAACTTCATCCACATAGATTAAGTGTAAATCGGGATGCAATGTTCCATCTCCTGCAAAAGGATTAGCTAGCAGTTTCTCTATCATACCTGAAAGAATTTCAAAGTAAACATTTTCAGTAGGTTCAGTAGGTTGAGGGGTAGCTAATTGTGGTTCCGCACGAGGTGAAGATACCCCGAACAAACCCCTCAAAGGGTTGTTTTCCATAGTAACAAGTGACGGTAAATTTCAGCACACTATATAAATTTTTCCTTACCAAATTCCACCTACCAAAGGCGCTTCACTCCCCGGCAACGGCGCCAGAAAAGAGTCTTGATGACCCACAAGTATAGGGGATCTATCGTAGTCCTTTCGATAAGTAAGAGTGTCGAACCCAACGAGGAGCAGAAGGAAATGATAAGCGGTTTTCAGCAAGGTATTCTCTGCAAGCACTGAAATTATCGGTAACAGATAGTTTTGTGATAAGGTAATTTGTAACGGGTAACAAGTAACAAGTGTAAATAAAGTGCAGCAAGATGGCACAATCCTTTTTGTAGCAAAGGACAAGCCTGGACAAACTCTTATATGAAGGAAAACGCTCCCGAGGACACATGGGAATTATCGTCAAGCTAGTTTTCATCACGCTCATATGATTCGCGTTCGTTACTTTGATAATTTGGTATGTGGGTGGACCGGTGCTTGGGTGCTGTCCTTTCTTGGACAAGCATCCCACTTATGATTAACACCTATTGCAAAAATCCGCAACTACAAAAGAAGTATTAAGTTAAACCTAACCATAGCATGAAACATATGGATCCAAATCAGCCCCTTACGAAGCAACTCATAAACTAGGGTTTAAGCTTCTGTCACTCTAGCAACCCATCACCTACTTATTACTTCCCAATGCCTTCCTCTAGGCCCATGGTGAAGTGTCATGTAGTCGACGTTCACATAACACCACTAGAGGAAAGACAACATACATCTCATCAAAATATCGAACGAATACCAAATTCACATGACTACTAATAGCAAGACTTCTCCCATGTCCTCAAGAACAAAAGTAACTACTCACAAATCATATTCATGTTCATAATCAAAGGGGTATTAATATGCATAATGGATCTGAACATATGATCTTCCACCAAATAAACCAACTAGTATCAACTACAAGGAGTAATCAACACTACTAGCAACCCACAGGTACCAATCTGAGGCTTTGGGGCAAAGATTGGATACAAGAGATGAACTAGGGTTTGAGAGGAGATCGTGCTGGTGCAGATGTTGATGGAGATTGACCCCCTCCCGATGAGAGGATCGTTGGTGATGACGATGGCGATGATTTCCCCATCCCGGAGGGAAGTTTCCCGGCAGAACAGCTCTGCCGGAGCCCTAGATTGGTTCCGCCAAGGTTCCGCCTCGTGGCGGCGGAGTTTCTTCCCGAAAGCTTGCTTATGATTTTTTCCAGGGTAAAAGACTTCATATAGCAGAAGATGGGCACCGGAGGCCTGCCAGGGGGCCCACGAGCCAGGGGGCGCGCCTAGGGGGGTAGGGCGCGCCCCCACCCTCGTGGCCAGGGTGTGGGCCCCCTTTGGTGGATTCTTTCGCCAGTATTTTTTATTAATTCCAAAAATAACTTCCGTGAAGTTTCAGGACTTTTGGAGCTGTGCAGAATAGGTCTCTAATATTTGCTCCTTTTCCAGCCCAGAATTCCAGCTGCCGGCATTCTCCCTCTTCATGTAAACCTTGTAAAATAAGAGAGAATAGGCATAAGTATTGTGACATAACGTGTAATAACAGCCCATAATGCAATAAATATCGATATAAAAGCATGATGCAAAATGGACGTATCATCGTGCGATCCATTCATCACGGATGCTATGTTTAAAGGCCGCGAGGGCTTCGGCGTCCGGACAATCGACGATTTGGTTCTTTTTAATTTAGAACCTAGTCCAGAATTTGCGGGCTGACTCTCCGGGTTGCTGGACTATATGACTAAGGTCATCGGCGTCCGGAGGCCGGACATAGGTACCTTGGAAGTTGTCTCTAAAGGCATCCTCCAAATCTTCCCAGCTGCCAATGGAGTTCTCTGGGAGGCTGTTTAACCAGTGTCATGCTGGTCCTTTCAGCTTTAAGGGGAGGTATTTGATGGCATGGAGATCATCACTGCGAGCCATGTGAATATGGAGAAGAAAGTCTTCAATCCATACCGCGGGATCGGTCGTTCCATCATATGCTTCAATGTTTACGGGTTTAAACCCTTCTGGGAATTGGTGTTGCATTACTTCATCGGTAAAGCATAAGGGGTGTGCGGTGCCCCTGTATCGGGCAACGTCACGACAGAGTTCGGATGACATCCGTATTCGCTTTTTGGCCCGGGTGAGGTTATGCCTGTCACGCCAGGCTTGATGGCCATTGTCTCGCGTTGGGGCACGTCCCCTTGATCCATAGATTGATCTGGCCTGACCGGATCTATCGTCCAGGTTCTGGCATAAATCATAGGTATAACCTGGAGCTGCTACCTTTTTGCCTTGACAGCGAGGTGGTAGGGGCTGGTGTTCGGCGTAAGCATCCGCTTTATCTCGCCCACGTGGTGGCCGGTCTGGTTCTTTAGGGCGGTCATATCTTGACGGTATTGGCTCAAGGGCCTCGTCATCGAATTGTGGTAGTAGTCGACGCTTCGGATAACTCTTTGTTGGGTGCTCGAGGACGTATTCCTCGGCAGCTAGGACCTGGGTCCACCTGTCGTTGAGTGTATCCTATTCGGCTTGGAGCTGTTGCTGCTTCTTTTTTAGGCTTATCGCAGTGGCAATTAGCTGATGCTTAAAGCGCTCCTACTCGAGGGGTTCCTCTGGCATGATGAAATCTTCATTGCCAAGGCTGACATCTTCCTCGGAGATCGGTAGATAGTTACTATCTTCCGAATCCTCATTCACGACCTGCTCGTCGGGGTTAACTTGCCCCTCCTCCTGCTCGTCCTGTTCGGATGCAAGCTCGACGGGGTCTTCGGGGTCTTCGGCATTGTCCGGAGTGTTATTTTCTCCGGTGCTGGTATTACTTTCCTTGCTGCAACGTGATTTTGAGCGGCGTCGCTGACGTCGACGTTTCGGTGGTGCATTCACGGGTTTATCCTCGATCGAATCTTTCCTGCCTTCGTCGTCCTCCTCTTTGGATGTATCCACCATATACACATCATATGTGGAGGTAGCCGTCCAGCACCCGGTGAATGGCGGGTCTTGGCTTTGTTTGTCTCCGGCATCATCGTCCATATCATCGATGTCTTTGGAGGCATAATCTAGCATGTCGGTCAAATCCTCGACAGTGGCTATTAAGTGGGTGGTGGGTGGGACGTGAAATTCCCCGCTCTCAGCCCCTAGTCCGGGTTGGGCGTAGTTCGGAGGCGATACTTCCGTAATGGCAAGGGATCGCATTAAGTCTAAGGTCTCGCTTAAGAGCGAAGGCCGGACGGGGGACCGAGGACCTGCGGGGCCGAGCATGACAGAATCTGGCAGGCAGTGCTCACTAGACGCAAACCTTGAGAGTTCGGAGTAGGTATCCAAAGGCGAGTTCGGCTCTCTGATGACAGGGAGAGCCCGGCTTGCCGAAGACATGGTTGCCTCCGGATCTCTAAACAAGAGTTCCATAGGATAACGGAATCCGGTGGGTTTCAGAGACCCTTCTTCGGATGAAGTGGCCCGCTCTGGATCTAAGGCCAGGGCAGGGATGACAGTCGGTCCTTGACTGGTGCTTGATGACGGATCCGACGGGCTTCCTTCGGTGGTCGAGGCCGTAAACCCTTCAAAGATCAAGTATCCTCGGATGTCGGCGACGTAATTCAGGCTTACAAATCTGATCTGATGACCAGGGGCATAGCTGTCGATCTGTTCAAGGTGACCAATTGAATTGGCATGCAGAGCGAAGCCACCAAACACAAAGAGTTGACCAGGGAGGAAAGTTTCCCCGGAAACAACATCCTTGTTGATGATTGAACGAGCCATCAAACCTTCTACCGACGACACAGTGGAACTCTCAATGAAAGCACCAATGTCGGTGTGAAAACCGGCCGATCTCGGGTAGGGGGTCCCGAACTGTGCATCTGAGGATCGAAGGTAACAGGAGACAAAGGGGAGACGATGTTTACCCAGGTTCGGGCCCTCTTAATGGAGGTAATACCCTACTTCTTGCTTGATTGACTTTAATGAGTATAGGGGTTACAAGAGTTGATCTACCTCGAGATCGTAATGGCTAAACCCTAGCTGTCTAGCCTATGTGAGTTCTGATAGCCTCTACGGACTAAACCCTCCGGTTTATATAGACACCGGAGGGGCCTAGGGTTGTACAGAGTTGGTTTATAGAAGAAGGAAACTATACATCCGGACGCCAAGCTTGCCATCCACGCAAAGGAGAGTCCCATCCGGACACGGGAGAAGGCCTTTCACTTTGTATCTTCACGGCCCATCAGTCCGGCCCATGTTACATAGCCCGGACACCCGAGGACCCCATAATACAGGACTCCCTCAAAGATCAATACCCCAAGACGAAGTTTGTTCCTCAATAAGAGAAGTATGATCCTACTTCCTTCAAGGGGACACAAGCTCAAGATGATCTTCCACCACAAGACCACAAGCAAAAAGGCAAGGACAAGCTTCAAGAGGATATTGATGCATTTGAAGAAGCTCCCAAGGCCTTGGTGAAGTGGGTTCCCAAGACTACATCAAGTTCTACTTCATCAAGTACGACAACAACTTCAAGGATTCCCATCAAGTTGATGTGGATCCTGACGAAGTAGAACTAGATAAGTTCTTGAGGGTGACTCCGCCAACATACTTCACTCATATCATTTTGGCAAAAACAAGTGCAAACAACTTCCACATCTTGCACTAGTTCAAGGAGTCACAAATCCTCTTGTTGGTAAGACAAGGGACAAGGTAACCTAATGCTTTCATGGACATCATCTTGTGTGAACTTCACTCTATGTCTATGGATATCCTTGTTTGTTCCTTGTGGGACTAAACCATGTAGGTATTGTAAGTGCAACTCACTCCAATGGATTGTTCCAAATGATCTACATTGAGCATCCACAGCTTCAACATCTACATGAAGTCATCATCGACAAAACCCAAGGTTAGTTCATCCCTCTTAGGGGGGATATCACATCTAGGGGGAGCTTTACTCTAAGAATTGAGCTAAAGCAACTCTAATGGTGTGAACACAACAATGCTTTATGTAAAAGTGGTAACCCCACTTGTGCTTAAACGATGAGTATGACCTACAATCAAATGTTCTCATTTGACTCCTCAGTCAATATACTCATATATAAATGACCTAGTCATCGCCAATTGCTTGATAGATGCTAGAGTGTTTGTGCATGCTTTGCCACATATTTCATTTGCCATCTTATTGTGTGAGCATGTTGATTGCATATTTTTCTCATTTGAGGACATCCATTTGTTGCTTTGATTGTTTGGTCTTTTTCTTCTGCCAAATGGATGGACAAGAATGCCTAAGAACTTCCTCTAGCTATCTATGCTTTTCTCGTCTCCAACTCTATTCATGATACATCACAAAATTTGATCAAGTCAGATTCGAACCCTCTGGGTGAGGAGCACTCGGAGCCACCGATTCGTCATAGACTTAAACTTCCAAAACCTCTCTGTGTATTTCGGTCTGACCGATTCATCCCTTTCGGTCATACCTAGTTCATTGAGTTGATCTAGGTTTTCAATCTCGGTGCAACCGATTTGAACAATTTGGTCACACCAAGTTGCAGTAACCTTTTGTGATTCTGCATCTCGGTGCCACCGAGTCGTTCCACTCGGTCACACCGACAGGGTCAGGATATATATACCCACGGGTCAAATTTTGGAAATTCCTCCGAAACCCTTCACCCGCGCGTATCCTGCTCTGCCGACTCGAGTCTCCGGATCGTCTCCTCATCACCAGCGACCTCCTGCCGCTGGTCTCCGCCGCCGTCAACGGGAATCTTCACCGCCGTTGCCACCGTAGCAAGCTCATCGCCAAGTTAGGGTATGAGTTCGATCCTTTGTGCTTTCTCACTCCGATTCTTAGCACAAAGACAATGCCATGATTTTTACCACGTATGAGATTATTTTATCCAGCAAAAACTTCCTTTATATTAGTTTTGATTCAAAAATTTAGGGTTAGGTTTCTGCCAAACTCATCTCGGACCTACCGAGTTGTAGAAATCGGTCTCACCGATTTGGCCTAGGCCATTGCACTTGTAATTTTAGGTCTGACCGAAACTACAAATCGGTGTGACCGAGTTCAACTCTCAGTGAAACCCTAGCAATCTCGGAGTCACCCAATTGTGTCTCGTCTGACCGATTTCACTAGTTCAGACTCTAATATTACTTTGGTGTCACCGATTTTAACAAATCGGTAGCTCCGAAATGCTATCCGTGGAAAACTAAAACTAAGTTTTTGACTCAACTGTTTTGCAAAATCTCTGCACTTTGTGATGCTCATCTACTCTATCTCAACTACATCTATTCACAGGGTCAGCTTTCAGTTTGCAGTGTCAGACATGTCAGATCAAAGTGACAGCCAGAACAAGTCTGAGGAGCAAGTTAACTTGAGTGAGGGCACTAGTCCCTCTGGCAGCTATGATGAGGGTAGCAGAAGCACCCCAAGCAACTTGACCAAGGCAGCAACAAGGACAAGGAGAAAGAGAAACTCAGACTCTGAGGATGAAGACTATGTTGCTGCTGAGGAAGAAGTCAGCTCAAAGAAGAAAGTTGTCAAGAAAGAATTTGGCACAACAGCTTCAACAAAGCCTGGTCTGAACAAGAAGGCTCCTGCCAAGAGAGTGCCCATGTCAAAGGCCAGAGCCTCAACTCTTGAAGCCTCCCAATCAACTGTTGGAGAGGCTGCTGGTGAGGGAAAGAAAAAGAAGGAAAGGAAGAGAGGGAGATGGTGCAAGCGAGTTGATCCCATGGCTGAATTAGAGAAGCACTCATCTGATGAGGAAGAAGATGAAGAAGAGGATGCTGCACTAGCACCTAAAGCTCAGAAGCTGATGGGGGATGCCATCAAGTCTGGAGCTGCTCCTTCAAAGCCCAAGACTGCCCCAAAAGCTACTGCACAAGCCACCAAGTCTGCCCCCAAGAGATCCACCAGAAATATACCAGCTGCTGAGAAGAACAAAGCCCAGTGCCTGAAGTGGAAGAAGAAGAGGAAGCCCAAGTGCTCAGAAAGTTGAAGCCCAAGATCCCAGATCATGATGATACACATCCAGTGGCTGAAAACATGAAGATCAGGAAGGATGCAGGTCACAGACTGTGGAGATAGTCAGATCCCTATGCTGCAAGAAGAAGGACTGCTGTAGACTACATGTTCCACACTAAGGAACAGTAGGACTTCTATGAGGCTGTGCTCCTGGATAAGAAGCCCATAGTTAGTGATATGAAACGGGTTGATTGTTCATATATTGATGACAATGAAGATCACTTTCTTGGAGTTAATGAGAGCTTCAGAATGAATGGAGTTGATGCCTTTGTGGGTCAGAAATTGACCAAGTGGAATGATGAGCTTATCATGCAATTCTATTCAACAGCTCACTTCTACCCAGATGGAAGAATCGTTTGGATGTCTGAAGGTACAAGGTACTAGTCAACAGTTGTTGAGTGGGCCAAGCGTATCAATGCCCCTGAAGAGCATGAAGATGACACTGATGTGTATGTCAAGCCAAGGAAAGGACACAACTCCATGGCACATATGTACAAGGAGATTCCTGATGCAGCCTTGGAACATCACCAGTTTGGCGCTGTCTATTATCTCCTATCAGGACTGCCCACAATCAGTACTATCCTTAGGCACACATTGTTGCCCAAGTCTGGAGATCACAGGATGATAAGAGGGCATTCCATCAATTTTCTGCATATGTTTGATGTGCCAGAAAAGTTCAAGGTGATGACACTGATTGTAGAGATAATCAAGAGGACAGCTGCTGATCAGAAGAGATCATGTGGGTATGCTCCACACATCCAAATGCTCATCAACTCCAAGATGGGCAAAGGCTTATATCTGTTGGACAAAGAGCATCTTCCCTTGAGGCCTGATTTTGAGGACAACACAGTTGTCATGGATGCTACAGATCCTACTTCAATAGAGGCTTAGGAGAAGAGAGCAAAGGCAAAAGCAGAGAAGGCAGCCAAGATGCCAAGAGCTGAAGATGCTTCACAAGTTTTTCGCAAGTCAAAACAAGACCAACTTGGCTATCTTATTCAGTCTACTTTGAGGATTGAGAAAGGATTGGCCACCCTGACTCAGAATCAAGAGAGTCCTGAGAGAATCTTTGAGACCAAACTTCATGACTTGGATGTCAAGGTGACAGAGATTCAGACTTATGTGGAGAAGATCCAAGAAGAGCTTGAGGACAGGAGTGACAAGACCACTACTGATGCATATCAAAGGGTGCCCAGAAGGCAGAGGTCTGTAGCAGTGCCAGTGACAGATACTAGAGCTACAACTTCAGCTCCTGCAGCCACAGCTTCAGTTGCCCCTCCAGTTGCAACTCCACCAGCTCCTTCAACCTCTTCATATGCATTTGTTGCAGGACTCCTCTCCACACGACCTCCCAAAGATCAAGCTTAGAGAGCCGGATACCACTATGCATTTTTGAGCTTGTTTGTTTGCTTGCTTGGATGATACTTTATGGTCATGTGTTTGATCATATCATACTTTAATGTGTGTGCTTGGATGATAATATTCTCTATCTCTCATGTATGATCATTCACTTTGTCTTGGTGGTGAGTGTATATTTCATTTACTATAATTTTGAGCGCTCCACCAAGATGTATGTGACATGGAAGAGTAACCCATGTTCCTAATCGATTGTGCATTTGCATTCCAAAGCAAATTTAAATAATGCACAAATTTAGGGGGAACTCTTGCTTATCACATACTTCTCAAAGCGACGATGTATTTCATTCTTACTATAATTTGTTGAAGCTTTGCTCTATATGTTGTCATCAATTACCAAAAAGGGGGAGATTGAAAGTGCAACTAATCCCTGGGTGGTTTTGGTAATTCTTAACAACATATAGCTCATTGAACTATTACTATTTCAAGATGATCATTTCAGAAAGTTCAATGATTGGCATGGCATGGAATAGAGATGTCAACCCCTCAAAATGCTAAGGACACATATTGGCAAAAGCTCAAGACTCTACATTTTCATTTTAGTGATCCAAGATCACATTGAGTCCATAGGAAAAGCCAATACTATTAAAAGGGGATGAGGAGTTGCTTAATGGCTTGCTTGCTCAAAATGCTTAGTGATATGCTCCAAAAGCCCTCAACCACTTTCTCAATTCCACATATGTCCGAAACCTAAAGTCAAACTCGGCGCCACCGATTTGATCTATCCGGCGCCACCGAGTTCAATTGACATAGCCATAGCCAGAAACCCTAATCAGTTCGGTCTCACCGAGATGGATTGCAAACTCTCTGTTTCCCTTTGTAACATTTCGGTCTAACCGAAATGAGCGAACGGTCCCACCGAGTTCGCAATGCAAAACTCTCTGTTTCCTTTTCGTAACGTTTCGGTCTCACCGAATGAGTGATCGGTCCCATCGAGTTTGCCTGACCAACTCTCTGTTTGCCTATTACCGAAATCGGTCTCACCGAGTTCATGTGATCGGTCTCACCGAGATCAAGTTATGCCCTAACCCTAGCACATCGGTCCCAATGAGTTGATCATGTCGGTCCCATCGAAAAGCCTAACGTTCACATTTTGAACTGAATCGGTCTGACCGAGTGTCTCTATTCGGTCCAACCGAGTTTTGTAAATTGTGTGTAACGGTTAGATTTTGGGTGGAGGCTATATATACCCCTCCACCCTTCCTCCATTCGTGAGGAGAGCCATCGGAACGTGCCTACACTTCCACTACTCATTTTATGAGAGAGAACCACCTACTCATGTGTTGAGACCAAGACATTCCAATCCAACCACAAGATTCTTGATCTCTAGCCTTACCCAAGTTTCTTTCCACTCGAATCATCTTTCCACCATATCCAAATCTGTGAGAGAGAATTGAGTGTTGGGGAGACTATCATTTGAAGCACAAGAGCAAGGAGTTCATCATCAACACACCATCTATTACCTTTTGGAGAGTGGTGTCTCCTAGATTGGTTAGGTGTTACTTGGGAGCCTCCGTCAAGATTGTGGAGTTGAACCAAGGAGTTTGTAAGGGCAAGGAGATCGCCTACTTCGTGAAGATCTACCCAAGTGAGGCAAGTCCTTCGTGGGCGATGGACATGGTGGGATAGACAAGGTTGCTTCTTCGTGGACCCTTCGTGGGTGGAGCCCTCCGTGGACTCGTGCAGTCGTTACCCTTCGTGGGTTGAAGTCTCCATCAACGTGGATGTACGATAGCACCACCTATCGGAACCACGCCAAAAATCTCCGTGTCTACAATGTGTTTGCTCCCTCCAAACTCCTCCCCTTTACCTTCATATGCAATGATTTACATTCCGTTGCTATACTCTAGAATTGCATGTGTAGGTTCTTGGGGAACGTAGTAATTTCAAAAAATTTCCTACGCACACGCAAGATCATGGTGATGCATAGCAACGAGAGGGGAGAGTGTTGTCCACGTACCCTCGTAGACCGACAGCGGAAGCGTTATCACAACGCGGTTGATGTAGTCGTACGTCTTCACGATCCGACCGATCAAGTACCGAACGCACGGCACCTCCGAGTTCTACACACGTTCAGCTCGATGACGTCCCTCGAACTCCGATCCAGCCGAGTGTTGAGGGAGAGTTTGGTCAGCACGACGGCATGGTGACGATGATGATGTTCCACCGACGCAGGGCTTCGCCTAAGCTCCGCAACAGTATTATCGAGGTGTAATATGGTGGAGGGGGGCACCGCACACGGCTAAGAGATCTCAAGGATCAATTGTTGTGTCACTCGGGTGCCCCCCTGCCCCCGTATATAAAGGAGCAAGGGGGAGGCAGCCGGCCAAGGGGAGAGGCGCGCCAAAGGGGGGAGTCCTACTCCCACCGGGAGTAGGACTCCTCCTTTCCTTGTGGGAGTAGGAGAAGGGAAGGGGGAAGGAGAAAGAAGGAAGGGGGCGCCCCCCTTCCCTAGTCCAATTCGGACTAGCCCATGGGGAGGGGTGCGGCCACCCTTTGGGGTCTTTCTCTCCTTTCCCGTATGGCCCATTAAGGCCCAATACGAATTCCCGTAACTCTCCGGTACTCCGAAAAATACCCGAATCACTCGGAACCTTTCCGAAGTCCGAATATAGTCGTCCAATATATCGATCTTTACGTCTCGGCCATTTCGCGACTCCTCGTCATGTCCCCGATCCCATCCGGGACTCCGAACTCCTTCGGTACATCAAAACTCAATAAAACTGTCATCGTAACGTTAAGCGTCCGGACCCTACGGGTTCGAGAACTATGTAGACATGACCGAGATACCTCTCCGGTCAATAACCAATAGCGGGACCTGGATGCCCATATTGGCTCCCACATATTCTACGAAGATCTTTATCGGTCAGACCGAATAACAACATACGTTGTTCCCTTTGTCATCGGTATGTTACTTGCCCGAGATTCGATCGTCGGTATCTCGATACCTAGTTCAATCTCGTTACCGGCAAGTCTCTTTACTCGTTCCGTAATACATCATCCCGCAACTAACTCATTAGTCACAATGCTTGCAAGGCTAATAGTGATGTGCATTACCGAGTGGGCCCAGAGATACCTCTCCGACAATCGGAGTGACAAATCCTAATCTCGAAATACGTCAACCCAACAAGTACCTTTGGAGACACCTGTAGAGCACCTTTATAATCACCCATTTACGTTGTGACGTTTGGTAGCACACAAAGTTTTCCTCCGGTAAACGGGAGTTGCATAATCTCATAGTCATAGGGACATGTATAAGTCATGAAGAAAGCAATAGCAACATACTAAACGATCGGGTGCTAAGCTAACGGAATGGGTCAAGTCAATCACGTCATTCTCCTAATGAGGTGATCCCGTTAATCAAATGACAACTCATGTCTATGGCTAGGAAACATAACCATCTTTGATTAACGAGCTAGTCAAGTAGATGCATACTAGTGACACTCTGTTTGTCTATGTATTCACACATGTATTATGTTTCCGGTTAATACAATTCTAGCATGAATAATAAACATTTATCATGATATAAGGAAATAAATAATACTTTATTATTGCCTCTAGGGCATATTTCCTTCAGTCTCACACTTGCACTAGAGTCAGTAATCTAGTTCACATCTCCATGTGATTTAACATCAATAATTCACATCACCATGTGATTTAACATCTATAATTCACATCACCATGTGATTTCACATCACCATGTGATTAACACCCATAGTTCACATTTGTCATGTGACCAACACCCAAAAGGGTTTACTAGAGTCAATAATCTAGTTCACATCGCTATGTGATTAACACCCAAAGAGTACTAAGGTGTGATCATGTTTTGTGAGATAATTTTAGTCAACGGGTCTGTCACATTCAGATCCATAAGTATTTTGCAAATTTCTATGTCTACAATGCTCTGCGCGGAGCTACTCTAGCTAATTGCTCCCACTTTCAATATGTATCTAGACCGAGACTTAGAGTCATCTAGATTTAGTGTCAAAACTTGCATCGACGTAACCCTTTACGACGAACCTTTTGTCACTTCCATAATCGAGAAACATATCCTTATTCCACTAAGGATAATTTTGACCGCTGTCCAGTGATCTACTCCTAGATCACTATTGTACTCCCTTGCCAAAATCAGTGTAGGGTATACAATAGATCTGGTACACAGCATGGCATACTTTATAGAACCTATGGCCGAGGCATAGGGAATGACTTTCATTCTCTTTCTATCTTCTGCCGTGGTCGGGCTTTGAGTCTTACTCAATTTCACACCTTGTTACACAGGCAAGAACTCTTTCTTTGATTGTTCCATTTTGAACTACTTCAAAATCTTGTTAAGGTATCTACTCATCGAAAAACTTATCAAGCGTCTTCATCTATCTCTATAGATCTTGATGCTTAATATGTAAGCAGCTTCACCGAGGTCTATCTTTGAAAAAAAACTTTCAAACACTCCTTTATGCTTTGCAGAATAATTCTACATTATTTATGATCAACAATATGTCATTCACATATACTTATCAGAAATGTTGTAGTGCTCCCACTCACTTTCTTGTAAATACAGGCTTCACCGCAAGTCTGTACAAAACTATATCCTTTGATCAACTTATCAAGGCGTATATTCCAACTCCGAGATGCTTGCACGAGTCCATAGATGGATCGCTGGACCTTGCATATTTTGTTAGCACTTTTAGGATTGACAAAACCTCCTGGTTGCATCATATACAACTCTTCTTTAATAAATCCATTAAGGAATGTAGTTTTGTTTATCCATTTGCCAGATTTCATAAAATGCGGCAATTGCTAATATGATTCAGACAGACTTTAAGCATAGATACGAGTGAGAAACTCTCTCATCGTAGTCAACACCTTGAACTTGTCGAAAACCTTTTGCGACAATTCTAGCTTTGTAGATAGTGACACTACTATCAGCGCCCGTCTTCCTCTTGAAGATCCATTTAATCTGAATGGCTCGCCGATCATTGGGCAAGTCAATCAAAGTCCATACTTTGTTCTCATATATGGATCTTATCTCAGATTTCATGGCCTCAAGCCATTTCGCGGAATCTGGGCTCACCATTGCTTCTTCATAGTTCGTAGGTTCGTCATGGTCTAGTAACATAACCTCCAGAACAGGATTACCGTACCACTCTGGTGCAGATCTTACTCTGGTTGACCTACGAGGTTCAGTAATAACTTGATCTGAAGTTACATGATCATCATCATTAACTTCCTCACTAATTGGTATAGGCGTCACAGAAACTGGTTTCTGCAATGAACTACTTTCCAATAAGGGAGCAGGTATAATTACCTCATCAAGTTCTACTTTCCTCCCACTCACTTCTTTTGAGAGAAACTCCTTCTCTAGAAAGGATCCATACTAAGCAACAAAGGTCTTGCCTTCGGATCTGTGATAGAAGGTGTACCCAACTGTCTCCTTTGGGTATCCTATGAAGACACATTACTCCGATTTGGGTTTGAGCTTATCAGGATGAAACTTTTTCACATAAGCATTGCAACCCTAAATTTCAAGAAACGACAACTTTGGTTTCTTGCCAAACCACAGTTCATAAGGCGTCGTCTCAACGGATTTTGATGGTGCCCTATTTAACGTGAATGTAGCTGTCTCTAATGCATAACCCCAAAACGATAGTGGTAGATCGGTAAGAGACATCATATATCGCACCATATCTAATAAAGTATGGTTACGATGTTCGGACACACCATTACACTGTGGTGTTCCAGGTGGCATGAATTTGTGAAACTATTCCACATTGTTTTAATTGAAGACCAAACTCGTAACTCAAATATTTGTCTCCGCGATCAGATCGTAGAAACTTTATTTTCTTGTTACGATGATTTTCTACTTCACTCTGAAATTATATGAACTTTTCAAATGTTTCAGACTTCTGTTTCATTACGTAGATATACCCATATCTGCTCAAATCATCTGTGAAGGTCAGAAAATAATGATACCTGCTACGAGCCTCAATATTCATCGGGCCACATACATCTGTATGTATGATTTCCAACAAATCTGTTGCTCTCTCCATAGTTCCGGAGAACGGCATTTTTAGTCATCTTGCCCATGAGGCATGGTTCGCAAGCATCAAGTGATTCATAATCAAGTGATTCCAAAATCCCATCAGTATGGAGTTTCTTCATGCGCTTTACACCAATATGACCTAAACGGCAGTGCCACAAATAAGCTGCATTATCATTATTAACTTTGCATCTTTTGGCTTCATTATTATGAATATGTGTATCACTACGATCGAGATCCAACAAACCATTTTCGTTGGTGTGTATGACCATAGAAGGTTTTTATTCATGTAAACAGAACAACAATTGTTCTCTAACTTAAATGAATAACCATTTTGCAATAAACATGATCAAATCATATTCATGCTCAACGCAAACACCAAATAACACTTATTTAATATCAACACTAATCCCGAAAGTACAAGAAGTGTGCGATGATGATCATATCAATCTTGGAACTACTTCCAACACACATCGTCACCTCGTGTTTTACTAGTCTCTATTTATTCTGCAACTCCCTGATTTGAGTTACTACTCTTTAGCAACTGAACCAGTATCAAATACTGAGGGGTTGCTATAAACACTAGTAAGTACACATCAATAACATGTATATCCAATATACCTTTGTTCACTTTGCCATCTTTCTTATCCACCAAATACTTGGGGTAGTTCCGCTTCCAGTGACCAGTCCCTTTGCAGTAGAAGCACTTAGTCTCAGGCTTAGGACCAGACTTAGGCTTCTTCACTTGAGTAGCAACTTGCTTGCCGTTCTTCTTGAAGTTTCCCTTCTTCCCTTTTCCCTTTTCTTGAAACTAGTGGTCTCGTCAACCATCAACACTTGATGTTTTTCTTGATTTCTACCTTCGTCGATTTCAGCATCATGAAGAGCTCGGGAATTACTTTCGTCATCCCTTGCATACTGTAGTTCATCACGAAGTTCTACTAACTTGGTGATGGTGACTAGAGAATTTTGTCAATCATTATTTTATCTGGAAGATTAACTCCCACTTGATTCAAGCGATTGTAGTACCCAGACAATCTGAGCACATGCTCACTAGTTGAGCGATTCTCCTCCATCTTTTAGCTATAGAACTTGTTGGAGACTTCATATCTGTTAAGCATGGTGCACTAAACTATCAAGTAGTCATCATATTGAGCTAGCCAAACGTTCATAACGTCTGCATCTGCTCCTGCATAAGGTCTGTCACCTAGCGGTGCATCAAGGACATAATTCTTCTGTGCAGCAATGAGGATAATCCTCAGATCACGGATCCAATCCGCATCTTTGCTACTAACATCTTTCAACATTATTTTTCTCTAGGAACATATCAAAAAATAAACACAGGGAAGCAACAACGCGAGCTATTGATCTATAACATAATTTGCAAAATACTATCAGGACTAAGTTCATGATAAATTTTAAGTTCAATTAATCATATTACTTAAGAACTCCCACTTAGATAGACATCCCTCTAATCATCTAAGTGATTGCGTGATCCAAAGCAACTAAACCATGTCCGATTAACACGTGAGATGGAGTAGTCTCAATGGTGAACATCACTATGTTGATCATATCTACTATATGATTCACGCTCGACCTTTCGGTCTCTGTGTTCCGAGGCCATATCTGTATATATGCTAGGCTCGTCAAGTTTAACCTGAGTATTCCGCGTGTGCAACTGTTTTGCACCCGTTGTATTTGAACGTAGAGCCTATCACACCCGATTAACACGTGGTGTCTCAGCACAAAGAACTTTCGCAACGGTGCATACTCAGGGAGAACACTTTTATCTTGAAATTTTAGTGAGAGATCATCTTATAATGCTACCGTCAATCAAAGCAAGATAAGATGCATAAAGGATTAACATCACATGCAATCAATATAAGTGATATGATATGGCCACCATCATCTTGTGCTTGTGATCTCCATCTTCGAAGCACCGTGCTCGTGATCTCCATCTCCGAAGCACCGTCATGATCACCATCGTCACCGGCGCGACACCTTGATCTCGATCGTAGTATCGTTGTCGTCTCGCCAACTTATTGCTTTTACAACTATCTCTACCGCTTAGTGATAAAGTAAAACTATTACACGACGATTGCATCTCATACAATAAAGCGGCAACCATATGGCTCCTGCCAGTTGCCGATAACTCGGTTACAAAACATGATCATCTCATACAACAAATTATATCACATCATGTCTTGACCATATCACATCACAACATGCCCTGCAAAAACAAGTTAGACGTCCTCTACTTTGTTGTTGCATGTTTTACGTGGCTGCTACGGGCTTAGCAAGAACCGTTCTTACCTACGCATCAAAACCACAACGATAGTTTGTCAAGTTGGTGATGTTTTAACCTTCGCAAGGACCGGGCGTAGCCACACTCGGTTCAACTAAAGTGAGAGAGACAGACACCCGCCAATCACCTTTAAGCAACGAGTGCTCCGAACAGTGAAACCAGTCTCGCGTAAGCGTACGCGTAATGTCGGTCCGGGCCGCTTCATCTCACAATACCGCTGAACCAAAGTATGACATGCTGGTAAGCAGTATGACTTATATCGCCCACAACTCACTTGTGTTCTACTCGTGCATAGCATCAACGCATAAAACCAGGCTCGGATGCCACTGTTGGGGAACGTAGTAATTTCAAAAAAATTCCTACGCACACGCAAGATCATGGTGATGCATAGCAACGAGAGGGGAGAGTGTTGTCCACGTACCCTCATAGACCGACAGCGGAAGCGTTATCACAACGCGGTTGATGTAGTCGTACATCTTCACGATCCGACCGATCAAGTACCGAACGCATGGCACCTCCGAGTTCTACACACGTTCAGCTCGATGACGTCCC
Organism: Aegilops tauschii subsp. strangulata; assembly: GCF_002575655.3. Lineage (NCBI taxonomy): Eukaryota > Viridiplantae > Streptophyta > Magnoliopsida > Poales > Poaceae > Aegilops > Aegilops tauschii. Next base: position 404,112,905 of record NC_053036.3, on the reverse strand, counting down.
TCGAACTCCGATCCAGCCGAGTGTTGAGGGAGAGTTTCGTCAGCACGACGGCGTGGTGACGATGATGATGTTCCACCGACGCAGGGCTTCGCCTAAGCTCCGCAACGGTATTATCGAGGTGTAATATGGTGGAGGGGGCACCGCACATGGCTAAGAGATCTCAAGAATCAATTGTTGTGTCACTGGGGTGCCCCCTGCCCCCGTATATAAAGGAGCAAGGGGGAGGCAGCCGGCCAAGGGGAGAGGCGCGCCAAAGGGGGGAGTCCTACTCCCACCGGGAGTAGGACTCCTCCTTTCCTTGTGGGAATAGGAGAAGGGAAGGGGGAAGGAGAAAGAAGGAAGGGGCGCCCCCCTTCCCTAGTACAATTTGGACTAGCCCATGGGGAGGGGTGCGGCCACCCTTTGGGGTCTTTCTCTCCTTTCCCGTATGGCCCATTAAGGCCCAATACGAATTCCCGTAACTCTCCGGTACTCCGAAAAATACCCGAATCACTCGGAACCTTTCCGAAGTCCGAATATAGTCGTCCAATATATCGATCTTTACGTCTCGGCCATTTCGAGACTCCTCGTCATGTCCCCGATCTCATCCGGGACTCCGAACTACTTCGGTACATCAAAACTCAATAAAACTGTCATCATAACGTTAAGCGTGCGGACCTTACGGGTTCGAGAACTATGTAGACATGACCGAGACACCTCTCCGGTCAATAACCAATAGCGGGACCTGGATGCCCATATTGGCTCCCACATATTCTACGAAGATCTTTATCGGTCAGACCGCATAACAACATACGTTGTTCCCTTTGTCATCGGTATGTTACTTGCCCGAGATTCGATCGTCGGTATCTCGATACCTAGTTCAATCTCGTTACCGGCAAGTCTCTTTACTCGTTCCGTAATACATCATCCCGCAACTAACTCATTAGTCACAATGCTTGCAAGGCTTATAGTGATGTGCATTACCGAGTGGGCCCAGAGATACCTCTCCGACAATCGGAGTGACAAATCCTAATCTCGAAATACGCCAACCCAACAAGTACCTTTGGAGACACCTGTAGAGCACCTTTATAATCACCCATTTACGTTGTGACGTTTGGTAGCACACAAAGTGTTCCTCCGGTAAATGGGAGTTGCATAATCTCATAGTCATAGGAACATGTATAAGTCATGAAGAAAGCAATAGCAACATACTAAACGATCGGGTGCTAAGCTAACGGAATGGGTCAAGTCAATCATGTCATTCTCCTAATGAGGTGATCCCGTTAATCAAATGACAACTCATGTCTATGGCTAGGAAACATAACCATCTTTGATTAACGAGCTAGTCAAGTAGAGGCATACTAGTGACACTCTGGTTGTCTATGTATTCACACATGTATTATGTTTCCGGTTAATACAATTCTAGCATGAATAATAAACATTTATCATGATATAAGGAAATAAATAATACTTTATTATTGCCTCTAGGGCATATTTCCTTCATAGGTTGATTGCTTGACTTGTGCTAAGTTGCTAAAATCTGCCAAGACATACTTTCCTTCATAGGTTGATTGGGAAAAGGCTAGATTTTTATTTGGTCAAGTAGTCTAATCACCCCCTCTAGACATACTTTCGATCCTACAAATAGACCCGCCTCATTTGGAGTTAACATCACCTCAGCAGGTGTTAACACCTCCGGGTCATTATTCCAACCCGCTGGATAACATGATTGCCGCGGCTTCGCTGCTGGCGGCTCTTCCAGTAGAAGGCGAGTCTCCCGTTGCGGTCGAGGCCCGGAAGGCTGTGGAGCTTCTTCAGACAGCAGTAGCTCAACAGGCGGCTTATTCATATAGCCGTGAGCGAATTCATTCAACTCCACGCCACAACCGAAGTTACAGTCGGCGCATTGAATCACCGGCGGTTTCCAGCAGCGAGCGGCGCCGTAACCCGCCCCGTGGGCATGACCCGCCACGTGATGATAACAATGTTCAGGCCCTGATGGATTAGGCTATAGGGCACATCAAGAGGCGGAGCTGGCGGCTCAATTAGTGGCTCATCAACGGCTTCAGTTGAATCCTTCGGCATCTGTGGAGGCGGGGATCACTTCCAGGACAGTGGGTGTGCCATGCCTAGTATCGGCTCTTCGCAATGAGCGGTTGTCTAAAGACTTCAAGGGCCCTCGAAAGGTGCCCAATTACACAGCTGATCAACCTCCTGAGGCTTGGATTGAGAGCTATGAGCTGGCATTGAGATATGAGATGTTAACAACGCTTTGTGCGCCAAGTACTTCACCATGATGCTGGATGGGCCGGCTCGAACCTGGTTGAAGGGATTACCCCCTAATTCTATCAATTCATGGGCTGAGTTGAAGGCGCATTTTATTCAGAATTTCAAAGACACATGTAAACAACCTCTGTCGATCATCGACCTAGACGCTTGTGTCCAGCGCGAGGATGAGTCGGCCCACCACTGGGTCCGGTGGGTGTCCGCTATTATCCATTCATCGGATAGCATCAACGCCGGCTCTGCTGTTCTAGTTCTGGAGAAAAGTTGTCGTTTCACCCGTCTCAAACAGAAGTTAGGGCGGCTTGAACGTCACTACAATGATATGGGGGAGCTTATGGCGGCTCTCATCAAATACGCCGACTCTGACAATACGAAGAACCCTGGGTCTGATGAGGAGAAGTCCAATAAGGGGAAGAAGAACAGCAATGGAAAAGGGCAATAGCCAAATATGACAGGGCATAACCAGGGTAGTAATGGTAAGCGCAAGCAACCTGATGGCGGGTCAGATTTTGTGGCCAATACCAATACACAGAATAACGATTGACGTCGTAAGGGAAATCCACAACCTCGGTTTGGAGGGCCAAAGTTCAACCTTGAGGCGATGTTGAACCAGCCTTGCCCAAAGCACAGTTTTCCAGATAGACTGTCGACTCACATGTGGAAAGATTGTTTTATCATGAAGGAATATAAGAACTCCAGCTTTCATCAGGACCACAATGGCCTGCACGGCGGGTCAGGATCCGGCTCTCATGGGCCCGGCTTCGGAGGTGGCGGCTCAAATTCCAGATATCAAGGTGAGGGCAATCAGGGCAGTTATAACTAGCAGCCCAATCAAGGTAATCAGCAACAACAGTCAGGGTATCAGAGTAATCCAAAGCAGCTTAATAGTGGCCAATATCATGTTTTCACCAAAAGTCCGTGCAAGCGAGATCAGAAGGTTCATAAACGAGCGGTGAGCGCAGTTGAGCCGGCAGTGCCTCGATACTTACAATGGTCAGAGCAGCCAATTGTGTGGAGCCGTGAGGATCACCCGCCCCGGGTTGACAATCCGGGTCAGCTGGCATTAGTGGTAGCCCCTCAGGTTGGAGGTTACAATTTCACTAAAGTGCTTATGGATGGAGGCAGCAGTATCAATATCCTCTATTATGATACTTTTCACCGTATGGAATTGATTGACAAAGATCTTAAGCCGTCCTCTATAGTCTTTCACGGTGTGATGCCTGGCAAGTCGGCATATCCAGTTGGTAAGATTGCCTTGGAAGTAGCTTTTAGCAATGATTATGATTACAGGGTGGAGACATTGTGGTTTGAAGTAGTTAAAATCAAGAGTCCCTATCACGCTTTGTTTGGAAGGCCGGCTTACGCCAAGTTTATGGCACGGCCTTGTTATGTGTATTTGTAGCTTAAGATGCCGGGTCGCAAGGGTACCATTACGGTACATGGTGACAGGAAGATAGCCTTGGAATGTGAAGAAGGCGATGCTGCTTATGCTGAGTCGGCCTGTGCCACGGAGGAACTTAAGTTTTATAAAGACAATGTTGACCCGGCTGATATGACTCCGTTAAAGAAGCCAACCACAGAGCATGACCCTTTGTTGAAGTTTAAATCGGCGGATGATACCAAGCAGGTTAACTTTGTCCCTAGTGACTCATCTCCATAGTTCACTATCAGCGCTCATCGAGTTCATCCATGAGAACTGGGACATCTTTTCATGGAAGCCTTCAAACATGCCGGCTATACCAAGATAGCTCGCCGATCACACTCTCAATATTGATCCTAAGTTTAAGCCAGTCAAGCAATTCCTTCGTCGTTTTAATGAAGAGAGACATAAGGCCATTGGAAAAGAGGTGGCCCACCTCTTAGCGGTCGGGTTCATCGTTGAAGTTTTTCATCCTCAGTGGTTGGATAACCTGGTGCTGTACTTAAAAAGAATGGCACTTGGCGTATGTGTGTGGATTATACTGACCTCAACATAGCTTGTCTAGCTGATCCTTTTGCTCTTCCCCATATCAATCAGATCATAGATGCTACGGCGGGTTGTGATTGGATGCCTATTTTGGTTATCATCAAATTAAGATGCCAGTTAAAGACCAAGAGAAGACAGCTTTCATGAGACCTTTTGGAGCATTCTGCTATGTGTTTATGCCTTTTGGGCTCAAGAGTGCCCAGACGACTTATCAGCATTGTGTCCAGAACTGTTTCCATAATCATATTGGATGTAATGTTCATGCTTATGTGGATGATATTGTTGTGAAGTCTAGAAAGAAGGAGACTCTGTTGTATGATCTGAAAGAGACCTTTGATAATCTCTGAGTCTACAAAATGATGCTTAACCCGGCCAAATGCGTTTTTGGTGTGCCTGCAGGCAAGCTCTTGGGCTTTTTGGTCTCTGAGAGAGGTATTGAAGCTAACCCGGAGAAAATCAAGGCCATCACTTCATTGGCTAAGCCGGTGTGCGTCAATGATGTCCAGCGTTTGGCGGGTCGTATTGCAGCTTTAAGCCGGTTTATAAGCTGCCTGGGAGAGAAGGCTATTCCTCTGTACTAGATGATGAAGAAAACAGATTGTTTTGTTTGGAGTGATGTTGCTAATGAGGCGTTTGAAGCGCTTAAAAAGTAGCTGGCTGAGCCGCCGATTCTTGCAGCTCCTATTGAGAAGGAACCTTTGCTCTTATATGTGGCTGCTAACAGCAGAGCCGTCAGCGTGGCGGTTGTAGTGGAAAGAAAAGAGTCTGGTAAGGAATATCCAGTCCAAAGGCCGGCTTATTATGTCAGTGAGGTCTTAATTGAGTCTAAACAGCGATACCCACATTGGCAGAAGCTAGTTTGTGGGGTGTTCATGGCCAGTCGCAAGTTGAAGCATTATTTTCTTGGTCATCCCATTACTATGGTCAGCTTTGCTTAGGAGATATTATTCAAAATAGAGAGGCCACGGGCAGAGTGGCCAAGTGGGCCACTGAGATTGGACCCCATGGTTTGAAATATATGCCAAGGACAACTATCAAGTCTCAAGCTCTTGTGGATTTCATCAACGACTGGACAGAGTTGCAGATGCCTGAGGAGAGGCCTGATAATACATATTAGACTATTCATTTTGATGGGTACAGGCAATTGGAAGGCTCGGGGGCTGGAGTTATTTTGACTTCCCCACGAGGTGACAAGTTTTGTTATGTTTAAAGGTTGATGTTTCCCTGTACTAACAATGCAGCCAAATATGAGGCCTTGCTTCATGGCTTAAAGGTGTCCAAAGAGATGAATCTAAGCCGGGTCAGGTGCTTTGGCGACTCAGATTTGGTGGCTCAGCAGGTCTTTGGCACTTGGGATTCTAAAGACCCACTCATGGCAGCTTATCACCAGGAGGTTGATAATATCGTTGGTCACTTCAAAGGTTATCAGGTAGAGCATCTGGATCGAAGGAAGAATGAGGCGGCTGATGCTTTGAGCCGGCTTGGGTTGCAGCGTAAGCCGGTACCCCCTAATGTTTTTATTGACGTATTGCATAATCCTTCAGTTAAATTGCCATCCAAGGAAGATCTTGTTGTTCCTGACCCGGAGGCACAGTTGGTGGCGGATCTCCATGCCATCCCTGATTGGACAGTTCCCTATTTGGTTTATATGAGCTGGGGTGAGTTACCTGAGGATGAAACTTTGGCTAGGCAGATAACCCGGCGGTCTAAATCTATGACTATTGTCAATGGCAAGTTACACCGATGCAGGGTCACAGGCGTGTTCCAACGTTGTGTTTCTCCTGAAGAGCGTCATCAGGTTCTAAGGGAGATACATGAAGGTGATTGTGGCCATCATGCTGGCTCTAAATATCTTGTGGCTAAAGCCTTTCGTCATGGATTTTACTGGTTGACAGCTCATGTTGATGGAGAGGATCTTGGTAGTAAGTGTGATGCCTGTCAGAAATTCTCTCGACGGGCTCATGTGCCAGATCAAGAATTGAGGATGATTCCAATTACTTGGCCATTTGCAGTTTGGGGGCTTGATATGGTTGGGCCTTTTAAGAGGTCTAAGGATAAAAGACCCACCTTTTGGTGGCGGTTGACAAGTTTACTAAGTGGGTTGAGGCAGAGCCGGTCAGTAAGTGCGATGCGGTAACAACGATTCAATTCATTAAGAAAGTCATCTTCCGTTTTGGATACCCTCACAGTATCATAAATGATAATGGCAGTAATCTGTCTAAGGGTGCTATGAGAGAGTTCTTTCAATGAGAACATATTCGTCTTGACGTTTCATCAGTGGCTCATCCATAGTCTAACGGTCAAGCTGAGAGGGACAATCAGGAAATCTTGAAAGGTATAAAGCCCCGACTTATGGTTCCTTTACAGCGAACGCCGGGTTGTTGGGTTGAGGAGTTACCCTATGTAATTTGGAGTATCAATACTACTCCCAACAGGTCTATAGGTTATACGCCCTTCTTCATGGTCTAGAGGGCAGAGGCGGTTCTTCCAAGCAATATTCGTCATGACTCGCCCCGTGTGGCGGCTTATGTTGAAGCTGCCAATGAAATAGCACGTCAGGATGCGCTTGCTGTGTTGGATGAAGAGTGTGACCTTGCGGCGGATCGTTTGGCGATATACCAATAAGATCTGCGTGGCTATTATAGCCACCGGGTTAAAACCCAGACCTTTCAAGAAGGCGATTCGGTGCTGCGGTTGATCCAGGATCAAACAGATATGCGTAAGTTATCCCCACCTTGGGAGGGACCTTTTGTGATCAGCAAGAACCTGAACAACGGGTCATACTACCTCATTGATATTCGAGAACACAAGGACTCACACACATCGGAGGAGGAGACCCGCCGGCCTTGGAACATCGCTCATCTTCGGCCTTATTACACTTGAGTCACCGGCTCTTGTGATGTACATACTTGCATGCATCAATGTATATATTATGATCACTATAATAAAGCCATCATCCCTGATAATTTAGGGCCTCTGTCGTTTCATTTCCAAGTATCCGAGCCTTTATTGTAAGGTCAATTGGGGGCTTCTTGCTCAATGAGCATAGCTATGCTTACCCTCTTGGTCGACTTCCATGCCATATTATAGGTCACTTGAGGTCTTCCTGCTCAATGAGCATAGCTATGCTTACCCTCTTGATCGGCTTCGATGCCATATTATAGGTCACTTGGGGGCTTCCTGCTCAATGGGCATAGCTATGCTTACCCTCTTGATCGGCTTCCATGACATAACTGAGTTTTGACCTGCCTGTATGCAAGATGTCTCTCCACCACGTAATCGTGAATGACCCACCGTACTCTTAAGAGTCAATCTTTTAAATAAGACCCTGAACTTGTTAAGGTTAAAACGGTGGTTTGTCATGTGAGGGTCGGCTTACACTGAGCGAGGACAACTCTAAGGCCATGCGGCCTATGAAAGCACTCGAATCTTAGTGGTTGTGCGGCCCATGAAAGCACTTGAATTTTTAAGGTTGTGCGGCCTATAAAAGCACTTGACTTTCTCTGAAATTCTTTTCTTCTGGACATTTTGGATTTGCGTCCATCAATGATTTCTTCTGCTCCAGTATATTTGGTGCATTTCAGGCCATGTAGCCTTGATTATATGACTCATAATTGAGCATATTGGGTTGGTAACCCGCCTTGGTTTTCGACTTTAAGTCGCCAGCATATTTCCAGCTTAGATAGCCTTTAGTCTTTCTATCAAAGACTATTTTATTAGGGTTTTTCAAAGGTATTTGTGACCCGCCCTGACTTAAACCGCCAGGGCACATGCTATTTGCTTGTGTGCAGGGAGTGAAAATATTTGATCTAATCCACATGATTGATAATACTATACGCACAAGTGGCGGATCATAAATATCAGTTCGTCGGTTTAAGCATTCAAAAGATAAACATGCATGATGGCATGACAGATCATTGTTTTCAAATCTAGCCTATTACAAGGCCACAGTGGACCTGCCAATTGATTTCAGCACATTGTGCTTCGGCCATGATTAACAGACGCCTGAGATCAGTTGCCTTCTTCATGGCGGGTTGATGACTCTGGGTCATCCAGCTCCAGCTCTTCTTCTTCGCCCATCTGGAAGTCAGGTGACGTCTAGTTGATGCCAGTTAAGGCCTTGAATACAGCTTCATCATCAATAAGTGTGGATGGATCAACATCAGGAGCAAAAGTATGCTTACGCGTTGGAGGGATGAGATCCACAACTTCATAAGCTGACGCTTTCACTTTGGCATTCTCCATGGTGTAAGCCGCCTGATACCTGGATAAATCAGTTTCATCGGCCAGTTTGCTTGCCAGGGGGCGCATCTCCTTCACACATTTGGCAAAGTCCTTCTCATCAAAGGGAGACCCATCTTCTTTGAGGCTCGGACATCCAGTGGCCATCTCTGCTGGGTCTAATTCCGCTTGCCATGCTTTGGCCCGGCTCAGAGCGGTAATGGCACCAGCTCGGGAAGATGATTGCTTTATCTCTTCCAGTCTTTGGGGCATGACAGACATTTTATCCAGTACCTCCCTGATGAATGTGGGTGGCTGTTTGCTGTGGGAGATAGCCGCTATGGTCCGCTGAGTGCCAGTATATAATTGTTCAACCAGAGTGTATACGGCTTTCAGCTTTATAATCATATCCTGGCCAAGATTGGAGCTCCTGGGGCCTATTGAATAAACATGCTGATGAGTCGCCAGGCGGGTCAAAATAAATCGGTTGTGAAAGATTGAAGTGAAGTGTTACTTACCAAAGATGGCGGCTGTCATATGATTAATGTGTCGCTTTAAGCCGGATAACTCTCCAGTCACCGGCTTAAGAGCAGCTTCAACGTCTTCAGCTCTTTTCAGAAGTGTCGTCTTCTCGGTATCCCAGCTGGCTCTTTCAGCTTTGAAGTCCCTTCTCAATTTTTCAATACCACCAAGGAGGCTTTCAGTTCGGACCTGGCCTTTGAGGTTTCTGCTTGTTGTGATTTGATATTCTGCCTCAGGTCGACCACTTGTGACTCCTTCATGCTTAATTCAGCCTGAAAAGCAATAATCAATCAGCACTTAGCAGTTATGATGATCACTCTATGGAAGTCCCAAGCACATTACAAGTACTCTACTTGGCACTTGGGGACTAATGTAGATCACTTTTTAAATAAAAAAGTACTTAGTGACCCGGCTCAACTTTTCAATTTAAGCCGGCCCATGGGGGCTACATATTCGGATTTTTTGCAACATGATTTTAAGTCCTGGTTTAACTATTCAGTTTAAACCGGCCCTTGGGGGATACTCATTTGGATCTAATGGAGATAAGCTAATTTTGAAGAGTTACAAGATGAAGGTCGTTATTTAAGTCTATAGCATTTTCACTTCTTTCATATCCTCTAGACTTAGCGGCTGACATGGATTCATATGAGAAGGGTTTGGTTGTTTACCTCAAAGCATTCCTTCATCAGGGTTACTTGGACGGCCTCCATGTCACGGCTCATGTGGAGGCGGCTCAAGTAGCCTGCGTGAATATCACTAGCGCTAAAATTTGCGTAGCTTTCCAGGTCCAGTTTCAATTTGCCTTTCTCAGCGGTTAAAACCTCTTCCTTGGTGCTATGTTTTGCTAAGGTAGTAGGATTTCCTGGTTCTGTATAGCCAATACCAGTGATGATGACATCTTCAACAACCTTTTCAGAAGGATTTTCTTCAAGTTTGGCAGGGCTTGGCGGCTTAGGGCTCGCCGGCTTAGGACTTGGCAGCTTAGCACTGGACGGGTCAACACCCATTGGATCCACGGTAAAGTCATGAGTTTCCGATGGTGGGTCATTGGCAGTATCTTCAGGATTCTGATGTGAAGCATCTGAGGTCGGCGTTTGTTTCTATGGCTCATTGATCTTAGGAACTTCTGATGGCTTGCCCATCTTCAACTTCTTGTTTGCTTTGGCTATACCATTGAAAACAAAACACATGAGGATGTGAATATATCACTTTAAGGTGTTGAAACAAAGAAGTCAAATGTTCTTACCCAGGGGCAAGTTTGAAGGGTGGTAACTGAGTTCCAGTAGAGTCGCCGGAGGACGAGTGAGAAGTTCCCTGATAGTTTGAATCGGAAAGATTAAGTGGTTGCCGGATAAGACCCACCTTTGGAAAGGAGAGGATTGAACTCCGAGGCACCTCTGGTCGGCGTTTGCGAGGGACCGGCGTGTTGGGTAAGCCGTCAGAAAGGAATTCACCTCCGTTGTTCCTGGCCGTGCTCCGGGCTTCATGCTATTGTTTCTTCAAAATAAAGTTTGGATCCAAGTAAGCTAAAGGGTGAGAAAACCTTACTTTCCGGGTCACTTCCCGAACCTTCTGTCTTGGCAAAGTCTCTGAGTCGGAGGAAATAATAGTTACCTCTTCAACATCTGCTTGGCTGGTCTCTGCATCATCCTAAGAGGGGTCAGCGTCAATAAGATGCACAAAAAAGGAGCCAAGAGAATCAAGTTCTACCTCCGACTCATCATTCAGGGCCAAAAGCTCCGTGGTATTTGTTTTCTTCTTGCTTTTTTGGAACCTTGGTTTTAGCCCTGGCCTTTTTGGCCGGTTTATCTTGCAGTTTCTTGCTCCAGAACAAAGAGTCAGCCTGAAGAGAGAAAATAATGATAAGGAGTATGCATATTATGTGAATAAGGAATAAAGTAAATTGGCTTGAAACACTTACATCGGGAGCCGGGTTAAGAGCGCAGAAGGGATTCAACCCAGTCTTGCTACAGTTTTCTAATCTTTCTCCCGAGCAGTGTCTTAGTCATCTCATTGATCTCTTTGTGTTCCAGACGTACTTGACAGTGACACTGTGGATCTTTGACATCGCAGGTGTATTCACACATTAAGCAGGGCCAGCGGCTCAAAGGTATGATCCTCCAAGCGACCCAGCATCGAACCAAATCGACTCCGATTAATACAGTCGCCAGCAAAGCTCCCACTCGAAAAGGTAGGCATATACTTAGCACATTCAGCAGTGTCGATCCGGTCTGGAAGTGGGTGCTTTGGGCTAAGCCGGCAGTCGCAAAAACCCGGCAGAGGATTTTCATCAGGTGGAGATGTGTCTTGGCAATAAAACCAAGTCTGATTCCAGTCCTTCGGGTGACTGGGAACTGCGACTGCGGGGAAGATAGCATCTCTTCACCTTTGAATTGAAATGCCACCAAGTTCTAAGCAGGGTCCGTCTATAAACTCGATCTAGCGGTTCAAATAATAGTACTCTCTGAAAAGGTCAACGCTGGGCCCTTCTTGACGGTATACTTCACAAAAGACTTGAAAATTGCAGATGTTGGAAATGGAGTTGGGTCCAATATCTCGGGGATGAAGTTGAAAAAGTGCAGTACATCGCGAAAGAAATTTGAGCTGGGCGGTGAGAAGCCACGGTTCATATGGTCAGCAAAACTATGACTTCACCTTCCTTTGGCTGAGGTCTAACTTCTGTTCCTGGAACTCGCCAGTGGATAACATCTTTGCTGCTAAGACGCCCATTTGAACATAATCGTTAAGGGTTTGCTCCGTAATAGTGGAAACGACCCAGCCGCACGAGGTAACAGTCTTAGTCATCTTTGATAGTGATTGCCTGAGAATATAATGTGGCGGATCAATATTGTGAGGAAGAACCACCCGATGTTTTCAAAATTCATGTTTAAGTCGGTTGTTTCATAGTGGATGACAATATCGATACTCAATTGATGAGCCGGCTAAGGTTCTGGCGGGTTACAAACGTTTGAAATTTAAGCCACCCAGAAAGTGAGTGGCAGGTCAGTTAGCTATCAAGATAGTTGAAATTTTGCTAAGTATGGGAAAAACAGGTTCCATAAGTTGTCGTTATATTCACGGATCTACAGGTTGTTCAAAAAGGGAAAATAATGATAAAACCTAAAGTAGCAGTGGAAGAACTAGTGGGTCCATTATTGATTCAAGAGAAAAAGATATCTATTTAAGATTTAGTATGGATGATAACCTGGCTACCACGTTATTTCTACAGTATTTTTGGATTGGAAGGCAGGATCTGTTCAGAGATATGAAGAACTGTGATGAACGCCGACGAACTTGCGAACAGTTGGTGACCTAATGCAGATCTAAAAGACCAGGAAGTGGTACCTAACGATGGAGATGGGGAGCGGATGTGTGCCACAGTTTCTGGTTCATTCAGGTTGATGCAGCGCCGGTGTCTACGTCGCTGACGGAGGACGATGGCGGCGGAGCTCGGGTCGCAGTGGCATCGCAAGGAAGGAGAAGAAGAGGCAGAGGCAGGGGTAAAAGTGAAAAAGAGGGGCCCCTGTCCGTATTTATAAGGAGGTGATAAGATGGCATGCGCGGATATCGAGGAGGTAAAATGATTATGTTGACTGTGCGGGCGCCTTGATTTTTGGGAAGCCCATTAAAGAGAAAGATCCGTTGAGATATCCTAGGTCTTGTGCGGAATTAATGCACATGATGTCATGGCGGGTTATAATGATTCTTGTTATATGATGTCATGGCGGGTTATAGCGGACTTCATAAAATTCGGCACTGATGCAGTCTGTTAAGTTAAACAGTGAAGATTGATATGAACAAGTTCAAATCAACCAGGGGCCTAATGTTGGGGATATAGCGCCGAGGTGGACCCTCCCAGGAGGGGCCGGGTTACACCGTTGGTGGTTTAAACTAAAGAAGGTCCAAGAAGTCCCAAGAAGAAGTACGAAGACAGCGGCTCTTGGAGGCAGGCCTGGTGAAGGCCCAAGACCTGGGCCTGTGAATCACCATATGAAATCTTGCTCTGTAAGACTTGATTAGTTAGAAACTGAGCCGGTCACGTTGTGTGAGCCAGCCGGGACTCTATAAGCCTCCGGGTCTCGACATGTGTATATAAAGGTGAGACCCGATGGCGGGCTAACTCAAGAAAGAATCAATCGAGAACTAGCTCAAGCGTATTCACTCCCTTGTAATTGAGACTCAAGCAATACAACTAAAATCTGGACGTAGGCTTTTACCTCGTTACGAGGGGCCGAACCTGGGTAAACTCTTTGTGTCATTTGTCCCGTTCAACCCCCTCAAGCTAACCTAGTTGCGGTGGCTACACACCTAAGTCCTTTGACTAGGGCATCTGCCGTGTTAAATCCACGATAGACATGTATTAGAAAAAAGTTGTTAACATCTACAAAAGATGTAGAATAATAACCAAAAGAACAAAGAAAACCGAAACTAGATACAAAACAAAAAAATAAAAAACAAAGAAACAAAATGCAAAGATGAATGAAAAAGAATGAAAGAAAAACGAAGAAGAAAAAATAACAAATAATAAAAAAGGAAAAGAAAAACTCGAAGATAACGGCTCGGGTAGCCTCAAGTAGGACGTGCCCCTTGTTCTTACCATGAAAGGAACTTGCAGCGCGCTATCTCTCTGGAGACCAGGGATTGATCCCTCCTTCTCACATTTCCTCTGCTCTTTTTACGACTATGCGCACGTGAATGGCATGGCCCAATACAACGCGAGGAGGGAAAAGCTTCAGCGAGAGCTGCTACTTGTCTTGCTTAATGCGATAAATAGTCGCCGCGCAAAGTTCAAGAGCCAAATGGCCGTGCTACGTGGGCCGACCCAGAAGCACGCCTGCCCGACATGTCATATACCCAGCACAATACACAGCTAAATTGGGCGTGTCTGAAATGCTAGGCGAGGCCCACGTACCAGTACTGATGGTCTGCTTTTAAAAAGACAAAAGGTGAAATATAGGGCCAAAAAGCTCAAAAGGCTGAATAGCATGTGGGGGGGTGTCGGCCGGCATTTTAAGGGTGGGCCTGACGGGGCCGGCCCAGATGACAAGATCTAGGAGAAAACTAGTTAGAGCATCTATAATCGAACTCCTGCTCTTCCTTGTTTGTGCGAGTGGACCGAACGTTGTTTGGGCCAAAAAACAGCATTCAACCAGATCCCTCAAATGAGGATCGAACTTTCGGGTTGTCACTTCACAAAACCTACCCATATGAAGGCGCATATGAGGATGTCTGGATACACCCGGACACGGCTGCCATCTCATACTGGCCTATGCTGACCCATCCTAATCCGATATAAACCTCACGAATACACTTTCGGATCAAACTGTTGCCTCAACTGTCAACTGCTCTGCTATCCTTCCACACACCGCTCTGCCCCCCTTCCCGCGCCACCATGGTTGGCTCCGACAGCGAGGCTGGTCCAGTTGATCGGGATGTGCTCACTAAGTCAGGTTTGAGCTTCACCCTGGACAACGAGGAGCTCGCCCTACACATCTCCCTTCGCCAATCCTGCATGGACAAGGGCGGGAGCCTGAGCTCCGTACCCTCCCTGTGGCCCAGAGGGGCAGCTCAAGCTTCGTGCCCACCGGTCATGGTCTGCGCCTCCCGGGTGAGGCGGCAGGGTGAGTAGTGGCGCCCGTACAATGCTGGGTGCTCGTTCTCACGCCGCCGATGCCACGACCATAGCTCCTCGAGTCAGAGGCACGGCAACTCGTCATGCGAGGTAGAGGGCGGCACAGGATGGATCTAGCCAATCTGGTTGCGGGTCGTGCAGATTCATGTGTGATCCGCTACCCGCCAACTCGGAGGACGACCTCCTCCATTGTCTCATTTGTCGATCCTTGACCTCGGTGGAGACGGACGCCCACCACCGAAAAAATGTCAAGGCATTGTGGCTCGAAATCGAGGAGTCCGAGTGGCTCGCGCAGTAGAGGGTAACCAGCGCTATCAAAGCTCAGCACCTCGCCAAGGAGCATGCTCGCTTGGCGACCTTCCCTCCTTGTCCCCGTCTCCCTTCCTCGATAATGACATCACCACCAACGACAGCGATGCCCTACGACTGTCAACACCTACGCCAAGGAGTACTACGGCCGCTCCGATGACCCCAAGGGAACATGCCCGGCAAGGAAGGGGTGAAGACTGGTGGAGCGTCTATCATATCTATCTTTTACCTATCTAGTCATTTGATGAACTTGCCATGTCCGATCTTTTGTGAAATTGCTATGACATGTCTGGTTGTAATTTAAACTTGCTATGTTAAATTTATTTCCGTACTATTGATCAAGTTGCATGGGGTTGCATCTATTTGGGGGTCCAGATATGATGGGGGCAGCTACATACGCGAAGAAATGAGGGGTGACATGGTGTTTGCGGGCATATAGGGCGGGTGTCCGGGGGGTGAACCCCGGGCAGGCAACAGAACCCGGATCCTTTTCAAAAACGACAGGGCCAGCATCGCCCCTCAAGTCGGCTCGCGCTTGGCCAGGTTGCTCAACCCGGCCAAGCCCCTCTACCCGGCCTAATCCTCGACCCGGCCGGACTCCTCAACTCGGCCCCAACAACCAGCTCAAGACAGCCGAGCCCGGCGCACCAAGACATCTCCAACAAGCCAGCTCCCCCCTTGGCGTGTTCTCCAACCCGGCCAAGGGTCAGCGGTCATCCCATCCCAGCCGTACGATGGGACGAGTCTCCACCAAACTGATGACCAAAGCCACAGTGCCCCGCCCATGCCTCTGGTCAGCCGGGGCGAGGCAACAGTGCCCCCCACCAACCCGCTGACCAGGGCCAGCGTGGCAATAGTGCACCCGTCGTCACCCATGACGCCAGCAAGCGGTGACCTGACGAAGCGCCACTGTAGCCGACTCAACCCGCCCACTCCTTGACGATCGAGAAGACGGCCAACAGTGCCCCCATACCCGGCGGGTCCCATGCCCGAGGAACCCGGCGAGGCCTGGTACCCGGCGGGTCCCAGCACCGGGTTCCTGGACACTAACGACCCGACCCTACAACCTTGTAACATTACCATTGTACCCCTGGGGGGTTGACCTATAAAACCCCCCAGGAGCCCTCATGCATACGGGCAACTCCTTCACTCGCACAGATGATCACACACACACACACCTAGCAAGCAGCACCCGAGGAGAGGGAGCTGCCTAAGCCTTGGCCAGCCTTCCTTCTTCCTCCATATAGCTCTAGGAGCAACCCTGCACTGTTACATATAAACCGCACTCGGCAGGACTAGGGGTGTTATCTCTCCGGAGAGCCCCGAACCTGGGTATGTCTTGCGTCCCGCGCTCGTTCATGCCGACCTCGCCTCTGGAGCCCACCAGTGCCCTCAAGCCTCCTCTTCTCTTTAGCCATCCCTTGGCATCTGCCGTGCGCCCACCATGACAGTTGGCGCCCACCCTGGGGCAGCTCGAGGTCCAGGCCGGGAGCATGCTTTAGACGGGGCTCCTCTCCGACTCTGATGAGCCCGTCACGCTGGCGGACAACGTCATCGATGCACTCGCCACCTCCTTCGCCGCGCTGCGCATCTCCGACGTGCCTGCGGCCGACGAGTACCCCAGTGAGGTACTTGACTTTTTCGACTCCCCCCTTTCCCTCGGCGGCGGCGCTCCCGCCGGGGCGATGGACCTATGTGTCAAAGTTTTCGTCACCGACACCGGCGCCGCTTCCTCGTCCAGCGCGGCGAGGAAGGCCGCCGAAGCCAGGGCCGCAGCGGAGCGGGCCAGCCCGCTCAACCCGTTGCGCGCCATGATGCAGAGCCTTCACGTCCCCATCGGCACCGACATCGACGCCTCCGACATCACCGAGGCCCGGACTCGCCTCGACGAGGACCGCCAGCGCCTGCTGGATCTCACTGAGACGCTCGCTGCCACGCAGCACCGCCTCGACTCCGCTTAGCTAGAGTGCAACGCCACCTACGGCTTCACGCCGGACGCGCCTGAGCCAAGCCAGGTCGCCGACGTGCGGGCCCGGGGCGGTGCGATCGGGCGCGCATTCGGCGCTGTCCCTCCCGTCTATGAGACTCACGTGAAGAACATGCGCGCTGCCCATGCAGCCGCGGTCGGCCTGGACCAGCTCGCAGGCGAAGAGCTGCAGGACCGCCTCAAGAGGGTGAACGACCTCCTCGTCGTGGCCAACGCGCAGCAGGACCGCCTCAACCTACTCGCCAAGCCGGCCGGATCCGGCTCCGCCCGCGTCGCTGGACCCGGCGACTTCCAGCACACGGCATCCTCGCCACTCGACGAGGCGCACTCCGGCCACACCCTGACCCGGCGCAACCCCGCCCCGACGACCGCCGGCGTCTTGGGCGACGAGCCGGCCTCGGAGGGCCGACGCTGACTCGACCCTCTGCTCCTACCCAACCGACGTCCGACTGGAGGCGACCCGGCCCCCCGCGGCGCGGTCACCGACCAGCTGGGCCCGCGCGCCATCGACGACACCGACGCCCGTCACCGCCTCGACCGACTCGCCCTCTCCCAAGAGCTGGAGGAGACCGGCCCCGTCGGACCGGCATGCTTCGGGGCGCGCATCCGGGGTGAGCCCTTTACTAAAGGGTTCACGCTCCCCTGCGACACCCTCAAGTACAACGGCACCGTGAAGCCGGAGGACTGGCTCACCGACTACACCACCGCCACCGGCATCGCCGGCGGCAACCACCGCCTCTCCGTGCGCTACGCGCCTCTCATGCTCCAGGGGTCGGCCCGCACCTGGTTGAACAGTCTGCCAGAGGGCAGCATCACGTGTGGGTCGACTTTGAGCAAGCCTTCGTGCGCAACTTCACCGGCACGTACAAGCGACCCTGCCGCCCCAGTCAGCTCGCCATGTGCGTGCAGGGGTGATACGTCTCCAACGTATCTATAATTTTTTATTGTTCCATGCTATATTATATTCTGTTTTGGATGTTTAATGGGCTTTATTATACACTTTTATATTATTTTTGGGACTAACCTATTAACCGGAGGCCCAGCCCAAATTGCTATTTTTTTTTGCCTATTTCAGTGTTTCGAAGGAAAAGGATATCAAACGGAGTCCAAACGGAATGAAACCTTCGGGAACATGATTTTCGGAACAAACATGATCCAGAGGACTTGGAGTCTACGTAAAGCAATCAACGAGGAGAGCACGAGGCAGGGGGTGCGCCCACCTCCCCCAGGCGCGCCCTCCACCCTCATGGGGCCCATGTTGCTCCACCGACGTACTTCTTCCTCCTATATATACCCATATACCCTGGAAACGTCATATACGGAGCCAAAACCCTATTTCCACCACCGCAACCTTCTGTACCCGTGAGATCCCATCTTGGGGACTTTTCCGGCGCTCCGCCGGAGGGGGCATTGATCACGGAGGGCTTCTACATCAACACCATAGCCTCTCCGATGATGTGTGAGTAGTTTACCTCAGACCTTCGGGTCCATAGTTATTAGCTAGATGGCTTCTTCTCTCTCTTTGGATCTCAATACAAAGTTCTCCTCGATTTTCTTGGAGATCTATTCGATGTAATCTTCTTTTGCGGTGTGTTTGTCGAGATCCGATGAATTGTGGGTTTATGATTAAGTTTATCTATGAACAATATTTGAATCTCCTTTGAATTCTTTTATGTATGATTGGTTATCTTTGCAAGTCTCTTCGAATTATCAGTTTGGTTTGGCCTACTAGATTGATCTTTCTTGCAATGGGAGAAGTGCTTAGCTTTGGGTTCAATCTTGTGGTGTCCTTTCCCAGTGACAGCAGGGGCAGCATGGCACGCATTGTATTGTTGCCATCGAGGATAAAAAGATGGGGTTTATATCATATTGCATGAGTTTATCCCTCTACATCATGTCATCTTGCTTAAAGCATTACTCTGTTCTTATGAACTTAATACTCTAGATGCATGCTGGATAGCGGTCGATGTGTGGAGTAATAGTAGTAGATGCAGAATCGTTTTGGTCTACTTGTCGCGGACGTGATGCCTATATACATGATCATACCTAGATATTCTCATAACTATGCTCAATTCTATCAATTGCTCGACAGTAATTCGTTTACCCACCGTAATACTTATTCTCTTGAGAGAAGCCACTAGTGAAATCTATGGCCCCCGGGTCTATTTTCCATCATATTAATCTCCCGTCAACAAGCTATTTCTGGCGCCGTTTATTTTGCTTTCTTTACTTTTAGTCTTTATCATAAAATACCAAAAATATTATCTTATCATATCTATCAGATCTCACTCTCGTAAGTGACCGTGAAGGGATTGAAATCCCCTTTATCGCGTTGGTTGCGAGGTTCTTATTTGTTTGTGTAGGTGCGTGGGACTCGAGCGTGGTCTCCTACTGGATTGATACCTTGGTTCTCAAAAACCGAGGGAAATACTTACGCTACTTTACTGCATCACCCTTTCCTCTTCAAGGGAAAACCAACGCAGTGCTCAAGAGGTAGCAAGGGGCCGGCGGAGACTGGCCATGAGTACCTCGCATGCTGGACCGAGCTCCGGAACAGCTGCGAGGGCGTCCACGAAGTCCAAGCAATCCAATACTTCGTCAACGGGTGCCGGGACAGCACCCTCCTCAAGCACAAGCTCTTGCGCTCCGAGCCGGCCACCATGGCCACGCTCATGGTGACGGTGGACAAGTACGCCAACACCGACTCCGCCATGAAGATCTAGGTGGCGCTGGACGAAGCCGGCAAAGCTAAGCCGGTTCCCCCCTCCCCCCTGAAGCCGGCCGGCGAAGGCAACCGACAACAGCACAACAAGCAGAACAACAAGCGCAAGGCCGATCAGCCGGCCCAGCGCTATGACAAACAGCTCGTCGCGGCCGCCGAGCAGGCGCCCGGGCTGACCCGGCTGCCAAGCGCCGGCAGACCGGCAAGACAGTGTGGCAACCCGCCATGAGTTTCGAGGAGATGCTCGACGCTCCCTGCAAGCACCACAGTGGTGCGAGGCCGTCCACGCACACGCTTCGGCAGTGCGCCATCACCAAGCGCATCCTGAGGGGCGACATCCCGCCTCCTCTGGCCCTGGCTCCAGGAGCGGGACAGCCGCCTCCACCCCCTCCGCCGCCACCGGCTGGCGGCGCGATACGCGACGATGCCTACCCGGCCCAGAATGCAACCTACATTGTCTTCACCAGTCTCGGCGACGACAAGCGCAGCGAGCGGCTCCTTCGGTAGGAGGTGAACACCGTCATCCCGGCCAAGACGGAATACATGCACCGGTCGGAGCGCCCGGTCACCTCGACACGGGAGGACCACCCGGCCGTCATGCCGAACCCGGGTGGTTGCGCCCTCATCCTCGACCCCACCATCGTCGTGCCTCGACGCACGTGCGAGTTTTCCCGGGTTCTCATCGACGGCGGCAGCAGCATCAACATCCTCTACCGCGACACCATGACCAAGCTCGGCCTCGACGCCAACGACCTGGAGCCAACCCGGACGGTCTTCCACGGCATCGTTCCCGGCCTCTCCTGCTCCCCAATTAGCCGGATCCGGCTCGACGTCCTGTTCGGCGACAGCAGCCACTTCCGACGCGAGCCGGTCTGGTTCGAGGTGGTGGACCTGTCCAACACGTACCATGTGCTGCTGGGCCGGCCCGCGCTCGCCAAATTCATGGCGGTTCCACACTACGCCTGCCTAAAGATAAAGCTGTCGGGTCCGAAGGGCCTCATCACCGTCACCAGCGACTACCGCAAGTCCATAGAGTGCGCCCAAGACGGTGCAAAGCTGGCCGAGTCGCTGGTCATAGCTGAGGAGCGGCGCCAGCTCGACCGGATCATCGCCTTGGCCCAAGAAGCGTCGGCCACACCGGTCCCAGCCCAGGACCCGGCCGACGAGGCCTCGTTCAAGCCCTCCAAGGAGACCAAGAAAGTGAAGTTGAACCCGGAGGACCCCAGCTGCAGCAAGTACGTTGTCGTGGGCACCCGCCTCGACAGCAAATAGGAAGGCGAGCTCGTCGACTTCCTCCGTGAGAATCAGGATATTTTCGCATGGACCCCAAAGGACATGCCGAGTATCCCGAGGAAGTACGTCGAGCATAAACTCCACGTCTGCAAGGACACCAAGCCCGTCCGTCAACCGCTGCGACGTTTTTCCGAAGAGAAGAGAAGGACCATCGGTGAAGAGGTCGCCAAGCTTTTGGCGGCCGGCTTCATCATGGAAGTGTTTCACCCTGAGTGGCTGGCCAACCCAGTCCTTGTCCTGAAGAAGAACAAGACCTGGCGCATGTGTATCGACTACACCAGCCTGAACAAGGCCTGTCCCAAAGACCCGTTCGCCCTCTCGCGGATCGACCAAGTCTCGACTCCACTGCTGGGTGTGAGCTCCTGTCCTTCCTGAATGCTTACTCCGGCTATCATCAGATCAAGCTGGACACGGCCGACGCCCTGTAGACGTCCTTCATCACGCCCTTTGGGGCGTATTGCTACATCACCTTGTCGTTCGGCTTGAAGAACACCGGCGCCACCTTCCAGCGCTGCATGCAGAAGTGCCTGCTGCCGCAACTCGGCCGCAATATCCACGTCTACGTGGACGACATCGTGGTGAAGCCCAAGCAGCACCTCACGCTCCTCGACGACCTGAAGGAGACATTCGCCAACCTGCGCGAGTACAAGGTCAAGCTCAACCCGGAAAAATACATTTTCGGCGTCCCGGTCGGAAAACTACTCGGCTTCCTCGTCTCGGAGCGCAGCATTGAGGCAAACCCAGAGAAAATCAAGGCCATCGAGCGCATGCGCAAGCCGGCCCGGCTGCGCGATGTCCAGAAGTTCACTGGCTGCTTGGCCTCGGTCAGCCGGTTTCTCAGCCGGCTGGGCGAGAGGGCCTTGCCCCTATAGCAGCTGATGAAGAAGACGACGCCGTTCGAATGGAACGACCAGGTGGATGAGGCTTTCCGGGATCTCAAGCGCATGCTCTCCACCGCACCAGTCCTGGCTGCACCGGCCGAGAAGGAGCCGCTGCTGGTCTATATCGCCGCAACCTTGCAGTCGGTCAGCACAGTGATGGTGGTCGAGCGACCAGAGAAGGATAAGGTCCAGGCCGTCCAACGTCCCGTCTACTACCTGAGCGAGGTGCTCTCCGCCTCGAAGCAGAACTACCCGCACTACCAGAAGATGTGTTACGGCGTGTACTTCACCGCCAAGAAGCTGAAGCAGTACTTCCAAGAGCATGTCGTCATGATGTCTACTACGCAACCTTCTTCTTGTAGACGTTGTTGGGCCTCCAAGTGCAGAGGTTTGTAGGACAGTAGCAAATTTCCCTCAAGTGGATGACCTAAGGTTTATCAATCCGTGGGAGGCGTAGGATGAACATGGTCTCTCTCAAACAACCCTGCAACCAAATAACAAAGACTCTCTTGTGTCCGCAACACACCCAATACAATAGTAAATTGTATAGGCGCACTAGTTCGGTGAAGAGATGGTGATACAAGTGCAATATGGATGGTAGATATATGTTTTTGTAATCAGAAAATATAAAAACAGCAAGGTAACTTATGATAAAAGTGAGCATAAACGGTATTGCAATGCGTTGAAACAAGGCCTAGGGTTCATACTTTCACTAGTGCAAGTTCTCTCAACAATAATAACATAATTGGATCATATAACTATCCCTCAACATGCAACAAAGAATCACTCCAAAGTCACTAATAGCGGAGAACAAACGAAGAGATTATGGTAGGGTACGAAACCACCTCAAAGTTATCCTTTCTGATCGATCTATTCAAGAGTCCGTAGTAAACTAACACGAAGCTATTCTTTCCGTTCGATCTATCATAGAGTTCGTACTAGAATAACACCTTAAGACACAAATCCACCAAAACCCTAATGTCACCTAGATACTCCAATGTCACCTCAAGTATCCGTGGGTATGATTATACAATATGCATCACACAATCTCAGATTCATCTATTCAACCAACACAAAGAACTTCAAAGAGTGCCCCAAAGTTTCTACCGGAGAGTCAAGACGAAAACGTGTGCCAACCCCTATGCATAAGTTCACAAGGTCACTGAACCCGCAAGTTGATCACCAAAACATACATCAAGTAGATCACGTGAATATCCCATTGTCACCACAGACAAGCACATGCAAGACATACATCAAGTGTTCTCAAATCCTTAAAGACTCAATCCGATAAGATAACTTCAAAGGGAAAACTCAATCCATTACAAGAGAGTAGAGGGAGAGAAACATCATAAGATCCAACTATAATAGCAAAGCTCGCGATACATCAAGATCGTACCACCTCAAGAACACGAGAGAGAGAGAGAGAGAGAGAGAGAGATCAAACACATAGCTACTGGTACATACCCTCAGCACCGAGGGTGAACTACTCCCTCCTCGTCATGGAGAGCGCTGGGATGATGAAGATGGCCACCGGTGAGGGATCCCCCCTCTGGCAGGCTGCCGGAACAGGGTCCCGATTGGTTTTTGGTGGCTACAGAGGCTTGCGGCGGCGGAACTCCCGATCTATTCTGTTCTCCGATGTTTTTAGGCTATATGGATATATATATAGGCGAAAGAAGTCGGTAAGGGGAGCCACGAGGGTGGGGGCGCGCCCAGGGGGCAGGCGCGCCTCCCTGCCTCGTGGCCACCTTGAAGCTTCCCTGACTTCAACTCCAAGTCTCCTGGATCATGTTCGTTCCAAAAATCACGCTCCCGAAGGTTTCATTCCGTTTGGACTCCGTTTGATATTCCTTTTCTGCGAAACACTAAAACAAGGGGAAAACAGAAACTGGCACTGGGCTCTGGGTTAATAGGTTAGTCCCAAAAATAATATAAAAGTGCATAGTAAAGCCCATTAAACATCCAAGATGGATAATATAATAGCATGAATACTTCATAAATTATAGATACATTGGAGACATATCAGCATCCCCAAGCTTAATTCCTGCTCGTCCTCGAGTAGGTAAATGATAAAAGAAATAATTTATGAAGTGTGAATGCTAGAAGGTGCATAAGTTTGATCAATGATAATTTAAGTCACCTTTTCTAGCATCATTATATGTCATAACAGTAGCTCAACTCATGGAACTTTTCATGATCAAGTAACAAGCTATTCACATGTTAAAGTATAGATCATAAACTTCCTTGAAAACTAACAAACCGTGTTATTAGTCATCAAACAATTATAGTTCATCTTATTTTCAAGAAGAGTCTATGTCAGAGCTTTGATTTAGCAAATCCCACATACTCAACTATCATATAGTCTTCCATGATTGCTACCACTCAAAGCATATTTTTAGAACAAATAGCATCCATCGAACACAGAGAAAGATAGGGGCTTAATGTTTCGCCTCCCAACTTATTTATCATATAGATAATTGTCAACAATAATAATTCATGATCAAATATATTTGAATGGCCATATATGCTTAGATCTTTCCATCACATGATGCTTGCCAACTAAAGAGTAGGTTGGAATGAGAAGGAATACTACTGACTCTTGCATAAAAGTAAAAGATAGGCCCTTCGCAGAGGGAAGCAGGGATTTGCAGAGGTGTCAGAGCTCGAAGCTAAAACAGAGATGAAAATAATTTTGAGAGGTATGCTTTCATTGTCAACATAACAACCAAGAGTTCCCAATATCTTCTATACCAGATACATCATAGGCGGTTCCCCCGCAGAAAGGTAAATTTTTTACTCCCCCTCCACCAACATTCACACTCCATGGCTTGTCCGAAACAACGGGTGCCATCCAACTATCAACATTCCTGGGGGAGTTTTGTTTAAATTATTTGCGATTTGTTTTCGATCTTTTGATCATAGGACTGGGCATCCCAGTTACCAGCCATTTTCTCGTGAATGATGAGCGGAGTCCACTCATCGTGAGAATAACCCACCTAGCATGGAAGATACTGACAGTCCCTAGTCGCTACATGAGCGATTCGGGCATACAAAACAGATTATTATTTGAAGGTTTAGAGTTTGGCACATGCAAATTTACTTGGAACGGCAGGTAAATACCGCATATAGGTAGATATGGTGGACACTCATGGAAGAAACTTGGTTCAAGGAATTTGGATGCACCAGCAGTATTCCCGCTTAGTACAGATATTTTGGCTAGCAAAGGATTCTAAAAAGCAAGCACCACATGTTAGAGGATCCATAACAATATAACTTCTATACAAATATACCCAAGCAAAACTCATTATGTTGTCTTCCTTGTCCAACTTCAACTAATTGGCTCAGGTTTGAAAATAATTAATGGGGCTCACAATCATAGAAGATGTCCAAGATAGTATATTTATATGTGAAATCTCTCTTCCTTCAATATTCTTTCATGAATTGTTCAAGTGACCAATACAAAGTTTGCTAACCTTCAATAAATTTACCACCTCTACTTCTTATATGTGAAGACATTACTCCCCATGGGAAAGGCATATAAAACATATATAATTTCAGATTTATGACATTCAAATCATTCAACCATTTACTCATAGGATATAAGTGAAGATCAATGAGTAGTTAAATAATTATGTAGCTATGTGAAGACTCTCTAACATTTAAGAATTTCAGATCTTGGTATATTAATCAAACAGCAAGCAAAACAAAATAAAACGACACTTCAAGGATAGCACTCATCATGTGAAGAAGCAAAAACTTAGGCTCAACCGATATTGACCGATAATTGTTGAAGAAGAAAGGTTGGATCCCTACTGGGGCATCCCCAAGCTTAGATGCTTGAGACTTCTTGAAATATTATCTTGGGGTGCCTTGGGCATCCCCAAGCTTGAGCTTTTTTGTCTCCTTAATTCCTCTCATATCATGGTTTCCAAAATCTCGAAACCTTCATCCACACCAAACTCAACAAGAACTCGTGAGATAAGTTAGTATAAACCAATGCAAAAACCTTATCATTTTCTACTGTAACAAATCGCTAAAATTATTATTCAACATTGCATACTAAATGCCTCTGCATATTTAATACTCCTATCCTCAAATAGAATCATTAAACAAGCAAACATATGCAAATAATGCAAACATAACAGCAATCTACCAAAACAGTACAGTCTGTAAAGAATGCAAGATTCATCATACTTCCCTAACTCCAAACATTATGAAATTCAACCACACTGTAGAAAATTTATCAGAGCTCAATATGCAAAAAGTTTCAACATTTTATCATATTCTGACTTTTCTAGGGAATTTTTGCAACAGCGGTAAACTTTCTGTTTTGAAACAGCAACATGTATACTTGCAAAATAAGCATGGTAAAGGCTATCCTTGACATTTTTATTGAAAATACAGATGCGAAACATTATTCTAAATAACAGCAAGCAAATACTAACAAAATAAAATGACGCTACAAGCAAAACACATATCATGTGATGAATAAAAATATAGCTCCAAGTAAAGTTACCGATGAACGAAGACGAAAGAGGGGATGCCATCCGGGGCATCCCCAAGCTTAGGCTCTTGGTTGTCCTTGAATATTACCTTGGGGTGCCTTGGTCATCCCCAAGCTTAGGCTCTTGCCACTCCTTATTCCATAGTCCATCGAATCTTTACCCAAAACTTGAAAACTTCACAACACAAAACTTAACAGAAGATCTCGTGAGCTCCGTTAGCGAAAGAAAACAAAACACCACTTCAAGGTACTGTAACGAACTCATTCTTTATTTGTATTGGTGTTAAATCTACTGTATTACAACTTCTCTATGCTTTATAAACTATTTTACTAGCCATAGATTCATCAAAATAAGCAAACAACACACGAAAAACAGAATCTGTCAAAAACAGAAGTCTGTAGTAATCTGTAACTACTGCAAACTTCTGGAACACAAAAAAATTCTATCAAAATAGGAAGACCTAGATAATTTGATTATTGATCTACTGCAATTGGAATCAATATTTTATCACGTTCTGGTGATTTTAGACAATTGTTTTCGTGAACAGAAAGTTTCTGGAATTTTCAGCAAGATCAAATAACTATCATCCAAGAAGATCCTATAGGTTTAACTTGGCACAAACACTAATTAAAACATAAAACCACATCTAACCAGAGGCTAGATAGATTATTTATTACTAAACAGGAGCAAAAGGCAAGAAACAAAAATAAAATTGGGTTGCCTCCCAACAAGCGCTAACATTTAACGCCCCTAGATAGGCATGATGATTTCAATGATGCTCGCATAAAAGATAAGAATTGAAACACAAAGAGAGCATCATGAAGAATATGACTAGCAAATTTAAGTCTAACCCACTTCCTATGCATAGGGATTTTGTGAGAAAACAACTTATGGGAACAATAATCAACTAGCATAGGAAGGCAAAACAAGCATAACTTCAAAACTTTAAGCACATAGAGAGGAAACTTGATATTATTGCAACTCCCACAAGCATATGGTCCTCCCTCATGATAATTTTCAGTAGCATCATGAATGAATTCAACAATATAACCAGCACCTAAAGCATTCTTTTCATGATCTACAAGCATAGAAATTGTACTACTCTCCACATAAGCAAATTTATTCTCATCAATAGTAGTGGGAGCAAACTCAACACTAATTGAAAATTAAAATCAAGATGACAAGTTTCATGGTTACCATTATTCTTTATGGCATATGTGTCATCACAATAATCATCATAGATAGGAGGCATGCTTTCATCATAATTAATTTGCACATCAAAACTTGGGGGACTAAAAATATCATCTTCATCAAACATAGCATCCCCAAGCTTGTGGCTTTGCATATCATTAGCATCATGGATATTCATAGAATTCATACTAACAACATTGCAATCATGCTCATCATTCAAATATTTAGTGCCAAATATTCTAATGCATTCTTCCTCTAGCAATTGAGCACACTTATCGGAATCCTTATTTTCACGAAAGACATTAAAAAGATGAAGCATATGAGGCACCCTCAATTCCATTTTTTGTAGTTTTCTTTAATAGACCAAACTAGTGATAAAACAAGAAACTAAAAGATTCGATTGCAAGATCTAAAGATATACCTTCAAGCACTCACCTCCCCGGCAACGGCGCCAGAAAAGAGCTTGATGTCTACTACGCAACATTCTTCTTGTAGACGTTGTTGGGCCTCCAAGTGCAGAGGTTTGTAGGACAGTAGCAAATTTCCCTCAAGTGGATGACCTAAGGTTTATCAATCCGTGGGAGGCGTAGGATGAAGATGGTCTCTCTCAAACAACCCTGCAACCAAATAACAAAGAGTCTCTTGTGTCCCCAACACACCCAATACAATGGTAAATTGTATAGGTGCACTAGTTCGGCGAAGAGATGGTGATACAAGTGCAATATGGATGGTAGATATAGGTTTTTGTAATCTGAAAGTATAAAAACAGCAAGGTAACTTATGATAAAAGTGAGCGTAAACGGTATTGCAATGCGTTGAAACAAGGCCTAGGGTTCATACTTTCACTAGTGCAAGTTCTCTCAACAATAATAACATAATTGGATCATATAACTATCCCTCAACATGCAACAAAGAGTCACTCCAAAGTCACTAATAGCGGAGAACAAACGAAGAGATTATGGTAGGGTACGAAACCACCTCAAACTTATCCTTTCTGATCGATATATTTAAGAGTCCGTAGTAAAATAACACGAAGCTATTCTTTCCGTTCGATCTATCATAGAGTTCGTACTAGAATAACACCTTAAGACACAAATCAACCAAAACCCTAATGTCACCTAGATACTCCAATGTCACCTCAAGTATCTGTGGGTATGATTATACGATATGCATCACACAATCTCGGATTCATCTATTCAACCAACACAAAGAACTTCAAAGAGTGCCCCAAAGTTTCTACCAGAGAGTCAAGACGAAAATGTGTGCCAACCCCTATGCATAAGTTCACAAGGTCACTAAACCCGCAAGTTGATCACCAAAACATACATCAAGTAGATCACGTGAATATCCCATTGTCACCACATAAGCACATGCAACACATACATCAAGTGTTCTCAAATCCTTAAAGACTCAATCCAATAAGATAACTTCAAAGGGAAAACTCAATCCATTACAAGAGAGTAGAGGGAGAGAAACATCATAAGATCCAACTATAATAGCAAAGCTCGCGATACATCAAGATCGTACCACCTCAAGAACTTGAGAGAGAGAGAGATCAAACACATAGCTACTGGTACATACCCTCAGCCCCGAGGGTGAACTACTCCCTCCTCGTCATGGAGAGCGCCGGGATGATGAAGATGGCCACCGGTGAGGGATCCCCCCTTCGGCAGGCTGCCAGAATAGGGTCCCGATTGGGTTTTGGTGGCTACGGAGGCTTGCGGCGGCGGAACTCCCGATCTATTCTGTTCTCCGATGTTTTTAGGGTATATGGATATATATAGGCGAAAGAAGTCGGTAAGGGGAGCCACGAGGGGCCCACGAGGGTGGGGGGCGCGCCTCCCTGCCTCGTGGCCACCTCGAAGCTTCCCTGACTTCAACTCCAAGTCTCCTGGATCACGTTCGTTCCAAAAATCATGCTCCCGAAGGTTTCATTCCGTTTGGACTCCGTTTGATATTCCTTTTCTGCGAAACACTGAAACAAGGGAAAAAACAGAAACTGGCACTAGGATCTGGCTTAATAGGTTAGTCCCGAAAATAATATAAAAGTGCATAGTAAAGCCCATTAAACATCCAAGATGGATAATATAATAGCATGAATACTTCATAATTATAGATACATTGGAGACGTATCACGTCACCGTGGTCAGCACGGCCCCTCTCGGCGAAATCATCGGGTGCCGGGATGCCTCTGGCCGGGTCGCCAAGTGGGCACTCGAGCTAGCCGGCCACACCATCCTCTACGAGCCCCGCACTACGATCAAGTCCAAAGCTTTGGCTGACTTCCTCGTCGACTGGACCGAGACCCAATACCTGCCGCTGCCACCGGACTCGACGCACTGGCGCATGCACTTCGACGGCTCGAAGATGTGACTCGGCCTAGGGGCCGGCATCGTGATGTCCTCCCCCAAGGGCGACCGGCTCAAGTACGCACTGCAGATCCACTTCGCCGCCTCCAACAACGTCGCCGAATACGAAAGCCCTTGTGCACGGCCTCCGGCTTGCCAAGGAACTCGGCATCCGACATCATGTGCTATGGCGACTCGGACCTGGTGGTGCAGCAGTGCTCTGGCGAGTGGGACGCCCACGACTCCAACATGGCAAGCTACCGCTTCATCGTCCAGAAACTGTCCGGGTTCTTCGCGGGCTGTGAGTTCCTCCACGTCTCGCGCGCAGAGAATGAGGCGGCCGACACGCTCACCAAGATCGCCTCATCTCGACAGTCCATTCCATCTGGCATCTCCCTCGAGCATCTGCACAAGCCGTCCATCAAGCCGTCTCCGAACTCCGAGTCCATCCACGTCTTAGGCGACCCGGCCGCGCCTCAACCCGGCCCGGGGACTGTCGAACCCGGCTCGGGGAGTGCCGAACCCAACCGGAGGCTGCTGAACCCAGCTCAGGGGTTGCCGCCCCAGAACCCGAAATAGTGGCTGTCTTCGCCGTGGTGACGGCGCCATCCTGGGCCCTGGCCATCTCGGAGTTCCTGGAGAACGGGGTCCTCCCCCCATGGACGAGACTGAAGCTCGGCAAGTGCAGCGCCGAGCATCCGCCTACAGCATCATCAACAACGAGCTCGTCAAGCGCAGCTCCACCGGCGTATTCCAACGTTGCGTCGAGCAGGACAAGGGCATTGAGATCCTCCTCGACATACACCAGGGTGAGTGCGGGCACCACGCCGCCTCGCGGTCCCTGGTGGCCAAGGCTTTCCGCCATGGTTTCTACTGGCCCACGGCCCTCAAAGACGCAGAGTCGCTCATCCTCAAGTGTGAGGGATGCCAGCGCTTCAGCCAGCGCAGCCACCAGCCGGCGTCGGCACTCCAGACCATCCCGATCGCCTGGCCCTTCGCGGTCTGGGGACTCGACATGGTGGGGGCCTTCAAGACCGCCCGAGGCGGCATGACGCATTTGCTGGTGGTGGTGGACAAGTTCACCAAATGGATCGAAGCGAGGCCGATCAAGAAGCTGGACGGGCCAACGGCCGTTCGCTTCGTCAAGGGCATCGCAGTGCGCTACGGCATGCTGAACAGAATCATCAGGACAACGGCACCAACTTCGCCAAGGGCGCGCTCGCGCAGTACTGCTTCGTCTCCGGCATCCGCCTCAACCTGGCTTCCGTTGCACACCCGCAGTCCAACGGCCAGGTTGAGCGGGCCAACGGCCTCATCCTATCCGGCATCAAGCCGCGACTCGTCGAGCCGCTCATCCGTTTGCCCGGCAGCTGGCTCGACGAGTTGCCGGCCGTCCTCTAGAGTCTCCGCACCACGCCAAACCGGTCGACCGGGTTCACACCGTTCTTCCTCGTCTACGGAGCAGAAGCCGTCATCCCGACCGACGTCGAGTTCAACTTGCCGCGCGTCA
Source organism: Aegilops tauschii subsp. strangulata (assembly GCF_002575655.3). Classification (NCBI taxonomy): domain Eukaryota; kingdom Viridiplantae; phylum Streptophyta; class Magnoliopsida; order Poales; family Poaceae; genus Aegilops; species Aegilops tauschii. Next base: position 404,081,553 of record NC_053036.3, on the reverse strand, counting down.
CGATGTACACGGAAGCCAAAGCCAAGGAAGCCCACGAAGACGGCGTCGACCTGCTCGAAGAAGCACGTCTCCTAGCGCTCAGTCGCTCAGCCATCTACCAGCAAGGCCTGAGGCACTACCACAGCAAGAAGATCAAGCCCCTCGCTTTCCAGGAAGGAGACCTCGTCCTCCGGCTCGTCCAAGAGCAGACCGGCCAACACAAGCTGTCCTCCCCATGGGAGGGCCCCTTCATCATCAGCAAGGCCTTGTGCGATCGCAACGCATACTACCTCATCGATGCCCACAAGTCAAACAAGCGCAAGAGGGACACCACCGGCGAAGAAACAACCCGGCCATGGAACGCAGAGCTCCTCCGCCCGTTTTACAGTTAGCCGCGTGCACGTATGTATCGCTGCCTTTTGTAATCATCTGAAAACTATGGGATCCCCGAACGACGCTCGGGGGCTGCCCTTTTTGCGACCAAGCTATTGTGTCTCCTACGTCTATGCATTAGTTTCCTCTTAAACCAACCCGACCACCGGGTCAACTAGCTCGACCCGGGGGCTCGGGGGCTGGCCGGCTTGGCCACCCGCCGTTTTCCTTAGCGGCTCCTGACGCGTTGGATCACCACGGCCTCTCACTTCGCCCTAAGCCGCAGAACCGGCTTCGGCTGTTGGCTGGCAAGCGCATGAGACCAAAGCACCAGCGCGCCACGAACACTAAGTCAAAAACCGCCGGGTCGCCCAACCTGGCTCTGCCACTTTAAGTTGTTGCACGACCGGATGATCGCCAGCCCGGCCACGCCGGATCGCCGCCAGCCGGCCCAGTGGGTGTTTCGCTCACGCTCAATGTTTCAAAAGCCTAAGTATCGCACGCTCCTCCCAAAAGCCGAACCCCTTGTCACGGACCGGAGCCTCGGCCGTCAGACTCGCGGGGGGGAACCAAAGGGGGAAAGTTGCGAGAAAACGGCTCCAGAGACAAAAAGCGAGAGCGCAGGCATCCACGAAGTTTTTGCATACCGCCGGGTCCCTCAACCCGGCCTCGCCACTTTAAGTTGCCGCACGACCGGCTGCTCGCCAACCCGGCCCCACCGGATTGCCGCCAGCCGGCCCAGTGGGTGTTTCGCTTGTGCTCAACGTTGCGAAAGCCTAAGTACTGCACGCTCTTCTCAAAGGCCGAACCCCTTGTCACGGACCAGAGCCTCGGCCGTCAGACTCGCGGGGGAGAAGCCCAGGAGGGGAGAGTGCAGGAATCGGCTCGAAAAAACGAAAAGCAAAGGCGCAAACATCCACAAAGCTCATACATCATAAATTTAGAAATAGGCCCAAGGCCAGAGTTCATTACACCCAGTCAACCCCCAGTGGATGGGTGGACCTGCTACCTAGCAGAAATTTATACTAAGCTAAAAATCAGGCATTCCCGCCGCCGGATCGCGCAGCTCCCCGGTCCGCTGAGGTGCCGGTATCCTCCTCCCCAGCATCCGCATCGCGGTAGACGTCTGTCTCCTCAGAGCTGCCCTCCGGGTCATCCAGAAGCAGGCCGTAGTCGTCGGCAGGCATGACCCCGCCATCCTCCGCCCGCTCTGGCTGGAACTCGTCATGGAAGGCGAACCCGGCGATGTAGCTGGCCCGGGAGGCAATCCGTCCGGCCTCCGCCTGCAGCTGGCTCTTCGAGCCGGCTCGCTGGCCCATCAACGCATCCAGCGCCAGGTCTAGATGCCAAGATACCGCGAACCTGAGCGCCATCTCGGCGCCGGCACGAGCGGCGGAAACCCGCCACTCATGAAGATGGTCCGGGCCCGCCTCCAACCACCACGCCAGCCGCGTGAAGCTGGTCGGCGCGGCCACACACGGCCAGAGGGCCGCCGTCATCGCCGCGCCGGCCTCAGAGAGCCGCCCCATCTGCTCGCTCAAGACTCGCGGGCAGGCCTCGACAGCGGCTACGATCTCCAGGAAGGTCCAGGCCACCCGCAGGTCAGTCCCGGAGCCGACGATCCCCTGTGGGTCGCGCTTAAAGCGGACCGCCTCCTCTGCCAGCTGGCGCGTCTCCGGGAAGGCCCCTGTCGAAAAGAAAAGCAAGTCAGAAGAAAAGTCACCAAGAACAAGAAGTCGGAGTCCCAACCCGGCAACAACAGAACCAAAGGAAAGCACTTACTGGAGAAGGACTCTTCCAGGTGCTGTGCTTCGAGCAACGTACCGCACCGCTCCCGAGCAATGGTGTGGTCATGCTCCTGGAGCGTCTTCTCCAGATCGGCGACCTTGGCAAGGGCCGCCTTCAGCTCGGCGTCCTTGTCCTCGGCCTCCTCGCGGCGCCGGGTCTCCCCCTGTCGGGTCTCCTCCGCCATGGCCACCAGCGCCTTCAGGAGCTCCACCTCGGCCTGGAGCTGCCCCTTGTTGTCGGCCAGCTTGCCGCGTTGCTGGTCCATCTCGGCAAGGGCCTGCTGCGCCTCAACAACCTTGGCGGCCTCCGCCATGAGGCGCTCCACCTCGGCCTCAAGATGGCCGTTGTCGCCCGCCAGCTGCTCCTGCAGCTGGCTGGCTTCATCGAGCGCCCGCCAGGCTCCCGTCGCCTCCGCCCTCGCCCTCTCCACCTCGGCTCCAAGCCGACCGACATCGGCAACGAGCCGGTCATAGTGGAAGCCGGCCCGAATCAGTCGGGTCCTCGAAGACAGCCCCTCGGCTGCAGAAGAGAGACTCAAAAACAAAGTACTACTTTAAGATTCGACCCAACTGCTACGCAGTTGGCCCGACTCTGAGGGGCTAGACCCAGTGGGTGCGCTAGAGCCCCCCACTAAAAAGAGCATGCAAGAAAAGTACCTGCCGCGGCACGGAGCTCCTCCTCCATGGCGGCGAGCCTTTCCTTGAGACGCTGGTGCGTCTCAAGGAGCCGGTTGAAGACGCCGACCCGGTAGGAGTCCATTTGCTGCAGAAAGCAACGGTCAATACAAGACACCAAGATAAGATTCGACCCAACTGCTACGCAGTTGGCCCGAATCTCGGGGGCTACACCCAGGTGCGCTGGCGCGCCCCCACAAAGAAGAAGCAATGAAAAAAGAAAAAGTAGAAGGCAATGGAAAACTTACTAACACGGTGCGCTCCAGCTCCTGCGTCACCTCGACCTTGGCCTGGGCGAAGGCCTGGATCCGGTCCGCCTGCCCTCGCAGGCGCCGGGTCACAGCGGCCATCGCCGCCTCCTCCTGGGTTGGAGGCCCGAAGAAGACCTCACCGGTCCCGCTCCGCGTCGGCTGTGACCCGGTGGACCGACGACCTCCCGACCTGAGCACTAGGGCGTGCTCCCCGCTGGCCGCCTCCCCCGAGGCCGGCGCCCTCTCCGGCACCGACGCCGGCTCGGTGGGCGGAGTGACTTGCGGCTCCACCACCGGCGGCGCCTCGCTCGTCGGTGTCCGAGCCGCCCTCTCCGGCGCCATCCCCGACGCCTCCCCCAAGACGGCGTCATCGCCGCCTCTGTCGGCCCCTGCCCACTCGACCACGTCGGTCCGCGGCGGGGTGTCGTCCCCAACGACCACGGCCTCCCGGTCGAGGTCCATCACATCCGCAGGGCCGCCTTGGCCGTGCTCCCCCTCCAACGACGGCACGAAGACCGTCGCCGCCGGCATCTCCGGCCACACCGGCTCCTCGCCAGCTCGCGCCCACGTCGCTGCGGCGCTAACCCAGGCCTAGGTCGACGCCGCCTCCAGCTCCGCCTCGGCCAGGTTCCGGTCCCGCCAGGCCAGGCCTTCGGCGTCGGCCGGATCCAGACCGATGTCCGGATCCGCCCGCTCCTCCTCCTCCTCGTCCCGGTCGACGGTGCCGGACTGGCTCCTCCGAAACGCAGCGCCCTCGACGGACGCCGCATCCGCCGCCGCCAGCGCTAGCGAGATCGGCGACCTGAAACACAAGACAAACTAAATAACATGCCAAGCAGAGCCGCTCGGCAACTCGGTTCAGTCCAAAAAGAAACTCACCCCGGCACCACCGAAATGGCGGGCCTCGCCGCCCTCTCCTGCGGTGCGGCGCGCCTCCTCTTGGCGGGCGGCTTTGCCACCCCGGCCGGGTCCGCCGCGCGCTTCGCGATCGGGGCTCGCGGCGCGATGTTGTCCTTCCCGTGCGGCCGCCTCGCCGACGGCACCCCCCGAGATGACCCGGCTCCGGCCGCGCCGCCGCCTCCTCCACCCGGCGCCGCTACATCAACGGCTCACGTCAACACCCCCAATGCCGTAACCCGACCGGCAACTCAAGAAGAAAATACAAGACTTACCGGCCCGGCGCCCTGCGCCCGCGTCGGCGGTCGCCTCCTCCTCTCCGCCCTGGGCCTCGGGCTCCTCCGAGGCGACGCGCACCACCTGCGCCGGCGCCCGGTCGTAAGGATGTCGGATGGCGTTTAGAAGCACCTCCCGCGTCGCATCGGGGCGGATAAGAAGATAAGCAGCAGCGAAATATGGAGACCAAGGACTCACCATCGGTGCCGGGTTCACGCGGCTGTATGGGAGTTTCCCGAACTGTCAGTTATCCCGCAGGTTGGCCTTGGAGATGTCGTTCACCCGGCGCGCGACCTGGTCCGCCGCCAGCCGCAAGTTCGCCATGCGGTTGGGGTCCTGAAGACCGGTCATCTGACCGATGAGGTGGCTGCGCTGCTGCAGCGGCAGCACTCGGCGGACGATGAAGGTGGTGATGTGGTCGGTGCCGGTGAGCCCCTCCCGCTCCTTCATCACCGACACCCGCTCGCACAGGTTAAGCACCTCCTGCGATGGATGCTTGGGGTAGTACCCCCAGTTTTGCTTCTCCCTCGGCGGTGAGTTGACGAAGGGCGGCAAGTTGATGCGGTCCGCGCCGAGGTTGCGGACGTAGAAGAAGGAATTCTGCCACTTCTTGGCAGAATCGTCCAGCGGCATCTTCGGGCAGTCAGTGCCCGACCGCTTGGAGATGACGGCGGCCCCGCACTCGGACATCTCCCCGGCGCTCGGCCCCTGCTGCTTCAGGGAGAAGAAGCGTACCCAGAGGTCGATCGAAGGCTCGACCCCCCGGTACCCCTCGCAGAGGGTGACGAAGCCCGACAGCTGCACGATGGCGCCGACGCCCAGATGATGGGGCTGGAGCCCGAAGAACTCCATGAAGTCGCGGAAGAAGCCGCTCGCGGGAAGCCCGAACCCACGCTTGAAGTGCGGGAAGAAGACGACACGCTCCGTGCCCTCGGGCCACGGCTCCCGCTCGCCCTACGGGAGGCGCGCGGCGACCTCCGTCGCCCCCGGCAGGCGCCTAATGGTGCGGAGATAGGCGATGTCGTTGAGGGTGACGGTCGAGCCCATCCACGAGCCCGACGGCAGCGCCATCGGCAAAGATGCGAGAGAAGGGAGAAGAAGGTGGCTACAAAGCACTGCTCAAAGCAACGGGCGTCGTGGTGCGCGGCGGTCACAAGAAGCAGAGGAAGGAAGACGAAGGCAGGGGGCGTGAGTGAGAATGATTTCCGCCACCCCCTCCTCGCCCCAATTTATAAGCCACGGTTCGAAACATGGGGGAGTGGGATCGTTTGCGCTCGCCTTTCCCACTTCCCCGCAATAACTGCGCACGTATGCGCGCAATAACTGCCTCGAGAATGGCAACCGACTTGCGGACGCCGTAATAAATCCGTGCGCGTGGGCCGAGGGCGCGTGGCCGCGGGCTCCTGCACGTCGCCCTGTCCCGTCGCACGTGTGGCCTGTCAGGCCTCTCCGGCTCCCAGATGCAATGTGGCGCCCGCGCAAAGCCCAAAAGATTGCCTCAAAGATTCGGTGGACTCCTCGGTTTCCCGCCGCTGCCGGGATGCCGCGATCCGGCTTCCGGAAGCCGGCACACAGTGGGTGTTGCCGGACCTAGCAGTCTCAAAATTCGCCTCCTTCAAAGGGGGTAACTGCGAAGGCCCTCCCATCTGAAGACGGCGGACCTTCACAGCTTCGGGGACTACTGTCGGGGGGATGAACCCCGGGCAGGCAACGGAACCTGGATCCTTTTCAAAAACGATGGGGCCAACATCGCCCCTCAAGCCGGCTCGCGCTTGGCCGGGTTGCTCAACCCGGCCAAGCCCCTCTACCCGGCCTAATCCTCGACATGGCTGGACTCCTCAACTCGGCCCCAACAATCAGCTCAAGACAGCCGAGCCCGGCGCACCAAGACTTCTCCAACAAGCCAGCTCCCCCCTTGGCCTGTTCTCCAACCCCGCCAAGGGTCAGCGGCCGTCCCATCCTAGCCGTACGATGGGACGAGTCTCCGCCAAACTGATGACCAAAGCCACAGTGCCCCGCCCATGCCTCTGGTCAGCCGGGCGAGGCAACAGTGCCCCCCATCAACCCGCTGACCAGGGCCGGCGTGGCAACAGTGCACCCGTCGTCACCCATGACGCCAGCAAGCGGCAACCTGATGGAGTGCCACTGTAGCCGACTCAACCCGGCCACTCCCTGACGATCGACGCCAAACTGATGACCAAAGCCACAGTGCCCCGCCCATGCCTCTGGTCAGCCGGGCGAGGCAACAGTGCCCCCCATCAACCCGCTGACCAGGGCCGGCGTGGCAACAGTGCACCCATCGTCACCCATGACGCCAGCAAGCGGCAACCTGATGGAGTGCAACTGTAGCCGACTCAACCCGGCCACTCCCTGACGATCGACAAGACGGCCAACAGTGCCCCCGTACCCGGCGAGTCCCACGCCCGGGGAACCCGACGAGGCCTGGTACCCGGCGGGTCCCAGCACCGGGTTCCTGGACACTGACGACCCGGCCCTACAACCTTGTAACATTACCATTGTACCCCTGGGGGTTGACCTATAAAACCCCCCAGGAGCCCTCATGCATACGGGCAACCCCTTCACCCGCACAGGCGATCACACACACACACACACACACACACACACACACCTAGCAAGCAGCACCTGAGGAGAGGGAGCTGCCTAAGCCTTGGCCAGCCTTCCTTCTTCCTCCATACAGCTCTAGGAGCAACCCTATACTTTTACATATAAACCACACTCGGCAGGACTAGGGGTGTTATCTCTCCGGAGAGCCCCGAACCTGGGTATGTCTTGCGTCCCGCGCTCGCTCATGCTGACCTCGCCTCTGGAGCCCACCAGTGCCCTCGAGCCTCCTCCTCTCTTTAGCCATCCCTTGGCATCTGCCGTGCGCCCACCACGACAGCGGGGGTAAATTTGGCAAGTCCATTTGTAGATGTTCTTAGAATGTACCTTCTAGGTGGGCTTTCCATATGTCACTTGTTGGATCATTTCATGCAGTGCGTCTCAACACTGCTACATGTCGTGCATTGGATGCTTTTCTCACCTGATTTTATTTCTGGTTTTATTTATTTATCACTTTTTCTCAGTTTTCACGTTTTTGGGGTTTTGGAATTTCATTTTTTCCTGTTTGATTTCTTCTTTTAGGAGTGTGTGCGCTTTGTGCTCTCGTGTGGAACTCAGATGTGCTTCACGCGAGAGCACGTGTATGCTTGTGTGTGGAGCACATACGTCCTTCACGTGAGAGCAAATGTGTGCTTGATGCCGATGGACAGTGTGTTCAACTCCAGCTCGGAGTACAGGTTTGACTATAGCAGGAATGCCTAGTAGTGGTGGGCGCCAAAAGGTCAGCAGTGGCAGGCTAGGCTCCCAGGGTCGCCCGCCACTGACCTTCCGCCACTGCTATAAAGGCATCAGTTGCGGGCGCGCGCCTGCCACTGGTAGAATCTTGGCAGTGGCGGGCAGTCTTTCTTCCCTGTTATTGGCTTATATTACTAGTTGTGGCAAGCCCTCTGTGGAACCCGTCACGACTACTTTTTCAGCCACAACAGCCAATACACATTACAACATATAAATAACCATATTACTGCTGATACGTCTCCGTCGTATCTATAATTTTTGATTGTTTCATGCCAATATTATACAAGTTTTACATACTTCTGGCAACTTTTTATATGATGTATTGGACTAACCTATTGATCCAGTGCCCAGCGCCAGTTCCTGTTTTTTTGCATGTTTTTTGTATCGCAGAATATCCATATCAAACAAAGTCCAAATGCAATAGAATTTCACGGAGAATTATTTTGGAATATATGTGATTTTTGGGAGTTGGAATCACTGCAAACGGAGGCCCACACAGCCCACAAGACACCAGGGCGCGCCAGAGGCTCCTGGCGCGTGGTGGTGAGTTGTTCCCTCCTCGAACATCGGTTGGAGCTCTACTTCGGGCGCAAGGAAGCTTATATCCGTAAAAAATCGTGTTAAAATCTCAGCGCAATCGGAGTTACGGATCTCCTGAAATATAAGAAACGGGTTTCGGCCAGATCAGGGGAATGCGAAACAGAAGAGAACAGAGAGGGAGATCCAATCTCGGAGGGGCTCCTGCCCCTCCGCCGCCATGGAGACCATGGACCAGAGGGGGATCCCTCCTCCCATCTTGGGGGGAGGCCAAGGAAGAAGAAGAAGGAGGGGGGCTCTCTCCCCCTCGCATCCGGTGGCGCCAGAGTGCCGCCGGGGCAAGGATCGGGACAGTGATCTACATCAACAATCTTGCTACCGTCAACACCAACTTTCTCCCCCTCTAAGCTGCAGTGTAACACTTCTTCTCCCCGCTGTAATCTCTACTTAACATGGTGCTCAACTCCATATATTATTTCCCAATGATCTATGGTTATCCTATGATGTTTGAGTAGATTCGTTTTGTCCTATGGGTTAATCATGATCTTGGCTAGTATGATTGTATATTTTATTTATGGTGCTGTCTACGGTGCCCTCCGTCTCGCGAAAACGTGAGGGGCCCCCGCTGTAGGGTGTTGCAATATGGTCATGGTTCGCTTATGGTGGGTTGCGAGAGTGACAGAAATTTAAACCCGAGTAGGTGGGGTATGACGTATGGGAGTAAAGAGGACTTGATACTTAATGCTATGGTTGGGTTTCACGACCTTAATGATCTTTAGTAGTTGCGGATGCTTGCTAGAGTTCAAATCATAAGTGCATATGATCCAAGTAGAGAAAGTATGTTAGCTTATGCCTCTCCCTCATATAAAATTACAAGAATGATTACCGGTAATTGTTATCGATTGCCTAGGGACAAATGACTTTCTTGTTGACAAAAGCTCTCTACTAAAACTAACTTAGTCGTGTCTTTATCTAAACATCCCCTAGATTTTATTTACGTGCTCTTTATTATCTTGCAATCCTATCCTATCACACCTACAAAGTACTTCTAGTTTCATACTTGTTCTAGGTAAAGCGAACGTCAAGCGTGCGTAGAGTTGTATCAGTGGTCGATAGAACTTGAGGGAATATTTGTTCTACCTTTAGCTCCTCGTTGGGTTCGACACTCTTACTTATCAAAAGAGGCTGCAATTGATCCCCTATACTTGTGGGTTATCAAGACCTTTTTCTGGCGCCGTTGCCGGGGAGCAATAGCGTGGGGTGAATATTCTCGTGTGTGCTTGTTTGCTTTATCACTAAGTCATTTTTATTTTTTTCTCTTGTTTTCTATCTTTGGTTATGGGCAGGAAACGCAAAATACCAAAAATAATAATTGTACCTACTAAACCAATGGTTGAAGAACCACCCAAAATATATCATACTCCTGAAGCTTTCTACTTGGATCATCTTCGATCCATTTGTGCTCGTGCTGAAAACCCAACTAGCTTAGTTGAGGGAAAATCATTAGATGAGTATGCTTGTTTTGTGCGACATCGTTTATCTGAAAAATTGAAACATCTACAACATCAAATTAATACTATGCAATGCTATGCTTGGAATTTATGTGAATTATATGATGTTACTTGTTGTTCTGAAGACCCTAACAAACACCTTCCCTACCAATGTGAGTATATTGATAATGGAATCGTATCTTCTTATGCCAAAGGTGTTTATAATTACTTTGATATCAAACAAATTGAAAATTTTGTTGCTTTTAAGGGTGTTTATGAAATTGCTTCTTTGATTGAAAAGTATGATGCTACTCTTTACAAATCTGAAAATTTTGCTACACTTAAATATCATTATGATAATTATGCTTCTAATGCCTATGTTAAACCATATATTGAGGACTCCTCCGCTGTCCAAGAAGAGACTAATATTTTACAGGAGCCTATGGAAGAAGAAGTTGATGAAAATGTGAGCTCATTGGATGAAAAATATGATGAGGAGAGCGAATAACAAATGGAGGAAGAGTGTATTAGCTACCCGTTCCCACCTTCTAATGATAGTAACTCTTCAACTCATACATTATTTAATGCCCATTCATTCTTACTGAAGGATGAATGCTATGATAATTGCTATGATCTCGTTGATTCTTTTGAAATATCCCTTTTTGATGAAGTTGATGATTGCTATGTTTGTGGCCAAGATGCCAATATGAATGATGCTTATGGAGATGAACTTGCTATTGTTCCTTATGTTAAACATGAAATTGTTTCTATTGCACCCACACATGATAGTCCTATTATCTTTTTGAATTCTTCCAACTACACTATATCGGAGAAGTTTGCTCTTGTTAAGGATTATACTGATGGGTCGCCTTTTACCGTTGCACATGATGATTTTGATGAATATAATATGCATGTGCTTTCTGCTCCTACTTGCAATTATTATGAGAGAGGAACTACATCTCCGCCTCTTTATGTTTCCAACACGATAAAATTGCAGGATACTGCTTATGCTATGTATTGGCCTTTACTTGATGTGCATGAATTGTTCTTGTATGACATGCCGATGCATAGAAAGAGAGTTAGACTTCGTCATTGCATGATATATGTTGCTTTGTTCTCATTACTAAATGCCAAATCATTGTAAATTAAAATTGGCTTTGATATACCTCGGGATCCGGGTGGATTCATTACTTGAGCACTTTATGCCTAGCTTAATGGCTTTAAAGAAAGCACTACCAGGGAGACAACCCGGAAGTTTTAGAGAGTCATTTCTTTATGTTGAGTGCTTTTATAAAGTTTAAAAACAAAAAAATATAGAGGGGAACTTAAAAACCTTTTCACAAAAGAGAAGCGATTGGAAGTTATGCATTGGAGAACTGAGGGTCGACCTTGAACACTTGTGTTCATGCTCATGGAAACAATGTAGAATTTTTCATGAAGATTCTCACAAAAATAATTATCCCCTTGTACAATTCCATTGTATTATAAAAATAATGTGCCAAGATTTGCCTTTAGGATGATTAAATTGCTTGTTGATTTGTACGGTGCAAAACAGAAACTTTGGCTGTAGTGCTCGATTTTACATTTTTTACTGGAACATCAAATGGTTCTGAAACCTTTTGCACTGTCTTGCTATAAAAAAAATTATTTTTCCTAATTTTTTCAGAATTTTTTGATTTACAGAAGTATGGTGGATGTTCAAATCTTTACAGACTGTCCTGTTTTCACAGATTGCTGTTATAGCTTCATTATTTGCATATGTTTGAATTCTTGTTGAAGCCTCCTTGACTTGGGGCCATAGAATTGTGATAGAATACAGTGGGTAATTTTTGTTTATAATTATACAATAATGTTACAGCAGTACATGATGGGATTTCATTGCCATATTCACTAACTCCGCCACTAAAAGTTCGGTTAAGTTTTGTGTGGATGAAGTGTTCGAAGATCGAGGAGGTATCGATGTGAGGAGAAGGAGGAGAGGCAAGAGCTCAAGCTTGGGGATGCCCAAGGCACCCCAAGTAAATATTTAAGGATACTCAAGCGTCTAAGCTTGGGGATGCCCCGGAAGGCATCCCATCTTTCTTCAACAAGTATCGGTATGTTTTCGGATTCATTTCGTTCATGTGATATGTGCAAATCTTGGAGCGTATTTTGCATTTATTTTTCACTTTTATTTTATGCACCATGCTGGTATGAGATAGTCCATGGTTTATTTATAGAATGCTCATTGCACTTCACTTATATCTTTTGAGTGTGGCTTTATAGAATGCTCCGTGTGCTTCACTTATATCATTTGAAGTTTGGATTGCCTGTTTCTCTTCACATAGAAAACCGTTGTTTGAAGAATGCTCTTTTGCTTCACTTATATTTATTAGAGTATGGTCTTTTGTAGAAAGAATTAAACTCTCATGCTTCACTTATATCTATTTAGGGCTCAACAGGAAATTGTCAATTGCATGGTTAGTCATAAAATCCTACATAAAACTTATGGATCACTGAATATGATATGTTTGATTCCTTGCAATAGTTTTGCGATATAGAGATGGAATATGTGGGAGGTACTAGTAAATGGTTGTGGTTAGTAAGAATATTGGTGTTAAGGTTTGTGATTCCCGAAGCATGCACGTATAGTCTCTCGTTATGCTATGAAGTTGGAGCATGATTTATTATTGATTGTCTTCCTTATGAGTGGCGGTCGGGGACGAGCGATGGTCTTTTCTTACCAATCTATCCCCCTAGGGGAATGCGTAGTAGTACTTTGCTTCGAGGGCTAATAAACTTTTGCAATAAGTATATGAGTACTTTATGACTAATGTGAGTCCATGGATTATTCACACTCTTACCTTTCCGCGTACCGTGCATTGCCCTTTCTCACATCGAGACGTGGTGCAAACTTCGCAGGTGCATCCAAACCTCGTGATATGATACGCTCTATCACACATAAGCCTTGTTATATCTTCCTCAAAACAGCCACCATACCTACCTATTATGGCTTTTCCATGGCCATTCCGAGATATATTGCCATGCAACTTCCACCGCTTCTGTTTGATGACTTGAGCATTCATTGTCATATTGCTTTGCATGATCATATAGCTGACATAGTAGTTGTGGCTCAGCCACCGTTCATCATTTTTCATACATATTACGCTAGATCATTGCACATCCTGGTACATTGCCAGAGGCATTCATATAGAGTCATATTTTGTCATAGGTATCGAGTTGTAATTTTTATTTCTTTTGAGCTATAAGTAAATAGAAGTGTGATGATCATCATTATTCATTTTTAGAGAAGTGCCCCAGTGAGGAAAGGATGATGGAGACTATGATTCCCCCACAAGTCGGGATGAGACTCCGGACAATGAGAGAAAAAAAAGAAAAAAAGAAAAAAAAAGAAAGAAAGAAAATAAGAAAATAAAATAAACAAAGAGAGAAGGGGCATTGTTAGTATCCTTTACCACACTTGTGCTTTAAAGTAGCACCATGTTTTTCATATGGAGAGTCTCCTATGTTGTCACTTTCATATACTAGTGGGAATTTTTCATTTATATGATTAGATGCACACCCACTTAGTTTTCATATTGAGCTTTCATACACTTATAGCTCTTAGTGCATCCGTTGCATGGCAATCCCTACTCCTCACGTTGATACCAATTGATGGGCATCTCCATAGCCCGTTGGTTAGCCACGTCGGTGTGAGACTTTCTACTTTTTTGTCTTCTTTATATTTACCCCTATCATCATACTCCATTCCATCTGTAGTGCTATATCCATGGCCCGCGCTCATGTATTGTGTGAGGGTTGAAAAAGCTGAAGCGCGTTAAAAAGTATGAACCAATTGCTTGGCTTATCATCGGGGTTGTGCATGATAAATACTTTGTGTTAAGAAGACAGAGCATGACAAGACTATATGATTTTGTAGGGATAGCTTTCTTTAGCATTGATATTTTGAAAGACACGATTGTTTGTTGGGATGCCTGAGTATTGATGTCTTTATGTCAAATTATAGACTATTGCTTTGACTCAGTTATGTCTTAATATTCCTGCCATGATTAGATATATGATCAAGTTTATGCTAGGTAGTATTCCACATCCTAAATTATCTTTTTTATCATTTACCTGCTCGAGGACGAGCAAGAATTAAGCTTGGGGATGCTGATACGTCTCCATCGTATCTATAATTTTTTATTGTTTCATGCCAATATTATACAAGTTTTACATAATTTTGGCGACTTTTTATATGATTTATTGGACTAACCTATTGATCCAGTGCCCAGTGCCAGTTCCTGTTTTTGCATGTTTTTTGTATCGCAGAATATCCATACCAAACGAAGTCCAAATGCAATAGAATTTCACGGAGAATTATTTTGGAATATATGTGATTTTTGGGAGTTGGAATCATCGCAAACGGAGGCCCACACAGCCCACAAGACACCAGGGCGCCAGAGGCCCCTGGCGCGTGGTGGTGGGTTGTGCCCTCCTCGAACGTCGGTTGGAGCTCTACTTCGGGTGCAAGGAAGCTTATATCCGGAAAATAATTGTGTTAAAATCTCACGCAATCGGAGTTACGGATCTCCCGGAATATAAGAAACGGTTTTCGACCACATGAGGGGAACGCGAAACAGAAGAGAATAGAGAGGGAGATCCAATCTCGGAGGGGCTCCCGCCCCTCCGCCGCCATGGAGACCATGGACCAGAGGGGGATCTCTCCTCCCATCTAGGGGGGGCAAGGAAGAAGAAGAAGAAGGAGGAGGGGGGCTCTCTCCCCCTCACTTCCGGTGGTGCTGGAGTGCCGCCGGGGCAAGGATCGGGACAGCGATCTACGTCAACAATCTTGCTACCATCAACACCAACTTTCTCCCCCTCTATGCAGCAGTGTAAACACCTCTTCTCCCCGCTGTAATCTCTAATTAAACATGGTGCTCAACTCCATATATTATTTCCCAATGATCTATGATTATCCTATGGTGTTTGAGTATATTCGTTTTGTCCTGTGGGTTAATCATGATCTTGGCTAGTATGATTGTATATTTTATTTATGGTGCTGTCCTACCGTGCCCTCCGTCTCGCGCAAACGTGAGGGGCCCCCGCTGTAGGGTGTTGCCATATGTTCATGGTTCGCTTGTGGTGGGTTGCGAGAGTGATAGAAACCTAAACTCGAGTAGGTGGGGTATGACGTATGGGAGTAAAGAGGACTTGATACTTAATGCTATGGTTGGGTTTCACGACCTTAATGATCTTTAGTAGTTGCGGATGCTTGCTAGAGTTCCAATCATAAGTGCATATGATCCAAGTAGAGAAAGTATGTTAGCTTATGCCTCTCCCTCATATAAAATTACAAGAATGATTACCGGTACTTGTTATCGATTGCCTAGGGACAAATGACTTTCTTTTTTTACAAAAGCTCTCTACTAAACTAACTTAGTCGTGTCTTTATCTAAACAACCCCTAGATTTTATTTATGTGCTCTTTATTATCTTGCAAACCTATCCTATCACACCTACAAAGTACTTCTAGTTTCATACTTGTTCTAGGTAAAGCGAACATCAAGCGTGCGTAGAGTTGTATCGGTGGTTGATAGAACTTGAGGGAATATTTGTTCTACCTTTAGCTCCTCGTTGGGTTCGACACTCTTACTTATCGAAAGAGGCTACAATTGATCTCCTATACTTGTGGGTAATCAACAGCATACAACTAACGTAAGCGATCATACACATTACATTTAACATAACAATAATCTAAACTTCATACAAATAGATGTACACATTAGAGTACAACAACTGACGTCGCATCATTAGTACATATACATACTTACAAGACCTCATGATAGCAACAATACCATAATGACAATGAGCTGGCTAAATATAATCAAATTCTTTACTCATCCGCTTGTCCACACGGTCTTGCATACTTCGTAGTTGATTTTCTCTTTGCGAACATAGTTGGCATAATGATCCTCAGCTACTTTGCGGACGTAGTTGGCATAATGATCCTCAGTGTTTTTTAGTCTTATATCCTTTATAGCAGCTGTTTTTGTAACTATCCACTTGTTCCTTGCATATCTCCCATGAATCATAAATTCCAGGATTCCTCCCGGTGTACACCACATACCAGTTCCACTTCATCTATGTAAATAAAGAAACAAGCTAACAAGTCAATTCATAGTTATCCAATCACATTGAACAAAGTCACATCATAATCTTCATTGCATCATAGACGATACAGATGACCACGTTGCACAGTTCACTAGTAGTTCGGAAGCAAAAGTTTAGCTCCATCATAGCAACTCGGAAATTAATTTCACACGCATCGATCATATAGATCACATGAAGGCAGTGCACTAGTTGTTCAGAAATAAAATTTTAGCTCCATCATGAGCTATGGCCGCCTTCCATCGTCTTCGTGATCTCGGCTTGGGTGGTCCTCGCAATCTTGACGGCTGCTCTAGCGCTGTCGGCGGCTAATCTAGCGCTTTTCAGAATATGCCTGAGTGCTCTCGGTGGCTGCTC
Source organism: Aegilops tauschii subsp. strangulata (assembly GCF_002575655.3). Lineage (NCBI taxonomy): Eukaryota > Viridiplantae > Streptophyta > Magnoliopsida > Poales > Poaceae > Aegilops > Aegilops tauschii. Next base: position 404,065,426 of record NC_053036.3, on the reverse strand, counting down.
GAGCACTCTCGACATAGGCGAGCATGATCTCCGTGTATGGAGCCACCCTCAGGGCGATGTCTACAGCAGTAGGAATTTCGTCTACGGGTGTAGGAGTCCTAACGAGGCGTCTTGGCTTCTCCATCTAAATCGCATTAAACAATTTGACATTTAGATAAAACATTAAGATGTCTTCACAAGTAGCTCGTCCATAAAAAAGTAATAAATTTACGGAAAAAACAACATGACCATTGATAGATATTGGACATATTGAGTGCCAGAAATTAAGCGAAACGGAACTTAATCCACGCTTCGCAAATACATTGGCACTCACTATGAATGCCCCTGCAGCATGAAAAAATGATGTACTATATGTTCATCAATATGTGGTACATTCAATTTCAAGACATTTACTTATGAAGATTCAATGGTACATCATACAAAAAACTTTAGCTACACTAATAAAATGTTGTACTATATTTTTATCCATATGTAGTACATTTTAACTACACTAATACAATCACCATTAATAGAGAGAAGGGAGATGTGCTTAGTGGGCTGGACGAGGCCGAGGTCGATGGCGGAGGCGTTGGCGGACGGCGAGTTCGACGGAGACGAGGACAACGTTGGATGCGGAGGAAGGCATAGACGACGGTCACGCGGAAGTAGTTCGAGGTAGCTTTGCACGGTGATGCCGATGAATTTCGAGGCGGGGACGGACTTCCCGGGCAACGGGGAAGATTGGCTCCCTGACGCGTTCGAGGCGGCGGACCGCGACCTCGCCGGTGGTGACGTACGACGCAAAAATGTTGGCGACGGCGAGACAGAGGGGAGAAAGGTGAGGGAATGGGATCTAACTGTTGCAGGTGGGGATGCGATGGATAAGGGCCTGTATAACAGTGACAGGCACAGGGCAGAGCCCGCCACCGTAGTACATGTGTGGTAGGCACCAACGTGACCAAATACAGTTGTGGCGGGCGACAGTAAGAACCCGCCACCCACGCTCTGAAAAGATTTGATTTTTTTGGCGCGTGGGTACCAAAATATAGTTGCGGCGGGTAATAGTAGCTGCCCGCCACAACTGCACAAGGCAACTATGGCGGGCGCGCAACCACGTCAGCCGCAGTTGCTTGTTACCCATGAAGGAATTAGAAATTAGATAGCTGTGGCGGGTCTTCAGCCGTGCCCGCCACTATTACCTGTGTAGCTGTGGCGAGCTCCTTTTAGCACCCGCTACTGCTTGTTCTCAAAAATAGCTATTGCGGGTGCCCCGCCTAGCCTGCCACTCATTTGAGTTCACATATAAGCCCTTTCTCAGTAGTGTGTGCCTCATCGGGAGCATATGTGTGTTGCACTTCATGTGGGATGCATGAGTTAGGTTATTTGGGAAGCATAGATGTGCTTCACCCTGGAGAGGCCCAAGTTAGTCTTATCTAGGAGCACGAATTAGTACAATTCAAAAGCATATGCTAGTTCACTTTTGGAGCATACTTTTTGCCCTAAAAAATTACATCGAAACACATTAACATGGGATCTAATTTTGAAGATCTTGACGTGGGAGCGCAATGATGAAAACGGTTCGTGATTCGCATGCACGGTTCAAGACATATATAATTTTGAAAAAATAATCTACAAAGAAAGCACAAATAAACCGTGTGTGGGAATAAATTCCACCCAAACTCTGAGGCTGCAACAAGTGGAGTATGTGCAATGGCGCTAGTTGTCACCATCAGAGGTGATGAGAATGTCATTTTCAAGGGGTACCTTTTAACTAGTGATTTAGTCGAAATTCTTATGATGAAGCTCTCCCTCCTTGTTGCCGACCTTGCTGAGCTCCTCGAACATCTCCTCATGCTTGACATCGAGGCATGCGATCTCACGGCGCTTGCGCTTGATCGTGCACGCATTCTCCATGGACTCAAAGAATGCATGATTCTCGACGATGATACAATGATTCTTGAGGAGTGCAATCATGATAGCGGTATCGACACACTTGGCCTTGAGTTGTGCCTCGGCCGCGGGTGCTCCTTCTCCTCGGCTCTGTAGGCGCACCTAACGAGAGGCATGATGGAGACTACAATCGTGACATCGTATGGGAAGTTAAGCTTTGTGTGGATCCCAAAGAAGCGGAGAGCAACTGAGCCACACCGCGCTACCGTGACCGGGTTATTGATCTCCCCCTTCCACTCCCACCACGGTTAGAGCCTCACGCCACGACACTTCAGCGGCGGCGGTTGTTGTGACATTCTCGGCATTGGTGACATGAAAGAAGACTCGAGACACACACTGAGAACAAGGGAGGAGCTGACAAGCCGCGCGTGAAGCGGTGGTGGCACGAGAGCTCATGAATGTTGCGCGGGGATTTGGGAGGCGACGATGCTCGACGACAGGGAAGACGGCGTGGGGCAGTGTCAGGAGAACGAGGGGGCGTCGAGGAGCCATGCAGGGAGCTATGACGGGGCCGGAGAGGCGGCGTGTGGGACTCGGGAAGCTGCGGCAACCTCGAGCTTGAGGAAAGCAGCGGTGACAACCTGAATCGGGGGCGGTGGGGGCCGAATTTGGGGCACCTACCATGATAATTGATGAGCGCGGGGTGAGCTAGGGTTGTTTGTTTTTGTTGTTTGTTGGTGGTGTTGGTGGTGCGGTGAGCGCGCGTGTGTGTGTGCGTGTGTGTGTGTTTTCACTCCCCTTCCGCATTAATATGTGGTCATCGGTAAGCTCACCAATTGTCTCGGCTCCGGCTACAACACACACACACCCCACACACACACGCACACACACACGCGCGCTCACCGCACCACCAACACCACCAACAAACAACAAAAACAAACAACCCTAGCTCACCCCGCGCTCATCAATTATCATGGTAGGTGCCCCAAATTCGGCCAAACATAGATGGTGTGTGTGCGTGTATGTGTTTTCTACAAAAAATGGTCTAAGGGAAAAGGTTTTGGGGGATTAAAAGCTATGATGGGGAAATAAAGAAGATTAGGATGAGCTAGACGAGTGTTAATTTTCGAGGCAAAAAATCCTGTCTCATATACGTACGTATAACTTTTGGGGGTGTGCTAGAGATCCTACTGGCTCTCTCCGCTCAAAGAAAAAAAGTAATCTCTGAGTGAGGACAGAATGCCAAGCAGAAGATGACAAATTTTATAGTACTACCAATTCGGCGTTGGAATTTAGCTTCACGAGATGTGCGTGGCTGTGGACCGCTCTTCTGCCTCGATCAACTCATATGCTTGCGTTGCGTCCGTTGGAGCTTGCCAGTTTCAGAAGCCAGCGACCGGGCCCTCTCCTACTATTCTGCAGAATGCCGTCCACAACATCTCACTCACGGGCAGGCAGCATGGACGAGAGGGATACAAATTTATGGGCTAAGCAAATCCCAAGATAGCATCATAGCAAGCCAACAGGAATTTAACGGCACAAACAAGTCAAATCACACACTCGGTTATTTTCTTCTCCATCGACCGGTCTGCCTGACGCTGATCACGTACGGCAAGATCTACTACGTATAATGTGCCCGCTACAGCGTGATCACGATCAGCATGGCCATGGTGGTCAGGTTTTCCGCGTCGTCATTCACCTTGCGCAGAGGCGCCTCCCCCGGCTTCGCCGCGGCGTCGCCACCGCGTCCGCCGAACGCGTCGTCGCAGTCGATGGCGGACCTCCTGACGGCGCCCATCTCGGCCACGTACGCCTGCTTCCGCCCCGTGGCCAGCGCGTGGACGGCGCTGTGCACCACGTTCAGCGCCTCGATGTACCGCCGGCGGCACGTGGCCAGCGCGGCCTGCTGCTTGTCCGACCAGCCCCCGCGCCGTTGCAGCTCTTTGATTGTGGCCACCGCCGCCGTGTAGTTGGCCAGCGTCAGGTTCGTGGCGATCACGGCCAGCCCTTTCGCGTCCGCGGAGGCGCTCCCCGGCGCCGCCTGGAGCGTCGTCACGCAAAAGGACTCAAGGTTCTTGTGCTCCGATCCCTTCATCGCCTTCGCGCACGTCTCCTGCACGGAGGCAAACGCTCCGTGGGAGCCAACGAGAAGGATGAGGAGGAGGGAGAAGAGGAGCCTGGCTGCCATGGTGTGCGCTCTTGCTTGGTTAGGATTCAGTTTTTGCTGGCTTCGGCTCGTGCACTGCCAAACCTTGAGGAATTTTATGGCTTTATGTAGTACTCCTTTCGTCCAAAATTACTTGTCCAAAAATGAATAAAAATGGATGTATTTAGAATTAAAATATGTCTGAATACATTCATTTCTGCTACAAATAATTTCGGATGGTGAGAGTACATCTTGTAGGTAAAGGGAATAAATACGAGACCAAATCTTCTGTGTATTTTGCTTATAAATGGATCCTCTTAATGAATGGGCCATTTTTTTTCACATTTCTCGTAACTAGTCATAAATGTACTACATAATGCTTGAAGGTGTTCATTGTTTTCCAAATTTGGGTGGGATGATACATAAAAACTGTCGTTTAATACTCACAGAATGCACAATGACACTTGAGACCGGAACTTCTGCGCCTTTTTAAGCGCGGACAGGCACCGAGCAAAGAAGAAGATAAGACACAGCCGACTTTTCTTATATGTTGTTTCCCTTTGGATTAGAATTAGAGACAATTAGAGGCCAACAGACGCTTCGTTGTGCCATTTTTCACTTGTGGAATTGTCTTTTTTATCTAGCAGTGGTCGGTTATTTCTTTTTGATTTTAGCTATATTGGCTTGAGTTTTAATTATGTTCTAGTGGTGTTTTTATTCGTATATCATGTTGGGTGCTGCTAGAGACGATATCTATTCTGAGAGGAGAGTGGTGCTAGTCGGGCGTTATCGTGGTTTTCTTGGGCCTTGTACAATGCAAGATGTTTAGGAGAGGTGCTTGGAGAAATAAACCAGGCTTTTCTTAAGCACCGATACTTATTTGTTTATGATAAAAGTTTAATTAGACGTCTCTCCTGTAGAAATAGATACTGGTGCTTCAGAATAACCTAGTTTATTTTTGTAAGCACCTCCCTAAGCACCTAGCATTGAACAAGGCCTTACACATTTCAGTCTTGGTGTCAGCCAATGGTCATTGTGCGAGCCCCTTGGGAGCTTCTATTTCACGTCGAAACTATGCAATTCCTACCATAATGTTCACATTGGCGACCCCCCCCCCCTCCCGCGAAGCTCCCACTCGCTCAACTCGGGCGCCCTGCTCCACTTGCTCCGCTATTTTTTAGTCACCACTGATTATAAGATTATGCTTGTACGAATCGCTCCACTATTGTCTTGCAAATAGTTGGTTGTCTTTTTTTACAAAAAAGTTCCATGAAATCAAAAGATGTCCACTGATTTAAAAATATAGAAAATTTAAAAAGTCATAATTTTTTTAAAAAAATTGGGAATTATAAAAAATATCATGGATTTAAAAAAGATTTGCAAATTTGAAGTAAAGTTCATAGACTTTATAAATGTTCGTAAACTTTAAAAATACTCACGGATTTAAAAATGTTCTCAATTTTTAATTTTTTTAGGATTTTAGAAATTGTTCACAAATTTAAATAAATTCTCAGGAATTAATGTGAAAATAAGAAAATTCATAAATAGAAAAGAGAAAGAAAACAAATAGAAACCGTCAACAAACGGCACACCCCATTATAGATGGGCCCCAACAAACCCATAGCCCCGCACGCACTAGCAGGCTCCAAATCTGGGGAGCTTGGTATGCTATACTCTTCCGTTTCAAAACATAGTGCGTCTTCGGTTTCTGCGCTTCAAATTTGACCATAAATTTAACCAACGAGACCGACTGTGGCGGGAATAAAAATTATACTAGTGAATTCGTATTCAAAAGAAGTTTTCAATTATATAATTTTTACTTTCGCAGCAATCGGTCTCGTTGATTAAATTTATGGTCAAAATTAAACCTCGGGAAACGCGGACGCGCTATATTTTGAAACGAAGAGAATACTATATTATTAATTATTATAGTCCGTGAACTTAGAAAAATCATGAAGCGCTCTCCCCGCACGCAGTCACTGAGGGGACAATCAACGACGTAGGAGCGATCAGCCATCCGTTCTATCCCCGTGGCTACTTGCTAGTCATCACACATAGTTGACATGATTCACTCCCTAATCCTAGTAATTTATCTTTTCTAAACTTCATTAGAGACCGTTAGTAAAACTGAACCAAATGGAAAACTGACATGGCAAACAAAAGTATCTACATAGCACGCCACATAAGCACGGAGGTTTAACTTTCCAAAACAGCAAAAAGAAAAACAAAAAGAGGTTAAAAAAGGTATCAGTTTAGTTAAATTGAATAACATGCCCCCCCCCCCCCCCCCCCCCCCACACACACACAAAAAGGAATAACATGGAGGAATTTTCCTTGAATAGGGTAAAACTTGTTACAAACATGAAACTCATAAATAATGAAATTAGCCTTTTATTTTTGGAATCATGCAACGTTTATTGACTCTCAGAAATCTTTAGGGGTATAGTTACATGATCATGAGGCACTCCAAGCTAAACATGATGGCCAAAATCTAAATAGAAAGCATGTCTAGCTAAATTATGAGTTTCCATCCGTTTCGAAAAAAAAATTATGAGTTTCCACATTACTCTGCCTGCCTTCATTTTTTTCCTTTTTGAGGAATACCTGCCATGGGTAGAATATAGCAGCACTCCTCAAAATCCTTCATTAACACACCCGCAAAAAAAAATCCTTCATTAACTCTTTTTTTTTTGCAGGAGGACGCGCCGCCGAGTGGCGAAGATAAGAGACGAGTGGGCCTAGATTTTTGTATCAGTAGAGAAAAACCTGGGCCACTGATCGGCAATCGAGAACCTTCCCTTCGGCGCCTAATCTGCACTGCACTGCAGACCACACCGGCCCAGAGGACTCTGCAAAGGAATGGCGAGCCCAATGGTGGCGACTCCAATCCGCCTCAGCAGCCTCAGATACGCCCCTCCTTCCCCAGCACCCAGAGGACGATTCGTGGCGGCGAGGGTGAAGGCGTCGGCGGAGGCGATGGCGACGGAGAAGCTCGGCGTCAGGGTGGAGCGCAACCCGGCCGAGTCCCGCCTCTCCGAGCTCGGCGTCCGCCAGTGGCCCAAGTAAGCCCCGCCCGATCTCTTCCGCTTAGTAGATCCTCTTGTCTGGGCGTCGATGGTGATGCGATGGCGCCTGCATGCAGGTGGGGGTGCGAGAAGAGCAAGTTCCCGTGGACCTACTCGGCCAAGGAGACGTGCTACCTGCTGCAGGGGAAGGTGAAGGTGTACCCGGACGGCGAGGAGGGGTTCGTGGAGATCGCGGCGGGGGACCTGGTGGTGTTCCCCAAGGGGATGAGCTGCACCTGGGACGTCGCCGAGGCCGTCGACAAGCACTACAAGTTCGAGTAGCCTGCACCTACACCGCTGCACGGCCGGCCGCTGTGCTGCCTGCTGCCGCTACTAGCACTAGACTGAGGTATTTGTAGCCGGATTATGTTGTGCTCGAGTGGATCTCTTCTCTTGTGGTGGAATAAAAACGCCAGATTAGTGGATTGTGCTTGTCCAACCTTCTCTGTGGAAGCAAACCGTCCGTATTTTGTTTGCGTTGCAACGGGGGCACATAGACATGTGGCCAAAAAATTCAGTGAGTTCTTTACATGATAACTGTGATTTAACATAAAAGGGCTCTTTACCATCTATATCCTCCCAATATGCAAAACAATTAGAATGTATACATACCATGCCAATTCAATTAGTAAAGCTCATGTCTAATTTCAGAAGCTAATGGCCAAGGAGCTGGCAATTTTGTTTCTGAAGAGAAATGCATTGCATGTAGATCAGGGAAAAACCTTTGTCTAACTCTTCACCTGCTTCTCTCTTACACTCAGCTCTGAAGTCGCCACATCCTCCAACTATTCTGAAATCTGACTGTTATCTGAAAACACGGGATTCACCAAGAGTATTGACAATGAACATGATGATAGTTTGAAGTATAATGTATTCAAGCATATAACTCGCATATCTCACATAATTTGCAGTTCTCAACTGAGCCGGGGCACAACAAATTAGTACTCTATCGGTCCGGAAATACTTGTCCCAAAAATAGATGTATCTAGACGTATTTTAGTTCTAGATACATCCATTTCTATTCATTTTCGTGACAAGTAATTACGGACGGAGGGAGTATTACCTTTGGACAATGGCACAATGCCATACTTTGTGGTAACAACTAACAACCTTATCGTTTTGGCCGAGATATTATGACCACTTTGGATCATTCCCTCTTAACAAAAATGCTAGTGATCTTTCTCTGACACTAGTATTTCAGTTTTGCTAAAACACATCTAAGTCCCATGTTATTGATCTTATGTGGAGATTCGTGTGGGTATTTTCTTTTCCTTTTTATGCTTGATTGAGTCACTTAGATGTGTAATAACCAGGGCACATCTAGATGTGTTTTAGCAAAACTGTAGTTTATTTCATATGCACTGAATCAACAGAAAAAATAGTGACTATTTTCTGGATGTGTAATAACCAGGGCACATCTAGATGTGTTTTTAGCAAAACTGTATTTTATTTCATATGCACTGAATCAACAGAAAAAATAGTAACCATTTTCTGAATATGTACGCACACAGGACCATCAATTAGATTCAGATATTGTAGTACAATAACTATTTTATTTCATATGCACTGAATCAACAGAAAAAAGATAGTCCCATTCAGTGGGTGTATGAGGTGGAGTATGGCTGACGTGGATAGTGTGCATGTGAAGACAAATAACATAGTGGGGATGAACTATTTACGTATTATAGATTACATGAATATTTTTACATTGTATAAACCTTTTCATAAAAACTCATGAGCATTTTGTTGGAGCATTTGTATATTTTTAAGTGTTAAATATATATTTTTAATCATATGAAACATTTTTTATGACTTATGCAAGCATTGTTATGTTATATTAAGATTTTGCAAAAATATAACAAACATTTTTTCAATGCATGAATATTCTTTTGAATGGTACGAGTTTTCTTTTCTAAATTACGTGGACACTTTTTACATTGTGTAAACATTTTTAAAGAATGCGAAGAACAGTTTTTCAAGTGCTGTCAACATTTTCTAAAAGTTGCATGAACATTATTTTAACACTACATTAACAGTTTTAAATGTGTGGACACTTTTAAAAACTTAAATAAAGTAATTTTGAAATATCTATATTTTCTGCAAATACAAAAAAAAGTGGAATAAGAAGAAAAAAAAGGAAAGGAAAATAAATGAAAGAAACAGAACGAGCTAACTTTTTTTTAGGCAAACTCACAAGGCTTTTATTGCACCGTCACGGTTATAGGGACAAAAGAAAGATCTCCGGGGTGATCTAACCAAATATAATGGCCAGACCCTAGAGTTAAAGCATGCTTTGTTAGTTTGTGGGCCTCGATATTCGAGGTTCTAAACTCATAACTAATGAAACAAGAAATAAAATTATCTCTTTGCACCGAACTTTTTTTTTTTTACTAGAGTGCTCTTGATCTCGTGCACCACTCCTCCATAAGATAATGAGGTCCCTTTCTGGATCGCATCAACCGCTAACTTGCAATCGGATGCCACAGATTTTTTTGGATCATCTACTAGGACCGGTCCAGTAGCGTGCCGTGCAGAGGCGAGGGGACTGTCGCACTCGCTGCGGGCGAGCTATAGACATGCCCCCATCACTGTGTGTTATGGCTGACTGTGCGCGGCACCAGGTCGCTGTGCATCAGTGCCGTCACGCTGTAACACATTTTAAATTTCGAAATCCTAAGTTGTCAGATCAAACAAAAAGTATAACGAATTTGGCGTGTGAAGTCCACAATTGTTGTAAATTTATACGTCGTGGTTCAGCTACCAAAGTATAATCTCACCTTTCAAACTCACAAGTACGATTCGTCACCTAACGCCTTCCTGTAAGGGCATCTCCACCGTGCCCGCCTAAATATGCCATATACTCCCTCTGTCCCAAAATATAAAAACGTTGTTAACACTACGCTAGTGTCAAAAATGTTCTTATATTATGGGACGGAGGGAGTATGTTTTATCGATCAGTTTGAATATTTTTAGGCCTTCAACACACGTGTCCACATTTAACCAGACTGATCGGACATTTGAAATCTCCAATCCGGCCTCAAATCGAGGGATGCTTTAAGAGAGTTCGAACGTCCGTCACATCGGAGTTCGAGCGCCCAGACGCTAGCTGCCTCCAGTTTCTCTTATTTCAACCCGTCCGTGCCACCGCCACATGGAGCAGAGCCCTCCACCTCCACATTCACCTTCCCACTGTTCGCCACCGCCATGATTCATTCGAAGACAATGTGGTACAAGATGTTGACGTCGAGGCGCCGCACCGAAATCACGGTGGAGACATGCGCCAGACCCACATTGCAGCGGAACAACCTCCAAACTCTCCAGAGTTGAGATCGGAGAAGGGGGGAGGAGAGCGACCCCATGGTACGAGGGAAGGTCCAGGAGGAGGAGCAGCCCACGAAAAAGGAGGAGGCAATGGTCAGTGACGCATCGGCCGGTGGGGCAGACGTCCTCTTCTCCATGTCGGATATGGAGGATCAGTTCCACCTCACGCTACTCAAGGAGCACCACATGGTGAAGGTGCAACAGGAGGCGAATCGTGAGGATGACGTAGGTGTGGCGCCGCTCCTTGTGGACTAGGAAGTCGTCGGCAAGAACCAGGTGATGTACGCGTCCGCACAAAGCTATGCATGATCGAGCGCGAGCACCGCCAGATCTGCATCAACGACGTGCAGTGTGCCTTCCTCTTCTCGCCGCTCCTCCGCTCTCTTCCGTGTTCGTCAGGATGTTGTGGATACGTTCCGCCGCCAACAATGACGAGGCCGGCGGTTCGAGGATGATCAATCTCACTTCTGACAGAGAGGAGTAGGATTTAGAGTAGTTTTTGGTGACCTCTTTTACATTCTAAAAGTTAAGAACTGTTATCCATCAACATTGCATGGATCAATGCCTGCCTTGTCTAAGACCAACTCCAACTATGACTCTGATGCGGGTTGAAGCTACATCGGTATTTTCCCAAAGAGGAAGGGATGATGCAGCACAACGGCGGTAGGTATTTCCCTCAGTGATGAGACCAATGTTATCGAACTAGTAGGAGAACCAAGCAACACTACGTAAACAACACCTGCACATAAATAATAAATACTCGCAACCCGCCGTGTAAAAGGGGTTGTCAATCCCTTTCGGGCAACGGCGCCAGAAATTGGCAAACAGACGTGAGAGAGTAGTAAATATTGATAGATCGAACGCCAAATAAAATAAAGTGCAGCAAGGTATTTATGTATTTTTGTTTTAATAGATCTGAAAATAGAAGGCAAATAAAATAGATCGCAAAGACAAATAATATGAGAAAGAGGCCCGAGGGCCGTAGGTTTCACTAGTGGCTTCTCTCGAGAAAAATAGCAAACAGTGGGTAAACAAATTACTGTTGGGCAATTGATAGAACTTTAAATAATCATGACGATATCCACACAATGATCATTATATAAGCATCACGTCCAAGATTAGTAAACCGACTCCTGCCTGCATCTACTACTATTACTCCACACATCGACCGCTATCCAGCATGCCCTTAGTGTATTAAGTTTATGGAAAAACGGAGTAATGCAATAAGAACGATGACATCATGTAGACAAGATCTATTTATGTAGAAATAGACCCCATCGTTTTATCCTTAGTAGCAACGATACATACGTGTCGGTTCCCCTTCTGTCACTGGGATCAAGCACCGTAAGATCGAACCCACTACAAAGCACCTCTTCCCATTACAAAATAAATAGATCAAGTTGGCCAAACAAAACCCAAATACCGGAGAAGAAATACGAGGCTATAAGCAATCATGCATATAAGAGATCAAAGAAACTCAAATAACTTTCATGGATAAAAAGATAGATCTGATCATAAACTCAAAGTTCATCCGATCCCAACAAACACACCGCAAAAAGAGTTACAACATATGGATCTCCAAGAGATCTTTGTATTGAGAATCAAACGAGAGAGAGGAAGCCATCTAGCTACTAACTACGGACCCGTAGGTCTACAAAGAACTACTCACGCATCATCGGAGAGGCACCAATGGAACTGGTGAACCCCTCCGTGATGGTGTCTAGATTGGATCTGGTGGTTCTGGACTCAGCAGCGGCTGGAATTGATTTTCATCGATTCCCCTAGGGTTTCTATAATATTGGGATATTTATAGAGCAAAGAGGCGGTCCGGGGGGCACCCGAGGTGGGCACAACCCACCAGGGCGCGCCTGGGCCTCCTGGCGCGCCCTGGTGGGTTGTGCTCCCCTCGGAGCACCCCCAAGCGCTTCTCCGGCCCACTGGATGTCTTCTGGTCCAAAAAAATCCACAAAAAGTTTCGCTGCGTTTGGACTCCGTTTGGTATTGATTTCCCGCACGTAAAAAGCATGCAAAAAACAACAACTGTCACTTGGCACTATGTTATAGGTTAGTACCAAAAATGATATAAAATGATTATAAAACATCCAAGAATGATAATATAACAGCATGGAACAATAAAAAATTATAGATACGTTGGAGACGTATCAGCATCCCCAAGCTAAATTCCTGCTCGTCCTCGAGTAGGTAAATGATAAAAATAGAATTTTTGATGTGGAATTCTGCCTGAATGTCATCTCATATTCTTTTCTTAATAGCGTGGACATTTGGACTTTTATATTGTTCAAAGCAACAGTCTAGTTTTGACATGATAACTTAAATCCTCAAGCATACCAACTAGCAACCATGTCTTTCAAAATATCAACGCTAAAATAAGTTATCCCTAGCCCATCATGCTCAATCATTGATCCATTCATGAAACACACTCGCATATTAGCTACACCCAATGCTCAAGTACGATCATAGTGCCCCCTAGTTGGTGCTTTATAAGAGAAGATGGAGACTCAAATTAAAAATAAAAATTTCATAAAGTAAAACAAAGACCCTTCGCGGAGGGAAGTAGAGATTTGTAGAGGTGCCAGAGCTCAAAGCGAAAATTGAGAGATAAAAATATTTTGAGAGGCATACTTTTCCCACCAACGAAAACGACTTAGAGTTCCCAACACTTTCCATGCTAGATATATCATAGGCGGTTCCCAAACAAAAAATAAAGTTTATTCCTTTTTCGACCATACTTTCACTTTCCATGGCTAACCGTATCCACGGTGCCTTCCATACCAACACTTCCCAAAGAATTTATTATTTAACAACATAAAATTAAATTCATTTTTCATTTCGGGACTGGGCATCCCGAATATCTTTGCCCTACTCTCGTGCAATGACAAGTGAATAAACACTCATCGTGAGAATAACACATCTAGCACGGAAAATATTAGCCACCCTCACCGCCTTGTTAGCGGTACGAGCATAGAAAAGAGAAATTTATTTTGAAAATTAGAGATGGCACATACAAATTTGCTTAGAATGGCAAAAGAATACTACATATAGGTAGGTATAGTGGACTCATGTGGCAAAACTGGTTTAAAGGATTTTGGATGCACAAGTAGTGATCATACTTAGTGCAAAATGAAGGCTAGCAAAAGATTGAGAAGCGACCAATCAAGAAACGAATAATCTCATAAGCGATCATTAAGCATAATTAATACCAAATAATGCACCACAAGTAGGATGTAATTTCATTGCATAACTATTGACTTTCGTGCTTGCATAGGGAATCACAAACCTTAACACCAATATTCTTACTAAAGCATAATTACTCATCAACATGATTCACATATCACATCATTATATCTAAAAACGATTACAAGGAATCTAGTTTATTTTGTCCAATGATCTTCATGAAGTTTTTATTATATCCTTCTTGGATATCTATCACTTTGGGACTAATTTTCATATGTTGCTTTTGATGAGCTCAAACAAATATAAGTGAAGATCTGAGCATAATATTTCCTTCTCTCAAATTAATTTAAGTGAAGTAAGAGAGAATTTCTTGAAAATTTTACTAACTCTCAAATAAATCTAAGTGAAGCAAGAGAGCATTTCTTCAAAAATTCTAAAGCACACCGTGCTAAAAAAGATATAAGTGAAGCACTATAGCAAATCCATAGCTCATAAAAAAATTTAAGTCAAGCATAGAGAGCAATTCTATCAAGTCATGTCATAATTTTGGCTCTCTCAAATAGATGTTTCCAGCAAGGAATCAAGACTTAAAACACAAAGCAAAACAAGCAAAGACTCATATCATACAAGACGCTCCAAGCAAAACACATAGTATGTGACGAATAAAAATATAGCTTCGAGTAAAATACCGATGGTCGTTAGAAGAAAGAGGGTATGCCACTCGGGGCATCCCCAAGCTTAGTTGCTTGCTTCTATTTGGATAATAGCTTGGGATGCTGGGGCATCCCCAAGCTTAGGCTCTTCTTACTCCTTATTCCTTCATCCATTGTAAGATAACCCAAAACTTGAAAACTTTAATCACACAAAACTCAACAAAACCTTTGTGAGATCCGTTAGTAGAAAACAAATCACTACTATAAGTACTGTAGCAAACCAATTCATATTTTATTCTTGCATTATATCTACTGGATTCCAACTTTTCTATGGCAAAAACTCATCAAAGAAAACCATAGAATCATCAAAACAAGCACATAACGTAAAGAAAACAGAATCTGACAAAAACAGAACAATCTGTAGCAATCTGGATATTTCGAATACTTCTGAAACTCCAAAAATATTGAGAAATTAGGAAAACCTGAGAAATTTGTATATTAATCTTTTTCAAAAAGAATTGTTATTTTAACACGCTCTGGCTAAAAATTAGAATTGTTTTCGTGAGCGTAAAAGTTTCTGTTTTTTAGCAAGATCAAACAACTATCACCCAAGAAGATCCAATAGGATTTACTTGGCACAAACACTAACTAAAACACAAATTATAACAGTAGCATAATTGTGCTAACACTCAAGAACAAAAAGCAAAAAAGCAAAAATAAAATTTTATTCATTGGGTTGCCTCCCAACAAGCGCTATCGTTTTATGCCCTTAGCTAGGCATAAGATTTCAACGATACTCACACAAAAGATAAGAATTGAAATACAAAGAGAGCATCATGAAACATATGACAAACACATTTAAGTCTAACATACTTCCTATGCATAGGAATTTTATAAGGAAACAAATTATCAAGACAAGAAATTTCTAGCATATGCAAGGTAGAAGAATAAAACATTGACGATCTCAACGTAACGAGAGGTAATTTAGTAACATAAAAATTTCCACCACAATATTTTCATCTCTCTTAATAATTACATGTAGGATCATAATCAAATTCAACAATATAGCTATCATATAAAATTTTCTCTTCATGACCCACATGCATAAAAGTTCTAGAACCTTCCAAGATAGTGGGATTAACATCAACTAAAGTCATGACCTCTCCAAACCCACTTTTATAAAAAAATTCACAAGTTTGAACACTCTCCAAATATGTGGGATTATTTTTACCTAGAGTGGACACTCTTCCGAACCCACTTTCAATATTATTGCAAACATATTCAGCACGAGGCTTAAATAAACCATCAATATCATAAGAATCATTATCACCCCAATCATGATCATTGCAATAAGTAGTGGACATAGCAATATTAGCATCCCCAAGCTTGGGGTTTTACATATTTTTAGCACAATTGACATTAATAGAATTTATAATAACATCATTGCAATCATGCTTTTCTCCCAAGGAGCTATCATGAATCACTTTATAAATTCCTTCTTTTAACACTTCATCACAATTTTCAGATTCATGAATTTCAAGCAAAACTTCATAAAGATAATTTAGCTCACTCAACTCACTAGCAATTGGTTCATCATAATTTGGTCTTTTAAAAAGATTAGCAAGTGGATGAGGATCCATATCAATAGATCTTTAGCAAGCGAAGATGCAAGCAAATAAGAGACATGTGGCAACACAAGCAAACAAGAGATCTGACATGAAAAAGGCAAACGAAAAGAAGACGAATAAAACGACATTTTTTTGTGAAGTTGGGGAGAGGAAAACAAGAGGCAAATGGCAAATAATGTAAATTGCATGGAGATGAGATTTTTGATTAGGAACCTGGTAAATGTTGATGATGTCTCCCCGGCAACGGCGCCAGAAATTCCTTTTGATGCGGCTTGAAGCTACATCGGTATTTCCCCAGAGAGGAAGGGATGATGCAGCACAACGGCGGTAGGTATTTCCCTCAGTGATGAGACCAAGGTTATCGAACCAGTAGGAGAACCAAGCAACACTATGTAAACAGCACCTACACACAAATAACAAATACTCGCAACCCGACATGTAAAAGGGTTGTCAATCCCTTTCGGGCAACGGCGCCAGAAGTTGGCAAACGGATGTGAGAGAGTAGTAAATATTGATAGATCGAACGCCAAATAAAATAAAGTGAGCAAGGTATTTTTGTATTTTTAGTTTAATAGATCTGAAAATAAAAGGCAAATAAAATAGATCGCAAAGGCAAATAATATGAGAAAGAGACCTGGGGGGCGTAGGTTTCACTAATGGCTTCTCTCGAGAAAAATAGCAAACAGTGGGTAAACAAATTACTGTTGGGCAATTGATAGAACTTCAAATAATCATGACGATATCTAGGCAATGATCATTATATAGGCATCACATCCAAGATTAGTAGACCGACTCCTGCCTGCATCTACTACTATTACTCCACACATCGACCGCTATCTAGCATGCATCTAGTGTATTAAGTTTATGGAAAAATGGAGTAATGCAATAAGAACGATGACATCATGTAGACAAGATCTATTTATGTAGAAATAGACCCCATCGTTTTATCCTTAGTAGCAACGATACATACGTGTCGGTTCCCCTTCTGTCACTGGGATCAAGCACCGTAAGATCGAACCCACTACAAAGCACCTCTTCCCATTGCAAAATAAATAGATCAAGTTGTCCAAACAAGACCCAAATATCGGAGAGGAAATACGAGGCTATAAGGAATCATGCATATAAGAGATCAAAGAAACTCAAATAACTTTCATGGATAAAAAGATAGATTTGATCATAAACTCAAAGTTCATCCGATCCCAACAAACACACCGCAAAAAGAGTTACATCATACGGATCTCCAAGAGACCATTGTATTGAGAATCAAACGAGAGAGAGGAAGCCATATAGCTACTAACTACGGACCCGTAGGTCTACAAAGAACTACTCACGCATCATCGGGGAGGCACCAATGGAAGTGGTGAACCCCTCTGTGATGGTGTCTAGATTGGATCTGGTGGTTCCGGACTCTGCGGCAGCTGGAATTTATTTTCGTCGACTCCCCTAGGGTTTCTGGAATATTGGGGTATTTATAGAGAAAAGAGGCTGTCCGGGGGGCCTCCTGGCGCGCCCTGGTGGGTTGTGCTCCCCTCGGTGCACCCCTAGGCGCTTCTCCGGCCCATTGGATGTCTTCTGGTCCAAAAACAATCCACAAAAAGTTTCGCTGCGTTTGGACTCCATTTGATATTGATTTCCTGCGATGTAAAAAACATGCAAAAAACAGCAACTGGCACTTGGCACTATGTCAATAGGTTAGTACCAAAAAATGACTATGAAATGATTATAAAACATCCAAGAATGATAATATAATAGCATGGAATGGTAAAAAAATTATAGGTACGTTGGAGACGTATCAGACTCCAAATGGTCGGCCGCGTCTGCTTGGGTAAACGGACATAAAACGCGGCCCAACGCGTGGTACCAAACGGACAAATGCCTCCTTTTGTCAGCTTTTGACCCAGTCCTGGCCCAAATTTGGGCCGTATTTGTGTCAAAATAGACACGCGCAGACGGGTGGGACACATGCCCTTGTCGTCCCCTGGCCCGCTCGTCGAGGGCACAAGCATCCATTTTTCTCTTCCCCTCTACCTCCCGCCTCCCGCCTCCCCCTAACCCCCGCCATAGCTGTTGCCGCCCATTTTCTCGGCCGCCCCGCTGTCCAGCCCGCGCACACCCCAAGCATGACCACCGTATCTGTGCCTCTCTTGTCCCGGCGCCGATGGCCAACCGCTAGATCTTCGATCGCGGGATTTGGCGCATCCGACCGCCAGCGACTGCGGCTTGCCATGGATTGGCTGGGTACTGGAGCACACAACACCGGCAATACCTCAGTGCCACTGCTGATATCGACTCCACCTCTAGCCGCTCGGATCTATCCCATCGGAGGTTCGCCGACAAAGATGAGCCCGGTCGTCGCCCAGGCTCGGCACTGGCCCAGCGGCTCGTCGGCTCACTGTCGGCAGTCATAGAGGGCTACGACTGCCCGCGGAAGGTCATGCACCATGTTTCTACCACATCAGAATATCCCAGATGGGTGTTCTTCAAGTGCAAAAGATGGGGATGTGCTCCTTTTGATTCGGTTGTTCACCAGATTGAGCGCAATGTTGGTAGCTCATTGTTTGCTCAAATTTGTGTGTAGGATGGATGCAAATTTTGGTATTGGGAAGAAGAATACATCAATCTATTGATAGAACAATGTGGAGCGTAGTACACTTGCCTGGAAGGGGTTGCCTCAGGGTGACAGCAGCTACGCGTGTATGGGGGTCTGAGTTATCCAACTTTCTAACCCTTTATACGGGTGCCATGGGCCTCCTTTTATAGATTAAAGGGTCACCACAATGGCAAAGTAGTCATTATGCACTGATAAGATAGCAAACAGTGCTATCATACCTAACTCTGCGGGCTGACAGGGCGCATTAAATGCACCACTCAACGTCACATCGCTGGTTGCCCGGCAAGGCTTGCCGGGCTATCTTGCCAGCTTCGCACCTGCTTGCTTGACATGTCGCAGGACGGGTGTCATCTGTGGGTTCCTTCTGTAGAAAGTTGTTGCCATGAGGCGAATGGCTGCCACTTAATCACTTCGCGGCTTAACACCGCACTGATGGACAACATGGGTCGTGTTGGAGTGGTTGGTGAGGTGGTTTTGCCTCCGCGAGTCCCGGCAGGCTGCCGGGATGCCTTGGTTGTCTGCTTCTAGGTGTGGCCTCGCCCCTTGCCGGACTCGCCTGCTCGGCAAGGGAGGCCTTTCTCCTGATGGTATCTTGCTTCTCTGGCTTGATCCTGGTCCCTCTAATCTGCATGTTGGTCCTTCTAATCTCTTAGTCCCTTGTACTCTAACTTGGGGCGGTGCTTCAATCTTGTTCCCGTGCCTGTGCATAGTCCGGGCAATAGACCCAGGGTTTGTTGCACCGACAGAAGCCCCGGGCCTGCCCCGAACGCGCTGTCGAGCGTTGTCGGGGTAGGGCCTAATAAGTGCACAGGCAGGGTTTGCTGAAGAGGCTGGTCTCTCGAGATCTTCTTTGCTTCTTTATTAGCCTTGATTCCGGGCCAGTTTCCAGTTTCCCCGCGTGTCGTGCAAAGCCAATAGTGGTGGGGCCGCTCCAGTAATGGCCCGTGAATGACTTTAACGCACGGGGTAGAAACTGCCAATTCACTCTCCCCACCACACCCTTATCCTTAGCCACGTATGTTGCATGCATCGCGTGGGGTAGGTAACGGAGGCACGTGGCGCGGGAGAGCATCAAGGTGAGGGCCCGGTCATCTTGAATTGGCGGAGGAGGACGGTGGCCGTTCGTTGAGGGAGGGGCTCCCCTCCCCGGCCCGCCTATACAAGGGAGGGGCGGAGGAGGGCGGAGTCACTCATCCTCGCATTTTTCTTCTTCTGTCTTTTGCTTCTCATTGGTTATGCTGAAGAGGAGAGCCTGGGGCCAGCCCCGGGCTCTTGGTTGGGACCAGTGTTGCCAAATGCTGGCGCTGGCGCTCGGGGAGTGAGCCTGGTTCTTACTGTGACGAATCTCTTGGTTCCTTCGAGGCTCGGCCGGGAGGCGGGGCTGCATATCGTTGGTAATCCCAGCACTGCCCCTCCCGAAAGTCTTGGGGCTGATGTCGACGAGGGTGCGCCTTCCTGTCCGCCAAGGTGGGGAGCGGTGTGCCCCAAGCCCCCTGGTCGTCTTGGCTACTCGCCGTCTTTCCGGGGAGGATGCCGGACTGGAGTCTTGGACTTCCCCTGGAACGGTGTTGATGAAGATGAAGCCAGGGGAGAAGGCGAAGGTGGGAGGCAGGCCGTCCGGTAGGAGTACGACCGCATCGACGGGTTTGCCTCGTACTGGCGACCTGCTGCTCATCTGTCTGTCTCTCCCCCTCTTTCCCCGGCACCGTCATCACCGCTTTCTCGGTTGCCGGGGAAAGGCTTGTTCTCCTGGTACTTCCGCCTCCTCCAGTGGTCTTCCTGTTGGGCTCCAACGTTTTTGTCAGCCGGAGCTTGTGCTGGAGTCTTCTGACTGGTCCTGGAGGTGGTGACCAGGGGGCCGCTGTCGGTGTCAAAACCAGCAGATCTCGGGTAGGGGGTCCCGAACTGTGCGTCTAAGGTCGATGGTTGCAGGAGACGGGGGACACAATGTTTACCCAGGTTCGGGCCCTCTCTATGGAGGTAATACCCTACTTCCTACTTGATTGATCTTGATGAATATGAGTATTACAAGAGTTGATCTACCACGAGATCGTAATGGCTAAACCCTAGAAGTCTAGCCTGTATGACTATGGTAATGAGTATGTCCTATCCGGACTACGCCCTCCGGTTTATATAGACACCGGAGGGATCTAGGGTTACATAGAGTTGGTTGCATAAGTAGGAATCTTCATAGTTGGTCGCCAAGCTTGCCCTCCACGCCAAGGAGAGTCCAATCTGGACACGGGTACAGTCTTCGGCCTTCATGTCTTCACAGCCCATCAGTTCGGCCCATGAACAACAGGCCGGACGCCCGAGGACCCCTTAGTCCAGGACTCCCTCAGTAGCCCCCGAACCAGTCTTCAATAACGAAGTGTTCGGCACACAAATTGTCTTCGGCATTGCAAGGCGGGTTCCTCCTCCGATGACCTCCAAGTAATGTATTCGGCCGTTGATCAATGTCGCTCCCCTCGGCTTCTGCGCGTTAAATAACTTTGTCTTCCACGTGTCGAGCGAATGTGAAAGGCTGCAAATAGAACCCCATCCACGCAAGGAAGAGCGCCTATTTAAAGAGATTGGATCTTAGACCCATTCGGCACCACGCAGGGAAAAATCCCCGGAGCCTGCTAGGAGAAACCATTCCAACATGGTTAGCGTTCCCAGCTCCCCCTCCCGTCCCGGCCCAGAGAAAGGCGAGTGGGAGAGGTGTTCTGTGTCCCACAGTCAATTAGCGAAACTACAAACGCAGGGATTTCTTCCCCCTGCAGATCTGGTCCCTGTTCGAGCGGGGCTGACCTCCTTTAATGGTGAAACTCAAGCAGAGAACTTCCCCAATCCATCGGGGGGGGGGGGGGAGAGCGAGTGTGTTTCGTCCCCTATCTGCTAAGGGGCGTCGGATTTCCAATCCGTTCGTTCCTCCGAGGGTTGCTGGAATACTACGGCCTCCAGCTGCACAACTTCACCCCCGCCTCCATTCTGAACATTGCGGGTGTCGGATCTGGGGTTCCGGCAAAACCCTTAAGGTTCGAACTCTGGGGTGCGCGCGAAGTTCTTTCCCTCCAACCGATCTACGCCCTAGCTCGCTAAGATCTCGCGGACGAACTCGATGAACATGCAACACAGAAAGACACGAGATTTATACTGGTTCGGGCCACCGTTGTGGTGTAATACCCTACTCGAGTGTGTGGTGGTGGATTGCCTCTTGGGCTGATGATGAACAGTACAAGGGGAAGAACAGCCTCCTAAGGTTGAGGTGTTCTTGTGCTCGACTAGCTTGTGTGGGTGAGATGCCTCTGAATGAGTTATCAGCTGCCCTCTACTGTGGTGGCTAGTTCTACTTATATAGGCCCTGGTCCTCTCCCCAAATATTGAGCGGGAAGGGAGCCAACAACGACGGGCAATTTGAAAGGGGACAGCTAGTACAAGCTATCCTGACAAAAGTGGCCTTCGCCTGCAAAAGGCTCTTGTGGTGACGCCGTCTTGGGATCCACGGTGACCTCCGTCCTGCTGGCCGCTGGTCTTGGTCTCATTGCACTGATATGGAAACCTTTGCTTGATGCCTCGGTACTCCGCGCCTGCGCTGGCCTCCTTAGCACCAAAGAGGAAACAAGGACGCTGCATGCACTGGCACCCGCCTAGCGCCTGCCTGGTGTCGATCGTCATGGTTCACGTCACAAGGGCCTCGCGAGGTTTGCCCCGCCTTGATAACTCCGCTCCTCGCGAGGCAGCCTGGAGAGGCCACTCATGAGGAGGTCTTGAGTCGTCCGCCTCGCGAGGCTTGGCTCCTCGCGAGGGTCTTGAATGCTTTGTTGATGAAGATGGGCCGTACAGGCCCGCTAGCACAGCCACACCGTGGGCCGCAGGCAGGAAAGTCTGGGGACCCCCGTTCCCAGAACGCCGATAGTAGCCCCCGGGCCCAAGGTGCGCTCGGGCTTGGCTTCGAGGTGAAGCCAAAGGTCAATTACGGAGCGCCGCGGGCCCCAAAAGCCTACGGCCTTGGTCGACGCGTGGCGGTTGATTGGACATGGGCGTCTCCGCTTCCCCACGCTGCCTTGGCAACTGCTCGATTTGACAAGTCCCTGCGACATGCAAGGAAAACCATCATTACCTGTGATCATGGGAGGCGCCGGTTGGCCTTCTTCTGCTATAAATGGGGAGGGGGGCGGAGCCCCCGTCGCCCATCTCTTCTTGGTCCACTCGCTTCTTCCTCCTTGCTCCTCCACTAGCAGCAATGTCGCCGTCGAAGAGGTTCTCCGCCGCGGAGAAAGGCAAGGCCCCTCGGGAGGGACCCGGCTCCCCGGCGCCCAAGCGAGGACGTGGCCGTCCCCGCAAGCATGCCGCGACCCCCGCCGTGGCCCCCCGACTCTCGAGGTGGCGCCGCAGTGCGCGGCAGGAGTCGCTCTGGTCGCGGTAGTCTTGTCGATGAAAGGAGACGCGCTGTGGTTGCGCGGCCTCCCCGACCGCGGTTCCATGCGTCAGAGGTGCTGCCGGAGTTCGTTGTCTGGTCAGAGGATCCGGCCGGCAGCTGGCTCCAGCTCCCCCACTTCTTCGCCGACGAGCTGCCGGCCTCTAGTCCAGGCGGGCTCTGGCTGCAGGCAGACGGTTGCTGCAGCCGGGCTTCTTGGGTCGCGGTCGAGGTCTCCGTCGCGGGCAACATTGCTCTAGCCCGCGGTTGGCAGACGTTTGCCCGCGCGCGGCCTGGGCAGGTGGTGCACCCTACACTTCAAGTTCGACGGTGGCGCGGCCCTCTTCGTGAGGGTGTTCGGGGAAGACGGTCGCCGCGCCGGATGCTGCCCCGAGGTGAACGACGGCGAGGAGGTGCTCGGCCTTGGCGATGGTCGGGGCGAGGAGGAGGACGAACTCGTCGGTCGTGCCTCGTCTGGCTATGGTGGCTCCTCCCTTGGTGGCAGTTCCAGCAGTGGCGGCTTTGATCAGCCGCCACGCCGCCGCGCCCGCTTCGAAGGTGGTAGCGGGTCGTCTCGCCGCCGCGCATCAGTGAAGCACGAGGAGGGGTCCGACTAGACCCGGGACGTCACCAAGGCCCTGCCCCCGTCGGCTGCTGCAGGGGCGAGCGCCGCTTTTGTTATGTTTCCCTTTTTCTTCCTGCACCAAAATGAAGCCAGCATGTGCCCGGAGGGGCGTGTATCAAACCATAACTTATTTACCATTATGCTATGCTTGTTGTTTCAGTGCTGTGTGGCTACTTTGCGCAAAGATAACTTAGCTTGGTGCATTCGGGGCACCCTCCTTCTTACGAGGCGTTTACTTTCTCGTGTCCATCTTGACCTTGTGGCCTGCGATCGCTCAGGAACTGCAAAAATTCATTAGGGAGTTTGCCATGAGATTCGTTGTTCACCCAAGCCTTGAACCGGCGCTTTGTATCGCGGTACCCATGGGGCACGGATTAGGAGAGATGCGCCAGCTTTCGGGCTTGAACGAGGGTGGCTCGCGAGAAGGCAGAGAGAAGAAAAACGCTCGCGAGGGCACCTGCCCAGCCCCCCTCGCGAGGTATGCGAGAGAGAGTACACGAGGGAACCAAAGTCGGAAAATGCGGTAAGAAGCGAGGGAATCGAATCAGCAAGGAACACCAGAAGCAAACTTAGATTAAGGAAAAGCGAGCCAACTACGGAAAGCAAATGAAAAGCCGCGTCCGGCACCTAATCTAGTCTTCAAGTCTTCTCACCAGCGCGGAGCTAATTGCTGCCACTAGGCGTGGGAGGGAGCCCCAGGGCCTGAGGCCGGCGCTCCTGAGACTCCGGGGCGTGTACAGCCCCACTCATTATTACGTGAGAGTGTCACGGGCGGCGATTCTTCACAGGCACCGGGCCTTCTTCACAGGCTCTGGGCCTTTCTTCACAGGCTCTCGGCCTTGCTTTATGGGTAGAACTTCTGGAGGTGCTGGATGTGCCAGGCGTTCTGGATGGGTATCCCGTCCTGCGTCTCCAGGCGCACAGCGCCAGGCCTGGAGATGTGGACGACCTTGAACGGGCCCTCCCACATGGGTGAAAGCTTATGTAGCCCTTCCCTGGAGAGGACCCTCCTCAGGACGAGGTCACCCGTCTCGAGCGTCCTGGAGCGGATGCTGCGACAGTGGTACCACTGCAGCGCTTGCTGGTACCTTGCCGCCCTCAGTGCAGCTTCGCGACGACGTTCCTCCCCTAGCACCAGGTCCATCCCCCGCGTGGCGTCCTGCTACGTTTCATCGAACGCCAGAACCCGTGCGGAGCGATGCTTGACCTCGTGAGGTAGGACCGCTTCAGCTCCATAGACCAGGAAGAATGGGGTCTCGCCTGTTGGCTTGGTGGCGGTGGTGCGGATGGACCACAGCATGGACTGGAGCTCGTCGTGCCAGCCCCTGCCACAGGCCTCAAGCTTCTTCTTGAAGGTCCTGGTCTTGAGGCCCCTCAGGACCTCCGCGTTGGCGCGTTCGGCCTGACCATTGCTCCTGGGGTGCGCCACCGAAGCGTAGCAAATCTGCGTTCCAAGGTTAGCATAGTAGGTTTTGAAGAGGTTACTGGTGAACTGCGAACCGTTATCGGTGATGATGCGGTTGGGGACTCCGAAACGGCTCACGATGCCCCTGATGAACTTGACCGCGGACCCGGTTGGGATGGTGCGAACAGCTTCCACTTCCGCCCACTTGGTGAACTTGTCGATGGCGACGTACAGGTAGCGGTAGCCCCCTGGCGCCTGAGGGAAGGGGCCCAAGATATCCAGTCCCCAGACTGCGAATGACCACATGAGTGGTATGGTCTGGAGGCCCTGTGCTGGCTGATGTATCTGCTTGGCGTGGAACTGGCAAGCTTCACAGGACTTCACCAACTCGGCTGCGTCGTTAAGCGCCGTCGGCCAGTAGAATCCACTGCGGAACACCTTGCCGACGAGAGTTCGTGACGACGAGTGGTGTCCGCAGTCCCCACCGTGTATGTCAACCAGCAACTCCTTTCCTTGGTCACTGGAAATGCAGCGCAGCGAAACATCGTTCGGTCGCTTTCTGTACAACTCACCGTCATGGATACAATATGCCGTGGCTTGCCGGGCCACACGCTCTGCATCCTCTTCCCTCTCTGGCAGCGTCCCTTGCATCAGGTACTCCTTGAATTCCTTGGTCCAGCATTCCTCCTGGGGCTCGAGCGCCAAGAGCAGACGAGCTCCTAAGGTCGGGCCACAGGCTAGGGCTCCCGTGGCAGGTGGTTGTGGGAGCTCCTCCCGAGGCTGAGCTACGCTCGAAAGTGCTGGCGTCGCCGATGGCTTGAAGAGCCGCTCCTCGAAGACGCCAGGCTCCTGGGGCTGCCGCTGGGATGCCCTCCTGGGGATGTCATCGGCTTCCTTGTTGGTGCCCCGGGGCACATGCTGCATCTCCAGTCCCATGAACAGTTTTTCAATCTTACGCACTTCTGCGAGGTAAGCCTCCATGTGCTCGTCCTTCGGCTCGTACACTTTGTTGGAGAAGTTGACGAGGAGCTGCTAGTCGCCCCTAACAACAAGGCGCCTCACCCCCAGAGCCGCTGCGGCCTTCAGGCCAGCTATGAGGCCCTCGTATTCTGCGATGTTGTTGAAGACCTTCTCGCCCTGCTGAAAGCAGAGCTGCACGGCGTAGTAGAGCTTGTCCTGAGTGGGCGAGATGAGTACCGCCCCAGCCCCCGCGCCCTGATGCGCGAAGGCGCCGTCGAAATACATGACCCAGCCGTCCGGCACCTCGCTTCCCGGCGAGGTGGACCGGTCTTCGCCAACTTCAAGTGTTGGGGCATCCGTCCACTCTGCCACGAAATCAGCAAGCGCGGCTCCCTTGATGACCCGGGTAGTGTTGAACTCCAACTGGAATGCTTGCAGCTCGATGTTCCATTCAGCGACCCTTCCAGCAGAGTTCGGGCTCCTGAGCACTCTATCCAACGGGTAGGCTAAGACGACCTTGATGGGGTGGCCCTAGAAGTAGTGCCGCAGCTTGCGCGAGGCCACCAAGAGCGTGAGCAGGAGCTTCTGAGGCATGGGATATCGTGCCCTTGCGTCACGCAACACCGTGCTGACAAAATACACCGGGTGCTCGACAAGGGCTGGCGCGTTGGTGAGGCTTGTGACAAAATACACCGGGTGCTCGATCGGCACTTGCTTGGTTTCTACCTTGTCTTGGGTGAACAACTGCTTCTTCTTGGTAGGCGCGGCCTCCTTGGCCTCGGGGGTCCCGGCGTCGGTGGGCTGCGCCGCCACTGCGGTTTTGAAGGCAAGCTTGAGTGCCATCACGGCCTCCTTGGTGTCCCCCTTGATGGTAAGGACTCCTTTGCTTCTAGGCTCTTCATGAGGTTATAGGCCGGATGAGTCATTGCCATGAACTGGGCCAGAGCTGGGTACCGAGGATAGCGTTGTACGGGAGGTCGATGCGGGCGATGTCGAAGTCGACCAACTCGGTGAGGTAGTTGTTGCGCGTGCCGAAGGTGACGGGGAGGCGGATCTGCCCCAGAGAGTGGGTAGCGCCGCCACCAACCCCTGAGAAAGGCTTGCTGAGGCTGAGCCGCTCGGGCGGCATGTGAAGGAGGCCGAAAGCTTCCACAGAGAGCAAGTTGAGGCCAGCGCCGCCGTCGATGAGGGTCTTGGTGACGGCCACGTGGAAGATGGTCGGCGTGCAGAGCATTGGGAGCATGCCCGAGCCGGCGGTGGAGTCGGGGTGGTCTTCTGAGCTGAAGGTGAGGTCGGCCTCTGGCGTAGCCCAACCTGGCGGAGCCCCCGGGCGCTTGGAAGCGGCACCAATCTGGCGGAGGAACGACTTGATGTGGCGATCTGAAGGAGGCGCTTGGGAGCCGCCCAGCAGGGCCGCAACTGCGTGGTGCGCCGGTACCGCGTAGCGAGCGGTGAAGAGGTCACGGAGTTCCTCCCAGGGTGCCACCATGGATCCAGGGAGATTGAGTAGCCAGGCGCATGGCTCGCTGGCGAGGGCCATGGGGAGCCAGTTGGCCATGACCTTGTCGTCGCCCCCGGCCTCGAGGATGGCCTCCTCGTATGCTATCAGGAAAGCCGTCGGGTCTGCCGCGCCGTCGTAGCGCGGCGGCATCTCTGGCTTGAACTTGGTCGGCCACCGCACTCGCCGCAAGGCGGGGGCTAGGGCTCGGAGCCCCTGGCCCCGTTGTCGAAGCTGGCTGTCAGAGTCGATGGCGGGGTGCCTGCCATGAGGGCGAAGCGCAGATCGACCGGAGAGAAGCTACGACGCACCCCTACCTGGCATGCCAAATGTCGGATCTGGGGTTCCGGCAAAACCCTTAAGGTTTGAACTCAGGGGTGCGCGCGAAGTTCTTTCCCTCCAACCGATCTACGCCCTAGCTCGCTAAGATCTCGTGGACGAACTCGATGAACTCGCAACACAGAAAGACACGAGATTTATATTGGTTCGGGCCTGTAACGCCCACGATGCGGCTATATCTCCCACGTGTCGAGGCACGACTTAGAGGCATAACCACATTGTGGTTTTGTCGCAAGAAGGGTCATCTTCACACAATCCCATGTAATGAACAAGAATGGGATAACGAGAGTTGGCTTACAATCGCCACTTCACACAAGTAAATAAATTAATTCATACATCATCCAAAAATCCACACATAGACCGACTACGGTCAAATCCAAATGAAAATAAGATATCCCCAAATGCTAGATCCCCGATCGTCCCAACTGGGCTCCACTACTGATCATCCGGAAAAGAAACATAGTAACGACCATGTTCCTCATCGAACTCCCACTTGAGCTCGGTTGCGTCATCTGCACTGGTCTCGTCGGCACCTGCAACTGTTTTGGTAGAATCTGTGAGTCACGAGGACTCAACAATCTCACACCCACGAGATCAAGACTATTTAAGCTTATAGGAAAGGATGGTGTAATGGGGTAGAGCTACAGCAAGCACTAAGCATATATGGTGGCTAACATACGAAAATGAGAGCGAGAAGAGAAGCAACGCAACGGTCGCGAGCTAGAAATGATCAAGAAGTGATCCTGAAACTACTTACGTTCATTCATAACCCGAACCGTGTTCACTTCCCGCACTCCGCCGAAAAGAGACCATCACAGCTACACACTCGGTTGATGTATTTTAATTAAGTCAAGTGTCAAGTTCTCTACAACCGGACATTAAAAAATTCCCATCTGCCTCATAACCGCGGGCACGGCTTTCGAAAGACAATACCCTGCAGGGGTGTCCCAACTTAGCCCATTATAAGCTCTCACAGTCAATGAAGGGTAAACCTTCTCCCAGGAAGACCCGATCAGTCTCGGAATCCCGGTTTACAAGACATTTCGACAATGGTAAAACAAGACCAGCAAAGCTGCCCGATGTGCCGACAAATCCCGATAGGAGCTGCACATATCTCGTCCTCAGGGCACAGCGGATAAGTCAAGCTACGAGTAAAACCAGGCCTCGAGTTTCCCCGAGGTGGCCCCGCAGGCTGCTCGGTTCGAACCAACACTCGAAGGAGCACTGGCCGGGGGGGGGGGGGGTTAAATAAAGATGACCCTCGGGCTCGCGAAAACCCAAGGGAAAAGGCTTAGGTGGCAAATGGTAAAACCAAGGTTGGGCCTTGCTGGAGGAGTTTTATTCAAGGCGAACTGTCAAGGGGGTCCCATAAATCACCCAACCGCGTAAGGAACGCAAAACTCAAGGAACATAACACCGGTATGACGGAAACTAGGGCGGCAAGAGTGGAACAAAACACCTGGCATAAGGCCGAGCCTTCCACCCTTTACCAAATATATAGATGCATTAATTAAATAAGAGATTTCAAAAAATATCCATGTTCCAACATGGAACCAACTTCAACTTCACCTGCAACTAGCAACGCTATAAGAAGGGCTGAGCAAAAGCGGTAACTTAGCCAAACAACGGTTTGCTAGGAAAGGATGGTTAGAGGCTTGACATGGCAATATGGGAGGCATGATATAGCAAGTGGTAGGTAACGCAGCATGGCAATAGAACGAACAACTAGCAAAACAAAGATAGAAGTGATTTCGAGGGTATGGTCATCTTGCCTGCAAGGTTCTCAGAGTTGTCGAAAGCTTGATCCTCGTAAGCGTACTCAACAGGCTCCTCGTTCACGAAATCGTCTCCCGGCTCTACCCACAGCAAGAACACAAGCAATGGAATCACAATCAATCACGAGAAATGCACAAGCAA
Organism: Aegilops tauschii subsp. strangulata; assembly: GCF_002575655.3. Lineage (NCBI taxonomy): Eukaryota > Viridiplantae > Streptophyta > Magnoliopsida > Poales > Poaceae > Aegilops > Aegilops tauschii. The sequence goes on along the minus strand of NC_053036.3, from coordinate 404,035,792 downwards.
CATGATGCAATAGATGCATGATATGCGAGATATGATATGCGATGCGTATGCGTGCTCCAGAAGAGAAAGAACGAACAAGGCAGTAACTTGGCAAACCAAGTATGCCACTGGAAAGATGAGATGATTTCGGTCGATATCGATATAAAGATCACCGGAAACGGATGCACGGTTTGCAAATGGCAAGCAAAACAAGAATGACACGATTCTGCGATTAACAGCATGATAGCACTTAGAATACATCAAGTAACTATGCTACAACACCCCAACATAGCAACAAAGCATATGGCAGTAATCTACAGGAGATTCTTCACAAAAGATGAACACTAAGCTACGGCTAGATCACACAATAACAGGTTCAAACAAGCATGGCAAAAGTGCAAAAGATATCAGGTTCACAGACTTGGTGAAATTACTGGACATGGCATAAACAGCATCAGGTAGCAATGTTCAGAGCAAGAAATCAATATGCTACAGGAACTTAACATAGCAAAACAAGGCATGGCATGAATCTACTAAATGCCTAGAACAAAAGTCCCTTACTGACCATGAGCCAAAAAGGATCAGAAGATATGATGGCACCCATGTAAACATAGCAAGTTTCGTTAACAGGTTTCAGACTTAGCAGAAAACAGAGCATGGCATTAACAGCATTATGAAGGCATCTTGGTGAGCTTGATTCACTCATCAAAAAGCTATTCATGACAACAAAATCATACCTACAGCAAGATGGCATGTTTAAGAAGCTAACCATGGCAAGAGCAAGTTCATAGCATGTGGGGATCAACTACACCAACCTTGGCAAAATTGAATCTCATGTTAACATTCTGCCAGAAATATTTTATAGCAAACGTAGAGCAAGATTAAGACATGCTAGGGAACTCCATAATTGCAAACAGGGGCACGGATAGATAGAGTACAACTATATATACAGAACATCCTTACTGAACATGACCAAAAGAAGCATGGATCTCTCTGTAGCCACATGGATACATAGCAACAAAATAACAGTAGTAACCGACTTGGCAAAAATCTTGTCCCTGAAAACAGAAACATCACGAAGCCTAGTTTGCATGCTTGTGCTAGTCACCACATAGATCACAAAAATACATGGCATACACCCCTGTAAAGATGGCATGGCATAGATCAAAACACCTGTAGAGCTCATGCCCATAAAATGCACACATCAATTGCAACAAAAATAACAAATCACCAAGTTCTGATAGGTAACAGCAGTAAACATCATATAGCACTCTTGCACCAGATATTTGGGCATAAAGATGGACTCAAACGAGCATGGCACACTGGAACAAAATGAAGAGCATCTCGAGGCGAACATTTCGATATATCACATGAACGAAACGGAGCTATGGTCACGGAGTTATGATGCAATGGACAGAGCCACATATTGCAAATATTACGGGACTTGGAGAAAATCGGAGGGAGGGAAAAAGTCAACCTCCCCCAAATCGGATCTGGCGCGGGCCGAGGCGGGCCTACTGCTCGCCGGGAAAGGAGGGGAAGAGGGTGGCCGGCTGGAGTTGCGGGGACGGGCGAGGCCGGCGGACGTCGACGGACGGCGGACGCGACCGCGGATGAGCGGAGACGGCGGGCGGCGGCGGGAGCCGCGCGGGGCGCGGGAGGCGCGCCGGCTCGGGCGCGCGGGCCGGGAGGGCCCGATCCGGGTCCCGGCGGGCCTGCGGCGGCGGGGAGCGGGCAGGGCGACGTGGCGCGCGCCCGTTGGCTCGGGGCGGCGGCGGCGTTTCGTCCGGCTCGGGCCGGACGTGTCCGGCGGCGCGAGGGAAGGGGAGACTAGGGTTTGGACCCGAAATTTTGGAGGGGGAGGTGTTTATATAGGCATAGGGAGCTAGGAGAGTCCAAATGAGGCACGGTTTTCGCCCACACGATCGTGATCGAACACCCGAGAGCATGGAGGGGACTTAGATGGGTTATTGGGCTGTTTGGAGGGGGGTTTTGCTGCAACACACAAAAGGACTTTGCGGTTACCCGGTTAACCGTTGGAGCATCAAACGACCTCCAGATGGAACGAAACTTGACAGGTGGTCTACCGGTGGTGTATCTAGGCCACTTGACAAACCTCGGTCCATTCCGAGAACGTTTAACACCCGCTCACGAAAAGAAACAAGAGGGGTGCGCTGGTGCATGTGGGAGTGTCGGATTGCAAAATGGACAACGGGGAAAATGCTCGGATGCATGAGACGAACACGTATGCAAATGAGATGCACATGATGACATGATATGAAATGCATGACAGGAACAAGATGCAAAATGAAAGACAAAACCCAACCACGGAGGGAATATCATAATACATAGCCGAAAATGGCAAGACTTGGAGTTACAAATATGGAAAGTTACATCCGGGGTGTTACAACACTCCATCACTACGAGAGGATCTCATCCCGAGATCTAGGACTGAAAGAACTCCGGATATTCGGAACGGAGGTGGTCCTCGCGTTCCCAGGTGGCTTCTCGGTCGGAATGGTGCGACCACTTCACTTTCAGGAATTTGATTGACTTGTTGCGAGTCTTGCGCTCAGTTTCTTCAAGAATAGCAACGGGGTGCTCATGATAAGACAGATCTTCTTGGAGGCCAATCTCTTCTAAGTTGATGGTGCGCTCAGGAGTCTTAAAGCACTTGCGAAGCTGTGACACGTGGAACACATCGTGCACGTTCGCGAAGTTGGAGGGAAGCTCAAGTTGATAGGCGAGGTCGACTCTTTTGCCAATGATCTTGAAAGGACCCACGTATCTAGGGGCAAGCTTCCCTTTGATACCGAAGCAACGAGTGCCTTTCATTGGAGAGACGCGGAGGTAGACATGGTCTCCGATCTCGAAAGCCAAGTCACGGTGCTTGCTATCATAGTAACTCTTCTGGCACGATTGCGCGGCTTTGAGATTTTCACGGATGACTTTACACATTTCTTCAGCCTCTGTGATTAAGTCATTGCCAAGAAGTTGGCGTTCACCAGTTTCTGACCAATTGAGAGGAGTACAACACTTTCTGCCATATAGAATCTCGAATGGGGCCTTGCCCAAACTCGCTTGGAATCTGTTGTTGTAGGAGAATTCGGCATATGGAAGACAATCTTCCCACTTCATGCCAAAGGAAATGACACAAGCCCTGAGCATATCTTCAAGGATTTGATTGACTCGCTCGACTTGGCCACTAGTTTGAGGATGGAAAGCTGTGCTGAAGCGAATGTTGGTGCCCATGGCCTTCTGGAAGGAGTCCCAAAACTTAGAAGTGAAGATGCTTCCATGATCTGAAGAAATCAATTGTGGAATGCCGTGCAAGGAGACAATCCTGGAGGTGTATAGCTCTGCCAACTGAGCTGCTGTGATAGATTCTTTGATTGGAAGGAAATGAGCCACTTTAGTAAGCTTGTCGATGACAACGAAGATAGCATCATTTCCGCACTTGGACTTGGGAAAACCAGTCACGAAGTCCATTTCGATATGATCAAACTTCCATTCTGGTATAGCAAGAGGTTGGAGGAGACCAGCTGGTCGTTGGTATTCTTGTTGAGGAGATAGACCTTAGAGTCACCCGCCAGGAGGGGCCGGGTTACTCATAATGGTCATCGCCAGAAGCCCGGCGCCAAGCTTGAAGACGGTGGGCCAAAGATGGGCTTAAGACCCGGATATGGCTTAAGGCCCGTAGTTACAATCATCATTATGGTAAAACTTGTAGTGTAAGGCAAGAATAGTTGAGAGTCCGAGCCGGATACTCTTATGAGCCGGCCGGGACTCTGAGAGCTGCTAGGGCGTCAGCCTCCCTATATAAAGGGACGACCCGGCAGCGGTTTAGGGACAAGAAAGACCTCATCGAGAGCCAGGCATAGCAGTTAAGCTCCCTGGTCATCGAAACCCTAATCAATACCACCTCAACTGGACGTAGGCTTTTACCTTCACCGTAAGGGGCCGAACCAGTATAAACCCTCGTGTTCCTTGTCCCGTTAACCCCTTCAAGCTTCCTAGTGGCGATGGCTCCACGACTAAGTCCTAGCTTGAGGACATCTGCCGTGACAATTCCACGACAGTTGGCGCCCACCGTGGGGCCAGCGCACGGTGGATTTGAGTTCTTGAAGGGCAGCTTCGAAGGGCTCAAGGGATACGTTGTGGGCCGGATGACCAAGAGTCGTCGCGGCAAGCTCTACATCGACGATGCAAACTGGGGCCCCGACGCCGGCTCAATTGAGTACGGGTACCGGGTCCCCTTCGGCGGAATTCATGTTTTCGTTGGCAAGATTGGTGAGCCGGGCCCTGAGCCGGATCTCAGCACCGATCTCATCGAGACGGCTCAGCGTGCACGACCCGCCCGGGCCCTGCCCGCCTTAAAGCATGCCTTCGTGGGATGTATCCATGGAGGGCTCTCTGATAGATCTGGATCTGGTGATGAGACGGCCGCCGGCTCTGACAGCGAGTCGTCCACTGATGAGTCAAACTCGTTGTATCAACTTCAGGATGGCAGGCTCATGGGTTGTTCCGATGGTGACAGTATTCCGGACCCGTTTGAGCCGCCAAGCCGGGTTGGAATCTTCATGGCTGGTGCGCAGCCTGTTCAGAACCCTGCTGCTGGAGCGGGAAACCCGGTGCCCTCGCCGGCTTAGGTGCTGATGGATCTCACGGACAAGATGACGACCCTGTTGACCGCCGCGGTTGACCCGATGGATCAAGCTTAGCATGATGCGGAGGTGGCACAGTTAAAGTTGGATCTAGTGAAAGCTAAGGAGGATCTGGCAGCGGAAGGGATCAGGATGGCTGCGGAGAGGGCGGCTCTCGATGCCCAAGCTCAGTTGATTCAGGCACAGTACTTCCGGCTCACGATGGATCAGAACGCGTCCAATGAGGTCATGAGAAGGAGGCATCAAAAGGCCCAATCTCGACTCCCTCCGGTCTACGATCCACGAAACCTCTTCAACACGCCAGGTGCAGGGTCTAGTAACCCGCCGGGGATCATAGTGCCCGGGCCTGGGAACCCTATTCAGCCGCAAGTGATGGGGCCCCCTCGGGGGATCCCTGCCCCGCCTCAGTATGTGCCAATACCACCAGGTCATTATGCTAACCCGCTGGAGAACATGGTAGCCGCAGCAGCGCGGCTGGCGGCCCTCCCAATTGACGGCGACTCTCCGACGGCTGTTGAAACCCGCCGGGTCAGGGAACTCCTTCAGACAGCGCTGGCGCAGCAAGAGGCGTACTCCTACAGCCGGGACAGGATTCACTCGACCCCTCATCCAGGCCGGAGCCCGAGTTACAACAGACACATGGTCTCAGCGACCGGTTCAAGTAACGTCCGACGCCATGACCCGCCCCCTGGCCATGGCCCGGCTCATAACAGAGCCTTTCATGCAGCAGACCAAGACAGAGTGCGGCAAGAGGCGGAGCAGGTGCCTCAGTTGACGGCTTACCAGACTCCCCCGGCTTATCCGACGGCTTCCGTCGACGTGGGTATCCCTACCAGGACTGGAGGTGTCCCTTGCTTGGTGCCGGCTCTCCGCAATGAGCATTACCCAAGGGCTTCAAAGGCCCTAGGAAGGTGCCTAATTACACAGCTGACTTACAACCCGTAGCCTGGATCGAGAGTTACGAGATGGCCATGGAACTGCTGGAAGTCAGTGAAGCGGCAATGGCCAAGTACTTCACCATGATGTTAGATGGGACTGCCCGCACTTGGTTGAAAGGGCTACCACCGAATTCCATCGGGTCTTGGGCTGAGCTAAAAGCCCGGTTCATCCAAAATTTCAAGGATACCTGTAGGCAGTCTATGTCAATTGTGGATTTGACTAACTGTAAGCAGCAGGAGGGTGAGTCTACGACACATTGGGTTCGCCGGGTTAAGGAAATAATACATTCATCTGATAAGATGGATGCCGGCTCTGCAGTCTTAATGTTGGAACAGAATTGTCGTTTCGTGCCCCTGAAGATGAAACTCGGGCGGCTTAAACGCGACTGCAATGATATGGGTACACTGATGGCGGCTCTCGTCAAGTACACCGATTCTGATGGTACCAAGGACCCCGCTTCAGATGATGAAAGGACAGGGAAGGGAAAGAAGAATGGCAATGGCAAGGGTCATCAGCATAACCCGGGGAACCAAGGAGGTGGCAAGCGCAAGCCCGATGGCAGCCTAGAGTTCGTAGCCAATGCCAGCTCATAGGGCAATAGCCAGAGACACAAGGGGAGGCCCCCTCCCTGAGGTGGCGGGTCAGGTCCAACGCTGGAGCAATTGTTGAATGAGCCTTGTCCAAGGCATGGCTCTAGAGAGAAGCCGGCTACTCATCTATGGAAGGATTGTGCAATCATGAAGGCCTTTAAGAATTCCAACGCCTTTAACGGCAACAATGGCCCGGGCGGTGGTTCAGACGCCGGCGGCTTTCATGGCCCGGGCGGCGGCTCAACTTCTCATCCTCAGAACGGTCAAGGGGGCTTCAATCAGCAGTCTGGTCAAGGTCATCAACAGCAGCAGGGGGCTATTAGACCAATCCAAAGCAGCTTAGCGGTGGACAGTATCATGTGTTTACCACCAGTCTGTGTAAGCGGGATCAGAAGCTTCATAAGAGGGCTGTGAATGCTGTTGAGCCGGCGGTTCCATGCTACTTGCGGTGGTCTGAGCAGCCTATAGTGTGGAGTAGGGAGGATCACCCTCCCCGGGTGGATAATCCGGGTCACTTGGCCTTGGTGGTGGCTCCTCAGGTGGGAGGATATAAGTTCACTAAGGTGCTCATGGATGGAGGCAGCAGCATCAACATCCTCTATTATGAGACGTTCCGTCGTATGGGGTTGATTGATAAGAACCTTAGCCAGTCAAACACTATTTTCCATGGTGTGGTACCTGGGAAGTCGGCTTATCCAGTTGGCAAGATCGAGTTGGAAGTGGCCTTTGGAGATGAGCACAACTACAGGGTGGAAAAATTGACCTTTGAGGTGGTCAAGATAAGAAGTCCGTACCATGCCATATTTGGGCTTCCAGCTTACGCCAAGTTCATGGTACGGCCGTGTTACGTGTATTTATAGCTCAAGATGCCGGGTCATAATGGGACCATTACGGTTCACGGTAGCCGGAAGGTAGCCTTGGAGTGTGAGGAAGGCGATGCGGCTTATGCAGAATCTGTTTGTGCAACGGAAGAGTTGAAGTTTTACAAGGACAATGTTGACCCAACAGATATGACCTCTCTGAAAAAGCCGACTACGGAGCATGAGCCGGCAATGAAATTTAAGTCGGCTGATGAGACTAAACTTGTTGATTTCGTTCCAGGTGATTCATCTCAGCAGTTTAGCATCAGTGCCAATCTGGATCCAAAATAGGAAAGCGCACTCATCGAGTTCATCCGTGAGAATAGGGACATTTTTGCATGGAAGCCTTCTGACATGCCAGGTGTACCTAGAGAACTCGCTGAGCACACTCTCAATGTTGATCCGAAATTTAAGCCAGTCAGGCAATTCCTTCGGCGGTTTAATGAAGAGAGGTGGAAAGCTATTGGTGAAGAGGTGGCCCGGCTCTTGGTGGCCAGATTCATCGTTGAAGTCTTTCACCCAGAGTGGTTAGCTAACCCGGTGCTCGTGCTCAAGAAGAACGGCACCTGGCGGATGTGTGTGGACTACACGGACTTGAACAAAGCGTGTCCGGCTGATCCTTTTGCCCTTCCCCGTATTGATCAAATCATTGATGCTACGGCGGGTTGTGAGCGTTTGAGTTTCTTGGATGCTTATTCTGGATATCATCAGATTAAGATGGCAGTTAAGGACCAGGAGAAGACGGCGTTCATCACTCCCTTTGGAGCCTTCTGCTATGTGTCTATGCCCTTTGGACTCAAGAGTGCACAGGCGACTTATCAGCGTTGCGTGCAGAACTGTCTTCATAATCAGATTGGGCGCAATGTTCATGCTTATGTGGACGATATTGTGGTTAAATCTAGGAAGGAGGAAACCTTGATAGATGATCTGAAGGAAACCTTTGATAATCTCCGGGTCTACAAGATGATGCTTAACCCGGCCAAATGTGTTTTTGGTGTTCCTGCAGGCAAACTCTTGGGTTTCTTGGTTTCTAACAGAGGTATTGAAGCTAACCCGGAGAAGATCAAGGCCATCACCTCCCTGGCTAAGCCGGCGTGTATAAATGACGTCCAGCGCTTGGCGGGCCGCATCGCTGCTTTAAGCCGGTTTATAAGCCGTTTGGGTGAGAAGCCCATGCCATTATATCAGTTGATGAAGAAAACTGATGACTTTGTCTGGAATGATGCAGCTGATACTGCTTTTGAGGAGTTGAAGAGGCAGCTGGCAGAGCCCCCAGTCCTTGTTGCTCCGGTTGATAAGGAGCCTTTATTACTGTATGTGGCGGCTAACACACGAGCCGTCAGTGTGGCTGTGGTGGTGGAGCGCAAGGAGGAGGGTAAGGAGCATCCGGTTCAGCGGCCGGTTTATTATGTCAGCGAGGTGCTCATTGAGTCCAAGCAGCGGTATCCGCATTGGCAGAAACTTGTTTATGGTGTGTTCATGGCAAGCCGGAAGCTTAAGCATTATTTCCAGGGTCACCCCATCACTGTGGTCAGTTCTGCCCCCCTTGGAGATATCATTCAGAATAGGGAGGCCACAGGGAGAGTGGCTAAGTGGGCTATAGAGCTCGGGCCTCATGGTCTGAGGTATGTGCCACGCACTGCTGTTAAATCTCAAGCTTTGGTGGATTTCATCAATGATTGGACAGAGCTACAAGTGCCCGAACAAAAACCGGATAACACTTATTGGACTATTCACTTCGATGGGTCCAGGCAATTGGAGGGCTCGGGGGCTGGAGTCGTATTGGCTTCCCCTAAAGGTGACAAGTTCCATTATGTGTGCTACAATTGATGTTTCCTTGCACCAACAATGCAGCTGAGTACGAGGCCTTGCTCCACGATCTTCGGATGGCTAAGGAGATGAGCTTGAGCCGGGTGAGGTGCTTCGGCGACTCAGACTTGGTGGCTCAACAAGTATCAGGAAAGTGGGACTCCAAAGACCCTCTCATGGCGGCTTATCGCCGCGAAGTTGATGCCATTGCTGGGCACTTTCAGGGTTACCAAGTAGAGCACATCGATCGCAGGAAGAACGAGGCGGCTGACGCTTTAAGCCGGCTGGGCTCTCAGCGAAAACCGGTGTCGCCTAATACTTTCCTGGACGTCCTGTATAACCCCTCTGTTAAGTTGCCTACAGAGGAAGACTTGGCTGTCCCTGACCCGGAGGCACGACTGGTGGCGGCTCTCCACATCATACCGGACTGGACAGTGCCCTATTTGGCTTACATAACCCGGGGAGATTTTCCTGAGGATGAAACTTTGGCCAGACAAATAGCCCGGCGGTCTAAGTCGATGATTGTTACCAATGGTGAGTTGCATCGCCGCAGTGTTACGGGAGCGTTCCAGCATTGTGTCTCCCCGGAGGAAGGTCAAGAGATCTTGCGTGAGATTCATGAAGGGGATTGTGGCCATCACGCCGGCTCAAAGTCTCTTGTGGCCAAGGCTTTTCGTCATGGTTTTTATTTGCTGACGGCTCATGCTGATGCGGAGGACTTGGTCAGTAAATGTGACGGTTGCCAAAGGTTCTCGCGACGGGCTCATGTGCCGGCTTAGGAGCTAAGGATGATCCCAATTACTTGGCCCTTTGCGGTCTGGGGGCTTGATATGGTTGGGCCTTTTAAAAGGTCCAAGAATAAGAAGACCCACCTCTTGGTGGCAGTTGACAAATTTACCAAGTGGGTTGAAGCGGAGCCAGTTAGCAAGTGTGATGCAGCCACGGCGGTTCAATTTATGAAAAGGGTGATTTTTCGCTTTGGCTTTCTGCACAGCATTATAACTGACAATGGTACCAACCTATCCAAAGGCGCCATGGAGGAATTTTTGTCAACGAGAGCATATCCGACTTGATGTTTCATCAGTGGCTCATCCTCAATCCAATGGTCAAGCTGAGAGGGCTAATCAGGAGATTCTGAAGGGCATCAAGCCCCGGCTTTTGGTCCCTTTGCAACGGACGCCGGGTTGTTGGGTGGAGGAGTTACCCTCCGTGTTGTGGAGCATCAACACTACTCCTAACAGGTCTACAGGTTTCACGCCTTTCTTCATGGTTTATGGAGCAGAAGCAGTCCTCCCCAGTGACATCCGTCATGACTCGTCTCGAGTGGCGGCTTATGTTGAGGCGGATAATGAACAGGCGCGCCAAGATGCTCTTGACTTGTTGGACGAACAGCGTGATGTGGCAGCAGCTCGCTCAGCGATTTACCAGCAAGACCTGCGCCGTTATCATAGTCGCCGGGTTAAATCCCGGGTCTTTCAGGAAGGCGATCTGGTGCTCCGGCTCATCCAAGATCAAACAGATGCGCACAAGCTATCCCCGCCTTGGGAAGGGCCTTTTGTGGTCAGCAAGAATTTGCACAACGGGTCATACTACCTCATTGACATTCGGGAGCACAAAGATTCACGTAAGTCGGAGGAAGAGACCCGTCGGCCGTGGAATATAGCTCAGCTTCGGCCTTACTACACTTGAGCCACCGGCTCTCATAATGTACATATTTCCCTAAGCCATGTATATATTATGATAAGCAATAAAGCAGGACCTCTGTCCTTTTTTCTCCTCCAAATGTGCACGTGTTATTTTCATTGCAAGATCACATGATAGCTTGAAGGAGGATCCGGCTTATGATCGTATTCGAATCTAGCCGTAGGCAATAAGGTCACTTGGGGGCTTCCTGTTCAAACATAGGTCGTATTCGAACCAAAGAGAACATAGCTGTCGATACCCATTTGATTGGCAAAGTGCCGAGCTCATTGAGGAGTTCTCTCTGATCATATCTGAATCATAGTTCAACTCCCTTTGGGAACCGACGTGGATCGTATTCGAATCAGCGTCGTTAAACAATTCTTAAAGTCATTTGGGGGCTTCCTGTTCAAACATGGGTCGTATTCGAACCAAAGAGAACATAGCTGTCGGTACCCTCTTGATTGGCATCGCCACACCCACTGGGGGCTATATGATCGCATTCGAATCCTAGCATAACCCCTTTGGGACGGGTCTCTGGCCGTATTCGAACCGGAAGCCCCTACATTTTTCTGATTTATAGCAAGTTCTTCTGATTATCTCAAGTATGCACGGCGGGTCTCACTTTGCCGGCTTAACTTTGATTTACAGTGCTAGTCGAATACAATCGGCGTTATCACGACTGGTAAACTAGAATTGAGGTACCAACCCTATTGTCCGGGTTATCTAAAGCTGGAAGTTGCTTGCAGGCTGGTAAGTGTGTTGTTACGGTTATATCAAGGATATAATTGAGGACCAGTCTTTTGTGATTCATATTCCGGGTTATATGCATAAGACTATGATTCTCCATGCGGTAATCCGCCTCGAGGCTTGTGATTTGTCTTTTTATGCAGGATAGTTAAAGACAATTATTTAAGCTTAAGGAACATGACTGATCAACTGTAACCCGGAGACATATAAGGAAGCAACTTTCATAAGAATTCAGCATTCAACACGTGCACGATGGCACGTCACAGTTAAAGTGTTGATCCTATTCTATTACAAGACTCATTGAGTCTAAAAGGGTGAAGCATTGTTTCCCATAAACCGTCTACAGAGTTACGACGCTTGCTGGGTTGAAGTCTCCGGCTCATCCCTCTCCTCTCCTCCGGCTGTTCCCAAGACCTGGAAAGTTGACGACTTCTAGTCAATGCCGCTCAGAGCTTCAAATTCCGCTTCCTCGTCAATTAACCCGGCCGGGTCAATCTCCGGGGCAAAAGTGTGCTTACGAGTCGGCGGGACTAAGCTGAGGGCTTCATAGCGCGGAGTGGGGATCCTCTGATTCTCTGCGTCGTAACCCGGCTGGTACTTAGTCAGATCTGTATCATTGCCAATCAGAGTGGCCACTGGGCGTACGATCTTCACGCAGGCTGCGAAGTCTTTTTGGTTGAAGGCGGTGCCGTCTTCCTTCAAACTGGGATAGCCTAGAGCGATGTCCGCCGGGTCTAGTTCTGGAAGGAACGCCTTGGCCCGGCTTAGAGCAGCTATGGCTCTGGCTCTTGCAGAGGCCTGTCGCAGCTCTTGGATACGTTGCGGAAGAACAGCGAGCCGGCGAAGAACTTCTGCCAGGTGAGTCGGCACCTCATTGGATAGGGCCACCACAGCCAAAGCACGCTGTGACTCGGTGTAGAGTTGCTCCACCAGGGTGTACACGGCCTTCAACTTGGTTACCACACTTTGGTTGAGGTTGGCGCTTCTGGGACCTGTTTAACAGAATAAGATAAGCCGCCGACAAGGATGAGTTATGAGATATAAAGATTCTAAACTTGATGAAAGCCGGTGAAATGACTTACCGAAGATTGCGGCAACCATCTGGGACACTTGGCGCTTTAAACCGGAGAGTTCGACGGTCTTCTCTGACAGAGCCTTCTCCGCCTGTTCGGCCCGGTTCACCAGAGTAGCCTTCTCTTCGGCCCAGGCTTTCCGTTCAGCGTCAAAGTCCGTCTTCAGCTTTTCTTGCGCAGCAATACTGGACACAAATTTGGCATTTGCTTTCCGGGTCTCAGTTTCTTGCGTCTTCAGACGGGTCTTAAGATCAGAGATGTCAGCTTCAAACTTCTTGCCAGCAGCCTGCATAAATTCCGGGTCATAGGATGAACAGTTATTATACAATTTTAAAAGTCCCAAGCGCTTTCCAAGCAAAGACACTTGGCACTTGGGGGCTAATGCATATTGCACGTTTCTATTTACAAACTGCCGGTTCAAGCGAGTAAGCCGGGACTTAAGTCTACAACACATTCTACCATGAGTAGCAGACTTGGGGGCTAGAGTATGGTAAGGATGACAAGATAACTATGCAGTAAGTAAGAAGACAGAAGAATGATACCTCAGATTTCTGCTGAATCTGGTTCACCATGGCAATCTCTAGGTCCCGGCTCTTGTGCACTTGGCTGACGTAGCCGGAGACGATCTCTCCGATGTTCAGGTTGGCGTAGTCGGTGAGGTCCAGATTAACCCGGCGGGGCTGTAGCAACTCCCCCTTGGCGGAGCACTTGGCCAGCGCAATAGGTCTCCCCGGCTCAACAAATTCCGTCCGGGTGATTACCACGTCCGGGTCATCTGCTGGTTGAGCCGAGTTGGAGGCCTCCGGGTCAGCAGAAGCTTTTGCTATTGGCTTGTCGGTTGGAGCAGTGGCTTCAGGAGCAGAGGCAGCTAGCGGTTCTTGAGCGGCTACTTCCGGTTCAGGCAAGTCCGGCTCTTCGACCGGCTCGTTCTTCTTCGCCCTTTTGCTGAGTTTTGCCTGGGCACTGAAAAGACAAAAAGGTTAAGTACAAAAGTGTAAGTAAAGACAAGTACAACATGAGATGATCAACATTACCCGGGCATGGTCTTGAAAGCCGGCAGGTTCGACTGCATAGAGTCGCCAGAAGAGGGGGAAGTTTCTTGATAATTTGAGTCAGAAGAGTTGAGCGGTTGACGTATAACACCCGCCAAAGGATGAAAAGGGTACAAGTTTGAGATCACCTCGGTCCGGCGTTTCCTCGACGCGTCAGGTAAGCCGGAAGAGAGGTCAGCGTCCTTGTTGGTCCGGGTGTGCCGCCGCTCTCATGAGTCTGTCGCTTCAAAAGAAATTGAGGATCTTGATAAGCTAAAGGATGTAAAAATCTTACTTTCCGGGTTACCTTTCGGACTTTCAGCCTTGGCAAGGGCTCCGAGTCGGAGGAAAGTGACATTACCTCTTCAACCACCGGGTTACTTGCTCCGGTGTCATCCTGTTGATGAACAGTATTGATAAGGCGGACAGGAATAAACAATAAACATAACAAAGAGCTTACAGGTTTAGGGGTTACCTCTGACTCGGAGCTGTCGCTTAGTTGCATCAGCTCTGAAGTAGTAGGCCTACTTCCCTTCTTACGGGGAGCGGCTCTCTTGGCGGAATTCTTCGCCTTCCTAGCCTTCTTGGCCGCCTCATGGTCATATTTGACCTTCCAGAATTTTTCATCAGCCTGAAAAATACAATGATTATTTCTTAAAGATTCAGATGAAAGTTATCTACAGAAGAAGATAAAATGTTCAGATCAGCGGCTTACTGCTGGGGCTGGATTAGTCTTGCAGAAGGGGGCTAACCCGGTCCTCCCGCAGTCTGCCAAGCTCTCGTTCAAGAGAGCCTTGGTCATGTCTTCAGCAACGTCTTCAGGAAGATCGTTGCGGCTGTGTCGAAGGGGGTCATCTTTCCGGCCTGTGTACTCACACATTAAGCCGGGGCAGCGGCTCAGGGGGATCACCAGCCACGAGATCCAGACCCGGACCAGATCAATTCCGTTGAGACCATTGCCCAGGAGAGCCTTGATCTTGTTGATGGTGGGGAGCAGAGGTTGGCGCTCCGCCCGAGTTAATTTGTCAGACAGAGGGTGAGTCGGCTCCAGACGTGAAGGGCGAAAGCCGGGCAGCGGGCTCTCGTCAGCCGGCGACGTGTCTTGGCAATAGAACCACGTCTGGTTCCAGTCCTTTGGGTGACTCGGTGGCTCGGCGTAAGGGAAAAGGCAGTCTCTCCGTCGCTGAATGGAGATTCCGCCAAGTTCCAAACTTGGCCCGTTGGCGCACTCGTTCTGGCGGTTCAGGTAGAAGAGCTCTCTGAAGAGTAGCAGGCTGGGCTCTTCTCCAAGATAAACCTCGCAGAACACTTGGAAATTGCATATGTTGGACACCGAGTTGGGTCCTATATCTTGTGGCCGCAGGTCAAAGAAATTCAGTACATCCCTGAAAAACTTTGAGCCGGGCGGTGCGAAGCCCCGGCTCATATGATCCGCAAAAATCACTACCTCCCCGTCCTTTGGCTGTGGTCTCTCCTCTGACGGGTCAGGGGCACGGTAGGACAGGACGTCCTTCTTAGGTAGGTAACCTGACTTGACAAAATCCGCTAAAGTCTCGTTGGTGACATTGGACCTCATCCAATTGCAAGTGATGGAGGCTTTAGGAGCTTTGGGAGGCATGGTGAAAGTCGGCAGCCTATGATAAAAGGAAACGTCCGGTTTAATTATAAGCCAGAGGAAATTTACAGTTCAATGTTAAAGTGGCGGTTTATGGAGGGGACTAATGACATATATCTAGGTGCATCGGATTATTTAAGCCGTCCAAGTATTGAGAGTAATTCGATTGTCTACAGCCTTATCACAGATGAGCCGGAAAATTCTATGGCGCATGGTCTCCTTTGAGCCGGAAGGTTCTACGGCGCGTGGCTTCTTTAAACCGGAAATATAAACCGCCATGACTCAACGAGTGCAATTTTTTTACTAAGTGTGGTGAAAACAGGTTTCACACATTGCAGTAAATAATTTGGATCAAAATGGTCGGTCAAAAGAAAAGTTCCTAGACCTAAAAACAGACGCAGGGGAAGTTTTTGGGCTCGAACGAGGCCTTTATGCAGGAAAAAGAGGTCTACTTGCATTTGAAATGAGTACTAAACAGCCGCCGCATTGGTTCTATACTATCCTAAGATCAAGAAGAGGCAGTAAAAATCAAATCTACCGAGGGCCGCGAAGAATGACGAAGAACATGGGAAGAACAGGAAGAAGCTCCACGGCGGATCTGTTCTACGGGGCTGCAAGAACTTACAGGGGCTGGAGAGTTGCGGAGGTCGCTGCCGTTCTCTGGACACAACAGGTTGATGCAGCGGCCGGAGTCGGTGAGGACGAGAAGACCCGCGGCGGCGACGGCAACAGAGCTCGAGCGGAGGAACAGTGGCTCTAGGAGGAAGAAGGGTGGCTGAAGGCCCGTCGGGTCGGACTATTTATAAGGGCGAGCTCATAAGTGGGCGTGAGAAACGAGGAGGTCACGGCGCGGTTATCTCGCCCGAGAGGCGCCTCGATTTTCGGATGGCAGTAAAGATAAGATCCGTTGCGGATCTGGTGGAGTAAAAAATGGACTTAATGGAAGATGACGTCACGGCGGATCACCCGGAGTCCAGAGGATGACGTCACGCCGGGTTATGGCCTTCACACAATTGTAAGCTGGAGGTTTTATGTCGAAAGAATTGAAGATTGACATGAGCCGGCTCAAATCAATCTGGGCCTAATGTTGAGGATATATACCTTAGAGTCACCCGCCAGGAGGGGCCGGGTTACTCATAATGGTCATCGCCAGAAGCCCGGCGCCAAGCTTGAAGACAGTGGGCCAAAGATGGGCTTAAGACCCGGATATGGCTTAAGGCCCGTAGTTACAATCATCATTATGGTAAAACTTGTAGTGTAAGGCAAGAATAGTTGAGAGTCCGAGCCGGATACTCTTATGAGCCGGCCGGGACTCTGAGAGCTGCTAGGGCGTCAGCCTCCCTATATAAAGGGATGACCCGGCAGCGGTTTAGGGACAAGAAAGACCTCATCGAGAGCCAGGCATAGCAGTTAAGCTCCCTGGTCATCGAAACCCTAATCAATACCACCTCAACTGGACGTAGGCTTTTACCTTCACCGTAAGGGGCCGAACCAGTATAAACCCTCGTGTTCCTTGTCCCGTTAACCCCTTCAAGCTTCCTAGTGGCGATGGCTCCACGACTAAGTCCTAGCTTGAGGATATCTGCCGTGACAATTCCACGACAGTTCTGCTTTCACCCTTCGACATACATCACATTCATTCACGAATTGAGCGATTTCTCGCTTCATTCGAGTCCACCAATACGACTGCTTGAGGTCATGGTACATCTTCGTACTTCCAGGATGAATGGAAAGAAGAGAATTGTGTGCCTCGTTCATAATGACTTTCCTTAGATCACCTTTAGGAACCACAATCCGGTCCTCAAAGAACAAAGTGTCTCTGTCATCAATGCGATAGCACTTGTATTTGGAAAGACCCTTGTCAATACCACGTTTCACCTTCTTCACCATGGCATCAAGAAGTTGTGCCTCACGAATTTGATCTTCCAAAGTAGGAGAGACTATGAGGTTGGCAAGAAAGCCTTGAGGAACAACTTGGAGATTCAGTTTGCGGAAAGCTTCACAAAGGTCCGGTTGGAAGGGCTTGAGAATTAAACTGTTGCAATAAGCCTTCCTGCTCAAAGCATTTGCAATGACATTGGCCTTGCCTGGAGTATATTCAATACTCGGATTGTACTCTTGAATCATTTCGACCCATCGAGTTTGCCTGAGGTTGAGGTTGGGCTGAGTGAAGATGTACTTGAGACTCTTGTGATCGGTGAATATGTCCACTTTTCTTCCCAACAAGAGATGTCTCCATGTTATTAATGCATGGACAACTGCCGCCAACTCAAGATCGTGAGTGGGGTAGTTCTTTTTGTTGGGCTTTAACTGACGAGAGGTATAGGCCACAACTTTCTTCTCTTGCATTAACACAGCACCGAGACATTGAAGAGAAGCATCACAGAAAACTTCGAATGGCTTGGATTCATCAGGAGTAGTTAATACAGGAGCTGTGACGAGTTTATCTTTGAGAGTGTTGAAAGCAACGTCACGCTCAGGAGACCGGACATACTTCACATGCTTCTGGAGGAGGTTGGAAAGAGGCTTTGCAATTTTAGAGAAATTCTCAACGAATCTTCGGCAATAGCTTGCAAGACCAAGAAAACTGCGAAGCTGCTTGACATTCTGAGGAGGTTACCAATTCACAATTGCGGACACCTTCTCGGGATTAACAGCGATGCCCTTGGCAGAGATGATATGACCAAGGTAAAGAACTTCATCAAGCCAAAACTCACATTTGGAAAACTTGGCATAGAATTGATACTCTCTGAGCTTGTCGAGCACCAATCACATATGTTTGGCATGATCCTTCTTATTCTTGGAGAAGACCAAGATATCATCGAGATACACCAGGATGAATTCATTGGTATAGGGGTTGAATATGAAATTCATCATTCGAGAGAATGTTGGAGGAGCATTGACAAGGCCGAAAGACATGACAGTATATTCATAAGAACCAAAGCTTGTTCTGAATGCTGTCTTGGGAATATCTTCTTCACGAATGCGAATCTGATGATAACCCATTCGAAGGTCAAGCTTGGAGAATACTTTAGCACCTTTAAGTTGCTCGAATAGCTCATTGATGTTGGGAAGTGGATACTTGTTCTTGATTGTCTTCTTGTTCAATGGACAGTAGTCGACACAAAGTCGGTCCGTGCCATCCTTCTTCTGGACAAAAAGAACACCACAACCCCACGGAGATGAACTCGGTCTGATCAAACCCAAACGCTCTTGTTCATCGAGCTGTTTCTTCAATTCCTTCAGCTCCTTGGGTCCAAGCTTGTATGGACGCTTGCAAACGGGTTCAGTGCCGGGCTCAAGATCGATAACGAACTCAACTGGCCGGTGAGGAGGCATACCCGGAAGCTCTTCTGGAAAGACATCTTGGTACTCACAAACGACTGGAATTTGAGAAATAACATCCAATTCGCCCTTCTCATTGAGAGAAGATAACCGAATGGTCTCGTCACGAGCGGCATAGATAATCACATCCTCAGAAGAGTGTGTCAATTGAAATTCCCTGGCAGCACAATCAAGTTGGGCCTTGTGCTTAGAAAGCCAGTCCATCCCGAGAATTAGATCAATATCCAAGTCACCAAGGACAATTGGAGAAGACATAAATTTATCGTTTCCCATCTTGATGGAAACATCCGGAACCACCAAACTAGAACTCAAACGTTTACCCGGAGAAACGACATCCATGGGTTAACCCAAATGTGAACAAGTGAATTCATGCTTGGCAAAAAATGGTCTTGACATGAAACAAAGCGAAGCACCAGTATCAAATAAGACTTTTGCAGGAATATCATTAACTGAGAGATTACCCATTATCACATCAGTAGATTCCTCCGCTTGATCTGCATTCATCATGTTCACCTTTGCATACTTGGGATTATGCTTGACCACTGCATTGCTGGAAGATCTCACAGGAGGAGGAGGCGGAAGACGCCTTTGGTTGAAGCACTTGTTAGCATAGTGACCTTTCTGCTGACACTTGTTGCAAGTCACCTCTGAGAGTGGACGATGATAAGGAGCATTCGACTTTGGAGCTTGATTCTGAGACTTGTTCTGATAGCCAGGGTTGGGTGGGTGGGAAGATCCATGGCCACCTTTGCTCTTCTGCTGGAAAGGCTGATGAAACGAAGGAGGAGGAGGCAACCAGAACTTCTGTTGCTTAGCAGCCACTAGTGAGGAAGAAGAAGACTGAACTGCGTCCCTGACTCTCTTCTTAGAAGCCTCACACTTGAGCTGAGCAGCCTCTTGCTTCAGAGCCATATTGTAGAAATCATCATACTTGGTCGGCTCAAAAAGCACGAGAGGTAATTGCAGATCTTCTCTGAGGCCACCTCTGAATTGATAGATCATGCTCTTTTCATCACGAACGTCTTGCTTAGCGAAGCGAGCTAGTTTCTGAAACTGAGTATTGTATTGATACACGGACATGCTGCCTTGCTTGAGATTGTGGAACTCCTCACGCTTGCTCTCAACAACACTTTGTGGAATGTGGTGAGCTTTGAAGTCTCGGCGGAAATCATCCTAGGTAATCACACGACCTCCTCTGGAATCTTTGTATTGTTGATACCACTCGGCAGCTTGATCCTTGAGTTGAAAAGAAGCGAACTTGACAAAGTCCTCAGGCCTGACATTGCTACATTCAAAATGCTTGTTGATGTCCACGAGCCAATCATCGGCGTCTGTGGCCTCGGCACAGTAGCTGAAAGACTTTGGCTGATTTGCGAGGAACTGGTTGAGGGTAGCGAAGTGAGGCTGATTGTTGCCTTGGCCTTGATTTCCTTGATTGCCTTGCCCTTGGGTGCGCTCTTGCAAGAGTTGCAAAATCATCTGAGCATTGGTGTTGGTGGCTGCCATGATAGCTTGCCATGCCTCCGGAGGCGGAGGTGGTGGCGGAGGGTTCGCCTGACTCCCTTCATTGCGTTCCGGATTCTGACGCGTTGGCGGAGCCATCCTGAAGAGGGTGACATCCTTTAGCATCTTGATAGACAAATAGACAAGTTGAATCAACGGACAAAAATTGCGACATATAGTCTTCACAATAAACATTCGAACGAGGATGAACGAATGAATTCCATAGTAAATCATCACACTTCCATTAAGGTGAGAAGCCACTTGATAAAGGGTTGATGAATAAAATAACAAGGTGCAACTGGAACAAATAAATGGTAAGGATTACCCAATCACAAACCAAATATCTGCGGGAAGAAATGCTAAGAGCTACTTGAATCCCACCTATAAACTCCCAAAACTTTCTGGTTATGCAATCTGGTGTTGGGGATACAGGGGACACAAAATATATCACCCAAACTAGCAATCCCTAGATCCAGCTGTATCCATCCGTCAACACATAACCAAGAAACCTTCGGAAATCGTGTACCTCAACCTTCGAAAAGCATCCGTTATACGAGTTATGGCAATACTCCCGAACTCCCGCCCCAGTACTGGGTGGCGTCGAGGTGATCTCACCAACAACTGCATAAAAGAGATTTTCGATGTCGACGAAACTCAGGTATTCCAGAACTGCAACGATAAAATTGTGACGACAACACCTCGGAGCTCAACTCCCCGGGACACTGCCACAACCCCTAAATGTCAGGAGGCACCAAGAACAATGTTCTCGTCACAAAACCATCGGAACGATTCCAAGATACCCGCGTGATCCTAAAATTTTTTTTAGTGAAATTTGAGGAGAGAAGAGTCCAAACTTCTACGTCAGGAGGCCTCACCAGAGCGACGAAGAGACTGAGGAGTAAAAGGAATCCTACTCTCCGATATATATAATCCTAAGACTCAAAACATTTTTTGTTCTAGACTCAACAACGCCAGCGATTCGATCAAGCAGGGGGCTCCTAAGTCGGGGATGGCTTTGATTACCAACTTGTTACGCCCACGATGCGGCTATATCTCCCACGTGTCGAGGCATGACTTAGAGGCATAACCGCATTGTGGTTTTGTTACAAGAAGGGTCATCTTCACACAATCCCATGTAATGAACAAGAATGGGATAACGAGAGTTGGCTTACAATCGCCACTCCACACAAGTACATAAATTAACTCATACATCATCCAAAAATCCACACATAGACCGACTACGGTCAAATCCAAATGAAAATAAGATAACCCCAAATGCTAGATCCCCGATCGTCCGAACTGGGCTCCACTACTGATCATCCGGAAAAGAAACATAGTAACGACCACGTTCCTCATTGAACTTCCACTTGAGCTCGGTTGCGTCATCTGCACTGGTCTCGTCGGCACCTGCAACTGTTTTGGTAGAATCTGTGAGTCACGAGGACTCAGCGATCTCACACCCGCGAGATCAAGACTATTTAAGCTTATAGGAAAGGATGGTGTAATGGGGTAGAGCTGCAGCAAGCACTAAGCATATATGGTGGCTAACATACGCAAATGAGAGCGAGAAGAGAAGCAACGCAACGGTCGCGAGCTAGAAATGATCAAGAAGTGATCCTGAAACTACTTACATTCATTCATAACCCGAACCGTGTTCACTTCCCGGACTCCGCCGAAAAGAGACCATCACGGCTACACACTCGGTTGATGTATTTTAATTAAGTCAAGTGTCAAGTTCTCTACAACCGGACATTAACAAATTCCCATCTGCCTCATAACCGCGGGCACGGCTTTCGAAAGATAATACCCTGCAGGGGTGTCCCAACTTAGCCCATTATAAGCTCTCACGGTCAACGAAGGATAAACCTTCTCCCAGGAAGACCCGATTAGTCTCGGAATCCCGGTTTACAAGACATTTCGACAATGGTAAAACAAGACTAGCAAAGCCGCCCGATGCGCCGACAAATCCCGATAGGAGCTGCACATATCTCGTTCTCAGGGCACACCGGATAAGTCAAGCTACAAGTAAAACCAGGCCTCAAGTTTCCCTAAGGTGGCCCCGCAGGCTGCTCGGTTCGGACCAACACTCAAAGGAGCACTGCCCCCCCGGGGGGGGGGGTTAAATAAAGATGACCCTCGGGCTCGCGAAAACCCAAGGGAAAAGGCTTAGGTGGCAAATGGTAAAACCAAGGTTGGGCCTCGCTGGAGGAGTTTTATTCAAGGCGAACTGTCAAGGGGGTCCCATAAATCACCCAACCGCATAAGGAACGCAAAAGTCAAGGAACATAACACCGGTATGACGGAAACTAGGGCGGCAAGAGTGGAACAAAACACCAGGCATAAGGCCGAGCCTTCCACCCTTTACCAAATATATAGATGCATTAATTAAATAAGAGATATTGTGATATTCCAAAAAAATATCCATGTTCCAACATGGAACCAACTTCAACTTCACCTGCAACTAGCAACGCTATAAGAAGGGCTGAGCAAAAGCGGTAACTTAGCCAAACAACGGTTTGCTAGGAAAGGATGGTTAGAGGCTTGATATGGCAATATGGGAGGCATGATATAGCAAGTGCTAGGTAACGCAGCATGGCAATAGAACGAACAACTAGCAAAGCAAAGATAGAAGTGATTTCGAGGGTATGGTCATCTTGCCTGCAAGGTTCTCAGAGTTGTCGAAAGCTTGATCCTCGTAAGCGTACTCAACAGGTTCCTCGTTCACGAACTCGTCTCCCGGCTCTACCCACAGCAAGAACACAAGCAATGGAACCACAATCAATCACGGCAAATGCACAAGCAACATGATGCAATAGATGCATGATATGCGAGATATGATATGCGATGCGTATGTGTGCTCCGGAAGAAAAAGGATGAACAAGGCAGTAACTTGGCAAACCAAGTATGCCACTGGAAAGATGAGATGATTTCGGTCGAAATCGATATAAAGATCACCGGAAACGGATGCACGGTTTGCAAATGGCAAGCAAAACAAGAATGACACGATTCTTTGATTAACAACATAATAGCACTTAGAATACATCAAGTAACTATGCTACAGCACCCCAACATAGCAACAAAGCATATGGTAATAATATACAGGAGATTCTTCACAAAAGATGAACAATGAGCTACGGCTAGATCACACAATAACATGTTCTAACAAGCATGGCAAAAGTGCAAAAGATATCAGGTTCACAGACTTGGTGAAAATACTGGACATGGCATAAACAACATCAGGTGGCAATGTTCCGAGCAAGCAATCAACATGCTACAGGAACTTAACATAGCAAAACAAGGCATGGAATGAATCTACTAAATGCATAGAACAAAATTCCCTTACTGACCATGAGCCAAAAAGGATCAGAAGATATGATGGCACCCATGTAAACATAGCAAGTTTCGTTAACAGGTTCCAGACTTAGCAGAAAACAGAGCATGGCATTAACAGCATTATGAAGGCATCTTGGTGAGCTTGATTCACTCATCAAACGCAATGCATGACAACACAGGCATACCTACAGCAAGATGGCATGTTTATGAAGCTAACCATGGAAAGAGCAAGTTCATAGCATGTATGGATCAACTACAACAACCTTGGCAAAATTGAATCTCATGTTAACATTCTGCCAGAAATATTTTGTAGCAAAAGTAGAGCAACATTAAGACATGCTAGGGCACTCCATAATTGCAAACAGGGGCATGGATGGATAGAGTACAACTATATCTACAAAACATCCTTACTGAACATGCCCAAAAGAAGCATGGATCTCTCTGTAGCCACATGGATACATAGCACCAAAATAACAGCAGTAATAGACTTGGCAAAAATCCCAAGTCCCAGAAAACAGAAACATCACGAAGCCTAGTTTGCATGCTTGTGCTAGTCACCACATAGATCACAAAAATACATGGCATTCACCCCTGTAAAGATGGCGTGACATAGATCAGAACACCTGTAGAGTTCATGCCCATAAGATGCACACATCAATTGCAACAAAAATAACAAATCACCAAGTTCTGATAGGTAACAGCAGTAAACATCATATAGCACTCTTTTCACCAGAGATTTGCATCAAGATGGACTCAAACGAGCATGGCACAATGGAACAAAATTAAGGGCATCTCGAGGCGAACATTTCGATATATCACACGAACGAAACGGAGCTATGGTCACGGAGTTATGATGCAATGAACAGAGGCACATATTGCAAATATTACGGGACTCGGAGAAAATCGGAGTGAGGGAAAAAGTCAACCTCCTCCAGATCGGATCTGGCGCGGGCCGAGGCGGGCCTGCTACTCGCCGGGAAAGGAGGGGAAGAGGGTGGCCGGCCGGAGTTGCGGGGACGGGCGAGGCCGGCGGACGCGGCCGCGGAGGAGCGGAGACGGCGGGCGGCGGCGGGAGCCGCGCGGGTCGCGGGAGGCGCGCCGGCTCGGGCGCGCGGGCCGGGAGGGCCCGATCCGGGTCCTGGCGGGCTTGCGGCGGCGGGGAGCGGGCAGGGCGACGTGGCGCGCGCCCGTTGGCTTGGGGCGGCGGCGGCGTTTCGTCCGGCTCGGGCCGGACGTGTCCGGCGGCGCGAGGGAAGGGGAGACTAGGGTTTGGACCCGAAATTTCGGAGGGGGAGGTGTTATATAGGCATAGGGAGCTAGGAGAGTCCAAATGAGGCACGGTTTTCGCCCACACGATCGTGATTGAACGCCCGAGAGCATGGAGGGGACTTAGATGGGTTATTGGGCTGTTTGGAGGGGTTTTTTGCTGCAACACACAAAAGGACTTTGCGGTTAGCCGGTTAACCGTTGGAGCATCAAACGACCTCCAAATGGAACAAAACTTGACAGGTGGTCTACCGGTGGTGTACCAAGGCCACTTGACAAACCTCGGTCCATTCCGAGAACGTTTAACACCCGCTCACGAAAAGAAGCAAGAGGGGTGCGCCGGTGCATGTGGGAGTGTCGGATTGCAAAACGGACAACGGGGAAAATGCTCGGATGCATGAGACGAACACGTATGCAAATGAGATGCACATGATGACATGATATGAAATGCATGACATGAACAAGATGCAAAACGAAAGACAAAAACCCAACCACGGAGGGAATATCATAATACATAGCCGAATATGGCAAGAGTTGGAGTTACAAATATGGAAAGTTACATCCGGGGTGTTACAGGGCCACCGTTGTGGTGTAATAACCTACTCCAGTGTGTGGTGGTGGATTGCCTCTTGGGCTGATGATGAATAGTACAAGGGGAAGAACAGCCTCCTGAGGTTGAGGTGTTCTTGTGCTCGACTAGCTTGTGTGGGTGAGATGCCTCTGCATGAGTTATCGGCTGCCCTCTACTGTGGTGGCTAGTTCTACTTATATAGGCCCTGGTCCTCTCCCCAAATATTGAGCGGGAAGGGAGCCAACAACGATGGGCAATTTGAAAGGGGACAGCTAGTACAAGCTATCCTGACAAAAGTGGTCTTTGCCTGCAAAAGGCTCTGGTGGTGACGTCGTCTTGGGCTCCACGGTGACCTCCGTCCTGCTGGCCCGCTAGTCTTGGTCTCATTGCACTGATATGGAAACCTTTGCTTGATGCCTCGGTACTCCGCGCCTGCGCTGGCCTCCTTAGCACCAAAGAGGAAACAAGGACGCTGCGTGCACTGGCACCCGCCTGGCGCCTGCCTGGTGTCGATCGTCATGGCTCACGTCACAAGGGCCTCGCCAAGTTTTCCCCGCCTTTATAACTCCGTGATACGTCTTCATCGTATCTACTTTTCCAAACACTTTTTCCCTTGTTTTGGACTCTAACTTGCATGATTTGAATGAAACTAACCCGGACTGACGCTGTTTTCAGCAGACTTTCCATGGTGTTATTTATGTGCAGAAACAAAAGTTCTCGGAATGACCTGAAACTCCACGGAGCTTATTTTTGGAAAATATAAAAGATATTGGCGAAAGAATCAAGGCCAGGGGGCCCACCACCTGTCCACGAGGGTGGGGGCGCGCCCCCTGCCTCGTGGGCCCCCTGACGCTCCACCGACCTCAACTCCAACTCCATATATTCGTGTTCGGGGAGAAAAAACAGAGAGAAAGATTCATCGCGTTTTACGATACGGAGCCGCCGCCAAGCCCTAAACTCTCTTGGGAGGGCTGATCTGGAGTCCGTTCGGGGCTTCGGAGAGGGGAATCCATCGCCGTCGTCATCATCAACCATCCTCCATCACCAATTTCATGATGCTCACCGCCGTGCGTGAGTAATTCCATCGTAGGCTTGCTGGACGGTGATGGGTTGGATGAGATTTATCATGTAATCGAGTTAGTTTTGTTAGGGTTTGATCCCTAGTATCCACTATGTTCTGAGATTGATGTTGCTATGACTTTGCTATGCTTAATGCTTGTCACTAGGGCCCGAGTGCCATGATCTCAGATCTGAACCTATTATGTTTTCATGAATATATGTGAGTTCTTGATCCTATCTTGCAAGTCTATAGTCACCTACTATGTGTTACGATCCGGCAACCCCGAAGTGACAATAATCGGGACCACTCCCGGTGATGACCATAGTTTGAGGAGTTCATGTATTCACTATGTGTTAATGCTTTGGTCTGGTACTCTATTAAAAGGAGGCCTTAATATCCCTTAGTTTCCATTAGGACCCCGCTGCCACGGGAGGGTAGGACAAAAGATGTCATGCAAGTTCTTTTCCATAAGCACGTATGACTATATTCGGAATATATGCCTACATTACATTGATGAATTGGAGCTAGTTCTGTGTCACCCTATGTTATGACTGTTACATGATGAACCGCATCCGGCATAATTCTCCATCACCTATCCAATGCCTACGAGCATTTCACATATTGTTCTTCGCTTATTTACTTTTCTGTTGCTACTGTTACAATCTCTAAAAAACCCAAAAATATTACTTTTGCTACCGTTACCGTTACTTCCATATTACTTTGCTACTAAATACTTTGCTGCAGATACTAAGTTATCCAGGTGTGGTTGAATTGACAACTCAACTGCTAATACTTGAGAATATTCTTTGGCTCCCCTTGTGTCGAATCAATAAATTTGGGTTGAATATTCTACCCTAGTTCCTTTGTGAGGAGGTTTGAATTTTCATCTACACGCAATTCTCAAACTGTCTTGTTTGATCTTTATGAAAACTCTTATACTATGGACTTTGAGGATTTTACCACTGCTTGCAAACTTCCACAATGGGGTAGTACTAGTGAACCCCGCAAATATGAATTTAGAGATTTTCTTGCTAGTATAACTGTGGGGGAATCTAGAGACATAGCACAAGCGACCATAGGGAGCATCCATTTTCCTGCTATACATTATTTTGCTCTCTTCATAGGTAGGTGCATAAATGGTAAGGATGAAGCATGTCACATATGTGTCCCTGATCTCAGTGTTCTCAGGAGTGTTGTATTGGGAGATAAACATTATAATTTGGGAGCCATTGTTGCACATAGGTTGCATCATAATAGATTTAATGGAGATTTCTTTGGCAGAATTTATGCAACCCATATAGCTAATTTTCTTGGTGTAGCCATACGTGAGGATGATATTGAGTTGCCTCCTGCTTATTTGGATTATGAGGCTATGGTTCGTCATCATTTTGTTGAGAGGAACGATCAGTTCCTCCAGTACCGACTAATCTTTGACAGACGACGCACCTATCACGTCGCTCTCCCTGCTTCTACTTTCTTTGACTTTCAGGCAAAAGGGAGATATTTTATAACTAGAGAGGAGGCGGAAGAGTATAAGAGGAGGGCTAAGATAGCTCACCTCCAGGCTGCAGCCCACGATGCAATGACTGCTGCATCTCAGTACGACCCCAACTACAACTTTGGATATCCTCCAGGCCATCCGTGGCAATAGACCAACTTAGGCCAAAAGCCTAAGCTTGGGGGAGTACGTATTTCTCACCAACATTACATTTATGTTCACACACTCATTGCTAGATGTCGGTGCTCATACTTTTTCACTGTAATATCCATGCTAGTTTATTTTCTTTTTATGCTTTCTTCTTGTGTGTTTAATAAACCTTAAGAAAACAAAAAAATTTAGTTGTAGCTTTAGCTAGTTTACTTTCCATGCTGTAGTAGTAATAATTAAAAAGAAAACCCAAAAATATTTCCCGTTCTTCTTTTGCTTGTTGGGAGCTTTCCCGTGTAAATAGTTTTATTTCTTTTCTTTTCTTTGGGGGTCGATAGGACAAGACCATGATTAAAATGTTGAAGTGAATCTTATATGCATTATTATTGATTTAACCAAGAGCCCATATTAACTTGTCTTCTCCTGTTTATTGAATGCTTGCAGATTCCAGCTTAGTCCAATGCACGTGCACTATTATTATTATTCACATCGTTCGGTCGTGCAAGTGAAAGGCAATTATGACGATATATGATGGAATGATTGAGATGAGAGAAGCTGGTATGAACTCGACCTCTCTTGTTTTTGTAAATATGATTAGTTCATCATTCCTGATTCAGCCTATTATGAATAAACATGTTTGCAATGACAATTAGAGATTATAGTTGCTCGTGCCATGCTTGATTAGCTATGAGTTATAATGGTTTACCTTGCATGCCAACATGCTATTAAAATGGTTGTGATATGGTATGATAGGGTGCTATCCTCCTTTGAATGATTCGAGTGACTTGACTTGGCACATGTTCACACATGTAGTTGAAACAAATCAACATAGCCTTCATGATATTTATGTTCATGGTGGATTATATCCTACTCATGCTTGCACTCAGTGTATATTAATTTTAATGCATGTTCATGACTGTTATCGCTCTCTAGCTGGTCGCTTCCCAGTCTTTTGCTAGCCTTCACTTGTACTAAGCAGGAATACTGCTTGTGCATCCAATCCCTTAAACCCCAAAGTTATTCCATATGAGTCCACCATACCTTCCTATATGCGGTATCTACCTGCCGTTCCAAGTAAATTTGTATGTGCCAAACTCTAAACCTTCAAATGAAATTCTGTTTTTTATGCTCGAATAGCTCATGTATCAACTAGGGCTGTTTGTATCTTCCATGTTAGGCGGGTTATTCTCAAGAGGAGTTGACTCCGCTCCTCGCTCACGAGAAAATGGCTGGTCACCGGGATGCCCAGTCCCATGCTTTATGCAAATCAAATCAAATAATTGCAAACAAAACTCCCCCGGGGCTATTGCTAGTTGGAGGCACTCGTTGTTTCGAGCCAGCCATGGATTGATGCTTGTTGGTGGTGGGGGAGTATAAACTTTACCATTCTGTTTGGGAACCGCCTATAATGTGTGTAGCATGGAAGATATCGCCATCTCTTCGTTGTTATGTTGACAATGAAAGTATGCCGCTCAAAATATTATTTATCTCTATTTCAAAACCGAGCTCTGGCACCTCTACAAATCCCTGCTTCCCTCTGTGAAGGGCCTATCTATTTACTTTTATGTTGAGTCATCACCCTCTTATTAAAAGGCACCAGCTGGAGAGCACCGCTGTCATTTGCATTCATTACTGTTAATTTATATTGGGTATGACTATGACTGGATCTCTTTTACCATGAATTACAATGTTTAGTCAGTCCTTGATCTTTAAAGGTGCTCTGCATTTATGTTTTGCGGTCTTAGAAAGGGCTAGCGAGATACCATCTTGTTATATCATATTATGATTGTTTTGAGAAAGTGTTGTCATCCGAGATTTATTATTATTGCTCGCTAGTTGATTATGCCATTGACATGAGTAAACATGAGACCTAAATGTTATTGTGAATATGATTAGTCATAATCTTTGCTGAAAACTTGAATGCTGGCTTTACATATTTACAACAACAAGAGCAAACAGAGTTTGTAAAAGTTTTTCTTTATCACTTTCAGTTTATCAACTGAATTGCTTGAGGACAAGCAAAGGTTTAAGCTTGGGGGAGTTGATACGTCTCCGTCGTATCTACTTTTCCAAACACTTTTGCCCTTGTTTTGGACTCTAACTTGCATGATTTGAATGGAACTAACCCGGACTGACGCTCTTTTCAGCAGACTTTCCATGGTGTTATTTATGTGCAGAAACAAAAGTTCTCGGAATGACCCGAAACTCCACGGAACTTATTTTTGGAAAATATAAAAAATATTGGCGAAAGAATCAAGGCCAGGGGGGCCACCACCTGTCCACGAGGGTGGGGGCGCGCCCCCCTCCCTCGTGGGCCCCCTGACGTTACACCGACCTCAACTCCAACTCCATATATTCGTGTTCGGGGAGAAAAAACCAGAGAGAAAGATTCATCATGTTTTACGATACGGAGCCGCCGCCAAGCCCTAAACTCTCACGGGAGGGCTGATCTGGAGTCCGTTCGGGGCTCCGGAGAGGGGAATCCGTCGCCGTCGTCATCATCAACCATCCTCCATCACCAATTTCGTGATGCTCACCACCGTGCGTGAGTAATTCCATCGTAGGCTTGCTGGACGGTGATGGGTTGGATGAGATTTATCATGTAATTGTGTTAGTTTTGTTAGGGTTTGATCCCTAGTATCCACTATATTCTGAGATTGATGTTGCTATGACTTTGCTATGCTTAATGCTTGTCACTAGGGACCGAGTGCCATGATCTCAGATCTGAACCTATTATGTTTTCATGAATATATGTGAGTTCTTGATCCTATCTTGCAAGTCTATAGTCACCTACTATGTGTTATGATCCGGCAACCCGAAGTGACAATAATCGGGACCTCTCCTGGTGATGACCATATTTTGAGGAGTTCATGTATTCACTATGTGTTAATGCTTTGGTCCGGTACTCTATTAAAAGGAGGCCTTAATATCCCTTAGTTTCCATTAGGACCCCGCTGCCACGGGAGGGTAGGACAAAAGATGTCATGCAAGTTCTTTTCCATAAGCACGTATGACTATATTCGGAATACATGCCTACATTACATTGATGAATTGGAGCTAGTTCTGTGTCACCCTATGTTATGACTGTTACATGATGAACCGCATCCGGCATAATTCTCCATCACCAATCCAATGCCTACGAGCTTTTCACATATTGTTCTTTGCTTATTTACTTTTCCGTTGCTACTGTTACAATCACTACATAACCCAAAAATATTACTTTTGCTACAGTTACCGTTACTTACATATTACCTTGCTACTAAATACTTTGCTGCAGATACTAAGTTATCCAGGTGTGGTTGAATTGACAACTCAACTGCTAATACTTGAGAATATTCTTTGGCTCCCCTTGTGTCGAATCAATAAATTTGGGTTGAATACTCTACCCTCGAAAACTGTTGCGATCCCCTATACTTGTGGGTTATCACTCCGCTCCTCGCGAGGCAGCCTGGAGAGGCCGCTCATGAGGAGGTCTTGCGTCGTCCGCCTCGCGAGGCTTGGCCCCTCGCGAGGGTCTTGAATGCTTTGTTGATGAAGATGGGCCGTACAGGCCTGCTAGCACAGCCACACCGTGGGCCGTAGGCAGGCAAGTCTGGGGAGCCCCGTTCCCAGAACGCCAACAACGGGTTATGTCGCTTTATGCGAATTATTCCTGGGCATTGAGGCCCACTTTGAGCTATGGAGGAAATTGTTATGTCTTGTCCCGCGCAATCATGAGGGGTCTATATTTGAAGTGGGCGGAGCCGAAGTATGGCGCATCGCCGATACCGGATATCTGTCCGGCACACCAAGGAAGGCATCTAAAGAATGGCCTTCCGAATGGTTCTATATTGAGGACGTCGCGCTTCCCGACCCAGTTCGGAAGGGTCTCCCAGAATTTGCAAGTGTTCCGTTGAGGAAACGCCACAGCTAGCGCCCCCAAAGTCTTGAAGAAGAGGATAGTGCGGAGGTTCGTCAGCTCCTGGGCAAGATAAGGATGCTTGCCCTATCTGGCTTTACAATAGTAGAGGTAATGGCGACCTCCATAGTGCGAGGGGTTCAACCACTTCAATACAGAGGGCTCCCAATGTGGCACTACAACGGGGAGGACGACGCCTCCCGTTATGGTCGGAAAGGTCCGGACACTCCTGCCGCTCTAGCCAAGATACTGGCCGAGTTGTTTAAAGGGGAGGAAGAAGAATTTCTCCGCATGAATCGCAGAGAGGGGCATCCCATGTACACCCCCCAGCTGGTTAAGACCCAACCCCTTTGCTTTTATTCACTCCGCTCTCCTGGCCATTTTTAATGAATCCCCAATCCGTCTTATTTTGAAACAGCACTGGCGGAAGGTAATCGAGGGGCTTAATATCCCTGCCCCACAGCCGGAGAGCCACAACCGGGAGCTTGATCCTGGGTTCGAAGAGGACCCGGATATATTCGTGGTACTCGCAGAAGGGGTGTTTTACTAGGCGAGCTATGACGGCACAGAAGTGGCCATCATCGCCGATTATCCTGGTCTTCTTCCAGCTTCTCACGTAAGTAATCAGGTGAAACCCCCCTCGAAAGAGTTTCCTCGCACTGCCCCACCCACCGCACTATCTCGTGCTTCAAAGGGGAGACGTTCGGCGCGTCATGCTACGCCAGGGATGACTCCAAAAAGAGCAGCTCCCGCGCCGAGCAAGCCCTCGAAAAGGAAGGTTGGCGAAGACAAGGCTGGCCCTTCGTCGAAGAGGTATGGATTTAAAGGTATGCTTTGGCAGTCGTACCCAACCGTGATTGTCATGTTGATCCTGTATCAGGAAAATGGTTCACCGGACTATGCCCGGGGATTCGGCCGGTCGCACTCCCAGCAACCGGGATTTAGATCCCACCGGAGAGGTGGGGGCTGCTATGGGGACAACGCCGGACTGTCCTTCGGCTGAGGGTTCGGAAGACATGTCTGTTACCAACTCGGAAGTAGAGAGTGCCATGAATCGTCGGCGCTGCAGGGCTGTCCTATGAGACCCCAAGTTCTCGGAAGAGGCATTCAATGCCTTCAGCTCGGCTGACGCATACATCCGAGCTGCTCGAGATGGGCTTAGAAAAGCCACAAAGCAACATTTGACAGATGTGCAGGTAAGTTTTTTCTTCGTCCGAAAAGGATAACCATGTGCCCGTAGCCCCCGAGACTGAAAACAGTTGGTACAACTGATTTAAGGATCGTTTTATAACCAGGTCCTTACCGAGAAGAATGCCCTGCTAGCCCAAGAGCTAGAGCAGTGTCGGGCGCAGCTAAATGCTGCTACCACCGAACTAGAAAACTTCAAGAAGGCATCTTCTGGTAACATTCCCCTCCATCGAGGAACGACAATTGTATACCAACTGTACTAATATTGTTGCTGATTGCATAATAGGATCGCCCGATCAACTTGAAGAGAAGTTGAAGATCGCCCAAGAAGGGGAAAGAGAGGCAAAAAGGCTACATGCCATAGGCGAGCGTGTGTTGACCCGAGTTAGGGACGAGAAAAACAAGCTACAGGATTCGAACACCGCATTGGGCGAAGAATTGAAAGATGTACGAGCCCAGCTAGCCGACTCCGTGAAGGAGAACAGGACCTTGCGGGGCGGTATATTCATTATGTGTCTGAACTACTTTGAAAGTAGTTCGGAGATAAATAGAATTGATATGATTATGATTGTAGGTATATTGAGGAGGTGTCCGGATTATCAAGTGATCTGCTGCAAAGGCTGTCGCAAGTGCACGAGCAGGCTCGGCTGGCAATGCGGAGTGTTGCCAAGGCCCTATGGCCATCCGCCTCCCCTCCAGGAAGTATGGATGAGCTTTTAGAGCTGTTCAAGGGAGCGCGGCGGCGTATCCGACTATGGAAGATATCGGCCTGCCGAGAAGGTGCGCCAGAGGTCTCGGCCATGGTGAAAACGCGATATACCAAGCTGGATCCTAATCACATGGCCCGGGTCAGACCGCTAGGGTCGAATGGGGAAGAAATTCCCGTTAGTTTAGTATATGACCAAGTAGAGGTGGCCGCCAAATATTCCCAACAGGATTGTAAGTTAGACCGCCTGTTGGACGGTATAGAGGAGGAAGTGTTTAAGTCCAAGTGACTATGTACTTTCCTTACCATGTGTAATTCTAGCTGAATTGTATATCATTTGTCATGGCAGACCTTTTCGCTTCAACCTCCAGACCCGAGGGTGCGGAGTGTTTCCTAATACCCTCGCGGCCGAATAGACCGGGGTATGCTTGGAAAACTAGGCGTAGGGGTCATAGTTGCTTGAACAAACAAGTTGTATCCTGCTAGTTATGTTATATTACATTGAGATCGTAAGAAACATATTCCAGAGAGAATAGTTCCGTTAAGGGTTCCTTTCCCTGGGTGTGCATGTATTAATGTACATGTCCGAATTGTGATGGAAAAATCACAGTGTATGTAACTTCTGGGGGTTCGCAATGGGGTAAATGCAAAAACATCTTTAATTCACCGACCGAGTATTCCCTTAAGAATGCTAGCTTTCGGCTTCACCCAGTCTGAGATACACATCCGGATGACCCGGCAGTAACAATCGCAGAGGTGCTCCCCCTATGCCCTAGCCGAACTAACGGGAACGTAGGGCATAAGCACAGGAGCCAGGCAACCTAGCTTGGCCAAAACTTAAGTCATATCGATGCATATAATGGCGAAGAAAAGGTACATATGGAAGAACTCATATGTGAAGAGCTTGATGCTCGAGGAACAATAATAAAAAGCTTCTGTCCCAGAAGCCCCCAGGTATAATGGACATACATATTTAAAAGATGTATGTGTCAGGGGTGTGCGGTCTAGCCGTACCAAAGCTTTAAAGCGATAAAGGAAAAAATAATCGGAAGAGAGAGAAAAAATAATGGAAACTACAGGGGAGAAGGAGACGAACAAGGAGTTCGGCGCTAGGCATAGAATCTTCGGAGTCTGGCCGCGTTCTAGGGGTTCGGCTCGAGGCAATTGTATGATGCATCACGAAGACGATACGCTCCTCCGGTGAGAACTTCGTCAATTATGAAGGGACCCTCCCATTTGGGCTTGAGTTTGTCCTTTTTCTTCTCCGGCAGGCGTAGAACGAGTTCGCCAACGTTGTAAGTCTTGACCCATACTTCTCTGCTTTGATATCTTCGAGCCTACTATTGGTAAAATGCTGAACGAGCTTTTGCGACATCTCGCTCCTCCTCCAGGGTATCTAGGCTGTCCTGCCGATCAAGCTCGGCTTCTCTCTCTTCGTACATACGTACTCGAGGTGAGTCGTGAATAATATCGTAGGGCAACACGGCCTCTGCGCCATACACCATGAAGAAAGGTGTGTATCCGGTAGTACGGTTGGGCATGGTCCGCAGCCCCCAGAGTACGGAGTCGAGCTCCTCAATCCAGTGCTTGTCTAATTCCTTCAAAGACCACACTAGTTTGGGCTTGATGCCACTCATAATGAGACCATTGGCTCGTTCGACTTGACCGTTGGTTTGCAGGTGGTAGACGAAGGCGTAATTGAGTTTAATGCCCAGATTAGCACACCAGGTTTTTACCTCGTAGGCTGTGAAATTAGAGCCGTTGTCGGTGATGATGTTGTGTGGGACACCATAATGGTGCACAACACTGGATATGAAGTCTATCACCGGGCCGGACTCAGCCGTTTTGACCGGTTTAGCCTCTATCCACTTAGTGAATTTGTCCACCATAACCAGCAGATATTTTTTCTTATGGCTTCCCCCTTTAAGGGGTCCAACCATATCCAGTCCCCAGACCGCGAAAGGCCAAGTGATGAGGATAGTTTGTAAGGCAGTTGGGGGCATGTGGCTTTGGTTGGCGAAGAGTTGGCACCCGACGCAGCGTTGGACAAGGTCCTGCGCGTCTGCTCGGGCCGTCGGCCAATAAAACCCTGTACGGAAGGCCTTGCTAACAAGGGCCCGGGCTGCGGCGTGGTGTCCACCTAGACCAGCATGAATTTCTGCCAAAAGCTGCCGCCCCTCCTCCTCGGAG
Organism: Aegilops tauschii subsp. strangulata; assembly: GCF_002575655.3. Taxonomy (NCBI): domain Eukaryota; kingdom Viridiplantae; phylum Streptophyta; class Magnoliopsida; order Poales; family Poaceae; genus Aegilops; species Aegilops tauschii. Next base: position 404,000,094 of record NC_053036.3, on the reverse strand, counting down.
ATACATCCTTGAAGTACTCCGGTAGTACTTTTCTTGTAGAGCTCTCCGTCATAGACCTTGTAGGCCTTCGAGCGCCGGACAATGCGGCGGACCTCATTCTGGTCTTTGGGCAGCTCCTTCCTATTAATGTAGTCCAAGAAGGGTTTGGTCCATGGGGCAATGACTGCCATAATGAGATGGCCCGACGATGTAATTTCGGTGGCTGAGCCCCCGATGATATCAGTGTGTTCAGAATCTAGGGTTGTGTTCGGATCTGGACTGTTGTTGCCGCCCTCCTCTTGCCACACCACGGATGGCTTGAAAAGCCTTTCCAGGAAGATGTTAGGTGGGACGGGGTCGCGCTTAGCGCCAATGCGAGCAAGGACGTCCGCCGCCTGGTTACTTTCTCGGGCGACGTGATGAAATTCAAGCCCCTCAAACCGAGCCGACATTTTTAGGACGGTCTTACGATAAGCTGCCATCTTTGGATCTTTGGCGTCGAAGTCTCCGTTTATTTGAGATATTGCAAGGTTTGAATCCCCGCGCACCTCCAGGCGTTGTATGCCCATGGATACGGCCATCCGAAGACCATGCAATAAGGCCTCGTATTCGGCTGCGTTGTTGGAGTCTGTGTATAATATTTGGAGCACATACTAGACGACATCTCTAGTGGAGGACGTTAACACGACGCCCGCTCCTCGCCCCGCCAGCATTTTGGAGCCGTCAAAATACATAACCCAGTTGGAATATGGGCCGTACTCTTTAGGGAGTTCGGCCTCTGTCCATTCGGCGACGAAGTCAGCCAACACTTGGGATTTGATGGCTCGACGTGGCTTGTACGTTATGTCAAATGGAAGTAGCTCTATGGCCCATTTGGCGATCTGTCACGTGGCATCGCGGTTGTTTATTATGTCATTGAGTGGGACTTCAGAGGCCACCGTGATTGAACACTCCTGAAAGTAGTGCCGTAGCTTTCGGGATGCCATGAAGACCGCGTATGCTATCTTTTGGTAGTGGGGGTACCGAGATTTGCATGGCGCGAGGACAGTAGATACGTAGTATACTGGTTTTTGGAGCGGAAATTTGTGTCCGTCCTGTTCTCGTTCGACGACGAGCACGGCGCTCACCACCTGATGTGTTGCCGATATGTATAGCAACATGGGTTCGCCGACGTCTGGCGCGGCCAGGATTGGGTTGCTTGCTAGGAGGGCCTTTATTTCCTCCAGTCTGGCAGTCGCTGCGTCTGTCCATTCAAAGTTATCGGTGCGCCGCAAGAGGCGATAGAGTGGTAGTGCCTTTTCTCCTAATCTGGAGATAAAGCGACTTAATGCTGCCATGCAACCAGCTAGTTTTTGGACTTGTTTGAGGTCTTGTTGGCGTAGCCAACTGTGAGAGAGCTCGGATTTTGGCTGGATTTGCTTCGATTCCTCTATTGGAAACAATGAAGCCCAGCAGTTTTCCAGCGGGGACGCCGAAGACACACTTTTCTGGGTTGAGCTTAATGTCATACGCACGGAGGTTGTCGAATGTAAGACGTAAGTCGTCTATTAGTGTTTCGACGTGCCTAGTTTTGATGACGACGTCATCGACGTAAGCTTCTACCGTCTTGCCGATCTGCTTCTCCAGGCATGTTTGAATCATGCGTTGGTATGTGGCGCCGGCGTTCCTGAGCCCGAAGGGCATGGTGTTGAAGCAGAATGGCCCATATGGGGTAATAAATGCTGTTGTAGCTTGATCGGACTCCTTCATTTTGATTTGATGGTATCCGGAATATTCATCGAGGAAACATAGTGAGTCGTGTCCTGCAGTGGCGTCAATGATTTGGTCAATGCGGGGGAGGGGGAAGGGATCCTTAGGGCAAGCCTTGTTGAGGTCTTTGAAATCGACACACAGGCGCCAGGATTTGTCCTTCTTTGGTACCATCACCAGGTTTGCTAGCCAGTCCGGATGTTTGATTTCTCTAATGAATCCGGCCTCGATAAGCTTGCCCAGCTCCTCCCCCATGGCTTGTCGCTTGGGTTCAGAAAAGCGCCACAGTGTTTGCTTGACCGGTTTAAACCCCTTTAGTATATTGAGACTATGTTCGGCCAGCTTGCGTGGGATCCCTGGCATATCTGAAGGGTGCCAGGCAAATATGTCCTAGTTTTCACGCAGGAATTCTCGTAGTGCGGCGTCAACTGTTGGGTTCAGTTGTGCTCCGATAGATGCTGTCTTCTTGGGGTCCGTTGGGTGGACCTGGAATTTGACTATTTCTTCTGCTGGTTTGAAAGAGGTGGATTTGGGGCGTTTGTCGAGGATCATGTCATCCCTGTCCACCATGGAGCGTAGTGCGGTTAATTCTTCGGACGCGAGGGCTTCGGATAACGCCTCAAGGGCGAGGGATGCTGTTTTGTTTTCAGCTCGGAGTGCTATGTCCGAATCACTGACGAGAGTGATTATACCATTCGGTCCGGGCATTTTGAGCTCCATATACCCGTAATGGGGTATAGCTTGGAAGCGTGTGAAAGCGTCCCGCCCCAACAGAGCGTGGTATCCGCTGCTGAAAGGGGCCACTTGGAAAGTGATTTCTTCGGACCGATAATTCTCCGGCGTGCCGAATAACACGTCAAGTGTGATTTTTCCCGCGCATCGCGCCTCTCGACTGGGAATGATTCCTCGGAAGGTTGTGCTACTTTGCTTGATACGGCTCCTGTCTATTTCCATTTTGTGGAGTGTGTCCTCGTAAATGAGGTTTAGTCCGCTGCCGCCGTCCATGAGGACCTTGGTAAGTCGAAACCCGTCCATGATGGGACTGAGGACTAATGCGGCTGGCACTCGGAATGTCTTGTACTTCGGCACGTCGCCGGCATTAAATGTTATAGCCGTGTCGTTCCAAGGGTTTATTGCAGCGATTTGGCAGACTTCGGCGAGGTCACGAAGTGCTCTTTTGCGCTTGTTGTTTGAAGCGAATGTCTCGAAGACCGTCAATACTCTTGTGTCGTCGTTTGCTGGAGGGTGCTGTTCTGGGGCGTCCTTGATGAGGATGGCCTCGCCGCTCTTGGCCACCTGCCGGAGTACCCAACAAGCTCTAAGGCTGTGGGTTGCCACGGTATCTGGCGTCGTGTGTATTTTGCATGGGCCATCGAGCCATCCCTCCAGAACAGTGTCGTGCCGCGTAATGGGTTTATGTATCTTGACTGTTGGACTAGGCGTGCCATGGGGGTGCGCCCTCTTCGCCTGTAGGAGGAGTTGAGTTGGGCCCGACGGTTCCCAGCAAGCTGCCTGAGTTTTCCAGGCGCTTTCCATCGCGCTGTACTTCTGTACAATAGTTGCTAAGTCAGCGAACTTCAGTATGCGGCAACGATTTATGGCGTTGAGGATTCCCTCGTCCGCGCAATTGTTGCGGAACGCAGATATTGCGTCCTCGTCGCGGCAATCCTTCACCTTGTTTTTGACAAGGAGGAATCTGGCCCAAAAGTGGTGAACCGTTTCCTGGGACTGCTGTTTTATGCTCGTGAGGGCGTTTATGTCCGGGTGGGTGGGTGGAATTGAATCCGAACCCTAACCTGACCGATTATCCGGCGTCTGAAGACCTTCCAGACTCAAGAGTCCGGACTCTGGAATATCTTCTGATTGCTTAGGACTGCCGTATGATTCTATGTTCGGAGGGCTGGTCGCATCCTTTCGCTGGCGGGTATCCAGCTCTTCCTGATCGGCGATCCGAACATAGTCCATCTTCGATATAGAAAGAAGGTTCGCCGTCCTGCTCCTCGACTACCGCTATCTGGTGGGTGACCGTGGAGTTTCAATTTCTCCTTAATCGGTTTTAGGCCCGATCCAGTCGTAATCTGTGGCGGTTCCCAAAGCGGCAATGCGATCTAGGAGTCCGTTCAAGGACGAAAACTCTGCCGGATCCATCTGCTTGGAGTGCTCGGAGTTGATGCGAAGGGGGTTTTCGATGGCCCGAGAGGTCATTGTAGGCTCAACGGCCGAACGGGCGATCATGGTAAAGTCGCCCAGCCGGAGGGTTTGGCCTGGGGCCAGGACTCCCCCGGAGGTGATGCTGTCTTTAAGGACAAGGCGATCCATCGAACCTTTCGTCGTCGTCACAGTGGAACTCTCAATGAAAGCACCAATGTCGGTGTCAAAACCGGCGGATCTCGGGTAGGGGGTCCCGAACTGTGCGTCTAAGGTCGATGGTTGCAGGAGACGGGGGACACAATGTTTACCCAGGTTCGGGCCCTCTCTATGGAGGTAATACCCTACTTCCTGCTTGATTGATCTTGATGAATATGAGTATTACAAGAGTTGATCTACCACGAGATCGTAATGGCTAAACCCTAGAAGTCTAGCCTGTATGACTATGGTAATGAGTACGTCCTATCTGGACTACGCCCTCCGGTTTATATAGACACCGGAGGAATCTAGGGTTACATAGAGTTGGTTACATAAGAAGGAATCTTCATAGTTGGTCGCCAAGCTTGCCCTCCACGCCAAGGAGAGTCCAATCCGGACACGGGTACAGTCTTCGGCCTTCATGTCTTCAAAGCCCATCAGTCCGGCCCATGAACAACAGGCCGGACGCCCGAGGACCCCTTAGTCCAGGACTCCCTCAGCCGCCGCGGTGCTCCTCCCATCTTCCTCCTTCGCAGCCTCGCCACTCCCGATCTTGTCAGGCTGCACTCGGCAGGCCTCGACAGTATCGGGGTGGCGTCGTGCCTGTGCGCGTCCCTCTCTCCTTCTCTTCCCACCGCACTACCTGGGACAAGAGGGAGAGGAGTTTACGGAGCACTTATCTTTTATCAATCTTAAACCTGTAGGCATTTGCCAAACTTTAATTCAAATAATGTAATCTCTCGAGTCCATGTTTGTGTTCTGTAATGCTTGTACTTATATCAGCATATTAATGAAAAAGATGAACCTTGCCAGGAACCCGTGCATGTGTATGTCCATGCAGAGGTGAGATACCTCTTTAATGTAAATAAATGAGTTTTCCCCGGCAGGCTATCCTGCGGGCACCCTTTTTATCTGCCGGAGAGCTGCATCTACCGGGTAACAGACAAAGGGACCAGCCCCCCGCCAACTTCTTTTTACCAAAGGCCACTGCGACCATCATGACCGAAGTAACGTTTGAGTCAGGGATGGGACACCTAACTCTCAAAGGGTGGCGAGGTTTTCTTATGCACAAGTTATAGCTTACAGAACACTAATGGATGGAAGGTAGAACTTATCTATTTGGCTTGCCAAGGATCGCAGTGCCGGGCAATCTTCTCAACTCCTTGTCAAAGCCAAGTTCACGACAGGAACCTGCAGCTTCATGCAGATGAGAATGAATGCAGGATGTGATCCTATCTATATGCATATGCAAATGCTCATGAAATGCTTATGCAGTGATCTTGGAATGCTCATGCGTGCAGGCAGTCTTGGTCGGGGGGGCCCCGCAGCGCTTCTTTATTTTATCTTGCACAGGGTCATTGCCCTGGCTTTGTACAAGGGGTCACATGCAGCTGAGGCAAGGCCTGTACAAAAGGGTGGCTGCCGGGCAGGGCCCGACAGCCGCGCCTTACGGGTAGAACTTGCATAGATGCTCAATATTCCATGAGTTTTGCAACTGAATGCCATCTCCGGTCTCCAGACGGACTACGCCAGGTCTGGTGACTCGTACTACCCGGTAAGGGCCTTCCCACTTCGGTGACAACTTGTTTGTACCCTTGGCGGACTGAACGCGTCTAAGGACAAGGTCACCTTCCTCAAAACACCGGGCGTGAGCCCTGCGGCTATTATAGCGACGCAGGGCTTGCTGATAACGTGCAGCACGCGTAGCAGCCCGGAGAGGGTTCTCCTCGAGTAGCATAGTATCATCATGCCGGTGCTGATCTTGCGCTACTTCATCGTAGGCAAGCACTCAAGGCGACCCATAAATGAGTTCCGGTGGGATAACTTCTTCTGCCCCATAGACCAGGGAGAAGGGAGTCTACCCCGGTAGCTCGGTTTGGTGTCGTTCTGAGGGACTAGAGAACTACCGGCAGCTCCTCGATCCACCGCCTGCTGTGCTTCTGCAGCATATCAAAGGTTCTCGTCTTGAGTCCGCGCAGCACTTCAGTGTTCGCCCTCTCAGCTTGTCCATTGCTCCGGGGGTGTGCCATAGAGACAAATGAGATCTTGCATCCGAGGGCATGAACATATTGCATGAAGGCGCGGCTCGTGAACTGGGTGCCGTTGTCGGTAATGATACTTGCTGGAACTCCAAAATGACACACCAGTTCTTTCAAGAACTTGATAGCTGACTAAGCAGTCACGTTTCTCACGGCAGTCACTTCCCGCCACTTTGTAAACTTGTCGATAGCAACAAACAAGAATTCAAAGCCCCTGATTGCTCGGGGGAAGGGGCCGAGGATATCGAGCCCCCAGACCGAAAATGGCCATGATAGAGGGATTGTTTGAAGAGCTTGGGCAGGCAGGTGGGTTTTCTTGGAATGGAACTGGCAGGCTTCACACTTGGTGACTAGCTCAACCACATCTTGGAGGGCTGTGGGCCAATAGAATCCTTGCCGGAATGCTTTCCCAACTAATGCCCTTGATCCAATGTGGGAGCCGCACATGCCTTTGTGTATCTCATCCAGCAGTTCCTTTCCTTCTTCCCGACAGACACACTTCAATTTCACACCGTTGGGCCTCCTTCTGTACAGAGTGTCATCGACAAACTGATACATATTGGCCCTCCGGGCTACTTTTTCAGCTTCATCTTGGTCGCCGGGAAGCTCTCCGGTTTGAAGGAAGTGGACAATGTGCCTTGCCCAAGTTGGAGCTTGGGGCTCACCAACGAGGACTAGCGGCACCTCCTCTGCTGCAGGAGCACAAGCCTCGTTCGCGGGGTCCATGGGCCTGGCTGGAGGGAGTGGTCCAGCAGGCTGTGAGGAGTTGTTTCCGGCAGGGTCTCTGCCAGGAGCGGACGGCTCTACCGGGAGAGGCTTACCGGTGTCCAACTTTCTCCTTTCCCGGGCCATTATTGCTGGGGATACAGAGGGCTGAGTGAGATGGAGAACAAAAGTCCTTGGTTCCACAGGAAGCTTCTGCGCAACGCACTTTGACAGTTGATCAGGTATGCTATTTTCCGCATGGGGTACGTGCTCTATTTGCAATCCGTCAAAGTGCTCCTCCAATCTCCTCATTTCCTCGACGTATGCCTCCATCAATGGACTTTGGTAATCCTTGTTGACTTGTCTCACCACAAGCTGTGAATCTCCTCGAATGATCAGCTTCTTAATTCCCAATTCTGCTGCAATCCTCAGCCCGACAAGGAGCCCTTCATACTCTGCTGTATTGTTGGTTGCCTCTTCCCGGGCAAAATGCATCTGGACCACATACTTCAAGTGCTCTCCGGAGGGGGGCAACAAGAAGCACGCCAGCCCCTGCACCTTGCAGGGAAAAGGCACCATCGAAATACATAATCCATTCTTGGGGCGATTCCTTGCCGGGGATAACTGTCTTTGTCACCTCTTAGTCAGGGGTTAGCGTCCATTCTGCAATAAACTCTGCCAATGCCCTGCTCTGAATAGTTGACGTGCTCTCAAACTTCAAACCAATACTAGATAACTCCAAAGCCCACTCCACTATTCGGCCGGTAGCCTCAGGGTTTTGGAGTATCCTTTGCAACGGAAAACGAGTGACAACCGTGATCTCATGGGCTTGGAAGTAGTGGCGCAGTTTCCTTGAGGCCATGATGAGACCAAAGATCAACTTTTGCACGCCAGAGTACCTTGATCTTGCCCCTTATAACAAGGAGCTGGCGAAGTACACTGGGTGCTGCACCACTTTCTTCCTTGCCGCGTCCTTGGGGTTGCTCTCGTTGACGTGCCCATTGCTGTCCTGATCCTTCTCTGATTCTGCCGGTCCCTGATCACTCTCTGTCTCATCCACTTCTCGCTGCGCTGCCAAGGCTGCACTGACCACTTGGTTGGTTGCCGCTAAGTACAGTAGCAACGGCTCCTGGGGTTTGGGAGCAACCAAGGTAGGCACAGAGGACAAGTAGGCCTTCAACCCTTGCATAGTTGCATCTGCTTCCGGGGTCCACTTCATAGGCCTTACCTTCTTCAAAATTTTGAAGAACAGCAGGGCGCGCTCGGCAGACTTGGAGATGAATCTGCTTAGTGTGGCAACGGATCCTGTCAGACGCCTCACATCCTTAACTGTCCTTGGCGCTTGGATCTGCTCGATGGCTTTGATCTTGTCGGGGTGGGCTTCGATCCGACGATGGGATACGAAGAACCCAAGCAGCTTGCCGGAGGGAACACCAAATACACACTTCTCTGGGTTGAGCTTCAAATTGATCTTGCGTAGATTAGCAAACGTCTCCTCCAAATCTTGAATAAGGATGGCTCTATCCTTGGTCTTGACCACAATGGCATCCATATAAGCTTCTATATTTCTGTGCAGCTATGACTCAAAACCAACTTGGATTGCCCTTGCAAAAGTGGACCCGGCACTCTTTAATCCGAATGGCATGCGGACAAAACAGTACGCACCACATGGAGTGATGAACGACGTCTTCTCTTCATCTTCCTTGGGCATGAAGATTTGATGATACCCAGAATATGCATCCAGAAAGGAGAGCAAATCACAACCTGAAGTGGAATCCACAATCTGATCGATACGCGGCAAGGGAAACGGGTCCTTCGGGCAAGCCTTGTTGAGATTCGTGAAATCTATGCAAAGCCTCCACTTCCCGTTAGCCTTCCGGACTACCACTGGATTTGCCAACCACGTGGGATGCAACACTCCTCTGACCAAATCAGCTGCCTCAAGTTTCTTGATCTCTTCCATAATGAACTGCTGCCTCTCCAAGGCCTGCTTCTGGACTTTCTGCTTGATAGGTCGGTCGTGTGGGCAGACAACAAGGTGGTGCTCGATTAGCTCCCTGGGAACACTGGGTATATCAAATGGTTGCCAGGCAAACACATCGATATTTGCCCGCAGGAAGGCAACGAGTGGGCTTTCCTATTTGTCATCAAGGGTGGCGTTGATAGTGAAAGTAACATCAACGCCAGCCAGCCCTGCCGGGACCTTCTTCACTTGGGGTGCAGCAACCTTGGATCTCTTGCTATTGGAGCACTCCGGCACATCCTCAACGGGTACCGTGCACCCGGTGGGGACACGCTTCCTGGACTCTTTGCCGGAGTCCCTACAATCATCTGCTGCGACCGCGTCCCGGTACATCTTGTCCACACAAATGATTGCGTCCTTCTCATCTGACGGGATGGTGATGACTCCCAGTGGCCCATGCATGTTTAAGGTGTTGTAGGCATAGTGGGATGCCTCCATGAACTTAGCTAGGGTCGGGCGTCCAAGAATCCCATTGTACGGCAGGGGGAGGTCAACCACATCAAACACAATCTTCTCGGTCCGGTAGTTCAACTCTCCCCCAAATGTTACCGGCAACGTGATCTTTCCCTTAGGATGGATCCTGCGGGATTAACTCCTTGAAACATGCCGGTAACCTCTAGTTCTTCTTCTGCTATCTGAAGCTTGCTGATAACTGCGGGAGAAATCAGATTCAACCCGGCCCAGCCGTCCACTAGCATGTTTGTGACCTTGAGGTTGCGAATTGTTGGGGAGACCAACAATGGCAAACACCCTACCGCTGTGGTTCAGCTAGGGTGATCCTCTTCATCAAAGATGATGGGCGTACGGGACCATTTGAGCGGCTTTCGGGCCTCTGGCGTTGGTTCCACGACATTGACTTCTCGCGCCCACCGCTTGAGTTGGCGGTGAGAGGTGTGCAAAGATGCACCCCCGTCAATGCACAGGGCGTCAGTGGCCTTCTGAAACTCTTGCTCACTGGTTTCCTCTTCATTCCCTCCATCACTCTCATCATCACGGGGTTCCTTCTCTCGACCTCTGGCAGGCTTTCCTTGGTTCCGAAGGGGTTTGCCGGGGCGATTTACATCACCGCCTCGGCCCTTACCGTCAGCAACATTTTGACCCTTTTCCTTGTCACGCTTCTCATACTCTGCTCTCTGTCTCTTGACAAGCTGCTGAACCTAATAACACTCTTGAAGGTCGTGGTCCTTGGTCCGATGAATCTTGCAATACGGCCCATCATCTTTGCCGGCTTTCTCGGCAGCAGCGGCTTCCCGGCAGTCAGCGCACACGGTAGCTTCCTTGCTGGGGGGCTCAGCTTTGGCCTTCTTGCCGGTACAAGGCGTACCTGATCCTTCAACAGTCATTACTGCTTTATCCCTTCGCTTCTTACTGTGTTTCTTGCTCCTCTTCTGACTGGTTGATTCATCACCATCCTCTGAATCAACATTGGTGCAATCTTCCTCTCCAGGCAACTTCCTTCCCTCCTCCATCCGAGCACACTTATCCACCAATGTGTAGAGCTCCTTCACAGTCTTGGGCAACTGCACGTTCATCTTGGAACGAATCCGGTGGGTGCGCATATTGGACTAGAAGGCAGCTATTACGGCTACCGGATGGATATTTGGGATATTTCTATGAACTTTGTTGAATCTCTATAAATACTTACGAAGGGTTTCTCCTTCCTTCTGTGGAGAAGCTGCAAGTCGCTGGGCCTGCCGGGTTCTTGATGACCGCGAGTGAAGGCGCCAATGAATTCATGGCACAAGTCAACCCATGACGAGATGGAGCTCTCCGGTACATGCATCAGCCAGGACCTCACATTGGACTTGAGGGCCAAAGGGAAGTAGTTGGCAAACACCTTCTCATCTCTTCCCCCAGCAGCCTGAACAACGATGGTGTAGATGCTCAGGAACTCTGCCGGGTTCAGCCTCCCATCGTACTTCTTAGGTATCTCTGGCTTGAACGTGCGAACGGACGGCCAACGGACTTGCCGCAACTCACGAGTAAAGGTAGGGCAACACACCTCGAAAGGTAGGCACCCGCCAATATCGAGCACGGGCTCGTCCATGTCGGGGCCGCCGCACCCATCGGTCCGGCGGAGGTCGTCGCGGCATTGCTCGAGAACGATGCGCGTGTCTCCTCTCCGCCTATCCTTCAGGGCTCGTCGTTGGCCTGGACGCGCTCGAGGGTCAGAAGAGGCCACCGAGACGTCGTCGGGGTCTTGATTCTGTTGCGCTCGCGCTGGCTGCCGTGGCGGGGACTACACCATGGGGATGGCCCCTTCCGTACGGTCAGCAGCACGAGCCGTTGCTGTCGCTTGGGGAGGCCGTGGCAGGCCGGCTCGCCGTGAGCCCCCAGCTTCGGCGAAACCGAGCAGACTTTGGATGGTGGCACACCATTCGTCCATCAGCTCGGCCGCTGGCGGAAACCTCAGCAACAGTTGAGCTCGCGCCATGGCCTCCGAAGCTGTACTTGGCATGCGTGATGAAGAAGTCGATCACACCGTCGCTCGGCTCCTGACGGTGCCAGCGGCGGTAGTGCCGCAGCCCCGCTGCTGCTACGGGGCGACCACCTGGATGTGGTGCGGCGAAGGCGCTCGAGGGCCAGCGGCTCCGTCAGGCGCAGCGTCTTGGTCGACCCGCCCCGGGGGAGGCACACGCGCTGCGACCGCACTCGTGGCGGGAGCGGCCGGAGGGCGGCGATTCGCCCCGGTCCGTGCGCCGTTGCTGTGGTTGTGCCCATCGGCGGCAGAGAGGGGCGCAGATGAAGTAACCCCTTCACCCATACCTTGCGGAGCGTGGTCGTCGGGGAGTTGCTGATGATGCTCTCCTCAGATGTCTCCTGCTCCCGCGTCGGCCGCGGGGGAAGTGGTGACGGTGCCACCTGATCTGACCACATCCCCAGCAGCGTCCGTGTCCTCGTTGCCTCCGCACCCCTCGCAGCGTTAGAGGCCGCGGGCGACAGAGCCTTCGAGGTGGATGGGTGAGCCGAAGGACCGGGTTTCTTCTTGGGTGCCATGGTCGATGGCGCGTCGAAGATGAAGATGGTGATGAAGATGACGCGCTGCGCACGCCTTCAGGTTCTAGCAAGCGAGACCCCTACCTGGCGCGCCAAAGATGTCGCGGGAAACCATAGCCACCTATGGGACTAGGAGGGTCCCTTGCTGGTTCGGCAGGGGGACGTCGTGTTGCACAAAGAGCAGACAAGCGTGGGGCAGCACCACAGAGATCACGCATGCAATTTTACCCAGGTTCGGGTCGCCGTGAGGCGTAAAACCCTACTCCTGCTTTGGTGGATTGATGGTGGAAAGATGGTGGTGGAGCATAGTACACTTGCCCGGCAGGGGTTGCCAAAGGGTGACAGCGGCTACGCGCCTATGGGGGTGTGAGTTATCCAACCTTCTAACTCTTTCTACGGGTGTCATGGGCCTCCTTCTATAGATTAAGGGGTCACCACAATGACAAAGTAGTCATTATGCACTGATAAGATAGCAAACAGTGGTATCATACCTAACTCTGCGGGCTGACAGGGCGCATTAAATGCACCGCTCAACGTCACATCGCTGGTTGTCCGGCAAGGCTTGTCGGGCTATCTTGCCAGCTTCGCACCTGCTTGCTTGACACGTCGCAGGACGGTTGTCGTCTGTGGGTTCCTTCTGTAGAAAGTGGTTGCCATGTGGCGAATGGTTGCCACTTAATCACTTTGCAGCTTGACACCGCACTGATCGACGACGTGGGTCGTGGTGGAGTGGTTGGTGAGGTGGTTTTGCCTCCACGAGTCCCGGCAGGCCCTGCCGGGACGCCTTGGTTGTCTGCTTCTAGGTGTGGCCTCGCCCCTTGCTGGGCTCGCCTGCCCGGCAAAGGAGGCGTTTCTCCTGATGGTATCTTGCTTCTCTGGCTTGATCCCGGTCCGTCTAATCTTTATGTTGGTCCTTCGAATCTCTTAGTCCCTTGTACTCTGACTTGGGTTGGTGCTTCAATCTTGTTCCCGCGCCTGTGCACAGTCCGGGCAACAGGGTTTGTTGCACCGACATGTGCAAGCTCTAGAAGCCGCGGATCAACAATAAAAACATGGAGAAGATATTAATCCAACTAGTGGGAGCCGTTACGAAAGTTTGATATCTTTTAAAATGTCTAATTATGGTTCTTATTTTTTTGATCTTGCTATTCTAGCGAAGAATTGGTGAATTATGTACTACAATGTATCAAAATATCGTTTATGAAATAAAAGAAATGTGTTTTCGGTAGTCAAAAAAATGTACACATAGGGACTTCGGCCGCCCGTGACAGACTAGATGTGTTCGCGCGTTGAGCGCATGACCAGTGCATCCAGTAAAACAGCCGGATACCGTCCCAAAATAAAATTCGAATAAAACGGACGTCTAACTTAGGTCGTACATGGAAGTTAGCCTGAATGATTGCATTGAATGGGCGACGTCCGGCCGAATGTCCGCAGAGACGTACGAACACTCTGTGGACATTTTTGAAGGCACCCGACCGTTGATCACCGTTAAAGATGCCGTAAGGTCAATGCGTTTATTTATTTAAAGGAAAACGAGCATCGTTTCTGACGTGATCAGTGCATTTGTCCGTTAGTCCTGTGTAAGATTCTTGTACGAGATACCTCGAAACAGAACATATATGTTCTTGTAGAGTACTAAATTAGGGGTTGACAAGCTTGATGAGGATGCATGATAGCTATCTCGATTTAGAAACAAGCGGTACCATGGAGCTATCAAAGATTTCCTATTCCTCAATGATAGCGACAAGCCAACATCCAGAAAGGTTGCCACAAAAGGGGGCAGGGGCCGGAGAGTCGAAGGATATGGCGACGTTTACCGCTGCAGTCCGACATGTTCTGGTGCTCAACGAGCCGACGTCCGAGCCATGGCAAAAACTTTCCCTGCACCTACACTCTCGGCGTCGACGATGCGGTAATCATGATCTATGAAAACAATAATACATATTCCGTTCCTTAACTTGTTGATTAGTGTGGATTTGATCCTTCGTTTTTAAAACCAGACAAGCCCCCCTAAGGTTGGGACTTTGGAGTGATGTTGAACTAGAAATTTAGGCCGGAAATTTCTTTACGCGTACCACATCTAATAGTGATAATGTGGTTATGTTCATCATTTTAACTTGATATTCCATATGACTTGGATGTTCTTTTCCGCTTGTCATGCCTGATATATTCAGGGCTCGTGCTAAGTACCAAATCTCCATCATATCCTGAGGCGGAAGTGCATGAATGGAAAGGTGGTGAATACATACAACACACGGTGAGCTTATATACATATGAAGTAACTCATTTTGAGCTGAATAATCACCAATACTATTACGCACAAGCTGACAAACATACATATTGAACGAACCCTGAACAAAACTTCCTACAGGGTGAACCAAGCGAGATGCAGCAGATGATCAATGACATAAGAATGGCACTGAGGTCATTGGGCGATGCTGAGACGTCAATGAATGTTTCAGCCTACGACACGGCGTTGGTCGCCCTTGTTAAGAACCTTGACGGAGGAGATGGACCGCAATTCCCCTCGTGCATCGACTGGATTGTTCAAAATCAACTACCAGATGGTTTGTGGGGTGATCCTGCTTTCTTTATGGTCCAAGATCGGATGATCAGCACCCTAGCTTGTGTGGTGGCAGTTAAGTCTTGGAACATTGACAGCGACAACTGTGAAAGAGCTTCGTTTTGATCAAACTTCTCCTTTTACCTACACGGCTTCTTATTTTGTTCATTAATCAGACAAAGGGAAAATATTTGCACAAGCGAAAAAGAGAAAAAACTGAGAAGTAAGCCTAACTTAATCAACTCTTGTTCGTGGTATCATCATATTACCAAAGGAGAGCCACTGATACAACACTCATATACTAGATACATGTTTTCTTCTTCAAGAACATATATATCATCTTGTTGATCTTAGTCGAGTGAGACTTTGTTTTTGTCTATACTTGTGAAATTTTACATTGAGATCCATGCAAAAAAAGACAGTTTTTTTTTCCTTTTTACATGTTATATCACTTGACTGAGACTTCATTAAGTCTTAGTCGACTGAGACCAGCCACACCCTTTGTATTATAGTCTGTATTTTGAAGGTGTTGTCAGGTTTTCACCCCATAGTACACTTCGCTGAAAGTGTACAGGTTCTTTGACGGTGTTTGAACTCTCTCCCCCTTTCTCCTTTCTTGACTGTCAAAGTATTGTTGTATTTTCGTTATGCTTAGTAAAAGAAAGTGGCGTGCATTGCTCGATCCATAGACTGAGGTCATCCTCCTTTTCAGAAAGAAAAGTAAAGGAAAGGGGGGTTAGCCCGCTTAAAAAAACACATATATCAAGCCCTCAACATCTTTTATTCATTTTCAAAGGAAAGACCAAATGTGTAATTTAGAGATGACCATTTCTGTTGTAGGTGTGTCATTTATCCAAGAAAATATGAGCAGGTTGGTAGAAGAGGAACAAGATGTTAGATGGGAAGCGTTCCTACTCCCTCGTGAGGGAGCCGCGTGTGTATATATTGATCTGGGGTAGGAAACGCCCCTGCCGTGGCTTACAAGAAGATTACCGATCTCTTGGGGATTCGGTTTGTTACAAAGGAGATAGGAGAAACTACGGGAGAGGAAGAGATAGAGTTAGTTTGAGATTACAAGAATATATCTCTAATTCTAACACCCTCCCTTAATCTCAACTATCCTACATTAAGATTCTTCTTAAATTCCTCGAAGGGCTTGACTGGCAAAGCTTTAGTGAATCCATCTGCAACTTGATCTCTGGAAGGAATGAATCGTATGTCTAACTTCTTTTCTGCAACCCTTTCTCTTACAAAATGAAAATCAATTTCTATATGCTTGGCTCTGCCATGGAACACTGGATTTGCAGAAAGATATGTGGCTCCCAAGTTGTCACACCACAAACATGACACACGATGCTGCTTAACTCCCAACTCATTGAGCAATGATTCAACCCAAATGATTTCAGCAGTAGCATTTGCTAGTGACTTGTATTCAGCTTCAGTACTTGACCTGGAAACTGTGGCTTGTTTTCTGGCACTCCAAGAAATGAGATTTGAGCCAAAGAAAACTGCAAAACCTCCAGTTGACTTCCTGTCATCACTGCATCCTGCCCAGTCAGCATCAGAGAAAGCACTAACAAGGGATGAGTTAGAGCGTCTGAACTAAAGACCTAAACTCACAGTGTGCTTTATATACCGTACAATTCTCTTAACAGCTATCCAGTGTACAGTGGTAGGTGCATGAAGATACTGACAAACCTTGTTAACAGCAAAGGATATATCTGGTCTTGTCAGTGTCAGATACTGCAAAGCTCCTACTGCACTCCTGTATCTTGTGCTCTCTACTTCCTTAAGTGGCTCTCCTTCAAAAGCTGAAAGTTTTTCTGAAGAAGACAATGGTGTAGGTGAAGGCTTACAGTCCTTCATCCCCATACGAGCTAGGAGTTCAGTGGCATATTTTTCCTGATTCAGTACTATGCCATCTTGAATCTTCTTAACTTCAATACCTAGAAAGAAGTATAGATCACCAAGGTCCTTCAAGGCAAACTGTGAACTCAGATCACTCAAAAGAGCATTAGTAGCATTTTGAGAGGAGCTTGCAACTATGATATCATCAACATATATTAACACAAATATAGTTATACTTGCTTTTTTGTAGATGAACAGTGATGTATCAGCCTTGGATGCAACAAAACCAAGGTACTTCAACTGAGAGCTCAACCTTGAATACCATGCCCTTGGTGCCTGCTTCAAACCATAAAGTGCCTTGTCAAGCTTACACACATAATGAGGTGTTTTCTTACTTTCATACCCAGGTGATTGTCTCATGTAAACCTCCTCTTCCAGAACACCATGCAAAAACGCGTTCTGAACATCTAACTGTCTCAGACTCCATCCTCTGGACACAGCAATTGCTAGCACAAGCCTAATGGTTGCAGCTTTAACAACAGGACTAAAGGTGTCTTCATAGTCCAAACCATAACGCTGTTTGAAACCTTTTGCAACTAAGCGTGCTTTATACCTGTCAATGGTGCCATCTGCCTTTTTCTTGATTCTGTAAACCCACTTACAGTCAATAATATTTTTACCTCGTTTTTCAGGTACAAGATGCCAAGTCTTGTTCCTCATGAGAGCTGAGTACTCCTCATCCATTGCATTTTTCCATCTTGAATCCCCTAAGGCATCTTCTAACCTTGCCAGTTCTCCTGTGATATACAGCATACCATATGGAATAGTGCCGTCAGTTCTAACCTTTGGATTTCGTATACCTTTCTGAAGTCGAGTCGTGACACGTGGAGCCGTAGCTAGAGGTGGCACAGAAGCTGATGCAGCAGGACTAGCCGCAGAGGATCCTGGGGATGCCTCAGATTCGCTTTCCACAGCGAATCCCGATCCGAGCCGTGTGGCCTGTGATGTGGCCGACCCACCAGAAGCAGCAGCCGCAGAAGATCTTGCGCTGCTGGCCTGCACGCGCGCGTGGGTCAGGGATCCCGATGCTGACCCGGATCCGCCTATCGCTGTCGACGCGTTGGGCCCGCGCGTGGGACGCGGTGCGGGGCGCGGAGTTTCGTCGCGATGCGGTGACGCGTCGCCCTCCAACTGGCGCTGCATGCTCCTGCCTGGCGCGCGATCCAGAGCAAATATGCGCGCTTGATCCGAGGCGACCTGGCGCACAGGAGTTCTAGGTGACGGCGGATCTGCTTCGTGCTCCGCGCCTGCTCCGTCTTCTTCTGGCACATGCAATATAAGCTCGTTTTCTTCAAAATTTTGAGCATTTTCTGCACCAATTTCTGCACCGATTTCTGCTGCATGATCCTGCATACAAGGAGACATGGTTCCACTAGTAGGATCATCAGTTGGGTTAGTACAATTGTCGCCCCCATGATCAATGTTTTGGAGATGTGGTGGAAGAAGAAGTAATTCTTTCTTGAGAAGTGCTCCGGCATTGGGATGAAGAGATGCAAAAGGATAAACAGATTCATCAAACACAACATCTCGAGAGATATAAACTCTACCAGTGGAAACATCAAGACATTTGACTCCTTTGTGGATTGGACTATATCCAAGAAACACACACTTTTTGGAACGGAATGCAAGCTTACGTGTATTGTATGGGCGAAGGTTAGGCCAACAAGCACAACCGAAGACACGAAGTGTTTTATAGTCAGGAGTTGTACCAAAAAGACGTGTGATGGGAGTTTCAAACTTGATGACTTTACTAGGGAGTAAATTAATGAGGTATGTGGCAGTCAAGAATGCCTCATCCCAGAACTTTAGTGGCATGGATGCGTTTGCTAGTAGAGCTAACCCTACTTCAACAACATGGCGATGTTTCCTTTCGGCCGAGCCGTTCTGTTGATGTGCATGAGGGCATGATACATGATGTGATATGCCAAGATCTTGAAAAAAGAGATTGAGTTTATTGTATTCACCTCCCCAGTCGGTTTGCATAGCAATAATCTTAGTGTTTAGTTTCCGCTCAACGGGGTTTTGAAAGTTCTTGAAAACTTGAAACACTTCGGATCGTTTCTTAAGAAGATAGATCCATGTAAATTTGCTATAGTCATCGATGAAGCTAACATAATACGAGTGTCTACCAACAGAGGTGGGAGCTGGCCCCCAGACATCAGAAAAAACAAGTTGCAAAGGTGCAGTAGAAACACTAAATGAAATAGGATATGGCAACTGATGACTTTTAGCTTGTTGACATGGATCACAAATAGACTCAACATTAGACTCATGAGAGTGGGGAAGTTTATTCTTGCTAAGAACGAGCTTGACAATAGCTGATGAAGGATGACCTAATCTACTGTGCCACTTTGCTGAAGAAGGCTTGACAGCAACAAAAGCTTGTTTATTCAGTGATGATGACGAAGATATGAGTGGGTAGAGACCTCCCACACACTTGCCCCTAAGAAGCACTCTCCTCGTGTCCAAGTCCTTCACCAAAAGAAATAAGGATAAAACTCAATAAGAACACGATTATCAAGAGTAAATCTATGAACTGAAAGGAGATTTTTTGATGTTGAAGGGACATATAGAACTCTTTTTAGATGCAAATTCTTTATGGGGGTTTTGACAATTGAACTACCAACGTGAGTGATTTTCAT
This sequence comes from Aegilops tauschii subsp. strangulata, assembly GCF_002575655.3. Taxonomy (NCBI): domain Eukaryota; kingdom Viridiplantae; phylum Streptophyta; class Magnoliopsida; order Poales; family Poaceae; genus Aegilops; species Aegilops tauschii. The sequence continues at coordinate 403,981,140 of NC_053036.3, read as the reverse complement.
ACCAGAACCGCTAGCAGTATGCACTTGGTCGTGTCCACGATACTTGTCTCTGATCGTCAGCTTCTCGAGCTCCCCTGTGATGTGATTTGTGGCGCCCGTGTCCGCATACCAGTTGGTGTCGACACCATAGGAGTCGGTGACCATATTAGCCCCCTTCTCCTCATGTTCATCTTCATCATCATACCGATGCCAACAATCACGAGCACCTCCTGGATGATGTTTGAAGCAAATCTGACATTCTGAATAGTCTCGAACCTGCTGACGCTGTTGTTGTGGACGACCACGGCCACCACTGCCGCTGCTATTTCTACCAGATGGAGTTGGGGAGGGTCGCCTGCCTCGGCCGCGCCCCCTGCTGTTGCTACGCCCACGGCCTCTGTTGTAGCCGCGCCCGCGCCCCTGTAGGCTAGGTTTGCCGAGGTTTTGAATCCTGCATTTGGACCGTCACCGAGCATCTCCACGCGCTGATCAAACGCTGCAATCTGGGCGAACAGATCATCTACTGAAATCTGGTTTTTAACTGCGCCAATGGCTGCCACAACAGGGTCATAGTCCCTGTCAAGCCCAGCGAGGACGTAATCCACCATCTCAGGGTCCGAGACGGGGCGTCCTGCTGCTGCAAGCTCATCTCCCAGGTTCTTCATCCTGGAGATGAAGGCACTACTAGACATAGAGCCTTTTTTGGTGTTGGTGATGGCGATCCGCAGATTGGTGATGCGCGATTGGGACTGCGAGGCAAACAAGGTGGTGATGGCAGTCCAGAGATCGAAGGTCGTCTCCTTGCTCGCAACTTGGGCGAGAATCTCCATTGACAGGGACTTCAGGAGGTGACTAAGAACTTGCTGATCCTTCGATATCCACTGAGCGTACAGAGGATTGGGCTCGGTGGTGACGGTTTTGTCCGTCTGCTGCTGCTGCACCGTCTTCGATGGTGCTACGTCTGATCCGTCCAGGAGGCCGGTGACCTGCGGTCCTCGCAGGCCCGGCATAACCTGTGCCTTCCATAGGATGAAATTGGTCTTGGTGAGCTTCTCTGATGGGAGAGCGCCAAGGTTGAGGGAGACGGTTGATGACGACGACATGGCGAGGGTGAGCGAGGAAGGATGGTGAGGGCGATCGAGGAAGGAGGTAGCTGGCTAGATCGATAGGAAGAGGATGGCTCTGTATACCATGTTAGATGGGAAGCGTTCCTACTCCCTCGTGAGGGAGCCGCATGTGTATATATTGATCTGGGGCAGGAAACGCCCCTGCCGTGGCTTACAAGAAGATTACCGATCTCTTGGGGATTCGGTTTGTTACAAAGGAGATAGGAGAAACTACGGGAGAGGAAGATATAGAGTTAGTTTGAGATTACAAAAATATATCTCTAATTCTAACACAAGACTGGATGCCATCCGGCTTCGAGATTAACTTCCCAGCCCTCCTAGAGAAGGCCAAGGACCTGGATTTGGACATCCGGTATAATCATCCTGTTTTGGAAGAGATATATGTCAAGAGGAATCTAAAGCTCTCTAAGTATGCGTACCTACATGCCTAAACCTGGATTTCATTTGTACATTGATATGTTACTAAGCAATCATCTGACTCAAATTGTAGGATACCTCTGGATGTACACGCCCTACCAACGACACTACTTTTCAGCGTGGAAGGAATAGCAGCCTTGCAACTGGACTGGGAAAAGCTACTCAAGTTGCGTTTTCCGGACGGCTCCTTTTATTCCTCGCATGCTGCCACAGCTGCTGCACTCAGTCGCACCGGCGACAAGGAATGTCTTGCATTCCTGGAACATCTCGTCAGCAAGTTCAAGGGCGGAGGTAAAATCACTACTTCTTGCACAACCAGCACGAATGCACAATTTTCCCTTGCACTGGCCCATACTAATATTGCCATTCAAATAAATTCCTTTTCTTCCAGTGCCCTGTTGCCACTCTATGGATAATTTTGAGCAACTATGGGTGGTCGATCGGCTGATGCGTCTAGGGATATCAAAGCACTTCACAGCTGAAATTGAGCAATGCTTAGATTTTATTTACAGGTAACGTGAACTGGGTCCTAAAATACATTCAGTCAAGATTTTTAGCCTAACTACTTGTCCGGCCTATATAAAACTAGTTACTCCCCCCTATCCAAGTTAGTTGACGCAGCCTCTATACAATACTTACATTGTATACAGGCTGCCTCAATTAATTCGGACTGGAGGGAATAATTAGCGTGGCCAAACCATCAAAGTATCATAAGATATTATCAAATATATATATGACCCAACCATACATCTTCTCAGAACCTAGTAATTAGGTCATTGCCTACCACAAATGCCCATTTGTAAAAGAATTCATTCTCGACTCCCATGATACCTTTCAAGAAGGATGAATTGGTTGATTCAGCCTGAACCTCAGCGAGAGTTTTAGATTATAGGTATTTATTCCTAGCAAGTCCTATCAAACTCCGATCTTAGTAAGTAGTCTCTTCGTTCATTATTATAAGATGTTTTAGATATTTTAATATGAGATACATACAGACCGAAATGATTGAACAAACACACTAAACGTGTTTACTTACATCCAATGTTTGTGGTAGACATTGGGTCGCTCAAGGTTTACCTACACGCTAAAACGACATTTCTCTTCTCAAAACGAGTGAGCAAAATATGTTTTTGGTCTCTCAAGTTCCCCAAAAGTATAGATTTAGTCCCTCAAGGTTTTTTGGTAGACATTTGGTCCTTCAAGTCTCAAAACCAGATAAGTTTTGTCAAAACCAGGTTTTGACCATGTTGACCGGGTTTGACCGATGAATAGTAAATTAAAAAATAGCAAAAAGTTGAAAGAAAAAACTGAAATTTTGTGGCAACCAAGAAGCTTGGGTGCGCTAGGTGCGTGAAAATTTGTGTGGTGTTTTGACATTCAAGGAGTCCGTAGCAAAAAAACAAATTATGGCTTAAAAAAGCCAAAATTTGTGTTTTTTTGCTAGAGCTCCTCGGGTGTTATTTGACCACAAAAATTTACATGCACCTAGCACACCCAAGCATCTTGGTTGTCATAAAATTTCAGATTTTTTAAAAATTGTTTCCTTTTTTTTGAATTTACTGTTCATCCGTCAAACCAGGTCAACGTGCTCAAAATCTGGTTTTGGACCAAACTTATCTGGTATTGAGACTTTTGAAGGACCAAATGTCTATTAAAAATTCTTAAGGGACCAAATCTTTACTTTTGGGAAACTTAAGGGACCAAAAACATACTTTTCTCTTAGAAAAAAGATAGACCATCTTATAATAGTGAGCAGAGGGATTATCTTATATATATACATTTTCTTAACACACTTATTTCTAATCTCTATATCCTCTACCCCTAGAGGTCCTTGCTCCTTACTCCTTAGGACGACTTATCACATCCCTCCTAGTCAGGGAATTTACGCTTATGTTCAACTTAAAAAATAGAACTTCAAATAATTTGAAAGGCATGGATGCTAGTTTGAGAGGAGCTATATGTGTACACTTTGAACAGCCGCTGGACTCAGAAGGGACTAGCTCATACCGTGCACTGCCCAATCACGGATATTGATGACACGGCCATGGGTTTCCGTCTGCTCCGTCTGCATGGCTACGACGTCACTCCATGTAACTACTCCATCTAGATGGTGCTTTGGCATGCAACTATGTCATGTTGGATCTACTTTGACTAATGTGCATCTACAATAATGCAGCCGTGTTTAAGCACTTCGAGCAGGACGACAAGTTCTTCTGCTTCTCCATGGAGATGGAGACCAACCACGCATCTGTCACCCCAATGTACAACACATACCGTGCTTCTCAGCTCATGTTCCCAGGTGATGATGACGTTTTGGCACGGGCTGGGTGCTATTGTCGAGCATTTCTCAAACAGAGACATGCCTCCAACAAGTTGTATGACAAGTGGATCATCACCAAGGACCTGCTAGGTGAGGTATGTGCCAACCAACTCTAGTTATTTCTGAGCAATTCAGCTAGACCATTGACAATAAAAATTGCCCAAGCCATTGCCATGGATATCATCACTCTTGGCTGCCGGAACATTGGTTGCAAAGAAATGAAAAAATCTTCAGAAATACAAATCCAAACTTTGTTTCGTTCAAGGAGATTTGAGCATTCTCCGTCACATAATTAGGAAGAAGCATAATACTTGCTTCCAAGCTTGGATAGCATCCAAATTCTGAATTTCTGTCATTACGTTGCCTAGAGCTGGTATTGGTTGACCCTTTTTTCAACCCCCCCCCCCCCCCCCCCCCCCCCGAAGCCCCCATATTTTCTACCATACTTATTCTGAAAATACCATAGAATATTTTTTCTACTGTTTAGAGTTTCAGAAAACAACAGAGTAATATGCAATTCTATGGTGCCTTGTACTACTTGTAAAAACAGGTCGAGTACACATTGGACTTCCCCTGGAAAGCAAGTTTGCCCCGAATTGAAACAAGGATGTATCTTGATCAGTATGGAGGCAGCACCGATGTTTGGATCACCAAGGTCCTCTACAGGTAATTACCATCCTATATATGTACTCTCTGTCTCAAAAAGCTTGTCTCTAGATACGGATGTATCTACACATTTTGGGACGGAGGTAATAGTATTCAGCTAACTTGTGATACTAGACCAATCGTTAATAGAAATTTCCGGTGGCCAAATATTGGTCACCCCCTTGGTTCTGACACTTCAATTTTTCAGAATGGATCTTGTGAGCAATGACCTGTACCTTAAAATGGCAAAAGCTGATTTCTGAGAATACTAAAGGCTCTCCCGACTTGAGTGGAATGGCCTCAGAAAGTTGGTCACATGCACTTTTGCCACCTCTATCCTCAAGTTCAACTAATTAGCTAGCACATATATACATGACAACTATACTTATTCCAGGAGTGCTTACATGTATGCGCAGGTGGTATTTCAGGAACCGCCTGCAAAGGTATGGTGGGACTCCAAAGAGCGCACTGACGACCTACTTCTTAGCCGCAGCAAACATCTTCGAACCAAGCCGAGCATCAGAGCGTCTAGCATGGGCTCGCATGGCGGTGCTTGCCGAGGCGGTGACCTCTCACTACCGATACACAGGGTATGCAGCTTCACAGTTTTCCTTCTCCGAAATCTGGTTTTATGGAATATGTCTAGATTTGGGGATGCCACAATCGCGAGGTGTTCTATGTGGCTGGCCTCAAGGTTTTTTCTTTCTTTTTTGGTTTTTCCTCTTTATAAACTAATTTATTCAGTATTATTAATAATTAATAATATACGGCTGCGTGCATCACTCGATTAAGAGGCCAAGGATCTTCCCCTCCGTTTTTCAAAAGAAAAAATTGTAACATGTGCCTGGTTGTGTGCACGCATTGCAGTTGCAGGGGACCAAAGGATTCAACGGAGAACCTTGAAGAGCTTATCGACCTTGTTTCCTTTGACGACGCTTCCAGCAGCCTTCGTGAAGCTGTAATATTCGTCAAACCCTACGCTTATATACAGCTGGTATTATGATGCTGAGTCTTCACTGGATATGAAGCAGCCGAGCTTCTTGTTTCTTTGGTAACTGCAGTGGAAGCAGTGGCTCATGGCATGGACTGCAAATTGGAGCCATAGATCCATTGACAGGGATACAGCACTGCTGTTGGTTCGCACAATCGAAATCTGCTCGGGAAGGCATGCCTCCGCCGAGCAGAAACTGAACCTTTGGGAGTACTCCCAGCTCGAGCAGCTCACCTCTTCCATCTGCCGCAAGCTTGCCGCAAAAGTTCATGCTCAGGTGCGTATGTGCAAGCATCGTATACCCTGAATCCATGTATACATGTATGCGTCCGCTTGGGTAGCATGCCTGTTTGGGATCTGTCAAACTAGCTATAACAAAAAGTGTTCAATGACAAAAACAGAAAGGAGGAGGTGTGGGTACAGAGGACTTGGACCGGCAAGTGGATTTCGAGATGCGAGAGCTATCTTGGCGTGTTCATCAGAGTGGCCATGACATCAACAGAGACCAGGCAGACATTTCTTCACGTTGTGAAAAGCTTCTATTACTCGGCTCATTGCTCACCTGAAACGGTTGATGGCCACATCGCAAAGGTCATATTCCAGAATGTCATCTAGGATGAACCACCTTCTGTCCTGTCCTGTCTATGTTCCTGTTGGTGAAGAAATAAATTTATGCTTGTGGAAACAAACCTCACTGTTAGTATGCCACCACTCTATCCAGACAATGTCTAGACATAGTTATGTATAGATCTGGTCCATCTGGATGATTCATAGTATAACAAAGTGATCTGTGGTTTTTATTTCCTCGGTGAACTTCTCTTACATGCGACAGTGATCGACCACTCAGTGTCGCTTTTACATTCAAAAATAGTAGTACATCACATTTTTCTACACGCTGTACTGAGAAGCGGAACTGACAAGCGCGTACTGGAAAGTGGCAAGAACATTGGCACTCCGCGCAGTGCAGAGTTCAGGATTCAGAGCTCGATTTTCTTGGTCTGGCGCTCTTCACCTCCAGCGGCACCGACGTCGCCGATGGTCTTCTTCGCAGCGGCGCCGTCGTCGCCCCCGGCGATGCGAACCACGCGCGGGCCCTTGATCTGTTCGGGCGCCAGCTTCCGGAAGCGCACGGTGAGGACGCCGGCGTCAAGGCTCGCGGCGATGGAATCGAGGTCCGCGTTGTCGGGGAGGCGCATCTGGCGCCAGAACTTGCCGTAGGAGCGCTCCTCCCGGTGCCAGTGGTCGCCCTTCCGCTCTTCCACCTCCCGCCGCCGCTCGCCGCTGATCCGCAGCACCCGGTTCTCCTCGATCTCCACCTTCAGGTCCTCCTTCCTCATCCCTGGCACGTCGACGACGATCTCGTGGGAGTCGGCGGTCTCGCGCCAGTCCACGCGCGCCATGGACACCATGGCCACGTCGTCGCGGTCGAAACCGAATGGCACGTGCTCCAGGATCCGGAACGGGTCGGCGAGCAGGGCCACGTCCTGGAGCGGCGACGCCACCGCGTCATCGCGTGCGCCGCGGCTGCCGCCGCCGCTCCCGAACCAAGGCAGGATCGCGCCGTCCGCCGGCGCCACGGCGAGCGACATTACCGCCACGGCAATGCAGCCAAGCGCCAACAAGCATCGAGTCGACATTGCTACCGAGCTCGAGGACGCACTTCCCTGAGATGTTTCGCTGATTGTGTGTGCGCGCAAGCGCTCTGTGTCGGCGTGTATTCTTCGATCTCGTGGGTCGTGATTTGTTGCCTTGTGGAATGTGACAATGCGAGTGACTGACTTGATGACGACGGACGGCGAGGGTGTCTTCCATTTATAAGGGCTGGGAGAGCTGGGAAGCGGCGGAAGGTGGAGAGGTGGCGAGCGAGCGAGAAGGTTCGTCAGACAAGAGCGGTCGAGAGGTTTCGAGCGTGTTCAGATGTTGGCGATGGCGGGAGAGAGTTCCCGAAGTCTCCGCTCCCAGTGGGCCAATCGACGTTCCTGCTAGTTTTTCTTGCACGAGACGCAGCTTCCGCGAGTTGTGCCTCTCTTAAATGAAAAAAAAAATATTTTTTTTCTTCCGCAACAGGCATGGATTTGCCTTTCGGGCCGTGCCATTCGAAAACGGGAAAAACTTGTTTTTCTTTTTTTACCTTGCGCGAGAGGCACGGTTATGCTTTCGGAAACGGGAAAAAAATATGTTATCTTTTTTTTCTTCCGCGAGAGGCACGGTCGCGTCTCTCGAAAAATGAAAAAACTATATATTTTCCTTTTTTACTTCTGCAATAGGCATACGTTTACTTCTCATGAAAGCACAGATTTGCTTCGATGAGAGGCACGGTTATGCCTCATTCAAAAAGAAAAAAAACGTGCTCCCGGTTTGGTTTTTACGTTTGGCTTTTTCATCTATTTTTTCGTGAATTTTTTCGTCAAAACTATATCAAAATGGGGCCTGGTTTTGGAGATCTCGACGTGAGAAATCCAACGGCGAAAACATTTGAGATCTGAACGCGCGATTTAAAAGATAAAATGTTTTGAATAAACGGATCTACGGACAAAGGTAAACTCTCAGGTTGCGACAAGTGACGCAAGTGAGCCACTTGTCGCAACCTGAAGAGGTGGGAGTGGCCTTTGCAAATATTTCAAGAAAAACAGTTTGTCAAAACAGGAAAAAAAATGTTTTTTCTTCCGCGAGAGGCACAGATTTGCCTTCCGGGCCGTGCCACTCGGAAACGGAAAAAACTTGTTTTTCTTCTTCTTTTTTCCTTCTGCGAGAGGCACGGACATGCTCTCGGAAACGGGAAAAAAATATGTTTTCTTTTTTTTGCTTTCACGAGAGGCACGGTCGTGCCTCTCGAAAACAAAATGTGTTTTTTTTACTTTCGCAATAGGCACGGGTTTACTTCTCGTTGAGGCATGGATTTGCTTCGACGAGAGGCACGGTCATGCCTCTTTCGAAAAGAAAAATACGTGCTCCCGGTTCGGCTTTTCGTCTTTTTTTCGTGATTTTTTTGTCAAAACCATATCAACATGAGGTCTAGTTTTGAAGATCTCGACGTGAAAAATCCAATGGTGAAAATGTTCGAGATTTGAACGCGCGATTTAAGAGATAAAACGTTTTGAATAAACAGATTTACGAAAAAAAAGGAAAAACTCTCAGGTTGCGACAAGTGATGCAAGTGCGTCACTTGTCGCAATCTGAGGAGGTGGGATTGACCTTTGCAAATATTTCGTGAAAAAAGTTCGTCAAACGAAAAAAAGCATGTTTTTTTCTTTCGCGAGATGCACGGATTTGCCTTCCAGGCCGTGCCACTCGGAAACGAAAAAAACTTGTTTTCTTGTTTTTTCCTACCGCGAGAGGCACGGTCATGCTCTCCGAAATGGGAAAAATAAATATTTTCTTTTTTTTTTTTTGCTTCTGCGAGAGGCACGGTTGTGCCTCTCAAAAAATGAAAAAAAATGTGTTTTCTTTTTTTACTTCCGCAATAGGCACACGTTTACTAATCGTGGAGGCACAGATTTGCTTCGGTGAGAGGCACAGACGTGCCTCTTTCGGAAAGACAAAAAACGTGCTCCTGGTTTGATTTTTTCGTTCAACTTTTTCGTCCATTTTTTCGTGAATTTTTTTCCGTCAAAACCATATCAACATGGGGTTTAGTTTTGGAGATCTCGAGTGAGAAATCCAACGGTGAAAACGTTTGAGATTTGAACACGCGATTTAAGAGAGAAAACGTTTTGAATAAACGGGTCTACGGAAAAAGGAAAACTCTTAGGTTGCGACAAATGACGCAAGTGCGCCCACTTGTTGCAATTTGAGAAGGTGAGAGTGACCTTTGCAAAGTGTTTCTTAATTAATGATCTTCGTTTTCTTACCCTATCAGATTTGGGAAAGTTCTAAAACTCCCTTAGCACAAGGGCTTATAGGTTTTTCTTTAGAGAGTCTGGTCTTAAAAGTAAGAGAAGGCCTAAAAGAAAGAGCAGGCTAGTCCTATTTGACACGTAGGTCGCTGAATAGCCACCTAGCGCGTACCTGCTCGCTCGTCTGGTCCTCTGTTTGGACGGTCCATTCTAGGTTTCTTCCCCTATCTGTTTGGGGAAGAATTTCTCAAAAAAAAAAAACCTGCTTGGGGAAGGTATCTTAAAAATCTGTTTGGGGAAGGTTCTAGAACCTTTGCTGAACCAGTTTCTTATTATTTTTATTCCTTTTCCTTCCCTTTTTATTTTTTTATTTTTTTCATCTCTGTTTCTTTTCTCGTCATCGTTTATTTCTTTCTTTTTTTCTTTTTTTCCTTTTTCTTTTTCATTTTAGGAACAACTCCAAATTTGTGATTTACTTAAATCATGAACACTTTTGAAATCACAAATAATTTCCAAATTCACAATTTTTAACAATAAAGTTGAATAGTTTTTATTGATGAACAAAAATTAGATTGTGATTTTTTATTTGAGAACACTATTTTGATTTGTTTTGAAATTGAGAACTTTTTTAAAATCCACAATTATTAAGAAAACAGAAAAGGAAAAAAAGAAATAAAAAATTGTGGGCATCCCGGTCGGCCCAAAAGGGCGCCCGGGGGAGCAGGTGGTGCGCGTTCTGAGTCTTCGCGGCATGTACTGCTCGGAATAAGAAGTCCTATAAGATTTTTTTTTTTTCAAAAAAAGAGGTCCTATAAGAGCAGGCTAGAACGAAACAGTGGCTAGGTGATGTCTACTACACAACCTTCTTCTTGTAGACGTTGTTGGGCCTCCAAGTGCAGAGGTTTGTAGGACAGTAGCAAATTTCCCTCAAGTGGATGACGTAAGGTTTATCAATCCGTGGGAGGCGTAGGATGAAGATGGTCTCTCTCAAACAACCCTGCAACCAAATAACAAAGAGTCTCTTGTGTCCCCAACACACCCAATACAATGGTAAATTGTATATATGCACTAGTTCGGCGAAGAGATGGTGATACAAGTGCAATATGGATGGTAGATATAGGTTTTTGTAATCTGAAAATATAAAAACAGCAAGGTAACAAGCGATAAAAGTGAGCACAAACGGTATTGCAATGCTAGGAAACAAGGCCTAGGGTTCATACTTTCACTAGTGCAAGTTCTCTCAATAATAATAACATAATCGGATCATATAACTATCCCTCAACATGCAACAAAGAGTCACTCCAAAGTCACTAATACCGGAGAACAAACGAAGAGATTATTGTAGGGTACGAAACCACCTCAAAGTTATCCTTTCTGATCGATCTATTCAAGAGTCCGTAGTAAAATAACACGAAGCTATTCTTTCCGTTCGATCTATCATAGAGTTCGTACTAGAATAACACCTTAAGACACAAATCAACCAAAACCCTAGTGTCACCTAGATACTCCAATGTCACCTCAAGTATCCGTGGGTATGGTTATACGATATGCATCACACAATCTCAGATTCATCTATTCAACCAACACAAAGAACTTCAAAGAGTGCCCCAAAGTTTCTACGGGAGAGTCAAGATGAAAACGTGTGCCAACCCCTGCATAAGTTCACAAGGTCGCTGAACCCGCAAGTTGATCACCAAAACATACATCAAGTAGATCACGTGATATCCCATTGTCACCACAGATAAGCACATGCAAGACATACATCAAGTGTTCTCAAATCCTTAAAGACTCAATCCAATAAGATCACTTCAAAGGGAAAACTCAATCCATTACAAGAGAGTAGAGGGGGAGAAACATCATAAGATCCAACTATAATAGCAAAGCTCGCGATACATCAAGATCGTACCACCTCAAGAACACGAGAGAGAGAGAGAGAGAGATCAAACACATAGCTACTGGTACATACCCTCAGCCCCGAGGGTGAACTACTCCCTCCTCGTCATGGAGATCGCCGGGATGATGAAGATGGCCACCGGTGAGGGATCCCCCCTCCGGCAGGGTGCCGGAACAGGGTCCCGATTGGTTTTTGGTGGATACAAAGGCTTGCGGCGGCGGAACTCCCGATCTATTATGTCCCTCGATGTTTTTAGGGTATATGGATATATATAGGCAAAAGAAGTCGGTAAGGGGAGCCACGAGGGGCCCACGAGGGTGGGGGCGCGCCCAGGGGGCAGGCGCGCCTCCCTGCCTTGTGGCCACCTCGAAGCTTCCCTGACTTCAACTCCAAGTCTCCTGGATCACGTTCATTCCAAAAATCACGCTCCCGAAGGTTTCATTCCGTTTGGACTCCTTTTGATATTCCTTTTCTACGAAACACTGAAACAAGGGAAAAAACAGAAACTGGCACTGGGCTCTGGGTTAATAGGTTAGTCCCGAAAATAATATAAAAGTGCATAGTAAAGCCCATTAACATCCAAGATGGATAATATAATAGCATGAATACTTCATAAATTATAGATACGTTGGAGACGTATCACTAGGCTCATGGAACGAGTTCTTAGTTGGGCTTACAATAGGCCGAGCTGAGCTTAAAGGAAAGACATGACCTGGTTCGCGAACTGCTTAACATAAGCTGACGAATCTCCAAAATGAAAAGAAATAGAATGCAAATCCAAAACAGAAATACACATTCTATTAAAGGCATCTATATTCGTTGCCGCCAACACCATCGTTTGAAACTCGAATTTCTGTAGTAAAGAAGTTGCAACATGCTATTGCTTCATAGGCCGGGCTAACCTCAAAGGATTTGAGGAGTTGCATAAGTCATCACCATTATAGGTGAGCACATAATGCCATTGTGAACACTGTGGCACGAAGACACCTCTTGTAACATAGTATGTTGAACTGTCGCTTCTTTCTTCGATAGTCAGTGAAGGTGGCCAAGAGCATGAAAGGATGAAACCCAAGAACCATATCTGCCTCGAACCTTAACCACTGACGGAAGCCACTTGAGTTAGACTATTATGTTCTTGAATAGCTTCTCGTTTGCCCTCAACTGATCACCGATGTTGCATAAAGTCACTCAAACTCTAGTAAATTCTGAGCATGTTATCCCAGATAGAAGAATCATTATTCGTTGGGCCATCTTTCCAAGTTGTAAAACTTCAGTTAGATGCTTATTCTTCACCTTGTGCCACTAGAGTTGTTGTGATGGTGTAGTCTCAGATTGCCGAGGATATCAAAGGATCTATGTATAACCTTCGTTCAATGTCTGCCTTATGTGCAGACGAGCATCATGGTTGGTCGCTGGAACACTTCGTTGTTGTTTTATTACTGCCTTTGGTCTCCCAGCCGTATTCATGGCAACCTTCCGGTTGCCTGACGACCTATAATGCTACAACAAACTCACTTAAAACTTTCTTCGATTAAGTCTTTCGCTTGACATGGCGAACAAATAGTTTAGTGTTTCAGCACACCATAAACTGAAAAAAATGAAGAATACAACTTATAAATAAGTAAAAATGATGCTCACCGTGCACAATTTGCTAGGAAGGCCGACTTGTACACAAAGCATAAGCAAGCACTTGCCTTGTGATCAAGCTACTGCATTCACGCCTTCATTTGATTGCCGCTTGGGAATGTAAGCTTACAAAAAGCCTTAGCCGTATGTTTGCATGTAATTTTTTTGGCCTCTAATCCCACACCATATTCTTCGAAGATTGAGGAACAAGCGGAGATCCAATAAAAGAAACATTTCTTCGAGAGAAAATCTAAGCCACTAATGTTTGTTTTGGATAAGTAAAGTCCTGTCGAGAGTCGATTCATGGGACCCAAACACCCTAATGTTGGAAATATGCCCTAGAGGCAATAATAAAGTGGTTATTATTATATTTCTTTAATCATGATAAAGGTTTATTATTCATGGTAGAATTGTATTGACCGGAAACTTAAATACATGTGTGGATACATAAACAATTACAGTGTCCCTAGTGAGCCTCTACTAGACTAGCTCGTTGATCAAAAGATGGTTAAGGTTTCCTAATCATAGACATGTATTGTCACTTGATAACGGGATCACATCATTAGGAGAATGATGTGATGTACAAGACCCATCCGTTAGCATAGCATATGATCGTTCCGTTTATTGCTACTGCTTTCGTAATGTCAAATACATATTCCTTCGACCATGAGATCATGCAACTCCCGGATACCGGAGGAATACCTTGTGTGCTATCAAACGTCACAACGTAACTGGGTGATCATAAAGGTGCTCTACAGGTATCTCCGAAGGTGTCTGTTGAGTTGGCATGAATCGAGATTGGGATTTGTCACTCCGTATGACAGAGAGGTATCTCTGGGCCCTCTCGGTAATACAGCATCACAAGAAGCTTGCAAGCAAAGTGACTAAGGAGGTAGTTACAAGATGATGTATTACGAAACGAGTAAAGAGACTTGCCGGTAACGAGATTGAACTAGGTATGGAGATACTGACGATCGAATCTCGGGCAAGTAACATACTGACAGGCAAAGGGAACTACGTATGTTGTCATAAAGGTTCGACCGATAAAGATCTTCGTAGAATATGTAGAAACCAATATGGGCATCCATGTCCCGCTATTGGTTATTGACCGGAGAAGCGTCTCGGTCATGTCTACATCATTTTCAAACCCGTAGGGTCCGCACGCTTAACGTTCGTTGACGATATAGTATTATATGAGTTATGTATGTTGGTGACCGAATGTTGTTCAGAGTCCCAGATGAGATCACAGACATGATGAGGAGCTCCGGAATGGTCCGGAGGTAAAGATTGATATATAGGATGATAGTATTTGGTCTCCGAAAAGGTTTCGGAATGCACCGGATAATTATCGGACAGCCGGGAAGGGTTCCGGGAGGCCATGGAAGCATATTGGGCCAAACGGCGCGCACACCAGCCCACATGGGGCTGGCGCGCCCCCACCTCAAGGCAGCCAGCCCTAGGGAAGGAAGGAAGAGGGCCAGCCCCTCTTTCCTTCTCTTCCATATGCTGTGAAAGGAAAAGGGGGCGCCTCCCCTCCTGCCTTTCCCCCCACACGCCAGGAAGGAAAAGGTGGGTGCGGCTAGGGCAGGCGCCTAGGGCGACCACCGGCCCCCTTAGGGCGCACCCTAGGCAGCCTTCCCTCCATCTCCACCTATATATATGTGAGGAGAGGAGGGGGCAACACACACCACGATCCCCAAGCCGTGTGAGGTGCCCCCTCTCCCTCTAGTTCTAGTTCCTCCTCCGTCCATGTCCGTTGTCCTTGGCGAAGCCCTGCGGATAGTTTCACCACCACTGTCACCATGCCGTCGTGCTGCCGGAACTCATCTACTACTTCGCCTCTCTTGCTGGATCGAGAAGGCGAGGACGTCATCGAGCTGAACACCTGCTGTACGCGGAGGTGCCATATGTTCGGTGCTTGATCGGTACAGATCGTGAAGGTGTACGACTACATCAACCGCGTTGATAAACGCTTCTGCTTAGCGATCTATAAGGGTATGTAGATGCTCTCCCCCTCTCGTAGCTATGCATGTCCATGGATAGATCTTGCGTGTGCGTAGAACTTTTTTTGTTTTCCATGCAATGTTCCCCAACAGTGATATCATGAGCTAGGTCTATGCGTAGATGATATACACGAGTAGAACACAAAGGAGTTGTGGGCGGTGAGGTTCATATTGCTTCCCACCAATGTCTTGTTTTGATTTGGGGGCATTGTGGGATGAAGCGGCCCGGACCAACCTTACATGTCCACGCACATGAGACCGGTTCCACCGACTGACATGCAACCTGTTTTGCATAAAGGTGGATGGTGGGTGTTTGTTTCTCCTACTTTAGTTGAATCGGATTTGACTACGGCGGTCCTTGCAGAAGGTCAAATAGCAACTTGATAATCACCATTGTGGTTTTTGTGTAGGTAAGAACGGTTCTTACCAGTTGCCCGTAGCAGCCAGGTAAAATTTGCAACAACAAAGTAGAGGACGTCTAACTTGTTTTTGCAGGGCATGTTGTGATGTGATATGGTCAAGATGTGATGTGATATGTGTTGATGTATGAGATGATCATGTTTTGTAATAAGTTCACGACTTGCATGTCGATGAGTTTGACAACCAGCAGGAGCCTTAGGTTTGTCTTTAATTATTGTATGACCTGCGTGTCAATCACTTAAGCGCCATGTAATTGCTTTACTTTATCGCTATGCGTTAGCAATAGTTGTAGAAGCAATAGTTGGCGAGACGACCTCGACGTAACGATGGAGATCAAGGTGTCATGGCGGTGATGATGGAGATCATGCTGATGCTTTAGAGATGGAGATCAAAAGCACAAGATGATGATGGCCATATCATGTCACATATTTTGATTGCATGTGATGTTTATCCTTTACTCGCAAACATGCCCGTGCGTTGCAATGGGTGAAAAATATACCACAGGCTTTTAACCTAGTATAAACATGGGTAAGATGCCTCCCCACAAAAGGTTCATGTCCTCTATATTAACACGAGACCTCATTCGTGTTGCCGTATATCCTCTTCCACGCCCTCGCCGATGATGGCCACAATGTTTATCTGATCACGCCTTCTAACATGACCATTCGAAACAGATGAGCTGGGACACCACATGGCACCCCTATCATTGAACTATGAATGTGGAAGTGGATACACTAGTAGAAAAAGGGTCAAATGTGAGACACATTAGTCCGGTTTGAATTTGAGCCGGCACTAATGTGTCCATTAGTGCCGGTTCAAACGGCTAGGCGGGAGGAGATCTTTAGTACCGGTTCGGAGCGAACCTTTAGTACCGGTTCATGCCACGAACCGGTACTAAAGAGGCAGTGGCTGGATGTTGTGAGGCTGGGGCCCGGCCAGCCCCTTTAGTACCGGTTCGTGGCATGAACCGGTAGTAAAGAGGTTGTGGCAGACTGTTTTTAGTCCCACCTTACTCCCCTAGCAAGATTTTTACCACCTTAAATATGTTACTTCTCAAACTATCACAAGCACTTGGTCTTCATTGAACTCTATGTGTAGAATTTGTGGTCGCAATATGAGCCTTCACCGGTTTCTAAACCGTTGAGGACTCATGTTGACAATTCAGATTGTACACAAAAAGATCATTGATAATCAATGTATTTTTGATGTATATTTTTACATGAAATTGAAAATCACTACAAAATGAACTCTGAAAATGTTGAAACTTGGCATGCTATCATCATTTCACCCACATAGCATGTGCAAAAGAGTAGAGAGGGTTACGGCAAAAACTGGACGCACTTCGTGTACAAACTGGACAATCTCTTTCGGAGTATCAGGGTTTCGGACGAGAACTCATCTGTTACACGGGCACTTCATTTTTTAAACTTATTTGAACTCCAGACTTTTTTTGCCTTCCGTATGCACCATTCAAAGCGAACTCGTCAATTTTCAACACGTTCTCACATCATTTGCTCTTTTTCAGTCATTTACCGATTTGTTTAGAGAGCTAAATGACCGTGAAATTGAAAATCACTACAAAATGAACTCTGAAAATGTTGAAACTTGGCATGGTATCATCATTTCACCCACATAGCATGTGCAAAAGAGTAGAGAAGGTTACGGCAAAAAATGGACGCACTTCGTGTACAAACTGGACAATCTCTTTCGGAGTATCACGGTTTCGGACGATAACTCATCTGTTACACGGTTACTTCATTTTTTAAACTTATTTGATCTCCAGACTTTTTTTGCGTTCAGTATGCAGCATTCAAAGCGACGTCATCAATTTTCAACCCTTTCTGACATCATTTGCCGTTTTTCATTCATTTACCGATTTGTTTAGAAAGCTAAATGACCGTGAAATTAAAAATCACTACAAAATTTAAACTATTCAAATTTTAAAACTACTAGCACTAACAGAAAGTTTGTAATATTTTGTACCTAAAGCAAAAATATTCACAAAGAAACTAAATACAGCAAAAAAAACTACTCCGAAATAAATAAAATAAAATACTATTTAAAAAATATTTGCGCGCTACCCTGTGGGCCTGCTCGGCCTTGGGCGTGGATATGCAGGCCCATAAAGCCAGGCAGGCTCACAGGGCAGCGCGGCAAAGTTAGGCCCAGAAGCCTACTTTAGAGAGGAGCTCGAAGCAGCAGCCGCGACTGGGTTTATAAACTAGTGCGGCTGCCCTTCGCTCGGCGAGGTGGGACTAAACTTTGTGCACCACAGCGCGCCCCTTTAGTACCGGTTTGTGGCTCCAACCGGTACTAAAGGGTGGCCTTTAGTATCGGTTGGAGCCATGAACCGGTACTAAAGGGGGCCGCTTCCCGCCGCTTGGCCTGGCCAAAATTGGCCTTTAGTACCGGTTGGTGGCTCCAACCGGTACTAAAGGCCCCTCTTATATATATAGCACTTACGAAAAATTCAGTTTCATCTCCCCACTTCTTCTTCAACTGCTTTCGCGCGACATCGCCGCCGCCGCCGTGTGTCTCGCCCACGCCGCCCCTGTCGCGTGTCGTCGCCCCCGCCGCTCGTCGTCGCCGTCTCGCGCCGCCGCCCCGGCCGTACATCGCCGTGCCGCGCCGCCGCCCAGTATGATGTCGCCGTCTCGCGCCGTCGTCGCCCCGGCCCGCCGCCCGTCGCGCCGTCGCCCCCAGCCCGCCGCCCGTTGCGCCGTCACCCCCGGCCCGCCGCCCGTCGCGCCGTATCCGTCGCGTCGCGGTCTCGCGCCCCCCCACGCTCGTACACACACACGCACATGCACACACACACATTTTTTACTTATTTTCTGTTTTCTGTTGTTTAGATTAATGCATGTCAAATTGTTAATTAGATGATCGAATTAGATGAATTACGTAGAATGTTAGAATGTTAATGTTAGATGAATTAGGTATATGAGACTTGAACTAGTTGAATTAATATAACTAGTTTATTTTTAGTAAGAAAATTAATAGAACTAGTTTATTTTAGTAAGAAAATTTAGGTATATAAGATTATTTGAACTAGTTGAATTAATATAACTAGTTTATTTTTGGTAAATGCTTAGTTGAACTAGTTGAATTAATAGAACTAGTTTATTTTTAGTAAGAAAATTAATTTAGGTATATGACATTTGATGATCTAATTAAAATATTAATATATATAGCTACTCTATATATTTTAGTAAGAGAATTAATAGAACTAGTTTATTTTTAGTAAATTCTTAGTTGAATTAATAGAACTAGTTTATTTTTAGTAAGAAAATTTAGGTATCTGAGATTTGATGATCTAATTAAAATATTACTATATAGAACTAGCTACTTTATTTTAGTAAGAAAATTAATAGAACTAGTTTATTTTTAGTAAATGCTTAGTTGAATTAGTTGAATTAATATTAATAAAATTAGTTGAATTAGTTGAATTAATAGAACTAGTAAGTGTTTAATGTTTCACCTATATGAACATAGAAAATGTCGTCTGACGACGAAAAAGATTTCATTATGTGCGAATACTGTGAAGACCAGCGCCGCCTGTGCGACAGAAATTTCCTTGTTGATGATAGGCACTTCAGCATCAAGCTGGATGAGACCTTCGAAGTGGATACAGTAAGTCACAACGACAAGTCTTTTTTCGTAATTAAGCATGACTTATGCTTCATTTGCTTCAACTTATAATTTTAAATTTTCACTATTCTACTAGTGCATCCCCTGCCATGCAAGAATTTTTGTCTTGGATAAGATATGTTTCAGTGCTATGGAAACTATGGAGGTAAAGAGAGTTTACCTGAAGACCAAGCATGGTTATACTTTCAACGTCAAATTATACAATGCAGACACATACACCTATTTTGAATGCAAAATTTGGCAAGCACTATGCAAGGCTTATGCATTTGAGCCTGATATGATTATCACCTTTGATATTTGTCCGGAAGATGATATTGAAGGTAATAGAGACATCTGGGTCGATGTGCAGACGCCTCCAGTTCTACCATTATGTGAGTTTCTCAACCATATTTATGTCTTCGATATTATTTATTCAAAATAGTTGACAACTAATTTCTATTGATAGCTTATTTCCATTCAAGCAAACATGTCCGGCGCTTGGTAGACAGGACCGTCCATTGTCCCGGGGCTGAACTAAACTGCGAGGAGATAAGTCATTATGTTTCATGGCTTGAGGATCTTGATGCTGTCAAGAGAAATTATTTTCCTGAATTTGAAAATCTTAGTACTCAAAACGTGCGACCAATAGTGATCGTATTGAACTACGGTCACATCTATTTAGGAAAGATGGTAAGATTTTTACTATTTGTCCTCAGTGCATCTTTTGCATACATTATTTTTGAAGCTAAAATTTCATTGCTAGGTATATTAATTACTATACGATGTTCTTCAACAGGGACTCCCGATGACAGTTGTGCCTCAGTGGATCGAGACTAAAGGTCGCATGTCAATGGTTAGCTTACGACCAAGATATCTTACATTGTACATGAGTGCATTCAGGATTTCTAAAAGCGATGAATGCTTAATCGTGAAAGAGTGGAGCAAAATTGTTAACGATCGCAGAGAAGTACTAGGAGCAGCAATCAGAAGCGCATCCCACGATTAGGAGACATGTTCATCTGCATGCTCCAATATGATGAATCAGGAGAGCTATACATGTTCCATGCTATTTTACCCGAGAGAGAGCAGCAGGAGTGATTTAGCTAGTTCATGCTCTTAGTACTTGTCCTCTCATGTTCGTGTTCTTCGTCCTGAACTTAATCTTAAAGAGTAATTTGCTTTTGTGGTGTTATGAACGCTTATAATATCATGACCATGTTGAACTCGATGATATCTTTGCTTCTGGTACAAGTGAATGTTTCTTCTTTAAGGTAGTGTTGGTGGTGATTAGATAGCGGTAATGACTATGATGATTAAATAGTGGTGACGACTATGATGATTTTTAGCTAGCTAGTATACTGTTGTTGGTGATGATATGATGCAAGAGTTTTTATATTAATATGATGATGATGAGTTATTATATCATTTATGAAAGAAACCGCAGATTAGTTTCAACTGGATGGATCCTAGCTAAGTGATCAAGTATATGTCATATCCATATTATACTTGATCACCTAAGTGATCAAGTAATATGGCTAGGATCCACATGCATCCAGTCGAAACTAATCTGCGGTACTTTCACCTAAAGATTTAACAACTCATTATAATGTAAAACAATCACTAAATTAAATTGAAAACACAAAATTAAAGGAAAAATAAAAAATAAAACCAAAACACCCCCAAAAATTTAGTACCGGTTGGTGTTACCAACCGGTACTAATGTCCTACACGCACCCGGGCCTGGCTCGTGCCACGTGGTGTCACGTTAGCGCCGGTTCGTGCCAAATCGGTACTAAGGGGGGGGCACCTTTAGTCCCCACCCTTTAGTGCCGGTTAAACCGGCACTAAAGGCCATTACGAACAAGGACTAAAGCCCGGTTCTGCACTAGTGATATTAATATCTGAAAGACTAATCTCAGGATAAAAGCTGGACAGGGTTATATGTAATTCTACATCCTCGTCGTGTCCTTCTTGCCCAGCACATAGGGTCATAGGCCATTACCTACAATCCTGCTCGAGATCCTCCAGATCTCCACCATTATGCCTGGTCGTCCACCATCACTATGATGACCCCACACAGTGGATATATATTCATGTGAATAATGTCATCCTATTGAAATAGGATTCACCAAAAGCCGGCTATATCTGATATTGGTTGGTTTTTCACCCTTAGGCACAAGACATGCATCATTAGGAGAAAGAAAAACATTCTACCTCGACAATTCATGCACACTTATAAAAAATGAATTTAAATGTGTGTGCGCTACATAAAATAGCAATGGCAATAGGAAATAGAGGGGAGACTGGAGAGTATTGTCACAGAAGAATTAAAAGTGTGAACCTTTGTTAATACAGTGCTACGCCTATGCATAAATATTCAAGAGTTGATACTATAGAAAAAGCAAGCCTTGATTGGATGTTAGTTTGCACGTGTAATTGTAAAGGTCCTCCTCTCCGTACCCACACATGCAAGTTAGCCTAGTAAACATCCGTTTTATTTTAGGAAATCTAGACGGGTCATTGGACAAATTCATTTCGTCCAATACCATACCAGAACGAAGTTGATCTGACAGGAAATAGAAAAGCTTCACTTATTGTCACTTCCATTACCTAGTTGAGGTTAGAGGCTGCATTCCAAAGTTTGGAGCGAAGGTTTCGCGGTCCAATAGACGGCAGCGAGCCAGCGACACAGGTCAATCGAGGGCAACATACGGGTTTGGGAAGAAGACTACTCCAAACTGGACACATCTTATTGTCGATTGATGGTACAGGTTCGGGATACCGCCAACAACGTGGTCGTTTATCCGGCTTATATGAACTTTATAGATTGGTGCGACCGGTAGGTCCGGAGGATCACGGCGAGCTCGGCTGGTTTTATGATCATGATTCAGATTAATGTTGTGTAGAACTAAGATTAACTCATCTTGAAATTATCAGAGCTAAGGTAGTAAGGTGTACTGTATGAGGTAGTTTCCAAACGCTGCTCCCTCTGGCTGATATTTGCAGAAACTGTATGTGCAAAGTGTGCAGTAACGAATGAACTGAACTTCAACTGGCTGCTGATGAGCCGGAAGAGCTGCTGCAACGCGGTAGCTGCTCCAAGAGGGTTTCTCTTTCCAAACCTCATCATCCCGATCTACCCCTTGGTGTAAGGCATCACCCCCTCCGCTGCCAGCGTATGCGCTGTACCTCTGAGCTGCTCTGCTTCACGTCGTACTGGAGCACCGCGTAGCAGACGAGCTGCTCCTAGAGGAAGTCTGCATAAGTGCGCACCCTGGCAGGCCAAATCTTTCTTGAAGTTGGACATCAGCAGCGAATTGCACATGCGTGCTAAAGCCCTGCACGCACAAGGGCCAGTACTCGCCGAAGGGCTTGTGGAAATAAAACTCGGACTCCTGTTACTCCTGTTCAGCGTCCAACCTCTGCCGTGGGAGGTCGCTCCACTGCTGTGTCACGGGGCACCACAAGGTCATCGCCGACCAAGGGTTCATTGTTTGGGAGCAGGAGGAGGCCGTCTCACGAGGCCAGCAGAGAGCAGTAATGCCTCCGCTAATACCTATTATTCAGGCCTCGGTTCTTCTTAGGGAAGCGCGCTAGATGACACCGTGGTGCCGTCTGGTGAGCGGAGACCTCTATTGTCCAGCTCCTGCAGGTGGACCGAGGCCAAGGAGGACCTCAAGTAGGCAACGACGCTCTGTCGATGATGCAGAGCCACTCCCTGTAGACGGCGCAGAAGCGAAGGACGGACTTGACCGGCAGGAGGATGAGGATCTCGGTGCCTGCGCCACCCATGGCTCGGCAGGTCGGGCGGAAAAGCTTCACTTATTGTGGATTGATGGCGTCGCACGTCTTTGCAACTGTCCAGCGTCGAGGCCGTGCCCATCCCACTACCAATAGGCTACCAGGTTGTACGTGTATGCGGCTGGCCGGTGAACAGCGAGCTGGTTAGTCATACATTCGGCGGCAGACTGAACCAAATTTGTGGTTTCGTTAATTCGTATTCCAACGCCGTGTTCGTTCTTTTCCTTCTTTTTTATGTAATATACTATACTCACGCGTACGCGATTAAGATTTGGGCCGGCTTCTTTTAAATCTCAATCGTTAATCTTTATAATCAACATAAAATTAACGGATATAAAACGATGACGTATGGAGCTATGAATGCCTCCGTCTATACTCACGCGTACGCAGTTAAGATTTGGGTCGGGTTCTTTTAAATCTCAACCATTAATCGTTATGATCAACATAAAATCAATGGATATAAAACGATGACGTATGGAGAACTATGAAAGCCTCCGTCCTTTAATATTAGATAAAGATGCATCTTATTTTATTTAGAACGACGGTAGCATTATAAGATGATCCCTTCACTTAATTTAAGATAAAAGTGTTCTCCCCGAGTATGCACCGTTGCTAAAGTTCGTCGTTTCGAAGCACCTCGTGATGATCGGGTGTGATAGACTCTATGTTCACATACAACGGGTGTAAGCCAGTTTTGCACATGAATACTTGGGTTAAACTTGACGAGACTAGCATGTACAGACGTGGTCTCGGAACATTGGAGACCGAAAGGTCGAACGCGAGTCATATAATAGATATGATCAACATAGAGATGGTCACCATGTAAGATTACCCCATCTCACGTGATGATCGGACATGGGTTAGTTCATTTGGATCATGTTTCACTTAGACAACTTGAGGGATGTTGATTTACGTGGGAGTTCATTAGTAATTTGATTATTTCAACTAAAATTTATCGAACTTAGTCTTAATAGTTTTTGCATATCTATGTTGTAGATCAATTGCCCGTGCTACCGTTCCCTTGAATATTACACTACAAAAAAAGACACATCCGTGACATTTTGGGCCGAACGAAATTTTTTCTGTCATGCTTATGACACTTCTATGACGATAATTGTGACAAAACCCGGTATCATCATAGATGTGGTGGGCTCCTACTTCTATGACAAAAAATCATGACAGAAAATGAGCTTTTCGTCCTGGGTGGGCCGGAGATGCAGCTGCATGACATTCTTTGTGCCATCCATGACGGAAAAAACCGTGGTAGAAGCGAGGTCGAGGAAAATATCGGGGAGTTCCCGATTACGGTGGGTGGTCGGGGCCGAGCGATGCGTGTTTCTCTCGTACACGTACGCGCGTGGGTGCGAGGCGTTGGGCTCTAACTGAACCCGAGCAAGGCGTTCGCTCCCACTGAACCCGAGCGATTGCACTGCAGGCTACGCGTTACTGAACCCGAGCGATCGATCGATCTGGCTGTTAACTGAACCCGATCGAGCGATTCCTTCGCTACTGCTACTAACTGAAGGCGATCGAATCTGCTGCCTCTTGATGAACAGTGAGTGTTGTTGGGGGCTTAGATGAACAGGACCCCGTGGTAGTAGTGGCCGTTGCCGCTGGATGAACAGGACCCCGATCGATCGAGCCGGTTGGGGGTGGATGAACAGGACCCCGTGGAGGGCTGGATGAACAGGACCCTGTGGAGGGCTGGTTGAACAGTAGCCGGTGGAGGGCTGGATGAACAGTAGCCCGTGGAGGGGTTGTTGAATAGGACCCCGTGGAGAGGGCTGGTTGAACAGTAGCCGGTGGAGGAGCGGTGGAGGCTGGATGAACAGAAGCCCGTGGATGAACAGTCGCAGGTGGAGGCTGGAGGAGGGCGACGGTGGATGAACAGTAGCCCGTGGAGGCTGGAGGAGGTCGACGGTGGAGATGAACAGTAGCCTGTGGAGTCCTGTTTTGCGGTACGCCACACCCCTCCCGATGAACAGGACCCCTGTTTCGACCGTAGAGCTCCAACCAAGTCTGTTTCCTCCGTTTTGCGGTACGCCACACCCCTCCCGATCAACAGGACCCCGTTTCGACTGTAGGAGGTCAAAGAGAAGTTTGTTTCCTCCGTTTTGCGGTATGCCACACCCCTCCCGGTGAACAGGATCCCGTTTCGACCGTACGCGGTCGAACACAAGGCCGTTTCCTCCGTTCTGCGGTATGCCAGGCCTCGTTTCGATCGGTTGTTCCGTCCAAGCCGGTTGGCTCCCGATGAACACAACGCATTCCGTTGCATCCCGATGAACACGATGACACAGTTTCTGTGTTCTGACTCAGTCATGTACACGAGCCCTGGCCGTACGTATGCGCGAGCAGGCGTTCGAGACCCCGCCCGTATGTACGTACGTGGCCGTATTTACTTTCTTGCAACCTGGCTGTATGTACGTGTACATCTATGTGCGCGCCTCTACTACGACATGTGCCCTTCCTTACTCGGCCAAAGATCATCGCTGCAGCCTGCAGACAGACCGATCGACCAGTATGTACATACATGTTCGCGACCAGAATGACAACACTATGTATGCTTCGACCAGGTGGGTCCCGACTGTCAGGAAGGATAAGGAGGCATTTCCTTGCATGCGAAGATGTAGCTGGTGGGTCCTAGTAGTCAGGGGGGAAACATTTTTTTGCGGAATACGTTGGCCCGTCCGATGGGTCCCTGCTGTCAGGTGGAGGAATCATTATTTTACGCGTAATAAGGAGGCACTTCCTTGTTGCAGCCGTGGACCCAGCTGTCAGCCTCTCCACGTACAGTACTCTTCCGATAGAAGTCGTTCCTTGACCACATTGACCACGCCACGCCGAGAGCACCAAGGCGGTGGACGACGGCGAGGCCTAGGAAGGGGACGACGCGGAGCCAGGGAAGACGCGGCAATGGATTGATGACCCACAAGTATAGGGGATATATCGTAGTCCTTTCGATAAGTAAGAGTGTCGAACCCAACGAGGAGCAGAAGGAAATGACAAGCGGTTTTCAGTAAGGTATTCTCTGCGAGCACTGAAATTGTCGATAACAGATAGTTTTGTGATAAGGTAATTTGTAACGAGTAACAAGTAACAAGTGTAAATAAAGTGCAGCAAGGTGGCCCAATCGTTTTTGTAGCAAAGGACAAGCCTGGACAAACTCTTATATAGAGAAAAGCGCTCCCGAGGACACATGGGAATTATCGTCAAGCTAGTTTTCATCACGTTCATATGATTCGCGTTCGGTACTTTGATAATTTGATATGTGGGTGGAACGGTGCTTGGTTGCTGTCCTTACTTGGACAAGCATCCCACTTATGATTAACTCCTATTGCAAGCATCCGCAACTACAAAAGAAGTATTAAGGTAAACCTAACCATAGCATGAAACATATGGATCCAAATCAGCCCCTTACGAAGCAACGCATAAACTAGGGTTTAAGCTTCTGTTACTCTAGCAACCCATCATCTACTTATTACTTCCCAATGCCTTCCTCTAGGCCCAAACAGTGGTGAAGTGTCATGTAGTCGACGTTCACATAACACCACTAGAGGAAAGACAACATACATCTCATCAAAATATCGAACGAATACCAAATTCACATGACTACTAATAGTAAGACTTCTCCCATGTCCTCAGGAACAAACGTAACTACTCACAAATCATATTCATGTTCATAATCAAAGGGGTATTAATATGCATATAGGATCTGAACATATGATCTTTCACCAAATAAACCAACTAGCATCAACTACAAGGAGTAATCAACACTACTAGCAACCTACAGGTACCAATCTGAGGCTTTGGGACAAAGATTGGATACAAGAGATGAACTAGGGTTTGAGAGGAGATGGTGCTGGTGAAGATGTTGATGAAGATTGACCCCCTCCCGATGAGAGGATCGTTGGTGATGACGATGGCGATGATTTCTCCCTCCCGGAGGGAAGTTTCCCTGGCAGAACAGCTCTGCCGGAGCCCTAGATTGGTTCCGCCAAGGTTCCGCCTCGTGGCGGCGGAGTTTCGTCCCGTAAGCTTGCTTCTGATTTTTTTCTCGGAGGAAAGACTTCATATAGCAGAAGATGGGCACCGGAGGGCCACCAGCGTGGCCAGGGTGTGGTCCCCCTCTGGTATTTTCTTCGCTCAGTATTTTTATTATTTCCAAAAATAACTTCTGTGGAGTTTCAGGACTTTTGGGGTTGTGCAGAATAGGTCTCTAATATTTGCTCATTTTCCAGCCCAGAATTCCAGCTGCCGGCATTCTCCCTCTTCATCTAACCCTTGTAAAATAAGAGAGAATATGCATAAGTATTGTGACATAACGTGTAATAACAGCCCATAATGCAATAAATAACGATATAAAAGCATGATGCAAAATGGACGTATCAACTCCCCCAAGCTTAGACCTCGCTTGTCCTCAAGCGGAAGCCGATAACGATAAATATGTCCACATGTTTAGAGGTAGAGGTGTCGATAAAATAAAATACGGACATGAGGGCATCATGATCATTCTTATAACAACAACATATATATATTGTCATATGATTTATTATGCTGAAGTAATAATCTATTCACAATGTCAAGTATGAATCAGAAACTTCATTGTGAACCAGCAAACTATAATCTCAGTCATTGAAGCAATTGCAATTTATCCTAACATCGGAAAGAGTCTATGTAAGAGCTTTTCAGCAAGTCCACATACTCAACTATCATTTAGTCTTTCACAATTGCTAATACTCACGCAATACTTGTGGTTACGGAGTTTTAATCGGACACAAAGAAAGATAGGGGCTTATAGTTTCGCCTCCCAACCTTTTACCTCAAGGGTAATGTCAACAATAATAGTTCATGCTAACTTACATCCAATTGGATATATATATATATTAGGATCTTTCCAACACAAGGCGCTTGCCAAAGGATAAAATGTAAAAAAGGAAAGGTGAAGATCACCATGACTCTTGCATAAGGGTAAGAGATAAAAGTAAAAGATAGGCCCTTCGCAGAGGGAAGCAGAGGTTGTCATGCGCTTTCATGGTTGGATGCACGAAATCTTAATGCAAAAGAACATCACTTTATATTGCCACTTGTGATATGGACCTTTATTATGCAGTCCGTAGCTTCTATTTCTTCCACATCACAAGATCGTATAAAGCTTATTTTCTCCACACTAATAAATCATAAATATTTAGAGAGCAATTTTTATTGCTTGCACCGATGACAACTTACTTGAAGGATCTTACTCAATCCATAGGTAGATATGGTGGACTCTCATGGCAAAACTGGGTTTAAGGGTATTTGGAAGCACAAGTAGTATCTCTACTTGGTGCAAAGAATTTGGCTAGCATGAGAAGGAAAGGCAAGCTCAACATGTTGGATGATCCATGACAATATACTTTATTTCAGATGTAAGAAAACATAACCCATTATGTTGTCTTCCTTGTCCAACATCAACTCTTTAGCATGTCATATTCAATGAGTGCTCACAATCATAAAAGATGTCCAAGATAGTATATTTATATGTGAAACCTCTGTTTCTTTATTATTTCCTATTAATTGCAACGATGACAAAAACTAAATTTGTCAACTCTCAACAACTTTTAATCATCATACTCTTTATATGTGAAGTCATTACTCTCCATAAGATCAATATGATCTCTTTATTTCTTTTTATTCTTTATTTTTCTTTTATTCCCTCAAGATCATAGCAAGATAATCAAGCCCTTGACTCAACACTAATCTTTATATATAGCTCACAGACTCGATTACATGGAGGGATCATAAGGCAAAACTCAAAACTAAATCATACTAAAATTTTATTCTACTAGATCAAGATATTACCAAAAGGATCGAACTAAGAAAAAGGTAAAGATAGGAGTGTGATGGTGATACGATACCGGGGCACCTCCCCCAAGCTTGGCAGTTGCCAAGGGGAGTGCCCATACCCATGTGATTATGTCTCCTTCTTCGGGGGTGGTGATGCGATATTCTTGGCTATGATACCCCTCAAGATACGATTCTCCTCCTCGAGCTTGTTGACTTGCCGCTTAAGATCCATTATTTCCTTATGGAGCTTACCCGTGACGGTTAAAGCTCCTTGCACCCATGGCTGCTGCATAGCTACGGGAGAACAAGTAACACTCCTTTTCATATTTTCATAAGAGAGAAATTTAAAATTGTAGGGGATGACCGAGTTTGGGATAGCTGAGCTCTGTAGTTCCCCCATCGTGACTCCTGCCCGGAAACGAGAAGTAACTTCTTGATCCTCTTCCATGGCATCTATCCTTTTCAAGTTAGCTTCCATCTCTTCCTCCGTTGAGGGCCCAAAGTGTTAGGCATCGCTGTTTGCCCCTGGACCTGGTGTCGGATGAGACACACGACTCTCCCCGACTGACTCTTGAGAAGACATCTTGCTCTAATCTGCGGCAGAAACAACTCGAAATAAAAACAGAGGATATTTGCGTGATACGGTGGTCAAAACCTTCAGGAGATTATATAATGAATTTTTACCGACCAAAAGAAGTATTGTGCAAGAAAATGGAGTCTGGAGAGCACATGAGGTGCCCACGAGGTAGGGGGTGAGCCCAGGGGGTAGGGCGCGCCTCCCACCCTCGTGGAAGCCTCGTGTCCTTCCCGGACTGCTTCTTATTTTCCCATTTTTCTAAATATTTGAAAACGGAGAAAAATTGCCATTAGAGCTGTTTTGGAGTCGGTTTACTTACCGTACCACATACCTATTGCTTTTTGGAGTCTGAAGCGTTCTGGAAAGTGTCCCTTATGTATTCCTCCGGGGTTACGGTTTCAATAATATTGGTTTCAACATTTATGGGATTACCTGAGATATAATGTTTGATTCTTTGACCGTTCACCACCTTCGGATTTGTGCCTTCGAAGTTATTGATTTTTATGGCACCAGAACGATAGACCTCCTCGATAACTGTCACGCCCAAGATGCGACACTATCCTAAAGGAACACGAAGGTCCCACCAAGGATAGAAGCGCATCTTGAAGACGCTTTTGCAAGGTGGATATCATTACATCAACATTACATAATATCTGGGGATACATACAAGGCATACAAATGCCGCAAGAATACAACAATACATCATACATAAGATCAACATCCGGCTATGGATGAAACACAAACAGAAACTCCAACGACATCCACCCTGCTAGCCCAGGCTGCCGACCTGGAACCTATCCCCTGATCGAAGAAGAAGCAGAAGAAGAACTCCAAACAAGACATCGCTCTCGCGTCATGATCATCGCACACCTGTACCTGCAACTGGTGGTGTAGTAATCTGTGAGCCACGAGGACTCAGCAATCCCATTACCATGGGTGTCAAGACTAGCAAAACTTAAAAGGTAAGGAAGGGGTAAAGTGGTGAGGTTGCAGCAGCGACTAAGCATGTATGGTGGCTAACTTACGCAAATGAGAGGAGAAGAGAAGCAAAGGAACAGTCGTGAAACTAGCAATGATCAAGAAGTGATCCTGAACTCCTACTTACGTCAGACATAACCCATAAACCATGTTCACTTCACGGACTCCGCCGAGAAGAGACCATCACGGCTACACACGCGGTTGATGCGTTTTAAATAAGGTCAAGTGTCAAGTTCTCTACAACCGGATATTAACAAATTCTCATCTGCCACATAACCGCGGGCACGGCTTTCGAAAGATAATACCCTGCATGGGTGTCCCAACTTAGCCCATTATAAGCTCTCACAGTCAACGAAGGATATTCCTTCTCCCGGGAAGACCCGATCCGTCTCGGAATCCCGGTTACAAGACATTTCGACAATGGTAAAACAAGACCAGCAAAGCCGCCTGATGTGCCGACAATCCCGATAGGAGCTGCACATATCTCGTTCTCAGGGCAACACTGGATAAGTCAAGCTACGAGTAAAACCAGACCTCGAGTTTCCCTGAGGTGGCCCCGCAGGCTGCTCGGTTCGGACCAACACTTAGAGAAGCACTGGCCCGGGGGGGGGGTGAAATAAGATGACCCTCGAGAGAGCGACTCCCTAGGGAAAAGAAATAGGCTAGGCAAATGGTAAAACCAAGGTTGGGCCTTGCTGGAAGAGTTTTATTCAAAGCGAACTGTCAAGGGGGTCCCATAAATCACCCAACCGCGTGAGGGACGCAAAATCAAGGAACATAACACCGGTATGACAGAAACTAGGGCGGCAAGAGTGGAACAAAACACCAGGCATAAGGCCGAGCCTTCCACCCTTTACCAAGTATATAGATGCATTAATAATATAAGAGATATTGTGATATCCCAACATAAACATAATCCAACATGGAGCAATCTTCATCTTCACCTGCAACTAGCAACGCTATAAGAGGGGCTGAGCAAAGTGGTAACATAGCCAAACAACGGTTTGCTAGGAAGGGTGACAAAGGTTAGAGGTTCATGGCAATTTGGGAGGCTAGAAGAGCAACTGAATAGGTAGCGCAGTAAAGCGATAGAACGAGGCAACTAGCATAGCAATGATAGTAATGAGATCCAAGGTGACGGTCATCTTGCCTGAAATCCCGCTAGGAAGAAGAACGAGTCCATGAAGAAGATGAAGCCACAAAGACGAACGAATCCTCACGATCGCAACGACACGGGAACTATCGAGAAGAAGCACACAACAAGGTAAACACACCACACATGAACAAGGCATGATGCTCAACCAAGTATGATGCATGACAAGGCTATATGAAGCTACTCATGGCAAGAGAGGATGCATACAAGATCAACACATCAAGGTAAGTTTAAATGAGGCCGGAAACAACACATAACAATTCCGGTAAGTCCTCATATGCAAATTTTGAAATTGGTCCAGAACTGAATAAGCCTTATTTTCAAGTTATTAAATAGCAAGTTAAAGAGCACCATGATGATCTACACGAAATTCTAGTCAAGTTACATATAAAGTTCATTAGATTCGGAGCTACGGTCTAAAAGATATGAGCAAAACAAGGTAAACATGGCATCGATGCAAAATGCATCCAAACATCAAGCAAACACCCCAAAACAAGGATGCAACAGGATAATATTAGACTACATGCAAAACCAAGCAAGTTTCATATAGAGCATGCTTAAGACGGAGCAACGGTGCAACACATACACTCCAAACAAGACATAGCAACAATCTGTCCAAAACAGCAACTAGGCAACTAGCAAGCATCAAAACAATATGCTACAGCAACTCAACATGAAAACAAAAGGCATGGACATGATGTAAAGGTAAAGCACAACAAAACATGAACACTAAGCTATCTCCAGAAATCACTAGAACATGCTCAAAAGGACATGGCAAGATTGCAAATAATAACAGGTTCACAGATTTAGCAGAAATTACTGGACATGACAGAAACAGCATCAGGTAGCAATGTTCAGAGCATGATATCAGCATGATACAGGAACTTAACATGGCAAAACAAGGCATGGCATGAATCTACTCAAAGCATATAACAAAAGTCCCTTACTGACCATAAGCCAAAAAGGACCAGAAGATATGAAGGCAACCATGTAAACATAGCAAGTTTCGTTATCAGGTTTCAGACTTAGCAGAAAACAGAGCATGGCAGAAACAATAATATGAAGGCATCTTTGTGAGCTTGATGAACTCATCACAAGGAAATTCATGACAAAACAAGCATACCTACAGCAAGATGGCATGATTATGAAGCTATCCATGGCAAGATTAAATACATAGGATGTATGGATCAACTACAATAAGCTTGGCAAAATTGAATAACACGTAAACAATCTGCCAGGAACATTTTATAGCAAAAGTAGAGCAAGATTGAGTTATGCTATGGCACTCCATAATTGCAAACAAGGACAGGAATGGATCAATAACAATAATATCTACAAAACATCCTTATTGAACATCTCCAAAATATGCATGGATCTCTCTGTAGCATCAAGTTTACATGGCAACAAGATAACAGCAGACAAAGACTTGGAGAAAACACTAAGTCCCTGAAATCAGAAACATTACGGGGTCTAGTTTGCATGCTTGTGCTAGTCACCACAGAGATCACAAAAATACATGGCATACACCACTGAAAAGATGGCATGGCATACAACAAAACACATGTAGAGCTCATGCCCATAAGATGCACAGATTAAATGATACAAAAATGACAAATCTCCAAGTTCTGTTAAGAACCAGCAGATAACAGCAACTAGCCCTCTTGCAACAGAGATTTGGGCATCAAGATGACCTCTAATGAACATGGTGCAATTGAACAAAATGTAGAGCATCCCGAGGCGAACAATTCGATATGTTACACGCACGAAACGGAGCTATATACAGAGTGTTATGCAATGATGAACATGGGCATTTATCATAATATAAAATGACTTAGCAGATTCGAGAGGGGGGGGGAAGTCAACCTAGTGTTGACCAGATCGGGATCTGGCCGGGGTTCGACGCGAGCTCGCCGGAGTTCGAGGGGCGCGGCGGCCGGAGCTCGGGGAAGGAGGGGACCGACCGGGGCGCGGTCTCCGGCGAGGCTCGCGGCGGAGGGCGGCGAAGGGAGGCGAGGCGATGTGCGGCGGCGGCGAGGCGCACCGGGGCGGCGCCGGCGGGCGGTGGTAGCGGCGAGGCGGCGATGGAGGAAGGCAGCGGCATGGCTCGCGGGCGGCGGCGCGAGGAGGCGGCAGGGAGGCGGGCGCGCGGGCGGAGCCGGGCCGGGGAGGGCCGAGCGCGGGCCGCGGCGGGCCACGGGCGGTGGGGAGGAGAGAGAGGGTGGCGGGGCTGACGTGGCGCGACGCCACTGGCCGAGAGCGGCGGCGTGGTGTGTCCGGCGACGGAGGCGGACATGTCCGGCGGCGGGGAGGAGTTTGGCTAGGGTTAGGGTGGAATTCAACCGCGAATTTTCGGGGGAGGGCACCTATTTATAGGTAGAGGGAGCTAGGAGAGTCCAAACGAGGAGCGGTTTTCGCCCACGCAATCGTGATCGAACGACCGATAGCATGGCGGAGACTTAGAGGGGTTTTGGGGCTGTTTGAAGGGGTTTTTTTCTGCAACACACAAAAGGCAACTACGGTTACCCGGTTAACCGTTGGAGTACCAAACGACCTCCAAATGGAACGAAACTTGACCGGTGGTCTACCGGGGGTATACCAAGGACACTTGACAAGACTCGGTCTATTCCGAGGACGTTCAACGCCCGCTCACGAAAAAGAAACAAGAGGGATGGGCCGGAGGAGGTGGGAGTGCCGGATTGCAAAACGGACAACGGGGAAAATGCTCGGATGCATGAGACGAACACATATGCAAATGCAATGCACATGATGACATGATATGAAATGCAGATGATGACATGGCAAAGAGCAACACGCAAGCAGATGACAAGGCAAGGACGGCGAATAACTGGCAGACACCTGGCGCATAGGATCCGGGGCGTTACAATAACGTAAGGACCTTCCCATTTAGAGAAAAGCTTTCCTGCAAAAAAATCTTAAACAAGAGTTGAATTGCAACACATAATCACCTACATTAAACTCACGCTTTTGTATCCTTTTGTCATGCCATCTTTTGACTTTTTCTTTAAACAACTTGGCATTCTCATAGGCTTGGGTTCTCCATTCATCAAGTGAGCTAATGTCAAATAGCCTCTTCTCACCGGAAAGTTTGAAATCATAATTGAGCTCTTTGATGGCCCAATATGCCTTATGTTCTAGTTCGAGAGGTAAGTGACATGCTTTTCCATAAACCATTTTATACGGAGACATACCCATAGGATTTTTATATGCAGTTCTATATGCCCATAATGCATCATCAAGTTTCTTGGACCAATTCTTTCTAGATCTATTAACAGTCTTTTGCAAAATTAATTTGAGCTCTCTGTTACTCAATTCTACTTGACTAGACTGTGGGTGATAGGGAGATGCAATTCTATGATTAACATCATAATTGGCAAGCATTTTACGAAAGGCTCCATGAATAAAATGTGAACCACCATCAGTCATTAAATATCTAGGGACTCCAAACCGCGGAAAAATATTTTCTTTAAGCATCTTAATAGAAGTGTTATGATCAGCACTACTAGTTGGAATAGCTTCTACCCACTTAGTAACGTAATCAACAGCAACTAAAATATGTGTATACCCATTAGAGGAAGGAAACGGTCCCATATAATCAAAGCCCCAAACATCAAATGGTTCAATAACAAGTGAATAATTCATAGGCATTTCCTGACGTCTACTAATATTACCAATTCTTTGACACTCATCACAAGACAAGACAAACTTACGAGCATCCTTGAACAGAGTAGGCCAATAAAAACCGGATTGCAATACCTTATGCGCAGTTCTATCTCCAGCGTTGTGTCCTCCATAAGCTTCGGAGTGACACTTGCGTAGGATTTGATCCAGTTCATGCTCAGGTATACAATGTCTAATAACACCATCTACTCCTTCTTTATAAAGGTGTGGGTCATCCCAGAAGTAGTGTCTTAAATCATAGAAAAACCTTTTCTTTTGCTGGTATGTGAAACTAGGTGGTATAAATTTAGCAATAATGTAATTAGCATAATGAGCATACCATGGAGTAGTACGAGAAGCATTTATGACAGCTAATTGTTCATCAGGAAAGCTATCATCAATAGGTAGTGGGTCATCAAGGACATTCTCTAACCTAGACAAGTTTTCTGCAACGGGGTTCTCAGCTCCCTTTCTATCAATAATATGCAAATAAAATTCTTGTAGCAAGAGAACCCATCTAATAAGTCTAGGATTAGCATCTTTCTTTTCCATAAGGTATTTAATAGCAGCATGATCTGTGTGAATAGTTACTTTAGAATCAACAATATAAGGCCTGAACTTATCACAGGCAAAAACAACTGCTAAGAATTCTTTTTCAGTAGTAGCATAATTTCTCTGGGCATTGTCTAGAGTTTTACTAGCATATTGAATAACATTTAATTTCTTATCAACTCTTTGTCCCAGAACAGCACCTACAGCATAATCACTAGCATCACACATAATTTCAAAGAGTAAATTCCAATCAGGAGGCTGAACAATAGGTGCAGAAATTAATGCTTTCTTAAGTATTTCAAATGCTTCTACGCAATCATCATCAAAGAAAAATGGTATATCTTTTTGTAGTAGATTAGTCAGAGGCCGAGAAATTTTTGAGAAGTCCTTAATGAACCTCCTATAAAAACCGGTATGACCAAGGAAACTTCTTATACCTTTAATGTCCTTGGGACATGGCATCTTTTCAATAGCATCAACTTTTGCTTTATCA
The DNA here is from genome assembly GCF_002575655.3 of Aegilops tauschii subsp. strangulata. Lineage (NCBI taxonomy): Eukaryota > Viridiplantae > Streptophyta > Magnoliopsida > Poales > Poaceae > Aegilops > Aegilops tauschii. The sequence goes on along the minus strand of NC_053036.3, from coordinate 403,945,197 downwards.
ACTTCAATGCCTCTTTCAAAAATTTTATGCCCCAAGACAATGCCTTCATTAACCATAAAGTGGCATTTCTCCCAATTCAAGACAAGGTTAGTTTCTTCACATCTCTGCAAAACTCGATCAAGGTTGCTCAAGCAATCATCAAAAGAGGATCCATAAACGGAGAAATCATCCATGAAAACCTCACAAATCTTTTCACAAAAATCAGAGAATATAGCCATCATGCATCTTTGAAAGGTAGCAGGTGCATTACATAAACCAAAAGGCATACGTCTATAAGCGATAGTACTGAAAGGGCAAGTTAAAGTGGTCTTTGCTTGATCATCAGCTGACACAGGTATTTGAGAGAAACCAGAATAACCATCTAGAAAGCAAAAATGTGTGTGTTTGGATAATCTTTCTAGCATTTGATCAATGAATGGCAAGGGGTAATGATCTTTTTAGTAGCTTTATTTAATTTGCGGAAATCAATTACCATCCTATAACCTGTAATAATGCTTTGTGGAATCAATTCATCTTTATCATTAGGAACGACAGTAATACCTCCCTTCTTAGGGACACAATGGACAGGACTTACCCACTGACTATCAGCAACGGGATAAATTATACCTGCCTCAAGGAGCTTTAATATTTCCTTTCTTACCACTTCTGTCATCTTAGGATTTAACCGTCGCTGATGATCAATAACTGGTTTGGCGTCTTTCTCCAAATTTATTTTGTGTTGACATAGAGTGGGACTAATGCCCTTAAGATCATCAAGAGTATATCCAATAGCAGCACGATGCTTCTTCAGAGTTTTCAATAATTTTTCTTCCTCCTGCTCTGAAAGGTTAGCACTAATAATAACATGATATATCTTCTTTTCATCAAGATAAGCATATTTAAGAGTATCAGGTAATGGTTTAAGCTCAAACACGGGATCACCCTTGGCTGGAGGAGGATCCCCTAGGATTTCAACAGGCAAGTTGTGTTTCAGAATAGGTCCCTATTTAAAGAATACTTCATCTATTTCCCTTCTTTCATTCATAAACATATCATTTTCATGGTCTAGCAAATATTGTTCTAAAGGATCATTAGGAGGCACGGCAATAGAAGCAAGACCAATAATTTCATCCTTACTAGGCAATTCTTCATCACGGGGTTGTCTACGAAATTTAGAAAAATTAAACTCATGAGACATATCATCCAAACCAATAGTAACAACATCCTTTTGGCAGTCTATCTTAGCATTAACAGTGTTCAAGAAGGGTCTACCAAATATAATGGGACAAAAGCTATCTTGTGGGGAACCAAGAACAAGAAAATCAGCAGGATATTTGACTTCCCCACACAAGACTTCAACATCTCTAACAATCCCAATCGGTGAAATAGTATCTCTATTGGCAAGCTTAATGGTGACATCAATTTCTTCTTACTCAGCGGGTGCAATATCATGCATAATTTCTTGATATAAAGAAATAGGTATTGCACTAGCACTAGCACCCATATCACATAAGCCATGATAACAATGATCTCCTATTTTAACAGAAATAACAGGCATGCCTACCACAGGTCTATGTTTATCTTTAGCACTAGGTTTAGCAATTCTAGTAGTTTCCTCACAGAAATAAATAACATGCCCATCAATATTATCAGCCAAGAGATCCTTAACCATAGCAATATTAGGTTCAACCTTAATTTTCTCAGGAGGTGTATAAGTTATAGTATTACTCTTACGAACCACAGTTGAAGCTTTAGCATGATCCTTTATTCTAACAGGGAAAGGTGGTTTCTCAACATAAGTAGTAGGAACAATAGGATCATTATAAGTGATAGTATTTTCTTCAACTTTAATAGGTTCAACTACTTTTACTTCTATGGGAGGATGATATTTAAACCACTTCTCCTTAGGGAGATCAACATGAGCAGCAAAAGATTCACAAAAAGAAGCTACTATCTCAGAGTCAAGTCCATATTTAGTGCTAAATTTACGGAAACCATCGGTATCCATAAAAGATTTAACACAATCAAACTTAGGTGTTATACCTGACTCCTTACCTTCATCGAGATCCCAATCTTTAGAGTTGCATTTAATCCTTTCCAATAAATCCCATTTGAATTTAATAATCTTCATCATAAAAGAACCAGTACAAGAAGTATCGAGCATGGAGCGATTGTTGTCAGAAAGCCGAGCATAAATTTTTTGAATAATCATTTCTCTTGAGAGCTCATGATTGGGGCATGAATATAACATTGACTTAAGCCTCCCCCAAGCTTGAGCGATGCTTTCTCCTTCGCGAGGCCAAAAATTATATATATAATTACGATCACGATGAACAAGATGCATAGGATAAAACTTCTGATGAAATTCCAATTTCAATCGCTTGTAGTCCCATGATCCCATATCATCACATAGCCTATACCATGTCAATGCATCTCCCTTCAAATATAAAAGGAATACCTTCTTCTTGATAACATCATCGGGCATACCTGCAAGCTTAAATAATCCACAAACTTCATCCACATAGATTAAGTGTAAATCGGGATGCAATGTTCCATCTCTTGCAAACGGATTAGCTAGCAGTTTCTCTATCATACCCGAAGGAATTTAAAAGTAAACATTTTCAATAGGTTCAGTAGGTTGAGGACCAACTATTTGCTCTACTGGTCGGATTGAAGATACCCCGAACAAGCCCCTCAAAGGATTACTTTCCATAGTACCAAGTGACAGTAAATTTCAGCACGCTATATAAATTTTTCCTTACCAAATTCCACCTACCAAAGGCGCTTCACTCCCCGGCAACGGCGCCAGAAAAGAGTCTTGATGACCCACAAGTATAGGGGATCTATCGTAGTCCTTTCGATAAGTAAGAGTGTGGAACCCAATGAGGAGTAGAAGGAAATGACAAGCGGTTTTCAGTAAGGTATTCTCTGCAAGCACTGAAATTGTCGGTAACAGATAGTTTTGTGATAAGGTAATTTGTAACGAGTAACAAGTAACAAGTGTAAATAAAGTGCAGCAAGGTGGCCCAATCGTTTTTGTAGCAAAGGACAAGCCTGGACAAACTCTTATATAGAGAAAAGCGCTCCCGAGGACACATGGGAATTATCGTCAAGCTAGTTTTCATCACGTTCATATGATTCGCGTTCGGTACTTTGATAATTTGATATGTGGGTGGAACGGTGCTTGGTTGCTGTCCTTACTTGGACAAGCATCCCACTTATGATTAACTCCTATTGCAAGCATCCGCAACTACAAAAGAAGTATTAAGGTAAACCTAACCATAGCATGAAACATATGGATCCAAATCAGCCCCTTACGAAGCAACGCATAAACTAGGGTTTAAGCTTCTGTTACTCTAGCAACCCATCATCTACTTATTACTTCCCAATGCCTTCCTCTAGGCCCAAACAGTGGTGAAGTGTCATGTAGTCGACGTTCACATAACACCACTAGAGGAAAGACAACATACATCTCATCAAAATATCGAACGAATACCAAATTCACATGACTACTAATAGTAAGACTTCTCCCATGTCCTCAGGAACAAACGTAACTACTCACAAATCATATTCATGTTCATAATCAAAGGGGTATTAATATGCATATAGGATCTGAACATATGATCTTCCACCAAATAAACCAACTAGCATCAACTACAAGGAGTAATCAACACTACTAGCAACCTACAGGTACCAATCTGAGGCTTTGGGACAAAGATTGGATACAAGAGATGAACTAGGGTTTGAGAGGAGATGGTGCTGGTGAAGATGTTGATGAAGATTGACCCCCTCCCGATGAGAGGATCGTTGGTGATGACGATGGCGATGATTTCCCCCTCCCGGAGGGAAGTTTCCCCGGCACAACAGCTCTGCCGGAGCCCTAGATTGGTTCCGCCAAGGTTTCGCCTCGTGGCGGCGGAGTTTCGTCTCGTAAGCTTGCTTCTGATTTTTTTCTCGGACGAAAGACATGATATAGCAGAAGATGGGCACAGGAGGGCCACCAGAGGGCCCACGAGGCAGGGGGCGCGCCCCCACCCTCGTGGCTAGGGTGTGGGCCCCCTCTGGTATTTTATTTGCTCAGTATTTTTTATTATTTCCAAAAATAACTTCCATGGAGTTTCAGGACTTTTGGGGTTGTGCAGAATAGGTCTCTAATATTTGCTCCTTTTCCAGCCCAGAATTCCAGCTACCGGCATTCTCCCTCTTCATGTAACCCTTGTAAAATAAGAGAGAATAGGCATAAGTATTGTGACATAACGTGTAATAACAGCCCATAATGCAATAAATAATGATATAAAAGCATGATGCAAAATGGACGTATCATGGATGCCCACGCGGAGAGCAGTACGAGGGTTCACTGGTTCGGCTGCGGTGTGAGGCTGCCGTCTCTGCAGAATAACAGGGGGCGTGGGTGAGTAGAGGGATGGGTTGGCCAGCGGTGGGAGTAGTAGGGGGTGGTGAGGCTTCGCGGTAGCACAGCCGGCCATGGGAGGCAAGAGTAGGCGGCACGACCGGCGCTGGTTTGCGCGGCTGGAGCAAGAAGACCAGAGGTTGAAGAAGCACTACGGCCGTTGGATGGACATCGTACGGTCACTGGAGCAAGAATGGTTCATATTGACCAAGTTGACAAAGCCCTCCGTCCCCGTCAACTTAGTAGGCCCACAAGTCAGCCTCCCACTACGGTCAGTCCCAGCTAGCAGGGGGAGTATTCATTTTTTTGTGCGTAATAAGGAGGCACTTCATTGCATGCGAAGATATAGCTAGTGGGTCCGAGCTGACAGTGGGGGGAACTTTTTTCACGAAATACAGAGGCCCTTCCGGTGGGTCCCAGCTGTCAAGTGGAGGAATCATTATTTTGCACGTAATAAGGAGGCATTTCCTTGTGTGCAGCCGTGGACCCAGCTATCAGCCTCTCCACGTACAGTCCACTTCCGATGGATGTCGTTCGTTGACCACGTTGACCACGCCGCGCCGAGAGCATCAGGGCGGTGGACGATGGCGAGGCCTAGGAAGGGAATGACACGGAGCCAGGGAAGACTTGGGAGTTGTTGCCCACGCAGTGGGGAGTACGAGGGTTAACTGGTTCGGCTGCCATCGCCAGAAAATAACAGGAGGTGTGGGTGAGTAGTGGAATGGCCTGGCCAGCGATGGAGTAGGGTGGGGCGGTGCGGCCTGTGCGGCAGCACAGCCGGCCATGGGAGGCGGGAGTAGGCAGTCCCACCGGCGCTGGTTTGGGCGGCTGGAGCAAGAAGATCATATATTGAAGAAGCAGCACGGACGTTGGATTAACATCCAACAGTCACTGCTACTAGAATCGTTTGTGGACTAAGTTGACAAAGCCTTTCGTACACCTCAAACTAGTAGACCCACAAGTCAGCCTCCAAATCTGTCCCAAACAGCATACAACCCCAAATTTCTAGCCAGATTCAAATTAATTTAAAAACTAAACGTACCTTAATTTAAATCCAATGAAATTTTACCCGCACAAAAACAATGAAATTTAAAATATCAAAATCTGAAAGGAAAAAGTATTTTGGAACTAATTGCTTGTTTGCTGTATTTTTTTCATTTTACAACCCATTTATTATTACTTATAGCCCATTTCTTATTACTTATAGCCCATTTTCTGGGTAAGCCCGAATGCATCCCTCCTCGTCTTGAAAGATTTCCAGCCCAACAGGGCGTAGAAAAGCAAGTAGGCCTACGTTGGTTATTTTGCGAAAAACAAAATAGCTGGGCTAGCCATTTTCAGAAAGGAAAAAAACAAACTGGGCTGGTCATGTGGTAAACATATGAAATAAAAGTCTGGGCTAGACGGGCCACAGCTCCCGCACAACCCAGTTGATACCCTTCTCCGCCCCCAAAAAAAATTACTGTGCACGCTGCTGGGTCCTTACTGTCATCCTCACCATGTACAATCATCTCCTTATTCCTCTCGGCTGTTGACAAAGTTGACAACACGGGAGGGCAGCGCCGCGGCGAGCGAACCAAGGCGGAGGATGATGGTGAGGCCTCAGACGGGAACGAACAGGAGCCGGGGAAGATGCACAGAGTTTTAGGGTGTGATGTGGCCACGATGCATGCGTGGCTGCACAACCAGCCGTGGGAGGCGGGAGCAGGCAGTCCCGCCGACCCTGGTTTGGCTTTGGCGGCTAGAGGAAGAAGAGACTGAAGAAACATGACAGACATTGAATGTCAATCGAACGGTCAAGGTTGGCACAATCGTTTGTTGACTAAGCCGACACCAAGTAGCATACTTTTTTATACATGGGAAGACAAGAAAAACTAGGCTCGTTCGCCTGATAACATTCCCGAAACTGTGACCGTTCGATCTTGCATCGCAACTAAAACTATGAGGAAAATGCGTTTGTCTGCCGTCCTCCTCCCAGGGAACGTTCGCCACATAAGTGACTAGCACCCTTGGTTTTCAACCGAGAGGTCTTGGGTTCGAGTCCCAGGAACTCTCAATTTTGTCCTTCTTCCTTCCTTGCAAAAAAAGAAACAAAATCAAAGACTTGAGAAGGCGTACAAAACAAGCTAGTGTACCAGTAAAGAGACGTTGCTGAGTTTTAGAAAAAAAGAGAGACGTGCTCCTGTGCTGGTTTGAATCCAAACCTAGACTATGACTATATATGGTGCTATGCTACTCTGCAAGTAATGAAACTGACATATCCATTGTTCGCTTATCCTCTTCTCTACTTACTCTGCCTAGCATCAGAAGCTCTGGCCGCAACAACCATGTTCGTTGGACGCTCGTCCACCCGCTCTTCAGCAGGCAACAACCAGATATGCGCCAAGTCGCCACCCGTACCATCGCCTGTGGGTCTCATACACCCCCGCCGGCACACGCACCGTAGCCGGTTGCTCATCGCAATGCGCTGCCTTTGGTGTGGTGCCACTGCTGCAAATCACGCAGAGTCATCCGTCGTGTCTCAACCACAATCCTCAACCCTGGCCGAGTCTTCTACAAATGCCCGAATCATGGGGTAATAATATGTTTAAGTGTTGTTCTGCTGCTTTCAGTTGCTGATTTTTTTAATAGTTTGGTTGACGATCTTCCAATTTGATTCATGCAGAAAAGGGAAGATTCGTGTGATTTGTATTTCTGGGAAGTTGCTGATGTGGGGGAATGCAACTACGCCAATTATTTGGTTAGCTGAGGAATCCCAATACCAGCAGGTTGGGGTGTTGGACAAGTAACTGAAGGAACGACAGAAGAGGAAGATGCAGAGCAGAAGGTTAAAGATGCAGTTCCTCTGATCATGGCCAAGCAACAGCTGTTGAACGGCCTTGACAACAATGAGGAGATGGAAGAGCTTGTGAAGATAATGGGCAAAATCGATGTGCTCTGTAGGATGATTGTCTCTTTATTTGCAATGTATGTAGCACTCGTGATGTATTCAGTGGCTATGACATGAGCACTTTGCTGAAACTAGTAATGAATGAAACATGTTTAGTAGGCTGGGCGTAGTGTTGTGAACATCTAATGATTTCTATTAACGGAAATTGGGGGGGTATCCCCTTTTGCTCATAAATATATAAATAGCAGAGGCCCTTTTGCTAATAAGTAAATCAATTAGCAGAGGCCCTGTCGGGTCATCCTTGTTCCCATTCGAAGATGTCGAGCAAATTGCTGTCCAACAACAAACTATGTCATGAAATTCAAGTTTCATAGCCAAATATGAGTACAACTAAACAACAATGTCATCATGTTTTAGTCGTCATACAATCACCAAACACAAATCAACATACATAATAAGTGATGTTCTCACAGCAAAATACTAAACAACAAGTTCATGAGGTTTCAGTTGTCATAGCAAACACAATTTCACATGGTAGATAAAAAAACGTCTTCTGACAGGCAAATATGACACAAGCAATCTAATCATCATCCGCAGCAGCAGCGTCAACATCTTCGCCATGTGTATCATTCTGAATCGTAATTCCCCACAGTGTCATCATCTTCTTCTTCCTCAATGTCCTCGAACGTTGGCTTCTTCTTGATCAACTCTTGTATGTCCACAGCCCGACAGGCAATCTTTTTGCCAGCGTCATTAACGTGATGGTTCTCAAAGATATTAGGAACATCTATGGAATCTTGTACATCAGAAGCAGTGTAAGCATCATTTTGTTGTGCAACTTCATTAAACGAATTCCTCTGCTCAAACCTTTGCAATACTCTCCAGTCATCGCTACGTGCAAGTGTGTCTTCCAAGAAAAATATCTGTGTTGCTTGATTTGCTAAAATAAAAGGCTCGTTGGTCTGGTATGCCACCTTGACATTGATGGATTTGAAACAATCATCAACTCTGGGTTTTGCGATCCTGGAAAACAGGTTATACCAACGACAACACAACAGAACCACACACCGATGAAACTTGAAACTGGTGATATACTGTAACTGAACAATGTCTGTTATGTTAGCATACATTTCAGTTGTCTCTCTGCCATATGTATCCATGCTCATGATGGCACAGTTTTGTGTCTTCCTGCCTTCGTCGCGTGCAAGGGTGTTGTAACGCACATCTCCAACAATGCAAGGTTCATAATGTCTTACCCGAGTATCAGGACCCATTGCTAGTGCGTAAATGGCATCATCAACTGCCTGCCCATCCTCCCGCATCTTCTTAACCTATGGTTAGAAAATAGACAAGCTGATCATCTTATGTACTCAATATATTAAAAAAACTGACAGTGCAATTCAAAAGCTTACATGGCTCTTGAACCATTTCGCAAATCCTGCCATAACCAATTTGTCAATGTTTCTTGGATTTTGCAACAGTAAATCCTTTTTGTAGATGCTGCAAAACATAGTGATCGTGTGAAACATCTAAATATATAAGAATGTGCTGCAAGTTTAGTAGATTACGATGTATAAGCTGCATTACTTAGCACTTACTTGATATAAGGTAGTATTTCAGGAAAGTTATTCAACACATACCAAACCATTTTGTCCAAATCTTTAGGTTTATCTTCTTGTCGAATCTTCCCTGTAACTCGAGCAGAACAATCGAAAACATTGAGCCCGGTATTGTCTTCACCCACCTCTTTGCTAAGTTGATCAGCTGTTTCAATGTGTTTTGAGCAGAATGTCAACGCTTCTGTAGCAATGTAGGCCTCTGCAATGGAACCCTCAGGTCTAGCTCTGTTCCTAACATAGCCCTTGAAAGTGCCTATCCTCCTTTCAATAGGGTACATCTAGCCATACTGTACTGGACCTCTAAGTGGTGCCTCATCAGGTAGATGAACAACCAAATGCACCATCACATCAAAGAAGGCTGGAGGATATATCTTCTCAAGGTCGCATAGGATAGTTGGTATCTTGTCTCTAAGACGCTCCAAAGCATCTATCCTGATATTTCTACTGCAGAGTTCCCTGAAGAATTGTACCACTCTGTATAAGTCAGGGCGGCCTAATCCTCTAAGGATAACAGGTAAAACCCTTTGAAGTAGGATGTGGCAGTCATGAGTTTTCAACCCTTGTACCTTGTTTCCATTTGCACTGACTCTCCTTTCAGGGTTGGAAGCAAATCCATGTGGGAATCTCTCACGTGACAGGACCTCACATAATTCTTTTCTTTTTACCTTGTCCAAGACGTACACAGCTGGTGCCATATCCCGTGGTTTACCTTCATCATGCACCTGCAAATCCTGTCTGATACCCAGGTTTGTAAAATCAATCCTAGATTTTAAGGTATCTTTCGTCTTGCCTTCAATATTAAGAAGTGTGCCGATAATGCTGTCACATATATTTTTCTTGATGTACATCACATCAAGATTATGCCGCAGATCCAAATCTTTCCAATACTCCAAGTCCCACAAAGTGGACCTGTGGGTAAACAATAATCTCTCTTCTGCCCTGCCACGCTTCCTTTTCCCGCTACCATTATCAGGATGGTTTCCTAGTGTAATATGCCCGACCTTCTCTAATTCCACTTGCAACTCATCGGCGGTGAGCCTCTTTGGCGCATCACCGGTTTTCATGCTTTGCATTGAATACATATCTTCGGTATTTTATAGGACGCGGCTTGTCCTTGGCAAGGAAACAGAGGTGTCCAATGTAACAGATCTTGCTAAGTATTGCGTATGACAGCGGATTCCTGTCACAACGAACACATGCATTGTAACCATGTGTCATTTGCCCTGACATAGTGCCCAAAGTCGGATAATCATGGATGCACCAAATTATAACAGCACGCAGAAAGAAATCAGCTAGTGGGCTGCTATATAGGTCTCGAGTGAGAACACCCCTCCATAGCTGTTGAAGTTCCTCCACAAGAGCCTCCATGAATAAATCAAAATCCTTTCTAGGACTTTTTGGACCTGGGATGAGCAAGGCCATCATCTAGTTTGATTCTTTGGTGCAGACATTTGAAGGCATGTTGTAAGGGATAACAAGCAATGGCCACATGCTATATGTGGCGCTCTGGTGGCCAAATGGGTTAAATCCATCTGAAGCTAAGCCAAGTCTAATGTTTCTCGGGTCAGCAGCAAACTTTTTGTGTTTTTGATTGAAGCTTTTCCAGTCACTACCATGAGATGGATGGCTCATTACATTCTGATTTCTGTACTCCTGGTTCCTAGAATGCCAGAGTACGTCCTCTCTTGTTTCAGCATCATGAAACAACCTCCGCAATCTTGGTATAATTGGAAAATGTCTCAGAACATTATGAGGAATCCTCTTCACAGCATCGCCATCTTTCCATCTTGATGATTTGCATTTTGGGCATTCACTTAAGTTGGCATAATCCTTCCAGAACAAAACACAATTATTCTTACAAACATGGATCATATCATATCGAATTCCAACTGCACGAAGGAAATTCTTCATTTTACTGTAGGTGTGTGGCAGCTCAGACGCATTTGGGAAGGATTTGCGGAAAGCAGCCAACATCACATCGAATGATTTGTCGGTCATCCGCTCAGATGTCTTCACCTGAAGAAAGGTGACCATAGTTGAGAATACTGGCAGCTTATTTCCTGGGGTGACAGCCATGTTGCATTGTTCTAACACGCGGGCCCACCGTTTTTCTTCTGCAGGTGAAAGTTCATGAATTGCACGAGCATTTTGTAGCATTGTTTCAATGTTGGTCAAACTCACTGGCTCCGCCACCACCACCTCCTCCTCCTCTTCCACCCGAGCATCAAGCAGATCAAGATGGTGATCTGCTGCTTCCACATAGTCAGTAACATTGACGTTCACAGCTTCACCATGATGAACCCACCTAGTATATGTGACCGACATCCAATACAAGTGTAGATGATTTTGCACAGTTGACTGGAGTCTTGTAACTGAATTCATACAACTGCTACACGGGCAGAGCACCTCTGATTTCGGACCACCGTACTCAGCTCTGATAAAGTTCATGAACTTTTCAACCCCCTTGACATATGTAGCGGAGAATCTTCGAGCAGAAGTTATCCAAGTCATGTCCATCTGTTAGACATACAAATTAGTTCTTCTACTAGATATTACAGGAAAAACATATATGCTTTTTCATGAAGTCTAGAAAAAAATACCTAGGTCGATGTCTAAAGCTATGGCAAGATATTTGGACAAGCAGATCTAAGTAACGAAATATATGTAAAGCTAATTCAGCAAACAGATTTGAGTGCTAAATTATGGCATGCTGTTTCAGCAGTCAATGAGGCCGAGCACACAACCATAAAACTATCAAAGGACATCTCAGCAACAAAGATCGAGTATAAAACGGTGTAGAGCTATTTCACCTAACAGATTGGCTACTAGACCATGGCAATCTATGTCACAATAAATATATGGCAGGATATTTTAGCAACTAATCGGGCTTGGCATACCATCTCGGCTAAGCAGATTGAGTGCAGAATAGGGCAAGGAAGCTTCTTAAGTAGAGCATATTGACTGTAAACTACTTCGGCAAATAGTGAGATTAACAGCGTCTATCAGCTAACATTCAGCGCTACACCGACATGCATGTGGCCTCAGTCTAGAATGCGCGTACCGTGGGAGAAGCTGACCACCATGCGTCTCCACACGAACGTCGCCAGCGGTGTCGGCTAGAGGACGGTAGTCTATGAGAGCGTACTGTGGGAGCGAGAGGATCGCCGTGCATCCCCTCGACAAACCGCGGCGCCGACGTATCGGCGAGGTGGGGAGGGCGGCTTTGGCGGAGTGAATGGAGTGGAGGGGGCAAGGGGGAGGGGGGTTTGGGGAATATTATTTGCTAGTTGGCCGAAGGGCGGTTGAATTTGGGATTTGGGGGAATTTTTTGGGGAGATTTTCACGCGGTGTGCGGGGGGAGTTTGGCGCATGGTCGGTTTCTCCAAGTGCAGTCCCATGTGTCAGTGAAGAGGAAAGCCGAAGCGCGTTCTGTTTGCGTGAGCCGTGTGCAGGACTGACCATGTGTGGGGTTCAATGCGACTGCGACAGCGGTGTTGTGAGTGTACCGCCTTTTTTCCTTTTAAACTTGGTGCTTCGCCCCCTCAAAAAAAAACTTGGTGCTTCGCGTGATCCATCGATACTACTACTAGTAATCCGGTAATCCCGACTAAAATGGTGTGGCCTGGTCTTTTCCCGCGCGATATGCTGGGAGGTTGGCTTAGTTGGTTCTTTTAGGACGAGTAATGCTACACCTAGGTAATCCCAGTTACGTAATTAACGTAATGTGAAACGTGTGAGCTGTTGATTGTAGATTAGGGGAGGGAGGGGCCCACCACCATGAAAATCAGGGGGGAGAGAGAGGCAATTTACGTTAACCCTTTCGTAGGTTCCCATAGATGTAGAAAGATGTGAAATGCGTGAATGTGTAGTGGACGTACTATTGGAGTGCCTAAGATAAATTGTGTATGTAGACCCTATATGTTTATTTACTTCGCATGTTAGCTTTGTCTCGGGTCAAACCTTCTAAGTTTATACACACAAAAACGAATCATCATTCCATATACTCCTACAATATATCTTACTATTATTGTGAAAGTTCATATACACCGGACGAGATTAATGCAAACACGGCATATTTTCATTACATTTCGAACTTTTATAGGCAAGAAAAATAAAAGAAACCCGACCCTAAACCCATTCTACGGCGGCGGCCGACGTCCTCCATCTGCGATCTCCATGTACGGGGGCGGGGTTCAAGACCCGTGAAGTGAAGGTGCGGTCTTCGGCGAGGAAGAGTAGTGATACGTCTCCAACGTATCTATAATTTTTGATTGTTCCATGCTATTATATTATCTGTTTTGGATGTTCAATGGGCTTTATTATACACTTTTATATTATTTTTGGGACTAACCTATTAACCGGAGGCCCAGCCCAAATTGCTGTTTTTTTGCCTATTTCAGTGTTTCGAAGGAAAGGAATATCAAAGGAGTCCAAACGGAATGAAACCTTCGGGAACGTGATTTTCGGAACAAACGTGATCCAGAGGACTTGGAGTGGACGTCAAGCAATCAGCAAGGAGGCCACGAGGCAGGGAGGCGCGCCTGCCCCCTGGGCGCGCCCCCACCCTCGTGGGCCCCTCGTAGCTCTCCTGACCGACCTCTTTCTCTTATATATACTCATATACCCTGGAAACATCAGAGGAGGAGCCAAAACCCTATTTCCACCGCCGCAACCTTCTGTACCCATCAGATCCCATCTTGGGGCCTTTTCCGGCGCTCCGCTGGAGGGGGCATTGATCACGGAGAGCTTCTACATCAACACCATAGCCTCTCCGATGATGTGTGAGTAGTTTACCTTAGACCTTCGGGGTCCATAGTTATTAGCTAGATGGCGTCTTCTCTCTCTTTGGGTCTCAATACAAAGTTCTCCTCGATTCTCTTGGAGATCTATTCGATGTAATCTTCTTTTGCGGTGTGTTTGTCGAGATCCGATGAATTGTGGGTTTATGATCAAGATTATCTATGAACAATATTTGAGTCTTCTCTGAATTCTTTTATGTATGATTGGTTATCTTTGCAAGGCTCTTCGAATTATCAGTTTGGTTTGGCCTACTAGATTGATCTTTCTTGCAATGGGAGAAGTGCTTAGCTTTGGGTTCAATCTTGCGGTGCTCGATCCCAGTGAGAGTAGGGGAAACGACATGTATTGTATTGTTGCCATCGAGGATAAAAAGATGGGGTTTATATCATATTGCATGAGTTTATCCCTCTACACCATGTCATCTTGCTTAAAGCATTACTCTGTTCTTATGAACTTAATACTCTAGATGCATGCTAGATAGCGGCCGATGTGTGGAGTAATAGTAGTAGATGCAGGCAGGAGTCGGTCTACTTGTCACGGACGTGATGCCTATATACATGATCATACCTAGATATTCTCATAACTATGCTCAATTCTATCAATTGCTCGACAGTAATTTGTTCACCCACCGTAATACTTATGCTATCTTGAGAGAAGCCACTAATGAAACCTATGCCCACCGGGTCTATTTTCCATCATATTGATTTCCCATCAACAAGCTATTTCTTTCCTCATTTATTTTGCTTTCTTTGTTTTAATCTTTATCATAAAAATACCAAAAATATTATCTTATCATCTCTATCAGATCTCATTTTTGCAAGTGGCCGTGAAGGGATTGACAACCCCTTTATCGCGTTGATTGCAAGGTTCTTATTTGTTTATGTAGGTACAAGGGACTTGAGCGTGGCCTCCTACTGTATTGATACCTTGGTTCTCAAAAACTGAGGGAAATACTTACGCTACTTTGCTGCGTCACCCTTTCCTCTTCAGGGGAAAACCAACGCAGTGCTCAAGAGGTAGCAAGAAGGATTTCTGGCGCCGTTGCCGGGGAGTCTACGCACAAGTCAAGACATACCAAGTACCCATCATAAACTCTTATCCCTCGCATTACATTATTTGCCATTTGCCTCTTGTTTTCCTCCCCCCACTTCACCTTTGCCGTTTTTTTCGCCCTTCTTCTGTTCGTCTTGTCGTTTTCCTTGATGTCTTACTTGGCTCGTTTGCTCGTTTGGTTGGAATAGTTGTGTATTTATTGCTAAACATAGAACCTAAGATCTATGGATCCTCATCCACTTGCCAATCTTTTTAAGAGATCCAATTATGATTAACCAATTCCTAGTGATTTGAGTGCACTAGATTATCTTTATGAGGTTTTGCTTGAAATCAGTGAATCTGAAAATTGTGATGAAGTGCTTTATGAAGTGATTCATGATAGATCTTTGAATAAAAAGCATGATTCCAATGATGCTATTATAAATTCTATTAATGTCAATTGTGCTAATAATATGCAAAACCCTAAGCTTGGGGATGCTAGTTTTGCTATGTCTGTTACTTATTGCAATGATCATGATTGGGGTGATTCTTCTTATGATCTTGAAAATTTATTTAAGCCCCATGATGAATATGAGATTGATAATAGTGTTTGCAATAATATTGAAAGTGGGTTTGGAAGAGTGTCAACTTTAGATCCCACATATTTGGAGAATGTTCAACCTTATGAATTTTTTGATAAAAGTGGGTTTGGAGAGGTCATGACTTTAGTTAATGTTAATCCCACTATTTTGAAAGAGTGTCAACTTTGCATGCATGTGGATCATGAAGAGAATATGTTATGTGATAGCTATATTGTTGAATTTGCTTATGATCCTACATGTAATTATTATGAGAGAGGAAAATATGGTTGTACAAATTTTTATCTTACTAAA
This sequence comes from Aegilops tauschii subsp. strangulata, assembly GCF_002575655.3. NCBI lineage: Eukaryota > Viridiplantae > Streptophyta > Magnoliopsida > Poales > Poaceae > Aegilops > Aegilops tauschii. The sequence continues at coordinate 403,929,573 of NC_053036.3, read as the reverse complement.
TTACCTCTCGTCATGTTGAGATTGCTATCGTCACTTTCTTCTTCCTTGCATAGGCTAGTTTTTGCTTGCCTTGCAAATTTGTTTACTTATAATATGCCTATGCATAGGAAGTATGTTAGACTTAGATGTGTTTGTCACGTGTTTTATGATGCTCCCTTTGCGCTTCAAATCTTGTCTTTCATGTGAGCATCATTAAGATTATCTATGCCTAGCTAAAAGGCTTTAAAGAAAAGCGCTTGTTGGAGACAACCCAATATTTTTCCTTGCTGTTATTCAATAAATAATCCATCTATCTTCTGTTTAGATGTGGTTTTGTGTTTTAATTAGTGTTTTTGCCAAGTAGAACCTTTGGGAAGACTTGGGGAAAGTCTTTGCGATCTGGCTGTAAAAAACAGAAACTTTAGCGCTCACGAGATTAGCTACAACTTTTTACTGGAGAGTGCTATTTAGTTGATTATTTTTGCAGATGATTAATAGATAAATTCCTCACGTCCAGCAATTTATTTTAGAATTTTTGGAGTTCCAGAAGTTTCGTTTGATACAGATTACTACAGACTGTTCTGTTTTTGACAGTTTCTGTTTTTCGTGTGTTGTTTGCTTATTTTGATGAATCTATGGCTAGTAAAAGAGTTTATAAACCATAGATAAGTTGGAATACAGTAGGTTTAACACCAATATAAATAAATAATGAGTTCACTACAGTACCTTGAAGTGGTGTTTTGTTTTCTTTCGCTAACGGAGCTCACGAGATTTTCTGTTAAGTTTTGTGTTGTGAAGTTTTCATGTTTTGGGTAAAGATTGATGGATTATGGAACAAGGATTGGCAAGTGCCTAAGCTTGGGGATGACCAAGGAACTCCAAGGTAAAATTCAAGGAGAACCAAAAGCTTAAGCTTTGGGATGCCCCGGAAGGCATCCCCTCTTTCGTCTTCGTCTATCGGTAACTTTACTTGGGGCTATATTTTTATTCACCACATGATATGTGTTTTGCTTGGAGTGTCCTGTATGATTTGAGTCTTTGATTTTTAGTTTAGCACAATCATACTTGCTGTACACACCTTTTGAGAGAGACACACATGATTCAGAATTTGTTAGAATACTCTATGTGCTTCACTTATATCTTTTGAGCTATATAGTTTTTGCTCTAGTGCTTCACTTATATCTTTTAGAGCACGGTGGTGGTTTTATTTTATAGAAATTATTGATCTCTCATGCTTCAGTTATATTATTTTGAGAGTCTTAAACAGCATCGTAATTTGCTTTAATTGTGAAATTAATCCGAATGTGATAGGCATCCAAGATGAGCATAATAAAAACTTCCATATTGAGTTCATTGAATATCATGAGAAGTTTGATACTTGATAAGTGTTTTGAGATATAAAGGTGGTAATATTAGAGTGTGCTAGTTGAGTAATTGTGAAATTGAGACATACTTGTGTTAAGGTTGGCAAGTCCTGTAGCATGCACGTATGGTAAAAGTTGTGTGACAATTTTGACACATAAGGTGTTCTTTTATTGCTTTCCTTATGAGTGGCGGTCGGGGACGAGCGATGGTCTTTTCCTACCACTCTATCCCTCTAGGGTCATGCGTAGTAGTACTTTGCTTCGAGGGCTAATAAAATTTTGCAATAAGTATATGAATTCTTTATGACTAATGTTAGTCCATGGATTATACGCAGTCTCAACCTTCCACAATTTTCTAGCCTCTACGGTACCGTGCATTGCCCTTTCTCGCCTTGAGAGTTGGTGCAAACTTCGCCAGTGCATCCAAACCCCGTGATATGATACGCTCTATCACACATAAACCTCCTTGTATCTTCCTCAGAACAGCCACCATACCTACCTATCATGGGATTCCATAGCCATTCTGAGATATATTGCCATGCAACTTTCCACCGTTCCGTTTATTATGACACGCTCCATCGTTGTCATATTGCTTTGCATGATCATGTAGTTGACATCGTATTTGTGGCAAAGCCACCATTCATAATTTTTCATACATGTCGCTCTTGATTCATTGCATATCCTGGTACACCGCCGGAGGCATTCACATAGAGTCATATTATGTTCTAAGTATTGAGTTGTAATTCTTGAGTTGTAAGTAATAAAAGTGGGATAATCATCATTATTAGAGCATTGTCCCATGTGAGGAAAGGATGATGGAGACTATGATTCCCCCACAAGTCGGGATGAGATTCCGGACTAAATAAAAAAAAGAGGCCAAAGAAAAAAAGAGAAGGCCCAAGAAAAAAAAAAGAACAAAAGAAAAAAAGAGAGAAGGGACAATGTTACTACCCTTTTTCCACACTTGTGCTTCAAAGTAGCACCGTGATCTTCATGATAGAGAGTCTCCTATGTTGTCACTTTCATATACTAGTGGGAATTTTTCATTATAGAACTTGGCTTGTATATTCCAATGATGGGCTTCCTCAAAATGCCCTAGGTCTTTGTGAGCAAGCAAGTTGGATGCACACCCACTTAGTTTCTTTTGTTGAGCTTTCATATATTTATAGCTCTAGTGCATCCATTGCATGGCAATCCCTACTCCTCTCATTGACATCAATTGATGGGCATCTCCATAGCCTATTGATTAGTCGCGTCAATGTGAGACTTTCTACCTTTTTGTCTTCTCACATAACCCCCATCATTATACTTTATTCCACCCATAGTGCTATATCCATGGCTTGCGCTCATGTATTACGTAAGGGTTGAAAAGGCTAAAGCGCGTTAAAAAGTATGAACCAATTGCTCGGCTTGTCATCGGGGTTATGCATGATGAGAACGTTTTGTGTGACGAAATTGAAGCATGGCCTAACTATATGATTTTGTAGGGATAAGCTTTCTTTGGCTATGTTATTTTGATAAGACATAATTGCTTAGTTAGCATGTTTGAAGTATTATTGTTTCTATGTCAACATTAAACTTTTATCTTGAATCTTTCAGATCTAAATATTCATGCCACAATAAAAAGAATTACATTGAAAATTATGCTAAGAAGCATTCCACATCAAAAATTATGTTTTTATCATTTACCTACTCGAGGACGACCAGGAATTAAGCTTGGGGATGCTTGATACGTCTCCAATGTATCTATAATTTTTGATTGTTCCATGCTATTATATTATCTGTTTTGGATGTTCAATGGGCTTTATTATACACTTTTATATTATTTTTGGGACTAACCTATTAACCAGAGGCCCAGCCCAAATTGCTGTTTTTTTTGCCTATTTTACTGTTTCGAAGGAAAGGAATATCAAACGGAGTCCAAACAGAATGAAACCTTCGGGAACGTGATTTTTGGAACAAACGTGATCCAGAGGACTTGGAGTGGACGTCAAGCAATCAACGAGGAGGCCACGAGGCAGGGAGGTGCGCCTGCCCCCCTGGGCGCGCCCCCACCCTCGTGGGCCCCTCGTAGCTCTCCTGACCGACCTCTTTCGCCTATATATACTCATATACCCTGGAAACATCAGAGGAGGAGCCAAAACCCTATTTCCACCGCCACAACCTTCTGTACCCGTGAGATCCCATCTTGGGGCCTTTTCCGGCGCTCCATCGGAGGGGGCATTGATCACGGAGGGCTTCTACATCAACACCATAGCCTCTCCGATGATGTGTGAGTAGTTTACCTCAGACCTTTGGGTCCATAGTTATTAGCTAGATGGCTTCTTCTCTCTCTTTGGATCTCAATACAAAGTTCTCCTTGATTCTCTTGGAGATCTATTCGATGTAATCTTCTTTTGCAGTGTGTTTGTCGAGATCCGATGAATTGTGGGTTTATGATCAAGATTATCTATGAACAATATTTGAATCTTCTCTGAATTCTTTTATGTATGATTGGTTATCTTTGCAAGTCTCTTCGAATTATCAGTTTGGTTTGGCCTACTAGATTGACCTTTCTTGCAATGGGAGAAGTGCTTAGCTTTGGGTTCAATCTTGCGCTGCTCGATCCCAGTGACAGTAGGGGAAATGACACGTATTGTATTGTTGCCATCGAGGATAAAAAGATGGGGTTTATATCATATTGCATGAGTTTATCCCTCTACATCATGTCATCTTGCTTAAAGCGTTACTCCGTTCTTATGAACTGAATACTCTAGATGCATGCTAGATAGTGGTCGATGTGTGGAGTAATAGTAGTAGATGCAGGCAGGAGTCGGTCTACTTGTGACGGACGTGATGCCTATATACATGATCATACCTAGATATTCTCATAACTATGCTCAATTCTATCAATTGCTCGATAGTAATTTGTTCACCCACCGTAATACTTATGCTATCTTGAGAGAAGCCACTAGTAAAACCTATGGCCCCCGGGTCTATTTTCCATCATATTGATTTCCCATCAACAAGCTATTTCTTTCCTCGTTTATTTTGCTCTCTTTACTTTTAATCTGTATCATAAAAATACGAAAAATATTATCTTATCATCTCTATCAGATCTCACTTTTGCAAGTGGTCGTGAAGGGATTGACAACCCCTTTATCGCCTTGGTTGCAAGGTTCTTATTTGTTTGTGTAGGTACAAAGGACTTGAGCGTGGCCTCCTACTGGATTGATACCTTGGTTCTCAAAAACTGAGGGAAATACTTACGCTACTTTGCTGCATCACCCTTTCCTCTTCAAGGGAAAACCAACGCAATGCTCAAGAGGTAGCAAGTAGAACATGGGAGACGGACCGGCCAGTTGGCACACCATGCCCCGCCACCTCCCATGTTCTATTCATCCTCGGAGGAGTCCCCGACCTCGGCGTGGCTGACGGTGCTCCCGTCGTCAGCCGCCAGCGTGGCCACCGCTTGTGCGGTCGCGTCCGCATTAGGCTACGCCGCTATTGCGTCGCGAGCGGTGACTTGAGCGAGGGCGGCGACCTCGAGCTTCATCCCTGAAGACAAGCTCTCCCGCAGAGCGTTCACACTCACGGTCATGGCGGATGTGGTGCCAGGTAGCAGGACGATGCGCTATGGTGTGGAGTTTAGCTGGGCGTTGCCGCTTTAAGTAGCGCATTCCGGTGAGGCCAAGCGTCCGGGTGCGTCATTAGGGCATGGTTAATAGTACAGCCAGCTGATGGCTATGACACTGCCATGTCATTTCTAGCCAATCTTGTAGCTGACACGAACAATAATAAGATATAAAATGTGCTACTTCATTAATACATGGCTCATCTCCCACTCTCACATAGTGCCTAGGAGCACGTGCTGCAGCTGGCTCTTATTTTGTAGCCGTCTCCTCTTCTCTTGTTGGTGTCAAAATCGGCGGATCTCGGGTAGGGGGTCCCGAACTGTGCGTCTAAGGTCGATGGTAACATGAGATAGGGGACACGATGTTTACCCAGGTTCGGGCCCTCTCTATGGAGGTAATACCCTACTTCCTGCTCGATTGATCTTGATGAATATGAGTATTACAAGAGTTGATCTACCACGAGATCGTAATGGCTAAACCCTAGAAGTCTAGCCTGTATGACTATGGTAATGAGTGTATATCTTTCTGGACTAAGTCCTCCGGTTTATATAGACACCGGGAGGATCTAGGGTTACACAAGGTCGGTTACAAAGAAATGAATCTACATATCCGGTCGCCAAGCTTGCCTTCCACGCCAAGGAGAGTCCCATCCAGACACGGGTGCAGTCTTCGGTCTTCGTATCTTCACAGCCCATCAGTCTGGCCCATGGCTAACAGGCCGGACACTCGAGGACCCCTTAGTCCAGGACTCCCTCAGTAGCCCCTGAACCTGGCTTCAATGACAAGGAGTCCGGCGCGCAGATTTGTCTTCGACATTGCAAGGCGGGTTCCCTTCCTTCCGAACTCCAAGATAGTCTCCGGACGCGATGATTGTATCCGGACCTGCAACACGCACCACACACAACCGCAGAGAGAATATAATTTTACACGAGTCCTATCCACTGATGACGTCATATCTGTCCGGTCGTAATTTTGGACCGTTTTGTTCTGCCGTTCCACGTTTCGAGACGCGGTTGCCATTGGCACGTCCTGTCGAAGCAGAGATCGTGTCCCCTTATTGCGGGATTCTCATCAATATGGGTATGGGTAACCCAACCGTGCTATTTACACAGTCCTTGGGAATAGGCGAGTTTCGAGGCGAGCGGGGAGGCGTTGAATATTCACTTCCTTTATAAGGGGATAAGGATTCCCCCATCTTCTCCCACACCTTCTTTCTTCCTCTGCCCTTCCAATCCCGAGCTCCAGCGCCCAAGCTCCCATTTTCTTCCCACTCTAGCTAGCACTCAACCATGTCTGGATCCGGAGGTCAAGGAAAGTGGATGGTCTCCTCCATCAAGGAGAAGGACATTACTGAGCTTCGGGCAGCAGGGTACTTGGCGAAGGAAATCGCCCACCGTCTGCCGGCCCAGGGACAAGTCGTCCCCACGCCGAAGCCCAACGAGAGGGTGGTGTTCATCCCTCATTTTGTCCGCGGGCTAGGGTTTCCACTCCACCCTTTCGTCCGCGGGCTGATGTATTATTACGGGATAGACTTCCATGATCTATCCCCGAACTCCTTCCTCAACATCTCGGTGTTCATTGTCGTGTGTGAGGCCTTCCTCCGCATCCAACGCCACTTCGGGCTGTGGCTCAAGGTCTTCAACGTGAAGCCGAAGGTGGTGGATGGCCAGCACGCGGAGTGCGGAGGAGCCATGGTGAGTAAGTTGTCCAATGTCTCCTGGCCGAAAGGCACTTTCGTGGAGACTGTCAAGGAATGGCAGAAACAATGGTTCTACATTACGGAACCCCGCGGCACCAACTGGGCCACAGCTGCCGAATTCAACCCGGTGCTCCAATGCGGCTCACATCCTGGGTCGAGAGAGCCCGAACTGGTGTTCGCTAGACGAGCTGATAGCGCTGCAGACACACGTTCAGAGCATGGTGGACAAGAATGTCAGACTTGTCGATGTAATCCAGGTGATGCTAGTTTGCTGAATCCTCCTGTGCCAAAGCCGAAGCCGCCCTCTATGGGAGTTCAAGCCGAAGAAGCACTATACCCTTAAGAGGCTCTTCGAAACCACTCACGAAGGAACCTGGAAGTTGCTCTTTAAGGGAAACGAGAAACCGCCAGCCACGGATTCAGACCGAGGGCACGACATTAACCACCCCGCCAGCGAGGTATGTTATTTTTAACGCATCCCCTACTTGCTTGCTTCAAGGGTGATGTCTGATCTTTTATCATCATTCCTTCTCCAGGGCTGGATGGAGAGGGCGAAGCGGATCCAGTGTCCGGCTCCGCTGCCTGAAGAACCAGTCATCCCGCGATTGGCGAAGATGCTGGTGCTGGCGCCCTATAAGGCGCCGGAGAAGAAGGCCAAGAAGCAGGCCAAGGGGGCCAAAGGTGGCCCCCGTCGTAAGGGTACGTCCGAAGACGAAGAGACCCGTTCCTCCGTCCCTGAGGACGACGAGGAGGAGGAGAAAGAGGAGATCCCTCCCCGTGATGAGGGGAGGGAGAATAGGGCGGCTTCCACGAATCTGGAGGTGGGGGCGCCCAAGAAGAGGAAGGGCTCCTTTGCGGATAACTCCGTATGGGATGTCGACAGTAGCCCAGAGCGCCGCTCCCAAGCTAAGCCTCAGGCCGCATCGTAAGTACTACGATTCATGGATATCCATATATCCAACCTCTTCTCCTCATTGTATTAACATGGTTAGTTGTGTTATTTCAGTCCGGCCCACACAGCTTCCAACGATCCTCGTCAGGAGGTGCGTTGGACTCCAAGGAGATGCCAGCATGTCGCCGCCGACCGCTCGCTCTCCCAGGGCCATGGACGACGTCGAGGTGTTGTCCCGAAGGACCGCTCCAGGCCGAGGAGAGGCTCTAGACGCTGTCAAGGGGGCGCTAGAGGGCGAAACCTCCACCGCCGGACACACAGGGGAGCAAATCCCCACGGAGACTAGCGAGGAGGGCCATATTCAGTTCGGCCCCCAGCCAAATATGATTACGGAGACCCGTACGGCTCCGGAATCCGGCGAGCGACCTCCTTTGAAAGAGGGGGTGCGCCCATTCCACCGGTTGCCCCAGTCCAACCTGGGGCACCGGATAACCTGATGGAGGCGCTTCGAGGCGCCTCCATTGTGGACGAGCACCGTATCCTTATGGGTATGATGATCGAGAGGGACCAGTCCGCCAAGAGCGGGCTGACCGAAGCCTGTAGCAGCCTGCTGACAGGTTTTGAGGTAGGCGACGCAAAAAATCCTGATATAGTCAGTAGCCCCTGAGACACTGTCCGGTGTTCGGAAAGAAAAGCCAGACAGGGGGTCGATCCTTACCTGTAGGAAACTAACTTAATTTGTCGGGAATGAACATGTAGGCGTCGCTGCTGTCCGTGACCTCACATGCTGCCGAAGTCTCCGAACTTAAGAGGAGACTGGAGAAGGCAGAGGAGGAGCTCGGCCAGGTAAAGAGGCAGCTCCAGGAGAATCAAGGTATGTAATAACCCAAGAAGTATTCGGAAAGAGCAGGATATTATATATTGACCAAAGTGTCTTGATATGAATAGGAGCGACGACCGAGGTCGAGGCCCTGAAAAAGGCCCTGGCGAGGCCGAGGGGAAGGACGTCAAGGAGCAGGCTGCCCGTAAGAAGCTCAAGGCCCGGGTCAATGAGGTCCAACAAGAGCTCCATGACGCGGTGAAGAAGTGCGAGACCTTGGAGCTTGACGCGTCGGCTAAAGAGGCCGAACTTTCCAAGGTTCGTCAGAGCGCGGAGATGGCCCGGAATGAGGCCCAGGGCGCCCTCCAAGAGATCCAAGAGGCGAGGAAGATCGCGGCGGGTAAGGCATTTAGTATGTAAAGCAAATATGTGAAGAGGAAGTATCTTTTACTAACCCAGATTCGGAGTTCTCCAGGGGCTTTTGCTGATTTGCCGCGAAGTGTGTCCGATGCCGCGGAGTTCTTCTGAGCTGAAGAACGGAGCTCTACGGAGAAGCTATTCTGGTCGCAATATCTTGTGCCAGAGCATCCCGTGCCCTTCACCGATCAGCTGAAACAGCTGGTGGAGCTGCATAGGGTGGCCGAACTAGCCATGAAGGATTTGGTAATCTGGCTATGGCCAGCCGAAGCTATGCCCGACAGCTACTTCGGACTCATGAGGCGGATGGTGGACGCCTGTCCCCGGCTGGATATCGTCAAGCGATCGGCCTGCATTGAGGGTGCTCGTATGGCCTTCGCCCGTTGCAAGATGTGGTGGGCGAAGATGAATGCCGTCGAGCTGGCCCGGGGGCCGCCCGAGGGCAAGGAGCACCGCACACCCGAGGGCTATTTCGCGGATGTCCTGGAGGGGTCTCTCATTGTAGCAGCGCAGTGTGGGCAGGACATTATTTTTGAATGAATACATCCATTTTGTCTTTGCCTTGTATGATGAAACAAAGTCGGTTTGTAATATAATGACTGATATGTTTTTAATTTTACCTCCTGTGCGGCCGTGTTTATATGAAATCTGAGGGTTGGCCAGTCGTCGGCTTCTGCCCCCACGTAGGTAGTACGGAGGTGTTCGGGATGGAATTTAAACAATCTTGATCCAATTATATGGTCCTTGAAGGAGTTGTTTAGCGCAACGAACTAGGCAACCAGACTATTCGGCTTTAATGCCCTCCCTTAGCCATAGGAGTTCATTGACGCAGCCCCTAGTTTATGAACTAGACTGCTATAAGCGTCTGATCGGGAAGTGCCGATCCTTCGCGTAACGCGGAAGAAATCTCTAACGATTTGCAACCTCCGAATAGCTGACCGGCTCTCGCTGCATCATGACAGTCAGTTTTCGGCTTTCTCTACTGAGGTGCTCCTTTGTATAAACCAGGGCACAATCGCACTAGTTCTCCCTTTACTACCTTAGCCGATATAGCGGAATGTAAGGTAGCAAGCATAGGAGCCGGGCAACCCAACTATTGACCAAAGACATGATTCGGAGCCAATGCATATAATGCTAAATTCGGGGTGCCGAACTGTACCATAAAAAGTGTTCGGACTTTGTTGCCGTATTATGGGGCGCCTGGGAGCCCCTGTCAAATATGAAACGTACCAAAGTGTACGGGTGCTAGGAGATAAGTTATTAAAGGAAAATAGAAATAAAGCAGAGGTGATATCTTGGGCCTTTAAATTTGAGACACAAACTGTTTCCATTATAATTTGGTTAATGCGTAAAAGCGCATTAATACAAATAGTGCGATAAGCAATCTGGCTATTTAACATGCCATGACTAAGGGCGAGCTGCGTGTGGGTCCTGACAACAGGTAGAGCGACCTCTAGAGCTTCCCCTATACGTCTGTGCTTCTTGCCATCCTGGTATTTTTATCCTTTTACAGGACTGATAACTAGGCCGTCCACGAAGGCCTAGGTGAAAGAAACCTGGAAAAGAAAAAGGAAATAGTAAAAGTATATGTGTGTCCATGATCGGTCGAGCCGAACTGTGGATCACAAGCTTTCTGTGCCTCCGTCGATGCCCATGGAATTTTGTGTGCGTAATTATGTATGCGTTGTACGAATGCCACTGCCTGACCGGGACTGGGACGGAGGCTAAATTGGTAATCGAGCTCTTGTCGAGCCGAGCTGTTCTGCTGCAGCATAGTCCGGACCTTCTTAACGATGTCCAGGGGCTCGGCAGCCGGATTACGGTTCTGCTTGAGAAGACCGTTCTGTACTTCTGCTGCTAGGGCGGCGGTGTGCTCCTCTGTACGAAGGGAGCGTTCCGTATTTCCGTTGACCCTGATGATGCCGCGTGGACCGGGCATCTTGAGCTTGAGATAGGCATAGTGTGGCACTGCATTGGATCAAGCGAACGTAGTTTGTCCGAGCAGTGCGTGATAGCCGCTGCGAAAGGGGACGATGTCGAAGATTAATTCCTCGCTTCGGAAATTGTCCGGAGATCCGAAGACAACTTCTAGCGTGATTACGCCCGTGCAGCGGGCCTCGACACCTGGTATGACTCCTTTGAAGGTAGTCTTTGTGGGCTTGATCCGTGATGGATTGATGCCCATTTTTCACACTGTATCCTGATAAAGCAGGTTGAGGCTGCTACCTCCGTCCATAAGTACGTGCATCAGGTGAAATCCGTCGATGATTGGGTCGAGGACTAGTGCGGCCGAGCCGCCATGACGGATACTAGTCAGATGGTCCCGACGATCAAAGGTGATCGGAAATGATGACCATGGATTGAATTTTGGGGCGACTAGCTCTATCGCATAGACGTCCCTTAGTGCGCGTTTGCGCTCCCTTTTGGGGATGTGTGTAACATATATCATGTTTACTGTTTTCACTTGAGGGGGAAACTTCTTCTGTCCTCCTGTGTTCAGTTGCCGGGGCTCCTCGTTGTCGTCCTCGCTTTGTGATCCCTTTTCCCTGTTTTCGGCGTTTAATTTGCCGGCCTGTTTAAATACCCAACAGTCTTTGTTGGTATGATTTGCTGGTTTTTCTGGGGTGTCATTTATCTGGCACGGGCGATCGAGTATGCGGTCCAGACTGGATGGTCACTGATTGTTTCTCTTGTATGGTTTCTTGCGCTGGTTGGACTTGGAGCCACTGAATCCGGCGTTGACTGTAGTGTCGTCGGTATTATCACCATTGCTTCGGCGTTTGTGCCTGTTACGTCGGAGCTTGCCGTTGTTGTTCTTAACCTCGGAGGGGCCTGCCTCGCTGGCTGTGTTTTTGCTGCGAGCCAACTACTGTCCTCACCCGCGCAAAAGCGGGTCATGAGTGCCGTGAGGGCTGCCATAGATTTTGGCTTTTCTTGGCCAAGGTGGCGGGCGAGCCATTCGCCGCGGATGCTATGTGTAAAGGCCGCTAAGGCTTCGGCATCCGGACAGTCAACGATCTGGTTCTTTTTAGTTAGGAACCTTGTCCAGAACTTCCTGGCTGACTCCCCGGGCTGTTGAACTATGTGACTTAAGTCATCGGCGTCTGGCGGCCGAACGTATGTACCTTGGAAGTTGTCGAGGAAAGTTTCTTCCAGGTCCTCCCAGCTGCCAATAGAATTTTCAGGCAGACTGTTTAGCCAGTGCCGAGCTGGCCCTTTGAGTTTTAGTGGGAGGTATTTGATGGCGTGAAGATCGTCCCTGCGGGCCATGTGGATGTGGAGTATAAAATCCTCGATCCATACCGCGGGGTCGGTTGTTCCATCGTATGATTCGACGTTTACGGGTTTGAACCCTTCTGGGAATTCATGGTCCATTACTTCGTCGGTGAAGCAAAGAGGGTGCACGGCACCTCTATATCGGGCTACATCGCAACGTAGCTCTGATGGAGTCCGTCTGCGGCATTCGGCCCGGGCGTGGTTAGGTTTATCACGTCCAAATAGGTAGCCGTCGTCGTGTGTCAAGGCACGTCCTCGCGATCCGTAGACCGATCTTGTATGTCCTGCTCTACTGTCCAGGTCTTGACGAAGGTCATATGTATAGCCCCGAGCTGTCTTATCCCTGCCTTTACGACGAGGTGGGACAGTCTGGTTTTCGGCTCGGGCTGCAGTTTTATCCCGACCGTGCGGTGGCCGATCAGCCGCATTGCATGATGCTGGTGCGGGATCTGGCGCCTCATCGTCGAACTGATGTAGTAATCTGTGCTTCGGGTAACTTTTGGCTGGGCGCTTAAGGCCGTATTCCTCGGCTGCTAGGACATCGGTCCATCTGTCATTGAGCAGGTCTTGGTCAGCTTGAAGCTGTTGCTGCTTCTTTTTCAGGATCCTCGCAGTGGCTATTAGCTGAAGCTTAAAGCGCTCCTGCTCCAGGGGCTCCTTAGGCACGATGAAGTCTTCGTTGTCGAGGCTCACCTCCTCCTCGGAGGGTGGACGGTAACTACCGTCCTCCGAGTCTTCTTCTATGGCCTGTTCGTTAGGGCTGGCATGCCCTGATTCCCGATTGTCTCGTTCGGCAGTTTGTTCATCGGGTTCTTCTATGTCTTCGGCACCATCCGGAGTGTTGTCGTCTCCTGTGCCGGTGTTGCTATCCCTGCTGCGGCAAGATTTAGAGCGGTGCCGCTGATGCCGGTGCTTTGGTTGTGTTTTAGGAGGGTCCTCCTTTGCTGGGTTTTCCTTTTCATTGCCGCTATTATTTTTCGGCGTATCTACCATGTAGACGTCATATGAGGAAGTGGCCGTCCATCGTCCGGTGAACGGCGGGTTTTGGGCCTCCTCGTCTCCGGCATCGTCGTCCATACCGTCGATGTCTTCGGAGTCATAGTCAAGCGCGTCGGTTAAGTCTTCCACAGTGGCTATGAAGTGGGTGGCGGGTGGGAAGCAAAATTCCCCATCATCAGCCCCTAGTTCGAACCGTACATAGTTTGGCTGTGAGTTCCCCGCCAAGGACAGATTTCTTAACGAATTTAGCACATCGCCCAAGGGCGAATGCTGGAAGATGTCTGAGGCGCTAAACTCACAGATCGATAAGCGATCCAGTTCGGCGTCCGCGGATGCACATGGCTCGAAATTTATGACCAGAGACGAGTCCGGAGTTCCGGTGACGAAGACGTCGTGTGACTTTAGGTCTGTGTGCAGCTCCAACACTGTGGAATCCGCGGCCTCCGCGGTGGGGTTGAGCCTCCTGTCCTTGGACGGCGCAATATGCCCCGGATCTAAGGCCAGAGTAGTTACAGGAGCTATCTCCTGGATGCGGTCTGACAACAGATTTAGTTCATGTTCGTTAGGGTGACCAAGAGCAGTCGCCACGGTCTCGAGCCCGGCGAAGATCAAGTCTTCACGGATGTCCGCGACGTAATTCAAGCTCCCGAATCTGACCTGCTGGCCAGGGGCGTAGCTGTCAATCTGCTCCAGGTGGCCAAGCGAGTTGGCCCGCAGCGTGAAGCCGCCGAACACGAAGATCTATCCGGGGAGGAAGGTTTCCCCTTGGACAGTATTGTTGTTGATGGTAGAAGGGGCCATCAAACCTTTTGGGGACACCACAGTGGAACTCTCAATGAAAGCACAAATGTCGGTGTCAAAACCGGCGGATCTCGGGTAGGGGGTCCTGAACTGTGCGTCTAAGGTCGATGGTAAATAGAGACAGGGGACACGATGTTTACCCAGGTTCGGGCCCTCTCTATGGAGGTAATACCCTAGTTCCTGCTTGATTGATCTTGATGAATATGAGTATTACAAGAGTTGATCTACCACGAGATCGTAATGGCTAAACCCTAGAAGTCTAGCCTGTATGACTATGGTAATGAGTGTATATCTTTCCGGACTAAGTCCTCCGGTTTATATAGACACCGGGAGGATCTAGGGTTACACAAGGTCGGTTACAAAGAAAGGAATCTACATATCCACGCCAAGGAGAGTCCCATCCGGACACGGGTGCAGTCTTCGGTCTTCGTATCTTCACAGCCCATCAGTTCGGCCCATGGCTAACAGGCCAGACGCCCGAGGAGCCCTTAGTCCAGGACTCCCTCATCTCTCCCCTCCATGTCAGCAAACAAATAATATTTTAACCTTTATAGCCTGCTTACATAAGCTTATTGTACTTGCTCTTAAGTCGCCGGAGTTGGTTCCTCGGGCACCGAGCCTCTTAATGACGGCATACGGATAGACGGCATGAATGCGGGCAGCTGGCGCCGGCTGGGAACGCACTGCGCGACGGTGCGAGGGACGAGGGTATGGTGTGCCAGGGTAGTCAGCTGCGGTCGTGGCAACATTGGAGATGCCCTTTGCTCACATGCGATCCCCACATTTCATTGAAAAAGCAAGATGACCCGGCATGATCTTAGGTCCTGGGGATGCAGTTGGTCGCGCTACACCACTCCGGGGACGCGTCGCGGCGTGCGCGCACTTCGGCGCCTGGTGCATCCTCGACGAGCTGGGTGTTGATCTGCTGGTCGTGCCACAGCGCTAACGCCACCCTCGGCACACTGAAGCCAACCTCCTCGCTATTGTAAATGTTCATATTTTTTCTATAAATTGGTCAAATTTTATTAAGTTTGACTTCAGTCAAACCTAATATGTAGAGTAAATAATAACGGAGGGAGTATCTTACTCCGTGACCAAGACGGAAGGGAAAACGAGACAACTTATTGTTTATTTGAGTCGTTCCAGTATAATCATGTGGTGTTGCTTATTTCTCATTCCTCTCCAACCCTCTTCTCCATCGATCATGCCGCCCTTCCGTCGAGTCCATCCTCCCGCATGCCTCATTTGAACATTCCGAGTATCATTCGCATGGGCCTAGACCATACTTGTATTTCTAATGTTGTAATTTGTCCGACATGCATACAAACAAACGGTTGTTTAAAGTTTCAGTTTGCCTCCACTAGGTGTCGCTTCCCGTCTTAGTTTTGACATCCCATTCGGTTCATGCCCCAACACATCTTAACGAGATCGATTGATGTTGAGAGATCAATTGCGTGTCGTGCAAGGAGATAAAGCTTTGGTCTATTTCTATGATAGAAATGACTCGCCGGGGGGGGGGGTCTATGGGGATCAGAGGGAGTAAATTGTACATTCATAAGCGAAACGAATGTATTGTACCCACCCTAGTCCTCTTTCGATCGATCTCCGGACCCCGAGATGAAACCGAGAGAGAACGAGTGGGTGCATGTGTGATACCTAAGGCGGATTCAAAATTTTGAACCGGTGATCATAGCATCCGCAAATCATATATAAAGGGTATTCAATGTTCGTTTCGCTTTTGAACGTACAATATACTCCCTCCGATCCTTTCTAGTTTACATATAAGTTTTATGTGTAGTCCAAGTATCTCTACTTTGATCAAACTTACAGAAAAAAGTATAAACATTCAACAATGCCCAATCAATATTGTTAGATTTGTACGTACTCCTAGATTTGTATTCAAACAGAGATGGTTTCCAATTTGTTTTCAAACACGTGAATGTGCTTGTTCTCGCGCATGCTCTTCCTACTAGGATTTCGCCATGTATAGCCAGTCCAATAGTAACTTTTTTAAGCTCCCTGTCCAATAGTACTTGTGGAGTACTGACAACATCTTCAGTAGAGTATGCAGTGCTCATAGTAGTCCCTCCTTCCATTTATATAGGGCCTAAGAGCAAGTCTAGTAAGGCCTAGTCAGCAGGCTATAAGACTTGCCATGTCATTAAAATCCTACTTGGAGGAGTGAGAAGAGAGGAGAGAGAGTGAAGCGGGCTCTTATTCTATAGCCCGGTTATAACACATAGATCAAGAAAAAATAGTATGCATGCAACTCTCTTCCAATCATATACCTTGCTCATGCAAATATTAAATGCTTAGAGCCAACCTAATAGCCATTCTAAGAGCCAACCTATTATATGAGTATTTTTTATGATGGCTCTAAGTGAGGTGGCATCTCTTTATAGCCAACAGACGGCTACATTATTAACCATGCTCTAATGCGTTTTTCAAAACCGCCATTGACTATTGACAAGATTAATAGTACACGAGATGCATAATGTGAAAATTATATCATTGGAAGCTCCTTTCACATACGAATTTGACCGTATGCTTTGTGTAAGTTGCATGTCATATATTATTACTCTAACATTTGGTCAAAGTTAGCCTCGAAAAACGCATTAGGCCCTGTATAGATGGAAGGAGGGAGTAGTAGTGGAAGTGGATCCTCTGACGTAGGTGTCCCTGCCTTACCCTGCCTTTCGGTCACTGACTGGCGGGCCCCATGCTTGCTAGGCCCTGCATGTCAGATACTCAATGGGTTCGGCCACGTCAGGGGATCCTCATCCATAGTATACTCCCTCTATTTTTATTTACTCTGCATAAAACGGAGGGAGTAGTAGTATAAATAACGCGGGCGGGGGAGGGGGAGGGACATTGGTTTGCTCTCAACTGCGGTCCCACAAGCGAGCAAAAAACGCAAGACGAAGCGCGTTCCATTCGGTGAGTGACGTGGAGGGTCCAGTGTGCTGGGGTGCAACGCAAACGCGACAAGAGTGATGTACAGTCAAAATCGATTGACCGGTCGTCACCGAAACCACTATTCACACTAGAACTTTCGCTACTCGGCCTACGCCAGCCACTGCCCCAAAACCACACCTCCTCTCCAGCCCATTCCCCCACCTTTCGATCCCCTAGCCCGCATCAAGCGTCCCCTAGTTCGCCAAAAATCCATGGTGCGCCGCAAGATCACGTACTACAAGATGCTAACACCGGAGCGCCGCGTAGAAATCACGGCGGCGGTCGGCGCCACAGACCTCCGTTCCCAAGCTCGCTTTGCGGCAGGCCAATCCCCAAGTTCTCTGGAGCCAAGCTCCGAGGAGGAGGAAGCCGATCCAATGTTCATGGTGGAGGTCATCGCGCAAAAGGCCTCTGATGCGTATGAGACGATGGACGTCGACTTTGTGCCGGCACCGGGTCCCCCATGGTGCAGGCGGACCAGCGCTTCAACCTGGCGATACTAAAGGAGGATCGGGAGGCGGAGGCTCAAGTCGACGCGGAGCACTCGCATGCCGCTGCCATCGAGGCTCTCCTGCAGGCGGAACCGGATGTCGTGGATGTGAACCGGGCGGCAGAGTCTCAACTCGACGCGGAGCGCGTGGATGCCGCTGCCATCGAGGCCCTCCTGCAGGCGGAACCGGACATCTTGGACTTGAACCGGGCAGCGGAGGCTCAACTCGACACGGAGCGCGCGGATGCCGCTGCCATCGAGGCCCTCCTGTAGGCGGAACCGGAGCTCCTGGACTTGAACCGGGCGGTGCTCTCGTCCGTACAGAGCGCCTGCATGCTCCGCGTGAACGAGCAGCTGGAGGCTCAGGACAACCACGGTGCGAAGACACACGTCGGCAGCTACGGCTGGTTCGCGCCGGTAGCCAAAGATGATGAGGTCGTCTCGTTCCGCGAGCAGTTATAGTTTTTCTTTATGTTGTTGTTTTTAGAGATCTTTTGTTGTGTAAAAACATATATTTATTTAAGTCGCCTGACTTTCATCATATGGGTTAGTCGACCATTTCAGGCGGTTGGATGAATATCTACATCTCCTAACCCTTCTTCCTCACCTCTTCTTCTTCCCCAACAGACCACCGCATGGGCCGTACGGATCTTCCCCAACTTGCGGTTGGATAAACATACTGTATGAACAAAAATTATGTGTCAGCAGTAGGATGGCTGAGTTCGGTTTGATCACATGTGGTAGCACGTGTCAGTGAGGGTGTGTTCCCTTGGTTGGGTTTCTGGCGTGCGGGAGCGACTGTGTAAGGGTGCGGTGCGACCCTGGCATGCAGGAGCGACTGTGTGAGGGTGTGGTGCGACCGTGACAGCCATGCGCAAGTGTACCTCCTTTTAATTTTGAAAACTTTAGGCAAGCTTGGCAAAAATGTGTGGCGAAGTATGGCAATGCAAGGCCTAAACCAAAACAGGATACAAGTACGTACGTAGGATTACTACTTGTGTTAAAAAAGAAAGGCGGGGTTTTCCTTCGCGGGATTGATCAATGCAAATCCTCGTTTGATGTGTCAATTAATGCATATTTTTTCTCCAACTCCCAAAGAGCTAACCATCTCACTCCTCATCGCTTGATTAATGCAACGCCATGCAAACCAACCTTCTCAGTTCCGCATGCATGCAAGGGTATATTAATGTCCTTGGTTGCTAGTACGAGGCAAACCCCATCAATTTTGCCTCAATTAGTGTTAGTGGCCTTTTGCAAATTGTAATTTTGATATACCGGCCTTGTGTACAAAAAATGGAGGTAGTAAATATTTGACTTCCTTCCCCATTGCGGTGATGTCGATGATATCTGGAACGTTGTGGTTTGGCAAAGTGCGTTCAACGGAGAACACCATTGAGGGAGACCACGGTAAGTCGTTCGCAAGTGCCGCCTGCAAGCAGAGATAACTGTCTTATTTGCATCCAGAAAGTACGTTGACACGCGTAAATGTACTAGTACTACACAGTAGCGTCATCCGTCCAGCTTAGTGCGGTGAGGTGGTTTCTCGAAGAAGACGATGGAGAAGCAGAGTCAGCAAAGAGTGAAATGATGGTTGCTTCGTCCATGCTTTGTGATTTGACACTCACTGCTTTGTGATTTGTGATAGAAGGGATAGGGGAGTAGACTCTGTGCTCTATACTGTACATGCATCCAAGCACGGGAGAAAGAGGAGAGACGTTGTATTTTTCTATTCCTTCAATCAATCAATTAGGGAGCTTCGGTTCCATCTTTTTGGCTTTGGCAGCATCATGCACAATGGTTCCCACCGATGCCAAAAGCTATTTTCACATTTGGCTACACATTGTGGATGCCCTTAACTGTACCACTTGGTTTTGCTCCTGTGTGCTATCTATACAAATCTCAATTATATTGATCTAAAAAATTATAGTATCAAGATTAGTAAAAAGGAGGTGATTTTGCCGCACGGATGGCGAGGGAGGTTTCTTATTTTTAGAGGACGTTGGCCTGGCGGTTTGCTAACATGCGGTCCCACGTGTTAGTGCTTTACCAAGCCGATCCGTGTCACATGAGGCAGAACAACGGCAGAAGCAACACGTGGTTAACTTGAAGAAGATGAGGGAGAAGTGGATTCAGCAACGAGTGAAATGATGGTTGCTTCAGCCGTCCACCTTATTTTTTTTAGCATTATTACTTCGTCCCTCCAACTTAACTATGGGAAAGGTGTAGCTTTGTGATTTGACGCCTCATTGCTCATTACTACGCGGCACCAGGACTGGGGTGCTTTACCCCTGCTGCTCTGCACTATATTTCGGTATGGCACGTGGACCCGGTAGCTTGATGTCCCACATGTCGGCAAAAGGGACTAGACATTTATGAAAGCGAGTGCTTCACTCTTACAACGGAGGAGTACACGACACGGCGGCCCAGTGAATTGTTACTTGTACTGTAGTACTACTATAGTTTTGATGTCTCGCATGATCCGTCGATACAAAACCCGATTAAACAGGAAAGGGCGGGATTTTTCCCACGCGGTAGATGATACTGGCCATACATTTAAAAGGCAATTTTAATGTATGCACACTGAATAGTTAAGTAACAATATGAGATCTAGTAAAACTAAAAACACATATGATTTATTGTGTTAGAGTGTAGTAGTAGTGTTGTATTGCATAGTTGTTAGATGTAACATGTGAGAACGTGTAGACATGTAGTTTTGGAGGGCCTATAGAGAGAAACACGTAATACGGTCACTGGACTTCAGAATACGCTCATTACGGTCACTATATACGTTTTGCGGTGATTATACGGCCACTTGCTCACCGTTCAGCATCGGATTGCACTCTGTTGACCGGCCAAATAGTCTGTGTGGCACTATGTTGACTAGTTAAATTGACCACGTTCCTTGTGGGTCCCACCTGTCAGTTCGCATAGGAAAAAGGTCAGATAAACACAAATTTACGCAGGCGCGACAAGACTCCAACCCGTGCGCGGGAACCACCTAGTTGTGTATGTGTCTGTCAGGGCCTGATGTGTGCGCATGCACGTGTAGGTTGAGCACTTGAGCGTGAGACTGTGTGTTGGTCATGTGGTGTGTGCATGCATGCGTGCGTGTGTTCGTGTGAGTGTTGCATGCGATCGGGCTGCGTGTGTTCGTGTGAGTGTTGCGTGCATGCAGTTTGTGTGCATGCGTGCGTGTGTGTATAATCACCACACCAGCTCCTGTGTGTTAAAACACATGGCTCAACATACCAATACAAGGCCACCTTGTCCGTTGTGCCCGCGGTCGTGACTTCGAACCACCGTCCAATATTTTTTTATCGTTTGTTTTCATTCTTACTAGCAAGATGCCCGTGCGTTGCACGTAACATCAAGGTGCATTTGTATGAGTAGTTTATCTTGTGAGATAAAAGGATGAACGAGGGAAGGCCTTATTTGAAAATGTGGAGAGGTGTGTGGGTACCTTTTTGCAAAATTGCCATAGTTTCCTTCTTATCCATCAGATATAAACCGGGCGGCCTATATTGCAGGATGGCAGGCACACCATCATCACCAACTATGTTTTTATAAGAGTGTAGAGTAGATACACGCCGACATGTGGGCCCAATGGTAGTGAGATAATGTGATACAACACTAGAGGTGCTATGTGGAGCATTTAACTGGTCAACTAGTCGTGTCTTGAGCAAATACAGAGCTGTACGGTGAGCCCGTGACTGTATAATAACCACAAAACGTAAATGGTGACTGTAATGAGTGGATTCTGAAGGCCAATGTATGTATCGTGCTTTCGCTTCAAATACAATGATCGTCATTGTATATATCGCGGGAGAAAGATGAAACATGCGTGAATGTGCTGGGGGCATACTTTTAGAGGACCTGGAGATAGTTTGTGCGCGTACGTGAAAGGGGCGTAGAGGGGGTGTATGCGATGGAGAGAGAGATGCTCTTCATTTCTCTCTATTATGACTAACTTTATATGTAGTATAAAAATATAAAATTCACAGTGCGGAATAAATATCATTGTGGGCACCATCCAATGCAAATTAACATTCATACTCCTCCATATAACTTTGTAATATTGTATATATGTAGAAATTCTAAAATAGTTTTTGGCCACACTTTATTCAAAAGGAATGTTGTATGCGAAATAAACATGAAGAGAGGGCTTTTTAGATCAGTGGGGTACATGATGTAACATGTGTGAATGTGTAGTTGATGTATTTGGTAGGGCCTAGAGAGATATGTGTGTATTATGTATTCGAGAGAGGCATGGATAGAGGGGCCGGCGGGGGGGGGGGGGGGGTGGGAGAGATAGCACGAGAAATGAGAGAGGTCTAGAGAGAGAGATGAATATGATGTCACAGCGAGAGATGCCCTTGAGTGTGTATATGCAAGGGGGGAGGGGACAGAGCACAAGGAGATTTTTTTGTGTGGTGTCTGTGTTGGTATGTGTGGGTGTGAGACGATAAAGAGACCTGGGGGCAGAGGGTGTGTCACCGCATGAGGTCCGGTGGGCCGAGGTGAGGCCCTTGGTTCGGTTCCGTCCCGCGCCACATTGGTCGGCCCGTGACGCATTTAGGGAGACCCATGGAGGACTAGTCATACAAGAAAAAGATAGCAGAGTCCTGAAGGACTCTATGTCCACTGACAAAGCCGGCTAGGATTTGTAACCCTAGGTCCTTGGACGAAGGTAACCCCTTATCTCTGATATTACTATTCATCCAACCTAACTTTAAGGGGCATCCTACAGAATGCTCTGCTAGAATCATACTCGTCGATTAGGAAGAGAGGTGGAGACAATGCGTGAGAGACATGCGTAAAGATAATGTGCGTACGGGAGACACGTAGGAAGGTCTATGTATATAGAAAGGGTCGATGGGGATTGTGCGTGTGTATGCTTGTGGTAAAGGTTAGTGAAAACAGTCATAAATGGTTACGAGAGGGAGGGAGGGTTATATCGAGAGCATATCTGCGAGAAAGACACCTCGGGAGAGAGTGTGTGAGCATGTGTGAGAGACCACCGATGGAGAGTGAAACTACACATAAAAGACTGATGTACACATTGATTAAAAACTTAAATTATATCCAAATAGTAGGATGGGATCATGATATTTGCAATTCGCGTAAGGAACGGTCATTGATCCATCAGACATCTGTATTCTATCGAATTTGAGCATGTCTATGCTATTATTCGATATAATTGATCCACATAGTTAGTATTTTGAACTCCAGACAATGCATTGCTTTAGCAATCGAATATAAACGTGAGTATAGTTCATGTTGTGTGTGTAAAGCACATTATACATACAAAAGTTACACAATGAACATTATAAATAGCTAGCTATGAACTAGCATACATTTGAATTCAACTTAAGGTGGTTTAAAAAATTCGAATTCAACATGAAGTCCATTCAATTATTTGAATTCGATATCATGGCATTTGTAAATCATACCTAAATTATGGGGGCACCAATCTTTGCTCTACTTTTGTACATAATAGCATATATAGTCGTGTCCAAAATAGATTCAAATTTACCTCCTCCTTTCCAAAATAATCGTAGTTATATGATTTTCAAGTGTCAAAATTTGAAAAAGAAGCGCATAATTTAATGAGGTTTTCAAACATACAAGGTAAAATTTAATTTTGTCTATTTAGGTCAATCCTCAAAGTTCAAGAGTACTCTAAATGTGAATGCTTCTATTTCAAAATTTTGAATGAAGCGCCAAAAGAGCCTCTACTCGCCCGAAACCGCATGAGACCAATGTTTGGTAGAAGGAAATTACTTTTCTAACTCCGACCCATGAAACCTACCGGCACGATGTCCAAAGGTCTAAACTGGGGTAGGTTTGTAGCTTCATCTAGATGCCACACAACTGCCTTCGAAAAACATTCCTACACAATGGCCGCCTAAGCACACATGCGCGAGGCCGAAATCGCTCCCGCCCACTATTGGGACACCTGGGATTACCATCCTACCCCCGACCCGCTGTAGGTCCGAAATTTAAGAGGGGGGAAAGTTTGTACTTTCCCCAAATTTCAAACAAGTGCGTCCCATCTGTTCAAAAAAACCAAAAACAAGCGCGTCCCAGACCGAAACATGGTTCTCCCTTAGCTCCCCCCGTTCGATTCCCCATTTGTACTGCGTCGTCGCCAAATCTACCTCTCCACCAGCCGCGAAACCCCGGTGTCCTCCGTCCACCACCCCATCCCACCCATCAACGACCGCCCTCCTCCATCACGCCGGAGCCGATACCCCGACGTCGTTGTCCACCGCAACCACAACCACAACGCCCTCCACGGCTAGTAGTTGAAGCCGAGGCCGAGCTGTCTGTACCCGAGCCAGTTCAATCACGCCGTCCTGCGCCTCACCGCTACCGCTCCAACTTCGCCACCGTACACCGCATCGGAGCTGTTCCCGCTACGCCGTCCTTCGCCGCCTCGGATCTGCTTCCCCTCCGCCGACAGACGGCCACCGCAACACAGTCAACAATTAGGCCATGGGTTCTTCCAAGGCTGCACCCTCCTCCAAAACATCGGTTCCCCTGGTAAAAAGAAGAAAATTGCCGCGACATTTGGAGGACATAGCACTGGCAATCGGAAATGGTACTCCTCTTCCCTTATTCGTGCAAATCTTACATGTCTGCTTGCACGGTATTCATCCCACAGAAGACACTAGTTGACCGCTTCTTCCTAATACTAGATGTTCCTAGTAACTCGTGATGCACAAGGTTTCTCCTCATATACTATTTCACCTGAGCTAGAGGTCCGTCGCCCCCCTGGATTTCAATTCCTGGTCGGTTGATTCCCAATTAAAGGAAGCATTCCCTGGCGTAACAGGCGCTAGTCTGCCTATTACGCCGGGGAAGCAGTGCATCAGTGTTTATCTTCGGAGTGTGTGGGGCCTAGGAGCTGCTGGCGCCCGATCTGGAGGTCGGCCGGGCTTAAAAGGATGGCCGAGGGGCACTCCTAAGCACGGCGGTGGTGTGAGGTTGAGGCGAGGGCGGGGTGGCGGAGGCAGGGGTCTAGGTCGGTGGTCGATAGCGAGAAAGATCGTCAACAGTGACTAGCGGGAGGTAGATGAATGCCATTTGCCCGTTCCTTGCAGATCGAACGGTTCATAAAAAATCGACTGACCTATTTATTTTCAGTCGACTGTTATTTTGATAGGACCACATCTGGTGGTGTGCTGGAGGAGTACCTGCATTTCCCAGCCATCCCTGTGCTCATATATTACAAAATCATATGTAGTAGAATCTAATTTTATTTGCCAGGCAATGTTGTAGAGCTATCATATGTCTCCTGTCATTTATTTTTCAACCACCTGCTATCTGCTACTTTAAAGTGCACTAGTTCTGCACACACTTCACCCATACTCTCACTATTGTTTTTTTATGCATGGGTATTTCAGACTCTGCCAACCAGTTGATAGAAGCACGAAATAAAAGAGAGAAGCAGCTCGAGATTTCTTCGGGCTTAAGCAATACACGTTTCAGCGTTATAAAGGGTGCAGTGTCAGCAGATGGAGACGGTAAACGTAGCTCTGGAGTTGATGATGTCGCTCGCCATGAACCACTATCCCAGGTGCTTACTTTAACTTCGCGGTGTCATATGTGGTTGCATGTTGCATATGGTGTCTAGCTTGTATTCGAATGGCCGAAGCCGGCCTTTATTAAGATAAGGAAAGATAGTTTTTACATGAACCACCATCCCGGGAGCACCAGAAGACAAATAGCTAGTAAGGGCACTGGCCGAGCCACTGACAAGCCCAGCACAGACATGAATCACCTGGAAGCCAACTAAAAAGCCACGATGGTGGCGAAGCAGCCCGCCTCCCACCAGGCTCTCAGGTCCTCGATGATCATGCTCACCACTCCAGCCGGATGTCTAGCTTGTATTGCTTCCAATTTGGTTAAATTGCATCTACTTAGCTTACACATTATACCTTTGAATATGACATGCCTTCCTGTTTTTGGTACATACTAGTACATCTGTCTATTAACCATGTTCTTATATCAAAAAAATGTTCTTGTGTATCCCTCATCAATCACTTATGATGAGACAGTCACCCCAGTGGGTTACTGTGAGAAAAGATCCTCTTTTAAAGAATGCAGTGTCAGCCTCCCCTCATGATTCTCAAGAAACAGCAAGGCTAGATGAAGATAGTGAACGTAGCTCTGTAGTTGATGACCGCATTTCCCCTACAGTAGCATTGCAGGTGCTTGCTCTAACTTGGCAGCGTGATATGTGGTTGCATGTTGCATATGGTGTCTAGATTGTAATCCTTGCAATCTGGTTAAATTGCATGGGCTATTCTGCTTAGTTTATACATTATACATGTTAATGTGACATGCCTTACTATTTTTAGTACATAGTACATATGTCTATTAAGCATGTCCTTACATAAAACTATTGTTTTGTTTTGTATCCCGCATTAATCAATAAGACGAGACACCTTTAGTATATGCAGTGTGATATTAGTTCCATCTTTCATATGATTTATAGCATGCGCTGCTTCTAATTTGTTGAAACGCCATTTTTGATGGGACGCTTTTAGCTTTGCAGTGTGATATTGTCTTGCATGTTGCATACGGTGTCTAGCTTGCATTGCTTCTTATTTGTTGAAATGGCTTCTGCTTAGTTTACACAAACAGTTGTGAATATGCCGTGTCGTCCTGTTTTTCGTACATATTCCATCCTGGTATCATGTGTTTGCCTTACATCTCGCATTCTTTTCTAGCTTGTACTACTTCTAATTTGTTGAAATGGCACTTATGACGAGATAGTTTTAACTTGGTAGAATGATATTCGTTGCATATTTCATATGGTGTCTAGCTTTCATTGCTTCTAATTTGTTGAAATGCCTTCTGCTTAGTTTACACATCATAAGCTGTGAATATGCAATGCTGTGAATATGCAATGGCACTAATGACAAGAGACCTCTAACTTGGTAGTGTGATGTTGTTTGCATCTTGCATATGATTTATTTCTTGTACTGCTTCACATTTGTTTAAACGCTAGTTATGACGAGACACTGTTAACTTGGCAGAGCGATATTTGTAGCATCTTTCATATGGTGTCTACCTTCCATTGCATTGCTTCTAATTTAGTGAAATGTCTTCTGCTTAGTTTACACATCATAGTTCTGATTATCTCATGTCGTCCTGTTTTTCGTACATATTACATCCTCCTATCATGTGGTTGTCTAACATCAAAGTTCATTTCGTCTGTATCACGCATCAATTTGTTCTGAAGAACTAAATTGTTATTACTTTTTCTTGTCGGCTTGACTTAACATGGCACAGAGAAAGAGGAAGGAACACAGAATGACAGGGGGTGGTGTTAGTACTAAGGACACATAGAAAGAGAAGCGGAAGAATCCTGCAGATTCTGCTGGTACTGATGGTGCAATAGAAGGTCAAAGTCCAGCAGAAAATTGTACAAACGGGGTATCCCGTGCTACACGAGCTGTAAAACAAGCCAAACAGAAACCAATAGCTGCCACCAAACAAGCAGAGACAGCCCTAGTTGTTGCAACACCTTCCACAGTACCACCAGCTGCACGAGTTACTCGTTTGTCACCTCAGCTAGCAGCACGTTCCGAAGCTCCCTTGCCACCTGGCACTACTTTCAAAGCACTCTTGACACAAGACGAGTTGGCAAGATCAGATGAACTTTGTGAGCTTCAACAACAAGAAGGTAGTTGCTGGAGTCAAGTTACAGTTGCATGCTTCTTTATATGTAGTCTCATAGTTTGATGTACACTAACACTTCCTATGTTCGTTGTTGGACTAGCACCTAGGCACAAGAGAAACAAACATCAGGGCTAATGCTCGATAAGTTAACTAAATCTAGAGGAGGAAGAATGGAGATCCGTTTTGAGGCAGGTTTAAAAAGGCCACGTGATGCTACAGAGTCGGCCAAGTTAGTATCAGAGGCAGCGGTTGCCGTTAGGTGTCATGCACGTATCCTCCCAACATGGATTCAGTACAGGAATGACAAAGACGAAACCCAGTTCAACACCCTCCTCGACCATTTATCTATAAGTATGGTTATGTATGTAAACTAGTAATATTGTCTTGCTCTGTCCCATACTTTCTAGGTTGCTGATAATGAGACTCCCATAATTTTCAACAGATGAGGTTCAAGTTGGATAGCCAAGATGATGCAACCAGACAAGCTTGCACCCATGTTTTCAAGTCTGCTCTGCGACAGTATCGGTATAACTTGAGGAAAACTCACTTTGAAGGCAAGGCTAACAGTGAACTTGCCCAAACATCTCCAGTGGAAAATATATCGGATGAAGACTGGAGAGGCCTAGTTAAACACCGGTCTAATCCAAAGTATCAGGTACATTATATATATGTGATCAGATCACATGTTGAACTCCTATTTAGGCATGTGCCTCACAAATCTATCTTCTTGTAGGTGAACTGTTCAAAGAACAAGGCCAACCACATGAAAGTGAAATTCCAACAGACGACAGGATCTTGTAGCTATATTGCACACTGCGATGCTCTTGTAATTAGCTGCTGTTTCACTCTTTTCACTGTGCCATATTATCAGATCTATATTGACTTGTTCCAAATGAAGAGAAAAGCCCGCAAGGACCAAAAAGTACCTGAATCAAATGCTGTGGAAATCTTCAAGGACTGTCACACCAGCAAGACGAAGGGCATGACTACACCAGTCAAAGCCGCTGTTGTAAGTTCTTAATCCTCATGCCTTTTAACAACTACTTACTCTGACTTGTGCATTGAACTGCATGGTTTGCAGCCAATGTCTATTACTCTTTTCAATTTTATACACAATTGTCTTAGAGTATCATTGCACCTTACAAGGTTTAAAAGAGAGGAGTGATGTTCCTTTGATCTTGATCTGTAATCCAGTTCCGTGCTGGACTTACCCACAAAACATTACAATTGCATGTTTGTCTATTCTCAGTTGTTTTGTGATATGAATGATGTCATACTATGCTTAACGTATTATAAACTTTGTCTCTTTATCCTTAGCTGTCAATACAATGTGAAGAAATAGACAATACATTAGCCATGGTACATGGTCATATGTTTGGAACCTGGTTTTATTATGTACTTTATAGTAAAATACAACTAATATTTTACACAGGTTCACCAGAATAAGTTCTGTATATAGACCAAAGCTATTTTGTTCGGTTTTGCTGCCTCCTTAATATCTTCTATTCTGGTACTACTAATGTAAAAACTAGCAAGCTATGGAAAAAATGGTGGAACCGCCACCTTCTGAAGGTGACGAGGCAACTATAACCGCAATGTCACCTCTTGCTGCAGTGGGTCAGTACCTGTCCACTAACAGTGCCAAAATCACCTTCCTGCGTAATACTTGGTTGGTTGTTAAGGCAATCTCGTCCAAACTGCCTCATGATCAAGATATGAAAGCTCAAAACAATGTTATATCTGCGCTCCAGACACAAGTCCATTCCCTAACAGAGACCCTTTGTGAAACAAGGACAACCATTGTTCGATGTCGTCAAGATATGCATGGTTTTGAAACCAGACTATCAGACATTTACTATGTTGTTCAGGAGCCTAGGAGAAATGAAGGCGAAGGGTATGGTGCTCCATCGGACAATACAACATGAAAACATAACAGTCAGGTCAAATGAACTGAGCTTCTGAACTTCGGGTGGTGCATTTATCTGCCAGACTATTAACTTTTATGACAACCTTTCTTTTGTTTTATGGTTGTAATTTGTTCTGTTGCGATACAAAATTTGTTCTTAACGTGCAGCCACCGACTGAAGAAAACAGCAAGCCATTTTTGTATAGTGTAGGGTGTTCCCTATATTTGCACCGGTGGCGAACTTTGATGCCCAGTGGATGTAATCTGTGCAATCGCCTTAATAGCCTTGCATTAGTTTCAGGCTTATTTATTTCCTAGTCTTCTTTTTCCCTGGTTTGCTAGAGGCCGCAACAACCATGGGCCATATACGGACCGTGGTAACCTTGACCCTGCTACAGGCCATAGGATCCATGGGCCTCCTATGGGCCGTCGGATAAATGGGCCTCCAACGGGCCGTCGAATCGGTGGGCCTCGGACCATCATATAAATGGGTCCACATGGGCCGTAAACGGGCGTAATTGGTATCGGGCCAGCACGGTAACGGGTCGTTAGCAGGCCAGAAGACAGCAAAGGCTTAATTCTGTCACAGGCATAACGGATCGTTAATGCGCCAGAATATAGGACGGGCTGGAAACGGCGCAACGGGTTAACAGGCCAAAAAGGGCCGATTCTAGCCACGGGCCGAATTTGGCCCATTAGGGGAACAGGCCAGTTACGGGCCGGAAGTAATCGAGGGCCGGAAAGGAGCCCAAGAACATATGGGCCGTCAATAGGCCGAAAGCTAACACGGGCTGGAAACGGCCCATGTGAATCATGGGCCGTTAATGGGTACAAAGAAATTTACCATACATTATCGGCTAGAGTCACCGTGGGCCACTAAAGAGCCTAAAGATACCAAAGGCTTCATATGGGCCGAAAGACGTAGTGGGACATACATGGGCCAAAAGTGAAACGGGCTGGTGTTATATTCGACGGCCCACATGACACTGTTGGGCCCATTTCGGGAAGGCCCTAACGGGCCGTGAGTTACCGGGTCGTAAAATGGGCTATTTGCGAACAGATCGTTAACAGGCTTTTCATGGGCCGGCTGCTAACTTTTGACCAAGTCAAATGGGCCAGCCTTTGTAAGCTAAATGGGCCAGTGGTGGGCCGTCGCACGTGTCGACATATCATAGGCGCCAATCTGACCCAATGACGAGCTGACACATGTTTCCTTCGGCAATGAGAATTTTACACGTGGAAAATCGCCATTGGTCCGGGATGTTAACGGGTTATCGGATCCAAAACAGGACCCGATAGTTTAACGGAGACCCGTTACGGTGGATGCCACATGTCGGTCACCCTTGACGAAAGCACTTTTATGCCGTGCGATTTATCATCATGGAAGTGGACACTTCCGTGATGATAATTTTGGCAATTTCATGGAACACTTCTATGACAGCACAGGTATGAGTATCTTGATTCTGTCATAAAAACGTCATGGATTTACATACATGACAGAAAAGGTGACCTATAGTGACAAACACGTATCATCACGGAAGTGTATTTTTTGTAGTGTTAATGCGTTCCTAGAGAAAGCTAAGTTGAAAGATGATGGTAGCAACTACATGGACTGGGTCCATAACTTGAGCATTATCCTCATTGCTGCACAGAAGAGTTATGTCCTTGATGCACCGCTAGGTGACAGACCTGCTGCAAGAGATGAAGCGGATGTTATGAATGTCTGGCATGCCTGATCTGATGACAACTCAATAGTTCAGTGTGCCATGCTTTACGGCTTAGAACCGGGAGTCCAACGACGTTTTGAACGCCACAGAGCATATGAGATGTTCCAGGAGCTAAAATTGATATTTCAAGCTAATGCCTGGGTTGAGAGATATGAAGTCTCCAACAAGTTCTATAGCTGTAAGATGGAGGAGAACAGTTCTATCAGTGAACACATACTCAAAATGTCTGGGTATCATAACCACTTGACTCAGCTGGGAATTGATCTACCAGTTGAGAGTGTTATTGACAGAGTTCTTCAGTCACTGCCACCAAGCTACAAAGGCTTTGTGATGAACCATAATATGTAAGGGATGACAAAAAACGATTCCCGAGCTCTTCGCAATGCTGAAATTGGTGGAGGTAGAAATCAAGAAGGAGCATCAAGTGTTGATGGTTAACAAGACCACTAGTTTCAAGAAAAAGGGCATGGGAAAGAAAGGCAACTTAAAGAAGAATGTCAAGCAAGTTGCCTCTCCTGTGAAGAAGCCCCAAGTTGGACCCAAGCCTAAAACTGAGTGCTTTTACTGCAAAGGAAATGGTCACTAGAAGCGGAACTGCACCAAATACTTGGCGGGTAAGAAGGATGGCAAAGTGAACAAAGGTATATTTGATATACATGTTATTGATGTGTATCTTACTAATGCTCGTAGTAGCGTGTGGGTATTTGATACTGGTTCGGTTGCTCATATTTATAACTTGAAACAGGAGCTGCGGAATAAATGAAGATTGGCTAAGCACGAGGTGACGATTTCTACTTCTTGAGGTTGCGCTGGTTTTTCCCTTGAAGAGGAAAGGTTGATGCAGCAAAGTAGAGATAAGTATTTCTCTCAGTTTGAGAACCAAGTTACAATCCAGTAGGAGACAACGCACAAATCACCGAATAACTGCACAAACAATCAAACAAATTGTACCCAACGCGATAAAGGGGTTGTCAATTCCTTCACGGTTACTTGCAAAAGTGAGATCTGATAGAGATAGATAAACGGTAAAGTAAATATTTTTGGTATTTTTGGTTTATAGATCGGAAAGTAAAAGATTGTAGAAATAGTAGATCAGAAACAAAAATTGTAGATCGGAAACTTATATGATGGAAAATAGACCTGGGGGCCATAGGTTTCACTAGTGGCTTCTCTCAAGATAGCAAATAATACGGTGGGTGAACAAATTACTGCCGAGCAATTGATAGAAAAGCGCAAAGTTACGACGATATCTAAGGCAATGATCATGAATATAGGCATCACATCCGTGTCAAGTAGACCGAGACGATTCTGCATCTACTACTATTACTCCACACATCGACCGACTCCTACCTGCATCTAGAGTATTAAGTTCATGAAGAACAGAGTAACGCATTAAGTAAGATGACATGATGTAGAGGAATTAACTCAAGCAATATGATGAAAACCCCATCTTTTTATCCTCGATAGCAACAATACAATACGTGCCTTGCTGCCCCTACTGTCACTGGGAAAGGACACCGCAAGATTGAACCCAAAGCTAAGCTCTTCTCCCATTGCAAGAAAAATCAATCTAGTTGGCCAAACCAACCCGATAGTTCGAAGTGAATTACAAAGATATCAAATCATGCATAAAAGAATTCACAGAAGATTCAAATAATATTCATAGATAAGCTGATCATAAATCCACAATTCATCGGATCTCGGCAAACACACCGCAAAGTATTACATTGAATAGATCTCCAATAACATCGAGGAGAACATGGTATTAAGAACCAATGAGAGAGAAGAAGCCATCTAGCTACTAGCTATGGACCCGTAGGTCTGTGCTAAACTACTCACGCTTCATCGGAAGGGCAATAGAGTTGATGTAGAAGCCCTCTGTGATCGAATCCCCCTCTGGCAGGGTGCCGAAAAAGGTCCCTAGATGCGATCTCACGGGTACAGAAAGTTGCGGCGGTGGAAAAGTGTTTTCGTGGAT
This sequence comes from Aegilops tauschii subsp. strangulata, assembly GCF_002575655.3. Taxonomy (NCBI): domain Eukaryota; kingdom Viridiplantae; phylum Streptophyta; class Magnoliopsida; order Poales; family Poaceae; genus Aegilops; species Aegilops tauschii. The sequence goes on along the minus strand of NC_053036.3, from coordinate 403,896,966 downwards.
GCCTCTGGTGGTTTGGGGATATATCGAAATATATATGCGAAATAATTAGGTCAGAAGGTGCACGAGGGGCCCACAAGGCTGGGGGCGCGCACTACCCCCTAGGAGCGCCCTCCGTCCTTGTGGCCGCCTTGTGGCTCCTCCAACTTCATCGCCAAGTCTCCTGGTTGTTTTCTGGTCAAAGAAAAATCATCGCGAAGGTTTCATTCCGTTTGGACTCCGTTTGGTATTCCTTTTCTGCGAAACTCAAAAACAAGGAAAAAATAGGAACTGGCACTGGGCTCTTGGTTAATTGTTTAGTCCCAAAAATAATATAAAATAGCATAATAATGCATATAAAACATCCAAAACAGATAATATAATAGCATGGAACAATCAAAAAATTATAGATACGTTGGAGACGTATCAAGCATCCCCAAGCTTAATTCTTGCTCGTCCTCGAGTAGGTAAATGATAAAAACAGAATTTTTGATGTGGAATGCTACCTAACATATTTATACATGTAATTTTCTTTATTGTGGCATGAATATTCAGATCCATAAGATTCAAAACAAAATTTTAATATTGACATAAAAACAATAATACTTCAAGCATACTCACAAGGCAATTATGTCTTCTCAAAATAACATGGCCAAAGAAAGCTTATCCCTACAAAATCATATAGTCTAGCTATGCTCCATCTTCATCACACAAAATATTAAATCATGCACAACCCCGATGACAAGCCAAGCAATTGTTTATACTGTTGATGTTCTCAAACTTTTTCAACTTTCACGCAATACATGAGCGTGAGCCATGGACATAGCACTATAGGTGGAATAGAATATGGTGGTTGTGGAGAAGACAAAAAGATATAATATCACGTCAACTAGGCGTATCAACGGGCTATGGAGATGCCCATCAATAGGTATCAATGTGAGTGAGTAGGGATTGCCATGCAACGGATGCACTAGAGCTATAAGTTTATGAAATCTCAAAAGAAAACTAAGTGGGTGTGCATCCAACTCGCTTGCTCACGAAGACCTAGGGCAATTTGAGGAAGCCCACCATTGGAATATACAAGCCAAGTTCTATAATGAAAAATTCCCACTAGTATATGAAAGTGACAACATAGGAGACTCTCTATCGTGAAGATCATGGTGCTACTTTGAAGCACAAGTGTGGAAAAAAAGGATAGTAACATTGCCCCGTCTCTCTTTTTCTCTAATTTTTTTCCTTTGGGCCTTTATAATTTTTTTTCCTCTTTCCCCCTTTTTTTCATCCGGAGTCTCATCCCGACTTGTGGGGGAATCATAGTCTCCATCATCCTTTCCCCACTTGGGACAATGCTCTAATAATGAAGATGATCACACTTTTATTTACTTGCAACTCAAGAATTACAACTCAATACTTAGAACAAAATATGACTCTATATGAATGCCTCCAGCGTTGTACCGGGATGTGCAATGAATCAAGAGTGACATGTATGAAAGAATTATGAACGGCGGTTTTGCCACAAATACGATGTCAACTACATGATCATGCAAAGGAATATGACAATGATAACGCGTGTCATAAAAAATGGAACGGTGCAGAGTTGCATGGCAATATATCTCGGAATGGCTATGGAAATGCCATAATAGGTAGGTATGGTGGCTGTTTTGAGGAAGGTATATGGTGGGTGTATGGTACCGGCGAAAGTTGCGCGGCAATAGAGAGGCTAGCAATGGTGGAAGGGTGAGAGTGCGTATAATCCATGGACTCAACATTAGTCATAAAGAACTCACATACTTATTGCAACAATTTATTAGTTATTGAAACGAAGTACTACGTGCATTCTCCTAGGGCGATAGATTGGTAGGAAAATACCATCGCTCGTCCCCGACCGCCACTCATAAGGAAGACAATAAATAAATAAATCATGCTCCGACTTCATCACATAATGGTTCACCATATGTGCATGCTACGGGACTCACAAACCTTAACACAAGTATTTCACAAATTCACAATTACTCACTAGCATGAATCTAATATAACCATCTTCATATCTCAAGACAATCATAAGGAATCAAACTTCTCATAGTATTCAATGCACTTTATATGAAAGTTTTTATTATATCCCTCTTGGATACCTATTATATTAGGACTAAATTTATAACCAAAGCAAATTACCACGTTGTTAAAGACTCACAAAATAATATAAGTGAAGCATGAGAGTTCATCAATTTCTATAAAATAAAACCACCACCATGCTCTAAAAAGATATAAATGAAGCACTAGAGCAAAATTGCCTAGCAAACAGATACAAAAGATATAAGTGAAGCACACACTAGTATAGCAAGGTGCAATACAAACAGTATTTAACGCCTTTCCGCCGGCATTTGGAACCATCACCTAGTGAGTGACTGCGATAGGGGGTCCTTCCCACACTACCCAGAAACCGTCGGGGATATGCCCTCCTGGCACACACGCTCGGCAAAATGAGGTCGTGTGTGACCGGCGAGTGATCAAATACGGTTATACATACAGTAGTGCTAAAAAAGTTCATATACAGGCAAAATCATTTCCGGTCGTAAGTTCATCCCACACAGTCAGTCCGCGCTAAACGTTTCCGTTCGTATATACATCCCACACAGTCGCTCCAAGGAAAACGTTTCTGTTCGCAGGTACATCGCACACAATTTCCCCTGTTAAATCGTTTGTGATAGCGTTTCCATTGCACACGGTATTAACAATTTTATCGTTTGCGTTATTGATGCATCACACGGCGCGTAGAAGAAACTGTGTGGCAAAGGCTATCCATCACACACAGTTTTTATGTGGTAACGTTTGCGCCAGGTGCCCTAACGCAAACAGTTTTCAAGACGATGTCGTGTGTGATTGTTCATCAATCCAAAACGGTTTATTCCTAGAAACTGTGTGTGTTGCCTGAGATCATCGCCCATGGTGTTTTCTCAATAACCGTTTGCAATAGAAAAACCCAATTAGCAGGCTAATTATCCTATTATTAATAATCCGTTTATTAACCTAATTGACATTTCATATTAAGCACACAATATATTTCATTTTCATAATTGAAATACATCAGAATACAACATCATATAGATTCAGCACTCAGCTACCCCATTACACAATTGCACCAGCACCAAGTTTCACATGCGACATCTATAACCTTTTGAAATTAGCATCATAGACAGTACATAGACAGATGTATCTCATCTGGAAAACCGTTGAAGCAGAAGGCGAATATTGAGCCTTCATTGATGTTGAAGGTCTTTGCAACTTTAGGCCAGTGCCTGTGGATGATTGTCCGTCCATCCTTCATCCTCTTCAGGAACATTTCAATATTAAACCGTGGGTGTTGTATGAATACCTTCCTCACCTCCTGACCATACAGGTGGTTTGCGAGGTAATCATTAGTGAACTTCTTTGGAAAGGCCTGAAAACAAGGATGTGCATAAATATCTTATCTATATTGGAAATGGGGCAAAGGAATAAAAAAGGCAAGGTATAATAGTTAGTACCATCCTGTAGTGAACCGATGTCTTCCTCATTTGCACACGAAGATCTTGTTATTTTTTGTCGCTAATTTGTTTATGCTAACAATCTTTCTGAGTTTCTTGACTTGACACATATTCATGGACAACTCATTTCCCCATATGCAAAAAGGGTCGAACAGTGGGTCAAAACCTCTGACAGCAGGACCTACATGTGCAAGACCAAATTGTTTAAACCTAAATATTAGAATGGTTCCCGCAATTGCACAATAATGTGCTATTAGACAAAGGACCATGCATGTGAAAACCTCGATTGTAAACCTCAGTGCTTCTCATTGTTTCCCTGCAACACATATGCAGAATTGAACCAAACAGTTAACTGAACACGACAACTAATTAACCAGTTAATAAGTGAGCACCACATTGCACGACACATAGTTCATATACACTAGAGCAACATATTGCATGGTAAAAGTAGATAGAACAATTCACTAGAATTTGTTAAGGAAAGGCAGTAGCTAGCAAACTGAACATGGGTCCTTATAGTGAGCTAATAAGACAAGCTACTCCTCATTTTCGGAGATATCACTGACGATTGGCTCCTTGGACATGGGAGAGGGCGAGGCCTCAGCATCGTGGGTGCCCTCGTCGTAGTGGTGAGTTGCCTGAGCCGCTCCGGGCACCAACCTGCTGGCTCTCGAGTTGAGGTAAGCACGTGCACACTTAGAAAACACCTTGTAGTCTTTGTCGAAGGCACCGAGGGTGGCCTCGAGAAAACGCCATTACTGTCATTTAAAGCAGCCAACTGCATCGCAGCGTCGACGCGCGAGGCGTCGACGGTGGCCTCGTCGGCGAGGTGTTCCTCCAAGATCTGGGGGTCGGCACGAATGGCAGCCATCGCGACCTCATCCGCGCATGCGGCCACGATTTGCTTCTCCGCTGCTAAATGCTCCTTGATCTCTTGGCTATACTGCATGCACCATGGCTTAGGGCGGCACTTATTTGGTGGAGGGGTCAGTGATTTGGGTGGAAGGTGTCGCGCTGGCGGTCGGGGCATGTGGGATGTGGAAGGAGGAGGAGGATGGGGGTCGGGTGTGGATTACTGATGTCGCTTGAAGCTACGTCGGTATTTCCCCAAAGAGGAAGGGATGATGCAGCACAATGGTGGTAGGTATTTCCCTCAGATATGAAACCAAGGTTATCGAACCAGTAGGAGAACCAAGCAACACAACGTAAACAGCCCCTGCACACAAATAACAACACCTCGCAACCCGACGTGTTAAACGGGTTGTCAATCCCTTTCCGGTAACGGCGCCAGAAACGGCGTGCGGACGGGAGAAAGTTGTAATAGATTGAATAAATAGATCACAAATAAAATAAAGTGCAGCAAAGTATTTTTGTATTTTTGGTTTAATAGATCTGAAAATAAATGCAAGGAAAAAGTAGATCGCAAAGGCAATGAGAAGGAAGACCCGGGGGCCGTAGATTTCACTAGTGGCTTCTCTCGAGAAAAATAGCAAACGCTGGGTAAACAAATTACTGTTGGGAAATTGATAGAACTTCATATAATTATGAAGATATCCAGGAAATGATCATTATATAGGTATCACGTCCAAGATTAGTAGACCGACTCCTGCCTGCATCTACTACTATTACTCCACACATCGACCGCTATACAGCATGCATATAGTGTATTAAGTTCATGGAGAAACGGAGTAATGCAATAAGAACGATGACATGATATAGACAAGATGTAACACCCACGATGCGGCTATATCTCCCACGTGTCGAGGCACGACTTAGAGGCATAACCGCATTGTGGTTTTGTCGAAAGAAGGGTCATCTTCACACAATCCCATGTAATGAACAAGAATGGGATAACGAGAGTTGGCTTACAATCACCACTTCACACAATACATAAATATAATTCATACATCATCCAAAATCCACACATAGACCGACTACGGTCGAATCCAAATGAAAATAAGATAACCCCAAATGCTAGATCCCCGATCGTCCCAACTGGGCTCCACTACTGATCATCAGGAAAAGAAACATAGTAACGGCCACATTCCTCATCGAACTCCCACTTGAGCTCGGTTGCGTCATCTGCATTGACATCGTCGGCACCTGCAACTGTTTTGGTAGAATCTGTGAGTCACGAGGACTCAACAATCTCACACCCGCGAGATCAAGACTATTTAAGCTTATAGGAAAGGAAGGTGTAATGAGGTGGAGCTGCAGCAGACACTAAGCATATATGGTGGCTAACATACGCAAATGAGAGCGAGAAGAGAAGCAACACAACGGTCGCGAAGCTAGAAATGACCAAGAAGTGATCCTGAAACTACTTACGTTCATGCATAACTCAAACCGTGTTCACTTCCTGAACTCCGCCGAGAAGAGACCATCACGGCTACACACACAGTTGATGTATTTTAGTTAAGTCAAGTGACAAGTTCTCTACAACCGGACATTAACAAATTCCCATCTGCCTCATAACCGCGGGCACGACTTTCGAAAGATAATACCCTGGAGGGGTGTCCCAACTTAGCCCATTATAAGCTCTCACGGCCAACGAAGGATAAACCTTCTCCTAGGAAGACCCGATCAGTCTCGGAATCCCGGTTTACAAGACATTTCGACAAATGGTAAAACAAGACCAGCAAAGCTGCCCGAATGTGCTGACAAATCCCGATAGGAGCTGCACATATCTCGTTCTCAGGGCACACCGGATGAGCAGTCCGTACAACTAAAACCAGGCCTCAAGTTTTCCCGAGGTGGCGCTGCAAAGGGCTCTAGTTTGGACCAGCACTCAGAGGAACACTGGCCCGGGGGTTTAAATAAAGATGACCCTCGGGCTCGCGAAAACCCAAGGGAAAAGGCTTAGGTGGCAAATGGTAAAACCAAGGTTGGGCCTTGCTGGAGGAGTTTTATTCAAGGCGAACTGTCAAGGGGGTCCCATAAATCACCCAACCGCGTAAGGAACGCAAACTCAAGGAACATAATACCGGTATGACGGAAACTAAGGCGGCAAGAGTGGAACAAAACACCAGGCATAAGGCCGAGCCTTTCACCCTTTACCAAATATATATGCATTAATTAAATAAGAGATATTGTGATATGCCAACATATCCATGTTCCAAAATGGAACCAATTTCAACTTCACCTGCAACTAGCAACGCTATAAGAAAGGCTGAGCAAAAGCGGTAACTTAGCCAAACAACGGTTTGCTAGGAAAGGATGGTTAGAGGCTTGACATGGCAATATGGGAGGCATGATACAGCAACTTGTAGGTAGCGTAGCATGGCAATAGAACGAACAACTAGCAAAGCAAAGATAGAAGTGATTTCGAGGGTATGGTCATCTTGCCTGCAAGGTTCTCAGAGTTGTCGAAAGCTTGATCCTCGTAAGCGTACTCAACAGGTTCCTCATGCACGAACTCGTCTCCCGGCTCTACCCACAGCAAGAACACAGCAATGGGAGCACAATCAATCACGGGAAATGCACAAGCAACATGATGCAAAACATGCATGATATGCGAGATATGATATGCGATGCGTATGCATGCTCCGGAAGAAAAAGGATGAACAAGGCAGTAACTTGGCAAACCAAGTATGCCACTGGAAAGATGAGATGATTTCGGTCGAAATCGATATAAAGATCACCGGAAACGGATGCACGGATTGCAAATGGCAAGCAAAACAAGAATGACACGATTCTGAGATTAACAGCATAATAGCACTTAGAATACAACAAGTAACTATGCTACAGCACCCCAACATAGCAACAAAGCATATGGCAGTAAACTACAGGAGATGCTTGATAAAAGATGAACACTGAGCTACGGATATATCACACCATAACAGGTTCAAACAAGCATGGCAAAAATGCAAAAGATAACAGGATCACAGACTTGGTGAAATTACTGGACATGGCTGAAACAGCATCAGGTAGCAATGTTCAGAGCAAGAAATACACATGCTACAGAAACCTAACATAACAAAACAAGGCATGGCATGAATCTACTAAAAGCATAGAACACAAGTCCCTTACTGACCATGAGCCAGAAAGGATCAGAAGATATGATGGCAACCATGCAAACATAGCAAGTTTCGTTAACAGGTTTCAGACTTGGCAGAAAACAGAGCATGGCAGAAACAGCATTATGAAGGCATCTTTGTGAGCTTGATTCACCCACCACAAAGCAATGCATGACAAAAAAGCATACCTACAGCAAGATGACATGTTTCAGAAGCTAAACATGGCAAGAGCAAATACATAGCATGTATGGAGGAACTACAACAACCTTGGAAAAATTGAATATCATGTTAACAATCTGCCAGGAATAATTTATAGCAAAAGTAGAGCAAGAATAATGCATGCTAGGGTACTCCATAATTGCAAAAAGGGGCATGGATGGATATAGAACAACTATATCTACACAAAATCCTTACTGAACATCACCAAAAGGAGCATGGATCTTTCTGTAGACACATGGATACATGGCAACAAAATAACAGCAGTCACAGACTTAGCAAAATTCTAAGTCCCTGAAAACAGAAACATCACGAAGCCTAGTTTGCATGCTTGTGCTAGTCACCACATAGATCAAAAAAATACATGGCATATACCTCTGTAAACATGGCATTACATAGATCAAAACACATGTAGAGCTCATACTCATAAGATGCACACATCAAATGCAACAAAAATAACAACTCACCAAGTTCTGATAAGTAACAGCAGTAAACATCATATAGCACTCTTGCACCAGAGATTTGGGCATCAAGCTGAACTCAAATGAGCATGGCACAATGGAAAAAAATGAAGAGCATCTCGTGACGAACGTTTCGATATATTAAACGCACGAAACGGGGCACTACACAAAGAAATATGATGCGATGAACAGGAGCATATAATGCAAAATTATCAGGACTTGGAGAAAATCGGGGGGGGGGGAGAAGTCAACCCTCTCGTCCAGATCGAGATCTGGCGCGGATCCGAGGCTCGCCGGGGCTGCTGCTCGCCGGAGATCAAGGGGAAGAGGAGGGCGCCGGAGTTCGGGGCGCGGCGCCGGCGGGAGGTCGGAGGAGGCGGCGGCTGCGGGCTTCGGCGGAGGAGCTCGGGGCGCGGTCGCCGGTGGAGGAGGGAGGCAGCGGGCGGCGGCGGACGGCGGCCTCGGGCGGCGCCGGCGACGAGGCGGCGATGGCGGCGGAGGGTGGCGGAAGGAGGCGCGCGTGGGGCGGGGAAGCCTCGGGCGCGGTCGGGCTCCGCGGGCCAGACGCGGGCTCTCGGGCCGGCGGCGGCGCGGTGGCACGGGGGCCACGTGGCGGCTCCCGATTGGCTGCGGGCGGCGGCGGCTTTCGTCCGGCCGGACCGGACGTGTCCGGCGGTGCGGGGTGGAAGAGACTAGGGTTTGATCTGCGAAAAAAAATCGCTGGGATCACCCATTTATAGCTAGAGGGAGCTAGGAGACTCCAAATGGAGTGCGGTTTTCGCCCACACGATCGTGATCGAATGACCGAGAGCATGGAGGGGACTTAGAGGGGTTTTGGGCTGTTTGGAGGGGGGTTTTGCTGCAACACACAAAAGCACTTTGCGGTTACCCGGTTAACCGTTGGAGCATAAAACGACCTCCAAATGGAACGAAACATGACAGGTGGTCTACCGGTGGTGTACCAAGGCCACTTGGCAAACCTCGGTCCATTCCGAGAACGTTTAATACCCGCTCATGAAAAGAAACAAGAGGGGTGCGCCGGTGCACGTGGGAGTGTCGGATTGCAAAATGGACAACGGGGAAAATGCTCGGATGCATGAGACGAACACGTATGCAAATGCGATGCACATGATGACATGATATGAGATGCATGACATGAACAAAATGCAAAACAAAAAACAAAACCCAACCATGGAGGGAATATCATAACACATAGCCGAAAATGGCAAGAGTTGGAGTTACAAATATGGAAAGTTACATCCGGGGTGTTACACAAGATCTATCTATGTAGAGATAGACCCCATCATTTTATCCTTAGTAGCAATGATACATACGTGTCGGTTCCCTTTCTGTCACTGGGATCAAGCACCGTAAGATCGAACCCACTACAAAGCACCTCTTCCCATTGCAAGATAAATAGATCAAGTTGGCCAAATAAAACCCAAATATCGGAGAAGAAATATGAGGCTATAAGTAATCATGCATATAAGAGATCAAAGAAACTCAATAACTTTCATGGATATAAAAAGATATGACTGATCATAAACTCGAAGTTCATCAGATCCCAACAAACACACCGCAAAAGAGTTACATCATATGGATCTCCAAGAGACCATTGTATTGAGAAATCAGCGAGAAAGATGAAGCCATCTAGCTACTAACTATGGACCCGAAGGTCTACAAAGAACTACTCACGCATCATCGGAGAGGCACCAATGGAGGTGGTGAACCCCATCCGACATGGTGTCCAGATTGGATCTTGTCGTGGAATTGTCACGGCAGATGTCCTTGAGCTAGGACTTAGTCGTGGAGCCATCGCAGCTAGGAAGCTTGAAGGGGTTAAGCAGGACAAGGAACACGAGGGTTTATACTGGTTCGGCCCCTTACGATGAAGGTAAAAGCCTACGTCCAGTTGAGGTGGTATTGATTAGGGTTTCGATGACCAGGGAGCTAAACTGCTATGCCTGGCTCTCGATGAGATCTTGCTTGTCCCTAAACCGCTGCCGGGTCGTCCCTTTATATAGGGAGGCTGACGCCCAGCAGCTTTCAGAGTCCCGGCCGGCTAATAAGAGTGTCCGGCTCGGACTCTCAACTATTCTTGCCTTACACTACAAGCTCTACCATAATAACGATTGTAACTACGGGCCTTAAACCATATCCGGGTCTTAAGCCCATCTTTGGCCCACCGTCTTCAAGCTTGGCACCGGGCTTCTGGCAATGACCATATGAGTAACCCGGCCCCTCCTGGCGGGTGACTCTAAGTTCTATATCCTCAACATTAGGCCCCAGATTGATTTGAGCCGGCTCATGTCAATCTTCAATTCTTTCGACAGAAAAAATCTCCAGCTTACCATTTGTGTGAAGGCCATAACCCGGCGTGACGTCATTCTCTGAACTCCGGGTAATCCGCCGTGACGTCATCTTCCATTAAGCCCGTTTTTTACTCCACCAGATCCGCAATGGATCTTATCTTTACTGCCATCCCAAAAATCGAGGCGTTTCGTGGGGAGATAACCACGCCGTGGTCTCCTTGTTTCTCGCGCCCACTTATGAGCTCGCCCTTATAAATAGGCCGGCCAGACGGGCCTTCAGCCACTCCTCTCTTCTTCATCTTCTTCCTCGCGCCACTGCTCCCCTGCTCGAGCTCTGCTGCTGCCGCCGCCGCGGGTCTTCTCGCCGTCACCAACTCAGGCCGCTGCATCACCCTGATTTGACCAGAGACACGCGACGACCTCCGCGACTCTCCAGCCCCTGTAAGTCCTGCTTGCCCTGTAGAACAGATCTGCCGTAGGGTTCGTCCGTGTTCTTCGTGTTCTTCGCTATCGCCCACGAGCTCCGGTAGTTTTCATTTTTACTGCCCTTTTTTGATCTTAGCCTTGTATAGAACCACTGCGGTAGCTGTTTAGCACCCATTTCTCATGCAAGTAGACCTCTTTTTACTGCATAAAGGCCTCATTCGAGCTCAAGAACTCCCCTACGTCTGTTTTTAGGTCTAGAAATTTTCATTTTGCCCGACCATTTTGATCCAAAATATTTACCGCAATGTGTGAAACCTGTTTTCACAACACTTAGTAAAAAACTGCACTCATTGAGTCATGGCGGTTTATATTCCCGGCTTAAAGAAACCACGCGCCGTAGAACCTTCCGACTCAAAGGAGACCATGCGCCATAGAATTTTCCGGCTCATCTGTGATAAGGCCGTAGACAATCAAATTACTCTCCATACCTTGGGCGGCTTAAATAACCTGGTGCACTTAGATATATGTCATTAGTCCCCTCTGTAAGCCCCCACTTTAACATTGAACTATAACTTCCCTCCGGCTTATATTTAACCGGACGTTTCCTTTTATCATAGGCTGCCGACTTTCACCATGCATCCCAAAGCTCCTAAAGCCTCTATCACTTGCAATTGGATGAGGTCCAATGTCACCAATGAGACCTTAGCGGATTTTGTCAAGTCAGGCTACCTGCCCAAGAAGGATGTCATGTCCTACCGTGCCCCTGACCCATCAGAGGAGAGACCACAGCCAAAGGACGGGGAGGTGGTCATTTTTGCGGATCACATGAGCCGGGGCTTCGCACCGCCCGGCTCAAAGTTTTTTAGAGACGTGCTGAACTTCTTTGACCTGCGGCCACAAGATATAGGACCCAACTCGGTGTCCAACATCTGCAACTTCCAAGTGTTCTGCGAGGTCTATCTTGGAGAGGAGCCCGCCTGCTGCTCTTCAGAGAGCTCTTCTACCTGAACCGTCAGAATGAGTGCGCCAATGGGCCAAGTTTGGAGCTAGGTGGCATCTCCATTCAGCGGCGGAGGGACTGCCTTTTCCCTTACGCAGAGCCTCCAAGCCACCCCAAAGACTGGAATCTGACGTGGTTCTACTCCCAAGACACGTCGCCGGCTGATGAGAGTCCGTTGCCGGCTTTCGCCCCTCGCGTCTGGAGCCAACACACCCACTGTCAGACAAGCTGACTCAAGCAGAGCGCCAACCTCTGCTCCCCACCATAAACAAGATCAAGGCTCTCCTGGGCAATGGTCTCAACGGAATCGATCTGGTCCGGGTCTGGATCTCCTGGCGGGTGATCCCATTGAGCCGCCGCCCCGGCTTAATGTGCGAGTACACGGGCCGAAAGGATGACCCCCAGAGACACAGCCGCAACGATCTTCCTGAAGATGTTGCAGAGGATATGACCAAGGCTCTTTTGAACAAGAGCCTAGCAGACTGCGGGAGGACCGGGTTAGGCCCCTTCTGCAAGACCAACCCAGCCCCAGCGGGAAGCCGCTGATCTGAACATCTTATCTTCTTCTGTATATAACTTTCATCTGAATCGTTTTAAGAAATCATCATTGTATTTTTCAGGCTGATGACAAGTTCTGGCGGGTCAAATATGACCATGAGGCGGCCAAGAAGGCCAGAAAGGCGAAGAAAGCCGCTCCCCGTAAGAAGGGAAGTAGGCCAACCGCTTCAGAGCTGATGCAATTAAGCGACAGCTCCGAGTCAGAGGTACCCCCTGAACCTTTAAGCTCTTGCTATATCTGCTATTTACTTCTGTCCACCTTATCCATACTATTCATCAACAGGATGACACCGGCGCAAGTAACCCGGTGGTTGAAGAGGTAATGTCACTTTCCTCTGACTCGGAGCCCTTGCCAAGGCTAAAAGTCCGAAGGGTAACCCGGAAAGTAAGCTTTTCCAATCCTTTAGCTTATCAAGATCCTCAATTTATTTTGAAGCGACAGGTTCATGAAAGCCGGTGGCACACCCGGACCAACAAAGACACTGACCTTTCTGCCGGGTTACCTGACGCATCGAGGAAACGCCGGACCGAGGTGATCTCAAAGTTGTACCCTTTTCATCCTTTGGCAGGTGTTATACGTCAACCACTCAACTCTTCTGACTCAAATTATCAGGAAACTTCCCCCTCTTCTGGCGACTCTATGCAGTCGAATCTTCCAGCTTTCAAGACTGTGCCCGGGTAATGATAATCATCTCATGTTATACTTGTCTTTACTTACACTTTTGTGCTTAATCTTTTTTGTCTTTTCAGTGCTCAAGCAAAACTCAGCAAAAGGGCGAAGAAGCACAAGCCGGTCGATGAGCCGGATTTGCCTGAGCCAGAGGCAGCCGCTCAAGAACCGCCAGCTGCCTCTGCTCCTGAGGCCGCTGCTCCAACCAACAAGCCCGTAACAGAAGCTTCTGTTAACCCGGAGGCCTCCAGCTCGGCTCAACCAGCAGATGACCCGGACGTGGTAATCACCCGGACGGAGTTTGTTGAGCCGGGGAGACCTACTGCGCTGGCCAAGTGCTCCGCCAAAGGGGAGCTGCTAGAGTCCTGCCGGGTTAACCTGGACCTCACTGACTACGCCAATTTGAACATTGGAGAGATCGTATCCGGCTTCGTTATCCAAGTGCACAAGAGCCGGGACGCAGAGATTGCCATGGTGAACCAGATCCAGCAGAAATCTGAGGTATTATTCTTCTGTCCTCTTACTTACTGCATAGTTACCTTTACCATGCTAGCCCCCAAGTCGACGACTTATGATTGAATATGTTGTAGACTTTAAGTTCCGGCTTACTCACTTGAACCGACAAGTTGTAGATAGAAACGTTCGATATGCATTAGCCCCCAAGTGCCAAGTATCTTTGCCTGGAAAGTGCTTGGGACTTTAAAAATGCACAATAACTGTTCATCCTATAACCCGAAAATTATGCAGGCTGCTTGTAAAAAGTTTGAAGCTGACATCTCTGATCTGAAGAGCCGGCTAAAGACACAAGAAATGGAGACCCGGAAAGCAAATGCTAAATTTTTGTCCAGTATTGCTGCACAAGAACAGCTGAAGACAAACTTTGATGCTGAACGAAGAGCCTGGGCCGAAGAGAAGGCCACTCTGGTGAACCGGGCCGAACAGAAGGAGAAGGCTCTCTCAGAGAAGACCGCCGAACTCTCCGGCTTAAAGCGCCAGGTGTCCCAAATGGTTGCCGCAATCTTCGGTAAGTCATCTCACCGGCTTTCATCAAGTTTAGAATCTTTATATCTCATAATTCATCCTCGTCGGCGGCTTATCTGATTCTGTTAAACAGGTCCCAGAAGTGCCAACCTCAACCAGAGTGTGGTAACCAAGCTGAAGGCCGTGTACACCCTGGTGGAGCAGCTCTACACCGGGTCACAGCGTGCCTTGGCTGTGGTGGCCCTATCCAACGAGGTGCCGACTCACCTGGCGGAAGTTCTTCGCCGGCTCGCCGTTCTGCCGCAACGTATCCAAGAGCTGCGACGGGCCTCTGCAAGAGCCGGAGCGATCGCCGCGCTGAGCCGGGCCAAGGCGTTCCTTCCAGAGTTAGACCCGGCGGACATCGCCCTCGGCTATCCAAGTTTGAAGGAAGACGGCTCAACCTTCGATCAAAGGGACTTTGCCGCCTGCGTGAAGATCGTGTGCCCGGTGGCCACCCTCATTGGAAACGACACCGATCTGACCAAGTACCAGCTGGGTTACAATGCGGAAAATCAGAGGATCCCGACCCCGCGCTATGAAGCCCTCAGCTTAATCCCGCCGGCTCGTCAGCACACCTTCGCCCCGGAGATTGACCCGGCGGGGTTAATTGACGAGGAGGCTCAATTCGAAGCTCTGAGCGGCATCGACTAGAAGTCATCGACTTTCCAGGCCTTGGGAACAGCCGGAGGAGAAGAGAGGGACGAGCCGGAGACTTCCACCCAGCAAGCGTCTTAACTTTGCGGGCGGCTTATAAAACAATGCCTCACCCTTTTGGACTCAACGAGTCTTGTAATAGAATAGGGTCAACACTTTAACTGTGCCGTGCCATCGTGCACGCATTGAATGCTGAAGTCTATTGAAGTTGTCTTCCTTACATTCCTCCGGGTCGTAATCAATCATTTAGTTTCCTTAAGCTCACAATAGTTGCTTTCGACTATCCTGCATACAAGGACAAATCACAAGTCTCTAGGCGGCTTACCGCACTGAGAATCATATGTTTTAGATATATAACCCGGAATATGAATAAAAAAAGACTGGTCCTCAATTATATCCCTAATACAGCCGTAATAACACACCTAGCAGTCTGCAAGCATACTTCCGGCTTAGATAACCCGGGTAATAAGGTTGGTACCTTAATTCCGATTTACCTGTCTTAATAGTTAACACTGTAAATCAATGTTAAGCCGGCGAAGTGAGACCCAGCTGTACACACTTTGAAATAATCAGAAGAAACTTACGATAAAGCCGAAGAACTTAGGGGCTTCCGGTTCGAATACGACCAGAGACCCGGCCCAAAGGGGTTATGCTAGGATTCGAATACGATCATATAGCCCCCAGTGGGTGTGGCGATGCCAATCAAGAGGGTACCGACAGCTATGTTCTCTTTGGTTCGAATACGACCCATGTTTGAACAGGAAGCCCCCAAATGACCTTAAGAATTGTTTAACAACGCTGATTCGAATACGATCCATGTCGGTTCTCGAAGGGGTTAAACTATGATTCAAATATGATCAAAGAAAACTCCCCAATGAGCTCGGCACTTTGCCAATCAAATGGGTATCGACAACTATGTTCTCTTTGGTTCGAATACGACCCATGTTTGAACAGGAAGCCCCCAAGTGACCTTATTGCTTACGGCTAGATTCGAATACGATCATAAGCCGGATCCTCCTTCAAGTTATCATGTAATCTTGCAATGAAAACAACACGTGCACATTTGGAGGAGAAAAAAGGACAGAGGTCCTGCTTTATTGCTTATCATAATATGTATATGGCTTAGAGAAATATGTACATTAGGAGAGCCGGTGGCTCAAGTGTAGTAAGGCCGAAGCTGAGCTATGTTCCACGGCCGACGGGTCTCTTCCTCCGACTTACGTGAATCTTTGTGCTCCCGAATGTGAATGAGGTAATATGACCCGTTGTGCAAATTCTTGCTGACCACAAAGGGTCCTTCCCAAGGCGGGGATAGCTTGTGCGCATCTATTTGATCTTGGATGAGCCGGAGCACCAGATCGCCTTCCTGGAAGACCCGGGACATAACTCGGCGACTGTGATAACGACGCATGTCTTGTTGGTAAATCGCTGATCGAGCTGCTGCCACATCACGCTGTTCGTCCAACAAGTCAAGAGCATCTTGGCGCGTCTGTTCATTATCCGCTTCAACATAAGCCGCCACTCGAGGCGAGTCATGACGGATGTCACTGGGGAGGACTGCTTCTGCTCCATAAACCATGAAGAAAGGGGTGAAACCCGTAGACCTGTTAGGAGTAGTATTGATGCTCCATAACACGGAGGGTAACTCCTCCACCCAACAACCCGGCGTCCGTTGCAAAGGGACCGAAAGCCGGGGCTTGATGCCCTTCAGAATCTTCTGATTAGCTCTCTCAGCTTGACCATTGGATTGAGGATGAGCCACCGAGGAAACATGAAGTCGGATATGCTCTCGCTGACAAAACTCCTCCATGGCGCCTTTGGATAAATTGGTGCCATTGTCAGTTATAATGCTGTGTGGAAAACCAAAGCGAAAGATCACCTTTTTCATAAACTGAACCGCCGTGGCTGCATCACACTTGCTAACTAGCTCCGCTTCAACCCACTTGGTAAATTTATCAACTGCCACCAAAAGGTGGGTCTTCTTATCCTTGGACCTTTTAAAAGGCCCAACCATATCAAGCCCCCAGACCGCAAAGGGCCAAGTAATTGGGATCATCCTCAGCTCTTGAGCCGGCACATGATCCCGTCGCGAGAACCTTTGGCAACCATCACACTTACTGACCAAGTTCTCTGCATCAGCATGAGCCGTCAACCAATAAAAACCATGATGAAAAGCCTTGGCCACAAGAGACTTTGAGCCGGCGTGATGGCCACAATCCCCTTCATGAATCTCACGCAAGATCTCTTGACCTTCCTCAGGGGAAACACAACGCTGAAACGCTCCCGTAACACTGCGGTGATGCAACTCGCCATTGATAACAATCATTGACTTAGCCCGCCGGGTTACTTGTCTGGCCAAAGTTTCATCCTCAGGCAACTCTCCCCGGGTCATGTAAGCCAGATAAGGTACCGTCCAGTCCGGTATGATGTGGAGAGCCGCCACCAATCGTGCCTCTGGGTCAGGGACAGCCAAGTCTTCCTCTGTAGGTAATTTAACAGAAGGGTTATACAGGACATCCAAGAAAGTATTAGGCGGCACCGGCTTTCGCTGAGAGCCCAGCCGGCTTAGGGCATCAGCCGCCTCGTTCTTCCTGCGATCAATGTGCTCTACTTGGTAGCCCTGAAAGTGCCCAGCAATGGCATCAACCTCGCGGCGATAAGCCGCCATGAGAGGGTCTTTAGAGTCCCACTTGCCTGATACTTGTTGAGCCACCAAGTCTGAGTCACCGAAACACCTTACCTGGCTCAAGCTCATCTCCTTAGCCATCCAAAGACCGTGGAGCAAGGCCTCGTACTCAGCCGCATTGTTAGTACAAGGAAACATCAATTGTAGCACATAATGGAACTTATCACCCTTAGGGGAAGCCAATACGACTCCAGCCCCCGAGCCCTCCAACTGCCTGGACCCATCAAAGTGAATAGTCCAATATGTGTTATCCAGCTTTTGCTCGGGCACTTGTGACTCTGTCCAATCATTGATGAAATCCACCAAGGCTTGAGATTTAACAGCAGTGCGTGGCACATATTTCAGACCATGGGGTCCGAGCTCTATAGCCCACTTAGCCACCCTCCCTGTGGCCTCTCTGTTTTGAATGATATCACCAAGAGGGGCAGAACTGACCACAGTGATGGGATGACCCTGAAAATAATGCTTAAGCTTCCGGCTCGCCATGAACACACCATAAACAAGCTTCTGCCAATGCGGATACCGCTGCTTGGACTCAATGAGCACTTCGCTGATATAATAAACCGGCCGCTGAACCAGATGCTCCTTACCCTCTTCCTTGCGCTCCACCACCACAACCACACTGACAGCTCGTGTGTTCGCTGCCACATATAGTAATAAGCGCTCTTTATCAATCGGAGCAGCAAGGACTGGGGGCTCTGCCAGCTGCTTCTTGAAATCCTCAAAGGCAGTATTAGCTGCATCATTCCAGACAAAGTTATCAGTTTTCTTCATTAACTGATATAATGGCATTGCCTTCTCACCCAAACGGCTTATAAACCGGCTTAACGCAGCGATGCGACCCGCCAAGCGCTGAACATCATTTATACACGCCGGCTTAGCAAGGGAGGTGATGGCCTTGATCTTTTCCGGGTTAGCTTCAATGCCTCTGTCAGAAACCAAGAAACCCAAGAGTTTGCCTGCAGGAACACCAAAAACGCACTTGGCCGGGTTAAGCATCATCTTGTAAACCCGGAGATTATCAAAGGTTTCCCTCAAATCATCTATCAGGGCTTCCTCCTTTGTAGATTTAACCACAATATCGTCCACATAAGCATGAACATTGCGCCCAATCTGGTTATGAAGACAGTTCTGCACGCAACGCTGATAAGTCGCCTGTGCACACTTGAGTCCAAAGGGCACAGATACATAGCAGAAGGCTCCAAAGGGAGTGATGAACGCCGTCTTCTCCTGGTCCTTAACTGCCATTTTAATCTGATGATATCCGGAATAAGCATCCAAGAAACTTAAGCGCGCACAACCCGTCGTAGCATCAATAATTTGATCAATACGGGGAAGGGAAAAAGGATCAGCCGGACACGCCTTGTTTAAGTCCGTGTAGTCCACACACATCCGCCAAGTGCCGTTCTTCTTGAGCACGAGCACCGGGTTAGCTAACCACTCTGGGTGAAAGACTTCAACAATAAACCCGGCCGCCAAGAGCCGGGCCACCTCTTCACCGATAGCTTTCCGCCTCTCCTCATTGAACCGCCGAAGGAACTGCCTGACCGACTTAAATTTCGGATCAACATTGAGAGTGTGCTCAGCGAGTTCTCTAGGTACACCTGGCATGTCAGAAGGTTTCCATGCGAAGATGTCCCTATTCTCACGGATGAACTCGATGAGCGCGCTTTCCTATTTTGGATCCAGATTGGCACTGATGCTAAACTGCTGAGATGAATCTCCTGGAACGAAATCAACAAGTTTAGTCTCATCAGCCGACTTAAATTTCATTGCCGGCTCATGCTCCGTAGTCGGCTTTTTCAGAGAGGTCATATTTGTTGGGTCAACGTTGTCTTTGTAAAACTTCAACTCCTCTGTTGCACAAACAGATTCTGCAAAAGCTGCATCGCCTTCCTCACATTCCAAGGCCACCTTCCGGCTGCCGTGAACCGTAATGGTCCCATTATGACCCGGCATCTTGAGCTGTAAATATACATAACACGGTCGTGCCATGAACTTGGCGTAAGCCGGCCGCCCAAATATGGCATGGTACGGACTTCTTATCTTGACCACCTCAAAGGTCAATTTTTCCACCCTGTAGTTGTTCTCATCTCCAAAGGCCACTTCCAACTCGATCTTGCCGACTGGGTAAGCCGACTTACCAGGTACCACACCATGGAAAATAGTGTTTGATTGGCTGAGATTCTTATCAATCAACCCCATACGACGAAATGTCTCATAATAGAGGATGTTGATGCTGCTGCCTCCATCCATGAGTACCTTAGTGAACTTATATCCTCCCACCTGAGGATCCACCACCAGGGCCAAGTGACCCGGATTATCCACCCGGGGAGGGTGATCCTCCCTACTCCATACTATAGGCTGCTCAGACCACCGTAAGTAGCGTGGAACCGCCGGCTCAACAGCGTTCACAGCCCTCTTATGAAGCTTCTGATCTCGCTTACACAGACTGGTGGTAAACACATGATACTGTCCACCGCTAAGCTGCTTTGGATTGGTCTGATAACCTCCCTGCTGCTGTTGATGACCCTGGCCAGACTGCTGATTAAAGCCCCCTTGACCGTTCTGAGGGTTAGAATTTGAGCCGCCGCCCGGGCCATGAAAGCCGCCGGCGCCTGAGCCGCCGCCCGGGCCATTGTAATTCTTAAAGGCCTTCATGATTGCACAATCCTTCCATAGATGAGTTGCTGGCTTCTCTCTAGAGCCATGCCTTGGACAAGGCTCATTCAACAGTTGCTCCAGCGTCGGGCCTGACCCGCCGCCTCGGGGTGGGGGCCTCCCCTTGCGTCGCTGGTTATTACCTTGTGAGATGGCGTTGGCTACAAACTCTAGGCTGCCATCGGCCTTGCGCTTGCCTCCTCCTTGGTTTCCCGGGTTATGCTGAGGACCCTTGCCATTGCCGTTCTTCTTTCCCTTCCCTATCCTTTCATCATCTGAAGCGGGGTCCTTGGTACCATCAGAATCGGCGTACTTGACAAGAGCCGCCATCAGTGTACCTATATCTTGCAGTCGCGCTTAAGCCGCCCGAGTTTCATCTTCAGGGGCACAAAACGACAATTCTGCTCCAACATTAAGACTGCAGAGCCGGCATCCATCTTATCCGAGGAATGTATTATCTCCTTAACCCGGCGAACGCAATGTGTCGTAGAATCACCCTCCTGCTGCTTGCAGTTAGTCAAATCCACAATTGACATAGACTGCCTACAGGTATCCTTGAAGTTTTGGATGAACCGGGCCTTCAGCTCAGCCCAAGACCCAATGGAATTCGGTGGTAGCCCCTTCAACCAAGTGCGGGCAGTCCCATCTAACATCATGGTGAAGTACTTAGCCATGGTCGCTTCACTGACCTCCAGCAGTTCCATAGCCATCTCATAACTCTTGATCCAGGCTGCGGGTGTAAGTCTGCCGTGTAATTAGGCACCTTCCTAGGGCCTTTGAAGTCCTTGGGTAGACGTTCATTGCAGATAGCTAGCACTAAACAAGGGACACCCCCAGTCCTTGTAGGGATACCCACGTCGACGGAAGTCGTCGGATAAGCCGGGGGAGTCTGGTAAGCCGTCAACTGAGGCACCTGTTCCGCCTCTTGCCACGCTCTGTCTTGGCCTGCTGCGTGAAAGGCTCCGTTATGAGCCGGGCCATGGCCAGGGGGCGGGTCATGGCGTCGGACGTTACTTGAGCCGGTCGCTGAGATCATGTGTCTACTGTAACTCGGGCTCCGGCCTGGATGAGGGGTCGAGTGGATCCTGTCCCGGCTGTAGGAGTACGCCTCTTGCTGCGCCAGTGCCGTCTGAAGGAGTTCCCTGACCCGGCGGGTTTCAATAGCCGTCGGAGAATCGCCGTCAATTGGGAGAGCCGCCAGCCGTGCTGCTGCGGCGACCATGTTCTCCAGCGGGTTGGCATAATGACCCGGTGGTATTGGCACGTACTGAGGCGGGGCAGGGGGCATCTGGGGAGGCCCCATCACTTGTGGCTGAATAGGGGTCCCCGACCCGGGCACTACGACCCCTGGCGGGTTACTAGACCCTACCCCTGGCGTGTTGAAGAGGTTTCGTGGATCGTAAACCGGAGGGAGTCGAGATTGGGCCTTTTGATGCCTCCTTCTCAGGACCTCATTGGACGCGTTTTGATCCATCATGAGCCATAAGGACTGCGCTTGAATCAACTGGGTTTGGGCGTTGAGAGCCGCCCTTTCCGCAGCCATCCTAATCCCTTCTGCTGCCAGATCCTCCTTAGCTTTCACTAGATCCGGGCCCGGGCGGGTCGTGCACGCTGAGCCGTCTCGATGAGATCGGCGCAGAGATCCGGCTCAGGGCCCGGCTCACCAATCTTGCCAATGAAAACATGAATTCCGCCGAAGGGGACCCGGTACTCATACTCAATTGAGCCGGCGTCGGGGCCCCAGTTTGCATCGTCGATGTAGAGCTTGCCGCGACGACTCTTGGTCATCCGGCCCACAGCGTATCCCTTGAGCCCTTCGAAGCTGCCCTTCAAGAACTCAAATCCACCGTGCGCTGGCCCCACGGTGGGCGCCAACTGTCGTGGAATTGACACGGCAGATGTCCTTGAGCTAGGACTTAGTCGTGGAGCCATCGCAGCTAGGAAGCTTGAAGGGGTTAAGCGGGACAAGGAACACGAGGGTTTATACTGGTTCGGCCCCTTACGATGAAGGTAAAAGCCTACGTCCAGTTGAGGTGGTATTGATTAGGGTTTCGATGACCAGGGAGCTAAACTGCTATGCCTGGCTCTCGATGAGATCTTGCTTGTCCCTAAACCGCTGTCGGGTCGTCCCTTTATATAGGGAGGCTGACGCCCAGCAGCTCTCAAAGTCCCGGCCAGCTCATAAGAGTGTCCGGCTCGGACTCTCAAGTATTCTTGCCTTACACTACAAGCTCTACCATAATAACGATTGTAACTACGGGCCTTAAACCATATCCGGGTCTTAAGCCCATCTTTGGCCCACCGTCTTCAAGCTTGGCACCGGGCTTCTGGCAATGACCATATGAGTAACCCGGCCCCTCCTGGCGGGTGACTCTAAGGTCTATATCCTCAACAGATCTGGTGGTTCTGGACTCTGCGGCGGCTAGATGAATATTTCGTCGACTCCCCTAGGGTTTCTAGAATATTGGGGTATTTATAGAGCAAAGAGGCGGTCCAGGGGGCACCCGAGGTGGGCACAACCCACCAGGGCGCGCTTGGGCCTCCTAGCGCGTGCTGGTGGGTTGTGCCTCCCTCGGGGCACCCCCAGGCCCAGCCAGGACCCGTTGTGTTCCTTCTGGCCCATAAAAATTCTTCGTGCAGTTTCGTGGCATTTGGACTCCGTCTGATTTTGATTTCTTGCAATGTAAAAACATGCAGAAAACAACAACTGGCACCTGGCACTATGTCAATAGGTTAGTACCAAAAAATGATATAAAATGACTATAAAATGATTATAAAACATCCAAGATTGATAATATAACAGCATGGAACAAAAAAATAGATACGTTGGAAACGTATCAGTTACCTGCCTGGATAGACGAGGCCGAGCAGCGTGAAGGAGGGTCGCCGGTGAGGAGGCGGCCCTGCAAGCAAGGAGTGAAGGTTTCAACTTGGAAAGGAAGGCGGAAACAGGGGAAATGTGGCTTTTGGTAAGGGGGATGGGGCGGGGAGGTAGATATTTCCGCGGAAGCCGATATTTTGAATCGGTTCAGCGAAAAAACTGGCGCGCAAAGTGTCACCAGACACGGTCCCTTATTCAGAATTGTGTACGATATTGGAACATCACAAACGATTCAGATAGCTTATCCCATGTGTGATGAGTTTCAACATAAAAAATTTTGGTTTGAATTTCCCTAGTTACAGTGGTCATCCACGTCATTGCATAATTTGCATACACAAAGGAGACACAGCACACCCACACTTCTTAATCAAGCAATTTCAGCAATTAAACAGAGCTAGCTGACCTAAACATTACTCTAACAAATTAAAGACCGACGCTCTTAATTAAACAAAACAAAGAGTACTACTACGGCTGGTGCTCGTCGATCTCCGCCGCCTCCTCCATGTCCAGCTCGCGCCCGACAATCTCCTGGGGAAGGGGCTCCATGGCATCCATCGCACCATACTCGGCAAGCATCTCGCCATTCGCATCCGCCATATCTTTGGAATAGGCTGCCACAAGCTTGGCATGGGCGGCCACGATCTTGGCTTGGGCGGGCTCCGTCGTGGCAAGGTATGCCGCGTAGGAACGGACGGCTGCTCGAACGCTCTCGATGATTGCCAAGTCTTCGGTCGTGGGTTGCCGAACGTTGTCGGAGAAGCTTCCTTTGATTTGCGTGGTCACTGCCATGAGCTGGGCGTGGGTGGCGTCGACATGGTCGTGGGCGGCCTCCAACAGGGCTAAGGCCGCCGCTGCGGAACGGACAGCTGTTGTGCCGCTCTCGCCAGTTGCTATCCCCGAGGCAGATGTTGCTGCCGCCACCTGAGAAGCAACTGTGGCCGTTTGGGCTGCCTTGGCCGCCCGGTCGCAGATTGCGGCCGCGCTCACGAAGCTTGTTAGCATGCGCCTGGCGGTTGCGGCTGCGCTCTCGCCGGAGTGGGCCGCCGAAGTAGGCCTCACGAAGCGGGTCCACATCCCCATCTTTCACCGGAGATGATTGAACAGTGAAATGATATTTGGGGAGCGAGCTAGTGTGCTTGACACGTCGGATGTGGACTGTAGCCGCCGCTATGCCGTGTGCGTACTATACACCGACGGTGCTCCAGGATATTTTGTACCGCATCTCACACGGTTGGTGATAATAAACTATGTGTGATATACTTGATTTTGCATCTTGGTTGGAAGTACATAATGGGGTCACAGCTACCAAGGATGGTGTTTGAATTGCTAGAACTTTTATCTGCAGCGAACATGCAACTATAGGTGTGTCGTCAAAAAAATTGGAATTATTCAGGGTTCGTTTGGACATTTTTATACATTAACTTGGTTTTCTAGGCATTTCAGGTGCACAATTCAAAATTAAACTACATGCACATGCTCCGGTGCACCTAAATGGGTTGTAAAATGATATATGTGTCCATGGGTTGATGCTTATGTCCCATTCAAGAAATGGGGATGAATTTCAAACACCACGACACCGTGGCTCTCCGGCAAACATTGAGGTGCTTGCTTTTGTAATTCTAGTAAATACAAAACTCGTCTGAAATTCATGGACCTTGGCATGCTATCATGGAACAGCATCAACATGTTGCGGTAAATAAATATTGTCCCGTTTGGGGTAGGTTATGGAATAAGCTTCTCGCAAACCAGAGCTTCTCTCACAACAAGCCTGATGGTTTCGGTAGGGAACGTGCCACCTTGGGGGACGAAACGATATCTGTTGCCTCTTCTTACTTTCAAAATTTTTCTCGTGTCAACATAGAACAACAAGAGTGTTGTGCAATTTTTGGGATTTTTCGGGGTTCGCTTGGACATTTTTATACATTAACTGAGTTTTCTATGCATTCATGTGCATAATTCAAATTTGAACTACATGCACATGCTCCAGTGCATATAAACGGGTTGAAAAATCAAATGTGTGTCCTTGGTTGCAACCTTAGGTCACATGCAAGAAATGGGAATGAATGTCAAACACCTTTGCCACCGTTGCTCAGCCGCTAACATTCAGATCTATGGTTTTAAAATTCTAGTAAATCGAAAACTCGTCTGAAATTCATGAAACATGACATGCTATCATGGAACGGCATCAACATGAAGTGGTAAAAATATTGTCCCATTTTGGGCAGGTTGGGTATAAGCTTCTCACAAACCAGAGCTTCTCGCAACAAGCCTCATGGTTGCGGCAGGGAACGTTTCACCTTTCTGGATGAAACGATATCCATTGCCTCTTCCCGATTTCAATTTTTTCTCTAGTGTCAACATAGAACAACAGGAGTGTTGTGTTAAATTTTGGAATTTTTCAGGGTTCGTTTGGACATTTTTATACATTAAATGAGTTTTCAATACATGTATGTGCATAATTCAAATTTGAACTACAGGCACATGCTCTAATGCATATAAATTGGTTGAAAATTCAAATATGTGTCCTTGGTTGCATGCTTAGGTCCCATGCAAGAAATGGGAATGAATGTCAAACACCTTGCCACCCTCACTCAGTCGCAAACATTGAGATACATAGTTTTTAAATTCTAGTAAACCCAAAACTTGTCTGAAATTCATGAAACTTGGCATGCTATCATGGAGCGGTATCAACATGCTATGGTACAATTTTTGTCCCATTTGGGGCAGGTTTGGGTATAAGCTTCTCACAACAAGCCCGATGGTTTTGGTAGGGAACGTTTCACCTTTCTGGATGAAACGATATCCATTGTCTCTTCTTGATTTCAATTTTTTCTCTAGTGTCAACATAGAACAACAGGAGTGTTGTGTTAAATTTTGGAATTTTTCGGGGTTCATTTGATCAATTTTATACATTAATTGAGTTTTCAATGCATTTATGTGCATAATTCAAATTTGAACTACAGGCACATGCTCTAATGCATATAAATTGGTTGAAAATTCAAATATTTGTCCTTGGTTGCATGCTTAGGTCCCATGCAAGAAATGGGAATGAATGTCAAACACCCTGCCACCGTCACTCGGCCGCAAACATTGAGATACCTGGTTTTTTAATTCTAGTAAATCCAAAACTCGTCTAAAATTCATGAAACTTGGCATGCTATCATGGAGCGTCATCAACATGACGTGGTAGAATTTTTGTCCCATTGGGGGCAGGTTTGGGTATAATCTTCTCACAAACCAGAGCTTCTCACAACAAGCCTGATGGTTTCGGTAGGGAACGTGCCACCTTTGGGGACGAAACGATGTCCATTGCCTCTTATTGCTTTCAGAAAATTTCTAGTGTCAACATAGAACACCACGAGTGTTGTGTTAAATTTTGGAAATTTTCGGGGTTCGTTTGGATATTTTTATACATTAACTGGGTTTTCTAGGCATTTTATGTTCATAATTCAAATTTGAACGACATGCACATGCTCCAGTGCATATAAATTGGTTGAAAAATCAAATCGGTGTCCTTGGGTGCATGCTTAGGTCCCATGCAAGAAATGGGAATGAATTTCAAACACCACGGCACTGTTGATTGCCGGCAAAACGTTGAGATACTTTGTTTTTAAATTCTAGTAAATCCAAAACCCGTCTGAAATTCATGAAACTTGGCATGCTATCATGGAATGGCACCCAACATGTTGTGGTATTTTTTGTGTCCATTTTGAGAGGAGGTGCACTCGAATAACATCCAACAAAGGCATTTTGAAACAAATAGATGTCACTCTAACATCGCAAACGTTTTAGATAGAACACCCGTATGTAAACCGACAGCTTCCCCAGTAAGCCAAGGGAAAATGTGTCGAGCAGGATTTGTGCAGCTCTTCATCGCAAATGTTTTAGATAAAACACCTGTATGCAAAGTGAGAGCTATGGTAAGCCAAGGGAAAATTCGCCGCGCGGGATTTGTGCATCTCTTAAACGCAAACGGTTCAGATTGAATAAGGTATGCAAAGCGAGACTTTGGCGCTAAGCCAAGAGAAAATTTGGCAAGCAGGATTTGTACCTCCCTTCAACACAAACGGTTTTTTCGGATGACCCGTGTGCAACCACGTCAGACAATTTGGTAAGATTTGCATCTGTCATATTGGGTATATTGCCATTTGTAAAACTGGAAAGATTGACATTTGTTGATCTAGTAACATTACCATTTGTCAATCCTTGTAACACTGCGATTTGTCAACTAAATTTTTTGCAACTATAGATATGCACCTAAAAATCACTAGTACTATCTAATTTTTGCAACTAAAATTCAGTAATTAAGTATAGATTTCATTCATAGATTAAGCAGTCATTCATAGACAAACAGTTCAACTCGACAGCTGAACCGACCAAACTTTTCCCCAATTGTTGCCAACCACGTACTGAAATAGCTAGTTCAACTATATATACTAGCTAATTTTAAGTACGTCGTACTGTTCCACTACATCTATAGTCAGATGAACTGAACAAAATAGCCCCTAAATACTACTACTACTATGGAGGGGCTTTGTACTCCTTCCGGCAGCCTTTCCTTTGCTGGGCGCGCTCAGTAAGAGGAAGAGGAATAGGAGCCTACCGATGAGCTGGACAACTGCAATACGGTGCCTGCCGCTGCTGCACCTTCAGCAACACTCACCTCGAACGCCCTCTGCCGCTCCAAACGACCCCGCTCGAAGCGGCCGGGCTGCTCAAAGATCTCCTAATTCCTCGCCTCTGCGTCGGCGTGTGCTGCGGCCACGACTGTGGTAAGGCTCTTTGTGTGCTCGACGAGGGGCTCCTCCTCCTCCCGTAGGAACTCGATGTAGCGCGCAAGGTCGCTGACGCACGTGCGGGCCTCCACCTCCGCCTCCCTCCTCCGAGTGGCGGTGGCCGAGCGGGTGATGATCCCGGCGGTCGACGATGGGCTGGCGGCTGACGATGGGGTGGCGGCCACGACCACCACCTCCCGCCTTTGGGCCGCGGTGGTGGAGCGGGTGATGTCCATGGTGGACGGCAGTGGGGTGGCGGCCACAACGGCCACCTCCCGCCTTCGGGCCGCAGCGGCGGAGCGGGCAATGGCCCTGGCTTTCGACGGTGGTGTGGCGGCAACAGGGGCTGGCAACAGCTGCCGACGGGCAGCGGCTGAGCGTGTGGTGGGTGTTCCACGCACACCCAACAAGGACGCCATACGCACTACACTACGCCGTGGACTGCGCCGCCGCCGCGGTGTCGCCTCCCAGCTGGAGATGTCCTCTGATGACGGCGGAGTGGCTGAGCGACGACGAAGGACTGGTGCCATTGGCGATTGTGGGAGAAGCACACGAGATAAGCTACAGGGAGTGAGGGGAAAATGCGACGCAGGACTCGCCGGCCGTGAGGGTTTATATAGTAGGCTGGTAAGCATTGGGATTTGGGGGGATTTCACCGAGTTGGGCGGGAAGCTTGCGCGGGAATGGGCTCACCACCGTTTGGCCAAAAGAACGCCCCCGCGCGCTGCTCAAGCTTGCGCTCGAAGCTGTCTGCGACAGCGGGATGACAAGACGTGTGAGAGGAGGACGAAAGGACACGTACACATACGGTTAATAAAAAAACATTTGAGATTTAATTACCTACTATACCCCTGTCCTTGTTTATAAGTAGGATTTAACTAATAAAATACGAATACATGTCGCCAAACATTATATCGTTGGATTCGTATTTGAACATAGTTTCCCGTTATATAATTTTTTTGCGGGGTCCGGTTATATAATTTTTGTAACATGCATTAACATTTATTTGGTTAAATTTAAGGTTATATACCTGCAAGCGTTTGCCCACAACACACACGGCTTATTCCATCACAAACAGCTCGGATGGATCAACTGTATGCCACGTGTCGCACACACAACTCTAATCTGATTCTTGCTTGATGTCTCCGACATCGCTCGCACAGTTCGTCTTATTTTCCACGTATCACTGTGCCGGCCTCTGCTTGCCGTTAGGCGCCGCAGCACGCTGTGCTCGCCGTCAGGCGCCCTGGCGCGCTCGGCTTGTCGACAGCTTTTCCATGCGTGTTCAACTGCTATATGCATATATATGGTTGCTCGTCATTGATTCGACCACGGAGCGCTCTGCTCGCGTCCCTCCGCGTGCGCTCTGCCAGTGGTTGGGCCTGTGCACGATCACGTCAGGGGCCCCATATGCATGCGGTTGCGCTACGCACGTTGCCACGCGACGCAGTTACGTGCGGCATAGTGGAGTTATGCGCTTCAAATTAGAACTGCCATCAGTGCGTGCCAATATTCCAGGTCGTTCGGCTTCCCCTTTAATTCCCGTAGCCATTATAACCTTAGTCTCTTCAACCTTTCGATCGCGCCCCACAACACAACAAGCACTCCCACGACGACACATAGTGAGGGGATGTCTACCGGTGCTCCAATGGAGTTCGGCGAGCATAAAGTGGAGACCCACGCGAGGGATACACAGATCTCTCGGTGGTGTACACCATCGACCCGGCCGTGGTGGACGACTACATCAACACGGTTGAGCAGTTGCTTGCTCGAGACAAGTACAAGGTAGTCGGCATCGACCTCCAGTACACCAGCGGTCGTCCCAACATAGATCAGAAGGTTGCCGTCGCCCAGTTGTGAGTGCGCCATCATGTCCTCATCTACCACTACTGCATGGCCACAGAGCCTTCCGACCGTTTCGCCAGGTTTGTCAACAGCACCGACTACATGTTCGCTACGGTGGAAACCACCGATGATGTAAAAGCGCTCGGGGTTACGGGCTTGGCCTGCAAGAACCTTGTCGAAATCCGTGAGCACTATAGGGTCTGGGCAGCATGAAGAAGGACTCCCTGGTTGAAGTCGCCTCGGCCATCATCGACCCATACTACGAAAACATGAAGCGGGATGCCAACAGAACACGTCCCGTATCCTGGCACGGGGCCTGGATGTGGCAACTGGATGAACCTCACCTCTGGTTCGTGGCCAAGAGCGTGTACACATGCTATGAGATGCATAGGCGGATCGTTGACATGAGGAAGTGCCTCGTTACCCAAATCAACGAGGCCGGATCAAGTCACAAGCAGAGCAAGCGTCACAAGAAGTAGATGATGATCAGATGATCGTTTATCCTAGTTAATCATGCATGTAATATATAGTTTACTTTGGTGTGTGGAAATGTCATGTGTGTAGTAGCCACCTATGTAATTATGCATGTAATAGTTTACTTTGGTGTGTGCAAATGCCATGGTTGTAGTAGCCACCTATGTAAGTGGATGTTTAATTTGGTTATGCAACCATGTCCTTATAAGTGTGTGTGTGTATGCGTGTGTGTGTGTGTGTGTGTCTATATATATATATATATATATATATATATATATATGTTGTTCGGTATGCAATCCCATCGCACAACACACACGTCCTATTAGCAGCAATCGTCTGTGTTATTATCGGTCTTCGCACACATTTCTGATTACAGACCTATTTGCCGTGTATCACACACATCTTGTTATATTGAACCGTTTCTGTTCTCTTGCCTCAACGCAAACAATTCATCCGAGTGAAACGCATGCCTTATATTGCACACACCTTGATCTGGCTGACCATTTCTTTTGTGTTGCCTAATCACAAACAGTTCATCCAAGTGAACCGTATGCTATATATCGCACACACCTTCATCTGGCTGCCCGTTTCTTTTGTTCCTCCTCATCGCAAATAGTTAATTGAACTGAACCGTACGCCCTGCATCGCACACGCAACTAAAATCTGAACCGCGTTTGATGCATCCGTCATCACAAATGTTTTGCACCTTTTTGACGGTTTTTTACACCACCGTTTGTGATTATTGCATCGCACACAGTTTCGTCGAAGGGTCTCTGATCGTAGTGTCGCGTTAGCAGCATCCTGTAGTAGTGACATAGAGTATTCTAATAAATCACGATTCATGCGTGTCCCTCTCAAAAGGGGTGTACAGCAAGGATGATTTTTGCAGACTAAAAAGCAAAGACTTGAATCATACAAGACGCTCCAAGCAAAACACATATCATGTGGTGAATAAACATATAGACTCAAGTAAAGTTCCCGATAGACAAAGACGAAAGAGGGGATGCCCAAGCTTAGGCTCTTGGTTGTCCTTGAATATTACCTTGGGGTGCCTTGGGCATCCCCAAGCTTAGGATCTTTCCACTCCTTATTCCATAGTCCATCAAATTCTTACCCAAAACTTGAAAACTTCACAACACAAAACTCAACAGAAAATCTCATAAGCTCTGTTAGTATAAGAAAATAAATCACCACTTTTGGTACTGTTGTGAACTCATTCTTTATTTATATTGGTGTAATATCTACTGTATTCCAACTTTTCCATGGTTCATACCCCCCGATACTACCCACAGATTCATCAAAATAAGCAAACAACACAAAGAAAACAGAATCTGTCAAAAACAGAACAGTCTGTAGTAATCTGTAACTCCAAAAATTCTGAAACATTAGCATAACCTGGGCAATTTGTGTACCAATCCAGTGCAAAAAGAATCAGATCAACAACATGCTTTTGTGAATTATGAAAATTATTTTTCTGGGTGCAAAAGTTTCTGTTTCTCAGCAAGATCAAAACAACTATCACCATAAGCTATCCCAAAGGCCTTACTTGGCACAAACACTATTTAAAACACAAAACCACATCTAACCATAGGCTAGATGAATTATCTATTGCAAAACAGGAACGAAAAGCAAAAACAAAAATAAAATTGGGTTGCCTCCCAACAAGCGCTATTATTTAATGCCCTTAGCTAGGCATAAAACACGAATAGATCTAGGTATTGTCATTTTTGGTATGCAATCCATAAGTGGTTCTCATAATAGATTCATATGGCAATTTAATTTTCTTTCTAGGAAAGTGTTCCATGCCCTTCCTTAATGGAAATTGAAATCTAAGGTTTCCTTCTTTCATATCAATAATTGCACCAATCGTTCTAAGGAAAGGTCTACCAAGAATAATAGGACATGTAAGATTGCAATCTATATCAAGAACAATGAAATCTACGGGCACATAATTCCTATTTGCAAAAATAAGAACATCATTAATCCTTCCCATAGGTTTCTTAATAGTGGAATCCGCAAGATGCAAATTTAAAGAATAATCATCAAATTCACGGAAACCTAACACATCACATAAAGTTTTGGGAACTGTGGAAACACTAGCACCCAAATCACACAAAGCACGGCACTCATGATCTTTAATCTTAATCTTAATAGTAGGTTCCCACTCATCATAAATTTTTCTAGGGATAAAAACTTCCAATTCAAGCTTTTCTTGAAAAGATTGCATCATAGCATCAACGGTATGTTTAGTAAAAGCTTTGTTTTGATTATAAACATGAGGAGAATTCAACATGGATTGCAACAAGAAATACAATCTATTAAAGAAAAATTATCATAATTAAATTCCTTGAAATCCAAAAGAGTGGGTTCATTGCTACTTAAAGTTTTCACCTCTCCAATCCCACTTTTATCAATTTTTGCATCAAGATCTAAAAACTCTGAATCATTGGGACGCCCTCTAACTAAAGTTGACTCAACTCCAGCCCCATCTTTATCAGGATTAATATTGGAAAACAAATATTCAATAGGAGTCATATCAATCACTTTAAGATCTTCATCATTATTTTCACGGAAACTAGAAGAACACGCTTTTACAAACCAACCTCATTTAGCACGCATCTTAGTGGTTCTTTCTTTGCACTCATCAATGGAAATTATCATGGCTTTGAGAGACTCATTAATATCATGCTTGAGTGGAATAGATCTAAGTTTCAAAGAATCAACATCAAGAGAAATTCTATCCACATTCCTAGCCAAATCATAAATCTTGAGAAATTTTTCTTCAATCAAAGCATTGAAATTCTTTTGCAAACTCATAAGATCTTTAACACTAATCTCAAAATCAGTGGGCATCTTATTAAAATTTCCATAAGAATTGTTGTAGGAGTTACCATAATTATTGGAGGAATTACTAGGAAACGGCTTAGGATTAAAATTACCTCTATACGCGTTATTACCAAAATTGTTCCTACCAACAAAATTCACATCCATAGATTCATTATTATTCTCAATCAAGGTAGACAAAGGCATATCATTAGGATCAATAGAAGCATTCTTGCAAGCAAATAATTTCATAAGTTCATCCATCTTTCCACTCAAAACATTAGTCTCTTCAATCGCATGCACTTTTTTACTAGTGGAAGATCTTTCGGTGTGCCATTAAGAATAACTAACCATAATATTATCTAGGAGTTTAGTAGCTTGTCCTAAGTAATTTCCATAAAAGTACCTCCCACGGCCAAATCTAAAGGATTTCTAGCAGCAAAATTCAATTCGGCATAAATTTTTTGTATAATCATCCACAAATTCAAACCATGAGTGGGGCAATTTTGTATCATTAATTTCATCCTCTCCCAAGATTGTGCAACATGTTCATGATCAAGTTGCTTAAAATTCATAATATCATTCCTAAGGGAGATGATGTTAGCGGGTGGAAAATACTTGGAAATAAAAGCATCTTTACACTTATTCCATGAATCAATACTATTTTTAGGCAAAGATGAAAACCAAGTTTTGGCACGATCTCGAAGTGAGAACAGAAATAGCTTCAATTTAACAATATCATTATCCACATCTTTTTTCTTTTGCATATCACATAACTCAACGAAACAATTAAGATGGGATGCGGCATCTTCACTAGGAAGGCCGGAAAATTGATCTTTCATAACAAGATTTAGCAAAGCGGCATTAATTACATAAGATTTCGCACTAGTGGCGGGAGCAATCGGAGTACTAATAAAATCAACATTATTGGTGTTGGAAAAGTCACATAATTTGGTATTATCTTGAGCCATCGTGACAAAGCAAGCAATCCAACACACGAGCACACAATAAGCAAGCGAAGAAGACGAATGGAAGAGGGGCGAAGAAAAGGCAAATCCTTTCGAAAATCGTTTTAGAAGTGGGGGAGAGGAAAATGGGAGGCGAATGGCGAATAATGTAATGCAAGAGATGAGAGTTTATGATGGGTACTTGGTATATCTTGACTTGGTGTAGATCTCCCCGGCAACGGCGCCAGAAATTCTTCCTGCTACTTCTTGAGCTTGCATTGGTTTTTCCCTTGAAGAGGAAAGGGTGATGCAGCAAAGTAGAGATAGGTATTTCCCTCAGTTTGACTACCAAGGTATCAATCTAGTAGGAGACAACGCACAAATCACCGAATACCTGCACAAACAATCAAACAACTTGCACCCAACGCGATAAAGGGGTTGCCAATCCCTTCACGGTTACTTGCAAAAGTGAGATCTGATAGAGATAGATAAATGGTAAAGTAAATATTTTTGGTATTTTTGGTTTATAGATCGGAAAGTAAAAGATTGCAGAAATAGTAGATCGGAAAAAAATATTGTAGATCGGAAACTTATATGATGGAAAATAGACCCGGGGGCCATAGGTTTCACCAGTGGCTTCTCTCAAGATCGCAAATAATATGGTGGGTGAACAAATTACTGACAAGCAATTGATAGAAAAGCGCAAAGTTATGACGATATCTAAGTTAATGATCATGAATATAGGCATCACGTCCGTGTCAAGTAGACCAAAATGATTCTGCATCTACTACTATTACTCCACACATCGACCGACTCCTGCCATCATCTAGAGTATTAAGTTCATGAAGAATAGAGTAACGCATTAAGTAAGATGACATGATGTAGAGGAATTAACTCAAGAAATATGATGAAAACCCATCTTTTTATCCTCGATGGCAACAATACAATACGTGCCTTGCCGCCCCTACTGTCACTGGGAAAGGACACCGGAAGATTGAACCCAAAGCTAAGCATGTCTCCCATTGCAAGAAAAACCAATCTAGTTGGCCAAACCAAACCAATAGTTCGAAGAGAATTACAAAGATATCAAATCATGCATAAAAGAATTCAGAGAAGATTCAAATATTATTCATAGATAAGCTGATCATAAATCCAAAATTCATCGGATCTCGGTAAACACACCGCAAAAAAAAGTATTACATCAAATAGACCTCCAAGAACATCGAGGAGAACATGGTATTGAGAACCAAAGAGAGAGAAGAAGCCATCTAGCTACTAGCTATGGACCCGTAGGTCTGTGGTAAACTACTCACGCTTCATCGGAAGGGCAATAGAGTTGATGTAGAAGCCCTCTGTGATCGAATCCCCCTCTGGCAGGGTGCCGGAAAAGGTCCCTAGATGGGATCTCACGGGTACAGAATGTTGCTGTGGTGGAAAAGTGTTTTCGTGGATGCCTCTGGTGTTTGGGGATATATGGGAATATATAGGCGAAAGAATTAGGTCAGGAGGTGCACGAGGGGCCCACAAGGGTGGGGGTGCGCCCTCCATCCGTGTGGCCGCCTCGTGGCTCCTCCGACTTGATCTCCAAGTCTCCTGGTTGCCTTCTGGTCCAAGAAAAATCATCGCGAAGGTTTCATTCCATTTGCACTCCATTTGGTATTCCTTTTCTGCGAATCTTAAAAACAAGGAAAAAAAGGAACTGGCACTGGGCTCTAGGTTAATAGGTTAGTCCCAAAAAATAATATAAAATAGCATAATGATGCATATAAAACATCCAAAACAGATAATATAATAGCATGGAACAATAAAAAGTTATAGATACGTTGGAGACGTATCAACGATGCGTGTCAGAAATGGTTCCAAGGTCCATGTGATTGTCGTTGGCACGCTACCTCTACATATACCTTCGGGATTAGTTTTAGACCTCAATAATTGTTATTTGGTGCCAGCGTTGATCATGAACATTATATCTGGAACTTGTTTAATGCGAGATGATTATTCATTTAAGTCAAAGAATAATGGTTGTTCTATTTATATGAGTAATATCGTTTATGGTCATGCACCTTTGTTGAATGGTCTATTCTTGTTGAATCTCGATCGTAGTGATAAACCTATTCATAATATTGATGCCAAAAGATACAAAGTTGATAATGATAGTGCAACATACTTGTGGCACTGCCGTTTAGGTCATATGGGTGTGAAGCGCATGAAGAAACTCCATGCGGATGGACTTTCGTAATCACTTTACTATGAATCATTTGATACTTGCAAACCATGCCTCATGGGTAAGATGACTAAAACTCCGTTCTACGGAACAATGGAGCAAGCTAATGACTTATTGGAAATAATACATACCAATGTATGCGGTCTGATGAGTGTTGAACCACGCGGCGGGTATCGTTATTTTCAAACCTTCACAGATGATTTAAGTAGGTATTGGTATATCTACTTGATGAAACACAAGTCTGAAACATTTCAAAAGTTCAAAGAATTTCAGAGAGAAGTAGAGAATCATCGTAACAAGAAAATACAGTTTCTATGATTTGACCG
The DNA here is from genome assembly GCF_002575655.3 of Aegilops tauschii subsp. strangulata. Lineage (NCBI taxonomy): Eukaryota > Viridiplantae > Streptophyta > Magnoliopsida > Poales > Poaceae > Aegilops > Aegilops tauschii. The sequence goes on along the minus strand of NC_053036.3, from coordinate 403,860,488 downwards.
CGGAGGTGAATATTTGAGTTACGAGTTTGACCTTAATTTAAAACAATGTGGAATTGTTTCACAACTCACGCCACCTGGAACACCACGGCCTAATGGTGTGTCTGAACGTCATAACCGTACTATATTAGATATGACGCATTCTATGATGTCTCTTACCGAGTTGCATTTATCATTTTGGGGTTATGCATTAGAGACAACCACATTGAAATTAAATAGGGCACCATCTAAATCCGTTCAGATGACACCGTATGAACTATGGTTTGGAAAGAGACCCAAGCTGTCATTTCTTAAAGTTTGGGGATGCGATGCTTATAATTCTCCACTTCACTCTGAAATTCTTTGAACTTTTCAAATGTTTCAGACTTGTGTTTCCTCAAATAGATATACTGAAAGTGCTAGTTATCGACTAGAGGGGGGGTGAATAGGCGATTTTTATGAAAGTCTTCAAAACATGGGAGTTTCGAAGACAAACGATAGAAATGAACCTATTGACATGCAGCGGAAGGTAGACTACACTAGACAAGCCATAGTCAAACAAGTAATGAAGCTAAAGCACGAAGACTATTAGCAGCTAGGTAGTATGGATCAAGATGAAAGATAGTATGAAGAAAAACAACAATAGTTGTCACACAGTGAAGTCAAACAGATAAGACAAGCAAGCAAAAGACTTCACGAAGACAAACTGTAAATAAGTGAAGGAAGGGATAGAACCAGTTGCTTGGTGAAGACAAAGGATTTGTTGGACCAGTTCCAGTTGCTGTGACAACTGTACATTTGGTTAGGGAGGCTGAGATTCAACTCAGAAGACCACGTCTTCACCTTATTCCCCTTGAGCTAAGGACACTTAGTCCTCGCCCAATCACTCTGGTAAGTCTTCAAGGTAGACTTCCAAACCTTCACAGACTTCGTTCACCGACAATCCACAATGACTCTTGGATGCTCAGAACGCGATGCCTAACCGGCTGAGGATTCACAGTCCTCAAGTGTAACAAGTCTTCAGGTCACGCGGACAGAAAGACTTCAGTGATGCCTAACACTTTTTGGCTCTGGGTGTTTTGGGCTTTGTCCTCGCAAGGATTTCTCTCTCTCTCAAAGGCTTCGAGGTGCATTGCTCTCAAACCACAGAAGCCGTGCACTAACTCTGAGCAGCCACCAATTTATGGTGTAGGGGGTGGGCTATTTATAGCCACTAGGCAACCCGGCCTGATTTGTCCGAAATGACCCTGGGTCACTAAGGAACTGACACGTGTTCCAACGGTCAGATTTCAAACACACGCGACATAACTTGGGCTACAAGTAAAGCTGGCTCATCCAGCTCTGGATAAGGTTTGCTCTCATTGTCTTCGCTCGAAGACATAGGATTTGGTTGAGCATCACTTCAGTCACTCTGACTTTGTTCACTTGGACCCCACTTAATAGTACGGTGGTTCCTATGAATCAACAAAGAAGAAAAGGAAACTACGAAACAACTATGTCTTCGCACTCCATAGTCTTCACGTGAATGTCTTCTCGAGTCATAATCTTCATTGTGAATGACTTCACATACCACCAATTTCTTCAATGTCTTCACACATTTTAGGGGTCATCTCCGGTAGGTAAACCGAATCAATGAGGGACTACAACCTGTGTTATCCTGCAATTCTCACAAACACATTAGTCCCTCAACCAGGTTTGTCGTCAATACTCCAAAACCAACTAGGGGTGGCACTAGATGCACTTACAATCTCCCCCTTTTTGGTGATTGATGACAAACTGGTTGAAGTTTTCAACGGGGATGAAAGTATGTGAAATTGTAAAGGATTAAGATATTGTCTTCATAAGTAGTAAAAGGCTCCCCCTGAAGATATGCATATAAGTATTTTGCTTTTGAATGCAAATGCACATGGCAGGTTGTACTTGTGGAGATCCTCTTCAACTAATGAAGACAATTCGTCATGCATGAAAGGATATAACGAAGGTAATGACATGCATAATGAAAAATGGACGTCTGCGAAATGACTTCGTGCGGGATTTATCATCGCACATGCGGAATTTATCATCACATCACATAGTTGGCAGAAAAAGGTAGCAACCGACCATCAAGTTTAAGTGTTACAACTCAAAGAAGCAAATGTATCAAAAGCGAGAGTTGTAAGCACTTAGCAAAAAGTATAACAACCACCCATATGGACCCGCTTGAAGACTGTCAAGTCATATGCTTCTCCCCCTTTTGTCAGTATGGACTAAAAATGTTTGAAGACATAGAGCATCTAGTCGTTCCCATGAGGAGTAGGCGAAGCAGCAGGGTCGTTGTTGAGGTCTGGTGGTGCAGAAGAACTCGGTGCAGTGTCGATATGCAGCGAAGATGTAGTTGGTGAAGTAGCATCATCTTCATCATCAATGACCCTGTCATTGTCAGTTGCAGCTGAGGAAGAATAGTCAGAGTCTTCAAGTGAGGGATTCCGACATAAGACAGCGTTCCTGGGAGGAGTGGAATCAAATTTGAATCTCTCTGAGAAGCCATCTTGTTGAAGATCATCTTCAGAGCTCAGCAGAGTCAGACTCTTCCACGACCGCCGACAGGTTTCGTGCGTGACAAAAGCATTCTTGGTGGCAAGGTTGCGAATGCGATTAACATCCACCAAGAGGCTTTACATCTGACACTTCAGCCAGTCGTGATGCTTATCCTGTTTTTGATGCAGGGCAATGAGAAGCTCTCTGTCATTGAGAACACGAGAATGCTTCTGAGGCCTTTGAGCAATTGTGCTTTCAGTGGCTTCAATATGGGCACGGTGAGGTGCACGTGTATTGCCAGCCAAAGGATAAACATGAGTAGCAGCAAGAACTTCAATGGGTTGAGTGAAACTCTGGTGATCAGCGTTGTGAAGATATATTGGCTCCTTGGCAGGCTCTGGGTAGATGGCTTCAACAAACAGATCAACTTCTGGCAAGAATATGAGATGATTGCACGCAGAAGGCTGATAGTTGACAGCAGAATGAAGCTTGATGAGGCGCATTACCCATGGAGCATAAAACTTCAGTCCAAAAAGATCAGAGCCAGATGCAGCCAGTTGCCTGATGAAGAAGTATTGAGCATTGAAACTGATGCCATTCAAGATATATAAAACCAATGTCTTCATTGCACCTTCTAGCTTCGCTACAGGAGAATGTCCTTTGACAGGCCATAGAGTTCGCCTGATGATATGATAAATAGTGCGGGGCAGATAGTGTAGGTCTTCAACAAAGAATTCTGTTGGATATTCAGCGTCGCGGGGCAGTGGCTTCATCATGCTCAGCATTTGGCTCATGTTTGTCTCAGGCTTCTGGAAGATGCTCTCCAACCCATTGCGGTGAAGCTGACAACCAGGTTCAAAGAGTTCAGCTGGAGTGGGCAGGCCAGTAAGCTCAATTATATCAAGAGCTTTGGCTTCGTGATGTACATTGCCTGTTATCCACTCAAGGATCCAAGTCTTCACATCCCTGTTGTAGCCGTGAATGTGAAGAGTTGCATAGAATTGCAGTAGAAGCTCTTCATTCCAATTTTCTTTGTCAGTCACAAACTGTAGCAGACCAGCATCTCTGAAGCAGTCAAGGGCTTCTTCCAACCAGGGCAGGCTAGCAATGGCTTCGCATTCTAGACGCATATGGGGAAAGATGCGCCCTTGATCATAAAGAACACATGAATAGTAACTGCGTTGCTGATAGCTCTAGAACCGATCAGATGAAATTATTGGTTTCGAGTATGGGTTCTTGTCGCTGTCAAAGAAGGTGTTGTGTGCAATGAAGCCATTCACTTTAAACGATCCTGGGGAAGTTGCTGTACCTGGAAACCTTGGCAGCCTTGGCTTTGGCTTCTGGACCTGAGGCCTGTGCTCCACATGATAATCAAATTGTGGTCCGGGAGCAGGTGGAGGAACCAGAATAGGCCAACGAACCATGACAGGTTGGCCGCGATCAAATGCCAGCTCAATTGTATGAGGCCTTGAAGGGGGAACAGGAGCGTCAGCATTGGCGTGGGCTTGAAGGTGCACAATGGTTTCAGGTGCAACATTGGCTTCAGGTGTAGCATTGGCTTCAGGCACCGTATTCACTTCAGGCGCCACATTAGCTTCAGCCATGACAACATCATTGGCTTCAGTATTGGTGTTGGTGGCCGCTGCATTATTATCAACCTCCAATTGAGTAGCTGGAGGGTCGGACACGTTCTCCTCGAGAACAGCTTCTTGGTTGGTAGGGGGTGTGGCAACACGCTCTTCTTCTTGACGGGGTTCTTCTTGATCATCGGCTGATGCAGCCAGAATGTCTTCAGCAGCTTTGGCTTCAGACTCAGAGATGTTTACAGTCGGAGTGGCGTCAGGAAACACTTGTCGTGCCACTGAGTTGTGGTGCTCATCTCCTTCTGGAACGCTCGACAAAGCGACTTGTGGCCTTGGTCCTTTGCGAAGCCTACAAAATGCGGGCGACGCTTTTGCGGAGGGAGATGGCTGGACCACATAGTCGTCATCATCAAGCACCGGAGTGGTGACTTGAGTTGGGGGAGTACTTGGTGATTCTTCTTCACGAGTGGAGTCTTGAGGGTGATCAGCCCATGAATCATCCTGGGCAATTTGCGTCAAAGGACGACCAATGCAGATGAGTTCGCTGTTCGTGAGAACAGGCGATGATACTGTTTGGTGCTCAATCTGAGGAAGGACTTCATCATCATCTACAGTGTCTTGGGGACCAATGTCTTCAGCTGCGGTGGTGTCAACAGCTGGAATGTCTTCAGCTTCAGGAGCCTCTATGGTAGCAGGCTCATGACCTATTAACTGACGCTCTCGGTGTTCGGACGTAGGACGAGCAACTGAGATTGGCTCGACGACAAGGGGCTCTATGGGAGCAGCCCGATCTTTCTTCTTTGTCTTTCTCTTCTTGGTCGGTGGAGCATCGTCAGTGGTGTTATTGTTCTTGCTCTTTCGGGCTTCGGCTGCCCTTGTTTTCTTAAGTTCCGAAGCAACTGTGGGGACCTTAGGCTTCGTGATTGTCATACTGGCAGGGAAGACAATGCGAGGTGCTTCCCGCCCTGATGCTTCAGCTTGTGCCACAGCTGGCTTCTTCTTCTTGGAAGCCATCTTGGGGTCGATGCCAGGACGCCCAAGTGCCTTACGCTTTTCAGCTTCATTGTGAGCTTGAACACATTTTGCAGTGGAGAGCTTCATACGTTCTCTTGATCCTTTTGCTGCTTCACGTTTCTGTTGAAACTGCTCTTTGAGGTCATGCAGCATCTGCTTGAATTTTTGAACATCAGCCGCACTGAGCTTGGCCATGTGCTTCTTGAACTGAGCCTTCTCAAAGTCAATTTTGTTCTTGAGTTCAACAATCTTCTGAGCTAGAGCCAACTCATTTTCAATGGCTCCGTGGAAGGAGACACTGATGCCAATTGGAAGCTGAAGATCATCGATGCTGAGGTTCGGATTTTCAAACCACTCATCAATGAAGTTATTCAATATGTCCACGTCAAATAGGGGCAAATCGTTGAAGATTTCCACCTCTTGCTTGCTCTTTATCAGCAGCTCAAGAGCATCGTCGCCAAGATCTTCGTCACTTGACAGATCAATGGCTTCGTTCTCATTCCTCAGAATGGCAGCTGGGGTCAGTGCTTGACAAGAAATCTGGATGGGCTTCTTCTACTTCTCAGTCTTGGAGATGCGACAAAGATCTTCTGACAGCACACTGGCTTCAGGAGGAGCAGTGGCCAGAGGCTTCGCACATGAAGCTCTTGGTGAAGTGGAGGGCTTTGAAGCCTTGGGTTTCTTCTGCTTCTGTGGTTTTGGTGGAGCAGGCGCTTCATCAGAATCAGCGTCGTCTGCGGAGTGCTCCACGGCTGCCCCCTGAACAGCAATGTGAGTGAGAAGACCTTCGAGGTTGTAGAAAGGTTCGACAATATTGGGTTCAACATCATGTGTGCCATCAGCTCGAGGAGCAGGTAGACCGGGGTTGAAGTCGAGTACAAATGCTTTCTTGTTTTTCACAGCAGAGTCCTTGGCAAACTTGTAGTTTCGCTTGAACAGATTGTCTTCACGGCACCATAGCAGAGAAGATGGTCAGCATTCTCTGGCTGTGGTCCATGAACCATGCAAGGATAGAAGCCTTGAGCAATGGATTTGGACTTGGACTTGGGTTGAAGATTTTTGTATAAGATATCTCCCCTAGGTCGCTTGACGACATTCTTCTTAGCATACTCAGCAGTGACAAATCTGTACTTGTACCATTCCTCTGCCCAATATCTTCGAATCCAATGGTTCGAGTCTTGCGTTCACCATAGGTTTCTTCTGGGTCTGTCTTGTACATTTCATACAGATCAGGTGGCAAATCTTTGGAAGTATTCCCATGGCGCTGTCTGCCGCCCTTTCTTGCTGACTTTTCTATGGCCATGAGGTTCAACCTGAATGGCTTCAGAACTTGCAAGGGCTTCCGTCTGCTGGTCAGACAAGAACTGGCTTCGGGTGAATTGATATGACGATGTAAGAATTCTGCAAATGAATGCAGGCTATGAGAACCAAGGGATTCTCCCACTGACATTCACCTGTGACAGCATTAGAGATGCGAGGGAAGGGGAAGAGGTCATATGCATTCTCAGAAGATTTTGAAGATAAATCGGTTTGAAGACATTGACCTCATAGCGCGAAGACATTCACTTATATGTTGAGAGTTGGTTCCAGATTTGTACGAATCCAAAAATAGGTACACGTGAGGAATCTAACTACTTGTGAAGCATAAGTGAATATACTAGGCATGTTATGAGATGCAGAACAGGATATATCCAAATTTGTAGGCTCAGAAACCACTTTTGGTGGAGAAGGATGAATCTATTGGATCAAAAAGGCAGTAAAAGTAAGCTTTAATTACCACATGAAGAACTGCTAGACGGAGTGGAGAGAAGGCCGAGTAGTTCGATCCTCCGTGCACTAACTTGGCGACGGAAGACACCTACGGCAGCGGCGGAGAAGACGAGGTCCTCGGCCGGCGTGAGGACGGCGTCGGTGAGGTCGCGGCAGCTAAGCGCTTCGTCACCGGCGTCATCGAGAGCTAGCGGTGGCGCTAGGGTTTGTGCGAGGTGGAGAGGTGGAAGAAAGATTTTGACCGCGATGTGATGTGTATTTATAAGGAGAGGGACAGCACAACGCAATTACGCAGGTGCCCTGGCGGTTCACATCTGAGGGACACGTGGCGAACATGCAACACACTGGAAGTTGTTCCATGTTCCCACGCACGCCTGGACTGTTGGGTGGTCATTCCGGCTTCTCCGGTTTTCAGGCAATAAGGATTGAGCATTTAAAACAGATTCAATGTTTGTCTCTGTATCTTCTACTGACAAGGACACAGAGAAGACATTCGACGATTTCAATAGAATGCATATGATTTGGATAGATAGAGTTTGAGGTAGAAGCATAGAAGAGGTTAGGGTCCGATCACATTCACTTAGTCCAAAAGATTTAAACGACAAGACATAGCTATAAGTGAATGCTATAGAGGACAGAACACAACTATATGTATATATGAGTAAGATCAAATCAACAAGGTGAAGATCAACATGAAGACAAATCAATGTTGAAGATAAATCAAATGCGAAGACTTAGCAAATGCAATGCCCAATGAAAGCACTCCAAACAAAAGTTTGGTGGTGGCGTTACCCACCGTATAGGAAGTATTAGACCCAGACACGGCGCACAATTATTGTGGCGCTCCGAAGTCAAATTCTGCATTAATGTATTCACACTTAGAGTGTATGTCTTCATTGATTGAAGATATACATTACTTCGTGTGTTGCACATCTAAGTCATCAACATGCATAAGTGTTAGGATGTGTGCCTAATCACAGGACATTTGAGGATTCTAAGATATTTAGCTCACACCGCAACTTGCAAAACCTTTTCTCATCCAAGGGCTTTGTGAAGATATCTGCCAATTGACCTTCAGTGTTGATGTGAATGATATCAATATGTTCCTTCATGACATGATCTCTGAGAAAGTGATGACGAATTTCAATGTGCTTTGCCTTTGAGTGCTGAACTGGGTTGTTGGCAATCTTGATAGCACTTTCATTGTCGCAGTAGAGTGGCACTTGTTTCAGATGGATGCCATAGTCCTTGAGAGTCTTCTTCATCCATAGAAGCTGAGCGCAGCAAGATCCAGCAGCAATGTATTCAGATTCAACAGTGGAGAGAGATACACAGTTCTGCTTCTTTGAAGACCAACAGACAAGTGATTGACCCAGAAAGTGACATGTGCCTGATGTAGACTTGCGATCCACCTTGTCACCAGCATAATCAGCATCTGAGAATCCAACTAGATCAAACTCTGAGCCCTTTGGATACCATAATCCTAGTGTCGGGGTGTAAGCCAAATATCGAAGAATTCGCTTCACGGCTAAGTGATGCGATTCCTTTGGTGCCGCTTGGAATCGGGCACACATGCAAACACTAAGCATGATATCTGGCCTAGATGCACATAAATAAAGTAAAGAACCAATCATGGAGCGGTATACCTTTTGATCGAACTCTTTACCATTAGCGTCAGGACCCAGATGACTTTTGGTTGGCATTGGCGTCGTGTAACCTTTGCAGTCTTGCATTCCAAACTTCTTCAGGCAATCTTTGAGGTATTTCTCTTGAGATATAAAGATGTCGTTGCTTTGCTGACGAATTGTAAGACCTAGGAAGAACTTCAGCTCATCCATCATGGACATCTGATATTGCTCTTGCATCATGTGTCCAAACTCATCACTGTATTTCTGATTAGTGCAGCCGAAGATAATGTCATGCACATAGATTTGGCACACAAACAGTTCACCATCATATGTCTTCGTGAAGAGTGTGGGATCTAGGGAACCAGGTTTGAAGCCTTTGCTCTTCAGGAAGTCCTTGAGTGTGTCATACCAAGCTCAAGGGGCTTGTTTGGGGCCATGCAGTGCCTTGTTTAGCTTGTATACCATATCAGGATGTTTTGGATCTTCAAAGCCAGGTGGTTGTGCAACATACACTTCTTCTTCAATCTTGCCATTGAGAAAGGCACTCTTCACATCCATTTTATATAGAAGGATGTTGTGATTTTTTGCATAGGCTAGCAGTATGCGAATGGCTTCAAGCCTAGCCATAGGAGCAAATGTTTCATCGAAGTCAATCCCTTCAACTTGAGTGTATCCTTGAGCAATGAGACGAGCCTTGTTTCTGACAACTTGACCATGCTCATCTTGCTTGTTGCGATATATCCATTTGATGCCTATGATGCTGTGCTTGCGAGGGTCAGGACGCTTGACCAATTCCCACACATTGTTCAGCTTGAACTGTTGAAGCTCTTCTTGCATAGCTTGAGTCCATTCAGGTTCCATGAAGGCTTCAGCAACTTTCTTGGGTTCAGATATTGAGACAAATGCAAAGTGCCCACAGAAATTTGCCAGTTGCGTTGCTCTTGAACAAGTGAGTGGACCATGTGCATTGATACTGTCAATTATCTTCTCAATTTGCACTTCATTAGCAACCCGAGGATGAACTGGATGAAGATTTTTCTCTTGCTGATGATTGTCTTCATTTTGAGCATTGTCTTCAGGCTGAGCATTGTCTTCAGGTTGATTAGGTGCAGAAATGATAAGTTCCTCTTCAGCCTGAGCTTCAGACGGTATGATTTCTCCAGTTCCCATGAGCTTGATGGATTCACTAGGTGGAACTTCATCTAGCACATTTGGCAGGTGCTCTCTTTGCGAGCAGTTAGTCTCATCGAACCGCACATCCACAGTTTCAACCACTATACAGTGAAAGAGGTTGAAGACTCTGTAGGAGTGCGAATCCTTTCCATAACCAAGCATAAAACCTTCATGTGCTTTCGGTGCAAATTTTGAAGTGTGATGTGGATCCTTGATCCAGCACCTAGCACCAAATACTTTGAAGTAACTGACGTTTGGCTTCTTACCAGTTAGGAGCTCATAGGATGTCTTCTTCAGAAGCTTGTGAAGATAAACACGGTTGATGACATGGCATGCAGTACCAATGGCTTCGGGCCAGAACTTTCTTGGAGTCTTGTATTCATCAAGCATCATCCGAGCCATCTCAATGAGTGTCCTGTTCTTGCGCTCCACGATGCCATTTTGCTGAGGTGTGTACAGAGCAGAGAACTCATGAGTGATGCCCAATGTATCCAGGTAAAGGTCGAGGCCGGTGTTCTTGAACTTTGTGCCGTTGTCACTTCTGATGTGCTTGATCTTGACGCCATAGTTCGTCATGGCACGATTTGCAAAGCGTCTGAAGACATCCTGCACTTCATTCTTGTAAAGGATTATATGCACCCATGTATATCTTGAATAATCATCAACAATGATGAAACCATAGAGGCAAGAAGTGGTAGTGAGAGTAGAGTAGTGAGTAGGTCCAAAGAGATCCATGTGAAGCAGCTCGAAGGGTTGAGATGTCGTCATGATTGTCTTCGAGGGATGCTTGGCCCTCGTCATATTTCCAGCTTCGCAGGCACCACACAGATGATCTTTCTTGAACTTGACGCCCTCGATGCCTACGACGTGTTTCTTCTTTGCGAGGGTGTGCAAGTTCCTCATGCCAGCATGCCCTAGCCTCTGATGCCAGAGCCAGCACTCTGAAGCTTTTGCTAGAAGACATACGGCCAACTGTGGTCCTGCTGAGAAATCTACCATGTACAAATCATCTTTCCGGTACCCTTCAAATACTAGAGACTTGTCAGATTCCATTAGAACAAGGCAACGATATTTTCCAAATATTAGAATCATGTTCAAATCACAAAGCATTGAGATAGACATTAAGTTGAAACCAAGGGATTCAACAAGCATCACTTTATCCATGTGCTGATCCTTTGAGATTGCAACTCTACCTAGACCCAATACCTTGCTTTTACTAGTGTCAGCAAATGTGATGTGACTCTTGTCAGATGGACGTAAGGTTGAGTCCATGAGAATACTTCGGTCACCAGTCATGTGATTAGTGCATCCACTGTCCATAATCATTTTGAAGCATGAGGTGTCATACCCTACAGTACAGTTAGGGGCATAGGCTTCACCAAGAGTATTGTGAAGCATAAACATTTGACGCACAAGAGGATTATCAAAGCTCAGATCAAGGTTAGGACTGATAGGATGATTGGCAAGCGATTCAGGAACAAAATACATAGTAAGACCATTTGGGCATTTAATCTTGCACCCCACAAGATGTTTTAGGTCCCCAGCAAAAACATCGGACGCCCTTGATTTCCGGTTGGAGACCTTTCCCTGCAAAAGAAAGTTAATTTTTTTTAACCACCCACATTTTCAAGGGTGGCTTAGAAGCAATGAGTCTAAGTGCAGCATCTGAGAACTTCGGCTTTGGAGCCCTAGCAAATAGCCTTGCAGGAGGTGAATAGTACTCATATGAATAAGCAGAATAGTTCTTAGTCTTATGAACATTGCGGTTTGATGATACGCGCTCATATTCATAAGTTTGAGTATGATTTCCCTGCAAAACATTGGCGTTAGGGTGACTCTGGTGAGTCCTCTGTCTGTATGAAGCCTTTGGACCATATGAAGCCTTTGGTCTGGGGTTTGTCTTCTTCCCTTGTGGTGTCATGACGACATTCACAGGAAGATTCTCAAGACACCTTTTGGGCACCCAGATCTTCTTCATAGGTGGTCCATTCCTGCAGTTAGTACCAATATACCTGGCAAACACTTCACCCTTCTGATTCTTAAACAGTTTATAGTTTGCATCAAAGGATTCATCAATGATAATAGGGTTAGCATAAGTGAAGCCAGATAAGGTGGATGGATCCACTGAAGGTCCCTTTGCAGCAACCCATGTGGTTTTGGGGTACTGCTCAGGCTTCCAGTAAGAACCATCAACATTCATTTTCCTCTCGAACCCAACACCCTCTTTTCTAGGGTTTCGGTTCAGAATCTGCTTTTTGAGGACATCACAGTGTCTGATGCCCTTTGAGAGTTTTATACATCCTAGTCTCAAGCAATGTCTTCAACCTAGCATTTTCGTCAGCAATAGTAGTGGCATCCTCAGTAGAGGGGTTAGTAACCACATCAGCTGTTGAAGATATTGTGACGGTAGCAGCAGTAGAACATTCAGCAACAGAAGTAGCGTTATCACGCTCAATGCATTTTAGACATGGTGGTTCAATTCCTTACTGAGCGGGATGGTCTGTTGAGCGCGAAGTGATTCGTTCTCTTTTTGAAGATCTTCATGAACTGCTCTCAATTTCTCAAGTCCTTGCTTCCTTTGAAGATAATCATAGGAAAGCTTTTCATGAGTTGTTGAGAGCGTTTCATGACGACTTTCAAGTTCCTCGTACTTAACATGAAGATTTTTAATGTCTTCAATTAAGGACTGAGATCGGGTCATTTCCGCGTCCAACAGGTCATCGCTTTTGTCTAGCAGTTTTTGAATATGTTCCATAGCTTTCTGTTGTTCAGTTGCAATTTAGCAAATGTTTTGTAGCTGGGTTTGGATTCATAGTCAGAGTCATCTTCACTTGATATTTGAAAGTAAGCGTTGCGTGAGTTTACCTTGGCACCACGTGCCATGAAGCAGTAGGTGGGGGCAGAGTCGTCGTTGTCATTAGCATCAGCGTTGGTGATGGAGCCATTGTCTTCAGTGTTGAAGATAGACTTGGCAACGTAGGCTGTGGCTAGAGCCAGACTTGCAATGCCAGAGTCGGACTCCTCCTCAGACTCCACCTCTGCCTCCTCAGAAGCGGACTCCTCCTTTGAATCCATCTCCTTGCCAACAAAAGCACGAGCCTTGCCAGATGAGCTCTTCTTATGTGATGACGACTTGGAGGAAGACTTGGAAGAAGACTTTGAGGATTTCTTCTTCTTCTTGTCATTAGAATCATATTCTTTGCTCTTCTTCTTCTTCTTGTTCTCATTGTCCATTGTGGACAGTCAGAGATGTAGTGACCAGGTTTCTTGCACTTGTGGCATGTTCTCTTCTTGTGGTCATGAGTGGAAGCTTCATCATTTCTCGAGCTGGATCTTGAAGGCTTTCTGAAGCCTTTCTTCTTGGTGAATTTCTGGAACTTCTTCACAAGCATACCAAGTTCCTTTCCAATGTCTTCACGATCCCCAGAACTGCAGTCAGATTCTTCTTCAGATGAGGAAGCAGCTTTTGCCTTCAAAGCGCGAGTACGTCCATAGTTGGGACCATAGATGTCTCTTTTCTCAGATAGCTGAAACTCATGTGTGTTGAGCCTCTCAAGTATGTCAGACGGATCGAGTGTCTTGAAGTCAGGGCGTTCTTGAATCATCAGGGCTAGTGTATCAAATGAGCTGTCAAGGGATCTCAGGAGTGGCTTGATGATTTCATGCTTGGTGATCTCAGTAGCGCCGAGTGCATGAAGCTCATTGGTGGTATCAGTGAGGCGATCAAACATGAGCTGGACATTCTCATTGTCATTTCTCTTGAAGCGGTTGAAGAGGTTGCGAAGGACACTAATCCTTTGATCTCTCTGGGTTGAGACGCCTTCGTTGACCTTGGAGAGCCAGTCCTAGACTAGCTTCGAAGTTTCCAGACCACTCACACGGCCATACTGTCCTTTGGTTAGATGACCGCAGATGATGTTCTTCGCAGTTGAATCCAGTTGAATGAACTTCTTGACATCAGCAGGAGTGACGCCTTCACCGCCCTTGGGAACGCCGTTCTTGATGACATACCAAAGGTCAACATCAATGGCTTCAAGATGCATGCGCATCTTATTCTTCCACTAGGGGTAATCAGTGCAATCAAAGACAGGGCACACAGCGAAGACTTTGATTATCCCTGCAGTCGACATAGCTAAAACTCCAGGTGGTTAAACCGAATCACACAGAAAAAGGGAGTACCTTGCTTTGATACCAATTGAAAGTGCTAGTTATCGACTAGAGGGGGGGTGAATAGGTGATTTTTATGAAAGTCTTCAAAACATGGGAGTTTCAAAGACAAACGATAGAAATGAACCTATTGACATGCAGCGGAAGGTAGACTACACTAGACAAGCCATAGTCAAACAAGTAATGAAGCTAAAGCACGAAGACTATTAGCAACTAGGTAGTATGGATCAAGATGGAAGATAGTATGAAGCCAAACAACAATAGTCGTCACAGAGTGAAGTCAAACAGACAAGACAAGCAAGCAAAAGACTTCACGAAGACAAACTGTAAATAAGTGAAGGAAGAGATAGAACCAGTTGCTTGGTGAAGACAAAGGATTTGTTGGACCAGTTCCAGTTGCTGTGACAACTGTACGTCTGGTTAGGGAGGCTGAGATTCAACTCAGAAGACCACGTCTTCACCTTATTCCCTTGAGCTAAGGACACTTAGTCCTTGCCCAATCACTCTGGTAAGTCTTCAAGGTAGACTTCCAAACCTTCACAGACTTTGTTCACCGGCAATCCACAATGACTCTTGGATGCTCAGAACGCGATGCCTAACCGGCTGGAGGATTCACAGTCCTCAAGTGTAACAAGTCTTCAGGTCACGCGGTCAGAAAGACTTCAGTGATGCCTAACACTTTTTGACTCTGGGTGTTTTGGGCTTTGTCCTCGCAAGGATTTCTCTCTCTTAAAGGCTTCGAGGTGGGTTGCTCTCAAACGACAAAAGCCGTTGCACTAACTCTGAGCAGCCACCAATTTATGGTGTAGGGGGTGGGCTATTTATAGCCACTAGGCAACCCGACCTGATTTGTCTGAAATGACCCTGGGTCACTAAGGAACTGACACGTGTTCCAACGGTCAGATTTCAAACACACGCGACAGCTTAACTTGGGCTACAAGTAAAGCTGGCTCATCCAGCTCTGGATAAGGTTTGCTCTCATTGTCTTCACTCTAAGACATAGGATTTGGTTGAGCATCACTTCAGTCACTCTGACTTTGTTCACTTGGACCCCACTTAACAGTACGGTGGTTCCTATGACTCAACAAAGAAGAAAAGGAAACTACGAACAACTATGTCTTCGCACTCCATAGTCTTCACGTGAATGTCTTCTTGAGTCATAATCTTCATTGTGAATGACTTCACATACCACCATTGTCTTCAATGTCTTCACACATTTTTAGGGGTCATCTCCGGTAGGTAAACCGAATCAATGAGGAACTACAACCTGTGTTATCCTACAATTCTCACAAACACATTAGTCCCTCAACCAGGTTTGTCGTGAATACTCCAAAACCAACCAGGGGTGGCACTAGATGCACTTACATATACCCATATCTACTTAAATCATCTTTGAAGGTCAGAAAATAACGATACCCGCCGTGTGCCTCAACACTCATCAGACTGCATACGTTGGTATGTATTATTTCCAATAAGTCATTAGCTCGCTCCATTGTTCCGGACAACGGAGTTTTATTCATCTTTCCCATAAGGCATGGTTCCCAAGTATCAAAGGATTCATAATCAAGTGATTCCAAAAGTTCATCTGCATGGAGTTTCTTCGTGCGCTTTACACCAATATGACCTAAACGGCAGTGCAACAAACATGTTGCACTATCATTATCAACTTTGCATCTTTTGGCATCAATATTATGAATATGTGTATCACTACGATCGAGATTCAATAAACCATTCACATTGGGTGTATGACCATAGAAGGTTTTATTCATGTAAACAGAACAACAATTATTCTCTGACTTAAATGAATAACCGTATTGCAATAAATATGATCTAATCAATTCATGCTCAACTCAAATACCAAATAACATTTATTTAGGTTCAACACTAACCCCGAAGGTAGAGGGAATGTGCGATGTTGATCATATCAACCTTGGAATCACTTCCAACACACATTGTTACCTCGCCCTTAACTAGTCTCTGTTCATTCTGCAACTCCTGTTTTGAGTTACTTAGCAACTAAACCGGTATCAAATACCCAGGGGCTACTACGAACACTAGTAAGGTACACATCAATAACATGTATATCATATATACCTTTGTTCATTTTGCCATCCTTCTTATCCGCCAAGTATTTGGGGCTGTTCCGCTTCCAATGACCATTTCCTTCGCAGTAGAAGCACTCAGTTTCAGGCTTGGGTCCAGCTTTGAGCTTCTTCTTGGGAGTGGCAACTTGCTTGACATTCTTCTTGAAGTTCCCTTTCTTTCCCTTGACCTTTTTCTTGAAACTAGTGGTGTCGTGGAATTGTCACGGCAGATGTCCTTAGTGTCAGGACTTGGTCGCGAGGCCAACGCATCTATGTGGTAGCTTGAGAGGGGTTGAGCGAAATCGAGAGACGTAACACAAGACAAGAATTTAGACAGCTTCGGGCCCCGGGAAACATCATCCGGTAACAACCCTACATGCTGTTTGAGGCTAGGTCTCATTATGATCATGGGAGAGTCGCCGGGAACCGGCTCTCGGTGTCTAGCCCTAGAGATTGTTTCTTGTTCCTTGTACCTCTTTGGGGAGCCCTGCCCCTCCTTATATAAGTTGAAGGGGCGGGTTACATGACTAGTCCTAGTAGGATTAGGATTACTCTATTACAAGTGGCGTCCTAGTCTTGCTTCCTTTGTAAGGGAATATTCCTTACGCTTTCCTCTTAAGCCGGCCCACCATAACATGAGCCGGCCTTCTGGGCCTCGGGCCTAGTCTTCTATCTGACCCGCCGTCTGGGTCATCCATGAGTCGTCCGGCTCGTGAGTCGTCTGACCAGTGAGCCGCCGGACCCGTGAGTCGCCAGTCCTCCGGCGGGTCATCGGTGAAGCGCCAACTCCGGTCGGGTCATACTTCCGGCCGGGTCATACCACGGGGTATATCCCCGACATTAGCCCCCAGTTTAATTTGGATTTATCCATGTTAAACTGATCCTGTAAAACAAACACAAGAACAAATTTGACAGATTGTGTTCCGGGTTAAAAAATTCTTGTAAGCCGGCACCTGATCATCCTTAATTCCTTGTGCTCCGGGTTAAATATTCTCCTGAGCCGGGACCTGATTATCCTTAAGTCCAATTGTCATTTCCTTCATCTAGAAAATCCGGTTCAATAAGCTAGCTTCATACTCAATTTGCTGATGTTGGTTTCTCACAGAAAAATATTGTGAAGAATAATCCACTTGAATCAGCTTCCAAGGCGCTGGCTTAATAAACATATTGGACTCAAGATTCATCTGGTGATCCGCCGGTTTAAAGATGTAGAGGCTGATTTGCTCAAAACTAATAATTTGAAGTTATTCCTCCCTTATATGCATATCACCTGTAGCCCCCAAGTGCCGGGTTGTCATGCTTGCAGCAACCTGGGACTTGTAATTGCCTTAGGCTCATAAAGATTTCAACAAGTGTAGCCCCCAAGGGCCGGGTCATTATGCAATAATGAGCAGGGACTTTGTATATGATTCATTGATAATAACATCATATGATGTAATCTCCACCATGGGGCTTGAACCCACGTCCACAAGGTTTAAGAGCTTTGTGCTTTACCAACTGAGCAATGGATCCTTTGATATAATGGATTAAAACTTGTGTACCTTGAACTGTTGACAGGAGCAATTGGTAGCCCCCAAGGGCCGGCTCATTACGATGTGATGAGTTGGGTCTCAATGAGGTGAGAAAAAAAATGATTTTGCATTAGCCCCCAAGTGCCATGGTGCATGCTGGCAGTGACATGGGACTTGCATATTTGATGTAATATCAATTTGAATAATGTAGCCCCAAGTGCCGGCTTGTAAGCCTGCAGTGACTCAGGACTATTCCTTCCATTGTAGAATAAATCATATCCATTGATAAAATAATAGCCATTGCGCCAAAGCGACTTTGAATACCTCATCTGTTGATAAGTAAATCCGGAGTTTAAATACCCGGCGGCTCTTGGCCGATGACGATTTAATACGCCTCCATTGTAAACCGGAATTTTTATAACCCGGCGGCTTATAGCCTTTGAAAAAATCAAGAATTGATAACCCTTTCGAGACACCAATTTCAATCTTTGATGATGGGCTTGAACTTAATCATTTATGTAAGTCATAGCCATGTAAATCCTGCACAAAGTTTAAACAACATATGCCCTGGCGACTTAACGTTAAAAGCCAGGGCGGGTAACCACCCAAATGTAGTCTTATCCTGCACACAAGTAGATCACAAGATCCCTTGGCGGTTTACCGCAGGGCGGGTCATAATATCTCACATATAACAATTGATGTGTAACAAGGAGTCACAGATAAGCCTGTTATGAATCATAACTTTGAAACATAACTATGATAATAATATTATACCTATGGTATTGAATTTTCACTGCCGGTTTATGTGACCTGTGCAGTAAGGGTGATAACCCAATCCTTAGAAGCCAATGCTTCCACATAGATGATGATTGTCATAAGCTGGCGATTTATTATCGAAAATCAAGCCGGGTTAAATAGCAACCACTCATATACACTTTAGATATGAAAAAGAGCTTCAAATAAAATCCAAAAATTGTTTGCAAAAAGAGACTTCAAAATTTTTTGAGGCTTCTGATTCGAATACGATCAGAAAACTGTCCCAAAGGGGTTAAACTAAGATTCGAATACGATCATATAGCCCCCAGTGGCTTTGGCGTTGCCGATCAAGAGGGTACCGACAGCTATGTTCTCTTTGGGTCGAATACGACCTATGTTTGAACAGGAAGCCCCCAAATGACCTTGAGAGTTGTTTAACGACGCTGATTCGAATACGATCCACGTCGGTTCCCAAAGGGGGTTGAGCTATGGTTCAAATATGACCAAGAAACTCCCCAATGAGCTCGGCAGTGTGCCGATCAAAAGGGTATCGACAGCTATGTTCTCTTTGGTTCGAATACGACTTATGTTTGAACAGGAAGCCCCCTAGTGATCATGATAATATTTAACGACTCTGATTCGAATACGATCAGGGTCACACCCAAAGGGTTAAGCTAAATTCGAATACGATCAGCTCCCAGTGGTCATTAAAGCAGGGTACCTATATTTGAGTTGTGCTTTGAAACAGACTCTCTTTGGTCCCTTTAATTTTTCCTGAGAACTCGAACTTTTGCGGGAGATAAATTCTTTTTGAACCGGAAAAAACCGGATATTGAGAGTTTCAAAGCTTTATGATAAACAAATTTACCTTGAACCGGATTTTGAACCGGATTTGAGAGCTTCAAAACTTTGTGGCGGATAAATTTCCCTTGAACCGGATTTTAAACCGGATATTTCAAGAGCTTCAGTGCTTTGTGGGAGATGTCAAGTCTCTTGAGCCGGATCTAAACCGGAATCCTTCTTTTTTAGCCAGAAATTTTCTAACGGCCTTTAAACTTTTCACCAATATGGCGGTAGCCTCCGGGACCGGTTTTTTTTTCCTCCAATGACTTGGAATTCTTGAATGCATTGAAACCGACCAATGCTGCCGAGTCATATCATTGTAGCCCCCGAGTCTCAAGACGACTCGAGGAGTTGGCTTTGAGATTCTCCATATTGACCATAGCATAAGGGGTATATCATTGGTGTTGACAGCGCGATGTGAATCCACAGAAGGTTGAGGTGACTGCGGCGGGTTATAAATGATCCCGTATGAGCCGTGTCAGCAACTCGGCCAATGGTCCCTTCCAACTGGTTGTTTGAAGTTAAACAAACTATAGTGGCGGCGACTTGTGCCCCTGCCCATTTGAACCATCCAGTGCAGACGACAGCTGATAATACATGATAATTTACCTTCAATTTTGTTGGAAGAAAAAAAACCGGGCTTCCCAAGCAGTAACTTGCTCATACTCAACAATCAGCTCACGCAGACGGGTGCGGCCCGGTATGTTGATATAGACCAGGCCGCGGGAGACAGACGGTAAAAACAACCGTAGCATCAGAGGTGGTACAGACAGATGAGTTGGTCACGATGTTGTAAACCGGTGTGGTCGGGCGAGTCAATCGCCGGCGCGGTAAGCCGCGCGGATGGGTGAGTCAACCACGTCGCGCTGATGTAGTGAACAATTGTCCGGTTTAATTTCACCTGATATGTCAGGCCAGAAATTATCCACCGCGGAGTTGATGATCATCACGGTGAAGCTGAAATCAATCACGACCAAGTCGGCCGCGGGAGCAGACAGATGAGCTGGCCGCGGCGTTGTAAGCTGGTGCGGACGGGCGAGTCGGCCGACGCGTTGATGTAAACCGGTCTGCAGAATGGCGGTTTGCACATATATTCATCGAGCTTGATGGCATGATAAGTTACTAGCGCATTTATAATGGTGGCGCGAGTTTATGACACAACCATAGCTTTTGTAGTGAACAATTGTCCTGCATAAACAATATTGCAGACTAAGGCAAAGATAAACTGTTCTTTGACAAAAATAATATGTGCTAAAAATATATTTTAGATGGATATCACCTGATGTGTTTAGGCCGAAAATTATCCGCCATGGAGTTGATGGTCATCACGGTGAAGTTAAAATCAACCACGGATGAGTCACCCGAAGGAGCAAACGGATGAGTCGGCCGTAGCGTTGTAAGCCGGTGCGGACGAGCAAATTGTTCTCCATGTTGTAAACCGGCGTGGACGCGTGAACCGGTCGCGAGGGCGGACGAACGATTCGTCCGTGGTGTTGTAAGGCGGTGCGGACGGGCGAGTCGGCCGGCGCGTTGATGTAAACCGACTGCGATACGCGTATCCATGAAGCTGAGCGGCACAGCCGAACGTGCCTCCGCGGTATAATACCACCCCTTTTTCTTTTAATAGCCGTCCTGCATAAAAATATTACAGGCTAGAGTAACTGTTGTCGGATGAATTAACATGTACTGATAAAATACATTGGAGGGATAACACCTGATTCGCCCGGACAACAGATGCGTCGACCGTGGTATTGTAAGCCGGTGTGACGGGGAGAGTCGGCATCCGTGTTGTAAACCGGCGCGGACGGGGAGAGTCGGCATCGATGTTGTAAACCGGTGTATGGGGGACGGCGGCTACACGCGTGTCCGTGAAGTTGCACGACACAGACGAACGCCAATAAAAATGATGTTGGCGCATGCTCATGAATAATTTACCTTTCGTCAAACACCGGCCCGATAATTTTGTCTGGTAGCCTGGCACCCCCTTTTTCTTTTAGCAGCCTTGAAAAGATGTGACGGGCGTATACCCCTGCTCTGTAATAGTAGTAGCTTGTCCTACTAGCGCCCCCATGGGTTTTTTTTCACGTGATGTACTCAAGTAGTACTTTCCAAAATCACGTATACTAGTAGCACTCCAACCTGGCAGACCGCATCTTTCCTTCTGATTTTTTTTGTATCCTTTTTGATTTCCATGCCCATGATACTAGTAGTACTACTTTGGAACGGTTAGCAGAGTCTGTTTTCTCGGCGGAGACTTGCCATTGGACCGATTCCACGGCGTA
The DNA here is from genome assembly GCF_002575655.3 of Aegilops tauschii subsp. strangulata. Taxonomy (NCBI): domain Eukaryota; kingdom Viridiplantae; phylum Streptophyta; class Magnoliopsida; order Poales; family Poaceae; genus Aegilops; species Aegilops tauschii. The sequence goes on along the minus strand of NC_053036.3, from coordinate 403,839,184 downwards.
CGGCATACCACTTAACCACAGAAAAAAAATCCTCTAAACCCCTGTCCATCTCGGCAATACGCTGTAGCAGTGGTGGAAGTTGATCCGTGTCCCTCTTTTTTTTCCTTTGATTTGACCCGGTCTGTACGTAGCAAACTATGGATGACTCCTTTTGGAAGAACCTTCTTGATCTGACATGTACCAGTACTAGCAACAATTCAGGTTTTGTGTACTTATCCGTAGATGGTAAGATGTGGCTGTAATTTCTTGACTGTCCACGCACGGCTACAGCGAACTCTGCCTCTGACCCGGAAAACGAGTCTCCTTTGGTAGATTTCTGCAACGGTGTCAAGGGAATCTTCCTGTTGGTCTCGGCGACTTTTGTAGAACACCGCGGAGGAAATCGATCTAGATGGATCCCCTCGTCACGTGCGGCCACCCGCGCAACCCTAAATTCTCTTATCGGCTGTGTCCGAGGCTGTCTGTCCAAGGCTGTCTACTGCCGGGTTATTCTGCGGGCTTTCCGTCCCGGCTCTTTCTCATCCGATAATCGCGAGCTTCTCGATTCCTGGAAAAGATCCCTCCAAGAACTCAACACCACCGTGCGCAGGCCCCACGGTGGGCGCCAACTGTCGTGGAATTGTCACGGCAGATGTCCTTAGTGTCAGGACTTAGTCGCGAGGCCAACGCATCTATGTGGTAGCTTGAGAGGGGTTGAGCGAAATCGAGAGACGTAACACAAGACAAGAATTTAGATAGCTTCGGGCCCCGGGAAACATCATCCGGTAACAACCCTACATGCTGTTTGAGGCTAGGTCTCATTATGATCATGGGAGAGTCGCCGGGAACCGGCTCTCGGTGTCTAGCCCTAGAGATTGTTTCTTGTTCCTTGTCCCTCTTTGGGGAGCCCTGCCCCTCCTTATATAAGTTGAAGGGGCGGGTTACATGACTAGTCCTAGTAGGATTAGGATTACTCTATTACAAGTGGCGTCCTAGTCTTGCTTCCTTTGTAAGGAATATTCCTTACGCTTTCCTCTTAAGCCGGCCCACCATAACATGAGCCGGCCTTCTGGGCCTCGGGCCTAGTCTTCTATCTGACCCGCCGTCTGGGTCATCCATGAGTCATCCGGCTCGTGAGTCGTCTGACCAGTGAGCCGCCAGACCCGTGAGTCGCCAGTCCTCCAGCGGGTCATCGGTGAAGCGCCAAGTCCGGTCGGGTCATACTTCCGGCCGGGTCATACCACGGGGTATATCCCCGACAAGTGGTCTTGTTTAACCATCAACACTTGATGCTTTTTCTTGATTTCTACCTTCGCTGATTTCAGCATCGCGAAGATCTCGGGAATCATTTTTGTCATCCCTTGCATATTATAGTTCATCATGAAGTTCTAGCAGCTTGGTGATAGTGACTAGAGAACTTTGCCAATCACTATCTTATCTGGAAGATTAACTCCCACTTGATTCAAGTGATTGTAGTACCCAGACATTCTGATCACATGCTCACTGGTTGAGCTATTCTCCTCCAGCTTGTAGGCAACTCATATGTGTTGGAAATATGCCCTAGAGGCAATAATAAAATGGTTATTATTATATTTCCTTGTTCATGATAATAGTCTATTGTTCATGCTATAATTGTGTTATCCGGAAATCATAATGCATGTGTGAATACATAGACCACAACGTGTCCCTAGTAAGCCTCTAGTTGACTAGCTCGTTGATCAACAGATAGTCATGGTTTCCTGACTATGGACATTGGATGTCATTGATAACGGGATCACATCATTAGGAGAATGATGTGATGGACAAGACCCAATCCTAAGCATAGCACAAAAGATCGTGTAGTTCGTTTGCTAGAGATTTTCCAATGTCAAGTATCATTTCCTTAGACCATGAGATCGTGCAACTCCCAGATACCGTAGGAGTGCTTTGGGTGTGCCAAACGTCACAACGTAACTGGGTGACTATAAAGGTACACTACGGGTATCTCCGAAAGTGTCTGTTGAGTTGGCACGGATCGAGACTGGGATTTGTCACTCCGTATGACTGAGAGGTATCTCTGGGCCCACTCGGTAATGCATCATCATAATGAGCTCAATGTGACTAAGGAGTTAGCCACGGGATCATGCATTACGGTACGAGTAAAGTGACATGCCGGTAACGAGATTGAACAAGGTATTGGGATACCGACGATCGAATCTCGGGCAAGTAACGTACCGATTGACAAAGGGAATTGCATACGGGATTGATTGAATCCTCGACATCGTGGTTCATCCGATGAGATCATCGTGGAACATGTGGGAGCCAACATGGGTATCCAGATCCCGCTGTTGGTTATTGACCGGAGAGGCGTCTCGGTCATGTCTGCATGTCTCTCGAACCCGTAGGGTCTACACACTTAAGGTTTGGTGACGCTAGGGTTGTAGAGATATTAGTATGTGGAAACCCGAAAGTTGTTCGGAGTCCCGGATGAGATCCCGGATGTCACGAGGAGTTCCGGAATGGTCCGGAGGTGAAGAATTATATATAGGAAGTCCAGTTTCGGCCACCGGGAAGGTTTCGGGGGTTATCGGTATTGTACCGGGACCACCGGAAGGGTCCCGGGGGTCCACCGGGTGGGGCCACCTATCCCGGAGGGCCCCATGGGCTGAAGTGGGAAGGGAACCAGCCCTTAATGGGCTGGGGCACCCCCCTTGGGCCTCCCCCTGCGCCTAGGGTTGGAAACCCTAGGGGTGGGGGGCGCCCCACCTGCCTTGGGGGGCAAGCCACCCCCTTGGCCGCCGCCCCCCTCAGATGGGATCTCCAGGGTGGCCGGCGCCCCCCAAGACCCCTATAAATAGGGGGAGGGAGGGCAGCAACACACCAGCCCCTGGCGCCTCCTTCTCCCCCTGCAACACCTCTCCCTCCCGCTTGCGCTTGGCGAAGCCCTGCCGGGATCCCCGCTACTTCCACCACCACGCCGTCGTGCTGCTGGATCTCCATCAACCTCTCCTTCCCCCTTGCTGGATCAAGAAGGAGGAGACGTCGCTGCTCCGTACGTGTGTTGAACGCGGAGGTGCCGTCCGTTCGGCGCTCGGTCATCGGTGATTTGGATCAGGACGAGTACGACTCCGTGAACCCCGTTCACTTGAACGCTTCCGCTCGCGATCTACAAGGGTATGTAGATGCACTCCTTCCCTCTCGTTCCTAGTAGACTCCATAGATGGATCTTGGTGATGCGTAGAAAATTTTAAAATTCTGCTACGATCCCCAACAATATGCTCCGTGGCATTCAAAATATTTTTGAAGTCACGGTTCTAAGCCGTAAAGCATGGTGCACTAAACTATTAAGTAGTCATCATATCGAGCTTGCCAAACATTCATAACGTCTCCATCTGCTCCTGCAATAGGTTTGTCACCTAGCGGTGCATCAAGGACATAATTCTTCTGTGCAGCAATGAGGATAATCCTCAGATCATGGATCCAGTCCGCATCATTGCTACCATCATCTTTCAACTTAGTTTTCTCTAGGAACATATCAAAAATAGGGGAGCTATATCGCGAGGTATTGATCTACAACATAGATATGCAAAAACTATTAAGACTAAGTTCATGATAGATAAATTCAGTTAATCAAATTACTAATGAACTCCCACTTAAATAAACATCCCTCAAGTTATCTAAGTGATACATGATCCAAATCAACTAACCCATGTCTGATCATCACGTGAGATGGGGTAGTCATCAATGGTGAACATCTCTATGTTGATCATATCTACTATATGACTCACGTTTGACCTTTCGGTCTCCAGTGTTACGAGACCATGTCTGTACATGCTAGGCTCGTCAAGTTTAACCCAAGTATTCTGCATGTGCAAAACTGTCTTACACCCGTTGTATGCGAATGCAGAGTCTATCACACCTGATCATCACGTGGTGCTTCAAATAACGAACTTTGGCAACGGTGCATACTTAGGGAGAACACCTTTATCTTGAAATTTAGTGAACGGATCATCTTATAATGCTACCGTCATTCTAAGCAAAATAAGATGCATAAAAGATAAACATCACATGCAATCAAAATATGTGACATGATATGGACATCATCATCTTGTGCTTTTGATCTCCATGTCCAAAGCATCGTCATGATCTCCATCATCACTGGCTCGACACCTTGATCTCCATCTTAGCGTTGGGGTCGTCTCGCCAACTATTGCTTCTACAACTATTGCTAATGCATAGCAATAAAGTAAAGAAATTACATGGCGCTTGCACTTCATACAATAAAGAGACAACTCTAAGGCTCCTGCTGGTTGTCGATATTACTAAACATAATCATCTCATACATCAATATATATCACATCATATCTTGACCATATTACATCACAACATGACCTGCAAAAACAAGTTAGACGTCCTCTACTTTGTTGTTGCAAGTTTTACGTGGCTTCTACGGGCTTCTACCAAGAACCGTTCTTACCTACGCAAAAACCACAATGTTGATTCATCAAGTTTGTTGTTTTAACGTTCTTCAAGGACCGGCCGTAGTAAAATTCAATTCAACTAAAGTAGGAGAAACAGACACCCACTAGCCACCTTTATGCAAAACTAGTTGCATGTCAGTCGGTGGAATCGGTCTCATGTGCGTGGACATGTAAGGTTGGTCTGGGTTGCTTCATCCCACAATACCGCCGAATCAAAATAAGACGTCGGTGGTAAGCAGTATGACTATCACTGCCCACAACTCTTTGTGTTCTACTCGTGCATATCATCTACGCATAGACCTGGCTCGGATGCCACTGTTCGGAAATGTTGCATGGAAAACATAAAAAATTCTACGCACACGCAAGATCTATCCATGGAGATGCATAGCAACGAGAGGGGAGAGTGTGTCTCCGTACCCTCATAGATCGTAAGCGGAAGCGTTTGTTAACGTGGTTGATGTAGTCAAACTTCTTCGCGCTCCAACCGATCGAGTACCGAACATACGACACCTCCGCGTTCAGCACACGTTCAGCTCGGTGATGTCCTCCGCCTTCTTAATCCAGCAACACGGCGAGGTAGTGGATGAGTTTCGGCAGCACGACGGCATGGTGACTGTGATGGTGAAGCTATCTCTGCAGGGCTTCGCCTAAGCACTACGAAAATATGACCGGGGGTGTAAACGGTGGAGGGGGCACCGCACACGGCTAAGACAATGTTGTGTTTTTGCTATGCACCCCCTCCCACATATATATAGGTGGGGGAGAGGGGAGAGGCAAAGGGGCGCCGGAAGCAGGTCCGAATCCTACTTGGCATCCTGCCCTAGGCCGGCCCCCTTTCCTTCTATTGGCGCCAAGGGGAAGGAAGGAGGAGGTGATGCCCCCCCTTTCCTTTATCCCACAAGGTGGGAAAGGCAGGAGGAGATGGCGCCCCTCCTTTCCTTCTTCTAGGGCCGGCGGCCAGGGACAGGGCGCGCCAGCCCCTCTGTGGGCTGGTGTGTGCCTCTCCTTGGCCCATGGAGGGATTCCAAGACTAAGGGGTCCTCGGGTGTTCGGTCTATTCATTATGGACCGGACTAATGGGCTGTCAAGATACAAGGAAGAAGATCACTTCTCGTGTCCGGTTGGGACTCCCGTATACGTGAATGACAAGTTTAGGTGTCCGGGTATATTATTTCCTTTTTGTTTAACCGACTTTGTACAACTCTAGGCCCCTCCGGTATCTATATAAACCGGAGGGTTTAGACCGAAGGCAGGATCATAACATTGACAGGCTAGCCAAGTTAGGGTTTAGCCACTATGATCTCGAGGTAGATCAACTCTTGTAACCCCTATACCCATCGAATATAATCAAGCAGGAGTAGGGTTTTACCTCCATTAAGAGGGCCCGAACCTGGGTAAACACCGTGTCCCTTTGATTATTGTTACCATCAATTCATAGACTTACAGCTTGGGCCCCCCTACCCGAGATCTACCGGTTTTGAAACGACATTGGTGCTTTCATTGAGAGCTCCGCTGTGTTGTCAACAGAAGGATCAATGGCTCGCCTCTTCATCAACGATGATGCTGTGTCTAGGGAAACTTTTCTCCCAAGAAAGGTCTTTGTGTTCGGCAGCTTCGTGCTTCGTGCCAACTCGGCCGGCCACCTTGAGCAGGTTTTACGCCCCCGGCCACCAGATCAGGTTCGGAAATCTGAACTACGTCGCCAATATCCAAGGAGATCTGATCTTCGAGGGGTTCGTGGCCTCAAGTGCCGCCCCCTACCCTCACGAAGGAAGCTCTTCGGATCCGCTCTTGGATCCCCTCAAGGGGTCGACACTCGCGCCCGCCTCGGCCTTAGATCCGGAGCAGGTCGTATCATCCGAAGATGGGAGGATTAGCCCCGCCGGACTCTTTTCTATCATGGAACTTCCGACCGAAGACCCAGATGCGATCATGGACTCACCTTTGGGCAACGACTCCGAACTGTCGATGTCTGCGTCGATCGGGCCCGACCAGGTGTCTATCACCGAACTCAGCCCTGCAGATCCGCCGACTCCTACCCAGTTTTCACCCTTAGATGAAGCATTGGGCTTAATGCGGTCTCTCGCCATCACAGAAGCTTTACCTCCAAAATGCGCCCAGCATGGGCTGGGGGCTGGAGCGGGGAATTTTATGACCCGCCCACCACCCACTTAATAGCCACCGTCGAGGATTTAACCGACATGCTAGACTATGCGTCCGAAGACATCGATGGTATGGATGACGATGCCGACGCCGAATCAAGCCAAGTCCCACCTATAACAGGGCGTTGGACGGCCACTTCTACCTATGACGTATACATGGTGGACACTCCGGATAAAAAGGACGACGAGGATAATCGGAACCCCCATGAGGACAAGCCCGTCGACGAACCACCAAAGCGCGTCGGGCAAGGGACAGCAACACCGGCACCGGAGACAATGAGACTCCAGATAATGCCGAAGACCCCGAACACCCCGTTGAGCCCACGTCCAAACAGGATGAGAGGGAGGAGGGTCAGTGTAGCCCCGAACACGCTGATCATGAAGATTCGGAAGACAACAACTATATGCCAGTCTCCGAAGAGGATGTTAGCCTTGGTGACGAAGATTTTATCGTCCCAGAGGAACCTCTCAAACAAGAACGCTTCAAGTGACAGCTAATCGCCTGTAACGCCCCGGATCCGATGCGCCAGGTGTCTTCCATTTATTCGCCGTCATTGCCATGGCATTTGCTTGCGTGTTGCTCTTGCCATGTCATCTTGTGCTTTGCATCCTCATGTTTTTCAAAACTTGCATCCGGTCTCTTTCTTCGTTGTCCGTTTCGTCATCCGTTTCTCTCACATGCACCCGTTGCACCTCTCAGTCCTTGTTTCGTGAGCGGGAGAAAAACGTTCTCGGAATGAGCCGAGATTTGTCAAGTGGCCTTGGTATATCATCGGTAGACCGCCTGTCAAATTTCGTTCCATTTGGAGTTCGTTTCACGCCCTAACGGTCAATCGCTTAGCTCGAAACCCCTCTCTCTTTGCAGCCCAGCCCCTCTTCACCACAGCCCACTAGCACATCCAAACCCCCTCCATGCTCTCGGTCGTTGGATCGTGATCGTGTGGGCGAAAACCGCTCCTCTTTTGGACTCTCCTAGCTCCCTCTACCTATAAATAAAGGCCCTCCCCGTCCATTTTCGGGCAAAACCCTAGCCTAGCCCCTCCCCGCGCCGCCGGACATGTCCAACCCCGCGCCGGACATGTCCGCGCCGCCGTCCCCGGCGAATCCGGTGTTGCCACCTCACCCGCGCCGCACCCTCTCTCCTCCCCGCCGCCGCCGCGCCCCGCAGGCGCCCCTGCCCGCGCTGGCCGCCCTCGCGCCGCAGCCCCCGCCTGCCGTCCTCCGCCGCCGCCCTGCTCGCCGGGAGCGCGCGCCCGCCGCCGCCCGCCGCGCCGCCCGCGCGGATCTCGCGCGCCCCCGCTCGCCCGTCTCCGACCCCGGCCGCTTCCCTCCTGGTCACCGGCGCTAGTTCCGGCGAGAGCTCCGGGCCCGCCTCGATCCTCGCGCGAACCCTAGATCTAATCTGGGAGATAGTTTTATTTGCCAAGTCCCGAAAATTTCACATTCTGGAGCCCTGTTCAACGTGCCATAACTTCCTGTGCGTAGATCTGTTTTGCATGCATAATATGTCAAAATGTTCATTGTGAGATTTTGCTCATTTCATTACATTGTGGTGTGCTTGTTTGAGTTCATCTTGATGCCCTAATCATCGTTGCAAATGTGCTATATGATGTTAACCTGCTGAGACTGTTATAACTTGTTGTTTTGTCATTTCCATTGCATTTTGTGTGTGCATCCTTTGAGCATGATGTCTACATGTTTTAGGAGCATATTCATGCCATATTTACAGTGACACAATCCATATATTCTTTTGTGCCTTGTGGTGAGTGCATCAAGCTCGTGAAGTGGGCTACTTGCTGTCAATGTTCTGTCAATGCTGAAACTGTTATATCATGTTGCTATCTTTGCTTGATGCTACCAATTAATCCATGCATAATCTGGAGATGTTCACTAAGTATGTTTTCTGATACATGTTATGCTCTAACCATCCGTGCCCTTGGTTGAATTATGGTCTGCTGTAGCTTGTTGTTATCATGCTCCAAACTTGCTAAATAATGTTTCTGTCAGCCTGTTGACATGAAGTTCAGTTTTGCCATGTGTTTTGTTAGTGATCCATGCACCCTATGACTATGCTATTGCCATTCTTAGCTTCAACAACATTTCATCTTACTGTTGGTTTTCTTCACATGCCATGAAATGCTCTGTTGTGAGTGGTACAAGCTCACCAACATGCCTACTTATCGTTGTTTCTGCCATGCACTGTTATTCACTGTCCGAATCTGTCATATCATTTGCCATGTTTGCATGGATGCTACCATATTTTATGTTGATCTTTGGAATTAGATCAGTAAGGAAGTTTTGTGCTTTGCCTTTATTATTAGCATGCCATGCTCTAGTTTGCCATGATATCCTGCTGTAACATGTTGTTTGATAGCTCCAAACATTGCAACCTGATGTTATTTCTGTCTTGTCCAGTGAATTTCTGCCAAGTCTGTGAACCTGTAATTATTTGCAAACTTGCCATGTTTTTTTGAGCATGTTCTAGTGATTTCTGGAGATATCTCAGTGTTCATGTTTTGTTATGCTTTACCTGTACATCTTGTTCATCCCTTTTTCTTTCATGTTGTGATGATGTAGCATGTTGTGTTGATGCTTGCAATATGCCTAGTTGCTGTTTTGGACAGCTTGTCCTTTGACTATGTTTTGTGTGTATGTATTGAACCGTTGCTCCGTTTTAAGTGTGCTCTATATGAAACTTGTTTAGCTTCGCGTGTAGTTTCATGTTACCTTGTTGCATCCATGTTTGGAGTGTGTTCGCTTGATGTTTGAATGCATTTTGCTTCAATGCCATGCTTAACTTGTTTTGTTCATATCTTCTAGGTCGTAGCTCCGAATTAAATTAACTTTATATGTAACTTGACTAGAATTTCATGTAGATCGTCTTGGTGCATCTTAATTTGCTGTTTAACAACTTGAACATAAGGTTTATTCAGATCTGGACCAATTTCGAAATTTGCATATGAGGACTTACCGGAATTGTTATATGTTGTTTCCGGCCTCATTTAAACTTGTTTGGCTATGTTGTTCTTGTATGCATCATCTCTTGCCATGAGTAGCTTCATGTAGCCTTGTCATGCATCATACTTGGTTGAGCATCATGCCTTGTCCATGTGTTGAGTGTTTACCGTGTTGTTTGCTTCTTTCCGGTTGTGCTTCTCCTCGATAGTTCCTGTTTTGTTGCGATCGTGAGGATTCGTTCGACTACACTTGGTTCGTCTTTGTGGCTTCATCTTCTTCATGGACTCGTTCTTCTTCCTAGCGGGATTTCAGGCAAGATGACTGTCACCTTGGATCTCACTACTATCATTGCTATGCTAGTTGTCTCGATGCTATTGCTATGTCGCGCTACCTACCACTTGCTTATCAAGCCTCCCAAATTGCCATGATAGCCTCTAACCTTTGTCACCCTTCCTAGCAAACCGTTGTTTGGCTATGTTACCGCTTTGCTTAGCCCCTCTTATAGCGTTGCTAGTTGCAGATGAAGATGAAGATTGCTCCATGTTGGATTATGTTTATATTGGGATATCACAATATATCTTATTTAATTAATGCATCTATATACTTGGTAAAGGGTGGAAGGCTCGGCCTTATGCCTGGTGTTTTGTTCCACTCTTACCGCCCTAGTTTCCGTCATATCGGTATTATGTTCCCGGATTTGCGTTCCTTACACGGTTGGGTATATGGGGACCCCTTGTCAGTTCGCGTTGAATGAAACTCCTCCAACAAGGCCTAACATTAGTTTTACCTTTTGCCTACCTACCACCTATACCTTTCCCTTGGGTTCTGCAGACTCAAGGGTCATCTTTATTTTAGCCCCCCCGGGCCAGTACTCCTCTGAGTGTTGGTCCGAACCGAGCTGCCTGCGGGGCCACCTCGGGGAAATTCGAGGCCTGGTTTTACTCGTAGCTAGTCTCATCCGGATGTGCCCTGAGAACGAGATATGTGCAGCTCTTATCGGGATTTGTCGGCACAATCGGGCGCTCTTGCTGGTTAAGTTTCACCATTGTCGAAATGTCTTGTAACCGGGATTCCGAGTCTGATCGGGTCTTCCCGGGAGAAGGAATATGCTTCGTTGATCGTGAGAGCTTATAATGGGCTAAGTTGGGACACCCCTGCAGGGTTTGAACTTCCGAAATCCGTGCCCGCGGTTATGTGGCAGATGGGAATTTGTTAATATCCGGTTATAGTAAACTTGAAGTAAACTCTTCTAAAATACACCAACCGCGTGCATAACCGTGATTGTCTCTTTTCGGGGTTGTTTGAGAGGAGAAAACGGTTTTTGGGTTATGTTTGACGTAAGTAGGAGTTCAGGATCACTTCTTGATCATTACTAGTTGTTGACCGCTTCTTAAGCTCCTCTTCTCGCCCTTATTTGTGTAAGTTAGCCACCATACTTTGCTTAGCCGCTGCTGCAACCTCACCACCTTACCCCTTCCTTACCCATTAAGCTTTGCTAGTCTTGATACCCATGGTAATGGGATTGCTGAGTCCTCGTGGCTCACAGATTACTACTACAACAGTTGCAGGTACAGGTTATGCGACGATCATGACGTGACAGCGATGTTTACTTGTGTTGGAGTTCTTCTTCTTCGTCGTCGATCTTGGGTTAGGTTTCAGGTCGACAGCCTGGGCTAGCAGGGTGGATATTTTTTGAGTTTCTGTTTATGTTTCATCCGTAGTCGGATGTTCTTCTCATGATGTTGATGTATTCTTGGGGCGTTTGTGCCTTATGCATGTATCCCCAACTATTATGTAATGGTATGATGTGATGATATCCACCTTGCAAAAGCGTTTCAATATGCGGGTCTATCCTTGGTGGGACCTTCGAGTTCCTCTCGGATAGGGTCACATATTGGGCGTGACATCGCCACTGCGCGGAGCCTGAAAAAGAAGCAGCAACAGCTCAAAGCTGAACAGGATACGCTCAATGAAAGGTGGACTAAGGACCTGGCCACCGAGGAGGACGGCCCTGAGCGACCCGTAAAAAGTTACCCCAAGCGCAAGCTGCTGATACGTCTCCAACATATCTATGATTTTTGATTGTTCCATGCTATATTACATCCTGTTTTGGACATTATTGGGCTTTGTTATACACTTTTATATTATTTTTGGGACTAACCTATTAACTGGAGGCCCAGCCCAGAATTGTTATTTTTGCCTATTTCAGAGTTTCGCAGAAAAAGAATATCAAACGGAGTCCAAACGGAATGAAACCTTCGGGAACGTGATTTTCGGAACGAACGTGATCCAGAGGACTTGGAACCTACGTCAAGACATCAACCAAGAGGGCAAGAGGTAGGGGGCACGCCTACCCCCTGGGCACGCCCTCCACCCTCGTGGGCCCCACGTTGCTCCACCGACGTACTTCTTCCTCCTATATATACCTACGTACCCCCAAACTACCAGAAACGGAGCCAAAAAACCTAATTCCACCGCCGCAACCTTCTGTACCCGTGAGATCCCATCTAGGGGCCTTTTCTAGAACTGCGCCGGAGGGGGCATCGATCACGGGGGGCTTCTACATCAACACCATAGCCTCTCCGATGATGTGTGAGTAGTTTACCTCAGACCTTCGGGTCCATAGTTATTAGCTAGATGGCTTCTTCTCTCTTTTTGGGTCTCAATACAATGTTCTCCCCCTCTCTTGTGAAGATCTATTCGATGTAATCTTCTTTTGTGGTGTGTTTGTTGAGACCGATGAATTGTGGGTTTATGATCAAGTTTATCTATGAACAATATTTGAATCTTCTCTGAATTCTTTTATGTATGATTGGTTATCTTTGCAAGTCTCTTCGAATTATCAGTTTGGTTTGGCCCACTAGATTGATCTTTCTTGCAATGGGAGAAGTGCTTAGCTTTGGGTTCAATCTTGCGGTGTCCTTTCCCAGTGACAGTAGGGGCAGCAAGGCACGTATTGTATTGTTGTCATCGAGGATAACAAGATGGGGTTTATATCATATTGCATGAGTTTATCCCTCTACATCATGTCATCTTGCTTAAAGCGTTACTCTGTTCTTATGAACTTAATACTCTAGATGCATGCTGGATAGCGGTCGATGTGTGGAGTAATAGTAGTAGATGCAGGCAGGAGTCGGTCTACTTGTCTCGGACGTGATGCCTATATACATGATCATACCTAGATATTCTCATAACTATGCTCAATTCTATCAATTGCTCAACAGTAATTTGTTCACCCACCGTAATACTTATGCTCCCGAGAGAAGCCACTAGTGAAACCTATGGCCCCCGGGTGTATTTTCCATCATATTAATCTTCCAACACTTAGCTATTTTCATTGCCTTTTACTTTACTTTGCATCTTTATTATAAAAATACCAAAAATATTATCTTATCATATCTATCAGATCTCACTCTCGTAAGTGACCGTGAAGGGATTGACAACCCCTTTATTGCGTTGGTTGCGAGGATTTATTTGTTTGTGTAGGTGCGAGGGACTCGTGCGTGGCCTCCTACTGGATTGATACCTTGGTTTTCAAAAACTGAGGGAAATACTTACGCTACTATGCTGCATCACCCTTTCCTCTTCAAGGGAAAACCAACGCAGTGCTCCAGAGGTAGCAAGAAGGATTTCTGGTACCGTTGCCGGGGAGATTCGCGCCAAGTCAAGTCAAGATTTGATTTCCCCTCAACGAGCCATTTCTGGCGCCGTTGCCGGGGAGTCTACGCAAAAGTCAACATACCAAGTACCCATCACAAACCCTTATCTCCCGCATTACATTATTTGCCATTTGCCTCTCATTTTCCTCTCCCCCACTTCACCCTTGCCGTTTTATTCGCCCTCTCTTTTCCGTTCGCCTTTTTCGCTTGCTTCTTGTTTGCTCGTGTGTTGGATTGCTTGCTTGTCATGATGGCTCAATATAATACTAAATTGTGTGACTTTACCAATACCAATAATAATGATTTTCTTAGCACTCCGATTGCTCCTCTTACCGATACTGAATCTTGTGAAATCAATGCTGCTTTGTTGAATCTTGTCATGAAAGCTCAATTCGTCGGCCTTCCTAGTGAAGATGTCGCTACCCATCTAAATAGCTTCGTTGATTTGTGTGATATGCAAAAGAAGAAAGATGTGGACAATGATATTGTTAAATTGAAGCTATTTCCTTTTTCGCTTAGAGATCGTGCCAAAGTTTGGTTTTCGTCTTTGCCTAAAAATAGTATTGATTCATGGAATAAGTGCAAAGATGCTTTTATCTCTAAGTATTTTCCTCCCGCTAAAATCATCTCTCTTAGAAATGATATTATGAATTTTAAGCAACTTGATCATGAACATGTTGCACAAGCTTGGGAGACGATGAAACTAATGATACGTAATTGCCCAACACATGGTTTGAATTTGTGGATGATTATACAAAACTTTTATGAAGGATTGAATTTTGCTTCTAGAAATCTTTTAGATTCGGCCGCGGGAGGCACTTTTATGAAATCACTTTAGGAGAAGCTACCAAACTCCTAGATAATATTATGGTTAGTTACTCTCAATGGCACACTGAAAGATCTACTAATAAGAAAGTGCATGCGATAGAAGAAATTAATGTTTTGAGTGGAAAGATGGATGAACTTATGAAATTATTTGCTAATAAAAGTGTTTCTTCTGATCCTAATGATATGCCCTTGTCTACTTTGCTTGAGAATAATAATGAATCTATGGATGTGAATTTTGTTGTTAGGAATAATTTTAGTAACAACGCATATAGAGGAAACTTTAATCCTAGGCCGTATCCTAGTAATTCCTCTAATAATTATGGTAATTCCTACAACAACTCTTATGGAAATTTTAATAAGATGCCCTCTGAATTTGAGACTAGTGTTAAGGAGTTTATGAATTCGCAAAAGAATTTCAATGCTTTGCTTGAAGAAAAATTGCTTAAAGTTGATGAATTGGCTAGGAACGTTGATAGAATTTCTCTTGATGTGGATTCTTTGAAACATAGATCTATTCCACCTAAGCATGATATCAATGAGTCTCTCAAAGCCATGAGAATTTCCATTGATGAGTGCAAAGAAAGAACCGCTAGGATGCGTGCTAAGAAAGATTGCTTTGTGAAAGCGTGTTCTTCTAATTTCTTTGAAAATAAAGATGAAGATCTAAAAGTTATTGATGTGTCCCCTATTAAATCTTTGTTTTGCAATATGAATCTTGATAATGATGGGACTAAATATGATCCACCTTTACCTAGAAGGCATTCCAACGGGTTCGAGAACTATGTAGACATGACCGAGACACGTCTCCGGTCAATAACCAATAGCGGAACCTGGATGCTCATATTGGCTCCTACATATTCTACGAAGATCTTTATCGGTCAAATCGCATAACAACATACGTTGTTCCCTTTGTCATCGGTATGTTACTTGCCCGAGATTTGATCATCGGTATCTCAATACCTAGTTCAATCTCGTTACCGGCAAGTCTCTTTACTCATTCCGTAATACATCATCTCGCAACTAACTCATTAGTCACAATGCTTGCAAGGCTTATAGTGATGTGTATTACCGAGAGGGCCCAGAGATACCTCTCCGACAATCGGAGTGACAAATCCTAATCTCGAAATACGCCAACCCAACAAGTACCTTCGGAGACACCTGTAGAGCACCTTTATAATCACCCAGTTACGTTGTGACGTTTGGTAGCACACAAAGTGTTCTTCCGGTAAATGAGAGTTGCATAATCTCATAGTCATAGGTACATGTGTAAGTCACGAAGAAAGCAATAGCAGAATACTAAACGATCAAGTGCTAAGCTAACGGAATGTGTCAAGTCAATCACATCATTCTCCTAATGATGTGATCCCGTTAATCAAATGTGTCGTGGAATTGTCACGGCAGATGTCCTCGTGCAAGGACTTAGTCGTGGAGCCATCGCCGCTAGGAAGCTTAAAGGGGTTAAACAGGACAAAGGACATGGAGATTATACTGGTTCGGCCCCTTACATTGAAGGTAAAAGCCTACGTCCAGTTGAGGTGGTATTACTTAGGGTTTCGATGACCAGGAGCTAAACCGCTCTGCTTGGCTATCGATCTGATCTTACTTGTCCTGAACCGCCGCTGGGTCGTCCCTTTATATAGAGAGGTTGACGCCCAGTGGCTCTCAGAGTCCCAGCTGGCTTATAACAGTGTCCGGCTCGGAATCTTAACTATTCTTGCCTTACACTACAAGTCTTGCCATAACGGCGGTTTATCACTATGGGCCTTAAGCCGCCTCCGGGTCTTAAGCCCATTACTGAACCATCATCCTCAAGCTTGGTACTAGGCTTCACGTGATGATCATTATGATGTAACCCGGCCCCTCCTGGGTGGGTGACTCTAATGGTTATATCCTCAACATTAGGGCCCAGATTGATTTGAACCGGTTCATGTCAATCTTCAATACCTTTAAGAGAAAATCTTCCGGCTTCTGCTCGTGCGAAGGTTATAACCCGCCGTGACGTCATCTTCTGGATTCTTGGTAACCCGCCATGACGTCATCTTCCATTAAATTCATTTTTTATTCTGTCATATCCCAACGGATCTTATCTTAATGACCATCCCGAGAATCGAGGCGTTTCTGCGCCAAGATAATCATGTCTTCAACCTCCTTGTTTCTCGCGCCCATTTACCAGCCGTCCCTTATAAATAGGCCCGGCCCATAAGCCCTTCGTCACTCTTCTCGATCCATCCTCTTCCTCCTCTGACGCCCCAGAGCTCGAGCTCCGCCGCCGCCGCCGCGCCCCTCGTCTTCCTCAGCCTCGGCCGCTGCATCATCCTGAACCGGTCCAGAGAAACAGCGGCGACCTCTGCTGCTCATCGGCACCAGTAAGTCCTTGCTACTCCGTACAGTAGATTCGCATTAGGGTTCCATGCTTCTTCCCTGTTCTTCGTAGCTTCATCTCGATTTCTTCACAGTTCCTCCACCGAGGCTCCTTTTGATCCGAAAACGGTACAGACTCCCTGCGGTAGTAGTTTCTCACCCATTTTTATGCTAGTAGATCCCTTTTGCCCGAAAAAAGACCTCATTTAGAGCTTATGAACTCCTCTGTATCAGTTTTTTAGGTCTAGAAATTTTTCCTTTTTGGACAATCGTTTGATCCAAAGTAATCCCTGCAATCTGTGAAACTTGTTTGTGCAACACTTAGACAAAAAACTGCATCTGTTAGCCATGGTGGCTCATATCGCCGGCTTAAAAGAGACCCTGCTTTGTGAAATCTCCGGCTCACTCACAATAGAGTTAAATAACTTAAATTGCTTAAGATGTCCACGGCGGCTTAGATAACCTGACACAGTTAATCATATATCATTAGGCCCCTTCATAAACCGCCATCTTGAATACTGAACTGAAATCTTCCTCCAGCTTAAATTTGAACCGGGAATTCTCTTTTGTCATAGGCTTCCATTTTGCACAATGCCGCCCAAGGCTCCCAAAGCGCCCATTACGTGCAACTGGGTGAGATCCAACGTTACTAATAGCACCTTAGATGACTTCGTAAAAACAGGTTACCTGCCTAAGAAGGAGGTCATGTCCTACCGAGCTCCTGACCCGTCCGAAGAGAGACCTCAACCAAAGGACGGAGAGGTTGTCATATTTGCTGACCACATGAGCCGGGGCTTTGCTCCTCCTGGCTCAAAATTCTTCAGAGATGTTCTGCACTTTTTCGATCTGCGACCTCAAGACATTGGACCCAACTCCGTGTCGAACATTTGTAACTTTCAAGTGTTCTGTGAGGTATACCTTGGAGAAGAACCCAGCCTGCTACTCTTTAGGGAGTTATGTTACCTGAACCGCCAGAATGAATGTGCCAACGGGCCTAGCTTGGAACTTGGCGGAATCTCAATCCAACGACGGAGAGATTGTCTCTTTCCTTATGTTGAGCCGCCAAGCCACCCGAAGGACTGGAACCAGACATGGTTCTACTGCCAAGATACTTCTCCGGCTGATGAGAACCCTCTGCCTGGCTTTCGCGCCCTGCGTCTGGAGTCCAATCACCCCCTGCCAGACAAATTATCTCAAGTTGAGCGTCAACCGCTTATTCCCACCATCAACAAAATCAAAGCTCTTCTGGGAAACGGCCTAAACGGCGTTGATCTGGTCCGGGTCTGGATTGCTTGGCGGGTGATTCCTTTAAGCCGCCGCCCCGGCTTGATGTGTGAGTACACAGGCCGGAAAGATGATCCTCTACGATACAGTCCAGACGACTTACCTGAGGACGTTATTGACGATACAACCAAGTCGCTTTTGAACGAGAGCCTGGCAGATTGCGGGAGAGTGGGCTTAAGCCCTTTCTGCAAGACTAACCCGGCTCCTGCGGTAAACCATTGACCTGAATGCTTCTCCTTTCATTTTAACGATTTTGTCTTAGCTTACTAATCTTTGTTGTATTTTACAGGCTAATGATAAATTCTGGAAGGTCAGGTATGACCATGAAGCTGCTAAGAAAGCCAGGAAGGTTAAAAAAGCCGCCAGGAAAGCCGCTCCCCGCAAGAAGGGGAGTAAGCCTAGCGCCTCGAACCTGCTTCACCTGGAAGACACCTCCGAGTCAGAGGTAGCCCTTGATTCTTTAGGCTCCTTTTTTAACCGTCTTATTGACACTGATTATCAACAGGAGGATACCGGAGCGAGTAACCCGGTGATTGAAGAGGTAACTATACTTTCCTCCGACTCGGAGCCCTTGCCAAGACTGAAAGTCCGAAGAGTAACCCGGAAAGTAAGATTTTCACATCCTTTAGCTTATCAAGATCCTCAATTTCTTTTGAAGCGACAGATTCATGAGAGTCGGAGGCAGACCCGGACTAGCAAGGACGCAGACCTCTCCTCTGGCTTACCCGAAGCATCAAGGAAGCGCCGGACCGAGGTTATCTCCGACTTCTATCCCTTTCATCCTTTGGTGGGCGTCACTCGTCAACCACTCAATTATTCTGCCTCAAACTACCAGGGAACTTCACCTTCCTCCGGCGACTCAATGCAGTCTAGCTTGCCGGCCTTCAAGACCGCCCCCGGGTAATGATGATCAGCTTACTTTGTACTTACCTTACTCATGGTTTTGCACTAACTCTTTGATTTTCAGTGTACAAGTAAAGCCTAGCAAGAGGGCGAAGAAAAGTAAGCCGGCCGAAGAGCCGGTCTTGACTGAACCTGATGCCTCTGCCCCTGAGCCGCCGTCTACACCAGCTCCGGAAACCACCACTGCCCCATCTGATGAGCAAGTTATGGAGGGTTCTAATAACCCGGAGATCCCCAGCCCGGCTCATCCAGATGACCCAGACGTGGTGATTACTTGGACCGAATTTGTTGAACCGGGAAGACCCACCGTGCTGGCTAGGTGCTCTGCCAAGGAGAAACTTCTGGAACGCCGTAGAGCCAGGCTGGACATTACTAACTATGCCAATCTGAGCATTGGAGATATTGTCGCTGGCTATATTGGTCAAGTGCACAACAGCCGGGACCTGGAGATTGACATGGTGAAGCAAATACAGCAAAAATCTGAGGTACGACTCCCTTGCTTACTCCATAGTCATCCTTACCATGCCAGCCCCCAAGTCTATTACTTATGATGGAATATGTTGTAGACTTAATACCGGCTTAATAATTACTGCAAGAAAAACCGGCTTACCTAGTAACACTCACGGGCCGGATTAAACAGCATAATTGAACCAGTCTTTACCTTATGTTAATCAAGTAGTTGAGCAACTTTACACATTAGCCCCCAAGTGCCGAGTACCTTTGCCTGCAAAGTGCTTGGGACTTACTTTCATGAACCGGCACTGTAGATAAAGCCTTTCAGCATACATTAGTCCCCAAGTGCCAAGTGTCTTTGCTCGCAAAGTGCTTGGGACTTAATATTGCATTATAATCACCTTAACTGTAACCCGGAATTTGTACAGGCCGCCTGTAAGAAATTTGAATCGGAAATCTCTGATCTGAAGAGCCGCCTGAAGACCCAGGAAAGTGAAACCCAAAAAGCCAACTCCAAATTTGAACTCAGTGTATCCGCACAAGAGAAACTGAAGAAAAAGTTTGAAGCAGAAAGGAAAGCCTGGGCAGATGAAAAAGCTGCTTTGCTCAGCCGGGCCGAACAAGCGGAGGCCACTCTTACTGAAAGAACCGCCGAGCTATTCAGCTTAAAATGCCATGTCTCTCAGATGGTCTCCGCAATCTTTGGTAAATTTCTAATCAGTTTACATCGTTTAGTGCCCATAAACATCTCAATTGCCAACAGCTCACTTGACTTTGTAATGCAGGTCCCAGGAGTTCCAATCTCAACTAGAGCGTGCTGACTAAGCTGAAGGCGGTTTACACCTTGGTGGAGCAACTTTACACCGGGTCACAACGTCCTTTAGCCGTTGTGGCTCTGTCCAATGAAGTTCCCACTCACCTGGCAGATGTACTCAGGCAGCTTGCCGTACTTCCTCAGCGCTTCCAAGAGTTGAGACGGGCTTCTGCAAGAACCGGAGCCATAGCCGCTCTGAGCCGGGCCAAGGCGTTTCAACCGGAGCTAGACCCGGCCGACATCGCCCTTGGGTATCCCAGCTTGAAGGAAGACGGCACCCCCTTCGACCAGAAGGACTTCGCCGCCTGTGTGAAGAGCGTACGCCCTGTGGCCACTTTGATTGGCAATGACACAGATCTTACCAAATATCAGCCGGGCTATGACGCGGAGAATCAGAGAATCCCAACACCACGCTATGAGTCAGTCAGCCTGATTCCGCCAACTCGTAAGCATACCTTCGCCCCTGAAGTTGACCCGGCCGGGTTAATTGATGATGAGGCTCAGTTTGAAGCTTTGAGCGGCATTGACTGGAAATCATCAACCTTCCAGGTCATGGAAACAACTGAAGGAGCGGAGAGGGATGAGCCGGAAGCTTCAACCCAACAAGCACTTTAATGTCGTAGGCGGCTCATGGTTATGCCTTAGAAACAATGCCTCACCTTTTGGACTTGGGGAATCCTGTAATAGAGTAGGACAAACACTTAATTTTGTCGTGCCATCGTGCACGTGTGCAGCGCTCAACTCTGTTTAGGCTGCTCTTTTACATTCCTCCGGGTTATGTTTGATCATTTGATTTCCTTAAGCTTAAAGAGCTGTCTTTAATTGTCCTGCATAGAAAACAAATCACAAGTCTCTAGGCGGCTGCAAGCCTTCAAGTACACTTCCGGTTTATGTAACCCAAATAATAAGGTTGAGAACTCAACTCCGGTTCACCAGCACCTATAATGCTTATTGTACGCTATCAACATTATTAATCAAAGTTAAGCCGGTGGACAAAGAACCACCCTTGAACACTTTTGATATGATCAAAAGAATTTGTGGCAAACTAAGAGATCAAAAACTTAGGGGCTTCTGATTCGAATACGACCAGAGAACCGTCCCAAAGGGGTTAAGCTAAGATTCGAATGCGATCATATAGCCCCCAGTGGCTTTGGCGTTGCCGGTCAAGAGGGTACCGACAGCTATGTTCTCTTTGGTTCGAATGCGACCTATGTTTGAACAGGAAGCCCCCAAATGACCTTGAGAGTTGTTTAACGACGCTGATTCGAATACGATCCACGTCGGTTCCCAAAGGGGGTTGATCTATGATTCAAATATGATCAAGAAAAACTCCCCAATGAGCTCGGCAATTTGCCAATCAAGTGGGTATCGACAGCTATGTTCTCTTTGGTTCGGATACGACCTATGTTTGAACAGGAAGCCCCCAAGTGACCATATTTTTGGCGGCTAGATTCGAATACAATTATGAGCTGGATCAACCTCCAAATGGCCATGTAATGTTCCAATGAAAATAACAATGATACATTTACCTTTGGAGGAAAGGAAAGGACCGAGGTCCAACTTTATTACTTATCACAATATATACATGGCTATAGAAATATGTACATTATGAGAGCCCGTGGCTCAAGTGTAATAAGGCCGAAGCTGAGCTATGTTCCATGGCCGGCGGGTCTCCTCCTCCGACTTACGTGAATCTCTGTGCTCCCGAACATCAATAAGGTAGTATGACCCGTTGTGCAAGTTCTTGCTGACCACAAAGGGCCCTTCCCAAGGTGGGGATAACTTGTGTGCATCTGTTTGATCCTGGATGAGCCGGAGCACCAAATCACCTTCCTGAAAGACCCGGGACTTAACCCAGCGGCAGTGATAGCGGCGCAGGTCTTGTTGGTAAATCGCCGAGCGAGCTGCTGCTACGTCACGTTGTTCATCCAACAAGTCAAGAGCTTCTTGACGCGCCTGCTCATTATCCGCCTCGACATAAGCCGCCACTCGAGGCAAGTCATGATGGATGTCGCTAGGGAGGACCGCCTCAGCTCCGTAAACCATGAAGAAAGGTGTGTAACCCGTAGACCTGTTAGGAGTAGTATTGATGCTCCATAACACAGAAGGTAACTCCTCTACCCAACAACCCGGCGTTCGTTGCAAAGGGACCAAAAGCCGGGGCTTGATGCCCTTCAAGATCTCCTGATTGGCTCTCAGCCTGACCATTGGATTGAGGGTGAGCCACTGATGAAACATCGAGCCGAATATGCTCTCGTTGACAAAATTCCCCCATGGCGCCCTTAGACAGATTGGTGCCATTGTCAGTTATAATGCTGTGTGGAAAACCAAAGCGAAATATCACCCTTTTCATGAACTGAACCGTTGTGGCTGTGTCACACTTACTAACTGGCTCTGCCTCAACCCGCTTTGTGAACTTGTCGACCGCCACCAAGAGGTGGGTCTTCTTATCCTTGGACCTTTTAAAAGGCCCAACCATATCAAGCCCCCAGACCGCAAATGGCTAAGTGATTGGAATCATCCTCAACTCTTGAGCCGGCACATGAGCCCGTCGTGAGAACCTCTGACAACCGTCACATTTACTAACCAAGTCCTCTGCATCAGCATGAGCCGTCAGCCCATAAAAACCATGACGAAAAGCCTTGGCCACAAGGGATTTTGAGCCGACATGATGGCCACAATCCCCCTCGTGAATCTCACGTCAAATTTCTTGACCTTCCTCAGGGGAAACACAACGCTGGAAAGTTCCAGTGACACTGCGACGATGCAGCTCGCCATTGATAATTATCATTGACTTAGACCGCCGGGTTATTTGTCTGGCCAAAGTTTCATCCTCAGGCAATTCTCCCCGGGTCATATAAGCCAAGTATGGTACTGTCCAATCTAGGATAATGTGGAGAGCCGCCACCAACTGTGCTTCCGGGTCAGGAACAGCCAAGTCTTCCTCTGTAGGCAACTTAACAGAAGGGATATGCAAAATTTCCAAGAAAGTATTAGGCGGCACCGGCTTTCGCTGAGAGCCCAGCCGGCTTAATGCATCAGCCGCCTCGTTCTTCCTGCGATCGATGTGCTCTAGTTGGTAACCCTAAGAATGTCCAGCAATGGCATCAACTTCGCGGCGATAAGCCGCCATGAGGGGGTCCTTGGAATCCCACTTGCCTGACACTTGTTGGGCTACTAAATCTGAGTCGCCAAAGCACCTTACCCGGCTTAAGCTCATCTCCTTAGCCATCCGAAGACCATGGAGCAAGGCCTCGTACTCAGCTGCATTGTTAGTACAGGGAAACATCAACCGTAGCACATAGCAAAACTTGTCACCTCGAGGGGAAGCTAATACAACTCCAGCCCCCGAGCCCTCCAATTGCCTGGACCCGTCGAAGTGAATAGTCCAATATGTATTATCCAGTTTCTCTTCAGGCACCTGCAGCTCTGTCCAATCGTTGATGAAATCCACCAATGCTTGAGATTTGATAGCAGTGCGCGACACGTATTTTAGACCATGAGGCCCAAGTTCTATAGCCCACTTAGCAACTCTTCCTGTGGCTTCTCTGTTTTGGATGATATCTCCTAGGGGAGCAGAACTAACCACAGTGATAGGGTGACCCTGGAAATAATGCTTAAGCTTCCGGCTTGCCATGAATACCCCATAAACAAGCTTCTGCCAATGTGGATATCGTTGTTTGGACTCAATGAGTACTTCGCTGACGTAGTAAACCGGCCGCTGAACTGGATACTCCTTACCCGCTTCCTTACGCTCCACCACCACAGCCACACTGACGGCTCGTGTGTTAGCGGCTATATACAACAATAAAGGCTCCTTGTCAACAGGAGCAACAAGGACTGGTGGCTCAGCTAGCTGTCTTTTCAAATCCTCAAAAGCAGCATTAGCCGCATCATTCCAGATAAAGTCATCTGTTTTCTTCATCATCTGGTACAGTGGCATGGCCTTTTCACCCAACCGGCTCAAAGCAGCAATGCGACCCGCCAGACGCTGGACGTCGTTTATGCACGCCGGCTTAGCCAAAGAGGTGATTGCCTTGATCTTTTCCGGGTTAGCTTCAATGCCTCTGTGAGAAACTAGAAAACCCAAGAGCTTGCCTGCGGGGACACCAAAAACACACTTGGTCGGGTTAAGCATCATCTTGTAGACCCGGAGATTATCAAAGGTCTCTCTCAGATCATCTATCAAGGTCTCCTTCTCCCTGGATTTAACCACGATATCATCCACATAGGCATGAACGTTGCGCCCAATCTGGTTATGAAGACAATTCTGCACGCAACGCTGGTAAGTCGCCTGTGCACTCTTGAGCCCAAAAGGCATAGACACATAACAGAAGGCTCCAAAGGGAGTGATGAACGTCGTCTTCTCCTGGTCCTTAACTGCCATTTTGATCTGACGGTATCCAGAGTAAGCATCCAAAAAGCTTAAACGCTCACAACCCGCCGTAGCATCAATAATTTGATCAATACGGGGGAGAGCAAAAGGATCAGCCGGACAAGCTTTGTTTAAATCCGCATAGTCCACACACATCCGCCAGGTGCCGTTCTTCTTGAGCACGAGCACCGGGTTAGCTAACCATTCTGGATGAAAAACATCAACAATAAACCCGGCCGCCAAGAGTCGAGTTACTTCCTCACCAATGGCTTTCCGCCTCTCCTCATTAAACCGCCGGAGGAATTGCCTGACTGGTTTAAATTTTGAATCAATATTGAGAGTGTGCTCAGCGAGTTCTCTTGGTACACCCGGCATGTCAGAAGGTTTCCATGCAAAGATGTCCCTGTTCTCACGGATGAACTCGATGAGCGTGCCTTCCTATTTCGGATCCAGATTGGCACTGATGCTGAACTGCTGAGATGAGTCACCTGGAACAAAGTCAACAAGTTTAGTCTCATCAGCTGACTTAAATTTCATTACCGGCTCATGCTCCGTGGTTGGCTTTTTCAAAGACGTCATATCTGCCGGGTCAACATTGTCCTTGTAAAACTTCAACTCCTCTGTTGCACAAACAGATTCAGCATAAGCCACGTCACCTTCCTCACACTCCAAGGCTATCTTTCGGCTGCCATGAACCGTAATGGTCCCATTGTGACCCGGCATCTTGAGCTGCAAATACACGTAACACGGCCGTGCCATGAACTTGGCGTAAGCCGGCCGCCCAAATAAAGCATGGTACGGACTTCTTATCTTAACCACCTCAAAGGTTAGTTTTTCCGCCTTGTAGTTGTACTCATCTCCAAAGGCTACTTCCAGCTCGATCTTACCGACTGGATACGCCGACTTACCGGGCACCACCCCATGGAAAACAGTATTGGACTGGCTAAGGTTCTTATCAGTTAATCCCATACGACGGAAGGTCTCATAATAGAGGATGTTGATGCTACTGCCTCCGTCCATGAGCACTTTAGTGAATTTATATCCCCCAACCTGAGGGGCCACCACCAAGGCCAGGTGACCCGGATTATCGACCCGGGGAGGGTGATCTTCCCTACTCCATATGATAGGCTGCTCAAACCATCTTAAATAGCGGGGAATCACCGGCTCAATAGCATTTACAGCCCTCTTATGAAGCTTCTGATCTCGCTTGCACAGGCTGGTAGTGAACGCATGATATTGTCCACCATTGAGCTGCTTTGGATTGGTCTGGTACCCCCCTGCTGCTGCTGCTGATTACCCTGGCCAGATTGCTGATTAAAACCCCCTTGGAAACTCTGAGAATTGGGATTTGAGCCGCCACCCGGGCCATGAAAACCGCCGGCACCTGAGCCGCCGCCCGGGCCATTGTTGCCATTAAAAGCATTGGAATTTTTGAAGGCCTTCATGATTGCGCAGTCCTTCCATAGATGAGTGGCCGGCTTCTCCCTAGAGCCATGCCTTGGACAAGGCTCATTCAATGACTGCTCCAGCGTCGGGCCTGACCCGCCGGCTCGGGGAGGTGGTCTCCCCTTACGTCGGTGGTTGTTACCCTGTGAATTGGCGTTGGCCACAAACTCCATACTGCCATCAGCCTTACGCTTGTTACCTCCCTGGTTCGCTGGGTTATGCTGAGGGCCCTTGCCATTGCCGTTCTTCTTTCCCTTCCCTGTCCTTTCATCATCCGACGTGGGATCCTTGGTACTATCAGAGTCGGCATACTTGACCAGAGCCGCCATCAGCGTACCCATATCATTGCAATCGCACTTGAGCCGCCCGAGCTTCATCTTTAGGGGCGCAAAACGACAATTTTGCTCCAACATTAAAACTGCAGAGCCGGCATCCATCTTATCAGACGAATGTATTATCTCTTTGACCCGGCGAACCCAATGGGTTGTAGACTCACCCTCCTGCTGCTTGCAGTTAGTCAAATCCACAATTGACATAGATTGCCTACATGTATCTTTGAAGTTTTGGATGAACCGGGCTTTTAGCTCTGCCCATGACCTGATAGAATTAGGCGGCAGTCCTTTCAACCAAGTGCGGGCAGTTCCATCCAACATCATGGTGAAGTATTTGGCCATTGCCGCTTCGCTGACCTCTAGCAACTCCATAGCCATCTCGTAGCTCTCGATCCATGCTCCAGGTTGTAAATCAGTCGTATAATTAGGTACCTTCCTAGGTCCTTTGAAATCCTTGGGCAGACGTTCATTACGGAGAGCCGGCACCAGACAAGGGACACCTCCGGTCCTCGTAGGTATACCCGCCTCCATAGAAGCCGTCGGATAAACCGGGAGGGGCTGGTAAGCCGTTAACTGAGGCGCCTGCTCTGCCTCTTGCCGTGCTCTGTCTTGGTCTACCGCGTTAAAGGCTCTGTTATGAGCCGGGCCGTGGCCCGCTGGCAAGTCACGGCGCCGGACGTTGCTTGAGCCGGTCGCTGAGACCATGTGTCTGCTATAACTTGGGCTCCGGCCTGGACGAGGGGTTGAATGAATCCTGTCCTGGCTATATGAATATGCCTCCTATTGCGCCAGAGCCGTCTGAAGAAGTTCTCTGACCCGGCGGGTTTCGACCGCCGTTGGAGAGTCACCATCGATTGGGAGAGCCGCCAGTCGCGCCGCCGCGGCGACCATGTTTTCCAACGGGTTGGCATAATGACCCGGTGGTATTGGCACGTACTGAGGCGGGGTAGTGTTCACACGGGGAGGCCCCATCACTTGCGGCTGAAACGGCGTTCCAGCCCCGGGTGCCATGATCTCTGGCGGGTTACTGGGCCCTGCACCAGGCGTGTTGAAAAGGTTTCAAGGATCGTAAACCGGATGGAGTCGAGATTGAGCCTTCTGATGCCTCCTTCTCATGATCTCATTGGATGTGTTCTGATCCATCATGAGCCGGAAAGACTGCGCCTGAATCAGCTGAGTCTGGGCGTCGAGAGCCGCCCGCTCTGCAGCCATCCTGATCCCTTCCGCTGCTAGATCTTCCTTGGCTCTCGCTATATCCAGCTTTAACTGTGCCACCTCCGCATCATGCTGAGCTTGATCCGCTGGGACAACCATAGCAGTTAACAGGGTTGTCATCTTATCTGTGAGATCCATCAGCGCCTGAGCCGGCGAGTGCCCAGGGCCTCCTGCCCCAGCAGCGGGGTTTTGAACAGGTTGTGCGCCGGCCATGAAGATCCCGACCCGGCTGGGCGGCTCAAAGGGGTCCGGAATACTGTCGCCATCGGAGCCGCCCCTGAGCCTGCCATCTTGAAGTTGATATAACGAGTTGGTCTCGTCTGTGGACGACCCGCCGTCAGAGCGAGCGGCCGTCTCATCGCCAAAACCAGATCCTTCAGAGAGTCCTCCATGGACGCATCCCACGAAAGCACGCTTCAAAGCAGGCAGAGTCCGGGCGGGTCTTGCACGCTGAGCCGTCTCGATGGGGTCGGCGCAGTGGTCCGGCTCAGGGCCCGGCTCGCCAATCTTGCCAATGAAAACGTGAATTCCGCCGAAGGGGACCCGGTACCCGTACTCGATTGAGCCGGCGTCGGGGTCCCAGCCTGCATCGTTGATGTAGAGCTTGCCACGACGACTCTTGGTCATCCGGCCCACAGCGTATCCCTTGAGCCCTTCGAAGCTGCCCTTCAAGAACTCAAATCCACCGTGCGCTGGCCCCACGGTGGGCGCCAACTGTCGTGGAATTGTCACGGCAGATGTCCTCGTGCAAGGACTTAGTCGTGGAGCCATAGCCGCTAGGAAGCCTAAAGGGGTTAAACGGGACAAAGGACACAGAGATTATACTGGTTCGGCCCCTTAAGTTGAAGGTAAAAGCCTACGTCCAGTTGAGGTGGTATTACTTAGGGTTTCGATCACCAGGAGCTAAACCGCTCTGCTTGGCTATCGATCTGATCTTACTTGTCCTGAACCGCCGCCGGGTCGTCCCTTTATATAGAGAGGTTGACGCCCAGCGGCTCTCAGAGTCCCAGCCGGCTTATAACAGTGTCCGGCTCAGACTCTTAACTATTCTTGCCTTACACTACAAGTCTTGCCATAACGGCGGTTTATCACTACTGGCCTTAAGCCGCCTCCGGGTCTTAAGCCCATTACCGAACCGTCATCCTCAAGCTTGGTACTGGGCTTCACGTGATGATCATTATGACGTAACCCGGCCCCTCCTGGGGGGTGACTCTAATGGTTATATCCTCAACAAAATGACAACTCATGTCCATGGCTAGGAAACATAACCATCTTTGATTAACGAGCTAGTCAAGTAGAGGCATACTAGTGACACTCTGTTTGTCTGTGTATTCACACAAGTATTATGTTTCCGGTTAATACAATTCTAGCATGAATAATAAACATTTATCATGATATAAGGAAATAAACAATAACTTTATTATTGCCTCTAGGGCATATTTCCTTCATATCTCCCCGGCAACGGCACCAGAAATCCTTCTTGCTACCTCTTGAGCATGCGTTGGTTTTCCCTTGAAGAGGAAAGGGTGATGCAGCAAAGTAGCGTAAGTATTTCCCTCAGTTTTTGAGAACCGAGGTATCAATCCAGTAGGAGATTACACGCAAGTCACCAAGTACCTGCACAAACAATCAAGAACCTTGCAACCAACGCGATAAAGGGGTTGTCAATCCCTTCACGGTCACTCGCAAAAGTTAGATCTAATAAAGATTGTAAGATAAATATTTTTGGTATTTTTGTTGTATAGATTGGAAAGTAAAGATTGCAAAATAGTAAAACGAGATGTGATGTAAATAAAAGAGATGCAATATATTAAGAAAGAGACCCGGGGGCCATAGGTTTCACTAGTGGCTTCTCTCAAGATAGCATATGTTACGGTGGGTGAACAAATTACTGCCGGGCAATTGATAGAAAAGCGCATATTTATGAGAATATCTAGGAAATGATCATGAATATAGGCATCACGTCCGTGTCAAGTAGACCGAAACGATTCTGCATCTACTACTATTACTCCACACATCGACCGCTATCCAGCATGCATCTAGAGTATTAAGTTCATAAGAACAGAGTAACGCATTAAGCAAGATGACACGATGTAGAGGGATAAACTCAAGCAATATGATATAAACCACATCTTTTTATCCTCGATGGCAACAATATACGTGCCTTGCTGCCCCTACTGTCACTAGGAAAGGACACCGCAAGATTGAACCCAAAGCTAAGCACTTCTCCCATTGCAAGAAAGATCAATCTAGTAGGCCAAACTAAACCGATAATTCGAAGAGACTTGCAAAGATATCAAATCATGCATATAAGAATTCAGAGAAGAACCAAATATTAGTCATAGATAATCTTGATCATAAATCCACAATTCATCGGATCTCGGCAAACACACCGCAAAAAGTATTACATCGAATAGATCTCCAAGAACATCGAGGAGAACTTTGTATTGAGAACCAAAGAGAGAGAAGAAGCCATCTAGCTAATAACTATGGACCCGAAGGTCTGTGGTAAACTACTCACGCTTCGTTGGAGAGGCTATGGTGTTGATGTAGAAGCCCTCCGTGATCGATTCCCCATCCGGCAGATCGCCGAAAAAGGCCCCAAGATGGGATCTCACGGGTACATAAGGTTGCGGCGGTGGAAAAGTGGTTTCGTGGCTCCCCCTGATCTTTTTAGGGTATAAGAGTATATATAGGCGAAAGAAGTAAGTCGGTGGAGCTCCGTGGGGCCCATGAGGGTGGGGGCGTGCCTACCCCCCTGGGCGCGCCCTCTTGCCTCGTGGCCGCCTCGCGGAGTTCCAGACTTCAACTCCAAGTCTTCTGGATTGTGTTTGTTCCAAGAAAGATCATCGCGAAGGTTTCATTCCGTTTGGATTCAGTTTGGTATTCCTTTTCTGCAAAACACTGAAATAGGCAAAAAAATCAGAAACTGGCACTGGGCCTTCGGTTAATAGGTTAGTCCCAAAAATAATATAAAAGAGCATATTAAACCCCATTAAACATCCAAAACAAATAATATAATAGCATGGAACAATAAAAAATTATAGATATGTTGGAAACGTATCACTGCCACAATTCGAGGATGAAGCCATTGTGCCAATACCGTGGAAATACAATCATGCAGATCAACCAGACCGACCACCACGTGGACGGGATAAAGCGGCACATCAAGCCGAACACCAGCCCGCACCCCCTCGTCGAAGAGGCAAGGAGACAGCAGTTGCGGGCTATACATATGAATTGCATCAGGACCTGGCCAATAAAGCCGGTCAGACCAGATCGATCTATGGATCAAGAGGTCGTGCCCCGGCACAAGATAACGGCTATGAAGCCCGGTGTGATGAACATTACAATATTCGGGGTCAGCACCGAACTCAGATGTCATCCGATCTCCGCCGTGATGTGACACGATATAGGGGTGCCGCACACCCCATGTGCTTTACCGATGAGGTAATGCAGCACCAGTTTACGGAAGGGTTCAAACCTGTAAACATCGAGCAGTACGATGGTACGACGGATCCGGCCGTCTGGATCGAGGATTTTCTTCTCCACATTCATATGGCTCGTGGAGATGACCTTCACGCCATTAAATATCTTCCTCTAAAGCTGAAAGGGCCAGCATGGCACTGGCTGAACAGCCTCCCAGAGAACTCCATTGGAAGCTGGGAAGATTTAGAGGACGCTTTTCGGGCCAACTTTCAGGGCACTTATGTCCGGCCATCGGATGCTGATGACCTAAGTCACATAATCCAGCAACCTGGCGAATCGGCTCGCAAGCTTTGGAATCGGTTCCTAACTAAAGAGAACCAAATCATGGACTGTCCGGACGCCGAAGCCTTAGCGGCCTTCAAACACAGTGCCCGTGACAAATGGCTCGCCCAACACCTCGGTCAGGAAAAGCTGAAGACCATGGCAGCCTTAACTACACTCATGGCCCGTTTCTATGCGGGTGAAGATAGCTGGTTGGCTCGTAGAAGCAACAGCTCTGGCAACCCCGGCACTTCTGAGGCCAGGGACGGCAATGGTAAACCACGCCGCAATAAAAATAAACGTCGAAGCAATAACGCCGGATTCATTGGTTCTAAACCCGGTCAACGAAAGAAACCTTTTAAAGGCAATAGGGACGGTCCATCCAACTTGGAAAAAATCCTTGAGAGGCCCTGTTGGGGATATAACTACTGGCGTAACCCGCATAGGACGGGGCAGGTTACGTTATGGCGATTCATCATATGAAGCCCAATATCAAGCTTGAAGATGGCGGTTCAGTAAAGGGCCTAAAGCCCATAGTCGACTTAAGGCCCGTAGTGATAAACCGCCGTAATGGCATGACTTGTATTGTAAGGCTAGAATAGTTAAGAGACCGAGCCGGACACTGTTTATGAGCCGGCCGGGACTCTGAGAGCCGCTAGGCGTTAACCTCTGTATATAAAGGGACGACCCGGCGGCGGTTCAGGACGGGTAACATCAAATCGGTAGCTAGGCATAGCGGATTCGCTCCCTGGTCATCGAAACCCTAGTAATTCCACCTCAACTGGAGTAGGCTTTGACCTTCACCGTAAGGGGCCAAACCAGTATAACCCTCATGTCCTTTGTCCCGCTTTAACCCCTTTAAGCTTCCTAGTTGCGATGGCTCCACGACTAAGTCCTTTCACGAGGACATCTGCCGTGACTATTCCACGACAGTTGGCGCCCACCATGGGGCCAGCGCACGGTGGATTTGAGTTCTTGAAGGGCAGCTTCGAAGGGCTCAAGGGATACGCTGTGGGTCGGATGACCAAGAGTCATCGCGGTAAGCTCTTTATCGACGACGCAGGCTGTGGCCCCGACGCCGGCTCAATCGAGTACGGGTACCGGGTCCCCTCGGTGGAATCCACATTTTCATTGGCAAGATCGGTGAGCCGGGCCCTAAGCCGGACATCTGCACCGACCTCATCGAGACGGCTCAGCGTGCGAGACCCGCCCGGACTCTGCCTGCCTTGAAGCGCGCTTTCGTGGGATGCATCCACGAAGGACTCTCTGAAGGATCTAGATCTGGCGATGAGACGGCCATCTGCTCTGATGGTGAATCATCCACAGGTGAGACGGACTCGTTGTATCAACTTCAAGACGGCAGGCTCGGGGGTTGTTCCGATGGCGACAGTATTCCGGACCCTTTTGAGCCGCCAAGCCGGGTTGGAATCTTCATGGCTGGCACGCAACCTGTTCAAAACTTCGCCGCTGGGGCAGGAGGCCCTGTGCACTCACCGGCTCGGGTGCTGATGGATCTCACGGATAAGATGACTGCCATGTTAACCGCCACGGTCGTCCCAGCGGAACAAGCTCAACATGATGCAGAAGTGGCACAGTTAAAGCTGGATATAGCGCAGGCCAAGGAAGATCTGGCAGTGGAAGAAATCAGGATGGCTGCAGAACGGGCGGCTCTGGACGCCCAGACTCAGCTGATTCAGGCGCAGTCTTTCCTTCTCATGATGGATCAGAATGCATCCAATGAGGTCATGAGAAGGAGGCATCAGAAGGCTCAATCTCAGCTCCCTCCGGTTTATGATCCTCGAAACCTCTTCAACACGCCCGGTGCAGGGCCTAGTAACCCGCCAGAAATCATGGCACCCGGGGTTGGAACGCTGGTTCAGCCGCAAGTGATGGGGCCTCCCCGTGTGAATACTGCCACACCTCGAAACGTACCAATACCACCGGGTCATTATTCTAATCCATTGGAAAACATGATCGCTGCAGCGGCACGACTGGCGGCTGTCCCGGTCAAGGGCGATTCTCCAACGGCGGTCGAAACCCGCAGGGTCAAAGAACTTCTTCAGACGGCTTTGGCACAATAGGAGGCATATTCATATAGCCGGGACAGGATTCATTCAACCCCTCGTCCAAACCGGAGCCCAAGTTATAGCAGACACATGGTTTCAGCGGCCGGCTCAAGCAACGTCCGGTGCCGTGACTTGCCAGGTGGGCATGGCCCGGCGCATAATGGAGCCTTTAACGCGGTAGATCAAGACAGAGCACGTCAAGAGGCTGAGTAGGCGGCTCAGCTGACAGCTTACCAGCCTTTTCCGGTTTACCCAACGGCCTCTATCGAGGCAGGCGTAGCTACGAGGACCGGAGGTGTCCCTTGTCTGGTGCAGCCTCTCTGTAACGAACGTCTGCCCAAGGATTTCAAAGGACCTAGGAAGGTACCTAATTACACGGCTGATTTACAGCCCGGAGCATGGATTGAAAGCTACGAGATGGCTATGGAGTTGCTGGAGGTCAGTGAAGCGGCAATGCCAAATACTTCACCATGATGTTGGATGGGACTGCCACCTAATTCCGTCGGGTCATGGGCAGAGCTGAAAGCCCGGTTCATCCAAAACTTCAAAGATACATGTAAGCAATCTATGTCAATTGTGGATTTGACTAGCTGCAAGCAGCAAGAAGGCGAATCTACAACCCATTGGGTACCCCGGGTCAAGGAAATTATACATTCGTCTAATAAGATGGATGCCGGCTCTGCAGTCTTAATGTTGGAGCAAAATTGTCGTTTTGCGCCCCTGAAGATGAAGCTCGGGCGGCTCAAGCGCGATTGCAACGATATGGCTACGCTGATGGCGGCTCTGGTCAAGTACGCCGACTCTGATAGTACCAAGGATCCCGCGTCTGATGATGAAAAGACAGGGAAGGGAAAGAAGAATGGCAATGGCAAGGGCCCTCTACATAACCCGGCGAGTCAAGGAAATAATAAACGTAAGGTTGATGATGGTATGGAGTTTGTGGCTAACACCAACGCGCAGGGTAATAATCACCGACATAAGGGGAGACCACCTCCCCGGTCTGGCGGGTCTGGCCCGATGCTTGAGCAATTGTTAAATGAGCCCTGTCCAAGGCATGGCTCTAGGGAGAAGCCGGCCACTCATCTATGGAAAGACTGCGCGATCATGAAAGCTTTCAAGAATTCCAACATGTTCAACGGTAACAATGGGCAGGGCGGCGGCTCAGGTGGCGGCGGCTTTCATGGCCCGGGCGGCGGTTCAAATTCCAATTTTCAGAATTCTCAAGGTGATCAAGGTGGTTTTCATCAACGATTGGACAGAGCTGCAGATGCCTGAAGAGAAACCGGATAACACATACTGGACTATTCACCTCGACGGGTCCAGGCAATTGGAGGGCTCGGGGGCTGGAGTCGTGTTAGCTTCCCCTCGAGGTGATAGATTTCGTTATGTGCTACGGTTGATGTTTCCCTGTACTAACAATGCAGCTGAGTACGAGGCCTTGCTCCATGGTCTTTGGATGGCTAAGGAGATGAGCTTAAGCCGGGTAAGGTGCTTTGGCGACTCAGATTTGGTGGCTCAACAAGTATCAGGCAAGTGGGATTCCAAGGACCCCCTCATGGCGGCTTATCGCCGTGAAGTTGATGCCATTGCCGGACATTTTCAGGGTTACCAAGTAGAGCACATTGACCGCAGAACGAACGAGGCGGCTGATGCCTTAAGCCGGCTGGGCTCTCAGCGAAAGCCGGTGCCGCCTAATACTTTCTTGGATATTCTGCATAACCCTTCTGTCAAGTTACCTACAGAGGAAGACTTGGCTGTTCCGGACCCAGAAGCACAGTTGGTGGCGGCTCTTCATGTTATCCCAGATTGGACAGTGCCATACTTGGCTTACATGACCCGGGGAGAATTGCCTGAGGATGAAACTTTGGCCAGACAAATAACCCGGCGATCTAAGTCAATGATAATTGCCAATGGCGAGTTGCATCATCGCAGTGTCACTGGGGCTTTTCAGCGTTGTGTTTCCCCTGAGGAAGGTCAAGAAATTTTACATGAGATTCACGAGGGGGATTGTGGCCATCATGCCGGCTCAAAATCCCTTGTGGCCAAAGCTTTTCGTCATGGTTTTTATTGGCTGACGGCTCATGCTGATGCAGAGGACTTAGTCAGTAAATGTGACGGTTGTCAGAAGTTCTCAAGACGTGCTCACGTGCCGACTCAAGAGTTGAGGATGATTCCAATCACTTGGCCGTTTGCACTCTGGGGGCTTGATATGGTTGGACCTTTCAAAAGGTCCAAGGATAAGAAGACCCACCTCTTGGTGGCGGTTGACAAGTTCACGAAGTGGGTTGAGGCAGAGCCAGTTAGTAAGTGTGATGCAGCCACGGTGGTTCAGTTCATGAAAAAGGTGATATTTCGCTTTGGTTTTCCACACAGCATTATAACTGACAATGGTACCAATCTATCTAAAGGCGCCATGGAAGAATTTTGTCAACGAGAGCATATTCGACTTGATGTTTCATCAGTGGCTCACCCCCAATCCAATGGTCAAGCTGAGAGAGCCAATCAGGAAATCTTGAAAGGCATCAAGCCCCGGCTTTTGGTCCCTTTGCAGCGGACGCCGGGTTGTTGGGTGGAGGAATTACTCTCTTTGATATGGAGCATCAATACTACTCCTAATAGGTCTATGGGTTATACGCCTTTCTTCATGGTATACGGAGCCGAGGCGGTTCTCCCTAGCGACATCCGTCATGACTCGCCTCGTGTGGCGGCTTATGTTGAGGCGGACAATGAACAAGCGCGTCAGGATGCTCTTGGCTTGTTGGACGAACAGCGTGACGTAGCAGCAGCTCGCTCGGCGATTTACCAACAAGACCTGCGCCGCTATCACAGCCGCCGGGTTAAGTCCAGAACCTTTCAGGAAGGTGACTTGGTGCTCCGGCTCATCCAGGATCAAACAGATGCACACAAGTTATCCCCACCTTGGGAAGGGCCCTTTGTGGTCGGCAAGAACTTGCACAATGGGTCATACTACCTCATCGATGTTCGTGAGCACAAAGATTCACTTAAGTCAGAGGAGGAGACCCGTCGGCCGTGGAATATCGCTCATCTTCGACCTTATTACACTTGAGCCACCGGCTCTCATAATGTACATACTTCCGTGACAATGTATATATTATGATAAATAATAAAGCAGGACCTCTGTCCTTTTTCCCCTCAAAGGTAAATGTGTCAGTGTTATTTTCATTATAATATCACATGATTACTTGGGGGCTAATCCGGCTTACGATCGTATTCGAATCTAGCCGTTAAATATTATGATCACTAGGGGGCTTCCTGTTCAAACATAGGTCGTATTCGAACCAAAGAGAACATAGCTGTCGATACCCTTTTGATCGGCACACTGCCGAGCTCACTGGGGAGTTTCTTGGTCATATTTGAATCATAGCTCAACCCCCTTTGGGAACCGACGTGGATCATATTCGAATCAGCGTCGTTAAACAACTCTCCAGGTCATTTGGGGGCTTCCTGTTCAAACATAGGTCGTATTCGAACCAAAGAGGACATAGCTGTCGGTACCCTCTTGATCGGCAACGCGAAAACCACTGGGGGCTATATGATCGTATTCGAATCTTAGCTTAACCCCTTTGGGACGGTTTTCTGGTCGTATTCGAATCAGAAGCCTCCAAATTTTTGAAGTCTCTTTTTGCAAACAAGTTTTTGGATTTTGCTGGAAGTTCTTTTGATCATGTCTAAAGTGTTCAAGGGTGGTTCCTATTCCACCGGCTTAACCTTGATCAATAAAGATGGTCGCATATAATAAACATCGTATTACAGAGTTGGGTTCTCACCCTCATTGTTCGGGTCACATAAACCGGAAGTGTAATCGAAGGGTCATAGGTATATTGTTATGGTTGTCTCAAAGATATAATTGAGAACCGGTTTTTTATGATTTTGATTCATACTCCGGGTTATATGTAAAATATATGACCCTCTATGCGGTAAGCCGCCAAGGGACTTGTAATTTGTTCTCTATGCAGGACAGTTAAAGGCAGCTCTTTAAACGTAAGGAAAGAAGAGGATCAGCATAAAATGGGGGAATATAAGATGGCGGCTTAAACAGTGTTGAGCGCCACACAAGTGCGCGATGGCATGACAAAAATAAGTGTTTTCCTACTCTATTACATGACTCCCCGAGTCCAAATAGTGAAGCATTGTTTTTTATCAAGACATAAATATGAGCCGCCTGAGGGATCAAAGGTGTTGTTGGGCTGAAGCTTCCGGTTCATCCCTTTCCGCTCCTTCGTCTGTTTCCCTGTCCTGGAAGGTTGATGATTTCCAGTCAATGCCACTCAAGGCTTCAAATTCAGCTTTATCATCAATTAACCCGGCCGGATCAACGTCAGGGGCGAAGGTATGCTTACGAGTGGGAGGGATCAGGCTGATTGCTTCATAACGTGGTGTTGGAATTCTCTGATTCTCGGCGTCATAACCTGGTTGGTATTTGGTAAGATCCGTGTCATTACCGATCAGAGTGGCCACAGGGCGTATGTCCTTCACGCAAGCGGCGAAATCCTTCTGGTCAAAGGGGGTGCCGTCCTCCTTCAAACTGGGATACCCAAGGGTGATGTCGGCCGAGTCTAGCTCCGGTAGCCACGCCTTGGCCCGGCTTAATGCAGCTATGGCTCCGGCTCTTGCAGAAGCTCGTCTGAATTCCTGGAATCGTTGAGGTAGCACAGCAAGCCTTAGCACATCTGCCAGATGAGTGGGAACTTCATTTGACAGAGCCACGACGGCTAAGGCGCGTTGTGACCCGGTGTAGAGTTGTTCCACCAGGGTATAAATGGCCTTCAGCTTTGTCAGCATGCTTTGGTTGAGATTGGAACTCCTGGGGCCTGCATTACAAAGTCAGGTGAGCTGATGACAATTGAGATGCTTGTTGTAAAGGATTTAAACTAGATAACACTTACAGGGTAACTTACCAAATATTGCTGAGACCATCTGAGATACATGGCGTTTTAAGCCGGATAACTCGGCGGTTGTTTCTGCAAGAGTGGCCTCTACTTGTTCAGCCCGGATGAGCAAAGCGGTCTTTTCATCCGCCCAGGCCTTTCTCTCTGCTTCAAACTTCTTTTTCAATTTCTCTTGTGCGGATACACTCAATTCAAACTTGGAATTCGCCTTTTGGGTGTCACTCTCTTGAGTTTTCAGGCGATTCTTCAAGTCAAAGATCTCCGATTCAAATTGCTTAATGGCGGCCTGTATAAATTCCGGGTTACAGTTAGGGTAATCATAATGCAACATTAAGTCCCAAGCACTTTGCAAGCAAAGATACTTGGCACTTGGGGGCTAATGTATGCTAAAGAGCTCTATTTACAGTGGCGGTTCATGGAAATAAGTCCCGAGCACTTTGCAGGCAAAGGTACTTGGCACTTGGGGGCTAATGCATATTGCTGTTCAAGTGCTTGGTTAAAATACGGTGAAGACTGGTTCAAATATGTTGTCTGAGCCGGCCCTTGGGTGCTACCGGATAAGCCGGTTTTCTTGCAGTGATTACCAAGCTGGTGTTAAGTCTACAACATATTTCATCATAAGTAATAGACTTGGGGGCTGGCATAGTAAGGATAACTAAGGAACAAGCAACAAGAGTTATACCTCAGATTTTTGGTGTATTTGTTTCACCATATCAATTTCCAGATCCCGGCTGTTGTGCACTTGGTTTACATAACCAGAGACGATTTCTCCAATACTCAGATGAGAATAATCAGTGACATCCAGCCAGGTTTTGCGGCGTTCCAGAAGTTCTTCTTTGGCGGAGCACTTGGCTGGCGCGGTGGGTCTCCCCGGTTCAACGAAGTCAGTCCGGATGATTTCGACGTCCGGGTCATCCGCCTTGGCCGGGCTAGGGTTCTTTGGGTTCTCAGAACCTTCCATAGCTTGTTCGACGGACGGATCAGTGGTGAGAGTTGGAGTATCATGGGCTGGTTCAGGCGGCGGCTCATGAGCGGAAGTATCAAGAGCAGCCGTTCTGAGCTCCGGTTCAGCAAAGGTTGGCTCTTCGGCCGGCTTACTTCTCTTCGTCCTCTTGCTGGGCTTTACTTGTACACTGAAAATTAAAGGGTTAGTACAAAAACATGAGTAAGATAAGCACAAGATAAACAGATTATCATTACCCTGGAGCGGTTTTGAAAGCCGGCATGCTGGACTGCATTGATTCGCCGGAGGAAGGTGAAGTTCCCTGATAGTTTGAGTCAGAAGAATTGAGTGGTTGACGAGTGAAACCCGCCAAAGGATACAAAGAATATAAATCAGAGATAACCTCAGTCCGGCGTTATCTTGTTACATCGGGTAAGCCGGAGGAGAGGTCCGCATCTACTGGTCTGGGTCTGCCTCCGACTCTCGTGAATCTGTCGCTTCAAAAGAAATTTAGGATCTTGATAAGCTAAAGGATGTGAAAATCTTACTTTCCGGGTTACCCTTCAGACTTTCTGTCTCGGCAAAGGCTCGGAGTCGGAGGAAATTATAGTTACCTCTTCAATTACTGCATGACTTGCTCCTGTATCCTCCTTCTGATAATCAGTGTCAATAAGATGGTTAAAGAAGGAGCCTAAAGAGTCAAGAGTTACCTCTGACTGGGAGGTATCGTCCAGATGAAACATATCCGAGGCGCTAGGTTTGTTCCCCTTCTTACGGGCAGCGGCTTTCCTGGCGGCTTTCTTGGCCTTTCTGGCTTTCTTTGCAGCCTCCTGGTCATACTTGACCTTCCAGAATTTATCACCAGCCTGTAAAATATAGCAAGAGTTTTTGAGTAAAGATGAAATTATCAAAGTGGAAAGTAAGATACTCAAGTTAATGGTTTACCGCTGGAGCCGGGTTAGCCTTGCAGAAAGGACTTAAGCCCGCTTTCCCGCAATCTGCCAGGCTCTCGTTCAGAAGAGCCTTGGTCATGTCATCAATGACATCCTCAGGTAAGTCGTCAGGACTGTGCCGTAGAGGATCATTTTTCTAGCCTGTGTAATCGCACATCAAGCCGGGGCGGCGGCTCAAAGGAATCACCCGCCAGGTAATCCAAACCCGGACCAAGTCAATGCCGTTTAGGCCGTTCCCCAGAAGAGCTTTGATCTTGTTCATGGTGGGGCCAAGTGTTTGACGTTCAGCCGGAGATAATTTATCTGGTAAGGGGTGAGTTGACTCCAGGCGCAGGGCGCGAAAGCCGGGCAAAGGGTTCTCATTAGCCGGAGAAGTGTCTTGACAGTAGAACCATGTCTGGTTCCAATCTTTAGGGTGACTCGGCGGCTCGGCATAAGGGAAGAGACAGTCTCTACGTCGCTGGATTGAGATTCCGCCAAGCTCCAAGCTGGGCCCGTGGGCACATTCGTTTTGACGGTTCAGATAAAATAACTCTCTAAAGAGTAGTAAGCTAGGTTCTTCTCCAAGGTACACCTCACAGAATACTTGGAAATTGCAGATGTTTGACACGGAATTGGGTCCGATGTCTTGAGGTCGCAGGTCAAAAAAGTGCAAGATGTCTCTGAAAATTTTGGAGCCGGGTGGAGCAAAGCCCCGGTTCATGTGATCAGTAAAAATGACAACTTCCTCATCCTTGGGTTGAGGCTTTTCTTCTGACGGGTCAGGAGCACGATAAGACATGATCTCTTTCTTTGGCAGATGACCAGTCTTCACAAAATCGTTTAAGATGCTACCAGTGACGGTGGATCTAACCCAGTTGCATGTGACGGGTGCTTTGGGAGCCTTGGGCGGCATTATGAAGGATGGAAGCCTATGACAAAATAAAAATTTCCGGCTCAAATTTAAGCCAGAGAAAATATTTCAATTCATATTCAAGATGGCGGCTTGCGAAGGGGCCTAATGATATATGGCTAATTGTGTCAGATTGTTTAAGCTGCCATGGGAAACAGTAGCAATTAAATTATTTAAATCCACTATGAGTGATCAGGATTATTCATTGAGCATTGCCTCTTTAAGCCGGGGATAAGAGCCGCCATGGCTAACGGATACAGTTTTTGCCTAAGTGTCGCACAAACAAGTTTCACAAGTTGCAGCTGTTATTTTGGATCAAATGGTCGTTCAGAAAAGAAAATATTCTAGACCTAAAAAACTGGTACAGATAAGTTCGTGAGCTCTAAGGAGGTCTTTTTACAAGCAAAAGGGATCTACTAGTATTGAAAATAGACGCAAAACAACTACCGCATGAGTTTCGTACCACTTTTGGATCAAAGGAGACCGCGGCGGAAGAACTACGAACAAACCGTGATGAACTATGAAGAACACGAAAGAACGCAGAAACCCTAATGCAGATCTGATATTCGAGAAGAGGAATACATACTGGAGCTGCTGAACAGCGGAGGTGCGTCGCAGTTCTCTGGTCAGGACAGGTTGATGCAGCGGCCTTGGCTGGTGCAGATGTGAAGGTCGACGGCGGCGGCAGAGTTCGGGCGCTGAGGCATCGAGAGGAGGAAGACGATAGAAAGGGGGAGAATGAGAAAAGACCTGGTCGTGCTTATTTATAAGGGAAGACTGATAAGTGGGCGCGAAAAACGAGGAGGCCAAAAACATGATTATCCAACTACAGAGACGCCTCGATTTTCGGGATGGTTATTAAGATAAGGATCCGTTGAGATACGTTGGGTAAAGCGTGCATTAATGGCAGATGACGTCATGGCGGGTTACCAAGAATCCAGAAGATGACGTCATGGCGGGTTATAATTTTTGCACAGACAGAAGGCAGAAGGTTTTTTCTTAAGGTATTGAAGATTGGCATGAACCAATTCAAATCAATCTGGTGCCTAATGTTGGGGATATAACTACTGGCGTAACCCGCCTAGGAGGGGTCGGGTTACGTTATGGCGATTCATCATATGAAGCCCAATATCAAGCTTGAAGATGGCGGTTCAGTAAAGGGCCTAAAGCCCATAGTCGACTTAAGGCCCATAGTGATAAACCGCCGTAATGGCATGACTTGTATTGTAAGGCAAGAATAGTTAAGATACCGAGCCGGACACTGTTTATGAGCCGGCCGGGACTCTGAGAGCCGCTGGGCGTTAACCTCTATATATAAAGGGACGACCCGGCGGCGGTTCAGGACGGGTAACATCAAATCGGTAGCCAGGCATAGCGGATTCGCTCCCTGGTCATCGAAACCCTAGTAATTCCACCTCAACTGGAGTAGGCTTTTACTTTCACCGTAAGGGGCCGAACCAGTATAACCCTCGTGTCCTTTGTCCCGCTTTAACCCCTTTAAGCTTCCTAGTTGCGATGGCTCCACGACTAAGTCCTTTCACGAGGACATCTGCCGTGACTATTCCATGACAGGCCCTGAAAGATTCATGGCACACCCGACAAGCCTGCAAACCACACCAATAGAAACTATTGGGTTTCGAAACAGGCCGGTAAGATAACCAACGAACACAAGGGAAAGGGACCTCCAAGTGAGGATGATGATGAGCCCCAACAGCCGAACACCAGGGGCCAAAAGTAGTTTCCCCCCAAAGTGAAAATAGTGAACATGATCTATGTCACTCACATTCCCAAAAGGGAGCGCAAGCGATCACTAAGGGACGTCTACGCCATAGAGCCTGTCACCCCAAAATTCAATCCATGGGCAGCTTGTCCAATAACCTTTGATCGCAGGGACCACCCAACCAGTATCCCTCACGGGGGTTCGGCCGCCCTGGTACTTGATCCAATCATCGAGGGATACCATCTCACTAGAGTCCTCATGGACGGCGGCAGCAGTATCAACTGGATTTATCAAGACACTGTCCGCAAGATGGGCATCGACCCATCAAGAATCAAGCCCAGTAACACCACCTTTAAAGGTGTGATACCCGGCGTGGAGGCCCGTTGTACGGGCTCATTAACCCTAGAGGTAGTATTCGGCTCCCCAGACAATTTCCAAAGCGAAGAACTGATCTTCGACATCGTCCCCTTTCGCAGTGGTTATCACGCACTGCTCGGAGGAACTGCTTTCGCTCGCTTTAATGCAGTCCCGCACTATGCTTATTTAAAGCTTCAAATGCCCGGACCTCGTGGCGTTATCACAGTCAATGGAAATATGGAGCGCTCCCTTTGTACCAAAGAGCACACCGCGGCCTTTGCAGCCGAGGTATATGGCGGCATTGTCAAGCCGAATAATTCGTCGGATATTAAAGCCAATGACATCTCCAAACGAGTCCGGTCTGCACCGCACCGCGATGACTCGATGGATCCGGACCTCAATTAGCAGTTCGGCCTCCACCGACGGCCCTATAAGGTTGCGGCTTACGTACCGCGCGTACATAACTACGCACTCAAAATACCTTCGGCAACACCGGAGGCACACTGCGGAAATAGTCCATAGTACGGCTTGACCCTATTTGGACATTATACATTTTTTGCATGTTCATTAAGAG
This sequence comes from Aegilops tauschii subsp. strangulata, assembly GCF_002575655.3. Lineage (NCBI taxonomy): Eukaryota > Viridiplantae > Streptophyta > Magnoliopsida > Poales > Poaceae > Aegilops > Aegilops tauschii. The sequence continues at coordinate 403,795,790 of NC_053036.3, read as the reverse complement.
CTCTATCCGCTGTATGGTTGCATCAGGGACCCTTTCAAGGCTTGTTTTCCCCTCCTTTACGGACAACCATCAAATACCCCTGTCAAAGGATTCGTTACTAAGGAGAAACGGCGCAGACGTGCGGCAGGGCATCACTGGAGTCTTCGAACCATTACTTTTAGGCCCTGTGTTCCCTTATGTAATTTTTTAGGCATGTAACATGACCTTTATATTTATGGCATTATCTGTCGAAACACGCCTCGACGTACTGATAAGGATATAAAGTAAGCAGATGATCCCACCTTTTTTGGGGGTTTTTTATTGTCTTATCATCCATATTCCCTCCTTGCTTTCGACTGACGTTCGCGCTTCGGCATGGCCTTTATACTAGGGGTTATCTCTGGCCCCGCAAACTCTAAAGTCGGAACATCTATAGGGAACTCTTCAGCGTACCGGATATTGCACTATATGCATCGGCTCCGAATCATGTCTTTGGTCTATAGTTGGGTTGCCCGGCTCCTGTGTTTACCACCTTACGTTCCGCAAGTTCGGCTAAGGTAGTAAAGGGAGAACTACTGCGATTGTATTTCCGGTTCGTCCGGTCAAGTACCTCAGTAGAGAAAGCCAAAAACTGACTGTCATGATATGCGAGAGCTGGTCAGCGATCCGGTGACTTACTATCATACTACGAATCGTTCACGATTTATGCCATGTTATACGAGAGGCTGGGATTTGACCAAGCCGTGTTGCAAAGGCGCCGTACTCCGGATTGTCGTTCACGCAACAGGGGCTAGTACTTAGCCCCACCAATGGACTCCTATGGCTAAGTGAGGATAATAAAGCAGCATAGTCTGGTTGCCTAGTTCACCTAGAGGATGCCTCCTCCACGGGACAAGACGTTTGATAAAGAGCAGACACGTGTTTGTGAACACCCCATAAATACTTTCACGGGGGCGGAAGCCGACGACTGGCAATCTTCACATATAAAACGGCCAAACAGGAGGATAAACTGACCAAATCATAAGGCGCAAGCATAAATATTTAACATCATGAGTTCATTACATGGTCTTTGCAAACCAAACTCCATTACTCAAATATGATATCCTTTGAACATTGGCCCTCTACAATTCGGGCTCCCTCCAGGACCTCGCCGAAGTACCTCTCCGGCCTTTGGTGATCCTTGCCTTCAGGCGGCCCTGCGGTGGCAATTGCGATGGCCTTCATCTTCGCCCATTGCACCTTGACGCGGGCGAAGGCCATCCGGGCACATTCTATGCAGGCCGACCGCTTTATGGCGTAGATCCAGGGACACGCATTGACTAGCCACCTCACGAGTCCGAAGTAGCTGCTGGGTATGGGCTCGGCTGGCCAAAGACGGACTATTACATCCTTCATAGCCAACTCGGCCACCCTATGCAGCTCGGTCAGCTGCTTTAGCTAATCACGGAGGGGCACCGGATGCTCTGGCGCAAGGTACTGCGACCAGAACAGCTTCTCCGTCGAGCTCCCCTCTTCGTCTCGGAAGAACTCCGTGGCGTCAGCGACACTCCTGGGCAGATCTGCAAACGCGCCTGAAGAACTCCAAACTCGGGTCAGCAAAGATGTATCTCCTACTTACAAATTTGCTCTGCAGTAGAAAGGCCTTACCAGCCACTATCTGCCTTGCCTCCTGGATCTCCTGGCAAGCGCCCTGGGCTTCAACCCGAGCCTCCTTCACACTCTAGAGAGCTTTGGCAAGTTCGGAGGCTTGATCCGAAGTCTTCTGCTCCAAGGACTCACACTTAGTTATGGCGTCCTTCAGCTCTTGTTCGACCTCGCCCAACCGCGCCTCATATTTTCGGTGGGCAGTTCGCTCCGCCTCCAACTCCTTCACCACTTTGTCAGCGGCCGCCCTGCTCACCTCCGCCTCCTTTTTGGCTTGGGCAAGCGCGCTCTTCAGGGACTCGACCTCGGCAGCGCCAACTATGAGTGTAATCATAAAACTCAGTAAGTTAAAAGAATTAGCACACCTATCACTTCAGGTATATAAAAGTGTCGCATACCTTGCATTTCGTCAAACCGCTTGTTGATGCGGCCGAGCTCCTCATTCTCGGAGTAATTGGCCATGGGTAGCCTCATTGGCCCCCCATCGCACTTCAAGACATCAGGGCCGGCAGCTCCCTCAAGGACCAAAGAGCCAAGCGCAGCCTCCTCGTGCCCGGCTGGTCCAACGGGCGGCTGCCAGGAGACGGCGGAACCCAACAGACGGCCATGATGTGGGCCGGCTCCAGGCAGGCGGCCCTAGGCGTCCTCAAAGTCCGCACCCACATAAATATGAAGAGTTAGGGCATAGCTACAGCAGGCCTTGCCACCCCCGAATCTAGGACCAAGCGTGGCTACAGCGCGACGTGCTAACGGAGATCTCCCGTCCGGTGCGGCACTGTTGCCATGGCGTCCATGACATCACCCCTGTCAGAGGGAGCCATGCTCCCACGACAGGTTGTCGGTATGGCCCGCAAGCGGCGGGCCCTACCTGTCCACGAGGAGCCAGAAGGCGGCGAGCCCAGACCAGTCGGCTCGTAGGGAGGCCGGTCTCTGACCAGGCGGCCTTCCTCTCCTTGGAGATTGTGCGCCATTAACCAGAAGAGACGGGGAGTGGCTACAGTGAACGCCCGCCAGGCGGCGGTACTGTAGCCACGCCTCCCCGACAAAGCATTCATCATTACCAGCATCGCTACAGTGCTGAGCAGCCGGCAAGACCCGCGAGCGGCGGGCGCGGCCTGTTGACCAAGCACGAGACAGCCAGCAGGGCCCACCAGGAGGCGGGCCCCAGCGGCCGGCGGAGAAGCTGGCGACCGTAGACACTGACAGCCAGGGCCACCACCGGGCCAGATTACCTTTGTACCCCTGGGGGGTATGCCTATATAAACCTCCCAGGTCACCCATGCAAAGGGTTCAGACTTTAGTTCATCTACACACCCATATAGTGAGAGGAGGCTAGGGCTAGACTTGTTCTTCTTCCCCCTCTAGAGAAACAGCTCAAGGAGCAAGCTTGTAGCCTCCATTGTTGCCTTAGTGATCATGCGGGAGACCTCGCAGAGTAGGACTAGGGGTGTTATCTCCTAGGAAAGCCCCGAACCTGGGTAAGATTCGTCGGCGTGGATGTCTTCGCCTCATCCCGTTTCCTAGCACCGGCGACGTCTTATTAGCCCCCTCCATGATAAGCCACCCTTTGGCATATGTCGCACGACACCCCCGACATTTGGCGCCCACCGTGGGGCTAGGTGCACCGTCGTCCGGAGATCTATTCTGGACGGGAACCATCTTCCTCCCCAGCGAGCGCAGCAAGCCCCGCACGCCCAATGGCATCAGCACCGACGCGCTGCGTGGCGCAGAGCTTGCCTGCGCAGCGGCTGGCCTCACTGACCTTGTTGGCGAGATCCGCCTTTCCGACGAGCCCGCACCAGGCGCAGGCGCAGCCAACTCCGAGGGTTGCCTCGTCGATCTCCTTGGCAAGCTCGACATCGCCAACAAGCCCGCCTCCGACCTGGAGTCGATCGGCTCCACCGACCCGATGCTTGTCGACTCGGACGCCGCATCCCTTGATGCCTGCCCCACCAACGTGGTGGTCATCAATGACCCTCTCCCTCGCGCCGACAGCGGCGGCAGCACCATCACGGAGGTGCTCGTCATCAGCCACGATGGAGCTTCTGGTGGCGGTGCCCAAGACCCGCTCGAGGCAACGCTACTAGACCTGTCGGCCCCCATCGCAGAAGATGCCGACGCCGAGACGCTGGAAGCTCGCTGCGTCTTGCTCGTCGAGAGCGCCAAGAAGTTGGCCAGCATGAGACGCCTCTCGGAGGCCTACCAGCGCGAGACGGACTGCGCTGTTGGCGGCACGCCGGCTCCTAGCGGGCCCAGCCGCATTGGCACGGTCCGGCAGCGTGGCACAGGCATCGCCAGCATGTTCGGGGCAGACCGCCCTGTCTACACCACGCCCATGGAAAACATATGAGCTGCCCAGGCGGCAGCAGACGAGCTGGACAACCTCGAGGGCGACGAGCGCCGCCACATGACGGAGCGCGTCCAGCGGCTCATTGACGCGGCTGCCGAGCAGCAAGAAGCCGGCTGCCGCGCCGAAGAACCCGACCGGCGGAATGACGATCCGCCTCCTCGCCGAGATCACGGCGCGACCTCCCGGCCGCCGACTGGTGGCATCCGCGACAAGCGAGACAAAGAGCCGGCTGCTAGCCGCAGCCGCACACGCATCACCATCGAGCGCGACCAAGACGGCCGCCCACGAGCAGTGGATCGACAAGACGATTGTCCGCCTCCTCCTCCTCGCAGGGAGAGGCGCGCTTCCCCGCCGCCCATAGAGTACCCGACACTCGGCGACCAGCTGGGCCGCCGGGAAGGAGTCGGAGAGAATGACGCATGCCACCGCATCAACCGCCTCGCTCGATCCCTGGTGCTAGAAGAAGAAGACGCGCTGGGCCCGCCCTGTTTCGGCCCCCGCATACGCGACGAGCCCTTTCCCAAAGGGTTCACGCTTCCCCGGGATACGCCCAAGTACAATGGCTCTGTGAAGCCGGAGGACTAGCTGGTCGACTACTCCACGGCCATCAGCATAGCGAACGGCAACAAGCGCGTTGCTGTGAAGTATGTTCCGCTCATGCTCCAGGGCACGGCCCGGACATGGCTGAACAGCCTGAAGCCCCGTAGCATCAACAACTGTGTAGATTTCACTGAAGTATTCGTCTGCAACTTCACCAGCACCTACAAGCGGCCTCCCAAGCCTCGCCAGCTCTCACTGTGCGTCCAAGGCCCCGACGAGTCCACCTGCGACTACCTAACGCGGTGGGCTGAACTGCGCAATTCCTGCGAAGGGGTGCACGAGGTCCAAGCAATCGAGTACTTCACTGCCGGGTGCCGATAGGGCACCTTACTCAAGCACCGACTCCTCTGCGACGAGCCGGCCACACTCGATGAGCTGCTGATCACAGCAGACAAGTACGCTACTGCCGACTCTTCCATGAAGTCGGAGCTCCGCGTGGATACTTCTGGGAAGGTGCTCCCTCCGGCTCCTCAAACGCCAGCTGGAGACAACAGTCGGCGCCAGCAGCCAAACGACAACAAGCGCAAGGCCCAGCAGCCGACTTCCACCAGCCGACAGGTGGCGACTGAGGGAGTCCTGGATTAGGGGGTCCTCGGACAGCCGGACTGTTGGACTATGAAGATACAAGACTGAAGACTTCGTCCCGTGTCTGGATGGGACTCTCCTTGGCGTGGAAGGCAAGCTTGGCAATACGGATATGTAGATCTCCTCCCTTGTAACCGACTCTGTGTAACCCTAGCCCCCTCCTGTGTCTATATAAACCGGAGAGTTTAGTCCGTAGGACAAGAACAATGATACCATAGGCTAGCTTCTAGGGTTTAGCCTCTACGATCTCGTGGTAGATCAACTCTTGTAATACTCATATCATCAAGATCAATCAAGTAGGAAGTAGGGTATTACCTCCATCGAGAGGGCCCGAACATGGGTAAACATCGTGTCCCCCGCCTCCTGTTACCATCCGCCTTAGACGCACAGTTCGGGACCCCCTACCCGAGATCCGTCGGTTTTGACACCGACATTGGTGCTTTCATTGAGAGTTCCACCGTGCTGTCACCGTAAGGCTAGATGGCTCCTTCGATCATCGGTAATGATGCGATCCAGGGTGAGGTTTTCCTCCCCGGACAGATCTTCGTATTCGGCGGCTTCGTACTACGGGCCAACTCGCTTGGTCATCTGCAGCAGATCGAGAGCTACGCCCCTGGCCATCAATTCAGGTTTGGAAACTTGAACTATACTGCCGACATCCGCAGAGACTTGATCTTCGACGGATTCGAGCCCATCTCATGTGCGCCGCACAGTCATGACGAGCACGATTTAGCTCTGCCGTCGGACAGTGCTCGGGAGATCACACCTGTGACTACCCCGGCCCTCAAACCGGAGAAAATCGCGTCATCAGAGGACGGGTGGATGGACCCTGCCACGGAGGCCGCACACTTAGTGGCAATAGGGCCGAATACTGACTTCACCTCCTACGACACCCGTGTTGCCGAACCGTGGAATTCGTCCCCGACCACGGGCTCCGAGCCTCCTGCGTCCATGCCTATCGAATCCGATTGGGCACTGATCTTGGAGTTTACCTCCGCGGACATCTTTCAGCACTCACCCTTTGGCGACGTGTTAAACTCGTTGAGGTCTCTCTCCTTTTCAGGAGACCCCTGGCCGAACTATGTCCGGCTAGAGTGGGATGCGGACGATGAAGAAATTCGCTCCCCACCCACCACCCACTTAGTAGCCACTGTCGACGATTTAACCAACATGCTCGATTTCGGCTCCGAAGACATCGACGGTATGGACGACGATGCAGGAGACGAACAGGAACCATCGCCCACAGGGCGCTGGGCAACCACTTCATCACATGATATATACATGGTGGATACACCCAAGGAAGACAATGATGAGGAATGGAGGATGCAGCGAAGGATAACCCCCTCGAGAAGCAACCAAAGCGGCGGCGTAGGCGCCGCTCCAAATCCCGCTCGGCAAAAACAGCGATAACGGCGCAAGAAAAAATAACACCCCGGTCGACTCCGGAGGAAACGATGACCACATTGACCCGGCGATAGAGCAGGATGAACCAGCGAACGGCGAACATAGTACGGAGCCGCTGTCCGGTCACGTCAACGCCGAGGATAAAGCTCATCAACCTCTCTCCAGTGAGGAAAACAGTCCGGACAACGACGCACACATCATCCCGGAAAGGCACTTGGAACAAGAGAACCTCCGTAGAAGGCTTATTGCCACCGCGAGGAGTCTGAAGAAGCAGAAGCAAAGGCTTAAAGCCGCGCAGAATACGCTCAACAGTAGATGGAACAAAGTGCTCGACACTGAAGAAAAGTATGATGGTAGTTGCCACACAAAGAGCTATCCAAAGCGCAAGCTATTGCCTGAATTCGATGATGAGGCCTTAGAGCCCACACAGCCGAAAAATAAAATGGCCGACCCGTCGGATCGACCACCTCGTGGCCACGATAGGGTGGCTAACGAGGCCGCACATATGCCAGCACATGATCCACGCGAGGACTTGCATCAAAAAGCCGGTGTGACCAGATCCATCTACGGATCTAGGAAGCACGCTCCAGCGCATAATCAAAACTGAACACTACAACCGTCAGAACGCCATGACACATCCAAATACAGGGGTGCCGCGCACCCCCTATGTTTCACCGATGAGGTGCTGGATCACGAATTTCCAGAGGGATTCAAACCCGTGAACATAGAGGCGTACGACGGAACGACGGACCCTGGGGTCTGGATTGAGGACTTCATCCTCCACATCCATATGGCTCGCGGAGACGATCTCCATGCCATCAAATACTTGCCCCTCAAGCTGAAAGGACCAGCTTGGCACTGGCTGAAGAGCCTCCCCGAAAATTCAATTGGAAGTTGGGAGGAGCTTGAAGATGCTTTTAGGGCCAACTTTCAAGGGCCCTATGTCCGACCTCCGGATGCAGACGATTTAAGTCATATAATTCAACATCCCGGAGAGTCAGCCCGAAAGCTTTGGAACAGATTTCTCACTAAGAAGAACCAAATCGTCGACTGCCCGGACGCCGAAGCCTTAGCAGCTTTCAAACACAGCGTCCGAGACGAATGGCTCGCCAGACACCTCGGCCAAGAAAAGCCGAGGACAATGGCAGCCCTAACAAGTCTTATGACCCGCTTTTGCGCGGGCGAAGATAGCTGGCTGGCCCGTAGTAGCACCAGCGACCCAGGCACATCTGAAGTCAGGGATGGCAATGGAAAACCACGACGCAGTAAAACCAAGCGTCGAAATAACAATGACAGCCCGGACAACACGGCGGTAAACGCCGGATTTAGGGGCTCTTGACCCGGTCAGCGGAAAAAGCCTTTCAAAGGCAACAGAGATGGCCGTCCAGCCTAAACAAGATTCTAGACAAATTATGTCAGATTCATGGCACCTCTAACAAACCTGCAAATCACACCCACAGAGAATGCTGGGTCTTCAAGCAGGCCGGCAAGTTAAACGCCGAACACAAGGGCAGAGAGACACCAAGTGAAGACGAGGATGAGCCTCGCCAGCAAAGCACCGGGGGACAGAAAAAATTCCCACCAGAGGTCAAAACAGTGAACATGATTCACGTAACAAAAAGAAGGAGAAAATATGCACTCCGAAACATATGCGCCTTAGAGCCTGTCACCCCTAAGTTCAACCCTTGGTCGGCCTACCCGATCACTTTTGATCGCAGGGATCACCTGAAAAGTATCCGGCATGGAGGATTGGCTGCCTTGGTGCTAGACCCAATTATCGATGGATACCATCTCACCCGAGTCCTTATGGACGGCGTCAGTAGTCTTAATCTGATATATCAGGACACAGTCCGCAAAATGGGGATAGACCCGACAAGAATCAGCCAAAGCAATACTACCTTTAAAGGAGTAATGCCAGGCCCAGAGGCCCGCTGTACGGGCTCTCTAGTACTAGAGGTTGTATTCGGTTCTCCCGACAACTTCCGAAGTGAAAAATTAACCTTCAACATCGCTCCATTCTGAAGCGGCTATCAAGCACTACTCAGAAGAACAGCTTTCGCTCGTTTTAATGCAGTACCGCATTACGCTTCTCTTAAGCTTAAGATGCACGGTCCACGGGGCATCATCACAGTTAGCGGAAATATTGAGTGTTCCTTACGCGCGGAAGAACGTGTGGTGGCTTTAGCAGCCGAACACTAAAACCAGAATAAATGATCGGTCGTCAAGACCGCGGACACGGCTAGACGAGTCCGGCGCATCACTAGCCGTAACAACTTAGATAAACCTGAGATTGGTTTGATGGTTATACCCCCATAGGCGGTACCAGGGGCTTCCCGCATGCAAAAAGGACCACAGTTCGGCTCGACCTTACTTATCTTGAATTTTAATGGTTTATTGAGAATAACCAATTTTTTGCACGATAACTTTCACCTAAGTTCTTCTATTTTACAGATGACAATCGTGCTACACCCTTCCAGGATACGACACAACGGAGACACGGGCGCAGACGTGTAGCAGGGCCCCGCTCAAAGGTTTCTTTTTAGATTAAGACCTTGTGTAAACCTTTTTTACTGTCTCTTGTTGCTTCACATCCTCCGGATACTCAGTATAACCGAGAGGGACGCTGGCGTTATTGGCATTTCGCCACGTCAGACTAATGCACATACCTAGAAATTCAGGGTTCAAGGGCGTTACTCAGCCCGGTATATGTTGTAAAGACCGAATACCTTAGGGAGTGTTCGGCGTCGCGAGTTTGGCCTTATATGCATCAGCTCCGAATCATGTCTTTGGTCAAATGTTGGGTTTACCCGGCTCCCGCGTTTTGCTACCTTACGTTTCGCTCTATCGGCTAAGGTGGCACCGGGAGAACTACTGTGATTGTGCCCTGGTTCATCCCGATGAGCACCTCAGTAGAGAAAGCCGAAAACTGACTGTCATGATAAAGCGCGAGACTGGTCAACCACTCGATGACTTAGCGGAATCTTCGGGATTCCTCCGCATTAACGAAGGGCTGGTTTTCCCGGTCATGTACATACGCGCCCCGTACTCGGGTGAGCGCGGAAGTACCAGGGGCTATATAGTAGCCCCACTGTCAAACTCCTATGGTTAAGTGAAAGTGTTAAAGCAATATAGTCCGATTGCCTCATTCACCGCGCTACCACCTACTTAATGGACCAAGACGTTGGATCAAGTGTGAACACGCGCTTTTGCGAACACCCCCGCATTATGTGTGTGGGGGCTGAAGCCGACGACTGCAAACTTTCAGGTTATATACATATATACATAAATGACCGCAAAGGAGGCATCATAATACTTTTAGGCAAAAGTATAAACACAGCCTTTATAATTCAAATAGCATTGTTATTACAATTGGGTTACATGTCACTAGAACATGATACTCTTCGAGCACTGAGCCTCTATTAAACGAGCGCCTTCTAGGACTTCTTCAAAATAGTGCTCGGCCGATACCCAGCCTACGGCCAAACTCTGGGTTGCAATAGCGGTGGCCTCCATCTCTGCCCAGTATGTCTTGACACGGGCAAGAGCCATCCGCGCACCCTCTATACATGCTAACCTCTTCATAGCGTCGATATGCGGCACAGCACCAAGGAATCGTTGCACTAAGCCAAAATAACTATTCGGCCTTGGTCCTTCCGGCCAAAGATGATCCACAACAGACCTCATGGCAAGCCCGGACAACCTATGGAGCTCGGCCCACTCAGCTATTCGCTCATTTAACAGCAGCGGACGCACTGGAACATTGAACTACGACCAGAACAGCTTTTCCACTTCGTGATCTTTTTGATCTTTGAAAAACTCGGTCGCATCAGCAGCACTCGCTGCCAAATCCACGGATGCGTCTGCAGAACTCCATAATTGATCAAGAGGGGCATACTTAGGATCTCTGAACTTCGTCCGCAACAAAAAGGGCTTCCCAGCTGCGATATCTCCGGCTTGACGTAGCTCCTCCTTCGCCGCTCTGATTTTAGAGCGGGCTTCCTTGGCTGCTACCATGGCTTTCTCTAGGTCCGCCGTCTTCGTTTAGATTTCCTTTTCAAGAAGCTCATAACAGTCGGCGGCATCTTTCAACTCAACGGCCATCTTGGCTATTTTCTCTTTGCTTCGGCAATGCGCAGCCTGTTCGGCTCTCAGCTCTTCGACCGCCTTTAGGGCGGCCGCATCACTCTTCCTGGCTTGTTTCTTGGCTCGGGCAAGTTCCGCCCGAAGGGTCTCCACGACGGCAGCTCCATCTGCAGTCACAGCATATTAAAGATACTAGCATCATGCTCCTCTTAATATGTGTTGATCACCGGAGAAAATACATACCCTGTGCCTCGTCAAGCCGCTTGTTTACAAGCACGATGTCGGCATCTGCCGCATCAAGTTGCCGCTTCAGTTCAGCAAACTCACCAGTCCGGCTAGCCAACGGACCCTGAGCCGCCTGCACATGAAAGCAGCACGGTTATTACCTAGGACTATGATCCTCTATTCGCCGTCCTTTTCGATAGCAACCAGAGTCTCAGGGGCTACTATCTGCATAGGGCACACCTAGCGTGTGCGGTACCGTCAAAAAATATATATTGCTTTGCGTACCTCAAAGCCTCTCAGCAGGCTCATAAAAGCTTCATGCAACCCGCTTTCGGCGGATGAAATCCTCTCAACCACCGTACCCATCAGTGTACGATGCGCTTCTGAGATAGCCGCTTGCTCCAGAAGATTCATCAGTGCGTCTGGTCGCGCACCGAACAGTCCCGAACTCTTTCTGTTGCTCTCCTTAGGAGCCGAATACTCCGGACTTCGGGTGGCCGAAGGGTTACCCTCTGGCCTTGGCGGATCAGGAGAAATCCTCCGTGACGACACCTCAGGGTCATCCGCTTCACGAGGCGGGGAGGCACGGGGAGGCGTTTTGCTCTCCATCATCTCTGGAAGAAGATCCCCTGAAGACGAACTCTGTCGAGAAGGGCTACGATCCGAACTACAAGACATATGTCTCGGTTATTGTTCTCAGAAATAAAGCAGGGTATATTTACTATGAAGTACTTTTGTTTACTTAGAGCTCAGTCGAGGGCTGGTCCCCTTGCGGGTACTGTGTGGTAAGGATGCCCTCCGGGGTAGGGCCCCCTGACAAAGGTTTCTTCCCTCGTTTGGAAACCATTGTTTCCAAGTCTTCAGAGGCAGACCTCTTCCTTCCTTGGGGAGAAGGAATTTTAGGTTCTTCTCCCCGGTTATCCTCCTTCGCGGAGGCACTAATTCCCCCGGTTTGGATGAATAATGAGTGAGGCCTGCTTTCGGCTTCTTTATTCCCCCCTTTATCTTCCCCTAAGGGCGCTTGATAAGGCGCGAGCTCAAGCATTCTGGCCAGTACTGGATCTGTTGAGCCTTCGGGAAGGGGGGCCGAACACCTGATCATCTTCGCCTTTTTTACCCAATCCTGGTCAAAGAGCGACTTTTCAGAATGATGTTGTGATAAATAAAGAGACAACATGTTCAGCCGAAGAACTACTTACTTGGGTATCTGGACGATTGCAGCTCAGACCCGCATCCTCGGTGGTGTCCGGACACTTTATTTGTGATCTGAAGAACAATCTGTACATCTCTTCGAGCGTCATGCCGAAGAAGTGCTGAATAGCTCGCGGTCCTTCCGGGTTGAACTCCCAGATACGGAGAGGTCGACGTTTGCAAGGCGGGACTCGACGAACTAGCATGACTTGCATTACCTTAACAAGGCTGACATCTCTCTTGAGGAGGTCTCGGATGCGACTCTGCAATGTCGGCACATCGTTTACTGGCCCCCAGTCCAGCTCCTTGTTGATCCATGACGCCAGTTGTGGCGGGGGCCCCGAGCGGAAGGCAGGGGCGGCTACCCACTTAGTACCTCGGGGAGCTGTCATGTAACACCACTCCCGTTGCCATAAGCTGGACACCTCCGGGAAGGAACCCTTTGGCCATGGAACATCGGCGCCTTTGCTTATTACGGCACCTCCGCATTCTGCGTGTCGCCCATTAATCATCTTCGGCTCCACATTAAAGGTCTTGAGCCATAAGCCGAAGTGTAGGGTGATGTGGAGGAAGGCCTCACACATGACGATGAACGGCGAGATGTGAAGGATGGAATCCGTGGCCAGATCATGGAAATCAAGCCCGTAATAGAACATGAGTCCTCTAACAAAAGGATCTAGACTAAGGCCTAGCCCTCGGAGGAGGTGGGAGACGAATACGACACTCTCGCCGGGTTCGGGAGTGGGGATGACCTGCCCTCGAGCAAGCAGCATGTGCGAGATTTCGGCGGCCAGATACCTGGCTTCTCTTAGCTTCTTGATGTCCTCCTCTGTGACAGAGGAGGGCATCCCCCGACCTTGAAGGTTGGATCCGGACATGATTGAAGGTCCGAAGCGCCTAGCCTGAGCCTTGGGTGTTGGAACTCGGGGTGGGGGAAGGATTCGATTGAGCGCGAGAAGAACAGGATAGGCCTTGGCCCCTTTATAAAGAGGGCGAATATCAAGCGTCCTCCGCGTGGCCGTTTGGAACTTGCCTAAAATCGAGGAGTCGTACTACAGGCACGATTGGGTTACCCATACCGGTATTGATGAGAATCCCATAATAAGGGGAACACGATCTCTGCTTCGACAAGACGTGCCAATAAAACCGCCTCGCGAAACGTGCAGTGGCAGGCTGGGAGAAACGGTTCGAATAATTACCAGGCCGTGGTGTGATGTCATGTTATGAAAGGTTGTCAGCAGATTAGATTTGTGGAAATATTATTCTCTCTATGGTGGTATGTGGAATTTGTTTTGCAGAGCCGGACACTATCCTTGTGTTCAAAATCTTCTATGGAATATTCGGAGGAGGAACCCGCCTTGCAATGCCGAAGACAATCTGCGCGCCGGTCTCATCGTCATTGAAGCCTGGTTCAGGGGCTACTGAGGGAGTCCTGGATTAGGGGGTCCTCGGACAGCCGAACTATATCCTTTAGCCAGACTGTTGGACTATGAAGATACAAGACTGAAGACTTCGTCCCGTGTCCGGATGGGACTCTCCTTGGCGTGGAAGGCAAGCTTGGCAATACGGATATGTAGATCTCCTCCCTTGTAACCGACTCTGTGGAACCCTAGCCCCCTCCAGTGTCTATATAAACCGGAGGGTTTAGTCCGTAGGACAAGAACAATGATACCATAGGCTAGCTTCTAGGGTTTAGCCTCTACGATCTCGTGGTAGATCAACTCTTGTAATACTCATATCATCAAGATCAATCAAGCAGGAAGTAGGGTATTACCTCCATCGAGAGGGCCCGAACCTGGGCAAACATCGTGTCCCCCACCTCCTGTTACCATCCGCCTTAGACGCACAGTTCGGGACCCCCTACCCGAGATCCGCCGGTTTTGACACCGACAGCGACAGTTGAGGATCAGCAACCTGAAGGACAACCCCTCCCCAAGAGCCAGAATGGCGGCAAGCCAGTTTGGTTACCTGCTTTCTCCTTTGAGCAGACCCTCGATGCCCCCTGCAAATTCCACAGCGGTGCAAAGCCGTCCAACCATACCACACGAAACTGCCACTGGCTTGTCCGCATCGCCAAGGGAGAAGGACTCCCCCCATCGCCTGCTGGCCCGCCGGCTCCGCCTACCCAGCAGCCGGCCGCCCGTCTAGCAGTCGGCGCAATCCAAGATGATTACCCTGAAGAGCATGGTGCTTATGTTGTCTTCACCAGCGTTGCCAATGACAGACACAGTCGGCGTCAGCAGCACTGAGAAGTGAATGTCGTTGCCTCAACTGCTCTGGAATTCATGCACTGGTCTGAGAAGCCTATCAGTTGGAGCCGGGCTGACCACCTGGAAGTGATGCCTTCCCTAGGTTCTTATGCCATGGTGTTGGATGCTACCCTTGCAACGGAGAGGCGAGCTGTTCGTTTCTCCCGGGTTCTGATAGATGGCGGTAGCAGCATCAACATCCTTTACCGCGACACCATGGAGAAGTTGAAGATCAAAGAGAAACAACTGCTGCTCAGTCAGACTGTGTTTCATGGCACTGCTCCCGGCTTGTCCTGCTCACCAATCGGCAAAGTCAAGATAGATGTCCTCTTCGGAGACAAGGATCATTTCCGCCGAGAAGCGATTTGGTTTGAGGTGGTTGACCTGGAGAGTCCTTACCATATACTCCTAGGCTGGCCTGCCCTAGCCAAGTTCATGGCGGTGCCTCATTACGCCTACCTCAAGATGAAGATGCCAGGAACCAAGGCCATTATCATGATCAACGGAGACTATGAGAAGACGTCCACCTGTGCTGCAGCCAGCAGCCGGCTGGCCGAGTCCCTCGTGATTGCGGCTGAGAAGAAGCTCCTGGACCGGGTGGTGGCCATGGCCAGCAAGCAGCCGGACCTGTCACCAGAGCCCAAAGAGTCAGAGACTGAGGGCTCCTTCAAGCCGGCCAAAGAAACCAAGAAGATTCCCTTGGACCCTGAGCACCCGGAGAGGCATGCCATCATAGGTGCCAACCTTCACAGCAAATAGGAAAGCAAGCTCGTCAATTTCCTCCGTGAGAATCGGGACATCTTTGCATGGTCTCCCAAATACATGCCGGGTGTTCCGACGGATTTCGCCGAGCACAAGCTACATGTTAGAGCAGATGCCAAACCAGTCAGACAACCCCTCTGCCGACTGTCGGAGGAGAAGAGAAGAATTGTTGGAGAAGAGATCGCCCGCTTGTTGGCAGCCAGCTTCATCATGGAAGTTTTCTTCCCAGAATGGCTTGCCAACCCAGTCCTTGTACTAAAAAAGAACAACAAGCGGCGCATGTGGATTGATTACACTAATCTCAACAAATCCTGCCCCAGAGATCCGTTTGCATTACCTCGGATTGACCAAGTGATAGACTCCACAGCCGGATGCGAGCTGTTGAGTTTCTTGGATGCCTACTCAGGTTACCACCAGATCAAGTTACCGCCTTCATCACACCATTCAGAGCCTTCTGCTACCTAACCATGACATTCGGCTTGAGAAATGCCGGTGCCACGTTTCAGCGTTGCATGCAGAAGTGCCTCCTCAAGCAACTTGGCAGAAATGCCCACGTCTATGTAGACGATATTGTGGTGAAGACGGACAAGCGCGGTACCCTCTTGGAAGATCTCAAGGAAACTTTTGAAAATTTGCGGCGGTTTCAGATCAAGCTCAACCCAGAGAAATGCGTCTTTGGAGTACCAGCTGGCCAGCTCCTTGGCTTCCTGGTATCAGAGCGCGGCATCGAGTACACCCCTGTGAAGATCAAGGCCATCGAGAGGATGGAGAAACCCACCCGACTGAGAGACGTCCAAAAGTTCACCGGCTGTTTGGCATCCATCAGTCGCTTCATCAGTCGGCTGGGCGAGAAGGCTCTTCCCTTGTACCAGCTCATGAAGAAGACCACTCATTTCGAGTGGAATGACAAGGTGGATGAAGCCTTTCTCCAGCTGAAGAAGATGTTGACCACGTAGCCTGTCCTGGCGGCTCCGGCTGCTAAAGAACCCATGTACCTTTACATCGCCACCACCAGCCGGGTGGTCAGCACTGTTATAGTGGTGGAGCGCCTAGAGGACGGTAGAGCGCAGCCGGTCCAAAGGCCCATATACTATTTGAGCGAGGTGTTGTCAACCTCGAAGCAGAACTACCCTCACTGCCAGAAGATGTGCTACGGCGTGCACTTTGCCGCCAAGCAGCTGAAGTCGTACTTTCAAGAGCATCCAATCACGGTTGTCTGCACTGCCCCACTTGCCGAGATCATTGGCAACAAAGATGCATCTGGCCGAGTGGCCAAATGGGCCATCGAGTTGGCCTCATACACCATCTTTTACCAGCCACGCACCGCCATCAAGTCCCAAGCACTGGTGACTTCCTTGTTGACTGGGCCGAGACCCAGTACCTGCCGCCAGCTCCAGACTCCACTCATTGGCGGATGCACTTCGATGGCTCAAAGATGTGCACCGGCTTGGGAGCCGACATCGTTCTTACTTCTCCCAAAGGAGACAAGCTCAGATACACATTGCAAATCCACTTCGCCGCCTCCAACAATGTAGCCGAATATGAAGCACTAATACACGGCCTCCGGCTAGCCAAAGAGATCGGCATCCGCTGGATCCTGTGCTATGGCGACTCCGACTTGGTGGTCCAACAGTCGTCTGGGGACTGGGACGACAAGGATGCAAACATGGCAAGCTACCGCTTCCTCGTCCAGCAGCTCAGCGGATACTTTGAAGGATGTGAGTTCCTTCACGTGCCACGAAACGACAACGAGCAGGCAGACGCCTTGGCACGGATCGGCTCCACCCGTCAGGCGATACCAGCCGGAGTTTCCCTTCAGTGCCTCCGCAAGCCGTCAATCAAGCCTTCTCCAGAATCTGAGTCCATCTTCGTGCCAGCTCCTCCTGAAGTAGTCTGATCCGACTCAGGGGCTGCAGCAGCTGGCCCGGGGACTTCAGCAGGCGGCGCGAGGACTGCGGCAGTCGCACCCGGCCCGGGGACTTCACAACCCGGCCCGGGGGCTGCAGCAGTCGGCCCAGGGACTTCACTAAGCGGCTCGGGAACTGCAGCAATCGCACCCGGCTCGGGGGCTGCATCAGTCGGCCCGGGGACTTCAGCAGCGTAGCAAGTGGCAATCGATTCCAACCCGCTGCCTCCCAACCCTACCGCCCTCGTACAAGTGGCCGTAGTGGCAGTAGAAGAAATTCAAGCACCGTCATGGGCAGAGCCCATCCTCAAGTTTCTGGTGAACAGAGAGCTGCCGGCCGACGAGATCTCGGCCCGGCAAGTGCAGCGCCGAGCAGGAGCCTACATGATAGTAAACAGAGAGCTCGTCAGGCGCAGCATGACTGGAGTCTTCCAGCGCTGCGTAGAGTCAGAGAAAGGCCAAGCAATCCTCAAAGATATCCACGAAGGCGAGTGCGGCCACCACGCGGCTTCCAGATCCCTTGTTGCCAAGGCTTTCCGCCATGGTTTCTTCTGGCCGACTGCATTGGAAGACGCCAAGGAGTTGGTCAAGCATTGCAAAGGATGTCAGAAGTTCAGCTCCCAGCAACATCTATCGGCTTCTGCACTCAAGACCATCCCCCTGGCTTGGCCCTTTGCCGTCTGGGGGTTGGATATGGTGGGACCATTCAAGACAGCACGCGGCGGCATAACCCATCTGCTCGTTGTCGTGGACAAGTTCACCAAATGGATTGAAGCAAAACCAATCAAGAAGTTGAATGGTCCGACTGCTGTGACCTTCATTGCAGACATCACCACCCGGTACGGAGTACCACACAGCATCATCAACGACAATGGCACAAATTTTGCCAAAGGAGCCTTGGCCCATTTCTGCGCGACGCAGGGCATCCGACTGGACTTAGCGTCTGTTGCCCATCCGCAGTCAAACGGCCAAGTGGAGTGAGCAAACGGCCTCATCCTCTCCAGCATCAAGCCCCGACTAGACGAGCCTCTGGAGCGGTCGGCCGGCTGCTGGATCGACGAGCTGTCGGCCGTCCTCTGGAGCCTCCGCACCACTCCAAACAAATCAACCGGCTTCACTCCATTCTTTCTCGTGTACGGTGCCGAGGCTGTCATCCCAACTGACATTGAGTTTGACTCACCTCGCGTCACCATGTACACAGAAGCGGAGGCAAAGGAAGCACGAGAAGACGGTGTTGATCTGCTAGAAAAGGGCCGGCTGTTGGCACTCAGCCGGTCCGCCATCTACCAACAGAGTTTACGCCGCTACCACAGTCGGAAGGTCAAGCTAAGATCCTTCCAAGAGGGAGACCTTGTGCTCCGGCTGATCCAGCGAACAGCCGGCCAGCACAAGCTCTCCACCCCTTGGGAAGGCCCCTTCATCATCAGTAAAGCATTGGGCAACGACTCCTACTACCTCATCGACGCGCAGAAGCCAAGAGCACGCGAGAGAGACGATTCGGGCAAGGAAACAGAGCGCCCATGGAATGCAAATCTCCTCCGAAGATTTTACAGTTGATTCAGTATGTACCACGCTACCTTTTGTATTAAGTACAAGACATCGGGCCCTCGAGGAGAGCTCGGGGGCTACCCCTTTTATCTATATGATAAGTTCTATGCCTATGAATGCATTATTTCATTATTTTGCCTGGCACCGGGTTCCACCAGTTGGCCCGGGGGCTCGCCGCCTTGTCCTATGTCGACGCTACCTGCAGTCGGACAAGTAGTGTGCCGGCACCTAAGCCCTCTCTTGCCACAAGTTGCAGCTCGCAGAGCGACTGCCCGGCCGGCAAGAGATGAAGGCAGGAAATGGTGCCCACACGAAAAATGGTAAGGACTAAAGCATCTGCATAGGCCAAGTCGGCTCTTCCCTTCGCCGACTGGCTGCTGAGCAGCCGGCCGGCCGGTTTCTAACTTAATTTGCTACACTCTACCAAATGGCTAAAGTACTTGCCTTCCCAAAACGGCCAAGTACCTGACCCAGCCACAGACCGCAGAGCGGCTGTCCGGCTGGCATGGGGGCAGCCAAGGGAAGGCGGCAAAGGAAAAAAGCCAAAGGAGTAGAAAAGCAAGACAAGTCGGAAATCGGAAAAAGACAATTTTTTACAGCAAAAGGCCCTTGGCCAGCATTCAACAGAGTTTGAATACACTCCCAGCAGGTGGAACTGCACGAACTTAACAATTTTTGTTCAAGCGGTTACGCACAGGAAAAGGAAACATAACTTGGCCGCTTAGGCCAGAGGAGCAGCAGCCGGATCAGAGGGGTCGGCGGTGGTAGAGGCTCAGAGTGGTGGAGGGCCGCATGGTGGGTCTCGGCCTGGTCAGCGTTGGCCGCAGTCGGCTCGCCCGCGCTCTGTCCGTTGGTCGAGACTTGGTGAGGCTGAGGCCGGTCGTCGTCTCCACCATCCGGCGCGTCGTCTTCACCGTCCTCGTCCTCATCCTCCTCCTCCTCGCCCTCATCGCTGGAGGCGATCTCCTCCACCGAGTCCTCGCCGCCTACCTGTTGGCGAACGTAGCAGAAATTCAAAATTTTCTACGCATCACCAAGATCAATCTATGGAGTAATCTAGCAACGAGGGGAAGGGGAGTGCATCTACATACCCTTGTAGATCGTGATGCGGAAGCGTTGCAAGAACGCGGATGAAGGAGTCGTACTCGTAGCGATTCAGATCGCGGTTGATTCCGATCTAAGCGCCGAACCACGGCGCCTCCGCGTTCAACACACGTGCAGCCCGGTGACGTCTCCCACGCCTTGATCCAGCAAGGAGAGAGGGAGAGGTTGGGGAAGACTCCGTCCAGCAGCAGCACAACGGCGTGGTGGTGATGGAGGAGCGTGGCAATCCTGCAGGGCTTCGCCAAGCACCGCGGGAGAGGAGGAGGACATGGAAGAGGGGGAGGGCTGCGCCAGAACTTGGGGTGCGGCTGCCCTCCCAACCCCCACATATATATAGGGGCAAGGGAGAGGGGGGCCGGCCCCCTCAGATCCAATCTGAGGAGGGGGCTGCGGCCAGGGGGGTTGCCTTGCCCCCCAAGGCAAGGGGGGCGCCTCCCCTTAGGATTCCCCCAAACCCCCAGGCGCATGGGCCCTGGGAGGGAAGGTGCCCAGCCCACTAAGGGGCTGGTCCCTCTCCACATACAACCCATAGGGCCCTCCGGGGCTGGTGGCCCCTCCCGGTGGACCCCCGGAACCCTCCGGTGGTCCCGGTACATTACCGGTGACGCCCGAAACTCTTCCGGTGGCCAAAATGGAACTTCCCATATATAAATCTTTACCTCCGGACTATTCCAGAACTCCTCGTGACGTCCGGGATCTCATCCGGGACTCCGAACAACATTCGGTAACCACGTATATCTATTCCCTATAACCCTAGCATCATCGAACCTTAAGTGTGTAGACCCTATGGGTTCGGGAACCATGCAGACATGACCGAGACATTCTCCGGCCAATAACCAACAGCGGGATCTGGATACCCATGTTGGCTCCCACATGTTCCACGATGATCTCATCGGATGAACCACGATGTCGGGGATTCAATCAATCCCGTATACAATTCCCTTTGTCTACCGGTATGTTACTTGCCCGAGATTCGATCGTTGGTATCCCGATACCTTGTTCAATCTCGTTACCGGCAAGTCTCTTTACTTGTTCTGTAACACATCATCCCGTGATCAACTCCTTGGTCACATTGTGCACATTATGATGATGTCCTACCGAGTGGGCCCAGAGATACCTCTCCATTTACACGGAGTGACAAATCCCAGTCTCGATTCGTGCCAACCCAACAGACACTTTCGGAGATACCTGTAGTGCACCTTTATAGCCACCCAGTTACGTTGTGACGTTTGGTACACCCAAAGCATTCCTACGGTATCCGGGAGTTGCGCAATCTCATGGTCTAAGGAAATGATACTTGACATTAGAAAAGCTCGTAGCAAACGAACTACACGATCTTGTGCTAGGCTTAGGATTGGGTCTTGTCCATCACATCATTCTCCTAATGATGTGATCCCGTTATCAATGACATCCAATGTCCATGGTCAGGAAACCGTAACCATCTATTGATCAACGAGCTAGTCAACTAGAGGCTTACTAGGGACATGGTGTTGTCTATGTATCCACACGTGTATCTGAGTTTCCTATCAATACAATTCTAGCATGGATAATAAACGATTATCATGAACAAGGAAATATAATAATAACCAATTTATTATTGCCTCTAGGGCATATTTCCAACACTACCGGGTTCAACCTGAACCAGTTGGGCGGCACCTCGGTGCCTGCTTCATCCAGCTCGGGGAGGAAGACGCTGGTGTCTGTATACTTATTGATCGTCGCGGCGCGGTGATAGAGCTGGGGCGCCACCGCCTCCAACTCCTCACCGGCTTTGGCACGAAGAGTGGCCAGCTGGTCCAAGTTTAGCTCGGGGTACCACCCCTTGACAAACTCCAGGGCTTGCCATGCACCTGCCCGGGCGGAGGAGCCCTTCCACGCCTCGAAGCGGCCAATGGCCACCTCCAACCAGTCGGAGGTCCGGCTGGCGGTGCACAGAAGGGGAGTACCCGTCTAGAGGGAGGAGACCACCTGGGCCCCAGTGTGCTGAAGATGGCACAGAGCCCGATGCGCCGGCTGGAGACGAGCCTGGATGGCGAGCATCTGCTCGGCAAGGGTCCGAGGGGCGTTGGGCGCGATCGTCGTGCCAGCCAGCCTCCGCTCGTCGCGATGGGCCTCGACGGCTTGGCTGGCGGCTACGGAGTAGCCAGGGAAGTACTCTGCTCAAGGGAAGAAGAGAAAAGTGAGAAGTCGGAGGCCGGCTTGCAATACAAACCGGCAAGAAGAAGAAGAAGTAAAAGAGCAGCTTACCATCGAGCATGTCCTCAATCTCGCCATAGCCAGCCGACAGGGCCTTCTCCTTGTCAACCCAGTTCGAGCGATGAGTCACGAACTCGGCCTGGAGAGCCTCCTCCGCGTCTTTGAGCTTCCGCACCTCCGCTTGGTGCTTGTCCGCCTAGTCAGCCAGCTGTTTGGCCAAGCGGTCGCGCTCTTGCTCCGCCTTGAGGTGCTCCTCCTCCTTGGCATGCAGCGCGATTTGAGCTTCGCCCATTTGCTACCGCAAGGTGGCATTGGCTCCTGCAGAAGAAAAGGGTGAGGTGCAGTCAACAAATCAACAAGAAATAAGAGAAGGTGGCTGCCGGAAGATCCGACCCGACTGCTCAGTAGTCGGCCCGAATCTCGGGGCCTACACCCCGCGGTTGCACTGGCGCGCCCCCGCGAGAATGAAGAAAGGAGTGCTTACTCCGGCTGTCTGTCAGCTCGGCGGTCCGCTTGGCCAGCTGCTGGACATGGGAGTTGTAGGCGGCCGCGTGAATGTTGTGGTAGTCCTGCCACGGAATCAATGGTCAGCACTTGGAACTTGCCTTTAAGTTCTGAGCCGCCTGCTCAGCAGCCGGCCCGGAACTCGAGGGCTACACCAAGTGGGTGCACTGGCGCGCCCCCTCAGAAGATTGCAAAGAAAGCAAAAGCATAAGGAGCATACCCGGACGGCGGCACGCGACGCCAAGAACTTCTTCGTATAGTCCTGGAGGGCGTCGCCTTGGGCTTGAAGCAGGGAGTGGACTTCCTGGGCAGCCTTGTTCAGGACACCGCATCCGCCCCCAGACGTCCACTCCCGTGGGATGGCGCTAGTGGCATCTGCTTCCGGGACCGACGAGCTGGAGGCTCCGACTTCCTGAGGCCGCGGTGCAGAAGTCGCCTTCGTCACATGCCGGCGCATCAGAGTGCGGATGACGGAAGTCGCCCCCACCACCAGTTTGCCGCCGACTCGAGGCGCCGACGGTGCGTCAGGCCGGCTGCCCTGAGCCTCAGCAGCTGGCGTCTGCTGGGACGCCTCCGTCCTCGGGATAACAGCGTTACCTCCCTCCCTCTCCATGACCGGCTGGTCGTTGCCGGCCCCTCCAACCAGCGCAGGGATCCATGTCGCCGGCGGCATGGAGCGCAGCGGAATGACTAGCTGTGGAGCCTGGCTACCCGCGGCTGCTCCCGCTTGTGCTCTGGCGGCCGCGTCCGCCTGGGCCTTGGTCGCCTCCTCCTCCTGGGCCTTGGCCGCAACGTCGGCCTGGGCCTTGGCCGCCGCGTCCGCCTCCTCCTGCAACGCCTTGGCCGCGTCCGCCTTCACCTTCTCCGCCCGCTCCTTCTCCTCGCGTGCCTCCCGCCTGTTCTTATACGTCGCCTCCCGGAGGTCGGCAAGCGGGTCTATGCGCCGGGCGTTGGCAGAACCCTCTGTCCCTCCGATGATGGAGGCAGAGGTCGACCGCTCAAGAGAGAGCGGTGCTCTGCTCGCACAAGACAAAAAGAATTCAGAGAAGGTTTACAAAGAGACACAGAAAAGACAAAGGAAAACACAAGGAAGAACGGGAGCTTAGGCGGACACCGTCGGCGACTGCTTCGGGGCCTTCTGGAACCGGGCTGCCTTCGCGACGGCCTCCTCCTGCCTGGTCGCCGCGGCCGAGCCCTTGGACTTCTTCGGCCAGTCGCCTTGCAGCTGCGTGATGGCTCGATGCTTCGGTGCGCCGCCTGGTGCGGGTGGCGCCGCTGAGGAGCTTGCCCTCGCCCTGTTAGCGGTCGGTAGGCGGCGCAGCTCGGCTTCCTCCTCATCGTCATCCGGCCACGTCTCCTGCCGCCTCCTCCACCGGAGCCGCCTGCCCCGTCGCCACCGCCTGTGGCGTCGTCTTCCAAGGCTGCCGCCCTCAAGTCGGGGTCGTCCGCGTCGCTCACCGCTCGGTCCGGCAGAAACTCCTGGCCTTGCGCCGGGGCGTCGGCTGCCTGCTGGGTCGTGAGGAGTTGTGACGCGTCTGACTGATCAGTCGGCAAAATAGAACTCGGCAGAAGAAGAAAAAACCAAGAAAGGAAGGAGAGTCGGGAGCTTACGGCGGGAGGCGGACGCGTGCGGGAGTACGGCCGCTTGCCGAACTGCCAGTCCGACTCCGAGAGCTTGAGGTTTGCGATCTCGTTCACCATACGGGCCACCTCCATGGCCGGCATCTCCCGGGTGGACAACCGGCACGGGTCTCGGTGCCCACTCATTTGGCTGATCATGTGATGCCGGCCTTGGAGGGGGAGAACCCGGCGCACCACGAAGGCAGTCAACAAGTCGGACGCCTGGAGGCCCTCCAAGTCCATCATCTCCTTAAGCCTGGCGACGACGGCGGTGGAAGCGGGCGACAGGTGCTTCGGCTTGAAGGCCCAGTTGGTGCGCGGCTTGGCTGGTGGGCCGGCTTTGTAGGCCGGCAGGTTGACGAAGTCTAGCGCCGGGTTGACGTTCTTCAGATAGAAGTATGACTTCTGCCACAGCTTGATGGACTGGGTCAAGGTGATGGCCGGGAAGCGGTTGCCGGCTCTTGGGCGCCGCACCGCGATGAAGGCACCGCACTAAGCCGCCTCGTCCTTGGCGGAGACGCCGAGCTTGGTGTAGAAGAACTCTCCCCATAGCTCAAGAGTGGGGAGAACGCCGAGGTAGCCCTCGCACAGCGTGACGAAGGCCGATAGCAGCACCACCGTGTTCGGTGTGAGGTGGTGCGGCTGGAGGCGATAGAATTGGAGGAAGGAGCGGAGAAAGCCGCTAGCCGGCAGGCCGAAGCCACAGAGAAAGTGAGACCGAAAGACGACGCATTCGCCGTCTTGCGGCGCCGGCGAGATTTCTTTCGCCGGCGGGATGCGTACCTCTACATAGCCTGCGCCGGGTAACCGTCGCGTGTTGCGAAGGAAGTCGAGGTGGTCCTGATGGACGTTGGAGCCGTCCCAGGCACCAGAATTTGCCTTGTCGCGCGCCATGAGAGCTTGGAGCTCGATGGAGGCACGGCGCGGCAAGAGATGGGCGAACCCATGGGAGAACGGCAATGCCACGGAGGAGAAAGGCTCTGCGGTGATGAGCTGCAGCGGTGTTTCGGCGAAGGGCAGAGGCGTCGCAGCGGTGAAGAAAGGAAGGAGAAAAGAGATGGCACAGGGCGAGGAGGGCGCGTGTGCTAATGCCGCCCCCTCCTCCCCCTATTTATAGCCGAATAGGCTATGAAGCCGAGGGGACGGGGCGTGGGGATCGTGGGATTTACAGCGCCCACGACCCCACGACCCCGCATTAACCGCGCCATAACGGCGAGGAGTAATCACGCCACGGAATCCCAACCATTTGCCTCGGCTACAGTAGATCCGCACGCGTGCCGAGGCCCGGTAGTGGTGGGCCATGGCCTGCGGCGACGTCCCATCGCGTGTGTGCGCTGGCAGGCGGCCTAGCCGGCTGATGACACGTGGCGTGCAGTTGACGAGCGGCAAGACTGGCGCCAGGCTGGCGCATGATACGTCTCCAACTGTCGGAGTAAATGGCCACGGGTAGCCTAACCGACTACCCCTGGCTCTTCAAAAATTATCAGGCCATTTGAGCCTTCAAGCATTCAAAGCATAGGGCCGCCTTCCCCCGGCCGGCTACCCAGGAGCCGACTCTCAGAAGGCGACCCAGTCTCAGAAACCTCCCCCAAGATAACTACGAGATGGCCGACTCCAAGAGCCGGCCCTGTAGAACGCCGACTCCAGGAAGCCGGCCATGGAGAACGCCGACTCCCGAGAGCCGGCCATGAAGAGCGCCGACTCCAAGAAGCCGGCCAAGACCGCACCCACCAAAACTACGCCCACATAACGGTGACAAGACGAGGTGTGGCTACAGTGCGGCCCACTACCCCCGAATCCCGAGGCAGGCATGGCCACAGGACGCCGTACGGGTCGGCCATCTCCCGTCCGGCTCGGCACTGTAGCCATGCTGGCCTCAATGTCATCCACGACAGACGCCAGTATGGCCCGCGGGCGGCGGGCCCCTTTAGCCAGAGAGAGGCACGAAGGCGGCCCGGCCTCCCCTAGTCGGCCAGGGGCGTAGCCGGCCCCCAGAAGCCGGCTACCCCCCTCCCTCGAAACATGTGCTGCATTAAGGAGACAAGACGAGGTAAGGCTACAGTGAGAGCCCTCGAGGCGGTACACTGTAGCCACGCTTACCTCGACAAAGCCCTCGTCATCAGGGGCGAGGCTACAGTAAACAGCCGCCGACAAGACCCCCAGGCGGTGGGGCCGGCCTGTCGACCAAGAGGCCGGCAGCCGGCGGGACCCACCAGTCGGCGGGCCCCAATGGCCGGCGGAGAAGCCGGGGAGTATAGACACTAACGACTGGGACCCGCGCCCAGCCGGATTACAATTGTACCCCCGGGGGGTAGGCCTATATAAACCCCCCGGGGCACCCATGCAAAGGGTTGGCTTCTTAGAGTTACACACACACCATATAGAGAGGGAAGCGAGAGCTAGACTTGCTCTTCTTCTCCCTTGAACCCGACAGCTCAAGGAGCACTTGTAGCTACTCATTCTGATCTAGTGATCATGCGGAGACCCCGCAGAGTAGGACTAGGGGTGTTATCTCCACGGAGAGCCCCGAACCTGGGTAAGATTCGCCGGCGAGCATGTCTTCGCCTCATCCCGTTTCCAGGCACCGGTGACGTCTTACTGCCTCCCACAATGATAAGCCACCCGTTGGCATATGTCGCACCTACCACCCAACATTTGGCGCCCACCGTGGGGCCAGGTGCACCGTCGTCCGGAGACCTGTTCTGGACGGGAACCCTTTTTCTCCCCCGCGAGCGCAGCCAGCCTGCTGCGCCCGATGGCGTTTGCCCCGACGCGCTGCAAGGCGTCGACGACGCCTGTGCGGCGAGCTGCCTCGCCGATCTGCTCGGCGAGGCTCGCATCTCCGACGAGCCCGCGTCCGACGCGGGCACGGACTACCCCGAGAGCCGCCTCGTCAGCCTCCTCGACCAACTTCACGTCTCCAGCGAGCCTGCTGCAGACTTGGAGTCGGTCGGCTCCACCGACCCGATGCTTGTCAATTCCGACACGGCGTCGCTCAACGCCTACCCCTCCGACGTGGTGGTCTTCGACGACCCTCTCCCTCAGGCTGATAGCGGCAGCAGCGCTATCACTGAAGTGTTGGTCATCAGCCACGTCACCAACTCGGGCGAGAACGCCCACGACGCCCTACGAGCGGCGATGCACGACTTATCTGTCCCCATCCCGGCCGACGCCGACGCCGAGACCTTGGAGGCACGCCGCCTCGCCCTCATCACGGAAGACCAGAAGATAGCCTCCATGAGACGCCTCACCGAGGCCCACCAGCGCGAAGTCGACCGCGCCGCCTTCGGTACGCTGCCGCATAGCGGGCCGAGCCGAGCCGGCTTCGTCCAGAAGTGCGGCGCGGCTATCGCCAGCATGCTGGGGGCAGATCGCCCCGTCTACGCCACCTCGCTCGAGAATCTACGAGCCGCTCACGCGGCCGCAGAAGAGCTAAATGGGCTGGGAGCCGATGAGCTCCCCTACATGACAAGACGGATCCAGCAGCTGATCGACGCGGCCGCAGAACGGCACGAAGCCGGCGCCCGCGCTGATAGTCATCCCCCGCGCCGGGAGCACGCCGCGACGTCCCGGTCGCCGACTGCGAGCGGCGCCCGCAAGAGGAAAGACAAGGAGCCGGCTGCTAGCCGCAGCCGGACTCGTATCACCAACGAGCGCGACGCGGAAGGCCGCCCTCGAGCGGTGGAGCGCCAAGGAAATCCGCCTCCTCCCCAGCCTCGAAGGGAAAGACATCCCACCCCGCCGCCTGTCACGCAACCGACTCTTGGTGGTCGACTAGGCCGCCGCGAAGGAGTCGGCGAGAACGACGCCCGCCACCGGATCGACCGCCAAGCTCGATCCCTGGCGCTGGAAGAAGAAGACGATGTCGGCCCACCGTGCTTTGGCCCCCGCATCCACGACGAACCCTTCCCCAAAGGGTTCTCGCTCCCCAGAGACACGCCCAAGTACAACGGCTCTATGAAGCCGGAAGATTGGCTCATCGACTATTCTACTACGGTCAGCATAGCCAACAACAACAGATGCGTCGCCGTGAAATACGTCCCCCTCATGCTGCAAGGCACGGCGCGCACCTGGCTCAACAGCC
This sequence comes from Aegilops tauschii subsp. strangulata, assembly GCF_002575655.3. Lineage (NCBI taxonomy): Eukaryota > Viridiplantae > Streptophyta > Magnoliopsida > Poales > Poaceae > Aegilops > Aegilops tauschii. The sequence continues at coordinate 403,767,756 of NC_053036.3, read as the reverse complement.
TCAAGCCCTACAGCGTCAACAGCTGGCTGGACTTCACGGAAGTCTTCGTCCGCAACTTCACCAGCACGTACAAGCGGCCTCCCAAGCCTCGCCATCTCTCCCTATGCATCCAAGGGCCCAGCGATTCGACCCGCGACTACCTCACGCGGTGGGCCGAGCTCTGCAACTCCTGTGAGGGGGTGCACGAGGTTCAGGCCATCGAGTACTTCACCGCCGGGTGCCGAGAGGGCACCCTCCTCAAGCACCGGCTCCTCTGCGATGAGCCGGCTACCCTCGACGAACTGCTGATTATCGTGGATAAGTACGCCACGGCCGACTCCTCGATGAAGACCGAGCTCCGAGTGGACGCCTCTGGGAAGGTGCTTGCTCCGGCTCCCAAGACGCCGGCTAGCGAGTCCAATCGGCGCCCCTACCAGAACGACCACAAGCGCAAGGCCCCTATGCCGCCTTCCACCAGTCGGCAGGTGGCCACAGTTGAAGATGAGCAACCCGAAGAACGGCCCGCTCCCAAGAAAAAGGGTGGCAGGCCGGCTTGGCAGCCGGCTTTCTCCTACGAGCAGACTCTCGACGCCCCCTGCAAGTTCCATAGCGGCGCGAAGCCGTCCAACCACACGACCCGAAAGTGCCACTGGCTCACGCGAATCTCCAAGGGCGAGGGGCTGGTGCCGCCTCCACCTCCCGGCCCGCCGCCTCCAGCCCCCCAGCAGCCGGCGGCTCGGCCAGCAGTCGGAGCCATTCAAGATGAGTTCCCAGAAGAGCACGCCGCCAACGTCATCTTCACAAGCCAAGGTGAAGACAAGCGTAGTCGGCGCCGTCAGCATCAAGTGGTCAACGCAGTCGCCTCTAGCGCTCCCGAGTTCATGCACTGGTCCGAGCAGCCCATCAACTGGAGCCAGGCCGACCACCCAGAGGTGATGCCATCCCCTGGCTCCTATGCACTAGTCTTGGATGTCACCCTCGCGACGGAGAGGCGAGCTGCCCGATTCTCCCGCGTCCTGATTGATGGCGGAAGCAGTATCAATATACTGTACCGCGATACCATGGAGAAGCTGAACATCAAGGCGAAGCAGCTCATGCCAAGCCGGACCGTGTTCCATGGCATCGTGCCCGGCTTGTCTTGTTCCCCGATCGGCAAGATCAAGATGGATGTTCTCTTCGGAGACAAGGATCATTTTCGCCGAGAAGCGATCTGGTTTGAGGTAGTGGATTTGGAGAGCCCCTACCATGCTTTGCTTGGCCGACCTGCTCTGGCCAAGTTCATGGCGGTGCCCCACTACGCCTACCTAAAGATGAAGATGCCGAGCTCGAAGGGGATCATCACCGTAGCCGGCGACTACAGGAAGTCCATCGAGTGCGCCATGGCCAGCAGTCGGCTGGCCGAGTCCCTCGTAGTGGTAGAAGAGAAGATGTTGGAACGGGTTGTGGCCATGGCCGGCAAGCAGCCGGCTTTGTCCCCCAACCCCAAAGATTATGATGCGCAGGGCTCCTTCCAGCCGGCCAAGGAGACGAAGAAGATACCCCTGGACTCGGAGAATCCGGAAAGGTTTGCCGTCATTGGGGCAAACCTGGACAGTAAATAGGAAGGCGAGCTCGTCGACTTCCTCCGTGAGAATCGATATGTCTTCGCATGGTCCCCAAAGGACATGCCGGGTGTCCCGAAGGATTTCGCCGAGCACAAATTGCACGTCCGAGCCGACGCGAAGCCGGTCAAGCAGCCCCTCCGCCGACTGTCAGAAGAGAAGCGAAGAATCGTAGGAGAAGAGATAGCCAGGCTCCTCGCTGCTGGCTTTATTATGGAAGTATTTTTTCCAGAGTGGCTTGCCAACCCAGTCTTGGTTTTGAAAAAGAATAACAAGTGGCGTATGTGCATAGACTACACCAGCCTCAACAAGGCCTGCCCCAAGGATCCGTTTGCTTTGCCACGGATTGACCAAGTGATAGACTCCACAGCCGGATGCGAGCTGTTGAGTTTTTTGGATGCCTACTCAGGGTACCATCAAATCAAGTTGGACCCAGCAGACCGACTGAAGACTGCCTTCATCACACCATTCGGAGCTTTCTGTTACCTGACTATGACATTCGGCCTGAGGAATGCCGGTGCCACTTTTCAGCGTTGCATGCAGAAATGCCTCCTCAAGCAACTCAGCAGAAATGCCCACGTCTACGTAGACGACATTGTGGTGAAGACAGAGAAGCACGGCACCCTGCTGGAGGACCTCAAAGAAACATTCGCCAACTTGCGCCGATTCCAAATCAAGCTCAACCCCGAGAAATGCGTGTTCGGAGTACCAGCCGGCCAGCTGTTAGGCTTTCTGGTCTCCGAACGCGGCATCGAGTGCAACCCTGTGAAGATCAAGGCCATCGAGGGGATGGAGATTCCCACCAAATTGCGAGATGTGCAGAAGTTCACCGGGTGCTTGGCCTCCCTAAACCGCTTTATCAGCCGACTAGGAGAGAAGGCTCTCCCCCTGTACCGACTCATGAAGAAGTCCACTCACTTCGAGTGGAATGACCAAGCCAACCAAGCCTTCCATGAGTTGAAGAAGATGCTGACCACTCCACCTGTCCTGGCGGCGCCGACTGAGAAGGAGCCCATGCTTCTCTACATCGCCGCGACTAGCCGAGTGGTCAGTACAGTTGTCGTGGTCCAGCGCCCCGAAGAAGGCCAAGCCCAGCTAGTTCAAAGGTCGGTGTATTATCTAAGCGAAGTACTATCCAGCTCAAAGCGAAACTACCCGCACTACCAGAAGATGTGCTATGGGGTGTACTTCGCCGCCAAGAAGCTGAAGCCCTACTTCCAAGAGCATCCCATCACGGTCGTGTGCACCGCCCCGCTTGCCGAGATCATAGGCAGCCGGGATGCATCCGGCCGGGTGGCTAAATGGGCCATTGCATTGGCACCATGCACAATCTTCTACCAACCCCGCATTGCCATCAAGTCCCAAGCATTGGCCGACTTCCTCGTCGACTGGGCCGAGACCCAGTACCTACCGCCGGCTCCCGACTCTACCCATTGGCGGATGCACTTCGACGGGTCCAAGATGCGCACCGGCTTGGGAGCCGACATCGTCCTCACCTCTCCCAAAGGCGACAAACTCAGATACACGCTGCAAATCCACTTCGCTGCCTCCAACAACGTGGCCGAGTACGAGGCGCTCATACATGGGCTCCGGCTAGCCAAAGAACTCGGCATACGCCGGATCCTGTGTTATGGCGACTCAAACTTGGTGGTCCAGCACTCGTCTGGCGACTGGGACGCCAAGGATGCAAACATGGCAAGCTATCGATTCCTCGTCCAGCAGATCAGTAGGTACTTCGAAGGGTGCGAGTTCCTTCACGTACCAAGGGCCGACAACGACCAAGCAGATGCCCTGGCACGGATCGGCTCCACCCGATAGGCTATACCGACCGGCGTCTCCCTCCAGCGCCTCCTCAAGCCGTCCATCAAGCCGTCTCCAGAGTCGGACTCCATCTTCGTACCGCCTGTCCCCGATGCAGTCGGATCCGACTGGAGGAACCCTGCAGGCGGCACGGGGACTTCGACAACTAGCCCGGGGACTGTCGTAGTCGCACCCGGCCCGGGGACTACAGCAACACAAGAAGCGGTGGCCAACTCCAATTCCACGCCACCCGACCCACCCACCCGAGTCATGGTGGCCGCACTAACAGAAGAAGAAGTCACAGCACCATCATGGGCCCAGCCCATCCTCAAATTCCTAGTCAACAGAGTGCTGCCGACTGATGAGATCTCAGCAGGACTAGTGCAACGACGAGCCGGAGCATATGCAATAATCAACAGAGAGCTTGTCAAGCGCAGCGTCACTGGAGTCTTCCAGCGCTGTGTCGAGCCAGAAAAAGGAGTGGCAATCCTCAAGGATATCCATCAAGGCGAATGCGGCCACCACGCAGCCTCAAGATCACTTGTGGCCAAAGCTTTCCGCCACGGTTTCTTTTGGCCGACTGCTTTGGAAGATGCCAAAGGGATAGTCAAGAGCTGCAGAGGATGCCAAGTTTTCAGTTCCAAGCAACACCTGCCGGCTTCTGCACTCAAGACCATTCCCCTCACCTGGCCCTTTGCCGTCTGGGGACTGGACATGGTGGGCCCTTTCAAGACAGCCCGCGGCGGCTTGACACATCTGCTTGTCGCCGTGGACAAGTTCACCAAGTGGATCGAAGCGAAGCCGATCAAGAAGCTGAACGGGCCGACTACCATGACGTTCATCACCGACATCACTACTCGGTACGGCGTACCGCACAGCATCATCACCGACAATGGCACAAACTTTGCCAAAGGAGCACTGGCACGTTTCTGTGCGACGCAGGGTATCCCACTGGACTTAGCGTCCGTTGCCCACCCGCAGTCAAACGGCCAGGTCGAGCGAGCAAATGGACTCATCCTCTCCGGCATCAAGCCCCGACTGGTTGTACCACTGGAGCGATCGGCCGGCTGCTGGCTCGATGAGCTGCCGGCTGTCCTCTGGAGTCTGCCTACTACCCATAACAAGTCAACCGGCTTCACTCCATTCTTCCTTGTATATGGTGCCGAGGCTGTCATCCCAACCGACATCGAGTTCGACTCGCCTCGGATCACCATGTACACGGAGGCGGAGGCCAAGGAAGCAAGAGAAGACGGTGTCGACCTACTGGAAGAAGGCCGGCTGTTAGCACTTAGCCGGTCCGCCATCTACCAGCAGGGGTTGCGCCGTTACCACAACCGCAAGGCCAAGCCAAGATCTTTCCAGGAGGCGACCTTGTGCTTCGGCTGATCCAGCGAACAGCCGGCCAGCACAAGCTCTCGGCCCCTGGAAGGCCCTTTCGTCATCAGCAAGGCACTAGGCAACGACTCCTACTACTTGATCGACGCGCAAAAACCAAGAGCACGCAAGAGGGATGACTCCGGCAAGGAGTCGGAGCGACCATGGAACGCGAACCTCCTGAGAAGATTTTACAGTTGAAAGCAGTATGTATCATGCTACCCTTTTGTATTAACTACGAAACAATAGGCCCCCCGAGGAGCACTCGGGGACTGCCTTCATTTATCTATGAGTGACGAGTGTCATATCCATGAATGTATTATTACATTTGATTTCCTATCTAGCACCGAGTTCGACTAGTCGGCCCGGGGACTGGCCGCCTTAAGCTATATTAAAGTTCTACCTGAAGTCAGACAAGTAGTGTGCCGGCTCCCGAGTCCTCTCTTGTTGAAAGTCGCAGCTCGAAGAACCGACTGTCCGACTAGCAAGAGCCAAGGCAGAAAGGATGCCCACACGAAAAACGGCTAAGGACTAACGAACTTGTATAGCGAAAAGACGACCTCCGACCATGCTTGCCGGCTGTCAGAACAGCCGGCTGGCCGGCTTCCCAAACACTTTGCTATAATCCAACAAAGCTAGAGTACTTGCCCTCCCAATTGGCCAAGCACTTCTCCAGCCACAGATTGCAGAGCAACTGCCTGACTGGGGAGGCGGCAACCAAGGGAGGGCGGCAAAGGAAACAGTAGAAGGATAAAAAGCAAAGAACAAGGAAAAGCCAAACACTTGCATAGTCATATATACATACAAAGCCCCCAACAGGCCGGCAATCGACATAGTTCGAATACACCCCCAGTGGGTGGAATTGTGCAAACTTAACAGAATATTGTTCCAAAAGTGACAAGGCAGGAAAATAAAAGATAGCATACTAGACTAAAGGTGTGATGTGGGAGCCGGGTTGGTCGGTGGAGACGGCGTCACCGGCTGAAGGAGTGGCCGGCTAACGGGTCTCGGCTTGATCACCGCCGATGGCAGGCGGCGCACCCGCGCGTGCCGTGTTGCTGGAGGCACGGTCAGGCTGAGGCTAGCCGGTTGCTCCACCATCCGGCCCGGCGTCTTCACCCTCCTCCTCCTCTTCTTCGCCCTCATCGCTGGAGTCGATCTCCTCCACCGAGTCTTCGCCGTCTGCCGGGTTCAGCCCGAACCATTCCTCCGGCTGGGCAACACCGTTGTCATCTACCTCAGGGGCGAAGGCACTGGTGTCGGTGTAGTCGGCGATCGCCGAAGCCCGCCGGATGATAGCCGGCCGCGCCGGCTCCAGCTCCGTGTCGGACTGCTGCCGCCAGGTAGCCAGCTGGTCCAGACTCAGGCCGGGATACCAGGCCTTGACGAACTCCAGTGCCCGCCTGGCGCCGGACCGAGCCGCCGAAGCCTTCCAGGCTTCGAAGCGGCCGACCGCCACCTCCAGCCAGTCGGTAGTCCGACTAGGGGTGCGGGGAACCACTTCGCCAGGCCAGAGGGTGGCCAACACCTGCGCCCCGGCACGTTGAAGTCGGCGGAGCAGTCGATGAGCCGGCTGGAGGCGGGCCTGGATCGCCAAGAGCTGCTCCTCCAGCGACCGACTAGCGTTTGGTGCAATCTTGGCGCCAGCCTGCCTCCGTGCCTCGCGGCGGGCCTCGATGATCTGGTTGGCGGCGGTAGAGTAGCCAGGGAAGTACTCTGCGCAAGAAAGAAAGAGAAAGAAGAGAAAACACCAAGTCAGAAAACGAGCCAAAAGCGGCAGGCGGCAAGAAAGGACGAAGAAGAAGGCGGCTTACCGTCAACCAAATCTTCGATCTGGCCATAGCCATTGATCAGCGTCTGCCTTGCTTCGGCCCAGCCAGCCGCCTCTGTCTCATACTTGGCCTGGAGGGCGGCTTCGCTGTCCTGCACCGCCTTCAGAGCCGCCTTGTGGCTCTCCTCCTGGTCGGCCAACCTCTTGGCCAGGCGGTCACGCTCCTGCACCAAGGCGGCAAACTCGGCCTCCTTAGCACGAAGGGCGGCCTGAGACCCTCCCAGCTGCTCCCTTAGACTGGCGTTGGCCGCTATAGGGACGGCAGAGAAAGAAGAAACAATAAGAAGAAGTCGTCAAGGAAGATCCGACCCGACTGCTCAGCAGTCGGCCCGAATCTCGGGGACTACACCCAGTGGGTGCGCTGACGCGCCCCCACGTGAGATAAAGGATGAAGCACTTACCCCGGCTCTCAGATAGGTCGGCGGTCTTCTGGGTCAGCTCCCGAGCCTGGGAGTTGAAGGCAGCCGCGCGAAGATTGTGGTAGTCCTGCAAGACAGGCAGAAGAGCGAAGTAAGAGCAAGAATAGCAAAACTAGATCCGCTAAGAAGTTCCAAGCCGCCTGCTCAGCAGCCGACTCGGAACTCGGGGACTACACCCAGTTGGTGCGCTGACGCGCCCCCACGGAAGAAACCAAGATCAAAAAAGCAAGATAAGAAGACTAACCCGGATGGCCGCCCGCGTCGCAAGGAACTCGTCGTTGTATTTCCTCAGCGCCGCAGCCTGGGCTTGGAGCTTGGTCCGGACGTCCTGCGTGGCCACATTCATCACGGCCGTCCCTCCGCCCGGCGTCCACCCCGAGCTGGCGCTGGCCGCCTCCATATCCTGGGCCGACGAGCTGGAGCCCGCGGCCGGCTGCGGCTCCGATGCAGCCTTCTGCGGCTCTGATGCGGCCTTCCCCGTCCGCTGGCGCGACGACGTCCGGACCGACAGATCAGTCCTCGCGGCCGGCTCGCCCCCGGCTGATTGCGCAGGCGGCAGATCAGGCCGGCCGCCTTGAGCCGCCCCAGTCGGCGGGGCCGGTGCCGCCACCCTCTCCAGGATGACGATGTCGTCTTCCCTCTCCAGCCCCGGCTGGTCACCGCCGGCTTCTTCTGGCGGGGGCTCCGGGGCCCCAGGCGCCGCGACGCGCAGTGGGGTGACCAGCAAGGCCCCCTCCACCATCACCGCAGCCGTAGCCTCCGCTTGGGCCTTGGCTGCGGCGTCGGTGCGCGCCTTCGCCGCCTCCTCCTCCTGCGCCGCCTTGGCGGCGGCCGCCCTCAATGCCTCCGCCTCCCGCTCCTCCCGCTCCTCCCGCACCTCCCGCGCGTTCCGCTCCGTCGCTGCCTGAAGATCGGCATGGGGGTCCGCGCGGCGAGTGGTGCTCCCAGATCCTCCCGGCGACCCAACGACGGAGGCGGCAGCAGCCCGCTCGAGCGACAATGGAGCCCTGGTTTTTTGGAGAAAAGACAAGGACTCAGGAGCTACCAGAAATAAGAAAAAAGAATACACGAAGGAGTATATACTTACGCCGACACCGTCTGCGGCTGCTTCACCGCCTTGCGGAAGCGGGCCGCCTTCGCGGCCGCCTCTTCCCGCCTGGTCGCCGCTGCCCCGCCTCTGGGCTTCTTCGGCCGACTGCCGAACAAGCCCGGCGCGGCACAACGCTTTTGCCCGCCGCCCCGAGCAGGCGGCGCGGTGGAGGAACCCGCGCCGTAGCCAGGCGCCGGCTGGCGGCATGGGACGACTTCAGCCTCGTCATCGTCCGGCCAGTCGTCGAAGCTGACTCCAAGCCCGGAGCCGCCTGCCTCGCCGCCGGCTTGGCCACCGCCCGCCTCGGTGTTGTCGTCCATAGCGGCAGCCCCCAAGTCGGGGTCCTCCAGATCGTGCTCCGTCCGGTCGGGGACGAATCGGCGCTCCGCGTCCGACCCGCCTGCAGACCGAAGAAGAGGGCTCTGTCGAGACAAGCCGACTAGTCAGAGTCGGCCAAAAGGAACTCGGCGACAAAACTGAGAGAAGTGAAAGAGAAAAGGAGAACATACCGAGGGCAGCGGGTGAGCTCGGCAATATGGCTCCTTGCCGAACTGCCACTCTACGGAGAGCTTGCAGTTCGCAAGGTAGTTCACCATATGGGCCACCTCGTCGTGCGGCATGTCTTTGGTGCACATCCGACTCGGATCGAGCTGGCCGCTCATCTGACAGATCAGATGAGGGCGGCTCTGGAGCGGGAGCACTCGGCGCATGACGAAGGCGGCCAGCAGGTCGGGCCCCGACAAGCCCTCCGACTGGATCATCACCCGCAGTCGGGCGACAGCTGTGGTTCCAGCCATCATATGCGTCACGGCCCGATAGGACCATTGGGGCCGCCTGCCTGCTGGTGGGCCGGCTATATAAGCCGGCAGATTGATGTAGTCGCCCTGCGGGGCGACGTTCTTCACGTAGAAGTATGACTTCTGCCATAGCTTCATCGACTGGATCAGCGTGATGACGGGGAAGGGGTTGTCGGCAGACACCCTCCGCATCGCGACGAAGGCGCCACTCTGAGCCGGCACGCCCTGCATGCGCATGCCCAGCTTGGACTGGAAGAACTCCCCCCAGAGCTCGAGGGTGGGGAGGACGCCGAGGTAGCCTTCGCACAAGGTGACGAAGGCGGACAGCAGCACCACTGTGTTCGGGGTGAGGTGGTGCGGCTGGAGTTGGTAGAACTCGAGAAAGGTGCGGAAGAAGGTGCTCGCGGGCAAGCCGATGCCGCGCAAGAAATGCGAGCGGAAGACTACCCGCTCGCCTTCCTCCGGCTCCGGCGTAATCTCCTTCGCCGGCGCAAGACGGACCTCCACCTTGTCCGCACCGGGCAGCCGCCGCGTCTTGCGGAGGAATTCGACGTGATCCTCATGGACGTTGGAGCCGTCCCAATCCCCGCGGTACTGCATCGTGGCGTAGGGCTGGCGAGAATGAGCGCGGCGGCGGAGAATCGAGTGGTAGAGCGGTGCGGCGGCGAGGCGCTGTCGCAAGAAAGAGCAGGAGGAAGAAGATGGCGGAGAGGGGAGGGGCGTGCGAGCGCCTGCCGCACTCCCCCCTCCCCCTACTTATAGCTTCGCACGGTGAAGCCGAGAAGGCAGGGCGTGGGGTGAGACGTGGGATTAACTACACCCACTCCCCCCACGCCTCGCGATTATTACGCCCTAAAGGCGTGCCAAAACCGCCGCAGGAAGACGTGTGGGCGGCTTTGGACCGCAGAGAATCCGCGCCTGGGCCCGGGCGTAGGCGTGGCGGGGCCCCGACCTGCGGCGACGTCCCGTCGCGCGCGTGGGCTGGCAGGCTTTTTAGCCAAGGGATGCCACGTGGTTCGCAGGCGGCAAGTGGCCGGCCCGCGGCCCGGTGCGCGCGCTGGCAGGCTCCCTCCCTCCGACTCCAAAAAATTTCGCCGAGACGGCGCACCCAACCGAAGCCGGCTCCCAGCTGCCGGCTCGTCAAGATAGGAAGCTGTCTGAGCTTCTCGACTCCCACCCAACCTCGAAGCTCAACCAGCTTCGGGGACTACTGTCGGAGTAAATGGCCACGGGTAGCCTAACCGACTACCCCTGGCTCTTCAAAAATTATCAGGCCATTTGATCCTTCAAGCATTCAAAGCATAGGGCCGCCTTCCCCCGGCCGGCTACCCCAAGAGCCGACTCTCAGAAGGCGACCCAGTCTCAGAAACCTCCCCCAAGATAACTACGAGATGGCCGACTCCAAGAGCCGGCCCTGTAGAACGCCGACTCCAGGAAGCCGGCCATGGAGAACGCCGACTCCCGAGCGCCGGCCATGAAGAGCGCCGATTCCAAGAAGCCGGCCAAGACCGCACCCACCAAAACTACGCCCACATAACGGTGACAAGACGGGGTGTGGCTACAGTGCGGCCCACTACCCCCGAATCCCGAGGCAGGCATGGCCGCAGGACGCCGTACTGGTCGGCCATCTCCCGTCCGGCTCGGCACTGTAGCCATGCTGGCCTCAACGTCATCCACGACAGACGCCAGTATGGCCCGCGGGCGGCGGGCCCCTTTAGCCAGAGAGAGGCACGAAGGCGGCCCGGCCTCCCCTAGTCGGCCAGGGGCGTAGCCGGCCCCCAGAAGCCGGCTACCCCCCTCCCTCGAAACATGTGCCGCATTAAGGAGACAAGACGAGGTAAGGCTACAGTGAGAGCCCTCGAGGCGGTACACTATAGCCACGCTTACCTCGACAAAGCCCTCGTCATCAGGGGCGAGGCTACAGTAAACAGCCGCCGACAAGACCCCCAGGCGGTGGGGCCGGCCTGTCGACCAAGAGGCCGGCAGCCGGCGGGACCCACCAGTCGGCGGGCCCCAATGGCCGGCGGAGAAGCCGGCGAGCATAACACTGACGACTGGGACCCGCGCCCAGCCGGATTACAATTGTACCCCCGGGGGGTTGGCCTATATAAACCCCCCGGGGCACCCATGCAAAGGGTTGGCTTCTTAGAGTTACACACACACCATATAGAGAGGGAAGCGAGAGCTAGACTTGCTCTTCTTCTCCCTTGAACCCGACAGCTCAAGGAGCACTTGTAGCTACTCATTCTGATCTAGTGATCATGCGGAGACCCCGCAGAGCAGGACTAGGGTTGTTATCTCCACGGAGAGCCCCGAACCTGGGTAAGATTCGCCGGCGAGCATGTCTTCGCCTCATCCTGTTTCCAGGCACCGGTGACTTCTTACTGGCTCCCACAATGATAAGCCACCCGTTGGCATATGTCGCACCTACCACCCGACACCAACGTATCTATAATTTTTTATTGTTCCATGCTATATTATATTCTGTTTTGGATGTTTAATGGGCTTTATTATACACTTTATATTATTTTTGGGACTAACCTATTAATCGGAGGCCCAGCCCGAATCGTTGTTTTTTGCCTATTTCAGTGTTTTGCAGAAAAAGAATATCAAACGGAGTCCAAACGGAATGAAACCTTCGGGAATGTGATTTTCGGAACAAACGTGATCCAGAGGACTTGGAGTCTACGTATAGAAATCAACGAGGAGAGCACGAGGCAGGGGGCGCGCCTACCCCCCCCCCCCCCCCAGGCGCGCCCTCCACCCTCATGGGGCCCACGTTGCTCCATCGACGTACTTCTTCCTCCTATATATACTCATGTACCCTGGAAACATCAGATACGGAGCCAAAACCCTATTTCCACCGCCGCAACCTTCTGTACCCGTGAGATCCCATCTTGGGGCCTTTTCCGGCACTCCGCCGGAGGGGGCCTTGATCACGGAGGGCTTCTACATCAACACCATAGCCTCTCCGATGATGTGTGAGTAGTTTACCTCAGACCTTCGGGTCCATAGTTATTAGCTAGATGGCTTCTTCTCTCTCTTTGTATGTCAATACAAAGTCCTCCTCGATTCTCTTGGAGATCTATTCGATGTAATCTTCTTTCGCGGTGTGTTTGTCGAGATCCGATGAATTGTGGGTTTATGATCAAGTTTATCTATGAACAATATTTGAATCTCCTCTGAATTCTTTTATGTATGATTGGTTATCTTTGCAAGTCTCTTCGAATTATCAGTTTGGTTTGGCCTACTAGATTGATATTTCTTGCAATGGGAGAAGTGCTTAGCTTTGGATTCAATCTTGCGGTGCTCGGTCCCAGTGACAGAAAGGGAAACGACACGTATTGTATTGTTGCCATCGAGGATAAAAAGATGGGGTTTATATCATATTGCATGAGTTTATCCCTCCACATCATGTCATCTTGCTTAAAGCGTTACTCCGTTCTTATGAACTTAATACTCTAGATGCATGTTGTATAGCGGTCAATGTGTGGAGTAATGGTAGTAGATGCAGGCAGGAGTCGGTCTACTTGTCACGGAAGTGATGCCTATATAAATGATCATACCTAGATATTCTCGTAACTATGCTCAATTCTATCAATTGCTCGACAGTAATTTGTTCACCCACCGTAATACTTATGCTCTTGAGAGAAGCCACTAGTGAAACCTATGGCCCCCGGGTCTATTTTCCATCATATTAATCTTCCAACACTTAGTTATTTCTGGCACCGTTTATTTTTGCAATCTTTACTTTTACTCTTTATCATAAAAATACCAAAAATATTATCTTATCATATCTATCAGATCTCACTCTCGTAAGTGACCGTGAAGGGATTGACAACCCCTTTATCGCGTTGGTTGCGAGGTTCTTATTTATTTGTGTAGGTGCGTGGGACTCGCGCGTGGTCTCCTACTGGGTTGATACCTTGGTTCTCAAAAACTGAGGGAAATACTTACGCTACTTTACTGCATCACCCTTTCCTCTTCAAGGGAAAACCAGCGTAGTGCTCAAGAGGTAGCAGCGCACCACCAAGCTCCCGCCAAGATGTTTCAAAAACCACCAGACGGCATGCCTGGACATATCCGACTCCTAGCAGTCGGTACGACGGAAGGCAGATGGAGCAAGATCAAATGAAGCACTCAGAGTAGGAAGCTGCCGAGGCTCCTTCCTTTCGCCGGCCACGGAGCCTCATCAGCTTCGGGGACTACTGTCGGAGTAATTGGCCACAGGTAGCCTCATTGGCCCCCCATGGCGCTTCAAGACATCAGGGCCGGCAGCTCCCTCAAGGACCAAAGAGCCAAGTGCCACCTCCTCGTGGTCGGCTGGTCCAACGGCCGGCAGCCAGGAGACGGCGGAACCCAATAGGCGGCCATGATGTGGGCCGGCTCCTAGCAGGCGGCCTCCAGAGAGGCCGGCTCCTAGCAGGCGGCCCTAGGCATCCTCAAAGTCCGCACCCACATAAATACGAAGAGACAGGGCGTGGCTACAGCACGCCTTGCCACCCCCGAATCATGGACCAAGTGTGGTTACAGCGCGACGTGCTAACGGAGATCTCCCGTCCAGCGCGGCACTGTTGCCACGCCGTCCATGACATCACCCCTGTCAGAGGGAGCCATGCTCCCACGATAGGCTGTCGGTACGGCCCGCAAGCGGCGGGCCCTACCTGTCCACGAGGAGCCAGAAGGCGGCGAGCCCAGACCAGTCGGCTCGTAGGGAGGCCGGTCTCTGACCAGGCGGCCTTCCTCTCCTTGGAGATTGTGTGCCATTAACCAGAAGAGACGGGGAGTGGCTACAGTGAACGCCCGCCAGGCGGCGGTACTGTAGCCACGCCTCCCCGACAAAGCATGCATCATTACCAGCATCGCTACAGTGCTGAGCAGCCGGCAAGACACGCGAGCGGCGGGCGCGGCCTGTTAGCCAAGCACGAGACAGCCAGCGGGGCCCACCAGGCGGCGGGCCCCAGCGGCCGGCGGAGAAGCCGACGACCATAGACACTGACAGCCAGGGCCACCACTCAGCCAGATTACCTTTGTACCCCTCGGGGTATGCCTATATAAACCCCCCAGGTCACCCATGCAAAGGGTTCAAACTTTAGTTCATCTACACACCCATATAGAGAGAGGAGGCTAGGGCTAGACTTGTTCTTCTTCCCCCTCTAGAGAAGCAGCTCAAGGAGCAAACTTGTAGCCTCCATTGTTGCCTTAGTGATCATGCGGAGACCCCGCAGAGCAGGACTAGGGGTGTTATCTCCTAGGAGAGCCCCGAACCTGGGTAAGATTCGCCGGCGTGCATGTCTTTGCCTCATCCCGTTTCCTGGCACCGGCGACGTCTTATTAGCCCCCTCCATGATAAGCCACCCTTTGGCATATGTCGCATGATACCCCCGACAATCATCGGCTAGTTGAAGCTTCCGATTGAGCTCAGAAACTTCCGCGGCTTGGGCAGTAGCCGCCAACATGGATGACTATCTCACACATTAGCACAGTATGTTAATAATATGACTGGGGATCCTCTGTCTGGTTTGTTCTAATCTGAACGGAGTCTCAGGGGCTACTGTCTATAGATGGGTTTAACCTTTCATATGAAAAACTTGTTAGAGAATTACATCGCATACCTCAAAGCCCGTCAGTAGGCTATTGAACGCTTCATTCAGTCTGCTTTTCGCAGACTGTACCTTCTTCATAACCGCACCCATCAGGGTGCGGTGCTCTTCCACAATGGAAGCGCGTTGCAGCGCTTCCTCCAAAGTAGGAGCGGCCTCCGGATTAACAGAGGTCGTCGATGGAGCTGCTGCTCTGCCCCCCTCCGTCGAAGGGGGATGTTGATCCGAACCTGGAGCCACATTGGTCTCCTGGACGGTGTTCGGCGGGGGCCCGAACTGTTGAGACCCTCCACCCTTGGTGGTCGTGGGGTTCGCCGTCCCCCGGTCTGCGGCATCCGAGGTATTAACCTCGGGCGCCTTCTGGACGAACTCGTCCGCCCCTCCTCGGCCAGGGGAGGTCCTTTGGGACGACACCTCGGTGTCCTCCATGGCAGTGGGGGATGGGGCCTGCATTGGTCTGTCGCTCTCCGCCTCTTCAGGCACCAGAGAGTTTCCCGACGAGGTCGAGGTGTTCGAGATATTGCGTGGAGGGCTGAAATGCAAGCAAAGATACAATTTGTATAACGGAGGCGGGTAAGCAGAAACTGAACAAGTAAGATTTTTGATACTTACGATTCGGCCAGGGCTTCACCCTGGAAGCTCTCCTCGGGCTGTGTTCGGGCTCCGGGCCCGAACTAGCTGTGAGGATAATCTTCTTCCTCTTCAGCGTCGCCCCTCCGGGTTCTCGGAGGCCGTCCTCTTCTGCCTCCTCGTCTTGCGAGGAGAGTCGCTCTCCACCTCCTCCTCCTCTTCGTCCTCGTCTTCCTCGTGAGAGGAGATGTCCTCGGTCCCTCCGGACATAGCATCTGAAGGACCTCTGCGGCGGGGCCCGCCCTTGGGCTCCTTGCCCTCCTTCTCCGGCGCCTGGTAGGGCGCCAGGACCAGCATCTCCATCAGCTGGGGAGTGACTTGGTCTTCGGGTAACGGAGCCAGACTCTTGATCCGCTCCGCCTTCTTGGTCCAGCCCTGTAAAGAGGTGGGCTAATAAGATTCATATCGGTCCAAAATATAGAATGTACATATCTTCGGGAAGCTAATACTTACCGGCGTGGCCGGATTCTCGGCGTCGAGTCCGACGTCTTCGGTCTCCATAGGCCAGCTCTTCTGGGCCTTGAAGAGCATCTTCCATATTCCTTCGTGCTTCGTGCCGAAGAAGTGCTTCAAGGTCCGCGGCTCCTCCGGATTGAACTCCCACATGGGGGAGGCCCGGCATTGGCAGGGGAGGATACGGCGGAAGAGCATGATCTGCACCACATTGGTGAGACCAACATTCTTGCCCAACACGTTGGTGATGCGCGTCTGCAGCATCTGCACCTCCGTCTGGGACCCCCGGTCGAGGCCCTTAGCGGTCCATGAAGTGAGCCTCGTGGGGGGTCCGGATCTAAACTCCAGAATTGCCGCCCATTTGGTATGGCGTGGCTCGGTGATGTAGAACCACTCTTGCTGCCAGACCTTGACGGTCTCGATGAAAGCCCCCTTGGGCCATGTGGTGTTGGGCAGCTTGCTAATCATGGCCCCACCACAGTCCGCATGCTGCCCGTCGACCATCTTCGGCTTCACATAGAAGATTTTTAGCCATAGGCCGAAGTGTGGGGGATGCGGAGTAAAGCCTCGCACACGACGATGAACGTCGAGATGTGGAGGAAAGAGTTCGGGGCTAGATCATGGAAATCTAGCCCATAATAGAACATGATTCCCTAGACGAAGGGGTGGAGTGGAAAACCTAACCCTCTAAGGAAATGGAGGAGGAAAATGACCCTTTCGCCGGCTGCTGGAGTGGGGATGATTTGGCCCTCGTCGGGGAGCCTGTGCGCAATGTTTGCAGCCAGGTACCCCGCGCTCCGGAGATTCTTTATATCCTTCTCCGTGACGGAGGAGGCCTCCCACTTGCCCTTGGAACCAGATCCGGCCATGGTCGGAGGAGGTGGCGGCGGTGGGGAAGACGAAAGCTTTCTTTCAGGCGCTAGAGCTTGGGAGATTGGAAGGCTGAGGCTGGAAGAAGGCGTGGGGAAAAAGGAGAAATCTATTGCCCTCTTATAGGCGGTAAAAATGCCAACCGTCCCCCCACTTATGCCTTGAAACTCGCCTGTTCCCAATGTGAGTGTGCGCCGTAAATGGTTGGGTTACCCAAATCTTATTGATGAGCAATCCTATAACAAGTGGGCACGATCTCTATTTTGACAAGACGGGCCAAGGGGGCTCGACCTCGAAACATGAAACGTGGAGTGTGAGAACGGTTCAAAGCACTGAAGGGTCAAGTCTGATGCTTCGCCAAAAAAATTTGTCAGTAAAGACACTATTCTTATTTTTATATATCCTGCCTTCGCAGCTAAGGGTTGTGTTAATTATACAAAGCCGAATACAGTCCTTTTGTGAAGAAAAGTTGATGTCTGTTACTCTAGGAGAGGAACCCGCCTCGCAATGCCGAAGACAACCTGCGCGCCAAACACGTCGTCATTGTAGACTGGTTCAGGGGCTACTGAGGGAGTCCTGTACTAAGGGGTCCTCGGGCGTTCGGTCTATTCATTATGGGCCGGACTAATGGGCTGTCAAGATACAAGGAAGAAGACCACTTCTCGTGTCCGGTTGGGACTCTCGTATACGTGAACGGCAAGTTTAGGTGTTCGGGTATATTATTTCCTTTCTGTTTAACCGACTTTGTACAACTCTAGGCCCCTCCGGTATCTATATAAACTAGAGGGTTTAGACCGAAGGCAGGATCATAACATTGACAGGCTAGCCAAGTTAGGGTTTAGCCACTACGATCTCGAGGTAGATCAACTCTTGTAACCTCTATACCCATCGAATATAATCAAGCAGGAGTAGGGTTTTACCTCCATTAAGAGGGCCCGAACCTAGGTAAACACCGTGTCCCTTTGATTATTGTTACCATCAATCCGCAGACATACAGCTTGGGCCCCCCTACCCGAGATCTGCCGGTTTTGACACCGACACCCATTAGGCCCATAGACCTCCCGGGGCCTCCCGGAACCCCTTCTGGTGATCCGATGACTACCCGGTGCACTCCGAAACTATTCTGGTGTTCGAATACCATCGTCCTATATATCAATCTTTACCTATCGACCATTTCGAGACTCCTCTTCATGTCCCTGATCTCATCTGGGACTCCAAGCAACATTCGGTCACCAAATCATATAACACTATATCGTCAACGAACGTTAAGCGTGCGGACCCTATGGGTTCGAGAACTATGTAGACATGACCGAGACACCTCTCTGGTCAATAACCAATAGCGGAACTTCAATGCCCATATTGGTTCCAACATATTCTACAAAGATCTTTATCGGTCGAACCTTATGAAAACATACATAATTCCCTTTGTCCATCGATATGTTACTTGCTTGAGATTCGATCGTCGGTATCTTCATACCTACTTCAATCTCATTACCGGCAAGTCTCTTTACGCGTTCCATAATACATCATCCTGCAACTAACAACTTAGTCACTTTGCTTGCAAGGCTTCTTACGATGTGTATTACCGAGAGGGCCCAGAGATACCTCTCCGATACTCGGAATGACAAATCCTAATCTCGATCTATGCCAACTCAACAAACACCTTCAGAGATACCTGTAGAGCATCTTTATAATCACCCAGTTAACGTTTGATAGCACACAAGGTATTCCTCCAGTATTAGGGAGTTGCATAATCTCATAGTCAAATGAATATGTATTTGACATTAAGAAAGCAATAGCAATAAACTGAACGATCAATATGCTAAGCTAACGGATGGGCCTTGTCCATCACACAATTCTCCTAATGATGTGATCCCGTTATCAAATGACAACACATGTCTATGGTTAGGAAACCTTAACCATCTTTGATCAACGAGCTAGTCTAGTAGAGGCTCACTACAGACACGATATTTGTTTTTGTATTCACACATGTATGTAAGTTTCCGATCAATACAATTCTAGCATGAATAATAAACCTTTATCATGATTTAGGAAATATAATAATAACCATTTTATTACTGCCTCTACGGCATATTTCCATCAGGGATCACATCAAGGATACATAAACAAATACCGTGTCCCTGGTGAGGCTCTACTAGACTAGCTCGTTGATCAAAAGATGGTTAAGGTTTCCTAATCATAGACATGTGTTGTCACTTGATAACGGGATCACATCATTAGGAGAATGATGTGATGGACAAGACCCCTCCGTTAGCATAGCATATGATCGTTCAGTTTATTGCTACTACTTTCTTAATGCCAAATACATATTCCTTTGACCATGAGATCATGCAACTCCAGGATACCGGAGGAATACCTTTTGTGCTATCAAACGTCACAACATAACTGGATGATCATAAGGTGCTCTACAGGTATCTCTGAAGGTGTCTATTGAGTTGGCGTGAATCGAGATTGGGATTTGTCACTCCGTATGACGAAGAGGTATCTCTGGGCCCTCTCAGTAATACAGCATCACAAGAAGCTTGCAAGCAAAGTGACTAAGGAGTTAGTTACAAGATGATGTATTACGAAATGAGTAAAGAGACTTACCGGGAACGAGATTGAACTAGGTATGGAGATATCGACGATCGAATCTCGGGCAAGTAACATACCGACAGACAAAGGGAACTACGTATGTTTTCATAGAGGTTCGACCGATAAAGATCTTCGTAGAATATGTAGGAACCAATATGGACATCCAGGTCCCGCTATTGGTTATTGACCAGAGAAGCGTCTCGGTCATGTCTACATCATTCTCGAACCCGTACGGTCCGCACGCTTAACGTTCGTTGACGATATAGTATTATATGAGTTATGTATGTTGGTGAATGAATGTTGTTCGGAGTCTCGGATGAGATCACAAACATGACGAGGAGCTCCAGAGGTAAAGATTGATATATATGATGATAGTATTTGGTCTCCGAAAAGGTTTCGGAATGCACCGGATAATTATCGGATCACCGGAAAGGGTTCCGGGAGGCCACCGGATCATATTGGGCCAAACGGGCCAATGAGGAAGAGCACACCAGCCCACATGGGGCTGGCGCGCCCCCACCTCAAGGCAGCCGGCCCTAGGGACGGAAGGAAGAGGGTCAGCCCCTCTTTCCTTCTCTTCCACATGCTATGAAAGGAAAAGGGGGGGCGCCTCCCCTCTTGCCTCCCCCCCCCACACGTGCCAGGAAGGAAAGGGTGGCGCGGCTAGGGCAGGCGCCTAGGGCGGTCGCCGGCCCCCTTAGGGCGTGCCCTAGGCAGCCTCCCCTCCCCCCTCCACCTATGTATATGTGAGGAGAGGAGGGGCAACACACACCACGATCCCCAAGCCGTGTGTGTGCCCCCTCCCTCTAGTTCTAGTTCCTCCTCTGTCCACGTCCGTTGTGCTTGGCGAAGCCCTGCGGATAGTTTCACCACCACCGTCACCACGCCGTCGTGCTGCTAGAGCTCATCTACTACTTCGCCTCTCTTGCTGGATCAAGAAGGCGAGGACGTCATCGAGCTGAACGTGTGCTGAACGCGGAGGTGTCGTGCGTTCGGTGCTTGATCGGTACGGATCGTGAAGGTGTACGACTACATCAACAGCGTTGATAAATGCTTCCGCTTAGCGATCTACAAGGGTATGTAGATGCTCTCCCCCTCTCGTAGCTATGCATCTCCATGGATAGATCTTGCGTGTGCGTAGAATTTTTTTTGTTTTCCATGCAACGTTCCCCAACACCTAGCTTCGTGGCCAAGACCACAATAGGGATGAACCAGGATGAACTTTATATTACATGGTCTCTACCATTGAGATGCCGCCATCATCGACACACAACCCTAAGATAGAAGAAAATTAGTCATACTCTTCAAACAATGGTGCATGGTTAACATTACCTCCGTGCACTGGGAAAGGCACTAAAGGCAAAGGAAATTGGTCCAAAAAATTGAAACATTGTTGTGCTCCTCTCCATGGTGACTAGCGTTTGTGGTGGCTGGTCAATCATTTCGCATGAGCTCTATTGCTCGTGTTTGTTCCTCTTTGTTATCTTGTACTGAATTTGTTGTATTAATGTAGCCAGTTTGTCACTGAAACTCTCATTAAAGTTCATTTCTGAAGAAAAAGCTAACAGAAATTTACTTCACAATTACAAATTTAATTCTCTCTCAAGAAAAATCTAAACACAATATTTCTTGTAAAAAAGTAGCTACATGATATCATTAAGTGGACTCACGCAATAGATATGATAGGCATGTTATCCTGAATAGTTGGGTTGTGTCTTTAGAACTAAATCAACAACTAACTACGAGAAAAAATAAAAGTAATCAAGGGAGTGATTGTTCAAAGTTGCTCCGGCGTAGAGAAGGTAGCCTCTTTGGAGCAACCGTATATAAAGTTGACAAAAACACATTATACAATGGTATCCTTGTTGGAAATATGCCCTAGAGACAATAATAAATTGGTTATTATTATATTTTCTTAATCATGATAAAGGTTTATTATTCATGCTATAATTGTATTGATTGGAAAATTAAATACATGTGTGGATACATAAACATCTATCGTACTATGTTGAGCCCTGGGGTCTATTTATCATCTATCGTACTATGAGCACCGGAAATAATAAAAATTACAATCAGATGCATAGACCACCTAGCGACAACTACAAGCACTAAAGTGAGCCGAAGGCGCGCCGCCGTCATCATCCCTCCCTTGCTGGGGTCGGTCAAAACTTGTTGTAGTACACAGTCCGGAAATCGTCGTGCTAAGGTCTCATGGGATCAGCGCATTAGAACAACCACCGCTAACAAAGAGAAGCGTAGATCGAAAGGTTCAACTTGAAGACACAGTTATATGTCATTTGTATTGTAACACATGATTTTTGTAGTTTTCCACACAATAATCATCTAAATAAATGCAGGATGGTCACCCTCCAATTTTTCCATCAAAGATAATCCTCTCATTTTGACCTTTAGCATCATGGGCTAGTTCGTCTTAGTGCAAGCAAAACATTATCATCATCATGCACGCAGAGGCGGATTTAGGCGCTATTTTTTTAAATAATACATTTTTTTATTAATTTTCATAAATATTACGCTGGATTAAAAAAAATTAAAAATAATACACCGTCGGCCCGCTGCAGGCCGACTGGGCCTAGTCGGCCCACAGCAGGCCGATTGGATTCCAGTCGGCCTACAGCTGGCCGACTGGCCCCTGTCGGCCCACTGTGGGCTGATTGCGCCCTGTCGACCCACTGTGGGCCGACTGAAGCTAATTAGCTCGCTGTGGGCTAATTGTTTTTGCAAAAAAAATAGGCATAAAAAATATATGTTTAAAAAAATGTTAATCATGTAATTAAAAAATGTTAAACGTGTATAAAAAAAATGTTCCTGATGTATACAAAAAATGTATACATCAGATACATTATTTTATACACGTTTAACATTTTTTAATTACATAATTAACATTTTTTTAAACATATATTTTTGTGCCTACTTTTTTCAAAAACAATTAGATTTTCCAATCAGCCCACAGTGGGCTGACAGGGGCCAGTCGGCCAGCTGTAGGCCGACTGGAGTCCAATCGGCTTGCTGTGGGCCGACTAGGCCGACGGTGTATTATTTTAAAAAAAAATTACCCAACATAATATTTATGAAAATTAATAAAAAAAATATTATTTAAAAAAATAGCGATTTAGGCCCAGGCAGCCCGGGCGGCTGCGTGGGGCGTGTTGGCGATTCCCTTCGTTGACCGTAGCTACAGTACAGTACTGTAGCTACAGTGCTGCGAAGATGACCTGGGGCGGCCTGGGGCCTACCGTTTGTCTAGGTCCGCCACTGTGCACGCATATACATATACGTGAACCTAAATAAAAGGAAAGAGACCAAAGCAGCTCGACGTGAGTGCCCGAACCACTACACCGTCGTCCATCCTAATCCGCACGTACAGAAACCACAAACTTAATTAGCAGCCAAACCTCCATCACGAACCTCCCATGCATGGCTCTCGCAGGTCCATGTATTATCTAAATCTAATCCGAATGCCACTCGTTAGTGGAACAATCGCCCATGGCCATCCGTCTCCTTCCACTACCTTGTTATTTCCTTAATCTCTTTCGCGGCGTTCTTCCTTTAGTTTGTCCGGCTCTTCAGCATAATGCAGCTAGTTTAAGCTAGCAGATGAGATGGGGTTTTAAAGGACTCCAAATTGCACTAGAATAGTTTGTGTTCGTGCGATCTTAATTCGGTCAGAGCATGCCTTGATCAGAAGCTTTGCATGTCCTTTGTTATGCAGCAACAGAAAATTTATTTTGGAGATGAACAATATAACGAATTTTTTTTTATCTCTGTGCCTTTTTTGGAGCTACTTTGCTTGAAGGAAAATGCTGGCCAACTAGATTTAACAGTGTTGGTATCTCGTATATGTTTAATCATACCAACTGCTGGTTTTCTATAGATTCATAGCATGTTTAATCATGCAAATGGCTGTGGTTTGTTTACTACATACGCATAGAATGCCCAGTCA
This sequence comes from Aegilops tauschii subsp. strangulata, assembly GCF_002575655.3. Taxonomy (NCBI): domain Eukaryota; kingdom Viridiplantae; phylum Streptophyta; class Magnoliopsida; order Poales; family Poaceae; genus Aegilops; species Aegilops tauschii. The sequence continues at coordinate 403,744,753 of NC_053036.3, read as the reverse complement.
GCAAATCGTGCCAGTCTGGGTTTTTATGTACCATCCCGCGGGAAGCGCAAAGTCAGAAATAGAATTTCCTCAGGTTTAAAACTGAAATAACAAAACAAAACTTATACAATCCAATAGTCATTGTGATGCACATAACCATTTTTATTAAAGAGTAACACAAGTTCAAAGCAGCAAAAATTCAAGTTCAAGAGCTTTTTCATACTCAGTCGCAAAAAAAAAGAGCTTTTTCATACTCGTATATTTTAACACTTAACACCAACTGTTTGTGATGCCTACCCGAAGCCCACTCACCAGTGAAGGACAGCCATTCAAAACAGAGCAGAACAAGGGGCGGTGATAAAAAATGACTTCGTGTTTATTATCTTATTATTATCCATCCAATTCTTTTTGGCATCCCTCGAAAGGAAAAGTCCCAGTCAGCTTCTGGTTTTATAATCATGTCAACGTAAAAGCTCAGCCGGGTGAAAGGATTGCCCTGATTGGCACATTTAAGGTCGTATAAATCACCATCAAGTTTGACGGCCGTTTGACAGAGGACTCGGCAGCACTGAGCTATGAAGACGACACACACGTAGTACGCACTAGGGATACGGATACCCAACCAGACCTGCTCGGGCAGTCCTCGAGTTTGCCTTTGCTCAGCTTTTCTTTTGCGGCCGGTTTTGCACGGGCTACCCGTCTCAGTTTTCAACCCTGGAATTGAGAACCTCCAGGCCGAAATTTGATTGGCTGGATCCTGCCGGATTATTTGATGCTGACGATGAATTTCGCCTGAGCCCCAAAGACAATGAATTTCGCCTGTGTTGAGATCATCTGGATCGATCCCACCAAACTCACACCTTCCATAGTGGTACAGATAAATGAGAAAATGTCCCAAATTCAAACCAAGAGGATATGAACCTAGTATTGCACGTCCACCCGCCCACTCGTCGATCTAATCTCAGCTCCCTCGCCTCGCTTGTAATTTGCATCCCAAAGCTGAAGTTAATTTTTTTTGGCGAATATGCAAAGTTTACGTATCATTCATTGATAGAATGAGTGAAATGAGTACAGCCAGGGATACAACCCATGACACGAACGCAGACAGGCGTGGATATGGTGCCTGGAGCAGAGAGAAGGGATGCTCGGCCCCAAAAGAGGATATAACACAACTAAGTCTACCAAACCCACCCAAAACCAAGAGTGGCCAAGCCGAACCAGCCAAAACACCAACATCACCCGAGCCAATACGACGGACTCCGCGAGCAAGCAAGATAGCGTCTTCAAGAAGGAAAACGACGCCGAGACGCCGTTGCCATCAGGTCCGGAGGAACCAGACCTAGAGTTTGCCCTGAGCTCGAAGAAGGGCACGGCTGAAGGCCCTGGCAACGCCTCTAAGAAGGAAACGACATCCGTAGGTGCCGCCGTTGCCAACACCGGCAAGCCGAGCAGGGATTTCTCCCTGGCCTGAAGCTGAGCAATCCCATAGCCGCCGAATTGGGAACATATGATGAGGAAGTCAATGTTGATCGAAACCACCATGTCAGAAGCGGGTTGACGGGGCTGCACCGGCCGTCTAAGGGTTGGCACCGCCTCCGAACCCAAGAGCATTGGATCTGGCAAAAGGAGGAGGCTTTGAGGCGTATAGGGAAGGGCGGGCGACGAAGCAAACCACGCGGGGTTCTGGACGACAGCGTCTGCAACGCCGACAAGAGGGACTGGAGGGACGCAGATCCAAACTGTCGTGGCCTAGCCGTCGGGATGTGGGCGAACCAGGTGAGCCGGAAGGGACGCAGCCACCCGGTCGCCAAGGTTGGAGCTGCCCGGCAGAGGGTGCCGACGGCGAGGGACACCGGAGAGATGCGGGCCTGAGACTGCCGGGGCCGGAACAGCACCAGCAAGGATCCGCCGAGAGGTGCCCCGTGTCTGCCACATCCCTAGAAGCCTCATCACCTCCATCCAGGAGATGTCACCGAAGCTCAGGGGGAGGATGTGCCGCCGGAGAGACTGGCAAGCGTAGGCAGCAGCTGGGGAAGACGTCGGCGAAGCGCCGGGGAAGAGACCCGGGGTCGTGCGCGGGGGAGGGGGTGGAGGCGCCCTCGACGGCCGAGGAAGCTCGGGGTCTGGCGAGACACGACGAGCCCGTCGCGGCGGGGGTGACCGAATCCGGTCGCCCAGCACAGCCTGGGCGCACCGCAGCGTCGCCGGACCGACAAGGGGGAGCCATCGGGAAGGGGGGCCATGCAGAGCGGGGACGGGGGTGGGGAGCACGAGAGGTCAGATCCGCCCCGCCGCCACCTTCCTGGGGCCCGGCACTGTTAGATAATAACGAGAAATAAACGAGACAAAGAGACACGGATTTTTACATGGAAACCCTTGCGGGAGAAAACCACGGACGCACGAAGGCGCAATCACTATGAGGAGGAGTATTACAAGCACGAGACGACACACCGTCTTAGGTGCGACTACATGGTGTATATATGAGGGGCAACACATAGGAGTCCTTGTAGGACAAGTAAACGAGTTGTACTCGTACGCGTCGACGCCAACGCAAAGGCCCACACCGGTTGTACTACGTCTAGTCCAACACGGTACTAGAATTTGGATCACAATTTAACAATCTCCACCTTGAGCCAAATTCCCTCCAGTAGTCGAAGAAAGTGAATAACTCCATCCAAATCAGCATAAACACCTTGTGCGTCAAAGTCCATAGGACTAGTGAGAAATACCAACTAAGCCTGAGCAAAGCTCAAACTTATTGGTCGGAACTGGCTTTGTCATCATATCAGCAGGATTATCATGAGTACTTATCTTGCATACCTTCAAATCGCCTTCAGCAACAACATCTCGAATATAATGAAATCTGACATCAATGTGCTTTGTCCTCTCATGATACATTGGATTCTTTGTAAGATATATGGCACTTTGACTGTCAGAAAATATGGTAGGGCAAGATGGATCTCCACAAAGCTCAGTATACAAACCTCTCAACCAGATAGCTTCTTTGCATGCCTCAGAAATAGCCATATACTCGGCATCAGTAGTGGAACAAGCCACAATAGACTGCAAAGTTGCTCTCCAACTCACAGCACAACCACCAATGGTGAAAATATAACCTGTGAGTGATCTTCTCTTATCCAAATCACCAGCAAAATCAGAATCAACAAAACCAGCAAGTCCATCTCTAGTTTTCCCAAACTGTAAATAAGCAGTAGAAGTACCTCGCAGGTATCTGAAAATCCACTGAACTGCTCTCCAATACTCTTTTCCAGGATTAGCCATGTATCTACTGACAACACTCAATGCATAAGATAAATCCGGACGAGAACAAACCATGGCATACATAAGTGAACCAACTGCACTCGAATAGGGAACTCTAGACATGTACTCAATATCTGCATCTGACTTAGGACATAAGGATGATGATAACTTAAAGTGTGCAGCTAACGGAGTACTTACTGGCTTGGCATTATGCATATTAAAACGACGAAGGATTTTATCAATATATCCCTTCTGACTTAGATATACTTTTCCAGATGGTCTATCTCTGGATATTTCCATGCCAAGAATTTTCTTTGCTGCACCCAAATCCTTCATCTCAAATTCATTACTCAATTGCTTCTTTAGTTCATTAATCTCTGACATACTCTTTGCAGCAATTAGCATATCATCAACATAAAGGAGCAAATAAATAGTTGAACCTTTGACAGTTTTCAAATAAACACAACTATCATAATTAGACCTTTTGAAACCTTGAGAGAGCATAAAGGTGTCAAATCTCTTGTACCACTGTCTAGGGGATTGCTTCAATCCATAAAGAGATTTCTTTAACTTGCAGACAAGCTTTTCTTTTCCAGGAATAACAAAACCTTCAGGTTGTTCCATATAAATATCCTCTTCTAATTCTCCATGTAAAAATGCAGTTTTAACATCCAATTGTTCAAGCTCAAGATCATGCATGGCAACAATACTGAGTAAAGTGCGAATAGAGCTATGCTTCACAACAGGAGAAAAGACTTCGTTATAGTCAATACCTGGAATTTGACTGTAACCCTTAGCAACTAACCTTGCTTTATATCTTGTCTCATCATTAGGAGAAACACCTTCTTTCCTCTTGAAAACCCACTTGCAACGAATAGGTTTCTTCTCTCTAGGTAATTTTACTAAATCCCAAGTGCCATTCTTTTCAAGTGATTCCATCTCATCATGCATAGCGGTCATCCACTTATTACTATCACCAGAAATAATAGCCTCGGTATATGAAGAAGGCTCAGCATTACCTTCAATTTCTTCTGCAACAGATAAAGCAAAAGAAACAATATTGCACTCTTCAATTAACCTGTCAGGTTTATTAATACCCCGCCTAACTCTGTCACGTGCAAGATTCCAACTGGGTGGAACAATAGGCTGATTTTGAGTGGGAGTGACATGTTCATCATCAACGACGGGATCATCATGTGCATCAACAATTTCCTTACCAGATGTATCACCTGAATCAATAACATGCTCCACCTAAACAATAGGCTGTTGTTCACTTTCAACGGGAACATTAGTAGATGAAACATCATGTAACATATCAGATTCATTAAAGATAACATTTCTGCTAATAACAACCTTCTGGGTTTCAGGATTCCACAATTTAAAACCTTTAACACCAGACTTATAACCAAGAAAGATGCACTTAACAGCCCTAGGCTCCAATTTTCCATTATCAACATGAGCATAAGCAGTGCAACCAAAAACTCTCAATTGTGAATAATCAGCAGGTGAACCAGACCATACCTCAATTGGAGTTTTCTTATTAAGAGCAATAGATGGTGAACGGTTAATGAGATAACAAGCAGTGGAAGCAGCCTCAACCCAAAAACGCCTATGCAAACCTGCATTGGACAACATGCAACGGGCTCTGGAAATAATGGTCCTGTTCATACGCTCAGCAGCACCGTTTTGTTGAGGAGTATAAGGAACGGTGTAATGTCTGACAATGCCTTCAGACTTACAATAATTCTTAAATTGCTTAGAACAGAATTCCATACCATTATCAGTGGGAAGTATTTTTACCTTCTTTTCAGTTTGTCTCTCAATCATAATCTTCCACTCCTTAAAAGCTGAGAATGCTTCATATTTATGCTTCAAGAAATAAGGCCAAACTTTTCTCGAATAATCATCAATAATAGTCAGCATGTAATTAGCACCACCTAGTGACTTCTTGCGAGATGGTCCCCATAAATCAGAATGGACATAATCAAGAATACCTTCGGTTGTATGAGTCGAAGTGTTGAACTTCACCCTCTTATGCTTGCCGAAGATACAATGCTCACAAAATTCCAATTTACCAGGTTCATATCCATCAAGAAGACCTCTCTTATTTAACTCTGCCAAACCAAGTTCACTCATATGTCCAAGACGCATATGCCAAAGGTTAGCAGCATCACAATCAGAATTCTTTGAAATAACTGGAGTAGCGTTACCTGAAACGGTAGAACCTCGAAGGTAATAAAGACCATTGGTCGAACTTAAGTCACCTTTCATCACAATAAAGGAACCTTTGGTGACCTTCAAAACACTATCTCCACCTGAATACCTGTACCCCTTTGCATCAAGGGCACTCACAGAGATAAGATTTCTCTTCATCTTCGGAATATACCGAACATCTGTCAAAGTTCTGATTGTACCATCAAACATCTTGATTCGAATAGAACCTATGCCTTCAATCTTGCATGGTGAATTATCAAAACCCAAAACGGAACCAGCAAAAGTAGCGGAATCAAAAGTATTAAACCAATCTCTATGTGGACACATATGAAAAGTGCATGCAGTGTCAAGTACCCACTCATCATTGGTCTCAGCACATCCAGCAATAACGACAAGAGCATCATCGGAACTATCATCACGAGCAACGTTAGCAGAATTTTCACCTTGTTTGTTACCTTTTCTCTTCTCTTTATTCTGCAACTTGAAACACTCAGAGATGTCATGCCCGTCTCTCTTGCAATACCTGCAATACTTCTTGTCTCTAGATTGCGACCGGCCCCTATAGCCGTTCTTACTTTTGCCTTTGTTTCCATTATTTGAGTTCTTCTCCTTTGTCCTACCACGAACAGATAATCCCTCGGCTTGGGATGAACTCGAACCATCATGAGGCACCATTAATTTCATCTTCTCCTTAGAGTTCAAAGCTTCATAAACTTCATTAAGTGTGAGAGTATCACGACTGTATAATATGGTGTCTCTAAAATTGGTATAAGAACTTGGCAGTGAACAAAGTAACATTAAAGCAGTATCTTCCTCTTCATACTTAACCTCCATTGCAGCTAGATCAGATATGATCTCTTTAAATTCTGAAATATGATTCAAAACATTACCTCCCTCGGGTAACCTATGCAGGAATAATTTTTGCTTCAGATGCATCTTGCTGGTGAGATCTTTAGTCATGCAAATCCCTTCCAGCTTTAACCATAGAGCGGCGGCAGTTTTCTCGCTCAAAACTTCCTGCAAAATATTATTATGCAAATGGAGTTGAATTTGTGACAAAGCCTTACAATCAATTCTTTTCTCCTCATCAGTCCAATCCTGAATTCTATTCTTCCCAAAACTATCCAGTGCTTCATCATAGTCGGACTGTGCCAACAACACCCGCATCTTGACTTGTCATAGGGTAAACCTTGTGTCACGGTCCAGCAGCGGAAGATCGTACTTTATGGATGCCATAAGTAGATAAATCTGTGTGCACAAAGTAATACAAGCCGATAGAAAATTCTTGATAGAATTAATATGCGGAGCAAAAAATCTGAGTAAAATAGATAGCACCTAGTAGCTCTGGTAGACGTAGCAGTTGCCCAAGAAAAAAAAGTATCCTTGTAGCCTTCACAGGAACAGGAGTACTAGTTGAAACCAATTGATAAATCACCACGTACTAGAAGTAGTACTAGTTGATCAGGAAGTAGCAACTTTCTTCACGGGAGTAGCAGCGGATGGCTGCCTCGGGACTTGAATCGAGCAGGCCAGCAACTCGGTGGAACAGTTGCAAATTGATCTGACCGCGTGATCAGATGAGTAGTACTCGATGGAAACGGCTATCGATTCCCTCGAACTCCTGTCGGTCTCGGCCACGCGCGGCTGTAGCGGCTCGTATAGCAGCTCGCACCGGAAACAGTCTTCAATCCGGAGATCGCAGGACGGCGGCGCGCACAGCCGTAACCCTAATCTCCGTCGCAAATCTCGTATCTATAAACTTGGCTCTAATACCACTTGTTAGATAATAACGAGAAATAAACGAGACAAAGAGACATGGATTTTTACGTGGAAACCCTTGCGGGAGAAAACCACGGACGCACGAAGGCGCAATCACTATGAGGAGGAGTATTACAAGCACGAGACGATAGACTGTCTTAGGTGCGACTACATGATGTATATATGAGGAGCAACACATAGGAGTCCTTGTAGGACAAGTAAACGAGTTGTACTCGTACGCGTCGACGCCAACGCAAAGGCCCACACCGGTTGTACTACGTCTAGTCCAACACGGTACTAGAATTTGGATCACAATTTAACAGGCACGGCTTCGCCGGTCGGCCCTCCGGCGGCGGCGATGCGGGGGTGGGCGCCGGAGGTGGCCGCTTGCAGCGGCGGCTAGGGTTCCCCCGTGCCGGGACGGGGACCGGGGGGAGGAGGGACTGCGTCACAAACTCACAATCACAGTAACATCAAGCTGGAGTTAAATTTGATCAAACAGTTCGGAGAGCATCCGGGGAAAAAACAGTTCCGAGAGCATCCGGGGAACAGTTCCGAGAACATCCGGGGAAACACTCATGCAGTTACCATGAGCAGCAAGGGATCCGAGCCTGATCAGACAGGATCCTCAATGCTGCTGGTGGGTGGTGGCAACATGAGTTACCACGTCCAACTGACCCCAGCAGTAGGATCTTTGACTGGCACAAGTGATTGACCAGTACTCGAAGCTAAGATGACTAGACTGCAATGATGTGATGAAGAAAGGCCAGTAGTACTTTGCAGCATGATTGCTACACACCGCCCATGCATGCAGTCAGTGCACGAGAAAGGCGCTTGCAACGCTGCAATAATTTTCACTTTGGGCGACGCCCCAAAAATAAAATGAACCGGTGGTTATATATGCCAAACAAACTAAAACCACATGTAGAGGGGAAAAGGCGTAACAGATTGGGCGGCAGATTAGTTTGTTTGTTTAGGCAGTGGTACGTAGCTAGTGCTTGCACCATGCTGCAGCATGGAACAGAAGCAGCTTTGCAAGTGGTTTGCTCGAGCATTAAAAAGGTGATACAGGAGGCGAGGCGGTGACACCATGCGTAACCGGAACTGAACCCGATCGCCCCCAGTTGGGCAAAGCCCCCAACAACCACCTGCATCGGCCGAATGCTAGTGCCGTCCGTTCGTGCAGTGCGGTGCCCAATCACCCCTTGCGCAACCAAAAGCTAGTGGCATCTGTACGGGCCCACATGTTCGATCATATATGTATATATATGTACAGCGTCATGTGCCTGCATTGGACTGCTCAGAGCAACACATTCAACACACGCAAATTGCTAATACTAGAGAGAGAGGGATCGGGAGAAGGCATGGAGAGGGAGATTGGTGCAGAGTATGAGCTGAATGAGATAGATGGTGGCACGTTGCATGGCTCTGTGGGGAGCAGGCTCTCCCTGTTCGCCAGGGAGTTAAAGTGGAGAAGCAGCAGCAGCGCCCTGAGGCTCCCCAACAATTGCTATGGCAGCAGCTTTGTCATCGACCCCAATGGAAGGTACGTCCGTAAAATCGAGCTCTGTGAATTAAGCTGGAAGCCAAACAGTGCTGAAAAGGATTATTCAAATGTTGCATTCAAAAGCAATTAGAGAACTTGTGCATGAGAATGATGAGATATGCACACCATGCAGAGGCATGGAAGCATGGAGCTATCTAGGCAGCCATGGTTCTTGATGTTGAACGTGCTCTGCTATGCTCTGCTGCAGGTGGTACAGGATGTGGTCGAACATGATGTTCCTCTGGTCCATCTACTCCGTCTTCTACACCCCCTTCGCATTCTGCTTCTTCCGGGGCATCCCCGAGCACCTGCTGGACCTCGAGTGCGTGCAGCTCATCTTCCTCGCCGACGTCGCCGTCCACTTCTTCCTCGCCTATCGGGATCCTCACACCCACCGGGTGGTCTACGACCAGCAGAGGATCGCGCTACGGTGAGCTCACTTCTCACAATCAACTCAAGACAGAATGGCAGTTTTCTGAATCTCTGAAAGTGTTCTTGCTTTTTCAGCTACATCAAGGGCAGCTTCGCTCTCGACATGCTCGGATGCTTCCCCTGGGACGCCGTCTACAAGGTAAATCAACTTGGTTCAGGACTAACATTTATGCATCGGAAAGAATGAAAAAGAAGATGATACACACACGACACACCATGAGTCCATGACACCATTGCTGGCTCCTTGCGTGATCAGTTTACAGGGAGGATGGAGGTGGTGAGGTACCTGGTGTGGCTGCGGCTGTACAGGGCGAGGAAGATCCAGGGCTTCTTCAAGAAGATGGAGAAGGACATCCGCATCAGCTACCTCTTCACGCGGATCGCGAAGCTGGCCACCGTGGAGCTCTACTGCACGCACACCGCCGCCTGCGTCTTCTACTACCTCGCCACCACGCTGCCTCCGGCGCGCGAGGGGGGCACCTGGATCGGGAGCCTCACCATGGGCGACCAGAGCTACATCAACTTCAGGAAGGTCGACCTGCTCACCCGCTACATCACCTCCCTCTACCTCGCCATCGTCACCATGGCCACAGTCGGTAATAAGCATTCTCGACGCCATGCATGTCCCATGTCGGTTGCAGTTCTTCATCTGACACAAGAAAAAAACATGTGCAGGTTATGGTGATGTCCATGCGGTGAACCCAAGGGAGATGGTGTTCATCGTGGGGTACGTCTCCTTCAGCATGCTGCTCGGCGCCTACCTCATCGGGAACATGACGGCGCTCATCGTCAAGGGGTCCAGGACCGAGCGCTTCCGGGACAAGATGACAGAGCTCATCCGGTACATGAACAGGAACCGGCTGGGCAGCGACATAAGGTCCCAGGTGAAGGCGCACCTGCTGCTGCAGTACGAGAGCAGCTACAAGAGAGACAGGATCGTCGACGACATACCCGCCGCCGTCCGATCCAAGGTACTGTTCAGGGCTTCAGGCTATTTTTTTTCTCTGACCAAATAATACAGATGAGAAATTTTGATTAATTTGAGCATTTTTGTTTTACACATCTCACAGACACTGTACCTGGACACGGTATCAAAAGTGCACCTGTTCAGAGGATGCTCAGAAGACTTCCTGAGCCAGATTGTAAGAACTTGAGTAGACTCATGCTTGTCTCACTGCAGTTTATCTCAGGTGGACAATTCATCTAACTCTTCAGTTGATGGTTTCAGGTGGTTAAAATACAGGAAGAATTCTTCCTCCCTGGGGAAGTTATTTTGGAGCAAGGCACTGTGGTGGATCAGATATACATTGTGGCACATGGATGTCTGGTACTACTATTTTTCACGGAATTTAACTATCTCCATAAACCAATAGAAAACATAACTCTACTGTATTCCTGACCTCCACCTATCATGTTTCATGTGATCTTACAGGAAGAGATCGCCGCCGCCAGAGAAGGTGGATCAGAAGAGATCGTCTCAGAACTGCTGCCCTATGACATAGTCGGTGACGTCGCTGTGATCTGCAACACTCGACAGCCATACACAGTTAGAGCCAGTGAACTCTGCAGCCTCTTGAGAATTGACAAGCAGTCCCTGACTGGCATCTTGCAAATGTACCTCAAGGATAGCCGTCAGATACTGAGCAACCTACTCAAGGTACATCCTAATTTAGCAGTAGAATCATAGTAAATGTTAGTGCTTCGGCGCAAAAAATTAGCGGTACTGAAGCATTTCTTCTGCAGGGGAAACGAACCGAGTCAAAGGGGAAGCAACTAGAATCAGATATCACATACCTTATAGCAAAGCAAGAAGCTGACCTGGTCCTTGGAGTCAACAATGCTGCCTACCATGGAGACTTGTTTCGGTTGAAAGGCTTGATCGGTGCAGGAGCAGATCCGAGTAAACCGGATTACGACGGGAGGACCTCCTTGGTACGTGAACCCTTGCAGATCAATCGTCAGTCAAATTATTACAGGAGTTCCACACACTAACTAGTACTAAAAGTAAATTGCAAAAATCATCAGTCAAGATTCTATTTGCACAGTGACAACTCTTCAACTTTTCCCACATATTTGCCTTGCAGCATGTGGCAGCATCAAGAGGATACGAAGATATCGTCAGGTTCCTTATCAAGCGAGGAGCAAACGTCAACAGCATAGGTGCGACTTCTTTTTTTTTTGAAACAAGGCAAAAGATTTGCCATTTCATTGATTAAGAAAGGAGTTATCGAACAAGGGCCGCAAGGCGGCAAAATAAAATGTCTACTCTCGCGGCATTACAGAACTCATGTGCTTTGCACCCGTCACTGCCCAAAGAGACACCTCCTCTTTGATCTTACAGATTAGAACCATGGAAGGGATGCCCGTGTTTCGAAAGACCCTAGCGTTAAGCTCTGTCCATATCTCCCATGAGATAAGCATCATCAAGGAGGCTAGCACCTTAGGGGAGCCAAGGCGACTTCTTTTTTCCATTTTAAGAAGAAACAGTTCAAATCACTGACACACACACACACATCTGATAAATGCAGATAAGTCTGGGAAGTCGCCGCTGCTGCAAGCGGTGAAATCAGGGCACGAGAGGATCATCTCGCTGCTGGTGGCGCACGGCGCGGCGCTGAACCTGGAGGACGCAGGAGGCTACCTGTGCAGGGTGGTCGCCCAGGGCAAGATCGACCTGCTCAGGAGGCTGCTCAGGTTCGGCATCGACCCCAACTGCAGGAACTACGACCGGAGGACGCCGCTCCACGTTGCCGCCAGCGAGGGCCTGCACCTTGTCGCCGGGATGCTGGTGGAGTTCGGGGCTGACATTGCGGCGACGGACAGGTGGGGGAACACGCCACTCGACGAAGCACGACGGTGCGGCTGCAAGCCGCTGGTGAGGATCCTGGAGCAGGCTAGAGCTGCTGCTGCTCCAGCAGATCAGTGATTAGGTTCATCAATCCATTTGGTTGGGAGGACATCTGTAGACTGTAGTTCATGTAGGCTAGGGGTAGGAACTATTATTGGCGATGCAATATTCTTTCTGAGAGCATCATTTCGAAGAAAAGTAGCACCCCGGATACCATGGCAAAGATGTGTATCCAGTGTGAGTAACAATGGCAGGCAAAAGCAAACGGATGGCATGTCAATTCACTAACCAACCATTTCATTACTCTAGAGGTGGGTTTTCACGCTCAACAATCCATCAAAACTAGTAGAAGGCAGCAGATGGCCGACTCATACTACTGCCAACATAGTACAGTACTACCTGTACTATGTCCCCTCAGATGATTTTGATTTGAAACGGTCTCAGAACTCAAAAAAAGGAGCACCACATTCGGATGTTTGAACCCGAGCCAACGGCCTGTACAAATCCACCTCCTGTCCCCATCACCAGCCAAAATCCTAACATGTCACCAAGCTAACGCAACAGTGGAGCAAACAGCATCGTTGGGAAATGAGAGAATTTCCCATGGTTCAACAAGCATCACCAGTCACCACCATCACGAGTCGGAAGCTTTCATCGTCACCGCTATATTGAGTCAGAAGCTTTTGTCGTGGCTTTGTAGCTGCAACCAGGGCACATGTAGTCCTCGATTCGGCTCGCCATCTCAGCAGTCACGCCGACACACTTGCCGTGGAACCACCTCTGACAGTGGTCGCAGCCAATCCATAGGTGCCCGTCGTTAGCGCTGTAGATCTCCTTGCAACCGGCACACTTGGTTATAGCTTGATCCTCGCCGCCTCCACCCTCTTTGCCACCATCCTCTTCCTTGAGCATTGGCCGGTCCTCCATTACCGTCCAGCTGTTAAAATCGGCGTAGTTATCTTCCTTGGGCGTCGGCAGGGCCGGTGTCACCGGCTTGCAGTTAGAAGTGAATTGGTTTGGTGGCTGGAAAGGGATGCAGAATGAGTGATAATTGATAAAGCCTGTGTTTGATATGGACAACAAATAAGGAATGTCGTGTGGTCAGCTCATGTTTACCTGGGAGCTGGACTTATTTTTCCTGCTGCCGTTGGCGGTCTGTGCTTGCCTCTCATAGCTTCCTGTCACAGCTTCATAGACAGTGGGAAGACGATTGATCAACCTGAAGAGCTGTTCCCTGCAACCAAAATACAAGTGCCACTTCAGCACCATTATCAAACACCATGATAGCAATCAGTACTTCGTACCAAACTAAACACCGTACTCCGGATACACCTATCTAGGCTGGCATAGAAATGACATGCATCACAAAACAAGCTCCATTCAGAAGCAAGAACGTAAAGGAGAACCATGCCACATAGGTTCAGAACCCAGCACTATCATTGCAACTTTAGAAGACAGCAGCAGTTCATTAAGTAGGTATGATGGTTTATCTCAAGAAGTTGCACAAATCTGTCAGCATGAGTTGAAGTGAAAAGCAAATTGGTCCTCCAAGTTTGGTTCTTAGACAAGAACAAGCAGGAGGAATGTTGCCCATCTTACCCAAAGAAGGCCAAGTTTAAAAAACACATTACATCTAGCCCATTTTTGCCGAAGACAAAATGAATGGCTGGAAATGATAATGACAATACTGCAATCTATGCACCATAAAAAAATGTGAAACTGTAGCAAAATTATTCAACAATCATGACATATACTACCTCCGTTCCGAAATATGACATTTTAGAGACTTGTACAGAGGGAGTAGAAGATAATTTAGGGGATATAAATACAATTGAAAATGTAAACGATGAAGCATTCGACGATTGAAGTTAGAACATCACTATAGACAGTAAGAAATGCTTAAATACTGATGATTTCTTGAAATATACAGCAAGCTAGATAAGAATATCAGTACTGATACTTTCCACCAAATATACATCCTCAGTACTGCTCCACTTACCATTTTGATCAGCTTTTTTCTTCGTTCAGACATCATTCAATTAGTAGAGGTTTATATTCAACTAGTGAAAAGATTCAAATATTTATCATAACACTCTGCACTTGTTGGGTTACAAGAATTGTAAAAGGTGTATGCACCTAACAACTAATTCTAGGCTCTATGAGAAATAAGAAGGTAAAAGAGAGAAAGGGCATTTTAAAAAATAAGGTCCATTATCTGAGTGAACTATGACAAAGATTAGCAAAAGGACCTAAGACTCACAGATTTACATACATTACAAATTCTCATTGAGGTATTTCCAAATGAAAATGAAATGAAATGTATGACACAGTGCTGAACGTCTTTGTGCATAGTAAGTTGTAGCAAGCAAAGCATGGACTGTATCACGCAATACATTCAACGCATAGAATGTCCTGCTTGAAAAAGAAAGAGGATTGTAAAAGAAAAGGAGAAATATAGCATTTGCAGTAAAGAAAAGCAGCATACCTGCCAACTCTGTCAAATGAGACACGACCCGCATGGTAAAATGCTATGGACATTAACCATGCATCACTATGAATAGCTATCATAGATAGCCAAACTTTCTTGGGTGTAACATCACGAGCAAAGTTTATCCCACATACTGGCTCAGGAAGTTGAACAGGGATCTCCTCAGGTAGTTGACTCACTTCCCAGGTCCCATCAGGCAGTCCAAAGAGGCACAAGGCCTTCTCGTCTGGCAAATAAAGGGTCATCACAAGTCAGAGTTGTGCCTACGAAGATGACAACCTTGTTCATTCCACAAGTAACCCAGAAAACGACATAACACAAAATGAACATGCTAGTGCATGCAGTATCATAAATTTAATGAAAACCCACAAGCACATACAAGCTGATGCCGACACAGAGTACAGCAACAGTACGCATTTTGCAGTGACACCCAACTACAGACAGGCAACTAGGAAATTCGGGACTTCCAATTCTGCAGCTCAATCCTTTGGCCACTCAAAGCTCGACAGGCAATTCCAATTTACCCACATTGTTACTTTGTTAGTATTCATGGCAATTTCTCCAATTTACAGCTGAATATAAGCAGAAGTGATGGTTAAATGTTCTGGTATCTTAATCAGATAGGGCATACAGAATTTCAATTGCACCAAGCTCGCAATTCTGCCATGATTTGACTCCCTGACTATTAAATTTGACTCATCACTCATTAGCAAATTCGTTCCATCGGAGACTACCGGAATTAGTTCATCAATCATTCCACTGGTAAGTGGTAACGCAATGAAAACTACCAATATTACGGAATCAGCAACTACATCGAGCATCACGAGGCAATCAAATAACGTCAGTGAAACTACATATTTATTAACCTTGGGGTTGCCTCTGTACATATTTCTACCTGCTAATAGATGAAAACCACAAATTCCATCTGCCCCAAAATCAACATCAGAAGAAGTAAGGAAACTCACCAGGGTCGCACTGCTCGTAGAACTCCTCCACATCTGCGGACCAATAATTAACAGGTTAAAACAACCATCAGCGTGAAAAAACCCCGTACCAAAATCCACACCAGAGAGGGGGAGGGGGGACCTTCGGTGAGGGCCTTCACAATGCCGGCGCGGCGGCCGCGGTACTGCCTGAAGACGAACTCCGGGGAGTGCCCGTTCGGGTGGACGGCAGACGAGAGGACGCCGTCGGCCATCGCCAGCACCCAGTACGAGGCCCGCCGGAAATAGGGTTTTGATGGTGGAGGGGGAGGGGTAATCCGGGTGATTTATTACGTTCGTGGCTTCGCGAGAAAGCCGCAATTTGAGATTTTGAAGGTTGGCGAAGTGGGGCCGGGTGGAGTTCATGAGTCCCCCGTCTTTACTCCTGACTGTGAAGCCACGCATGATACTTTTTCTTTTCGAGAATACGTCAAAGGCGTACCGTATTTTTTATAGAAGGGGAAAAAATGTTATACAAGAATTCGCGTTGTGACTAGAAAGCCTACACGGAAACTCCGGCTCTGAAAGGAAACAAAAGCCTACTCTCTCATGCCCGAGGCTGCATTGGTTTCCTTTTACGTGCAACAGTTTTTCGTTACGTGCAACAAGTGCGTATGTAAGTGTCTGGTTTACCTTTGAGAGACGGAATCGGCATATCAGCGTCTTGTAGTCGACGGGAATATCTCCTCCTACTGAACGCGCATCGTCAAAAATCTTTAAATATATCCAGGAATAAATGTGAGCACTAGGACTTGAACCCTGATGGGCTGGGAATACCAGTGTCCACCTAACCATCTATCCACACGTTGGTTTGCAAGTGTTTGGTTTTCTGATTATAGATTTTAGAAAAAAGAGGATTATCCTGACTTCTGCGTCATTTCAATGTGGACAATCGTAATCTTGTTTTTCTCATGGATGTTATATATCATTCAGGGCATCTCTAAAGGATTAAGAAGTGAAAAAAAAGTCACCACGAAGGGCAAAGCCCTTCTCCCTATATATCCATGGATTATCAACACAGGCGGTTCCGAAAAATGGTTGTGCCGGGCCGAGTATTAACGCCATAAGCTTTGAGGGGGAAAGGGGAACCGCCGCCTGCCCATATACGAAAACCTCGTTCAAAGCCTGATTTTGCATTAGTGCTTGAGCAGGTAACGAATATGTCTGGTCTATGTGCTGCATGTTCCTGCAAGGTTTTGTATGGACGTGTTTTTATTCTAAATGAAAATACAGCTTAAACATAGAACTTACGAGGTCAAGGATATTCCATGGATTCTTCTCCTTTCTTTTCGTCTTGAGCTAGGCGGTGCATCCAACAATTGTGAGCGACTCTTTCCATCTAGGGGGCAACTTGTTTTGCCCATGTGAGAGCTGGACTAGACACATTTTCTTGATGTTGCACTAAGTAGGTGTTGGATTTCAAGCTGGTGTTAAAGATTATAAATTGACTTATTATGCCCCAGAGTATGACACTAGGGATATTGATATCTTGGCAGCATTTTAAGTAAGTCCTCAGCCTGGGGTTCCACCCGAAGAAGTAGGGGTTGCAATAGCTGCCGAATCTTTTACTGGTACATGGACAACCGTTTGGACTGATGGACTTACCAGTCTTGATTGAAACTTGGTTTAGTATTGAGATCTTCCAACGTTTAGTATTAAGGTTCTTCTCTTCTAGCCCTCGAGTAACATTTATCCGTTGAGCGACGGCCCTTTCACTCGGCATTGTCGGATCCCTAAGGTCGACTTTCATCTCTACTCCACGGGTGAGTCTTGCATTCGAGCTCCCTTTTGACTTTGCACTCGAGGATCAATGTCCGTTTGGCCCGAGGAAACCTTTGCATGTCTCCGTTACCTTTTGGGAGGCCTATGCCCCATAAAAACTGTCTACCTGAGACTGTCCCTTGCCCGTGGGTCTGACACAAGGTTAGAATGCGAGTTCTTCTGATATTGACAAAGGTGTTAGGATCGAGTTCCTAAGGACTAGAGGGGTTGAATAGTCCTATCAATAAAAACTATACCCAATTCTATAAGTTGGCGGTTTTAAGCTACAAGCTGCTAGGTTGGTCCTTAGGGATACACTTAACAAACACACTACAAAGAGTATGGCAGCGAAATAAAGTAACTTGCAAGAAAGTAAAAGTTGAGTAATGCAAACACAAAGGGCTCGATGATGTCTCTATGGTTCAAATAGTTGGCACTATTCTACTACACCTTGATAGGGCTTCAAGCCAAATGGCTTTAAGATCACAAGGATCCTGAGTGTTTAGCCCATGAAGTAAAAACAACTAGTTCCATCATGGCTTGTACCGAAAAGCCTCACTATGGTGTAGATCTTCACAATGTACGTTAGCTCTGAGTTTTCACAAACTCTCGATTCCTTCACAATGTGATGGTTGAAGGCTATCAAGTGAATCCTAACCATCTGGGATACGCAGAACCTTCAAGAGTAACAAGCAAAAGAAAGACGCTTGGTAAAACTCCTCAAAAGATGCTCAATCAAAGTACTTCTCAAGAACCGATAGGATCTCTCTCTAGTACACAAGGATATTGAGTGGTATAAGAAGAGAGGATGTATGGAGTTCAAGAAGAAGAGAGGAGCTTGGTCTTCAAAGAATCATGCAAGTGTTCTTCGAATCACCAAACACTTCATTTCTTTTCTTCCTCCAAGAGACTCTCTAGACTTGAACTTGTGGCCATTGGAAGACTTAGAATATGTTTGTGATATTGCAACGGCTTCCCACAATAAAGGTTTTGCAAGTATATATCTCACTGTTACTTAAAAAGTAAATTTCCCGAAAGTGGGAAGTGAAAAATCTGGCGATAACAGTACCTACCGATAGATCTCCTACCACCAAAATTGGTGCAATGATACATGGTATAAAGGTGCCAAACATTTTGCTGCAGGTATACATTGCAATATACACTCATAGGGGTCCACCGTGGCAGCATTTTGTGAGGTAAGAGAGTGAGAGAGAAGAGAAGAATGGATGCGCATGAGACAAGATTCTCTTTCTCAATATTGCATTTTATTTTTCTTATGATATTTTGAACGACTCGTAACAACTGAATCAAATTTCTGTTCTCATTTTTTTACATATTGGAATTCATGGCGATGAGATATAAAAAATGATTTTGAATATATTTTACATGATTTTCAAAAAAACTGATTTCACTCATATAAAAACATATTTCACTCATTGCAAACAAATAATTTCACTAAATTAAGATAGCAAAATTTGCGCAGATCAAAAAAGATTTCAGTCATTTGAAAAAGTTGATTTTACTCGTTTAAAAAACATATTTCTCTTATTTCAAACCACTGGTTTATCTCAATCAAATAAATAATTTCACTCATTCCAAAAGTTGATTTCAAACATTTAGAAAAATGTTTCACTCGTTTCAGTTGGTTTCACATATAAAGAGAAAGCACTGAACCTGTTTTTCAAAAACTCACATTCATGTATTTAAAAAATCAGTTTCACACACTAAGACAATAAATTTGACATAACTGATTTCAATTCTTTCAACAACATACTTGAACCCTTTTGAGAAAAAAAATTCACTCATTTCAATTAACCGAGTCCACTTATTTAAGAAAATGATTTCACTCATGAAAGTGCGTTATATCGACTAGAGGGGGTTGAATAGGCGATTTTTATGAATTCTTCACTAAGGAATTTCAGGGTGAGGAAATTCCTAAGCGAATAACTACTTGCAGCGGAATAAGTACTCGGATGCAAACATAACAGAACATATGCATGGTCATCATGATGAAATGTAAACACGCACAGAGTACAGGAAACGTAAACACAGGATAACACAGGATGAAGACAAATAGACTGAAGAAATTGAACTGAGGAAATTAAGAAAGTCCTCAGTCAAAGTGTTCAAACAGATATGAACAAGCACACAACAACTGTAATGAGGAAATGAAAGAGTTGAGGAAATAGAACCAGTTGGCTTGGTGAAGACAATGATTTGGTAGACCAGTTCCAACTGCTGTGACAGTTGTACGTCTGGTTGGAGCGGCTAGGTATTTAAACCTGAGGACACACAGTCCTCACCGTATTCTCCTTGAGCTAAGGTCACACAGACCTCGCCCAATCACTCGTGGTAAGTCTTCAGGTGACTTCCAAACCTTCACAAACTCGGTCACTCGGCGATCCACAATTTCCTCTTGGATGCTCTAGACCATGACGCCTAACCGTCTGGAAGATGCACAATCTTCAAAGGTAACAAGCGTCGGATCCACGCAGGATCAATCTCTTCAGTGATGCTCAATCACTTTGGGTTTGTAGGTGTTTGGGTTTGGGTTTCCTCACTTGATGATTTTCGCTCAAAGTCCTCGGAGGATGGGATGCTCTCAAATGACAAGTGTTAGTTTCTCTCGGAGCAGCCAACCAACTAGTGGTTGTAGGGGGCGGCTATTTATAGCCTAGGGAGCAGCCCGGCATGATAAGACGTAAATGCCCTTCAATGATATGACCGTTAGGTGGGTAGATATTTTGGGACAGCTGGCACGTAGCACAACAACGGTCGGATATTTGAGGGTCAAATTCCTCAGGGCTATCATGTTCCTCACTTGTAGGCAATCCGCACTGGCGAATTCCTAACTCCTCAGTCAGAACAAATTCCTCAGAGACCAGAAGAGCTTCGTCTCTGTCACTGAAGAAATTGACTGAACTGTATGAGATTTCCAATGGCTTCACTCGAAGGGATTGGTAGGTGTAGGATTTTGAGTTGAGCATCACATGGAAATTTTTTCCTTAGTATTTCCTCGACCCCCTTTAACAGTACGGTGTTTCCTATGACTCAAGAAAGGGAAAATGAAACTACGAAAACAAAAGTCTTCGCGCTTCATGTTCCTCGAATGAATACCAAGTCTTCAGGGTCACACCAATTTCTTCACTTTCAAAGTCTTCAGAAAGTCTTCAGAAATCCAAAGTCTTCAGTCGAAGATATTCATTTTTAGGGGTCAACTTTCTCTGTAAATATCAAACTCCTCATAGACTTATAGACCTGTGTACACTCACAAACGCATCAATCCCTTAACCTATAAGTCTTCAATACACCAAAATCACTAAGGGGCACTAGATGCACTTACAATCTCCCCCTTTTTGGTGATTGATGACAATATAGGTTAAGTTTTCAACGGGGATAAACCTATGAAGTGTAAATAGTGATATTGAGGAATTTGATTGCAAGATATAGAAGAACTCCCCCTGAAGATGTGCATAGTGAGTAATTTGCTTTTGAAGCAATGCACACTTGAAGAGTAGAATCATGGAGATCTCCCCCTATATCTTGTAATTCATACACGCATTTAACATATGATATGAAGAATTTGAAATGCATGATGAAATATGGTGACTGATGTAATTCAGCATGCGTGCAATAACATATATGAGGAATAAACATGCAGAAGAACACATCAAAAGTATCAGACCACCATAGAGTTTATGTTTACAACTCGATCCACTAAAGTCTTCAAAAGAACGAGAGTTGTAACTTAGAAAAAAAACGCCCATATATGTAGACCCGATTGAAGACTAACTCAAATTTCTCCCCCTTTGTCATCGAATGACCAAAAGGATCAAAAAATGAGGACTAACGCCCCTGAAGAATATCATGTTGATGGAGGAGCGCCAGCGTTGTTGGGGTCGTTTGTTGTTGTAGGGCCTGCCGCGGTGTCGTCCAAGTCTTCATGCTCATCGGTTTCACGCGATGAAGAATAGGAGCTGGCCACCAAGGAAGGAACCTTGACCTTTTTGAATTTCTTCGCTGGTGGTGCAGACCATTCAAAGTCCTCCTTCAGACCCATTTGCTTCAAATCTTCTTCACCATATAGATGTGACAGAACAGCCTAGGTGCGACCGAAGACTTCATGGAGGTAGTAATGGTTTTTCTTCACTGCATTGTGAGTAGCAGTCATGTTGTGAAGAATAGAGCCGAACTGACGCTTAACCCATTTGTGGTTTCGATCCACCTTCTGGTGAAGACTGAGGAGAAGCTCACGGTCAGTCATCACCCTTGGAGCTGTGGCTTGAGGATTTGGCTTTGAAGCTTGTGCGGCAGAGTCATGGGTGGCAGAGTCATCATTGGTGGAGTAAGATGTAGCTTTGCGAAACTGACCATCCAATGGACGAATGCCTTCATCAATAATAGCAGGTGCCTTGCCCTTTTCATCCGCTGAGGAATATGTACGCTTGAGGACTTCAATGGGGGGCAAGTAGCTGAGGTGATTCTGAAAATCAGCCTTGTAGTTGAGTGAAGACCTTCTTCAGAGGAATCTCAAATCCAAGGAGCATAAGGCTTCAACTCAAACGGAGAGAGAGCAACATTAGCCAGAGTCCTCATGAAGAAATCGTGATAGTTGAGAGGAATGCCATGCATGATATTGAACAGCAGATTCTTCATGATGCCAACGACTTCTTGATGTCTACTACACAACCTTCTTCTTGTAGACGTTGTTGGGCCTCCAAGTGCAGAGGTTTGTAGGACAGTAGCAAATTTCCCTCAAGTGGATGACCTAAGGTTTATCAATCCGTGGGAGGCGTAGGATGAAGATGGTCTCTCTCAAGCAACCCTGCAACCAAATAACAAAGAGTCTCTTGTGTCCCCAACACACCCAATACAATGGTAAATTGTATAGGTGCACTAGTTCGGCGAAGAGATGGTGATACAAGTGCAATATGGATGGTAGATATAGGTTTTTGTAATCTGAAAATATAAAAACAGCAAGGTAACTAATGATAAAAGTGAGCACAAACGGTATTGCAATGCTAGGAAACAAGGCCTAGGGTTCATACTTTCACTAGTGCAAGTTCTCTCAACAATAATAACATAATTGGATCATATAACTATCCCTCAACATGCAACAAAGAGTCACTCCAAAGTCACTAATAGCGGAGAACAAACGAAGAGATTATGGTAGGGTACGAAACCACCTCAAAGTTATTCTTTCTGCTCGATCTATTCAAGAGTCCGTAGTAAAATAACACGAAGCTATTCTTTCCGTTCAATCTATCATAGAGTTTGTACTAGAATAACACCTTAAGACACAAATCAACCAAAACCCTAATGTCACCTAGATACTCCAATGTCACCTCAAGTATCCGTGGGCATGATTATACGATATGCATCACACAATCTCAGATTCATCTATTCAACCAACACATAAAACTTCAAAGAGTGCCCCAAAGTTTCTACCGGAGAGTCAAGACGAAAACGTGTGCCAAACCCTATGCATAGGTTCATGGGCGGAACCCGCAAGTTGATCACCAAAACATACATCAAGTGGATCACGTGATATCCCATTGTCACCACAGATACGCACGGCAAGACATACATCAAGTGTTCTCAAATCCTTAAAGACTCAATCTGATAAGATAACTTCAAAGGGAAAACTCAATCCATTACAAGAGAGTAGAGGGGGAGAAACATCATAAGATCCAACTATAATAGCAAAGCTCGCGATACATCAAGATCGTACCACCTCAAGAACACGAGAGAGAGAGAGAGATCAAACACATAGGTACTGGTACATACCCTCAGCCCCGAGGGTGAACTACTCCCTCCTCATCATGGAGAGCGCCGGGATGATGAAGATGGCCACCGGTGAGGGATCCCCCCTCCGGCAGGGTGCCGGAACAGGGTCCCAATTGGTTTTTGGTGGCTACAGAGGCTTGCAGCGGCGGAACTCCCGATCTATTCTGTTCCCCGATGGTTTTAGGGTATATGGATATATATAGGCGAAAGAAGTCGGTAAGGGGAGCCACGAGGGGCCCACGAGGGTGGAGGGCGCGCCCGGGGGGGTGGGCGCCCCCTGCCTCGTGCCTTCCTCGTTGCTTCCCTTACGTACACTGCAAGTCTTCTGGATTGCTTCCGTTCCAAAAATAACTCTCCCGAAGGTTTCATTCCGTTTGGACTCCGTTTGATATTCCTTTTCTGCGAAACACTGAAACAAGGGAAAAACAGAAACTGGAACTGGGCTCTGGGTTAATAGGTTAGTCCAAAAAATAATATAAAAGTGTAAAATAAAGCCCATAAACATCCAAAACAGATAATATAATAGCATGGGAAAATCAAAAATTATAGATACGTTGGAGACGTATCACTTCTTCATCATTTGAGTCGTGGCCTTTGATGGGACTCAATGTCTTCGACAGAATGCGATAGGCAGTTCTTGGCACATAGAGCAATTCCTTCACGAGGAATTTGGTCCTTGGGGCTTGACCGGGCTTCAGCGACTTCATCAACACTTGCATGTAATGAGCAGTGAGTTCAGGTTCATGGTACAGACAACGAGCGCCTTCAAGGGGAGGACTGATTGGCAGGGCATGAAGCAATTCAGAGGCCGGAGCTTTGAAGTGAGTATTTTCAGTCATCCAGTCCAAAACCCAAGAATTGACATCGTCAGCATTTCCTGTGATGTGCAGCGTTGCATAGAACTGAAGAATTAGCTCTTCATTCCAATCAACAATGTCAGAGCAAAAGTTGAGCAGTCCTACATCATGAAGCACACTGAGGACTGGAGTGAAGCAAGGCAGTGATTCCATGTCCACGTGAGGAATATGCTCGTGGTCGAAGACTTTGTCTTTGTTGAAGAGCAGTGAAGAATAGAAGTTTGCTTGGCTGGCAGTCCAGAAACGCTTCCTTCTAAGATGAGCAGAGTCATATGGGTTATAGTCGGTGAAGAACACATGCTCGCCGAAGAAGTCATCAGCCTTGAATTTCTGGTTCTTTGAGAAGGGATCCTTTGGCTTGGGCTGAGGTGTATCAGTCAATTGCATCACAACCTCAGGAATCGCAATCTCAGGATCCACAGGCTGAGGAATTTCAGGTTCTTCTTCGGTGGCAGCCTGGGTCTTCAATTCTTCATTTACAATTTCATCAGCACTAGTGGCTGGGATCTCTTCATGGACAGACGCTGTGGGGTGCGGTTCTTCAGATCCAATTTGAACAGTAGTCACTGGGGACTGAGGAATTTGTTGCAGAGGTGTGAACAGAGGAGAATTGGGGTGCTGACTTTCCCAAAAGTCATCGTTCATCACTGGAGTAGTGCTTCCAATGTCCACATCCTCTTCTACATTACTCATTTCTTGAACGCCAGCCTCTTCAGCAGTAAACTGAGGCATGGGCGATGAGACGATTGGGGTTGAAGGGATTGCATCTGCTTCAATTTCTTCATCCAACTGCTCTGACGAAGCAGCAGAAGGAATCTCTTCATCTGATCCGCTTGGGATCACATATTCTTCATCAAAAGGAACGAGTTCCTTTGATGGCATGCTTGAGACTGGAACAACATCAATCGGATTCTCAAAAGAGCTAGTCAATTTCTTCATCTTCTTCGGAGCTGAAGAATCTGATGAAGTTGATGCTTTCCTTTTCTTCACAGCTGCATGCTCCGCAGCCATGGTCTTCTTCACATCTGATGCAGAGGCAAGAATTGGACTTGGTGTAGGCGCAGGAGGAGCAGAGGGAATTTGCTCATTTACTTCAGGCTCAGTGGTTGAAGTTTCAGCTGGCCTGACAATTTCTTCAGGCGCAACACTAGTGGTTGCCCTGGCAATTTCTTCAACGGCTGGAATGGAGTCATCAGCCCTGGTACTCTGAGTTTCATCAGCAGCCTGATTTTCATCAGCAGTGCTGGCATGTTCTTCAATCGGCTGAGCAGATGTCTCGGCCTGAGGAATTTCTTGTTGTGATGGAGCTGCAACATTGGAGGTGAATTCGTCAGCTAGTTTCACAAAACGGACCTTGGTTCCTAGCCAATCAGCGCGGTACGCGTCAAATTCATCACTGAGTTTCTTGATCTCAGATTGAATAGTGACAAGTTCTTCAGTTGTCATAGAGACAACGTTTTTCTTCAGGAAACGCTCCTTTTTGTACTGCGCTTTCTTCAATTGCCTGGCCTTTTCAAATTTCCATTTTTCTTCCTGAATGAAGGCAGTCAACATATGACTTTGGCCAGGAGTCAATTTGAAATCGGGCATAGGAGTGTTGGGGTCCTTGTGCCAGAGATCAACGTAATCAAGGATCAATTTTGGATCCAAAAGCAGAGGCACATTTGTGCCTTTGGCTCTAGCGGCCCTAAGCTGCCTGTCCCTGATGATTTCAGCAAGTTCTTCATCATCAGCTTCGTCTTCATCAGACGGCACTTGATACGTCTCCAACGTATCTATAATTTTTGATTGCTTCATGCTATATTATATTCTGTTTTGGATGATTAATGGGCTTTATTATACACTTTTATATTATTTTTGGGACTAACCTATTAACCGGAGGGCCAACCCAAATTGTTGTTTTTGCCTATTTTAGTGTTTCGCAGAAAAAGAATATCAAACGGAGTCCAAACGGAATGAAACCTTCGGGAACGTGATTTTCGGAATGAACGTGATCCAGAGGACTTGGACCCTACGTCAAGAAAGCAACCAAGAGGGCACGAGGTAGGGGGCGCGCCCTCCACCCTCGTGGGGCCCATGTTGCTCCACCGACGTACTTCTTCCTCCTATATATACCTACGTACCCCCAAACCAACAGAAGCATCCACGAAAACCTAATTCCACCGCCGCAACCTTCTGTACCCGTGAGGTCCCATCTTGGGGCCTTTTCCGGCATCCTGCCGGAGGGGGCATTGATCACGGAGGGCTTCTACATCAACACCATAGCCTCTCCGATGATGTGTGAGTAGTTTAACTCAGACCTTCGAGTCCATAGTTATTAGCTAGATGGGTTCTTCTCTCTCTGTGGATCTCAATACAAAGTTCTCCACGATTCTCGTGGAGATTGATACGTCTCCAACGTATCTATAATTTTTGATTGTTCCATGCTATAATATATTCTGTTTTGGACATTAATGGGCTTTATTATACACTTTTATATTATTTTTGGGACTAACCTATTAACCGGAGGCCCAGCCCAGAATTGCTGTTTTTTGCCTATTTCAGAGTTTTGCAGAAAAAGAATATCAAACGGAGTCCAAACGGAATGAAACCTTCGGGAACGTGATTTTCGGAACAAACGTGATCCAGAGGACTTGGACCCTACGTCAAGACATCAACCAGGAGGGCACGAGATAGGGGGCGCGCCTACCCCCCTGGGCGCGCCCTCCACCCTCGTGGGCCCCACATTGCTCCACCGACGTACTTCTTCCTCCTATATATACCCACGTACCCCCAAACTACCAGATACGGAGCCAAAAACCTAATTCCACCGCCGCAACCTTCTGTACCCGTGAGATCCCATCTTGGGGCCTTTTTCGGAGCTCCGCCGGAGGGGGCATCGATCACGGAGGGCTTCTACATCAACACCATAGCCTCTCCGATGATGTGTGAGTAGTTTACCTCAGACCTTCGGGTCCATAGTTATTAGCTAGATGGCTTCTTCTCTCTTTTTGGATCTCAATACAATGTTCTCCCCCTCTCTTGTGGAGATCTATTCGATGTAATCTTCTTTTGCGGTGTGTTTGTTGAGACCGATGAATTGTGGGTTTATGATCAAGTTTATCTATGAAAAATATTTGAATCTTCTCTGAATTCTTTTATGTATGATTGGTTATCTTTGCAAGTCTCTTCAAATTATCAGTTTGGTTTGGCCTACTAGATTGATCTTTCTTGCAATGGGAGAAGTGCTTAGCATTGGGTTCAATCTTGCGGTGTCCTTTCCCAGTGATAGTAGGGGCAGCAAGGCACGTATGGTATTGTTGCCATCGAGGATAACAAGATGGGGTTTATATCATATTGCATGAGTTTATCCCTCTACATCATGTCATCTTGCTTAAAGCGTTACTCTGTTCTTATGAACTTAATACTCTAGATGCATGCTGGATAGCGGTCGATGTGTGGAGTAATAGTAGTAGATGCAGGCAGGAGTCGGTCTACTTGTTGTCGGACGTGATGCCTATATACATGATCATACCTAGATATTCTCATAACTATGCACAATTCTGTCAATTGCTCAACAGTAATTTGTTCACCCACCGTAAAACTTATGCTCTCGAGAGAAGCCTCAAGTGAAACCTATGGCCCCCGGGTCCATTTTCTATCATATTAATCTTCCAACACTTAGCTATTTTTATTACCTTTTATTTTACTTTGCATCTTTATCATAAAAATACCAAAAATATTATCCTATCATATCTATCAGATCTCACTCACGTAAGTGACCATGAAGGGATTGACAACCCCTTTATTGCGTTGGTTGCGAGGATTTATTTGTTTGTGTAGGTGCGAGGGACTCGTGCGTGGCCTCCTACTGGATTGATACCTTGGTTCTCAAAAACTGAGGGAAATACTTACGCTACTTTGCTGCATCACCCTTTCCTCTTCAAGGGAAAACCAACGCAATGCTCAAGAGGTAGCAAGAAGGATTTCTGGCGCCGTTGCCGGGGAGTCTACGCAAAAGTCAACACACCAAGTACACATCATAAACTCTTATCTCCCGCATTACATTATTTGCCATTTGCCTCTCATTTTCCTCTCCCCCACTTCACCCTTGCCGTTTTATTCGCCTTCTTCCCGTATGCCTTTCTGTTTGTGTTTCCACGTGCCTTCTATTTGCTTGCATCTTTGCTTGCTAAAAATCTATTGATATGGATCCACTTAAAGTATTCTACTTGGATCATCTTCAATCCTTATGCGCTCGTGCTGAAACCCCAACTAGCCTAGTTGATGGGAAATCTTTAGATGAGCATGCTCATTTTGTCCGTCATCGTTTGTCTGAAAAAGGGAAGCTCTTATGGTATCATATAAATAGTTTGCTATGCTATGCTTGGAATCTTTGTGAAATTTGTGATTTTACTTGTTGCTCTAAGAACCCTAAAAACACCTTCCCTACCTATGTGAGTTCAATGATAATGAAATCTTATCTTCTTATGCAAAGGGTGTTTATAGCTACTATGATATCGAACAAATTGAAGAATTTGTCGTTTTTAAAGGTGCTGATGAAGTTGCTTCTTTGATTGAAAAGTATGATTTTACTCTCAACAAATCTGAAAATTCCGTCATGCTTAAATATTGCAATGAAAACTTTGCTCATAATGTCTATGTCCAAGAATTTATTGAAAGAATGACCGTTGCTTTGGAGGAAAATAATGATATGCATGAATCTATAGATAATGATGATTCCGATGATTTGGTTGAAATATCCCTTGATGAACATGATGCTTGCTATTCTTGTGGCCATGATGCCAATATTTATGAAGACGAATTTGCTATAGTTCCTTATGTTAAAAATGAGATTGTTGCTATTGCACCCATGCTTGATAGTTCCCTCGATGAAAAGCATGATTTCAATGATTTTACTATAAATTCTCTTGATGTCAATTGTGCTAATAATATGCAAAACCCTAAGCTTGGGGATGCTAGTTTTGCTATGTCTACTACTTGTTGCAATGATCATGATTGGGGTGATTCTTCTTATGATCTCAAAATTTTATTTAATCCCCATGATGAATATGAGATTGACAATATTGTTTGCAATAATATTGAAAGTGGGTTTGGAAGAGTGTCAACTTTAGATCCCACATATTTGGAGAATATTCAATCTTATAAATTTTTTGATAAAAGTGGGTTTGGAGAGGTCATGACTTTAGCTAATGTCAATCCCACTATTTTGGAAGAGTGTGAACTTTGCATGCATGTGGATCATGTTGAAAATATTTTATGTGATAGCTATTTTGTTGAATTTGCTTATGATCCCACATGTAATTATTATGAGAGAGGAAAATATGGTTGTAGAAGTTTTCATGATAATAAATTACCTCTCGTTATGTTGAGATTGCTATTGTTTCTTTCCGTTTCCTTGCATATGCTAGTTTTTGCTTGCTATTATAATTTGTTTGCCTATAAAATTCCTATGCATAGGAAGTATGTTAGACTTAGATGTGATTTTAACATGTTTTATGATGCTCTCTTTGTGCTTCAATTCTTGTCTTTCATGTGAGCATCTTCGAAATTATCAATGCCTAGGTAGGAATAAATCTTTGATCTGGCCTCTGGTCGGGGACGAGCGTTAAACGGTAGCGCTTGTTTGGAGGCAACCCAATTTTATTTTTAGTTTTTTTTTGCTTTTTGCTTCTGTTTAGGAATAAATCTTTGATCCAGCCTCTGGTTAGATGTGTTTTTATGTTTTAATTAGTGTTTGTGCCAAGTTTAACCTATAGGATCTTCTTGGATGATAGTTATTTGATCTTGCTGAAAATTGCAGAAACTTTCTGTTCACGAAAATAATTGTTAAAAATCGCCAGAACGTGATAAAATATTGATTCCAATTGATGCTGATCAATAAACAAATTGTCTAGGTCTTTCTATTTTGGCCGAATTTTTGGAGGTCCAGAAGTTTGCGTTAGTTACAGATTACTACAGACTGTTCTGTTTTTGACAGATTCTGTTTTCCGTGTGTTGTTTGCTTATTTTGATGAATCTATGACTAATAAAATAGTTTATAAACCATAGAGAAGTTGGAATACAGTAGGTTTAACACCAATATAAATAAATAATGAGTTCATTACAGTACCTTAAAGTGGTGTTTTGTTTTCTTTCGCTAACGGAGCTCACGAGATTTTCTGTTAAGTTTTGTGTTGTGAAGTTTTCAAGTTTTGGGTAAAAGATGTGATGGATTATGGAACAAGGAGTGGCAAGAGCCTAAGCTTGGGGATGCCCATGGCACCCCAAGATAATCTAAGGACACCAAAAAGCCAAAGCTTGGGGATGCCCCGGAAGGCATCCCCTCTTTCGTCTACTTCCATCGGTAACTTTACTTGGAGCTATATTTTTATTCACCACATGATATGTGTTTTGCTTGGAGTGTCTTGTATGATTTGAGTCTTTGCTTTTTAGTTTACCACAATCATCTTTGCTGGACACACCTTTTGAGAGAGACACACATGATTCGGAAATTATTAGAATACTCTATGTGCTTCACTTATATCTTTTGAGCTATATAGTTTTTGCTCTAGTGCTTCACTTATATCTTTTAGAGCACGGTGGTGGTTTTGTTTTATAGAAAGTATTATTCTCTTATACTTCACTTATATTATTTTGAGAGTCTTAAACAACATGGTAATTTGCTTAAATAATCCTAATATGCTAGGTATTCAAGACTAGTAAAAAACTTTCTTATGAGTGTGCTGAATACTAAGAGAAGTTTGATGCTTGATGATTGTTTTGAGATATGGAGGTAGTGATATTAAAGTTGTGCTAGTTGAGTAGTTGTAAATTTGAGAAATACTTGTGTTGAAGTTTGCAAGTCCCGTAGCATGCACGTATGGTAAACGTTATGTAACAAATTTGAAACATGAAGTGTTCTTTGATTGTCCTCCTTATGAGTGGCGGTCGGGGACGAGCGATGGTCTTTTCCTACCAATCTATCCCCCTAGGAGCATGCGCGTAGTGCTTGGTTTTTGATGACTTGTAGATTTTTTCAATAAGTATGTGAGTTCTTTATGACTAATGTTGAGTCCATGAATTATACGCACTCTTACCCTTCCATCATTGCTAGCCTCTTCGGTACCGTGCATTGCCCTTTCTCACATTGAGAGTTGGTGCAAACTTCGCCGGTGCATCCAAACCCCGTGATATGATACGCTCTTTCACACATAAACCTCCTTATATCTTCCTCAAAACAGCCACCATACCTACCTATTATGGCATTTCCATAGCCATTCCGAGATATATTGCCATGCAACTTTCCACCGTTTCGTTTATTATGACACGCTCATCATTGTCATATTGCTTCACATGATCATGTAGTTGACATCGTATTTGTGGCAAAGCCACCGTTCATAATTTTCATACATGTCACTCTTGATTCATTGTTATCCCGGTATACCGCCGGAGGCATTCATATAGAGTTATACTTTGTTCTAGTATCGAGTTGTAATCATTGAGTTGTAAATAAATAGAAGTGTGATGATCATCATTCATAGAGCATTGTCCCTAAAAAAGAGAAAGGCCAAAAAAAAGAAGGCCCAAAAATAATAATAAAAAGGGACAATGCTACTATCCTTTTTTCCACACTTGTGCTTCAAAGTAGCACCATGATCTTCATGATAGAAAGTCTCTTGTTTTGTCACTTTCATATACTAGTGGGAATTTTTCATTATAGAACTTGGCTTGTATATTACAACAATGGGCTTCCTCAAATGCCCTAGGTCTTCGTGAGCCAAGCAAGTTGGATGCACACCAACTTAGTTTCTTTTGTTGAGCTTTCATGCATTTATAGCTCTAGTGCATCCGTTGCATGGCAATCCCTACTCCTTGCATTAACATCAATCGATGGGCATCTCCATAGCTCATTGATTAGCCTCATTGATGTGAGACTTTCTCCTTTTTTGTCTTCTCCACATAACCCCCATCATTATATTCTATTCCACCCATAGTGCTATATCCATGGCCCACGCTCATGTATTGCGTGAAGGTTGAAAAAAAGTTTGAGGTTACTAAAGTATGAAACAATTGCTTGGCTTCTCATCGGGGTTGTGCATGATGAGAGCATTCTTGTGTGACGGAAATGGATCATGACTAAACTATATGATTTTGTAGGGATGAACTTTCTTTGGCCATGTTATTTTGAGAGGACATAATTGCTTAGGTAGTATGCTTGAAGTATTATTACTTTTATGTTAACATTAAACCTTCATCTTGAATCTTTAGGATCTGAATATTCATACCACAATTAGGAGAATTACATTGAAATTATGCCAAGTAGCATTCCACATCAAAAATTCTGTTTTTATCATTTACCTACTCGAGGACGAGCAGGAATTAAGCTTGGGGATGCTTGATACGTCTCCAAACGTATCTATAATTTTTGATTGTTCCATGGTATAATATATTCTGTTTTCGACATTAATGGGCTTTATTATACACTTTTACATCATTTTTGGGACTAACCTATTAACCGGAGGCCCATCCCAGAATTGCTGTTTTTTGCCTATTTCAGAGTTCCGCGGAAAAAGAATATCAAACGGAGTCCAAACGGAATGAAACCTTAGGGAACGTGATTTTCGGAACAAACGTGATCCAGAGGACTTGGACCCTATGTCAAGACATCAACCAGGAGGGCACGAGGTAGGGGGCGCGCCTACCCCCCAAGGCGCGCCCTCCACCCTCGTGGGCCCCACATTGCTCCACCGACGTACTTCTTCCTCCTATATATACCCACGTACCCCCAGACTACCAGATACGGAGCCAAAAACCTAATTCCACCGCCGCAACCTTTTGTACCCGTGAGATCCCATCTTGGGGCCTTTTTCGGAGCTCCACCGGAGGGGGCATCGATCACGGAGGGCTTCTACATCAACATCATAGCCTCTCCGATGATGTGTGAGTAGTTTACCTCAGACCTTCGGGTCCATAGTTATTAGCTAGATGGCTTCTTCTCTCTTTTTGGATCTCAATACAATGTTCTCCCCCTCTCTTGTGGGGATCTATTCGATGTAATCTTTTTTTGCGGTGTGTTTGTTGAGACCGATGAATTGTGGGTTTATGATCAAGTTTATCTATGAAAAATATTTGAATCTTCTCTGAATTCTTTTATGTATGATTGGTTATCTTTGCAAGTCTCTTCGAATTATCAGTTTGGTTTGGCCCACTAGATTGATCTTTCTTGCAATGGGAGAAGTGCTTAGCTTTGGGTTCAATCTTGCGGTGTCCTTTCCCAGTGACAGTAGGGGCAGCAAGGCACGTATTGTATTGTTGTCATCGAGGATAACAAGATGGGGTTTATATCATATTGCATGAGTTTATCCCTCTACATCATGTCATCTTGCTTAAAGCGTTACTCTGTTCTTATGAACTTAATACTCTAGATGCATGCTGGATAGCGGTCGATGTGTGGAGTAATAGTAGTAGATGCAGGCAGGAGTCGGTCTACTTGTCTCGGACGTGATGCCTATATACATGATCATACCTAGATATTCTCATAACTACGCTCAATTCTGTCAATTGCTCAACAGTAATTTGTTCACCCACCGTAAAACTTATGCTCTCGAGAGAAGCCTCTAGTGAAACCTATGGCCCCCGGGTCCATTTTCTATCATATTAATCTTCCAACACTTGCTATTTTTATTACCTTTTATTTTACTTTGCATCTTTATCATAAAAATACCAAAAATATTATCCTATCATATCTATCAGATCTCACTCTCGTAAGTGACCGTGAAGGGATTGACAACCCCTTTATTGTGTTGGTTGTGTGGATTTATTTGTTTGTGTAGGTGCGAGGGACTCGTGCGTGGCCTCCTACTGGATTGATACCTTGGTTCTCAAAAACTGAGGGAAATACTTACGCTACTTTGCTGCATCACCCTTTCCTCTTCAAGGGAAAACCAACGCAGTGCTCAAGAGGTAGCAGAGATCTATTCGGTGTAATCTTCTTTTGTGGTGTGTTTGTTGAGACCGATGAATTGTGGGTTTATGATCAAGTTTATCTATGAACAATATTTGAATCTTCTCTGAATTCTTTTATGTATGATTGGTTATCTTTGCAAGTCTTTTCGAATTATCAGTTTGGTTTGGCCTACTAGATTGATCTTTCTTGCAATGGGAGAAGTGCTTAGCTTTGGGTTCAATCTTGCGGTGTCCTTTCCCAGTGACAGTAGGGGCAGCAAGGCACGTATTGTATTGTTGCCATCGAGGATAACAAGATGGGGTTTATATCATATTGCATGAGTTTATCCCTCTACCTCATGTCATCTTGCTTAAAGCGTTACTCTGTTCTTATGAACTTAATACTCTAGATGCATGCTGGATAGAGGTCGATGTGTGGAGTAATAGTAGTAGATGCAGGCAGGAGTCAGTCTACTTGTCTCGGACGTGATGCCTATATACATGATCATACCTAGATATTCTCATAACTATGCTCAATTCTGTCAATTGCTCAACAGTAATTTGTTCACCCACCGTAATACTTATGCTCTCGAGAGAAGCCACTAGTGAAACCTATGGCCCCCGGGTCTATTTTCCATCATATTAATCTTCCAACACTTAGCTATTTCTATTGCTATTTATTTTACTTAGCATCTTTATTTCTCTTTATCGTAAAAATACCAAAAATATTATCTTATCATATCTATCAGATCTCACTCTCGTAAGTGACGGTTGAGGGATTGACAACCCCTTTATCGCGTTGGTTGCGAGGTTCTTATTTGTTTGTGTAGGTGCGTGGGACTTGTGCGTGATCTCCTACTGGATTGATACCTTGGTTCTCAAAAACTGAGGGAAACACTTACGCTACTTTACTGCATCACCCTTTCCTCTTCAAGGGAAAACCAACGCAGTGCTCAAGAGGTAGCAAGAAGGATTTCTGGCGCCGTTGCCGGGGAGATCTACCCCAAGTCAAGTCAAGAGATACCAAGTACCCATCACAAACTCATCTCCCTTGCATTACATTATTGGCCATTTGCCTCTCGTTTTCCTCTCCCCCACTTCACCCTTGCCGTTTTATTCCCCTCTCTTTTCCGTTCGCCTTTTTTTGCTTGCTTCTTGTTTGCTCGTGTGTTGGATTGTTTGCTTGTCACTATGGCTCAAGATAATACTAAATTGTGTGACTTTAACAATACCAACAACAATGATTTTCTTAGCACTCCGATTGCTCCTCTTACTGATACTGAATCGTGTGAAATTAATGCTGATTTGCTGAATCTTGTCATGAAAGATCAATTCGCCGGCCTTCCTATTGAAGATGCCGCTACCCATCTAAATAGCTTCGTTGATTTGTGTGATATGCAAAAGAAGAAACATGTGGACAATGATATTGTTAAATTGAAGCTATTACCTTTTTTGCTTAGAGATCATGCTAAAGCTTGGTTTTCGTCTTTGCCTAAAAATAGTATTGATTCTTGGAATACGTGCAAAGATGCTTTTATCTCTAAGTATTTTCCTCCCGCTAAAATCATCTCTCTTAGAAACGATATTATGAATTTTAAGCAACTTGATCATGAACATGTTGCACAAGCTTGGGAGAGGATGAAATTAATGATACGTAATTTCCCTACACATGGTTTGAATTTGTGGATGATTATACAAAAAAATTATGCCGGATCGAATTTTGCTTCTAGAAATCTTTTAGATTCGGCCGCGGGAGGCACTTTTATGGAAATCGTTTTAGGAGAAGCTACTAAACTCCTAGATAATATTATGGTTAATTATTCTCAATGGCACACTGAAAGATCTACTAATAAGAAAGTGCATGCGATAGAAGAAATTAATCTTTTGAGTGGAAAGATGGATGAACTTATGAAATTATTTGCTAATAAAAGTGTTTCTTCTAATCCTAATGATATTCCTTTGTCTACTTTGATTGAGAATAATAATGAATCTGTGGATGTGAATTTTGTTGGTACGAATAATTTTGGTAACAACGTGTATAGAGGAAACTTTAATCCTAGGCCGTACCCTAGTAATTCCTCTAATAATTATGGTAATTCCTACAACAATTCTTATGGAAATTTTAATATGATGCCTTCTGAATTTGAGGCTAGTGTTAAAGAATTTATGAATTCGCAAAATAATTTCAATGCTTTGCTTGAAGAAAAATTGCTTAAAGTTGATGAATTGGCTAGGAACGTTGATAGAATTTCTCTTGATGTTGATTCTTTGAAACTCAGATCTATTCCTCCTAAGCATGATATCAATGAGTCTCTCAAAGCCATGAGAATTTCCATTGATGAGTGCAAAGAAAGAACCGCTAGGATGCGTGCTAAGAAAGATTGCTTTGTGAAAGCGTGTTCTTCTAGTTTCTATGAAAATAAAGATGAAGATCTAAAAGTTATTGATGTGTCCCCTATTAAATCTTTGTTTTGCAATATGAATCTTGATAATGATGGGACTGAATATGATCCACCTTTACCTAGAAGGCATTCCAAAAATTCGGAGTTGTTAGATCTTGATGCAAAAATTGGTAAAAGTGGGATTGAAGAGATCAAAACTCTAGATATTAATGAACCCACTACTTTGGATTTCAAGGAATTTAATTATGATAATTGCTCTTTGATAGATTGTATTTCCTTGTTGCAATCTGTGCTAAATTCTCCTCATGCTTATAGCCAAAATAAAGCTTTTACTAAACATATCGTTGATGCTTTGATGCAATCTTATGAAGAAAAACTTGAGTTGGAAGTTTCTATTCCTAGAAAACTTTATGATAAGTGGGAACCTACTATTAAAATTAAAATTAAAGATCATGAATGCTATGCTTTGTGTGATTTGGGTGCTAGTGTTTCCACGATCCCAAAAACTTTATGTGATTTGCTAGGTTTCTGTGATTTTGATGATTGTTCTTTAAACTTGCACCTTGTGGATTCCTCTATTAAGAAACCTATGGGAAGAATTAATGATGTTCTTATTGTTACAAATAGGAACTATGTGCCCATTGATTTTATTGTTCTTGACATAGATTGCAATCCTTCATATCCTATTATTCTTGGTAGACCTTTCCTTAGAATGATTGGTGCAATTATTGATATGAAGGAAGGGAATATTAGATTCCAAAGGCATGGAACACTTCCCTAGAAAGAAAGTAAAATTACCTTATGAATCTAATATGAGAGCCACTTATGGATTGCCTACCAAAGATGGCAATACCTAGATCTATCCTTGCTTTTATGCCTAGCTAGGGGCGTTAAACGATAGCGCTTGTTGGGAGGCAACCCAATTTTATTTTTCGTTTTTTGCTTTTTGCTTCTGTTTAGGAATAAATCTTTGATCTAGCCTCTGGTTAGATTTGTTTTTATGTTTTAATTAGTGTTTGTGCCAAGTTAAACCTATAGGATCTTCTTGGATGATAGTTATTTGATCTTGCTGAAAATTCCAGAAACTTTCTGTTCACGAAAACAATTGTTAAAAATCACCAGAACGCGATAAAATATTGATTCCAATTGCTGCTGATCAATAAACAAATTGTCTAGGTCTTCCTATTTTGGCTGAATTTTTGGAGTTCCAGAAGTTTGCGTTAGTTACAGATTACTACAGACTGTTCTGTTTTTGACAGATTCTGTTTTTCGTGTGTTGTTTGCTTATTTTGATGAATCTATGGCTAATAAAATAGTTTATAAACCATAGAGAAGTTGGAATACAGTAAGTTTAACACCAATATAAATAAATAATGAGTTCATTACAGTACGTTGAAGTGGTGTTTTGTTTTCTTTCGCCAACGGAGCTCACGAGATTTTCTGTTAAATTTTGTGTTGTGAAGTTTTCAAGTTTTGGCTAAAAGATTTGATGGATTATGGAACAAGGAGTGGCAAGAGCCTAAGCTTGTGGATGCCCATGGCACCCCAAGATAATCTAAGGACACCAAAAAGCCAAAGCTTGGGGATGCCCCGGAAGGCAGCCCCTATTTCGTCTACTTCCATCGGTAACTTTACTTGGAGCTATATTTTTATTCACCACATGATATGTGTTTTGCTTGGAGCGTCTTGTATTATTTGAGTCTTTATTTGTTAGTTTGCCACAATCATCTTTGCTGTACACACCTTTTGATAGAGACACACTTGATTCGGAATTTGTTAGAATACTCTATGTGCTTCACTTATATCTTTTGAGCTATATAGTTTTTGCTCTAGTGCTTCACTTATATCTTTTAGAGCATGGTGGTGGATTTGTTTTATAGAAACTATTGTTCTCTCATGCTTCACTTATATTATTTTGAGAGTCCTACAAAACAGCGTGGTAATTTGCTTTAATTATGATAGGCATTCAAGATTAGTAAAAAAATTCTTATGAGTGTGTTGAATACTATGAGAAGTTTGATGCTTGATAATTGTTTTGAGATTTAAAGATGGTGATATTAGAGTCATGCTAGTTGAGTAGTTGTGGATTTGAGAAATACTTGTGTTAAAGTTTGTGATTCCCGTAGCATGCACGTATGGTGAACCGTTATGTGATGAAGTCGGATTATAATTTATTTATTCATTGTCTTCCTTATGAGTGGCGGTCGGGGACGAGCGATGGTCTTTTCCTACCAATCTATCCCCCTAGGAGCATGCGCGTAATACTTTGCTTTGATAACTTGTAGATTTTTGCAATAAATATATGAGCTCCTTATGACTAATGTTGAGTCAATGGATTATACGCACTTTTCTTCCTTCCACCATTGCTAGCCTCTCTAATACCGCTCACTTTTCGCCGGTATCATACACCCACCATATACCTTCCTCAAATCAGCCACCATACCTACCTATCATGGCATTTCCATAGCCATTCCGAGATATAATGCCATGCAACTTACCACCGTTCCGTTTACTATGACATGCTCCATGATTGTCATATTGCCTCGCATGATCATGTAGTTGACATCGTATTTGTGGCAAAGCCACCGTTCATAATTCTTTCATACATGTCACTCTTGATTCATTGCATATCCCGGTACACCGCCAGAGGCATTCACATAGAGTCATATTTTGTTCTAAGTATTGAGTTGTAATTGTTGAATTGTAAGTAAAATAAAAGTGTGATGATCATCATTTTTAGAGCATTGTCCCAAGTGAGGAAAGGATGATGGAGACTATGATTCCCCCACAAGTCGGGATGAGACTTCGGACTTAAAAAGAGAGGCCATAAAAAAAGAGAAAAGGCCCAAATAAAAAAATGAGAGAAAAAGAGAGAAGGGACAATGTTACTATCCTTTTGCCACACTTGTGCTTCAAAGTAGCACCATGATCTTCATGATAGAGAGTCTCCTATGATATCACTTTCATATACTAGTGGGAAGTTTTCATTATAGAACTTGGCTTGTATATTCCAATGATGGGCTTCCTCAAAATGCCCTAGGTCTTCGTGAGCAAGCGAGTTGGATGCACACCCACTTAGTTTCTTTTGTTGAGCTTTCATATACTTATAGCTCTAGTGCATCCGTTGCATGGCAATCCCTACTCACTCACATTGATATCTATTAATGGGCATCTCCATAGCCCGTTGATCCGCCTAGTTGATGTGAGACTATCTCCTCCCTTTTTGTCTTCTCCACAACCACCATTCTATTCCACATATAGTGCTATGTCCATGGCTCACGCTCATGTATTGCGTGAAGATTGAAAAAGTTTGAGAACACCAAAAGTATGAAACAATTGCTTGGCTTGTCATCGGGGTTGTGCATGATTTAAATACTTTGTGTGGTGAAGATAGATCATAGCCAGACTATATGATTTTGTAGGGATAACTTTCTTTGGCCATGTTATTTTGAGAAGACATGATTGCTTAGTTAGTATGCTTGAAGTATTATTATTTTTATGTCAATATTAAAATTTTGTCTTGAATCTTTCGAATCTGAATATTCATACCACAAATAAGAGAATTACATTGAAAATTATGCCAAGTAGCATTCCGCATCAAAAATTCTGTTTTTATCATTTACCTACTCGAGGACGAGCAGGAATTAAGCTTGGGATGCTTGATACGTCTCCAACGTATCTATAATTTTTGATTGCTTCATGCTATATTATATTCTGTTTTGGATGATTAAGGGGCTTTATTATACACTTTTATATTATTTTTGGGACTAACCTATTAACCGGAGGCCCAGCTCAAATTGCTGTTTTTTGCCTATTTCAGTGTTTCGCAGAAAAAGAATATCAAACGGAGTCCAAATGGAATGAAACCATCGGGAACGTGATTTTCGGAACGAACATGATCCAGAGGACTTGGGCCCTACGTCAAGAAAGCAACCAGGAGGGCACGAGGTAGGGGGGCGCGCCTACCCCCCCGCGCGCGCCCTCCACCCTCGTGGGGCCCATGTTGCTCCACCGACGTACTTCTTCCTCCTATATATACCTACGTACCCCCAAACCAACAAAAGCATCCACGAAAACCTAATTCCACCGCCGCAACCTTCTATACCCGTGAGATCCCATCTTGGGGCCTTTTTCAGCGTCCTGCCGGAGGGGGAATTGATCATGGAGGGCTTCTACATCAACACCATATATAGCCTCTCCGATGATGTATGAGTAGTTTACCTCAGACCTTCGGGTCCATAGTTATTATCTAGATGGCTTCTTCTCTCTCTTTGGATCTCAATACAATGTTCTCCCCCTCTCTTGTGGAGATCTATTCGATGTAATCTTCTTTTGTGGTGTGTTTGTTGAGATCGATGAATTGTGGGCTTATGATCAAGTTTATCTATGAACAATATTTGAATCTTCTCTGAATTCTTTTATGTATGATTGGTTATCTTTGCAAGTCTCTTCGAATTATTAGTTTGGTTTGGCCTACTAGATTGATCTTTCTTGCAATGGGAGAAGTGCTTAGCTTTGGGTTCAATCTTGCGGTGTCCTTTCCCAGTGACAGTAGGGGCAGCAAGGCACGTATTGTATTGTTTCCATCGAGGATAAGAAGATGGGGTTTATATCATATTGCATGAGTTTATCCCTCTACATCATGTCATCTTACTTAAAGCATTACTCTGTTCTTTTGAACTTAATACTCTAGATGCATGCTGGATAGCGTTCGATGTGTGGGGTAATAGTAGTAGATGCAGGCAGGAGTCGGTCTACTTGTCTCAGACGTGATGCCTATATACATGATCATACCTAGATATTCTCATAACTATGCTCAATTCTGTCAATTGCTCAACAGTAATTTGTTCACCCACCGTAATACTTATGCTCTCGAGAGAAGCCACTAGTGAAACCTATGGCCCCCGGGTCTATTTTCCATCATATTAATCTTCCAACACTTAGCTATTTCTATTGCCATTTATTTTACTTTGCATCTTTATTTCTCTTTATCGTAAAAATACCAAAAATATTATCTTATCATATCTATCAGATCTCACTCTCGTAAGTGACCGTTCAGGGATTGACAACCCCTTTATCGCGTTGGTTGCGAGGTTCTTATTTGTTTGTGTAGGTGCGTGGGACTTGTGCGTGATCTCCTACTGGATTGATACCTTGGTTCTCAAAAACTGAGGGAAATACTTACACTACTTTACTGCACCACGCTTTCCTCTTCAAGGGAAAACCAACGCAGTGCTCAAGAGGTAGCAGCACTTCAAAGGCGTCCTGCTTCTTTGGACTTGGTCGAGAACCTCGTCCAGCAGTGGCCTTTGTCTTCAGCAGAGTGGGGCCAGTTGAGGAATTTGGTGGAGCTAAAGAACTTCCAGAGGCTCCTGAGGAAATAGAGATGCCTGTTGTCCTTTGGCACGAGGCAAGATGCACAGGTGCTGAGGATTTGGACGGAGGAGCTGAGGACTTTGGAGGGGCTGGTACAGCTTGAGGAATTTGCTGTGAGGGCTTTGAAGAAGTTGGCCGTGAGGGCATTGCTGAGGAGCTTGGCCGTGAGGGCATTGAGGTTGAAGCACTGGGCTTGTGAGAAGGCTTCATTGGCATGGCCTTCTTCGGCTTGCTTGCAGAGGCCTCAGCAGTGGCAGCAGCAGCAGAGTCTTCATTAAATTTCCTCACTGCTTCCTTAGCTATTTTGGCTAGTTTGGCCTGGCGCTTAGCCCATTCATCAGGATAGTCCTCACCATGCTTGAGGCTAGTAGGATTAGCTTCTTGGCCAGGTGCCAATGGAGGTCTTGGGCATGGAGGGTTAAGAGCGAATTTCTTCATGTACTTGGGTGTAACATATCGATATTCCCTCCATTCCCGTGCCCATCTCCTCTCTATCCTTTGTATGCGCACCTTGCGCTGATTTTTGTCCTCCTTTCCATGTTTGGCCTCATCAGGTGTGCAATAGTCCTTGTAAATGTCATCTGGGATTTCGAAAGCAGTGTTGACCTCAGGTCTCTTTCCACCCTTCTGAGGTTTCTTGCCGTCAGCCATTTTCTTCAGTTGAGGAATCTGAACAATAGAATTCTCTGAAGAGGTGTGAAACTTTTCTTCGAGGAACGTTGCAAATGAGTTAAGTTGATGAAACCTAGAGATTCAGCAGCGGACATGTGTACCTGTGAACAGAATATAGTTGCGAAGAATTTGGAGAGGTCATATGCGTTCTCAGAAGTTTTTGCAAAAAGAACAAGTTTGAGGAATTTGACCAGATGAGTCTTGAGGAATTTCACTAAGCGCTCTTTGTCTTAGGTTCCAGACTTGTACAGATTAAAAATCCACACAATTGAGGAATCTTGAAGAAAAATGTTGCTTAGAGAAACGGATCAAGAACAGATGACATGTGAGGTGTTTAGTGTGTGAAGATTTGAAGAATAAACACCTTTTGAAGATTTTGTAGAAAACTTCAGAATCAACAAGGGCAGTAAAAGTAACTTTTAATTACCCTTGACGAAGAACACGACGAACTGGGAAGTGTAGATGTGAAGCTCATCAGTTCGGATCTTCCACGCCCTAACTTGGCTGAGGAAGACAGCTACGACGGCGGCGAAGTGAAGAAATCCGCGGCCGGCGCGAGTAGAAACGTCGACGAGGTCGAGGCAGTGAAGCTCTTCCTCACTGGCGATGATGGAAGTAGCGGCGGCGCTAGGGTTTGAGAGCTCGAGCGAGGGAGTGAGGTCGAGCGGAGTAAAAACGAAGTGAGGAAGGGGAGGGGTATTTATAGCCGAGGTGAAAAACCACTCGTACGAAGAAATTGGACAAACGTGCCCCTGACCCTTCTCATTCGCTTGACATGTGTCACCCACGTACTGAGAGGTGGCGATCGTGTGAGATCGTGGGTGAATAGATAAGTATTATCGTGGGATGTGGAATGGTTTGAGCGGCAAAAGCCGAAAATTCGGATAAGATAAGTTTTAAAGTTCCGTTCGCAAATTCTTCAGCTGACAAGGACACAGTGAAGATTTTGAACGAGTTTCAAATAGAACGCACATGAAGAATTTGTGAATAGACTGGGTTGAGTTTAGCATAGAGGGGGAAGGGTCCGATCACATTCACTTAGCAAAAAAACATGAAGAAATAGCAATAAGTGAATGTTGTAGAGGACATAAGCTCATATATATATATAGCCAATGAAGAACAACAGCGGAAAGAGTGAAGACATTGCAAAGTTGAAGAATTTGAACAACTGAGGAATTTCAGAAATGAGGAAAAACTCAAATTGAAGATTTTCAACAATGGTGGTGGCGTGACCCACCGTATAAGAATGATGATTTCAGACACCGCGTACAATTATCGTAGGGTTCTGAGAATCAAATTCTTCGTTAATTTCTTCACACTTAGAGTGTTAGTCTTCATTGATTGAAGAAAAACATTTCTTCGCGTGTTGCACATCTAAGTCATCAATTTTGCATAAGTGTTAAGATGAGTGTCCTTTTCAAAGAACATTCGAAGATTCTAGGATATTTAGCTCACACCGCAACTTGCTAAATCTCTTCTCATCCAAGGGCTTTGTGAAGATATCGGCTAGCTATTCTTCAGTCCTCACATGCTCAATAGAGATGTTGCCCTTCCACACATGATCACGAAGAAAATGATGACGAATCTGAATGTGCTTTGTCTTCGAGTGCTGAATTGGGTTATGAGCAATCTTGATGGCACTCTCATTGTTACAGTAGAGAGGCACATTCTTCATGTTGACGTCGTAGTCCTTGAGAGTTTGCTTCATCCACAGCAATTGAGCGCGGCAAGAACCACCAGCAATGTACTCAGCTTCAGCAGTAGACAGTGATACGCAGTTCTGTTTCTTCGAGGACCAACATACCAAAGATCGGCCGAGGAAATGGCATGTGCCTGATGTAGACTTGCGGTCCACACGATCACCAGCATAGTCAGAGTCTGAATATCCAATGAGATCAAAAGCCGAGCCCTTGGGGTACCATAATCCAAGTGTTGGTGTGTG
Organism: Aegilops tauschii subsp. strangulata; assembly: GCF_002575655.3. Lineage (NCBI taxonomy): Eukaryota > Viridiplantae > Streptophyta > Magnoliopsida > Poales > Poaceae > Aegilops > Aegilops tauschii. Next base: position 403,700,520 of record NC_053036.3, on the reverse strand, counting down.
AGCTAGATATCGAAGAATATGCTTCACAGCCTTATGGTGTGATTCCTTCGGTGTAGCTTGAAATCGGGCACACATGCAAACACTAAGCATAATATCTGGCCCAGATGCACATAAATATAAGAAAGAGCCAATCATGGAGCGGTATACCTTTTGATCGAAGTCAGTACCATTTTCATCAGTGCACAGATGACCATTTGTGGGCATAGGAATTTTGACACCTTTGCAATCTTGCATGCCGAATTTCCTCAATACGTCCTTGAGGTATTTCTCCTGAGATATGAATATTCCATTGCGCTGTTGACGAATTTGAAGACCTAAGAAGAATTTCAATTCTCCCATCATAGACATTTCATATTCCTCCCTCATCATATAACCAAATTCGTCAGTGTAACGTTGGTTAGTGCATCCAAAAATGATATCATCAACATATATTTGGCACACAAACAATTCACCATCATAAGATTTAGTGAAAAGAGTTGGGTCAAGTGAACCGGGTTTGAAGCCTTTCTTCATGAGGAATTCCTTCAAAGTATCATACCACACCCGAGGGGCCTGCTTGAGGCCATAGAGGGCCTTATTGAGTCTGAAGACTTTGTCGGGATGCTTTAGATCTTCAAAACCTGGGGGTTGAGCAACATATACTTCTCCCTCAAGCTTACCATTGAGGAATTCACTTTTCACATCCATTTGATATAAAGTGATATCATGATGGTTAGCATAAGCAAGTAATATGCGAATCGCCTCAAGTCTAGCAACAGGTGCAAAAGTTTCATCGAAATCAATTCCTTCAACCTGTGTGTAGCCTTGAGCTACAAGCCATGCCTTATTCCTCACCACAAGGCAATTTTCATCTTGCTTGTTGTGGTAGATCCACTTTGTGCCAATTATATTTTGCTTGCGAGGGTCTGGACGTTTGACCAGTTCCCAGACGTTGTTGAGCTCGAATTGATGTAATTCCTCTTGCATAGCTTGAATCCACTCAGGCTCCAGAAATGCTTCATCTACCTTAGTGGGCTCTGAGATAGAGACAAAAGCAAAGTGCCCACAAAAGTTAGACAAATGTGAAGCTTTTGAGCGTGTGAGAGGACCTGGAATGTTGATGTCGCTGATGATTTTCTCAATTTGCACTTCGTTTGCAACACGAGGATGAGCGGGTTGTCGTTGAGGATTTGGATCAGCATTTTCTTCAGCACCATTTTCTTCAGGTGCATCAACATGACGTTCTTCACGTTCTGGAATGACTTCTTCAGTAGATTCTTCGCTAGGAATAACATCCTCAGTAGCCTTGAACTTAATAGTTTCCTTAGGTGATTGTTCATCTAACACAGAAGGTAGGCGCTCTCTTTGCGAGCCATTAGTTTCATCGAACCGCACATCTACAGTTTCAACAACCTTGTGGTGAACGTTGTTGAAGACTCTGTAGGTGTGCGAGTCCTTTCCGTAACCAAGCATAAAACCTTCATGTGCTTTCGGTGCAAATTTAGAATTGTGATGAGGATCTCTAATCCAACATTTAGCACCGAAGACTTTGAAATAACTCACATTGGGTTTCTTGTCGGTGAGGAGTTTGTATGCAGTTTTCTTGAAGAATTTGTGAAGATATACCCTGTTGATGATGTGGCACGCAGTATCAATTGCCTCAATCCAGAAACGACGAGGCGTCTTGTATTCATCAAGCATAGTGCGAACCATCTTAACAAGAGTCCTGTTCTTGCGCTCCATGACGCCATTCTGCTGAGGAGTATAGGGAGCAGATAACTCATGAGTAATACCAAGTTCATCAAGATAGTCATCAAGACCAGAATTCTTGAACTTAGTTCCATTGTCACTTCTGATGTGCTTGATCTTCACACCAAAGTTGGTTGAAGCCCTCGAAGAAAATCATTTGAAGACTTCCCGCACCTCATGTTTGTAAGTGACAATATGCACCCATGTGTAACGAGAGTAATCCTCAACAATAACAAAGCCATATGGAGATGCATCATTTGTAACTGCAGAATAATGATTAGGACCAAAGAGATCCATGTGAAGCAATTCAAATGGTCGAGTGGTAGTCATAATAGTCTTCGCTGGATGCTTGGCCTTGGTCATCTTTCCAGCTTCACAGGCTCCGCACAAGTGATCCTTGAGGAATTTGACATTCTCAATGCCAATGACATGCTTCTTCTTCGCGAGCGTGTGCAGATTCCTCATGCCAGCATGACCAAGTTGTCGATGCCATAGACAGCCTTCTGAAGCTTCTGCAAGGAGACATATAGCTGGTTGTGGTCTTGTAGAGAAATCAACAATATACAGATCTCCTCTCCTAAATCCTTCGAAGACTTTGGAATTGTCAGCTTCCATAATCACAACACAACATACTTGCCAAAGATGACAACCATATCAAGATCACAAAGCATTGAGACTGATATGAGGTTGTATCCTAAGGACTCGACAAGCATGAGTTTGTCCATGTGTCGATCCTTTGTGATCGCAACCTTACCTAGACCCAATACCTTGCTTTTGCCTTTGTCAGCGAAGAGGATATGCTTCAGATGCGATGGAGATAAGGGAATGTCCATCAATAGATTCTTGTCACCAGTCATGTGATTTGTACATCCACTTTCGAGGACCCACTCATTTGCCTTGGGTTGATCATCCTGCAGATGAATTAGTGCAACTTACGAACTCGTATACTTCATCAGTGAAGAATATGGCTTCAAATTCATCAGATCAAGTCATCAAGCACTAGAACAGATAAAACAGTATGAGGACGTGAGAAATGAGGATTCATTTCTTCGTGATTAGCCTGCATCCTATCAGGCACCTTCAGGTCTCCAGCAAATTCTTCAGACGTATGAGCACGTCTGGAGACCTGACCCTGCATAAGAGATTAGTTCCTTTTCTTCACCACCCACATTTGAAGGGGTGGCAAAGAGTTCATCATTCTGCGAGCTCCATACGAGAATTGTGGCATTGAAACCAATCCACTTTGTTTCACATAAGAGGAGTTAGGATAAGCATATGAATAAGCAGAGAAATTCTTCGAGGACTCATGAACATAATGGTTTGAAGAATAATGCTCATATTCATAGCCCTTAAATCTTCCCTGCGAATATAAGTGTTAGCACGATGATGTTCATATGAGGACTTTGATCCTTTTGAGGATTTTGATCCACGTGAGGAATTTGGTCCGTATGAAGATTTTGATCTGGGGTTCCTATTCTTCACAGGTGGTGTCATGATGACATTCACCTGAAGATTTTCGAGGCACCTTTTGGGAACCCAGATTTTCTTCATATGGGAACCGTTCCTGCAGTTAGTGCCAACATATCTAGCAAATACTTCACCATTCTGATTTTTGAACAGTTTATAGCTGGAGTCAAATGACTCATCAGAAGAATGAGGAGATTCACATGTAAAGCCAGATAAAGTAGATGGATCTACTGGAGGTCCCTTTGCAGCAACCCATGAGGTTTTGGGATACTGCTCAGGCTTCCAGTATGTACCATCAGCATTGAGTTTACTCTCAAAGGCAATACCCTCTTTCCTAGGGTTCCTGTTGAGGATCTGCTTTTTAAGCACATCACAAAGAGCCTGATGCCCTTTGAGGCTTTTGTACATGTCTGTCATGTACAATTCCTTCAGCCCTGCATCATCAGTGATACTAGCATTGTCCTCAGATGAGGAATTAGTGATAGCAGAGACAGGTGAAGAATTTGTAACATTAGAAGCATTTGAACATTCAGGTGAGGAATTAGCAGATTCACGTTCAATGCACTTCAAACATGGATGAACAAATTCTTCCTGAGCAGCGCTGATTTGTTGAGCAAGTAATGAATCGTGCTCCTTCTGAAGATCTTCATAACTCACCCTTAGCTTTTCAAGATCTTGCTTTCTTTGAAGAAATTCATAAGAAAGCTTCTCATGATCAGATAAGAGAGTGTTATGATGACCTTGAAGGTTGTCAAACCTAGACTGAAGTCTCTGAAGATTTGCAGTCAAGGTTTTAGTGCGATCCATTTCTTCACCCAACATATCATCACTTTTGTCTAGCATGTTTTGAACCTTTTCAAAAGCCTTTTGTTGTTTCACAGCAATCTTAGCAAGTCTAGAGTAGCTAGCTAGGCTTGAGGTTTTCATCAGATTCATCCTCACTTGATTCAGAGGAGGGGTATTTGAGTACCTTGGCACCTTTTGCCATGAAGCAATAGGTGGGAACGTAGTCATCATCGCCTTCATCAGCCTTGTTGGTGGAGCCATTTTCTTCAGTGTTGAAGATGGACTTGCTGACGAACGCAGTAGCGAGAGCTAGACTCTTGATACGTCTCCAACGTATCTATAATTTTTGATTGCTCCATGCTATTATATATTCTGTTTTGGATGTTTAATGGGCTTATTTATACACTTTTATATTATTTTTGGGACTAACCTATTAACCCAAGGCCCAGTGCAAATTGCTGTTTTTTGCCTATTTCAGTGTTTCGCAGAAAAAGAATAACGGAGTCCAAATGGAATGAAACCTTTGGGAGCGTGATTGTTGGAACAAACGTGATCCAGAGGACTTGGAGTGGACGTCAAGCAATCAACGAGGAGGCCACGAGGCAGGGGGCGCGCCTACCCCCTGGGCGCGCCCTCCACCCTCGTGCGCCCCTCGTGGCTCCACTGACCTACTTCCTGAAGGAAATATGCCCTAGAGGCAATGATAAAGTTATTATTTATTTCCTTATTTCATGATAAATGTTTATTATTCATGCTAGAATTGTATTAACCGGAAACTTGATACATGTGTGAATACATAGATAAACAGAGTGTCACTAGTATGCCTCTACTTGACTAGCTCGTTGAATCAAAGATGGTTAAGTTTCCTAGCCATAGACATGAGTTGTCATTTGATTAACGGGATCACATCATTAGAGAATGATGTGATTGACTTGACCCATTCCGTTAGCTTAGCATTCGATCGTTTAGTATATTGCTATTGCTTTCTTCATGACTTATACATGTTCCTATGACTGAGATTATGCAACTCCCGAATACCGGAGGAACATTTTGTGTGCTACCAAACGTCACAACGTAACTGGGTGATTATAAAGGTGCTCTACAAGTGTCTCCGAAGGTACTTGTTGGGTTGGCATAGATCGAGATTATGATTTGTCACTCCGGTTGTCGGAGAGGTATCTCTGGGCCCTCTTGGTAATACACATCACTATAAGCCTTGCAAGCAATGCAAATAATGAGTTAGTTGTGGAATGATGTATTACGGAATGAGTAAAGAGACTTGCCGGTAACGAGATTGAACTAGGTATTGAGATACCGACGATCGAATCTTGGGAAAGTAACATACCAATAACAAAGGGAACAATGTATGTTGTTATGCGGTTTGACCGATAAAGATCTTCGTAGAATATGTGGGAGCCAATATGAGCATCCAGGTTCCGCTATTGGTTATTGACCGAAGACGAATCTCGGTCATGTCTACATAGTTCTCGAACCCGTAGGGTCCGCACGCTTAACGTTCGGTGACGATCGGTATTATGAGTTTATGTGTTTTGATGTACCGAAGGTAATTCGGAGTCTCGGATGAGATCGGGGACATGACGAGGAGTTTCAAAATGGTCGAGACATAAAGATCGATATATTGGATGACTATATTCGGACATCGGAAAGGTTCCGAGTGATTCGGGTATTTATCGGACTACCGGAGAGTTACGGGAATTCGCCGGGGAGTATATGGGCCTTATTGGGCTTTAGGGGAAAGAGAGAGGGGAGGCTGCGTGCCCCCAAGGCCTAGTCCGAATTGGACTAGGGGGAGGGGCGGCGTCCCCTCCTTCCTTCTCTTCTCTTTTCCCTTTCCTTCTCTCCTACTCCTACTACATGGAAGGGGGGGGATCCTACTCCCAGTGGGAGTAGGACTCCCCAGGGCGCGCCATAGTAGAGGGCCGGCCCTCCCCCTCCTCCACTCCTTTATATACGGGGGAGGGGGGCACCCCATGGACACACAAGTTGATCATTGATCTCTCTTAGCCGTGTGCGGTGCCCCCCTCCACCATAATCCACCTCGGTCATATCGTAGCGGTGCTTAGGCGAGGCCCTGCGACGGTAGCTTCATCAACATCGTCACCACGCTGTCGTGCTGACGAAACTCTCCCTCGAGCTCTACTGGATCGTGAGTTCGCGGGACGTCACCGAGCTGAACGTGTGCTGAACGCGGAGGTGCCGTACGTTCGGTACTGAGGATCGGTCGATCGTGAAGACGTACGACTACATCAACCGCGTTGTCATAATGCTTCCGCTTAAACGGTCTACGAGGGTACGTGGACGACACTCTCCCCTCTCGTTGCTATGCATCACCATGATCTTGCGTGTGCGTAGGAATTTTTTTGAAATTACTACGTTCCCCAACAGTGGCATCCGAGCCAGGTTTATGCGTAGATGTTATATGTACGACTAGAACACAAGTGAGTTGTGGCCGATACAAGTCATACTGCTTACCAGCATGTCATACTTCCGTTCGGCGGTATTGTTGGATGAAGCGGCCCGGACCGACATTACGCGTATGCTTACACAAGACTGGTTCTACCGACGTGCTTTGCACACAGGTGGCTGGCGGGTGTATGTTTCTCCAACTTTTTAGTTGAACTGAGTGTGGCTACGCCCGGTCCTTGAGAAGGTTAAAACATCACTAACTTGACGAACTATCGTTTGTGGTTTTGATGCGTAGGTAAGAACGGTTCTTGCTCAGCCCGTAGCAGCCACATAAAACTTGCAACAACAAAGTAGAGGACGTCTAACTTGTTTTTGCAGGGCATGTTGTGATGTGATATGGTCAAGACATGATGCTATATTTTATTGTATGAGATGATCATGTTTTGTAACAGAGTTATCGGCAACTGGCAGGAGCCATATGGTTGTCGCTTTATTGTATGCAATGCAATCGCCCTGTAATTGCTTTACTTTATCACTAAGCGGTAGCGATAGTCGTAGAAGCAATAGTTGGCGAGACGACAACGATGCTACGATGGAGATCAAGGTGTCGCGCCGGTGACGATGGTGATCATGACGGTGCTTTGGAGATGGAGGTCAAAGGCACAAGATGATGATGGCCATGTCATATCACTTATAATGATTGCATGTGATGTTTATCCTTTATGCATCTTATTTTGCTTTGATTGACGGTAGCATTATAAGATGACCTCTCACTAAATTTCAAGGTATAAGTGTTCTCCCTGAGTATGCACCATTGCGAAAGTTCGTCGTGCCGAGACACCACGTGATGATCGGGTGTGATAAGCTCTACGTTCAAATACAACAGGTGTAAGCCAGTTTTGCACACGCAGAATACTTGGGTTAAACTTGACGAGCCTAGTATATGCAGATATGGCCTCGGAACACTGGAGACCGAAAGGTCGAACGTGAATCATATAGTAGATATGATCAACATAGTGATGTTCATCATTGAAAACTACTCCATCTCACGTGATGATCGGACATGGTTTAGTTGATATGGATCATGTGATCACTTATATGATTAGAGGGATGTCTATCTAAGTGGGAGTTCTTAAGTAATATGATTAATTGAACTTTAATTTATCATGAACTTAGTCCTGGTAGTATTAGCATATCTATGTTGTAGATCAATAGCTCACGTTTAGCTCCCCTGTTTTATTTTTGATATGTTCCTAGAGAAAACTAAGTTGAAAGATGTTAGTAGCAATGATGCGGATTGGATCCGTGATCTGAGGATTATCCTCATTGCTGCACAGAAGAATTATGTCCTTGATGCACCGCTAGGTGACAGACCGATTGCAGGAGCAGATGCAGACGTTATGAACGTTTGACAATGCTCGGTATGATGACTACTTGATAGTTTAGTGCACCATGCTTTACGGCTTAGAACCGGGACTTAAAAGACGTTTTGAACGCCAGAGAGCATATGAGACGTTCCAAGAGTTGAAATTGGTATTTCATACTCATGCCTGTGTCAAGAGGTATGAGACCTCTGACAGTACTTTTCCTACAAGATGGAGGAGAATAGCTCAACCAGTGAGCATGTGCTCAGATTGTCTGGGTACTACAATTGCTTGAATCAAGTGGGAGTTAATCTTCCAGATAAGATAGTAATTGACAGAGTTCTCTAGTCACCATCACCAAGTTACTGGAACTTCTTGATGAACTATATAATATGCAAGGGATGACGAAAGTAATTCCCAAGCTCTTCGCAACGCTGAAATCGACGAAGGTAGAAATCAAGAAAGAGCATCAAGTGTTGATGGTTAACAAGACCACTAGTTTCAAGAAAAAGGGCAAAAGGGATAGAAGGGGAACTTCAAGAGGAACGGCAAGCAAGTTGCTGCTCAAGTGAAGAAGCCCAAGTCTGGACCTAAGCCTGAGACTGAGTGCTTCTACTGCAAAGGAAATGATCACTGGAAGTGGAACTGCCCCTAGATACTTGGCGGATAAGAAGGATGGCATAGTGAACAATGGTATATTGGATATACATGTTATTGACGTGTACTTTACTAGTGTTTATAGCAACCCCTCGGTATTTGATACTGGTTCAGTTGCTAAGAGTAGTAACTCGAAACGGGAGTTGCAAAATAAACAGAGACTAGTTAAGGGCGAGGTGACGATGTGTGTTGGAAGTGATTCCAAGGTTGATAAGTTCACCATCGCACACTCCCTTTACCTTCGGGATTAGTGTTGAACCTAAAATAAATTTTATTTGGTGTTTGCGTTGAGCATGAATATGATTGGATCATGTTTATTGCGATACGGTTATTCATTTAAGTCAAAGAATAATTGTTGTTATGTTTACATGAATAAAACCTTCTATGGTCATACACCCAATGTAAATGGTTTATTGAATCTCGATCGTAGTGATACACATATTCATAATATTGAGGCCAAAAGATGCAAAGTTAATAATGATAGTGCAACTTATTTGTGGCACTACCGTTTAGGTCATATTGGTGTAAAGCGCATGAAGAAACTCCATGCCGATGGGCTTTTGGAATCACTTGATGCTTGTGAACCATGCCTCATGGGCAATATGACCAAGACTCCGTTCTCCGGAACAATGGAGCGAGCAACTGACTTATTGGAAATAATACATACTGATGTATGCGGTCTGATGAGTGTTGAGGCTCGCGGCGGGTATCATTATTTTCTGACCTTCACAGATGATTTGAGCAGATATAGGTATATCTACTTAATGAAACATAAGTCTGAAACATTTGAAAAGTTCAAAGAATTTCAGAGTGAAGTGGAAAATCATCATAACAAGAAAATAATGTTTCTACGATCTGATCGTGGAGGTGAATATTTGAGTTACGAGTTTGATCTTCATTTGAAACAATGTGGAATAGTTTCGCAACTTACGCCACCCAGAACACCACAACGTAATGGTGTGTCCGAACGTCATAACCGCACTTTATTAGATATGGTGCGATCTATGATGTCTCTTACCGATCTACCACTATCGTTTTGGGGTTATGCATTATAGACAGTTGCATTCACGTTAAAATAGGGCACCATCTAATCAATTAAGACGACACTGTATGAACTATGGTTTGGCAAGAAACCTAAGCTGTCGTTTCTTAAAGTTTGGGGTTGCGATGCTTATGTGAAAAAGTTTCAACCTGATAAGCTCGAGCCCAAATCGGAGAAGTGCGTCTTCATAGGATACCCAAAAGAAAATGTTGGGTACACCTTCTATCACAGATCCGAAGGCAAGACATTCGTTGCTAAGAATGGATCCTTTCTAGAGAAGGAGTTTCTCTCGAAAGAAGTGAGTGGGAGGAAAGTAGAACTTGATGAGGTAACTGTACCTGCTCCCTTATTGGAAAGTAGTTCATCACAGAAATCTGTTCCTGTGACTCCTAGACCAATTAGTGAGGAAGCTAATGATGATGATCATGTAACTTCAGATCAAGTTACTACCGAACCTCGTAGGTCAACCAGAATGAGATCCGCACCATAGTGGTACGGTAATCCTATTCTGGAGGTCATGTTACTTGACCATGATGAACCTACGAACTATGAGGAAGCGATGATGAGCCCAGATTCCGCGAAATGGCTTGAGGCCATGAAATCTGAGATAGGATCCATGTATGAGAACAAAGTGTGGACTTTGGTTGACTTACCCGATGATCGGCAAGCCATAGAAAATAAATGGATCTTCAAGAGGAAGACATACGCTGATAGTAGTGTTACTATCTACAAAGCTAGACTTGTCGAAAAAGGTTTTGACAAAGTTCAAGGTGTTGACTACGATGAGATTTTCTCACTCGCAGCGATGCTTAAGTCTGTCCGAATCATGTTAGCAAATTGCCACATTTTATGAAATCTGGCAAATGGATGTCAAAACTACATTCCTTAATGGATTTCTTGTATATGATGCAACCAGAAGGTTTTGTCGATCCTAAAGGTGCTAACAAAATGTGCAAGCTCCAACGATCCATCTATGGACTGGTGCAAGCATCTCGGAGTTGGAATATACGCTTTGATGAGTTGATCAAAGCATATAGTTTTATACAGACTTGCGGTGAAGCCTGTATTTACAAGAAAGTGAGTAGGAGCACTACAACATTTCTGATAAGTATATGTAAATGACATATTGTTGATCGGAAATAATGAAGAATTTTCTGGAAAGCATAAAGGAGTATTTGAAAGGAGTTTTTCAAAGAAAGATCTCAGTGAAGCTACTTACATATTGAGCATCAAGTTCTATAGAGATAGATCAAGACGCTTGATAAGTTTTTTCAATGAGTACATACCTTGACAAGATTTTGAAGTAGTTCAAAATGGAACAGTCAAAGAAAGAGTTCTTGCCTGTGTTACAAGGTGTGAAGTTGAGTAAGACTCAAAGCCCGACCACGGCAGAAGATAGAGAGAGAATGAAAGTCATTCCCTATGCCTCAGCCATAGGTTCTATAAAGTATGCCATGCTGTGTACCAGGCCTATTTTATACCCTACACAGAGTTTGGCAAGGGAGTTCAATAGTGATCTAGGAGTAGATCACTGGACAGCGGTCAAAATTATCCTTAGTGGAATAAGGATATGTTTCTCGATTATGGAGGTGACAAAAGGTTCGTCGTAAAGGGTTACGTCGATGCAAGTTTTGACACTGATCCAGATGACTCTAAGTCTCAATCTGGATGCATATTGAAAGTGGGAGCAATTAGCTAGAGTAGCTCCGTGCAGAGCATTATTGACATAGAAATTTGCAAAATACATACGGATCTGAATATGGCAGACCCGTGACTAAACTTCTCTCACAAGCAAAACATGATCACACTTTAGTACTCTTTGGGTGTTAATCACATAGCGATGTGAACTAGATTATTGACTCTAGTAAACCCTTTGGGTGTTGGTCACATGACGATGTGAACTATGGGTGTTAATCACATGGTGATGTAAACTATTGGTGTTAAATCACATGGGGATGTGAACTAGATTATTGACTCTAGTGCAAGTGGGAGACTAAAGGAAATATGCCCTAGAGGCAATAATAAAGTTATTATTTAGTTCCTTATTTCATGATAAATGTTTATTATTCATGCTAGAATCGTATTAACTAGAAACTTGATACATGTGTGAATACATAGACAAACAGAGTGTCACTAGTATGCCTCTACTTGACTAGCTCGTTGAATCAAAGATGGTTAAGTTTCCTAGCCATAGACATGAGTTGTCATTTGATTAACGGGATCACATCATTAGAGAATGATGTGATTGACTTGGCCCATTCCGTTAGCTTAGCATTTGATCGTTCAGTATATTGCTATTGCTTTCTTCATGACTTATACATGTTCCTATGACTATGAGATTATGCAACTCCCGAATACCGAAGGACCACTTTGTGTGCTACCAAACGTCACAATGTAACTGGGTGATTATAAAGGTGCTCTACAGGTGTCTCCGAAGGTACTTGTTGGGTTGGCATAGATCGAGATTAGGATTTGTCACTCCGATTGTCGGAGAGGTATCTCTGGGCCCTCTCAGTAATACACATCACTATAAGCCTTGCAAGCAATGCAACTAATGAGTTAGTTGCGGGATGATGTATTACGGAATGAGTAAAGAGACTTGCCGGTAACGAGATTGAACTAGGTATTGAGATACCGACGATCGAATCTCGGGCAAGTAACATACCGATGACAAAGGGAACAACGTATGTTGTTATGCGGTTTGACCGATAAAGATCTTCGTAGAATATGTGGGAGCCAATATGAGCATCCAGGTTCCGCTATTGGTTATTGACCGAAGACGAGTCTCGGTCATGTCTACATAGTTCTCGAACCCGTAGGGTCCGCACGCTTAACGTTCGGTGACGATTGGTATTATGAGTTTATGTGTTTTGATGTACCGAAGGTAGTTCGGAGTCCCGGATGAGATCAAGGACATGACGAGGAGTCTCGAAATGGTCGAGACGTAAAGATCGATATATTGGACGACTATATTCGGACATCGGAAAGGTTCCGAGTGATTCCGGTATTTATCGGAGTACCGGAGAATTACGGGAATTCGCCGGGGAGTATATGGGCCTTATTGGGCTTTAGGGGAAAGAGAGAGGGGAGGCTGCGCCCCCCCAAGGCCTAGTCCGAATTGGACTAGGGTGAGGGGCGGCGCCCCCTCCTTCCTTCTATTCTCTTTTCCCTTTCCTTCTCTCCTACTCCTACTACATGGAAGGGGGGGGGGGGAATCCTACTCCCGGTGGGAGTAGGACTCCCCAGGGCGCGCCATAGTAGAGGGCCGGCCCTCCCCCTCCTCCACTCCTTTATATACGGGGGAGGTGGCACCCCATGGACACACAAGTTGATCATTGATCTCTCTTAGCCGTGTGCGGTGCCCCCCTCCACCATAATCCACCTCGGTCATATCGTAGCGGTGCTTACGCGAAGCCCTGCGACGGTAGCTTCATCAACATCGTCACCACGCCATCGTGCTGACGAAACTCTCCCTCGAGCTCTACTGGATCGTGAGTTCGCGGGACGTCACCGAGCTGAACGTGTGCTGAACGCGGAGGTGCCGTACGTTCGGTACTGAGGATCGGTCGATCGTGAAGAAGTACGACTACATCAAACGCGTTGTCATAACGCTTCCGCTTAAACGGTCTACGAGGGTACGTGGACGACACTCTCCCCTCTCGTTGCTATGCATCACTATGATCTTGCGTGTGCGTAGGATTTTTTTTGAAATTACTACGTTCCCCAACACTTCTTCCTCCTATATATACCTACGTCCCCCGAAACCATCGAGGAGCACCACGAAAACCTAATTCCACCGCCGCAACCTTCTGTACCCGTGAGATCCCATCTTGGGGCCTTTTCCGGCGCTCCGCCGGTGGGGGCTATTGGAAATATGCCCTAGAGGCAATAATAAAATGGTTATTATTGTATTTCCTTGTTCATGATAATTGTCTATTGTTCATGCTATAATTGTATTAACTGGAAACCGTAATACATGTGTGAATACATAGACCACAACATGTCCCTAGTAAGCCTCTAGTTGACTAGCTCGTTGATCAATAGATGGTTATGGTTTCCTGACCATGGACATTGGATGTCATTGATAACGGGATCACATCATTAGGAGAATGATGTGATGGACAAGACCCAAACCTAAGCATAGCACAAGATCGTGTAGTTCGTCTGCTAGAGCTTTTCTAATGTCAAGTATCATTTCCTTAGACCATGAGATTGTGCAACTCCCGGATACCGTAGGAATGCTTTGGGTGTACCAAACGTCACAACGTAACTGGGTGACTATAAAGGTGCACTACAGGTATCTCCGAAAGTGTCTGTTGGGTTGGCACGAATCGAGACTGGGATTTGTCACTCCGTATGATGGAGAGGTATCTCTGGGCCCACTCGGTAATGCATCATCATAATGAGCTCAATGTGACTAAGTAGTTAGTCACGGGATCATGCATTACGGAACGAGTAAAGTGACTTGCCAGTAACGAGATTGAACGAGGTATTGGGATACCGGCGATCGAATCTCGGGCAAGTAACATACCGATTGACAAAGGGAATTGTATACGGGATTGATTGAATCCCCGACATCGTGGTTCATCCGATGAGATCATCGTGGAACATGTGGGAGCCAACATGGGTATCCAGATCCCGCTGTTGGTTATTGGCCGGAGAACGTCTCGGTCATGTCTGCATGGTTCCCGAACCCGTAGGGTCTACACACTTAAGGTTCGATGATGCTAGGGTTATAGGGAATAGATATACGTGGTTACCGAATGTTGTTCGGAGTCCCGGATGAGATCCCGGACGACACGAGGAGTTCCGGAATGGTCCGGAGGTAAAGAATAATATATAGGAAGTGAGGTTTTGGCCACCGGAAGAGTTTCGGGCGTCACCGGTAATGTACCGGGACCACCGGAGGGTTCCGGGGGTCCACCGGGAGGGGCCACCAACCCCGGAGGCCTGCGTGGGCCAAGTGTGGGAAGGGACCAGCCCCTAGGTGGGCTGGTGCGTCTCCCACAAGAGGCCCAAGGCGCATGGAAAAGGGGAAACGAGAAAACCCTAGGCTCAGATGGGCCTAAGGCCCACCTAGGGTGCGCCCCTCCTCTCTCCCCCTCTTGGCCGCCCCCTCCATCCAATCTAGGGCTGGCCGCCACCCCTAAGGGGGGAACCCTAGATGGGGGCGCAGCCCCTCCCCTTCCCCTATATATAGTGGGGGTTTTGGGGCTGCCATAGACATGAGTCTCCCTCTCTCTTGGCGCAGCCCTACCCCTCTCCCTCCTCGTCTCTCGCAGTGCTTGGCGAAGCCCTGCTGGAGTGCCACGCTCCTCCATCACCACCATGCCGTTGTGCTGCTGCTGGACGGAGTCTTCCCCAACCTCTCCCTCTCTCCTTGCTGGATCAAGGCACGGGAGACGTCACCGGGCTGCATGTGTGTTGAACGCGGAGGCACCGTTGTTCGGTGCTTAGATCGGATTCGGCCGCGATCTGAATTGCTTCGTGTACGACTCCACCAACCACGTTCTTGCAACGCTTCCGCATCGCGATCTTCAAGGGTATGAAGATGCACTCCCCTCTCTCTCGTTGCTAGTTAATCCATAGATTGATCTTGGTGATGCGTAGAATTTTTTTGAATTTCTGCTACGTTTCCCAACAAGGGCATCGATCACGGAGGGCTTCTACATCAACACCATAGCCTCTTCGATGATGCGTGAGTAGTTTACCATAGACCTTCGGGTCCATAGTTATTAGCTAGATGGCTTCTTCTCTCTCTTTGGATCTCAATACAAAGTTCTCCTCGATCTTCTTGGAGAACTATTCGATGTAACTCTTTTTGCGGTGTGTTTGTCGAGATCCGATGAATTGTGGGTTTATGATCAAGATTATCTATGAACAATATTTGAATATTCTCTGAATTCTTTTATGTATGATTGGTTATCTTTGCAAGTCTCTTCGAATTATCAGTTTGGTTTGGCCTACTAGATTGATCTTGCTTGCAATGGGAGAAGTGCATAGCTTTGGGTTCAATCATGCGGTGCTCAATCCCAGTGACAGTAGGGGAAACGACACGTATTGTATTGTTGCCATCGAGGATAAAAAGATGGGGTTTATATCATATTGCTTGAGTTTATCCCTCTACATCATGTCATCTTACCTAATGCGTTACTTTGTTCTTATGAACTTAATACTCTAGATGCATGCTGGATAGCGGTCGATGTGTGGAGTAATAGTAGTAGATGCAGGTAGGAGTCGGTCTACTTGTCACGGATGTGATGCCTACATACATGATCATGCCTAGATATTCTCATAATTATGCACTTTTCTATCATTTGCTCGACAGTAATTGGTTCACCCACTGTAGTACTTATGCTATCTTGAGAGAAGCCACTAGTGAAGCCTATGGCCCCTGGGTGTATTTTCCATCATATAAGTTTCCAATCTATTTTTACTTTGCTTTCTTAACTTTTAGTCTGTATCATAAAAATACCAAAAATATTATCATCTCTATCAGATCTCACTTTTGCAAGTGGCCGTGAAGGGATTGACAACCCCTTTATCACGTTGGTTGCAAGGTTCTTATTTGTTTGTGTAGGTACGAGGGACTTGCGTGTGGCCTCCTACTGGATTGATACCTTGGTTCTCAAAAACTGAGGGAAATACTTACGCTACTTTGCTGCATCACCCTTTCCTCTTCAAGGGAAAAACCAACACATGCTCAAGAGGTAGCAACTTGCCACACCAGATTCTGACTCCTCAGATGCCTTCTCTTCCTCATGTTCCTCAGATTCAGCTTCAGAGTCCATTTCCTTGCCAATGAATGCCCGAGCCTTCTTGGAGCTGCTCTTCTTGTGAGATGAAGACTTCGAGGATTTTGATGATGAAGACTTTGAAGATTTCTTCTTCTTCTTTGAGTCATCAGAACTGTAATCTTTGTATTTCTTCTTCTTTGATTCCTTCTCCCACTGAGGACAGTCTTGAATGTAGTGACCGGGTTTCTTGCATTTGTGGCAAAGTCTCTTCTTATAGTCACTGGATGAGGAATCATTACTCCTTGAGGATTTTCCAAAGCGACCACATCGTGAGAACTTCTGAAATTTCTTCACGAGCAATGCTAGCTCCTGGCTCAGTTCTTCAGGATCACCAAGACTACTACCAGAATCTTCACCTTCATATTCAGAGACAGCCTTGGCCTTCAGGGCACGTGATCTGCCATAGCTTGAACCATAGAGATCTCTCTTCTCAGCAAGCTGGAACTCATGAGTGTTTAGCCTCTCGAGGATATCAGCGGGATCGAGAGACTTGTAATCTCCACGTTCTTGTATCATCAGTGCCAGAGTATCAAATGAAGAATCAATCGATCTCAACAATTTCTTCAACACCTCATGGTCGGTGATGTCAATGGCACCAAGTGCTTGGAGCTCATTTGAGATGTCAATGAGGCAATCAAAGGTTTGCTGAACATTTTCATTGTCGAGTCTTTTGAAGCAGTTGAAGAAATTGCGAAGAACGTCAACTCGAGAGTCACGTTGTGTTGAGAATCCTTCATTGACCTTGGACAGCCTATCCTAGATAAGCTTAGCAGTTTCCAAAGCACTCACTCTTCCATACTGCCCTTTGCTCAGATGGCCACATATGATGTTCTTCGCTTGGGAATCGAGTTGCTTGAATCTCTTCACATCAGCAGCGTTTGATACGTCTCCAACGTATCTATAATTTTTTATTGTTCCATGCTATATTATATTCTGTTTTGGATGTTAATGGGCTTTATTATGCACTTTTATATTATTTTTGGGACTAACCTATTAACCGGAGGCCCAGCCCAGAATTGCTGTTTTTTGCCTATTTCAGTGTTTCGCAGAAAAAGAATATCAAACGGAGTCCAAACGGAATGAAACCTTCGGGAACGTGATTTTTGGAACAAACGTGATCCAGAGGACTTGGGCCCTACGTCAAGAAAGCAACCGGGAGGGCACGAGGTAGGGGGCGCGCCTACCCTCCCTGGGCGCGCCCTCCACCCTCGTGGGGCCCACGTTGCTCCACCGACGTACTTCTTCCTCCTATATATACCCATATACCCTGAAAACACCAGATACGGAGCAAAAACCCTATTTCCACCGCCGCAACCTTCTGTACCCGTGAGATCCCATCTTGGGGCCTTTTCCGGTGCTCCGTCGGAGGGGGCATTGATCACGGAGGGCTTCTACATCAACACCATAGCCTCTCCGATGATGTGTGTGTAGTTTACCTCAGACCTTCGGGTCCATAGTTATTAGCTAGATGGCTCCTCGATCTTCTTGGAGATCTATTCGATGTAATCTTCTTTTGCGGTGTATTTGTCGAGATCTGATGAATTGTGGGTTTATGATCAAGATTATCTATGAACAATATTTGAATCTCCTCTGAATTCTTTTATGTATGATTGGTTATCTTTGCAAGTCTCTTCGAATTATCAGTTTGGTTTGGCCTACTAGATTGATCTTTCTTGCAATGGGAGAAGTGCTTAGCTTTGGGTTCAATCTTGCCGTGTCCTTTCCCAGTGACAGCAGGGGCAGCAAGGCACGTATTGTATTGTTGCCATCGAGGATAAAAAGATGGGGTTTATATCATATTGCATAAGTTTATCCCTCTACATCATGTCATCTTACTTAAAGCATTACTCTGTTCTTATGAACTTAATACTCTAGATGCATGCTGGATAGCGGTCGATGTGTGGAGTAATAGT
The DNA here is from genome assembly GCF_002575655.3 of Aegilops tauschii subsp. strangulata. Taxonomy (NCBI): domain Eukaryota; kingdom Viridiplantae; phylum Streptophyta; class Magnoliopsida; order Poales; family Poaceae; genus Aegilops; species Aegilops tauschii. Next base: position 403,682,339 of record NC_053036.3, on the reverse strand, counting down.
AGTAGATGCAGAATCGTCTCGATCTACTTGTCGCGGATGTGATGCCTATATACATGATCATACCTAGATATTCTCATAACTATGCTCAATTCTATCAAATGCTCGACATTAATTCGTTTACCCACCATAATACTTATGCTCTTGAGAGAAGTCACTAGTGAAACCTATGGCCCCCGGGTCTTTTTTCCATCATATTAATCTTCCAACACTTAGCTATTTTTATTGCTGTTTATTTTACTTTGCATCTTTATCATAAAAATACCAAAAATATTATCTTATCATATCTATCAGATCTCACTCTCGTAAGTGACCGTGAAGGGATTGACAACCCCTTTATCGCGTTGGTTGCGAGGTTCTTATTTGTTTGTGTAGGTGCGTGGGACTTGTGCGTGATCTCCTACTGGATTGATACCATGGTTCTCAAAAATTGAGGGAAATACTTACGCTACTTTACTGCATCACCCTTTCCTCTTCAAGGGAAAACCAACGCAGTGCTCAAGAGGTAGCAAGAAGGATTTCTGGCGCCGTTGCCGGGGAGATTCAAGACAAGTCAAGACATACCAAGTACCCATCACAAACCCTTATCCCTCGCATTACATTATTTGCCATTTGCCTCTCGTTTTCCTCTCCCCCACTTCACCCTTGTCGTTTTATTCGCCCTCTCTTTTCCGTTTGCCTCTTTTCGCTCGCCTTTCCTTCGCCATGTCGGAACCAAAAAGAGTTGGGGGTTCTCTCCCGAGCTTGGAGGATCCTTCTATTCTATCTAAACTCATAAATAAAGCTATGGAAAAACTTGCCGGAGTTGTCAATGAGAGTCTTAATAATTTTGATGAAGATGATTCCAGAATTTTTCGTTATTTACTCGATGAATCCTTGAAAGATTCTTGGGATAGGCTGTTAAGGATCCGGGCTAGCTATGTACCCCAATATCAAATTGAGGTTTACCTAAAAAGCTTTTATGTTGGGTTGCCCGCTTCGTTCAAACAAGTTTTAGATTCTATTTTTGAAGAGGGTATTTTTGAAGGGGACCCCATAGATACCTATGAAAAGATGAAAACTATATTTGGGCACCCCATGAAAGAGAAAGTTGAATCCACATCTCTTTTGCTCTCCTACCAAAACGAATATATCAAAGAAATAAAAGCTAGCCTAGGTGCAAATTTCCGCAACGTGCTTAATCTTTCTTCTACCATTAATACCACGTGCTTTATCAAAATAGAAAGATTAATTCCATAGATAACAAGTTTGCTCTTTTCTTCCCTAAAACCAAAGATGGCAATACCTAGATCTACCCTTGGTTTTATGCCTAGCTAGGGGCGTTAAACGATAGCGCTTGTTGGGAGGCAACCCAATTTTATTTTTAGTTTTTTGCTTTTTGCTTCTGTTTAGGAATAAATATTTGATCTAGCCTCTGGTTAGATTTGTTTTTATGTTTTAATTAGTGTTTGTGCCAAGTTAAACCTATAGGATCTTCTTGGATGATAGTTATTTGATCTTGCTGAAAATTCCAGAAACTTTCTGTTCATGGAAACAGTTGTTAAAAATCACCAGAACGTGACAAAATATTGATTCCAATTTCTGATGATCAATAAACAAATTGTCTAGGTCGTCCTATTTTGGCTGAATTTTTGGAGTTCCAGAAGTTTGCGTTAGTTACATATTACTACAGACTGTTCTGTTTTTGACAGATTCTGTTTTTCGTGTGTTGTTTGCTTATTTTGATGAATATATGGATAGTAAAATAGTTTATGAACCACAGAGAAGTTGGAATACAGTAGGTTTAACACCAATATAAATAAAGAATGAGTTCATTACAGTACCTTGAAGTGGTGTTTTGTTTTCTTTCGCTAACGGAGCTCACAAGATTTTCTGTTAAGTTTTGTGTTGTGAAGTTTTCAAGTTTTGGGTAAAAGATTTGATGGATTATGGAACAAGGAGTGGCAAGAGCCTAAGCTTGGGGATGCCCATGGCACCCCAAGATAATCTAAGGACACCAAAAAGCCAAAGCTTGGGGATGCCCCGGAAGGCATCCCCTCTTTCGTCTACTTCCATCGGTAACTTTACTTGGAGCTATATTTTTATTCATCACATGATATGTGTTTTGCTTGGAGAGTCTTGTATTATTTGAGACTTTATTTTTTAGTTTGCCACAATCATCCTTGCTGTACACACCTTTTGATAGAGACACACATGATTTGGAATTTATTAGAATACTCTATGTGCTTGACTTATATCTTTTGAGCTATATAGTTTTTGCTCTAGTGCTTCATTTATATCTTTTAGAGCACGGTGGTGGATTTGTTTTATAGTAACTATTGTTCTCTCATGCTTCACTTATATTATTTCGAGTGTCCTACAAAACAGCATGGTAATTTGCTTAAATTGAGAAATTAGTCCTAAAGTAATAGGCATCCAAGATTAGTAAAAATTATCTTATGAGTGTGTTGAATACTATGAGAAGTTTGATGCTTGATAATTGTTTTGAGATATAAAGATGGTGATATTAGAGTCATGCTAGTTGAGTAATTGTGGATTTGAGGAATACTTGTGTTAGAGTTTGTGATTCCCGTAGCATGCACTTATGGTGAACCGTTATGTGATGAAGTCGGAGCATGATTTATTTATTGATTGTCTTCCTTATGAGTGGCGGTCGGGGACGAGCGATGGTCTTTTCCTACCAATCTATCCCCCTAGGAGCATGCGCGTAATACTTTGCTTTGATAACTTGTAGATTTTTGCAATAAATATATGAGTTCTTTATGACTAATGTTGAGTCCATGGATTATACACACTTCCTTCCTTCCACCATTGCTAGCCTCTCTAATACCGCGCACTTTTCGCCGGTATCATACACCCACCATATACCTTCCTCAAAACAGCCACCATACCTACCTATCATGGCATTTCCATAGCCATTCCGAGATATATTGCCATGCAACGTACCACCGTTCCGTTTATTATGACACGCTCCATCATTGTCATATTGCTTCGCATGATCATGTAATTGACATCGTATTTGTGGCAAAGCCACCGTTCATAATTCTTTCATACATGTCACTCTTGATTCATTGCATATCCCGGTACACCGTCGGAGGCATTCACATCTAAGTATTGAGTTGTAATTGTTGAGTTGTAAGTAAATAAAAGTGTGATGATCATCATTTTTAGAGCATTGTACCAAGTGAGGAAAGGATGATGGAGACTATGATTCCCCCACAAGTCGGGATGAGACTCCGGCCGAAAATAAAAAAAGAAGAAAAAAAGAGGCCAAAAAAAGAGAAAAAACCCAAATAAAAAAATGAGAGAAAAAGAGAGAAGGGACAATGTTACTATCCTTTTACCACACTTGTGCTTCAAATTAGCACCATGATCTACATGATAGAGAGTCTCCTATGTTATCACTTTCATATACTAGTGGGAATTTTTCATTATAGAACTTGGCTTGTATATTCCAATGATGGGCTTCCTCAAAATGCCCTAGGTCTTCGTGAGCAAGCAAGTTGGATGCACACCCACTTAGTTTCTTTTGTTGAGCCTTCATATACTTATAACTCTAGTGCATCCGTTGCATGGCAATCCCTACTCACTCACATTGATATGTATTAATGGGAGTCTCCATAGCTCATTGGTACGCCTAGTTGATGTGAGACTATCTTCTCCTTTTTTTGTCTTCTCCACAACCACCCTTCTATTCCACATATAGTGCTATATCCATGGCTCACGCTCATGTATTGCGTGAAGATTGAAAAAGTTTAAGAACACCAAAAGTATGAAACAATTTCTTGGCTTGTCATCGGGGTTGTGCATGATTTAAATACTTTGTGTGGTGAAGATAGAGCATAGCCAGACTATATGATTTTGTAGGGATAACTTTCTTTGGCCATGTTATTTTGAGAAGACATGACTGCTTAGTTAGTATGCTTGAAGTATTATTATTTTTATGTCAATATTAAATTTTTGTCTTGAATCTTTTGGATCTGAATATTCATACCACAATTAAGAGAATTACATTGAAAATTATGCCAACTAGCATTCCACATCAAAAATTCTGTTTTTATCATTTACCTACTCGAGGACGAGGAGGAATTAAGCTTGGGGATGCTTGATACGTCTCCAACGTATCTATAATTTTTGATTGTTCCATGCTATATTATATTCTATTTTGGATGTTAATGGGCTTTATTATACACTTTTATATTATTTTTGGGACTAACCTATTAACCGGAGGCCCAGCCCAGGATTGCTGTTTTTTGCCTATTTCAGTGTTTCACAGAAAAGAATATCAAACGGAGTCCAAACGGAATGAAACCTTCGGGAACGTGATTTTTGGAACAAACGTGATCCAGAGGACTTGGACCCTACGTCAAGAAAGAAACCAGGAGGGCATGAGGTAGGGGGCGCGCCTACCCCCTGGGCGCGCCCTCCACCCTCATGGGGCCCACGTTGCTCCACCGACGTACTTCTTCCTCCTATATATACCCTGAAAACATTAGATACGGAGCAAAAACCCTATTTCCACCACCGCAACCTTCTGTGCCCGTGAGATCCCATCTTGGGGCCTTTTCCGGCGCTCCGCCGGAGGGGGCATTGATCACGGAGGGCTTCTACATCAACACCATAGCCTCTCCGATGATGTGTGAGTAGTTTACCTTAGACCTTCGGGGTCCATAGTTATTAGCTAGATGGCGTCTTCTCTCTCTTTGGGTCTCAATACAAAGTTCTCCTCGATTCTCTTGGAGATCTATTCGATGTAATCTTCTTTTGCGGTGTGTTTGTCGAGATCCGATGAATTGTGGGTTTATGATCAAGATTATCTATGAACAATATTTGAGTCCTCTCTGAATTCTTTTATGTATGATTGGTTATCTTTGCAAGTCTCTTCGAATTATCAGTTTGGTTTGGCCTACTAGATTGATCTTTCTTGCAATGGGAGAAGTGCTTAGCTTTGGGTTCAATCTTGCGGTGCTTGATCCCAGTGAGAGTAGGGGAAACGACACGTATTGTATTGTTGCCATCGAGGATAAAAAGATGGGGTTTATATCATGTTGCATGAGTTTATCCTTCTACACCATGTCATCTTGCTTAAAGCGTTACTCTGTTCTTATGAACTTAATACTCTAGATGCATGCTAGATAGCGGCCGATGTGTGGAGTAATAGTAGTAGATGCAGGCAGGAGTCGGTCTACTTGTCACGGACATGATGCCTATATACATGATCATACCTAGATATTCTCATAACTATGCTCAATTCTATCAATTGCTCGACAGTAATTTGTTCACCCACCGTAATACTTATGCTATCTTGAGAGAAGCCACTAATGAAACCTATGGCCACCGGGTCTATTTTCCATCATATTGATTTCCCGTCAACAAGCTATTTCTTTCCTCATTTATTTTGCTTTCTTTACTTTTAATCTTTATCATAAAAATACCAAAAATATTATCTCAATTGCCTCAAGATGCACACGCATCTTATTCTTCCAGTAGGGGTAGTCCGTCCCATCGAAGGTAGGACACCCAGTACAGACCTTGATCATACCTGCAGTCGACATAACTAAAACTCCAGGCGGTTAAACCAAAATCACACAGAAAAAGGGAGTACCTTGCTCTGATACCAATTGAAAGTGCGTTATATCGACTAGAGGGGTGAATAGGCAATTTTTATGAATTCTTCACTGAGGAATTTCAGGGTGAGGAAATTCCTAAGCGAAGAACTACTTGCAGCGGAATAAGTACTCAGATGCAAACATAACAGAACATATGCATGGTCATCATGATGAAATGTAAACACACACAGAGTACAGGAAGCGTATACACAGGATAACACAGGATGAAGACAAACACACTGAAGAAATTGAACTGAGGAAATTGAGAAAGTCTTCAGTCAAAGTCTTCAAACAGATATGAACAAGCACACAACAACTGTAATGAGGAAATGAAAGAGTTGAGGAAATAGAATCAGTTGACTTGGTGAAGACAATGATTTGGTAGACCAGTTCCAACTGTTGTGACAGTTGTACGTCTGGTTGGAGCGGCTAGGTATTTAAACCTGAGGACACACAATCCTCACCGTATTCTCCTTGAGCTAAGGTCACACAGACCTCGCCCAATCACTCGTGGTAAGTCTTCAGGTGACTTCCAAACCTTCACAAACTCGGTCACTCGGTGATCCACAATTTCCTCTTGGATGCTCTAGACCATGATGCCTAACCGTCTGGAAGATGCACAGTCTTCAAAGGTAACAAGCGTCGGATCCACGCAGGATCAATCTCTTCAGTGATGCTCAATCACTTTGGGTTTGTAGGTGTTTGGGTTTGGGTTTCCTCACTTGATGATTTTCGCTCAAAGTCCTCGGAGGATGGGATGCTCTCAAATGACAAGTGTTAGTTTCTCTCGGAGCAGCTAACCAACTAGTGGTTGTAGGGGGCGGCTATTTATAGCCTAGGGAGCAGCCCGACATGATAAGACATGAATGCCCTTCAATGATATGACTGTGAGGTGGGTAGATATTTTGGGACAGCTGGCACGTAGCACAGCAACGGTCGGATATTTGAGGCTCAAATTCCTCAGGGCTATCATGTTCCTCACTTTTAGGCAATCCGCACTGGCGAATTCCTAACTCCTCAGTCAGAACAAATTCCGTAGAGACCAGAAGAGCTTCGTCTCTGTCACTGAAGAAATTGACTGAACTGTATGAGATTTCCAATGGCTTCACTCGAAGGGATTGGTAGGTGTAGGATTTTGAGTTGAGCATCACATGGAAATTTTTCCTTAGTATTTCCTCGACCCCCTTTAACAGTACGGTGTTTCCTATGATTCAAGAAGGGGAAAATGAAACTACGAAAACAAAAGTCTTCACACTCTATGTTCCTCGAATGAATACCAAGTCTTCAGGGTCACACCAATTTCTTCACTTTCAAAGTCTTCAGAAAGTCTTCATAAATCCAAAGTCTTCAGTCGAAGATATTCATTTTTAGGGGTCGACTTTCTCTGTAAATATCAGACTCCTCATAGACTTATAGACCTGTGTACACTCACAAACGCATCAGTCCCTTAACCTATAAGTCTTCAATACACCAAAATCACTAAGGGGCACTAGATGCACTTACAACTCATCTTCACAAATATCATATCACAGTTTAGATAGCAGATTAAAATTATTTGTAAATAATCACCCTGATGAAGAAAAAACACTAGAATAAACTTTCATTCCTTCTAAAAAAATGATTTCGCTCATTTCAAAAATAATAATCTCACTAAAATAAAAACTGATTTCACTCATTGATCTTGGTCTAAGAAGCCCCCACACTCAAATAGATTGAGTGAAATAAGTGAATTAAAACGTTGAAATTTAAGCATGTTTGGATTGTATTCAAAATTTATTATGTTCTAAAGGTCCTAGCGCTAGTAGTTAAAATATGTAAAGACATGAATGATTGAAATTGTCAATGAAAAAAAAGTTTGGGGGACTCCTCAACTGTTAGTCGAACTCATGCATGCAACTCTGCTCACCTGACCCATATGTCATAAAGTGGTGGGTCCTTGGATAGAAATACACACGCCACAAATCTGATAACAGAACAGAATACGGACTGGGATCCAGTGACTGGCCAGTCACGCCGTAACTGGCGGCCAGCCAACCGTTGGATGCAGGGGGCGGCCCAGATCGAACACTGCAGCAGAAAGCACTGTAGGTAATAATTTAGTCGTGGTACTTTAGGCGAGCACTGTGGACGAGTTACTATAGGACAAACACTGTATATATGGTACTGTTCACTCGGATTTGTCCGTCGATTTTAGATCGGACGGTGTGGATAGGGGGCAAGGCACGATATTGTTCATTCGTGACTGGAGACTAGCAAGTCACTGGATCTCGATACTTGGCATTATATATATATATATATATATATATTTTGATTGGCCTAAAGCTTGCCGATAGATACCGTTTCCACTAGAGATGTCTTTGTGCCCGGAAATGCCAAAGAAAAGGATTTGTAATTTCATGTCACTCTAGAAACCATTGCAAACATAATACTCGAAGTACTGTGATATAATGAAGAGGTGGTTTCGGACATCTTACATTCTCAAATAGTTAGTCTTAATTCTCTCAACATGCAAGGTGTCCATCTCAACGTCCCACTAAGCAATGCATTTAAGTCTTCTCACCCACTAAGCCATGCAGAATCTGCCACATAAGCGAGTCATGCATTGAACTTATAAATTACTATTATTTTTGCATTAAACTATGCATGTAATGCTGCCACATCATATATCCATGTTAGTCGTCCTTTCCATTTTAGTTTGAAATGACATTTTTAACTATAATTCAAAAGTATTCTATTTTAGACCGAAAGTGCTAATCTGAGCTCGAGCTCAGATGCACCTTATATATCAGTCGTCCAGTGGCGCTGAGATTCACAATCCTTTGTGTATATTCCTATGTATTTCGATTAGTATATCTGTCCTACCTACCACATTTAAAGCTACCGTCGCGGTCCCGCCCCACACGGCTCAGACGGTCATCTAAGTTATGGGCCACGTCTCAAGGTCCATCCCACTAACGGCCACTGTCCACACCAGCTACTTTATTTTACTGCGTCTCATCAGCAGGCCGTCCCCTCCACCGAGATCACCGTGTCACCGAAGGTTTTTAAAACCGGTGTGCACTGCTGACCGACCACTATATCCATTCACTACCTCCCCAACCTTTCACTATCTCCGCTCACTTGAAGATCCACACCCTAGCTGCTGCCAGACCGGAAGAACACCTCCGGGCTGCTCGTCAGAATCACTGCTAATTCTTGCTGCAGTCGACTACACCGGCTGAGCAGGTACACCGCCCCCACCCAATCTACTTACCTACAAAACCAATATAATTAGAACAAAACAGTATAGATCAGAACCTGTTCATGCATTTTGCCGCTCTGCTTCCAGTACGCAAAACTGTAAGAGTTCTCGTCAGAAGTAAGATCTCATGCTCTACTATCTATTTCGCACAGCTAGATCTAATTAATTATTTAACCGTTTATCCTTTTGCTGGGTGTACACTAGTGGGTCTAACTAATTCATTCACAAATATCAACCATACGAAACGTCAATCAGGTATTCTGGTCAATAAACGATTTTCCCCTGCATACAAAAACTTGCTGAACAATTTTTCTGCATCCTTTTACGCTAGACCCACAGCTATCTTTTCAATCCATGCTTTACATGTTCGATCTAAATGTTCAATTTTTTATAGGAAGATGTCCGATGAAGGCAACTGTGAGGGGGCCACGGCAGCTGACGATGTACCCACACCTAGCCACATGTCAGAACACACCGGAGAAGTGAAGCCAGGGACAAGACTTACGAATGTACTTACTTGTCAAGGTCCGATCTTGTGCAGCCCAACATCTTGTTGTAGAAGTGAAGCACATTCCTAACATTAGGTTCATCATGTTTATGCCAACTTTTTTTTCGAAACTTATCACCCATCCCCCCTTTCACTTCAACCCTCGCCTCCCTATTACCACCTTAAATTCCTAGCCATCCAGCTAGACACCCCCTGTGCCTGTGAAAGCACCAACAGGAGATGGTAGCGGTATTCTACCGCATGGTCTACTGCCGATACCGTCTTCTCCTTGGGCCATGTCAGTTCCATGTCTGTGCGGAGCAGCACCTACAATTCAAAACATTAATATAGACTGTCCAACTGGGAAGTATTCATTAGGAAAACATGGTCGCCACGACCATCATGGAGGCACGTACCATCTGAACCGCTTGCTGCACTTCCCGTCATGGCTGTCCATGGCTCTTCCACCCTACTTGGCCTCACCTAGACAATGTCATTTGCCACCAATGTATCCAAACCATCTTCGTTGCTACCAGGAAGATGTGCGGGCTCAGCGTCATCCTTGGTGTGTAGTATCCGGCATTATGCTCTTGATCGCCAGTTCCATAGCTCGGTTCTGGTCTGTCGAAGCACAAAAAATCAGCATCCATCAGTCACCCCCGCAACCATATTATAAGGACATCAACACTACCCTACTAATATAATGACTATCTTACATGTAAATATATTTTGCATGCAGAGCCACCCATCATTCTCAGGAATTCAGAGAAAACCCATTCAAACTCTCTGCAGTTTCATCACGGACAAGCACTCCAGCAAGTATCACACTCTGGAAATCATTATTCACACCAAAAAATAAGCCAAAAGGCATGGCATACAAATTGGTCTTGTAGCCGAAAAATGTGTTCTTGAGGGTACCCAAAAATCAGTGCTTCAATGATGAAATGACTGCAAAGTGTCGCACAACATAACACTTGAAAAGATTGTTGCGGACTTGAACTAATTATGACACTTTGTTACTGCAGCCCATGTCTTTGGTGTGTGACCTCTTTTTCCAAGTTAAATAGTGGAATTAACTTGGTTATCTTTGGATTTCTGTTGAAACTAGCGTGCTTTTTGCAACCATTGCGCTCTTAATTTCTTTTCCGATAATGCTGGGCCAAGACCTTTGGCTAAACTAGTCGGGTAAAACTCTAAAAGTAAGTTTAACTAATATCTGCACTGTAAATTTCATGAACGGTCTGTAGTTTAGAGAGGAATTTTTTAGGAGTTTACATGCTTCATAACTATCGCTCTTTCTCTATTCAAGATGCTGAAAGTGCAAGGTGACACACCAAATACCTGAACTACACTCATGAAGTGTCATATTCATTACAACTCTACCACAATGTTTGCATAAAGTGTCTGGTTCTTGCTTGATAATGATCACTCTTTCTCTGTTTAAGATAAGATAAGAAAATGTCCAGTTAAAAAAATAAATGTTGAAAGTGCTAGGAGGCTTGCCTCCATGCATAGTATGAAAAGAAGCTCAAGGATGAATCTGTCGCGTGAGTTGTATTTAATACGAGGTTTTGACATGAAATTTTGTACACAGTATGACAGTTATTATCTTGTTAACTCTTGGATAGTCACATATCTGTTCCTATGTTTTTCACCATTTAGACTTATGACTAGAACTCAGTTACAACATATATTCAATTATTATCTTCTGACATCTAGTCAGTTACTTGGATGGTTGTTGTCGGTGTCAAAACCGGCGGATCTCGGGTAGGGGTTCCCGAACTGTGCGTCTAAGGTGGATGGTAACAGGAGGTGGGGGACACAATGTTTACCTAGGTTCGGGCCCTCTCGATGGAGGTAATACCCTACTTCCTGCTTGATTGATCTTGATGATATGAGTATTACAAGAGTTGATCTACCACGAGATCGTAGAGGCTAAACCCTAGAAGCTAGCCTATGATTATGATTGTTGTTGTCCTACGGACTAAACCCTCCGGTTTATATAGACACCAGAGGGGGCTAGGGTTACACAGAGTCGGTTACAAGGGAGGAGATCTACATATCCGAATTGCCAAGCTTGCCTTCCACGCAAAGGAGAGTCCCACCCGGACACGGGACGAAGTCTTCAATCTTGTATCTTCATAGTCCAACAGTCCGGCCAAAGTATATAGTCCGGCTGTCCGAGGACCCCTAATCCAGGACTCCCTCAGTAGCCCCTGAACCAGGCTTCAATGAAGATGAGTCCGGCGCGCAGATTGTCTTCGGCATTGCAAGGCGGGTTCCTCCTCCGAATACTCCATAGAAGATTTTGAACACAAGGATCGTGTCCGGCTCGTTTTTCCCAGCCTGCCATTGCACGTGTTGTGAGGCGGTTTTATTGGCACGTCTTGTCGAAGCAGAGATCGTGTTCCCCTTATCACGGGATTCTCATCAATACGGGTGGGGGTAACCCAATCGTGCTTGTTAGTATGACTCCTCGATTTTAGGGAAGTTCCAAACGGCCACGCGGAGGACGCTTGATATTCGCCCTCTTTATAAAGGGGCCAAGGCCTGTCCTTTTCTTCTCGCGCTCGATCCTGACCGCCAAAATCTCGCACAGGATGCCTGCTCAAGGGCAGGTCATCCCCACTCCCGAACCCAATGAGAGTGTCGTATTTGTTTCCCACTTCCTCCGAGGGCTAGGCTTTAGTCTTGATCCCTTTGTTAGAGGGCTTATGTTCTATTACGGGCTCGATTTCCATGATCTAGCTCCAGATTCCATCCTTCACATCTCGTCGTTTATCGTCGTGTGTGAGGCCTTCCTCCGCATCACCCCACACTTTGGCTTATGGCTCAAGACCTTCAATGTGAAGCCGAAGATGATCGATGGGCGACACGCAGAATGCGGAGGTGCCATAATAAGCAAAGGCGTCGATGCTCCATGGCCAAAGGGTTGCTTCCCGGAGGTGTCCAACTTATGGCAGCGGGAGTGGTTTTACATCACATCTCCCCGAAGTGCAAAGTGGGTAGCTGCCCCCGCCTTCCGCTCGGGCCCCCCGCCACAACTGGCGTCATGGGTCAACAAGGGGCTGGACCGGGGCCAGTTAATGACGTGCCGACATTGCAAAGTCGCATCCGAGATCTCCTCAAGAGAGATGTCAGTCTTGTCAAGGTAATGCAAGTTATGCTAGTTCGTCGGGTCCTGCCATGCCAACGTCGATCTCTCCGTATGTGGGAGTTCAACCCGGAAGGACCGCGAACTATTTAGCAATTCTTCGGCGTGACGCTCGAAGAGATGTATGGATTGTTCTTCGGATCACGAATAAAGTGTCCGGACACCACCGAGGATGCGGGTCTCAACTGCAACCGTCCAGATACCCACGTAAGTAATTCTGCGGCCGAACATGCTGTCTTTTTATTTGTCACAACATCATTCTAAAAAAATCGCTCTTGGCCAGGACTGGATAAGAAAGGCGAAGATGATCAGGTGTTCGGCCCCCCTTCCCGAAGGCTCACCAGATCCTGTACTAGCCAGGATGCTTGAGCACGCACCTTATCAAGTGCCATCAGGGGAAGATAAAGGGAGGAATAAAGAAGCCGAAAGCGGGCCTCACGCATTACTCATCCAAACCGGGGGAATTAGGGTCTCCGCGAAGGAGGATAATCGGGGAGAAGAATCTAGAATTCCCTCTCCCCAAGGAAGGAAAAGGACCGCTTCTGAAGACTTGGAAACGAGGGTTTCCAAACGAGGGAAGAAACCTTCGCCAGGGGGCCCTGCCCCGGAGGGCGTCCTTACCGCATAGTGCCCGCAAGGGGGTCAGCCCTCCACCGAGCTGTAAGTGAACAAGAGTACTTTTGGTAAATATATCCTGCTTTATCTCCGAGGACAATAACCGAGACGTATGTCTTGCAGTCCGGATCGTAGCCCTTCTCGACAGAGTTCGTCTTCGGGGGATCTTCCCGGAGATGATGGAGAGCGAAATGCCTCCCCCCGTCTCCCCGCCTCCTGGGGCGGACGACCCTGAGGTGTCATCACGGAGGATTTCTCCTGATCCGCCGAGGCCAGAAGGTAACCCTTCGGCCACCCGAAGTCCAGAGTATTCGGCTCCTAAGGAGAGCAACAGAAAGAGTCTGGGATTGCCCGGTGCACACCGGACGTACTGATGGGCCTTTTGGAGCAAGCGGCTATCTCAGAGGAGCATCGTACTTTAATGGGTACGGTGGTTGAGAGGATTTCATCCGCCAAAAGTGGGTTGCATGAGGCTTTTACGAGCCTGCTAAGATGTTTTGAGGTATGAAAAGTAATATAAATTTTTTGATGGTACCGCACACGCTAGGTGTGCTCTATACAGATAGTAGCCCCTGAGACTCTGGTTGCTGTCCAGAGGCGGCAGACAGAGGATCATAGTCCCAGGTAATGATTGTGCTGCTTTCATGTGCAGGCGGCTGAGGGTCCGGTGGCTGGCCGGACTGCTGAGTTTGCCGGACTGAGGCGGCAACTTGACGCGGCTGATGCCGACATTGCGCTTGTGAACAAGCGGCTTGACGAGGCACAGGGTATGTATTTTCGGTTGGTCAACAATATTAAGAGGAGCATGATGCTAGTATCTATAATATGTTGTGGCTGCAGATGGAGCTGCCGTCGTGGAGACACTTCGGGCGGAACTTGCCCGAGCCAAGGAACAAGCCAGGAGAAGTGATGCGGCCGCCCTAAAGGCGGCCGAAGACTTAAGAGCCGAACAAGCTGCTCATCGCCAGAGCAAAGATAAAATAGCCAAGATGGCTGTTGAGCTGAAAGATGCCGCCGGCCGATATGAGCTTCTTGAAAAGGAAAACCAAGTGAAAGCGGCTGACCTGAAGAAAGCCGTGGACGCAGGCAAGGAAACCCGCTCTCAAACCAGAGCGGCGAAGGAGGAGCTCCGTCAAGCCGGAGATATCACGGCTGGGAAGCCTCTTTGTTGCGGACGAAGTTCGGAGATCCGAATTATGCCCCTCTGGATCAATTATGGAGTGCTGCAGATGCGTACTTGGACTTGGCAATGAGTGCTGCTGATGCGACTGAGTTTTTCAAAGATCAGAAAGATCATGAAGTGGAGAGATTGTTCTGGTTGCAGTTTAGTGCTCCAACGCGTCTTAAATGAACAAATGGCTGAGTGGGCCGAGCTCCATAGGTTGTCCGAACTTGCCATGAGGTCTGTCGTGGATCATCTTTGGCCGAAGGGACCAAGGCCGAATAGTTATTTTGGTTTAGTGCAACGATTCCTTGGTGTTGTGCCGCATATCGACGCTGTAAAGAGGTCGGCGTGCATAGAGGGTGCGCAGATGGCCCTTGCCCGTGTTAAGATGTACTAGGCAGAGATGGAGGCCACCGCTATTGCAACCCGGGATCCGGCCGTAGGCCAGGTCCCGGCTGAGCACTGTTTTGAAGAAGTCCTAGAAGGCACTCGTTTAATAGAGGATCAGTGCTCGAAGAGTATCATGTTCGAGTGACATGTGTCCCAATTGTAAAAACAATGCTATTTGGATTATAAAGACTGTGTTTATAATTTTGCCTGAAAGTATTATGATGCCTCCTGTGCGGCCGTTTATGTATGTATACAACCTGAAAGTTTGCAGTCGTCGGCTTCAGCCCCCACGCACATAATGCGGGGGTGTTCGGAAAAGCGCGTATTCACACTTCACCCAACGTCTTGGTCCATTAAGGAGGTGACAGTGCGGCGAACAAGGCAATCGGACTATATAGCTTTAACACTTTCACTTAGCCATAGGAGTTTGATGGCGGGGCTACGATATAGCCCCTGGTACATCCGCGCTCATCCGAATACGGTGCGCGTACATACATGACCGGGAAGCCGACCCTTCATTAATGCGGAGGAATCGCGAAGATTCCGCTGAGTCATCGAGTGGTTGACCAGTCTCGCGCTTTATCATGACAGTCAGTTTTCGGCTTTCTCTACTGAGGTGCTCATCCAGATGAATCAGGGCACAATCGCAGTAGTTCTCCCGGTGCCACCTTAGTCGATAGAGCGGAACGTAAGGTAGCAAAACACGGGAGCCGGGCAAACCCAACTACTGACCAAAGACATGATTCGGAGCTGATGCATATAAGGCCAAAATCGCGACGCCGAACACTCCCTAAGGTATTCGGACTTTACAACATATACTAGGCTGAGTAACGCCCTTGATAATGAGCCCTGAATTTCCAGGTACTGGCATTAGTCTGACGTGATGAAATGCCCATAACGCCAGCATCCCTTTCGGTTGTGTTGAGTATCCGGAGGGAGTGAAGCAACAAGAGACAGTAAAAAAGGTTTACACAGGGTCTTAATCTAAAAAGAAGAGCGGGGCCCTGCTGCACGCCTGCGCTTGTGTCTCCGTTGTGCCGTATCCTGGAAGGGTGTAGCACGGTGATCATCTGTAAAAGAGAAAAAACCCAGGTGAAAGTCTTCGTGCGAAAAATTGGTTATTCTTAATGAACCATTAACTTGCAATTTTAAATAGGGTCAGGCCGAACTGTAGCCCTTTTTACATGCGGGAAGCCCCTAGCACCACATATGGGGGTATATCTATCGACCCAATCTCAGGTTTATCTGAGCTGTTACAGCTAGTGGTGCGCCGGACTCGTCGAACCGTGTCCGTGGTCTTGACGACCGATCATTTATTCTGGTTGGAGAGGCCGTTTAGTGATTGGCTGCTAGAGCCGCCACATATTTCTCCGTACGTGAGGAACGCTCTGTGTTTCCGCTAACTATGATGATGCCACGTGGACCGGGCATCTTGAGCTTAAGATAAGCGTAATGCGGTACTGCGTTGAAACGAGCGAAGGCCGTTCTTCCGAGTAGTGCGTGATAGCCGCTTCGGAATGGAGCGGTGTCGAAGGTTAATTCTTTGCTTCGGAAGTTGTCGGGAGAACCAAATACAACCTCTGAAACTAGAGAGCCCGTGCGGCGGGCCTCTGGGCCTGGTATTACTCCTTTAAAGGTAGTATTGCTTTGGTTCATTCTTGTCGGGTCTATCCCCATTTTGCGGACGGTGTCCTGATATATCAGATTAAGACTACTACCGCCGTCCATAAGGACTCGGATGAGGTGGTATCCGTCAATTATTGGGTCTAGCACCAAGGCAGCCGATCCTCTATGCCGGATACTAGTCGGGTGATCCCTGCGATCAAAAGTGATCGAGCGGGCCGACCAAGGGTTGAACTTGGGGGTGACGTGCTCCACGGTGTATACGCCTTGGGGTGCGCGCTGGCGCCTCCTCTTCGGTATGTGAGTTGCGTAAATCATGTTCACTGTTTTGACCTCTGGTGGGAATTTTTTCTGCCCCCAGTGTTCGGCTGGCGAGGCTCATCCTCGTCTTCGCTTGGTGTCTCCCTCCCCTTGTGTTCGGCGTTTAGCTTGCCGGCCTGCTTGAAGACCCATCATTCTCTGTTGGTGTGATTTGCTGGTTTGTTGGAGGTGCCATGAATCTGACATAATCTGTCTAGACTCTTGTTTAGGCTGGACGGTCCATCTCTGCTGCCTTTAAATGGCTTTTTCCGTTGACCGGGTCGAGAGCCCCTGAATCTGGCGTTTACCGCCGTGTTGTCTGGGTTGTCTTCGTTGTTTCGACGCTTGCTTTTATTGCGTCGCGGTTTCCTGTTGCCATCCCTGACTTCGGATGTGCCTGGGTTGCTGGTGCCGCTACAGGCCAGCCAGCTGTCTTCGTCCGTGCAAAAGCGGGTCATAAGGCTTGTTAGGTGTCGGGTGGTAGGTGCGACATATGCCAACGGGTGGCTTATCATTGCGGGAGCCAGTAAGACACCGCCGGTGCCAGGAAACGGGATAAGGCGAAGACATGCACGCCGGCGAATCTTACCCAGGTTCGGGGCTCTCCGTGGAGATAACACCCCTAGTCCTGCTTTGCGGGGTCTCCGCATGATCACTAGATCAACACAAGTGGCTACAAGTGGCTCCTTGAGCTGTTCGGCTAGAGGAAGAAGAAGGGCAAGGCTAGCTCTCCTCTTCTCTCTATGTGGTGTCTAAAACTCTAAGAGATCAACCCTTTGCACGGGTGCCCTGGGGGGTTTATATAGGCCTACCCCCAAGGGTACAATGGTAATCCGGCTGGATGCGGGTCCAGGCCGTTAGTGTCTATATCCATTGGCTTCTTCGCCGGCCGCTGGGGCCCGCCGACTGGTGGGTCCCGCCGGCTGCCGGCCTCTTGGCCGACAGGCCGGCCCCACCGCCTGGGGGTCTTGCCGGCGGATGGTTACTGTAGCCTCGCCCCTGATGATGAGGGCTTTGCCGAGGTAAGCATGGCTACAGTGCCACCGTCTGACGGGCTCTCACTGTAGTCTTACCTCGTCTTGTCTCCTTAATGATGCACATACTTTGAGGGAGTGAGGTAGCCGGCTATTGGGAGCTGGCTACACCCCAGGCCGATTGGGGGGGCTTGGCCGCCTTCGAGCGTCTCTCTGGCTGAAGGGGCCCGCCGCCCGCGGGCCGTACTGACAGCCTGTCGTGGGTGGCGTCATGGTCAACATGGCAACAGTGTCGCGCCGGACGGGGGATGGCCGACCCGTACGGCGCACTGTGGCCATGCGTGCTCCGGGATTCGGGGGTGGCAGGCTTTACTGTAGCCACGCCCCATCTCGTCACCTTTATGTGGGTGCAGTCCTTGAGGGTGCAATCTTGGCCGCTTGCTGAGAGCCGGCCCTCTTGTGGCCGGCATCGTGGAGTCGGTCTTCTTGTGGCCGGCTTCTTGGAGTTGGCCTTCTTGTGGCTTTCTTCGGGAGGGTTTTAGGGCCGGGCCGCCTTCCAGTAGTCGGCCTGTGAGATAGCCAGCCAGGGGAAGGCGGCCTTGTGCTTTGGGTGCTTGAAGGCTCGATCGGCCCGATAATTTTTGAAGAGCCAGGGGGAGTCGGTTAGGCTACCCGTGGTCATTTACTCCGACATTAGGGCTGTCATTGTCCTCGGTTTTTCTTGGCCGAGGTGTCTGGCGAGCCATTCGTCCCGGACACTATGTTTGAAAGCCGCTAAGGCTTCGGCATCCCGGCAGTCGACGATTTGATTCTTCTTCGTGAGAAATCTGTTCCAAAGCTTTCGGGCTGACTCTCCGGGCTGTTGAATTATGTGACTTAAATCGTCTGCGTCCGGAGGTCGGACGTAGGTCCCTTGAAAATTGGCCCTAAAAGCGTCCTCAAGCTCTTCCCAGCTTCCAATTGAGTTTTCGGGGAGGATTTTCAGCCAGTGCCAAGCTGGTCCTTTCAACTTGAGGGGCAGGTATTTGATGGCGTGGAGATCATCTCCGCGAGCCATGTGGATGTGAAGGATAAAGTCCTCAATCCAGACCCCAGGGTCTGTTGTTCCGTCGTATGCCTCTATGTTTACGGGTTTAAATCCCTCTGGAAATTCGTGGTCCAGCACCTCATCGGTGAAGCATAGGGGGTGCGCGGCACCCCTGTATTTGGATGTGTCATGGCATTCTTCGGACGGTTGTAGCGTTTGATTTTGATTCCGAGGTGTTATTCTATCAGTATAGTCGTTTGGGCGGCCATGATTCTGTGCCGGAGCGCGCTTCCTAGATCCATAGATGGACCTGGCGAAACCGGCTTTTTTGTGCAGGTCTTCACGTAAATCGTGTGCTAACTTGTGTGCGACATCGTTAGCCGCCCTGTCGCGGCCACGGGGTGGTCGATCCGGCTGATCGGCCGTTTTATTTTTCGGTTGAATGGGCTCTAAAGCCTCGTCGTCGAATTCAGGTAGCAGCTTGCGCTTTGGATAGCTCTTTGTGTGGCGACTGCCGTCGTACTTTTCTTTAGTGTCAAGCACTTTATTCCATCTGCTGTTGAGCGTATTCTGCGTGGCCTTAAGCCTTTGCTTCTGCTTCTTCAGGCTCCTCGCGGTGGCAATAAGCCTTCTATGGAGGTTCTCTTGTTCCAAGTGCCTTTCCGGGATGATGTGTGCATCGTCGTCCGGACTGTTCTCCTCTCCGGAGACAGGTTGATGAGCTTTACCCTTGGCGTCACCGTGATCGGACAGCGGTTCTGTACTATGTTCGCCGTCTGCGGGCTCATCCTGCTCCATCGCTGGGTCCATGTGGTCGTTGTTTCCTTTGGAGTCGACCGGGGTATTATTCTTTCTTGCGCTGTTATCGCTGTTTTTGCTGAGGCGGGATTTGGAGCGGCGCCTACGTCGTCACTTTGGTTGCTTCTCGAGGGGACTATCCTTCGCTGCATCCTCCCGTTCCTCATCGTTGTTTTCTTTGGGTGTATCCACCATGTATATATCGTGTGATGAAGTGGCTGTCCAGCGCCCTGTGGGCAGTGGTTCCTGTTTCTTTCCTGCATCATCGTCTATACCGTCGATGTCTTCGGAGTCGAAATCGAGCATGTCGGTTAAGTCGTCGATAGTGGCTATTAAGTGGGTGGTGGGTGGGGAATAAATTTCTTCGTCGTCCGCTTCCCACTCAAGCCAAACATAGTTCGGCCAAGGGCCTCCTGACAAGGAGAGAGACCTTAATGAATTTAGCACGTCGCCCAGGGGCGAGTGCTGAAAGATATCCGCGGAGGTAAACTCCATGATCGGTGCCCAATCAGATTCAATAGGCACGGACGCAGGCGGTTCAGAGCCCGTGGCCGGGGACGAATCCGAGGGTCCGGCGACATAGGTCTCATAGGAGGTGAAGTCAGTATTCGGCTCTATCGCCGCTGAGTGTGCAGCCTCCGTGGCGGGGTCCATCCGCCCGTCCTCGGATAGCGCGATCTGCTCCGGATTGAGGGCCGGAGTAGCCACAGGTGTGATCTCCCGAACACCGTCCGACGGCAGAGCTAAGTCATGCTCGTCGTGACTGTGCGGCGCACCTGACATGGGCTCGAATCCATCGAAGATCAAGTCTCCGCAGATGTTGGCAGTATGGTTCAAGCTTCCAAACCTGACCTGACGGCCAGGGGCGTAGCTCCCGATCTGCTCCAGATGGCCAAGCGAGTTGGCCCGCGGTACGAAGCCGCCGAATACGAAGATCTGTCCGGGGAGAAAAACCTCACCCTGGATCGCATCGTTGCCGATGATCGAAGGAGCCATCAAGCCTTTATCCTGACGACACAGTGGAACTCTCAATGAAAGCACCAATGTCGGTGTCAAAACCGACGGATCTCGGGTAGGGGGTCCCGAACTATGCGTCTAAGGTGGATGGTAACAGGAGGCGGGGGACACAATGTTTATGTCGGCGTCCTGAGAACGGGGGTCCCCAGACTTGCCTGCCTGCGGCTCACGGCATGGCTAAGCTAGCAGGCCGTACGGCCCATCTTCATCAACAAGGCAACCAAGGCCCTCGCGAGGGTCCAAGCCTCGCGAGGCGGGCGACGCAAGACCTCCTCGGGAGTGGCCTAGTCAGGCGGGCTCACGAGGAGTGGAGATATCAAGGTGGGGCAAACCTCACGAGGCTCTCGTGACGTGAGCCATGACGGTCGGCACCAGACGGGCGCCAGTGCGCGCAGCGTCCTTGTTTCCTCTTTGGTGCTAAGGAAGCGGGCGCAAGCGAGGAGTACCGAGCCATCAGGCAAAGGTTGCTATATTGGTGCAACGAGACCAAGACCAGGAGGACGGCAAGACGGAGGTCATCGTGGAGCCCAAGACGGCGTCACCACCAGAGCCTTTCACTGACGAAGACCACTTTTGTCAGGATAGCTTGTACTAGCTGCCCCCCTTCAAATTTGCCCGCCGTTGTTGGCTCCCTTGCCGCTCAATATTTGGGAAGAGGACCAGGGCCTATATAAGTAGAGCTAGCCACCACAGTAGGGGAGGGAGCAGTTCACCTAGCTTTCACCCGCCAAGACACCAAGCACAAGAACACCTCAGCCTCAGGAGGCTGTTCTTCCCTCTGTACTGTTCATCATCAGCCCAAGAGGCAATCCATCCACCACAACGGTGGCCCGAACCAGTATAAATCTTGTGTCTCTTGGTGTTGCGAGTTCGTCGAGTTTGTCTGCGAGATCTTAGCGAGCTAGGGCGTAGATCGGCAGGAGGGAAAGACTTCGCGCGCACCCTAGTGTTTGAACCTTAAGGGTTTGCCGGAGCCCCACATCCGACATTTGGCGCGCCAGGTAGGGGTGCGCCGGAGCTTCTTCTCCGCCGACCAGCTCGCCGACGCTCCACAGCCATGATGTCCGGCGACTCAAGGGCCGGCTCCGACCGCTGGGCAGCCTGGCCAGTCCGGGCAGCGCCGCCTGCCCATGAAGACCTCGACCCCGCACTCCAGGTGGCGCGAGCGCCGCCAAACTCCGCCGGGCGTGGGCAGCGCGGCCAGGCGTCGTCCACCCTCACCCCGCGGCAAGTACGGGCCGCTGCAAGAGCAGCGAGCCATGCCGCAGCAACGGCGCCGCACTCACGGCGGGAGCAAGCAAACATGCGGGCAGCGCTCATCGTGGCAAGGGAGCTGCTGCGATGCAGGCTAATGGAGAGCGGCCGGGATGCACTGCTGGAG